>NW_024039141.1:332500-1677500 GCF_016077235.1 Cyprinodon tularosa | reverse complement strand
TGGAATTTACATTTACAAAAAGCCAATGTTCACTGCAGCTTTAAAAAATACTAAACCCATGTTAATCTACAATTCTGTGTCAATAACATTTGTACGTGTTTAGAGGATATGTTGTTATGCTTTCTATTGTCCAATCTAAAAAGAAAATGCTGCTCCAACTTAAATGAATTGCTTCAATTGGTAACAAGTAATTTGAGCAACACTGTCTAATTAAATTAAAAAAAAAGTTAACTTTGCAAATTTATGCAACAAACTTCATCCACTTGTCAAAGAGAAATATAACAACGTCAGCATCTTTTGCACTTAGTCCTTTTTCAGCCTTAAAATCATTTTTGCACCGCAAAAATCAGATATAAACATTGTTGTGCACCGTCGCCACCTGCTGGCAATATTTACTCATGGCACCTTTAGCTTCTGCTTTGGTGAACAACAACATTCCTGTTGTATTCATGTTGCTCGATTCTGATGGAAGTTGTTTGGCTCCAGTCATGTGGTCTTTTTAAGGGATATATAAAAATGTCAATGTTTCCTTAGAAATGTAGAAAAAGCAAATGTTCTAATAAAGAAATATAATAAGCTAACCGGGCACCGTAATCAGAAAACCTTTGTTTGCAATCATAGTGAGCTACTGGCGTAGAGATTTATATAATCTTAGTACATGACTGGGCCCCTTTAACATTACTTTGAGACAAAAGAAACATCTGGATAAAAGTATTGCTTAAAACCTAAAATCTTCCATTGGTCTGAATAGATGCCATTAGAGTCAGCAACTTCAGTGCTTTCCTGTATAGCTCAAAGCTTCCATTGTCTTTTTTCTTTTTTTCCTTTCTCTCTGTCTCTGCTAAACCCATCAGCACGTTAGTCCTCCTCTGAGTACTTCCTGTCTTCTTTACCTTGTCTCAGCCTGAAGCCATTTGTTCAGGCTGAAGACGTAAAAACAGCTTGGGAGTGCAGTTTTCAGTAAACATTACCACGTCAGCATCAATATACTCCAGAAAACACCAGAGCCGAGAAAGCATTCCCATAAATTCCACCACGCATTCGATATTAGTGCACACAGCAGCCTGATTTTCTCACAGTACTTCACTTCATGTCAATAATAGCGGTTTAATTTGCAATATATGAGATGAATATATCATCTGTTGAAGAGGCGTAATATTTTAGACATTTTTGGATCGTTTTGGGATTGTTGGGATGAAAAAAATCGGATAATTTCAGGCTTTATTTCTTATTTTAAGAGATTATGAACAACCTTCAGTTAGTACATTCTTCCTGAAGTTCTTGGTAGACCTTTGAGGAGTGCTCAGCATTACCCTGCTATGACCGTGCCTTACTTTCAGCTCTTCTAAAAGCAGCAGAAGATTATGAAGTGGTGCACGTTCTGAATCTCAAAAGCATCATAAAAGGTTCATGGAAAGAGGAAATTAGGAAAATCGTCTTTGTCCTCATTTAAAGTGATCTTCCCTTTATTTGAAACAGACTAAATAGGCTTAGGAGCCGAGGAGAAAAGCTTTGTGCAAATCAGCTTTAAAACCGGGAAGGTGTTACTGGCATTATGGACTTCAGATGAGTTAAAACTACACAGCAAGGAAGAACAAAAATAAAGATCTCTGGAAATTTAACAGCTAAAAACAAAATCTGTTTTTCTTTATTTCTTCAGTCTTTCTTCAAATTATAGACATCCATTTTTTATGGAAATGATTTGTTTGTTCTTTAAATGCAAATATAGATGAATTTACACATTTTCTTTTTCTTTTGAAAACAGAGCAAAGTTTTTGGCCAAAATACCAGGATGTATTTTTAAATCCTTTCCTTCTGACTTATTGCTGTGGATAAAAGTTAGCTATTTATTGGATTCATTGCTTTCTTCACATGAGAAGGGTTCAAACTGCAGGTGTTGCATCACAGCAGCAGTAATTCATTGCTGCACAGAAATGAACAGAGCAGCAGGCAGAACTTTTAAATCCTCTGGAATTTCGTTTCACCTTTTCTTAGGTTTGAATAAGTACCGGAAAAAGAAAGTTGTTTAAAGAAAAGTGTTAGATTTTTCTGCCTTTTTTTTACTTCTTTGATTTTGTATAGCACTAAGGCTGCAACTAAATACTGTTTTGCTCATTGATTAATGATTTTTTCACAGAATTTAAAACAAGTGAAGCTAAAACTGTTCTCTGTATGGACTTCTGGATAGCGCATATTAATGGGAAAAAAAGGTTTTTCATCAGGAATTCCAAATGTCTTTTATTTTATACTCTTTTGGTATATTAACTGATATGAGTGGGTTGCTCTATAAGCTAAATATACTCTCTTTACTCAAGTTAACCATGAATCAATTACCTAATTAGTTGACTATTATTTTAATAGGGGATTAATCTGATTAATTGTTTCAGCCTAAAAAGCACAAACATCTTATAAAGCGTATCACCTGTGTTACCTCTACCACTGATTTATATCACTTTAACATGATTTATCTATAATTTGCCTCTAAAGATGTGTCCCATCATTGTTTTAGTTTTTGACTTGGACACAATTGGACAAAATTCCAAAACTGGGTATCTGACCACCATTGTTTGTTTTTGTAAACGGAACTGGTGGTTTTTAAATGGGTCTGAAAAGCCCCCAAAAAGCAAGAAAAAATTTGTTTTTAGATTTTCTACCAACTGATAAAGGTACCAAAGCAAGATCTTAGATAAATCTCTATTTCGTTTAAGGTGAAATGTAAAACCTGTCATGATTCTGCCCTTTCTGATTTTTCAATTTCACTTCGATTTATGTCACTCTGTGTTTTCTAGGTAATTGGTTTCATTTCCTTTTAGTGCCATTCTATTTGTTTCCTGGTTGTATTTGAGCACTTATGTATCTATTGTTTATTCTCTGTTGCCCCCATGTTCCAGTCTCCTTTCCCAAGCTCCCTTCTAGATCCTTCTGTCCACAACTGCTCCCAATTAGTTAATTACTCCATTCTTTGTTCTGTTTGGCATATATACTCCTCCTCTGGGTTATTGTATGCTGAATTCTCTTCATTCCCTCCTTAACATCCTAATTTGTTCCCCTTTTCTCTTATTTCTGTGTTAATTGATTGGTTATTTCTGGATGTATGCTTCTGTTACCACTCGTTAAATCAGCAAGAAACCACCTCAGGTACTGTCATTGCATTTGGGTCCTCTACAAACCTCCACACAACCTCACAATACCTGTCATACTGAAGTTGGCTCAAATGTCATACAGACTATTTTAGGCTTTATAAATTGTATTATTAGAAGAGTATTCAGGTAGATTTATGGCTAACACTGTACTCAAGACGAAAAAATGTTATGAGGATAAAGAGTGAAAATATCGATCCATATATATTTATATATATATTTATATATAAAGCTGAGTTTGGAGAATAACAGACTTTCCTAATTAAAAATGTGCAGGTATCTTGGGTTCTGGCTGACGCCTCCTGGGATTTAGCCTCTCCGAGTGTTCAGATGTTCTGCAGCCCCTCTTTATGAGCCGACAGGCAACAATGAGGAAGACATGATCTGACTCTGGGGACATTTTTGGAAAGCTTTCATTCATATATTTCATACAATTTTAACTTCCACCAACTTATCCTGGATGCTTCTCCTTCAACTTACATCTGGACTTTTTATTAGACAAGGATTTCCAGCTTCAGAATTTTTATGACATTGCACAATCATGTTCACATAGTTCATGTCAGCACAAGAGCTGATTAGGAAACAAATAAGAACAGGAGAGAAAGAAGGGGCTAAAGCAGAAAGAGGAAGGGGTGGGAGTGGGGGCATTTCTGCAGGCAGTGAACGACAGCTGGCTCAGAGGTGTGTGTTTCCTATTTTTGGGTTCCCTCATGCATATCTCAGCCTTAAACAGCTGCTGGAGGATTTGAGAACAAAATAAATAAATAAATAAGGGTCTTCCAGGCAGAACGAAAGGCCTAAGCTACAGCCTGGCTTGGAAGACTTGCTGCTCGGACCCCAGCCCTCTGACTCACCTCAGGTTGTATTTTCAAAAGGGGGCTGGGTTCTTTTTACACATGAACAAACAGGTCACATGATCCTGCGCCGCTGATGCATACCGCCTACAGCCAGAAAAGTGAGATTGCTGTAAATAGCTGTGGTACGTTTCATGTGTCTAACATATAGAGGGAGATGACAGCCAGAGAGCAGTCAAAGTAGGTCATTAATGACAAGGCGGGCTCAGATGTCACTGGTTATTTTATTGAGTCTTTCTACACATGCCAAGCATCTGTGCTGTTTATAAAAGAAAATCTGTCAAGTCAGAAAATATTGAATCCATCAAATGCCTTGGTAAATCTTCAAAATAAAAATAAAAAGCAATTGAAGGTTTTGTAGCACAGGTAGGATAATATATATATATATATATTTCTGGCACTTGCAGAACAGAGGATGCATTTGATGGCTTTTTTGAAAAATAAATGAAAATGTCCCTGAGCGGAGCCTCATTTGGGCTCCAGCTGAAACAAAGTAACTGCTGCGATAATAAGCTGCTGCAGACGTAGGTAGGGGAGCATCTCAGCTTGCTGCCCCCAAGTAAGAAAAGAGGTTGTTTCATTTATTTATCAACTCTAAAATATTTACAGGATTCAATGTGCAGGCAGAGAAGCAAGGCAGAACAAACTACGGGCTGGAAAAAAATGGAAAGGCTGCTTTTTAGCTAAAAAAAAAAGGGAAAACAACGTCTGATGGAAGACTGCCTGCTGCTCTGTGTATATCTGAGTCCTGTATGACATTCTCAGACTCGCAGGCGGTCAGGACTGAGTCTGTGGACCCGCAGTGTCAACACACTGAGGGCCATTATCCTTCCACTCTGTTGTCAGCTGGACCCCATCATGCAGCAAGTGTGGAAAAACTCACTTGGAAACAAGGTGAGGTATAAACACCGTAAGGCTACGAAAAATGCAATTGCTCCAGTATAGCCGGTTTGACTGGAATACCTCCATCGTCCTAAAACACAAGCATCTTCTTCCCTCAGATATTTATTTTAGGCAACAACAAAAAAATGTTGTTTCTATTGAAGCTGCTGGGTTTGTTTTTTGCAGAGAAACAATGTAAATGAGTCACTTAGGAACTGCAGCAGTGAAGATGACCCTCTCACTTTTAGGTGGAGGATTAGTTCCTCCTGAAAGAGAGAACTTAATTAGTTTTTTTCCCGACACACCTAATATGACTCGTCATCACATTAGCTGATTGTGACTAATCCCCACCGATGCATTGCAGCACAAGGATTATGCTCTTTGACTGATGTGTTCAAATTGAGCTAACCTTTTACTACCCTTAGATTTTTCCCACCAAAGGCATCAATGTATTTAGTATTTCATATAACAAACTAGAGATGCACCTAATCCATTTTTTTTCGATCCAGTCTGATACCTGGGCTGAGCGTATTGGCTGATATCCTCCATTTGAGTGAAGAGTCAAGCATCCTCTTGACATAAACATTGTTTAAAAAGGGTAACAGGTTAATACAGATATAACTGTACTTTATAAAGTTTCTTAACAAATAGGAAGCAAAAAGAAAGAAATAACAGTTCCATATAAAGTGCACTGGATTGGATATCGGATATTTAATATCCGATCCAGCTGATGATTAGTCAGTATCAGAGCTGATATCTGATCAAATCGGTGCATCTCTATGATAATCCAACAGACAGCAGAGCTCAGTCTTTATGTGAAAGGGGAATAAGGCAAAGTTTACTACTGACTGGTAAGAAAATGTTTCACATCATGTGAACATTCCAAGGTAAAGCACGGTAGTGGCAGCATCATAGCGAGGGATAATTGTCTCCATGACAGGCTGCAGAATAGTTGAAGCTGGGGGGTTCACCTTTCCTTAATGCTAACAGGTTAAATCTTAATTCTTAAAATACTTTTTTGTAGTCTTGAAAATTTCGCTGATCTTCTTCAACTAACCAGTAAATTAGTCCCTCTATGTGTTGTGGAGCTAAGAATGCAAATGGTTGGACCTCTTGGCAGCGCAGCCTTTCTTTTTTTTTTGTCTTTCCGGACCTGCATGTCTTCCCCTGCCAATTTTATTTTGCTTTTTTCAAGTAACTATTTGAGGTACAAATATTTATTAAACTTTTTCAGTCTGCTGTATTTTATTTAGTGGGTAACAGTCTAGTGTCCTTTTTGCGGAGTCACCTTGGATTCACCGTTGGGAGTGACAGATCACCACAAGAGGCCCAGCTGCAGCACTTCGCCTCAAATAGCCTAAACTGGGTCATACCACTGTCTGGTTGGAAGGGGAGGGGACATTTGGTGTTAAATCGTTCCCCTACTTTGGGCAGTCAGTAGGTTCTAGGAATGACTGACCCATTACATGCTACATTTCACACTTTCTGTTTGGGAAACAAATCCTAATTTTCCTTTAACATTAAACTTATGCAGAGCTGTGTGCTTCAATAAAACAGGTTGAATTAAGGATACTTTACCACTGACAAGTGATCAAACAGAATGAGGGGGCAGGAAGCTAAAAAAGGAGGTAAAGGCTGTGAGTTTGCAGCTCTCGCTGAGTAGCCTAAGACAGCATTTTAAATAAAACATGAAAGCTGGAGAAGGAGGCACTCCTCTATTTGCAGGAAAACCAAAACACTTGTGGCAACTCATAATATTCTGAGACTATGCAGCTTGCTCAGATGTGCCCCTGGGGACCCCCCTCCCTCAGCATCGGATAGGCTTCATATCAGAGCCATCAGACCTGCTTCCTCACCCCACAGCACAGAGGGCTTCCCTGTGGAGGCCAGCCTGACTGGCGGACTGTGAGGAGCTGATAAGCACTTATGCACAGACATCCACTGAAAGACCACTTTCTCCCCTCTTTATCGCTGAAAGGAAGACAGAGAATCAATTGTGCATGAAAGCATTACACTGGGTTTCAGTCTGGGGAAAAAAAAAATTAAAAGCTAAAATCAGGAGCTGCTGAGGGAGGCTTGGACAGAGCAGGAGTAGGAGGAGGAGTGTCCTGTGCCAAAGCTGATGTGAACATTTGAATAAGTAATTTCTGTTGCTCTCAGACTTGCTGTAAAAGCCATATGTACATTTTTAGAATCTCCCCCTTAAGTTCTGCTGACATGAAGAAAAGCATGAAAGATTCATGTTTGTTTGAAAGATTCAAGCCGATGTTCTGAACTTACAGTGCATGGCCGCTACGGGTGAATTATTTAACCCTGGGATTCATGACTGGCATTTTGGGGGTTTGGGGTGTGCAGCAGGAAATCCAAAGAAAGGTTGGCTTCAAAGAAAGGATTTCCTCTTGTGAGCATCACCCTTTCTTCAGAAACTGGCCTCAAGTGGAGCTAAAACTTAAAGACAGTGATAGAGGATAAAAAAGTACCAGAAGAGGTCAACTTTGATTTTTCTTTCTCCAAATGAGATTCAACTGAAGAGGAGCATGTCAGCGATCATACCAGCAGATGGCGCCAAAGTGACATATGTCACTATGTTACTCATCATTTTATGTCTGATAAGATGAAGCTGCATTTAATAATTAGATCAATAAAAAGACTAAGGAGGTTATCAAACTTTTAAAAGTATAATAAATCCTTTATTACTAAAAAGAAAAACTTAAATATCTGGATGTTTCTTTAATGTTTTTTCATTTTCATGGTCTTATTGTATATGTATATATTTTATTACCCCAAACATTTAAAATTCTCCAGATTGACTAAAATATTAGTCATATATTGTCATGATTACTGCGCAGTGAAAGTGTTTTCTGTCCTCATGATGTCGCAATCAGTCCAAAGAGCTGATACACTCACAAAACAAACTGTTAGAGTTTAACTAACAAAACTGGTGTAACAACTAGGCTTCTGGCACATCTAAATGGTTGATAATAATCAGCATGCCTGGATAAATATTGTGTAAAATGAAGAGCTGTAAAATTCACTTAGATAAATCATTGAATTCCAAAGCGTATTTAAACGATAAAACGAAAACATTAGTTAAAATCCAAGCAAATTTGAGATGATTTATCTCAAATTGATCAATTTAATGATTAATAATTAGTAACA
The DNA here is from genome assembly GCF_016077235.1 of Cyprinodon tularosa. Taxonomy (NCBI): domain Eukaryota; kingdom Metazoa; phylum Chordata; class Actinopteri; order Cyprinodontiformes; family Cyprinodontidae; genus Cyprinodon; species Cyprinodon tularosa. The sequence goes on along the minus strand of NW_024039141.1, from coordinate 1,669,465 downwards.
GTGATAAAACTAACTGTAAAAATTTAAGCAATTATATTAGTGGTTAGATATTTTATCTTCCCAACATTAGGAAAAATACTAAAAAAACAACTAAAACTTGTAAAAAAAAAAAAAAAAAATGAAATGTATAATGAAATAACTAAAGCCTGGCTTAAAATATCAGGAGTCCAGTTCTTATTAGTCCAAGGGAGAAGAGAAAAGGGCAAATCTCTGTGAGACCCTGCCCGCCCTGTGGGATTCCTCTGCTTTCTTCTGCTAAGACCACAGAGATCTGCTACTCTTGTTACCTTTCTTCTGTTGCTGAATGTGCTCTGCTGCCGCTCCCTCTCCCTGCTGGACCTCCTTTACAACATCCATTCAGCTCTACTCTTGTTCTGGCCTCCTGCTGCTCCCTTCTTGGTATTTAACCCATCTGAAGATTGGGGAAAGGATTATTCATTCTGCCCTTTGAAAGAACCTAGATCTGTATCCCAAAAAGGTTTTAGTCCACAGATGTGTGGGTCGTTTCAACAGCAACTTATAAAACAATACACTGGAAAGACGATCGAGACATAAGTAAACATTTCTTAAATTAAGTTTATTTACGGTAGCCTTAATTTGAGTAGGTAAATTAGATAATTTTCCAGTGGAATGAGTATTTTTACTCCTAAAATAAGATAATTAGATAACATGCATTTGAAATAAGACAATGCAATTGTTTTTTCTTATTTTAAGTCTAAATTGTCTTGTTCCATTTGCAAAAAGTCACTTTTACCTTCTCAATCCAACAACAAATGCACTTGTTTTAAGAAAAAAATTACTTATCTAGATTTTTTTCAGTGTAGAAAATGCAATTAAAATCCCACTGAAACGATGACATCCATGCTAAGAATAAGGAAAAGCATGCACTAAAAGCTTTGCCAACATCTATAAGATGGATAGATTTTACACTCAAATTTGCAAGCTATGATTCTGGATGCTAAAGCAGTTTTTGCTAATATTCGACACATGATATATTCGGTTCTCCAGTAAACAGTTAAATGTCACATTGATTGTTTCCGTATCTCTTTACTATCTTGTACGATGGCAGTGGTTGCCAGTAAAAACCATTTTAACTTCTTTGCTGTTAGGGAAAAATCTACAATTAGTCGTCTTAGAAACTATTGAGAAAATGAATCATGGTTTCAATACCCTTTTATGACCTAATCACAAACCGTTTTTTATTTCCTTGTTTCTTCATAAGATGGATGTTTCATGCAAGATAAAGGAGCTTGCATGAAGCAAGCTCCTTTATCAGGAGGTTAATTAGGAGGTTATTTAGGTGAAATATTGACATAAAGTGCAGCCATTACCAGTCTTGTCTATGAATTGCAGTGATGGTGTGTTTGATTGTCTTGATGGGCTTTAAAATGAACTCTAAAATTGCACCTTAATCAGTCTGTTGTGTTTAGTATTGACTGATTTAAGCCTGGGCTGATAAGTGGAACAGTGGGTAGCACTGCTGCCTTGCAGCAATCTGGGTTCGATTACCAACCTAGCTCTTTCTGCATAGAGCTTGCATGTTCTTCCTGAATATGCGTGGGTTCTCTCCTGGTTCAGTCCCAAAACATGACTGCTAGGCTAAAGGGCTTCTCTAAAGTCCCCTTAGGTGTGAGTCTGTGTGTGAATGGTAGTTTGTCTCTGTGTTGACCTGCGATGGACTGGCGACCCGTCCAGGGTGTACCCCTCCTTTAGCCCGTAGACAGCTGGAGATTTGCACCAGCACCCGTCGCAACCCCGCTTGGGTTAACCGTGACAGAAAATGGATGGATGGATGATTTAAGCCTGTATGTTTCTGGATTAAGAGTATTTAATTTCATAGTAGTAGAAAGCAGCAACTTTTTCAGATGTATTCCTTTTCAACAGCTTAATAACGTACAAAGAAATAATTCCAGTTAGGTCTATATGAGAACATAGTAGTCAGAATTTATTGATTTATTAAAAAAATACATATAATACAATTTAATTAAAGTTATCATAAGAATAATTTAAAATAGAAATTGTTTTGTTAAGTCTGCACATATATTTCTTTATGCCAGGTTGTGATTTACTAATTTAAGTGTCTTACAGTTGTTCAATTAAAATAATTACTTGGAAACATTGATTATTATCAGCATAAATGAAATGTATGCTGATTGTTGAATCAGTTTTATTGGGTAGATCAACAGCAAAGGTCAAAATTAGGTATGAATTTAAATTCTTGATACACCAGAAACACATTTATAACCTCAAGTCTCTTTGTTCGACACCTATTGACTTTCACTAAGCTGCAAAATATTGCATTTTAACTTTTTTTCTCCCACAATGTTTACATTTGATCACTGCTGCACTTTAAGAAAATTTAAATATCATGAAAGCTGTACAAAATTTAATTTCATTTTGTATACACTGTTTATACAAAATGTTAATAAAAGTTGTATAAGTCTAAGTAAAAAAAAAGAGCAATGTCCGGATTACCATTGTCTGCTGAAAAACCTCACTGAACAAAATAGAATAATACTGAGGAACCATTTGCTGGTAAAATCACATCAAAATATTAATATAATGAATATTCATTTGAAAGGAATTTTCTCTGATTCAAAAGAAAAGTTTCTCTCCACATTAACATGCTGGGTGACACAGCACCTCTGACCTTTCTTTTCTTAGTATTGTATCCTTCTTTATATGAGTAAAAAGTAATCATCAGTTCGATCTCTAACATTCTGCTTTCTCTGCTTTTCCTCATAGTAGCTTCATCTGGTCTGTTCCTGTTTGGCTGTGACTCCATCCTGAGAGAAATATCAGCTGTGCTCTGCTGCCACCAACACCCTTGTTTATAGATGTTGGAGATCGGCCTTTTTTCCAGTGTAGTCCTGTTTCTCTGACTGTGACTGGCTGAATGTGCTCTCTTCATTCTCTGACATGGGAGCTGGCTCGGAGCTCATCTGCCTGGCTGTGTTTCCTGGAACGGGGGCCGCCTCTTGCAGTTGTATTTTGTATCTCTGCTTCTGTCTCCTTGAACCCCAGTCGGCCTCAGCAGATGGCCGCTCACACTGAGTCTGGTTTTGCTGGAGGTTTTCTTTCTGTTAAAAAAGAGTTTTTCCTCTCCACTGTCGCTACAAGCATGCTTAGTGTGAGGGATTGCATTCGTGTCAATCAGTCGATGCAATCAACTGGTTTTCCTTAGATAGAAAACTTTGAATCAATCTGACTGGATGATCTGGTGAACTGTAAAGTGCCTTGAGATGACGTGTTGGTAATTGCCGCTATAGAAATAAACTGAAATGAATTGAATTAGGAGTTAAACCTAAGTTGTTAGTACTTGATATCAGACTCACTGTTGGTCATATATTTTGTATTTCATCTATTTATAATTTATTAAATAAAAATAAACTTTTAGTTGTTTTTTTTTTTACAAAAAATGAAACATTCAAGGTGCAAGAAAAAAATGTTGAATGAATTTACAGTATAAAGCTTTTCAAACGAATGCCTGCTGTAGGAAATGTGTTTGAACTAGAAATGAACTGATACAGGATTATTAAGGCCGATCCCCAATATGTGCTTCTTGCGCAGCGATGTTAGTGGTCTAGGAAAAATCTTCTTGTGTTGTGGACACCGAGGACGGTGATGCTAGTCAGTAGATTATTAGCAACCTTGGGACTGATGTTGACTCATGCAAGCAGTGTGTGCATACAGGGTGGTAGAGTAGCTGAAAACGTAATCGGGTAAGAGCAGCTTTAGTATTAAAAAGAAAAAAAAGTTTTTGCCCCTTGGAAGTTATGAGCATATCTATAACCTTTTTTTATTTATTAATTTTATTTATTTAATCAGCACAGAGCACATTAATGAACAATCGTTTACTTCTGAACAGATTGTAAATGAGCCAGATTATAGCATATTTGCTAATTTACATCTGTCGTCCAGAGGCAGGAAGACAAAAAAACACAAGATCACATAATACAATATCAGTCAAAACACATAGACACACGTTCAGACAATAACATTACAATAAAATTAGTGAGTGCATGACTGTGAGCTTTTGAGAAACTGTTTAAGGTGCTTTTTAAATGTGCAATAAGTAGGACATTCCCTGATGTTTGTTGGGAGGCTTTTCCAGAAGTGACCCCTTCTGACTGATAGAACGGTTTGTCCATTGGTTAAAAAAGGCAGTTTGTTTCATATAATGTTAATGAAAATCAAGAATTGTCTTATAATATATTTTTTTGTATCCCTTCACAGAAATAATTCTAATTATGTTAGAATAATAGAACAATAATTATTTGCTCCAAAGTGGGAGATGGTTTCTACAAATGATTAAGAACGTTTTTGAATAAAGTATTAAAATATAGCGGTCTTACAAGCTTCAGGTTTTTAAAGGAATATTTTTTTAGATCATTTTACACACATACAAACAAATAAACTTTACATAATGCATATTCATTTGTATAATAAAGTGTATTTATTTGAAATAAATAATCATCAGGTTTATGCATTTAACATTAATAAAGTATACTTACTTGGTGCTAAAGAGTATTTATTTCAGATGTTGAAATAAATCTGATTATTATTGTGAAATTCAAAATTTGATTTTAATTATTTGAAATAAATACATATATTGTATTATATATTAATTTTGGGTGTGTATATTTATGTTTTTTAAAATTCTTGATATGCATATTGAAATTATTTTTTATGTATTGCAAAAAGATAATCCTGACAGTTATATATTTTAAACCAAATAAGCAATATTAAACTAAAGAATATGCATAATGAAAGGTTTATCTAATAATTTTTTTGTTAAGATAATCAAAAAAAAAAAAAAAAAGGAAATTGTAATTGTTGTATAATTTAATAATTCAAAAAATCGTAAAGAACCAGAAATATGTGTTTTCAATCTATTTTTCTTATATGTAGATTGGAACGTTTTTTTAATATTATTATTTTTTTTATCCTTTTTTTTTTTATTAAATAAATAAAATTTTTAATAAAAAAGAAACTTGTTTTTAAACATTTTCCACACTCTTTAGAAGAAAATCAATGCTTCTTTACCTAAAAAAAAAGCAAAATTGCAACATGTTTTTCAGAGCAGATATTTTTAATAAAAATAATTTTTGTTATATTAAAAAGTAATATAATAATATTTTAGCTTTAATCTGCTTTTCTTTTGCTGGACTCAATGTAAAATTGTATTTTGGATTTTAAAGCACTCCTGGTGTAGCCTAAAGGTTTCCCTCAGGTTCTTCTTTTCATTTTAATGACTCATATTTAACGCTTTCCAAAACTGGTTTTTACAGTGCAGGCTAAGGGTTAAACTGAAACTCGTCATGACTCTGAAATCCGACACAGTTCCTGCAGAATGAGTCTTCCTGGAGTTGAAACCTTTCTGTTTTCGGGTTTGTCTCGGCCAGAGGCTCCACAGGTGGGCTCCGTGTTGGCTTCCATGTAACCGCTGAGTTTAGGTGTTTCCTGGCCCCTCAGAGCCGCTGCGCTCCCCCGGGTTCACGCATGGCGACCGCCGCCGCGAAAAAATTACGCATTTCCTAAAGCCGGGGCGCAGGGCTATAAACACCGTGGCAGGCCGTGGAGTGACGTGTAGGTAAGATTTAAATAAAAATACTACTACTAGTAATGTTTTTTTCCTCTTTCATATGGAGGATTACTGATATTTCCTGTTCCTACCTGTGTACTCAGGTGAGTTAGGACACCTGTAAACACGCAGCGCACACCTACTGTAAACACCTCCTATAGCCTACTAGATCCGTATTTCTAACTTAGTGAAGTCATACTTTATAACTTTATAAAGTTGTTCTGATGTAGTTTAAATGATGTAATCAGTTTTCTTGTGCTTGCTCTTTCTCAGCATGGTGGATTCCAGTATTTCCGATGGCCCCGAATCGGAGCAGCAGACCCTGCTCTCCTTCTTGGAGTGCCCCCTGTGTTTTGAGCGTCTGGACGCCTCTGCCAAGGTGCTGCCATGCCAGCACACCTTCTGCCTGTCCTGCCTGGAGAGGCATGAGGTGGCCCAAAGCAAACTCTTCTGCCCGGAGTGTCTAGCTCCTGTTCCTGTTAGGAAAGTGGAGGAGCTCCCTGAAAACCTGCTGCTGGTTCGGCTCATGGAGGGACTCCAGGGCCTGTCGGGTTCTGGCAAAGGCCCTCAGAGAGGCCGGTATGCAGTGCCTGTAGATAGGGGCGCCTTGAAGGTTCTGCAGCAGGTGAGTCAACACAGAGAGAGGCAGGGGTACAGTGAGGTCAGTTCATTACACCCAGATCATAAGCGCTGCATTTATATGTGTGTGTGTGTGTGTGTACCTGTCTAGCCATCAGAGTGAGGACCATTTTTCCAATTTCACCATCAGATTGAGGACCAGTTGTTACAAAGTGAGGACATTTTGCTGGTCCTCCAGGGGTGGAGCTTGATGGGGGGCCAGAGGTGGCCATGGCCACCCTTAGCCAACCCTGTGGCCACCCCTACCATTTATTTCCCTCTAATACAGATAGTGGCAAAACATTTTAATTTTTCATATATTAACAATTACTTGACAACAAAACACTGTGGTTATTTCTGCACATCAATATACTAACATTAAAGATGATAAATACAGAATTCATGCTCTTTTCAGAACTAGATTTTGGGTCTTATGGGGTGAAGAGAAAATTATGCGCCCCTTTAAGTCATCTGGGAGTCTTCAGTGAAATCATAGATAAATAACAATTTTGATAAAAACTTATTACATTATCAATTTATGTAGATTTTAGTATCTGTAAATATCAATTTTATATGGAATAATTACTGATAAAAGTAGGTAAGTAATGACAATGGAAAAGTTATTGCCTAAAACTCAAACCTCAAAGAATTTTATCCACTAAACCTTTTATGTAGAAAGCACGGATATTTGAATATATTCCTCTATTTGTTAGCAAAGCCTGTGGGAAAGCATAATTTGCCTTTATTTAGAAAATATGGATGTTTTGCTCGTTAATTTTCCTGTTGGAACAGTAGAGATTGACCATGAGCTTTTGGTGCTTATCTGCTTTCGGCCACCCCTCAGTGTACATTAGTTATTGCCTGGCCACCCTTATTAAAATGTTCGCTCTACGCCTCTGCGGTCCTCACATGCTTATTTAGGGCTAAGGTGTCAATTGGTTAGGGATAGGGTGAGGTATGCATTGGTAATGGTTAGGTTTAGGGTTAGTTTTAGGGTTAGGGCATAGAAAGGGTTAAAAATGACTGAACTTCAATGGAAGTCAAAACATGGTCCTCACTATGATGGCAGAACGAGTATGTGTGTGTGTGGGGTGGGGGGTGTTAATTTTCACTTAAACAATTATGTCATTGCAAGATGAGGTGTTACCGAAAATAAGTGGATGTTGATGTTCACAACCACAGAAACGTGAGCTATATTGTGCAACCTAAAGGTGTGGCTCGGTGGTAATATTCAGACACAAGCGACTCTGCCTGTAGGGCTGCTTGCTATTAGATATAAAGGATGACCTTCTTCCAGATTAGGGTTGTCAGAAGTATTGATAATCTGAAAAGTTACTTAAATACTGTATCTGGATATCGTATGCTACTAATGTAGCATTGTATCAAAATTAAGGGCTGTTTGCAAATATTTGCTCTTTTTAATCTTAGATTTCTAGATTACTTGGACATAAACAACTTAACATTTTTTTTATACTGTGTTATATTTGGGTTATTTATTTTACATTAATTTCCACACATATTTAAGTGATATAATCTTAGATTGTTAAGAAAGCACATTCCATGTTGAGATTATAAAAGGTGATTTTTATTGTATATTAATGCAAATGGTTTTATTCCCATTTTCTCAAGACATGACAACCTTATTCCAAATAATATCTTGAATGTCTCATCTGCACTGATTTTTCTCCAACATTTTACCCACTCATTAAATACCATTGTTTCTGCTCTACTATGCTCACAGAGAAATGAAAAAAAAAATAAGAGAAAAAGTCTCATTTATAAAAAGAAAAACTCTAAAAGAGAGAAATTAAAGCCAAATGATCTACAAACAGAATAATTTGTCTCAGCAACTTTAACAATCCTAAAATAAGAGACGCTTTTTTGCTGTTCTGTACTAAAAATCATGTAATCAAGGGTTGAATTTATTGCAAATAAATCCCAATAATTTTGGAATGGATAAAAACACTTTTACAAATCAACTGCAGGTTTTTTAATGAAAAATAAAGAATATAATTATGAAGTTTGTTACCTAATATGAGCTTGTTTTTATGATTGCAGAAATGATTTGCATTACTGCACAATTCTGCTTGAAACCCATAGAAAAATAATACGTTTATAATTAGATACCTCCCTTTAGGCCCCGTCCACACGAAGACGAACCCTGGCCTAAACGCACAAATTTTTCACCAAACCAGCCTCTCATCCACACGAAGCCGGCGTTTCGGGGGTCTGTAAACAATCTTTTTTTTACTCAGCCTTCAGAGTGGGAAGATTTCGAAACGCCGTTTTCACGTTTCCATCTTTACGCTCTAACCGCATTTTTTTTTTACACGCATGCGTCATAGCGTCGCCTCTAAACACGCATGCGCGACACAGTATCACAACAACAATGGCGCCGTTGCTGCTAATGCTACTCACCCTGCTGTCGGGCTTACAACAGAATCTTCTTCTTCTGGAATATCTCCAGGAAGAACAGAGCAATATCGACGACATAGTTCAGCACCTGAATTTGACTTAACCACGAAAATGGACCCGCAGGGCAACCATGTATAAATATTAGTGTGCATGCCCAACATTTCGTCGCTTATTTTTGCTTTGGCACCACAGCGCCACTTACAGGCCTGGCATACATTTTGCAGCGTTTTCATGCATTCGTGTGGAAGCTCACATTTATTTTACGTCTCCGTCTTTACGGCAAACGTTTTGGAAAATATCAGCGTTTCGTGTTCGTTTTGACTTTGACTTTGAACAAAGGTATTAAAAGTAACCGTGGAGAGCCTAATGATGTTGCAGAAAATTATAAACCAGAATATTTTGCCAATAATAACCATGTTTAAAAGTTATTCATGAATTAATAAGTTTAAAAAATAATTTTTTTCCACCCACCCAAACCTCTAAATACACTATGGCTGCCTTTGCAAATAACTGTTAGTAATGGTTGCAGGGAAATGTCATTTATTTGCACCTCTGATGATGTATAATTCAGTAGATAATTTTTCTCAGAGGTAATAGATGGACTTATTACCTGTTCACCATGTCTGCTTCATATCTTCAATGTACTTCTCTTTGTGTTTGAACAGCTTGCCTTATCAGGTCTTGGTAGTAACTATTATAACATCACAGTTAGTTATTTACTTTGTAAATAAATGATACCGACACTTCTTCTGAGGACAACAGATGGCAACCTTTACACCGCGGTCTGAGCACCTATTTTACTGAAATACATTTGTTAAAACACAAATCTTGAGTTTGGCATTTTAACTTTTAGCAATATTATGAAATAATTAGTCTTTTGTATGCATGGCCGTGATCCATGTTGAAGGTTTAGGTGTAAACAATGGAAAAATTTCCCGATGGTTGTTGCTACTTGCCCATTGACTGGGCTCCAGTTAGTTTTTATGGTGTTTCATCTCTTATGCACGTTGGTGCCTGAAGCCGTTTAATTAATTCTGTAACAGTCACACTAGAGTATAATCCCATGTATTAAAATGTTTTTCTCTGCTCCTGTTGGCCTGAAGCGAGGAGGTCTGTTTAGAACTGTATGTAGATGGTTCATTGTTCCACTGATAGACGTTAACTCAGAGATGAAGGCTCAATACACGCATTATAAAGAGCTGAATAAATGGGGAACAAATTTTGATCCATTATTTTTGTAAGCAAAGGATATTTGTTGTAAATGTTAATAATAATAAAAAAATGCAGGAATGAACAATTACTCATAGAAGAAAAAAACTTCTATGATGAAAGAAAGTAACTTTGGTGATTTCTCAGATCTTTGTTTTTAATTTTTTGTCTAATTTCCAAAGCAAACGCTCACTCTTGAAACACACATTGACCTTTACAATGTTGTTGCTGCCTGTAAAGACCAATAGCAATGCATGTTGGGTCATCACTCCAGAGAAAAGCTTGCCCTCAGAACTGAAGAGAATATGATATGAAAAAATGCATTTAGAAAATTATGCAAATCGTAAAATTCAATCTGAAAAGCAGAAGTAAAAAAAAAGAGTAGAGAAAATGTAAAATCGGAAAAAAAAAAAAATGTAAAACTTAAAAAAATTTAGAGAAAAAAAAAACCGACCTAAATTATAAAAAAAAAAAATTTAAAAACAAAATATGAGAAAAATTGAAAGTTATTCTGAAAATATATTTTAATTAAAATGTTTTTCAAAGTTTACTTTTACATGTTGCATTATTTTCCGAATTTCTATTTACAAAATGTGTTCTTTGCATACAACAATAATGGACCAAAATTCACAGCATAAATACGAACCCCTGTATTTCCCCCTGAGTCCCGTTCTTAAAAACAAGCCTCCACTGAGAAAGCCAGTGCACACGTTAAAGTGCTCATGGATAATTGATTAATACTAAGGGGTATGCATTGATACAGAAACAGCGCTCAGGTAACAAACTGAGAGATTCACTTATGTCCAGATCACATTCTGAAACGCAACACCTGGGACCTGATTGCCATGATTAGAAATGAACAATATTGGAATTTTGTCAGATATACGATGTGTCAATATTTACAACTCAACTGCCCGACAACTTGTACCAGCATTTTTTCCTTTATATCTCTTTTCAAATACAATATAGTCTCTTCCTCATGTCCTGTTCAGTCATTTTAAATTTTATGGCCGCAGCGCGGCCATCAGTATTTGTAGATATCCTCTATCTGCTCCATGCCACCAACATTTTTACTTCAGCATCTCTCCTGTGGCAGACTCATTCATCAGTTGGGTCCTGCAGGCATGTGTATCAAAAACATTGCCTTTTATATTGGATAGTTATATTAAGTTAAGGATGTTTTTCTCAGCAGGGACAATGAGGCTGGTCAGGGTTGATGGCATACAGCTAAATACAGGGCTAACCTAGAAGAAAGTCTCCCAAAAACCCCCAGAAACCTGAAGCCAGAGTGCAGGTTTGAACTTTAGCCAAATAACATAAGAGTTGGTTTAGCTCAATACATATTTATTTATAAAGACAGTCCAGTCAGGAACTAAATCCATTTGAGAGTTTGAGGCAAGGGGTGAAAAGTAAAGCATAAAGTTATAATCACAGACATTCCCTAACCAATCTATCTGAGCTTGATGTAGTTTCCAAAGAAAAATGGGCAAAACCTCAGTCTCCAAATGTCTAAAGCTAGTAGAACAAAACAAAAAAAACATGAATGGCAGCCATAATATATATATATATATATATATATATATATATATATATATATATATATATATATATATATATATATATATATATATATATATATATATATATATATATATATATATATATATATATATATATAATTTTCTTCTCAATTCAAATTTGTGCAACTCAACTGTGCATGTGAGAATATATGTAAAATATATTGTATATGAATACTACAACTGTTCAGGGTCAGCAGATGAAAAATAGCTGCTAAGACTAATTTTGGTACATTTACAGAAGTGCTGATTATTGTACATTGTCCTTCTCAAATACACTTATTAAAAAATATACAAATCAATTACAAATAAGACTATGAGTCTAACAAGACAAAATGTGTAAAAGTTTAGAGTATATGAAAACTTTTGCACTGTATGTAGTACATATTTCTCTTAGGCAACAAAATATAGATAAAACAATTGCATGTAAAATGATACCGTCGTGTCTGACGTGTAAAACGATCCCAGATTCAACCTCCTGAACTGAGCCGAGCATTTTAAACTCTAACTGAACTCAAGGTGGGGATTTGAAGCAAATCTTTAGTGAAGCAGGTTGGAGAAAATTCTAAATGCACTGAAACTAATTTCCTTTTCTTTTTCCATTTTTTTTAAGCAACACAACTAGGAATCCATGATATTATCATAGGCTGATATAAGCTTCACAACTAAATATCAGTCGTCTACCATTCCATAAAAAATATATGTTTGACATATAAAAAGAGCAAATAAAACTTTTTTTAATCAAAAGGGGGTCATAAAAACATCACTCACTTCTTTTTGCCATGTTTTTCAACTCAACTCTAAACAGCTGTACACATTTTTACAGCCAAATTCAATGTGAAGGATCTTTGAAAGAAAAGATGAAAAACTGCAGATATTTGACTGTTTCCTGTTCTACAGACAGCCTTAAGAACGTCAGCGAACAACCATCGCACTGACATGTCGGGGGAGCCTGTCTTCCCTCCTGAGCATAACTTCCCCTCCAGCCACAAAACGGAGGACAGCCGCTACTATGGAAGCAGCGACGGGAGCAGAGCGTCTCTCAGCCAGACGGCCCAGCTGCAGCCCCTCCAGCAGGCCCAGCCGCAGCCTCTCTGCAGGGCGCTCTGTGACTTCAACCCCGAGGAGATGAATGTGGAGGACACCAAATATTATCTCAGCTTCCTCAAGGTTTGCTACTCAACACAACATTAGCACCGCAGGGGAAGCTCACAGCTGCACCGCTACCATCATTTAAAAACTATAAAACCCAACCTATAATGCAGTATCAAAAAGAGGGAAAAGATAAACTCATCCATAATTTAAAGACTATTTAAAGGAGCCAAATTTTTGTCTTTTATTTTAGTGTTGCAGCTATAAACCCCTTTTATATTCACAATTTCACTGTATATTTGTGTAAATGTTATTATCAGCTCTCTGAGGTTGAGTGTTCATGTAAGATGGTGTAAATTCAAATTTCGCACAAGAATCTTCAGTTTGCATATCTGGAGAATTTCTACACTGCAAAAAATATAAACCTCAATAAGTTATTTTTTCTTAAAATAAGTGTGTTTTTCCTTGATTTGAGGAGGTAAAACAGACACTTTGCCAATGGAACAAGACAATTTCCTTTTAAAATAAGAAAAAACTATTTTATCGTCTTATTTCAAGTAAATATTATCTAACTATCTTATTTTAAGAGTGAAAATACTCATTCCATTGGCAAATCATCTTATTTACCTGCTCAAATTAAGGCTAAATATACTTAATTTAAGCAATTTTTTACTTATTTCTGGATTGTTTTTGCAGTGTAGATTTTGGATTCATTTTCCCGAATCCCTTCATATTTTGCATATTTTATAAAGTTGTCTTGGATCATTATCTCCCACTGTTTTCTTGGTGCAGTGGGATAGTTTGTAGACTTTTTTTTCCCACACCCATGGCCGTCACAGGAAAATATCTGTTTCTTCATTGGTTCTGCATATTTAATCTTTAGACTTGTTTTACAGGTCTGGTTGCATCCCTCTATACCCAGCTTAACCCTCTAAATGTCCTTTGCGATGAGTCAGAGATTTCCATTCTCCCTCGTCTTTTAGTTTTTAGTTCAGACCTTAAATTCATCTCCATCCTATATTAAAAGTTAAATTTTTTCAAGAGCTTGAACCTAATTGTTGATTCCTTAAAATAATCAGAGCTGCTTTTTATCAGGAATTGTTAAAGTGAGTTGGATACTTGAATAAAACTCTTATTACTTACGATAAAAAAGAGACCATAGGCACTGCAAGGAGGCTTAAGAGAAGCTGATTTTTGAAGTTAGTAAATCTGCAAAACGGATGAGTTAAGGGGTGTAATCAATGTAAAGTGAAACATGTTTGTACCACCATGTCACCGTGGGCCTGTCTTTTGTTTAAAACCTCATAAGATGGAAGTACACATTGCTAGATTACACAAGTGACAAGAACACTGTCCCAAGTGTGAAACACAGAGGAGGCTCTGTTATGCTCTGGGACAACTTTGCTTCATCTGGCCCAGGGGGTCTTGAATCATTTCACGGTTCGATTAAAACTCAAGAATATCAAGGGATTCTTGAAAGAAATCTGCTGCCTAGTGTCATAAAGCTTGACGTCAGTCAAAGGTCAACAGGATAATGACCCAAACACTCAGCAAAAACAGCCAACTATTGCTCAGAGGAAAACATTGGACTGCTCTGTAGTGGCCTTTCAATGAACCCAAACCTAAATGTTATTGAGCATGCTTGTGTCATGATATTTTTAAGAGATCTGACCCAAATGCAGGAAACCACTCAGAGAACCAGAGTAAAAGTTTAATAGGTTTATTGAAATAATCAATAAGGAGACCCAGGGAAACTCAGAGAGCTGGTGAACCGGAAATGGAAGTGAGAAGGGAAGTTCAGAGGTTAGTTCTGGGTCCGTGGGAATTTTGAACAACGTCTTGCAAAAAATCAGAGATGAACGGGACTCGCATTAGCAGAAAAAGGTTCTCTTCTCAGAATCCAGTCAGTGTGGGTTTATCCAGAGATTGGGGGGCTCGTTGGAGGGCGGACAGGTTTTTGGTTATGTTGGTTCCTTGAGGAGCTGTGGGGCGGACTGCCACTTAGATTTCCAGGAAAAATTAAACGGGTCGTGTGGAGATTAACCCCCTGCTCAGTGTGAAGCTCAAAACAATCCTTCCAGGGGGAGAAGGCCAAAAATCCAGTTTGCAGGATGACTTCCTGCCGAAAAGGCAAAGACAAAAACAAGGTTAGAGCTCAGAGAGACAAAGACTCAGTTTAACTCAACTAAACTCAGCTTGGCTAGAGTACCCAAAACTGGCAAACACTCTGGTGACGAGGTAGTGGCAGTCCACCTCTTAAGAGTCCTCAGTAATGAGCACGACCAGCCAGGTGTGTGGGAGGACCAACGAGAACAGGGCGCCACCTGTTTGTGGAGGGAGAGAACACAAAAAGACAAACACAGCCCACACAAACTGGATTCCTAACAGCTTGGTAGGAGCTGAATCAGGCCGTCCGGAAAAGGCACCTTTCAAAGCTGAGCCAACTGTAGCAGTTTATTCATGAAGAGTGAAACAGAATACCTGCTGAGAGCAGAAGTCTCATTGAAAGAAACAGGAATCTTTTGACTACAGTGTTTGCCTCAAAATGATGTGTAACAAATATTAAGTTAAGGGTACATCCATTTTGTCCATGAGTTTATTTTTTTATGATTCTCTTTAAGCATGGATGAAAAGACTTTTTTATTTATGACTACTTTTGTCAGATGTGAGTAATTTCTGTGACCATTATGGGATTTTCTTTCATTTAACAAGGGATACCAACACCTTTGTCCACATGTGTAGATTTGCAGAAACCACATAGAGCAGTGTTTTTGTTATTTTTGTGCTTGTAGCAGTGGCTATAGTTGGAATGGAGAATACAATGATTTACAAACTGGGAGGATTTACCTTGGAGATTATGTTACTCCAGTTTAAATTCCAGTTATGAGGATAAAGAGCTCTGCATAAGTCCCTGCACCCATTTCAACATAACCCAACTGTAATAATTAGTTTGTGTTTGTAGCAGGAGTAGCAATAGTTGTTTTTGTGTTAAACAAAAACAGTCAGTTTGTCTTTTACTTTCCTGTTTGTGTCGATAGTATTATAACGTGGTCTGTTTACTAATTTCCAAGCTGCTGATACCAACTTTAGCTGATTTATAAGAAATATAAGAAAAGCTTTTTTTTTATATTAATCATTGGGAGCAGGACAGCATCATCTGTGTGTGGTTAAAATATGCTTTAAAACATGCTTTCCTTGTTATTCTTAAGACAAATTAGTTGGGAAAGTGTTAATTTAACAGCAATCTCTGAGTTGGATCAACAGAGAATGATGATCTTTACCAAAACATTACTGCCATTTGGTCAACCCAGCATTGGGTTTATTATTTATGTGGCCTTCCTGTTATCTGCTGAGAGTTGTGTTCTCTCTGACATTAAATTAATCACAGACACGTCTTAGAGTAACAGGTTTCCTTTTAGACATCCTCCTGACCCCTGATTTTATCCTAAGCAGCTTGCTGACTCTAAAAACCGCAAGCATTGAGGGTTCTATGTTCAGTAGCAGCTTCCAGCTCCACAGCACATCTCTGCTTGTATTATGGCCTCTTTCCAGTTCAATATGATGTCTTCTGTTTTTAGAAAAGGGCTGGATCTTTAAGCTTTTAAGCTGAATGTCACTCTCCGGGGGAGCTGAAAATTGTCCGATCCAGGTTGCCAACTGATTTCTTTGTCCCTCTTTAATTTTTACCCAAGAACAGCAGTAATGAAAAATGTATTGATTTATTACGAAGGTTAAAAAAAAGTCAGCCATTCAGAAAAAAATCTGACTTATAGCCTCATTGTATCGGCTTATCATTTTCTATTAACAGTGTGTGATCATGGATCACTTACTGCACAATAAAATTCTGGCGGTACCGTTATGTAATGGTCACTGCTTTTTATTCGCTCTTGAAAAGTGAGACTTACGGAGCCGAGGGCCCTGACCTCTGCTGCACTCTTCGTTACTTACCCTCAGGCATCACTGACGCTGTTATATAAGGGCCTCGGTTTCTTGTGTCCTCTCCATTAAAGCGCACTTCAGCTGGCCTTTCTCTTTAATGGAGGTGGGCAAATGCTTTTTTTTCTTTCCTTTTTTTAAGAGGTTGCCCACAGAAAGCACCAGGCCTGCAGACACAAAGCGAGCCAATGTCACATGTTGCAGCAGAAACACAGTACTGAGAGTTTTTGGACTGAGTGCTCATTCTCTGGGAAGGGCTCTGCCAGTTTTCAGCCAGCTGACGTTTTCCTGGTCTTCTCTCTGTTTCTGTCAATTCATTCCGGTCTGCAGGGCGACATCCTGACCGCCATCAGACGAGTGGACGAGCAATGGTTTGAAGCAAAGCTGGGGGGAAAAGTTGGAATTTGTCCTATACAGTTTATAGAGGTGAGCTCCTTTCTTATTCTTTTTGGGTGGGCAGTCGTGGGTGAGCGGTTAGGGTGTCAGACTTGGATCCCAAAGGTTACCGGTTCGACTCCTGACCCGCCAGGTTGGTGGGGGGAGTAATTAACCAGCGCTCTCCCCCATCCTCCTCCATGACTGAGGTACCCTGAGCATGGTACCGTCCCGCCACACTGCTCCCTTGGGGCGCCATTGAGGGCTGCCCCCTTGCACGGGTGAGGCATAAATGCAATTTCATGGTGTGCAGTGTTCACTTGTGTGTGCTGTGTCACAATGACAATGGGAGTTGGAGGAGTTTCCCAAAGGGCTTTCACTTTTTTTTTCTGTTGCTTAACTTTTCCTGTCATTTCTTCAAATCATACAGAAACTTAACATGTATGTCTCACCGGGTGGACCCTGCATTTTTTTTCATTGAAATGTTTGATTCATCAGTAAAGGTCACTTTTATGCTGCAAAACGCTGAGGAAGAGGACTCATCTGTGAAGCTGTGCTGTGTCTGCAGCTGCTCATTAGTGTGTGACTGTGTGCCTTACTCAGGTTCGCTGGGCTTGCTTAGCTTGCTGGCTGTCATTTGTTTTCCTCTGTGCTTTATGCCTTAAGGAATTAACTTCATCCATGCTGGAGAGCGTTGCATTTGCTTATACAGTTGCTACACTGCTGTGCAGCACTCAGTCCTGGTTAGCTCTTCTCCAAAAGTGTCCTCCTGTCACTAAGACACCTGCTTTTGTCTTCACATTCTCTTTGATCCTTCCTTTTATCATCTATCTTTGCCTCTGCTTGTACTTTTCTCCTCTTCAAGCCTGTCTCTCTTCTTGTCGTGCACCCAGGCGTGAAGACGCGGTAATGCTTTCTCAGCCTGGGTGACATAACAGCACATCCCAGTGCCGAGGGAGCAGCATCAACCCTGCTATGCCTGTCTGTCTGCCTGCTCCTTTCTCAGCATCGCTCAGCCCTTCCTGGCTGATTGGCTGGTACTTATCCTGTCTGCCTGCCAGCCCGTCCAACAAGTTGTAAGGAAGAGCCGAGTTGTGATCAGTGGGTGTGTTTAGACAGCCGTTTTGCACATCATCCCGAGCAAGAGGTTGTCAGGCACTAGCAGCATGCAGGAGAGGATGTGGCATAAATTCAACCAGATTTTTAGTTTTTCCTCTCTGAATGTTTCAGCCAAACTCCGCTGCAGCCAAGCTGCTTAAAGGAAAGGGACAGAGCGGGAGTGACTCAGCAGAACCTCACCATCAGTCAGGGAGTGGGGGCAAAGAGAAGGCCGCTGACGCACCCAGCCGCTCGGCCCATCACGGAGCCCCGCAAGGTCAAGCCAAGACGCCCTCCGTCAACACTTTGCGGAAACAGCCCGGAGTAAACAGCTCCTTCCAGCCGCCCGCCAACATCAGTGCCTCATTCAGCTTCAACCCTCAGGGTCAGCCGCAGCACCTCTTGGCGCCCTCTGCACCCCACGGCCGCTCTCACCCTCACAGACTGAACTCTCGGCGAAGTAGCCGGCGCTCCTACTCTCACAGACACCTGTTACAGGTTAGTGCAACTCTGCAGTCTCTGCTTTACTAACATCACCCATGTGGTTGATGTTTTCTTAATAGGGATTCATTCACACAAAAAAGAGAAGAAAAAAAAGAAGAAAAAAATATATATATATACATACAACTTGAGAACAGTTGAGATGATAAAGATGTTTTGCTTTAGTCATGAAAAGATCGAGCTGACCTCAGGAATGCAGGGAGGGAAATAAAAACACTTAGCTGAAGTAGCGGATGGGGGGGGGGTCCACCCGTGTGCTGGCTGGAGATTGATTAAGAGGCTTTTATTAAGAGAAAACAGATGTGGGAAAATGCAAGATAAGAAATATGTGAGTGGACTGTAGCTTTGAAACGGTCTTTAATCATCTGAGTATCGGGGCAGAGTCCAGGTTTTTTTCGCTAAAGACATGAATTCCAGCCTAACAGGGTTTATAGGAGTGTGTCCTTTTTTCCCCGCTGTCAACTCAAGCATTGTCTTGCTCAATACAGTACAAAAAAGGGCTGTTTTCCATAAAGATTGAAACTGAATTGTATGTCATAGATAAGATCCTTTGTGAATCAATTGAAAATGTAACTGTCTTCGTGATAAAATGTTTACAGTGAAATGAAGCATCGCTTCTCTAAAGTTGCCCAAAGTCAGAGAGAATTGCTAATAAGCGAAATATAGCTATATATAGATATATTTATACATTATATGGCCCATATGACTCGTTCTTCTATCTAATCCATGTTGCTTGGGGGTTAAGAACCTCTTGGTCATAGTAACTGTAGTTTTTCTCCCTTTGGACACTGTTGTTCACTTATTAAGTGATGATTCACAGCTAGAAAACCCATAAAATCTTGCAGGCAGGAAGACTGTTGTGATAAAAAAATATATCTTAAAGTTATGTGCAAGTTGTGCTGTAAAAGTTGCTCCTCCTTAATGATAAAAATCAAGATATGTTAAAAAGTATTCAACAAAGTTACCTCTAGAGATAAATCCTAGTTAAAGAAAATTAAAGTTAAGTATTAGAAATATTATAGTTCACATTAGAATGTGCAATGCTGTTAAAATAAGTATTAATTTTCATGTTTGTACTTGGTGTCAGACTTACATTTTTAGATCAATGAATGCTTTTAAAGAGCAGAATAAATAATGGGATCTTAAAGAGAGGATTTTATTTATTGAGATAAAATAGTAACACAGTTTGAAAGCAGAACTTTATACCTACAGTCAAACATGGTGGTGGGAGAGTGATGATTTGGGACCACTTTGGTTCCTTGTCTTTATCTAATGTGAAATCCTATTTTCAGAGCAATTAAAAAGTGCACCATATTGGATTTGATCATTTTCCATCTGTTCAGTTAATGTTGTAACGATTGAAAGGATTTTTTTTCTTATTACTTTAAACAAGAGAATTCTGATAATATTGGTTATTGTTAAATCATGATCTTATTTTTTTTAGCTCTGAAGCAGCAGTAAAGTCGTCCCTTTAGGTGACAGATCTGCAGTTAAGCAGGATTTCAGGAATTTTATAAAATTAGAAAAATAGATTTAATGTACTCTGCCAACATTTTATAATCATACATGTTGAATTAAACAATTTAACTTTAAAAAATAAATAAAACAGAATAACTTTGCTGTTTTAGCTCAACTAAATTCTCTTTTTTAGTAGAAAAAAACAGCTTGCATTCCGACAGAAATAAATAGTTAGAAGTAGTTTAATATATCCTCAAGGATATTTAAAATGCATATTTTGACTGGCCTTCCTTGAATAATAGCTTCTACACAGAAGAGTGTTGCTGTCAGTACAAACCAAGCAAAAGTTTGTTTTGGTCACCTGCTGATTTTTTTTTTTTTGTAGACTACAAGGAAACTGCGATTTATTTAGCTTCCACAAACTTAAACCTGGTTTAAATTGATATAAAATAATGCAAATATATGATTTTTAAAGAAGGCCACATTTTATTTTATATTTTTTTCAAGCTTTTAAAGTGGTGAAGCAAAATCCAGTACAGTTCGTACAGTTTCAAGCCTTTTAAACCGATCACAGTGAAACCCGTGAAAGGCTTGAAAATATAATCTGCTGGTCCGCCCCCTCACATAATGGTTTCCCTTGATTTACATCAGATTCTACAGTGCTGACCTGTAATTACACGTTTCAGGACACGAAAAGGTGGGCAGGGATCTCATTTGTGTTGGAGAAACCAGGAAACGAAGGAAGTGGAGGGTACCTGAGACCAGTGATAAGAAATGGGGGGAAAGGGATGGGTTAGGCAGGAAGAGAGGGAAAAAATGTTTGAGGAAATGTTTGTAAGAAAAGACGGTTCTGAGTTGGAGAAGCAACCCACAAAAAGGCAAACCACAGGAGGAAGAAAGAGGAAGGTGGACAAATGAGAGAAAGATGTGGAGAGTGGGAGGTTTGGAGTGTCCCTCAGTGGGTCTGTTTATCTCGCTCATGCTGCTGCTCATGATGATGATTATGATGAGTCACTAGTGAAGTCGGTTACATAACAGACCCCCCCATCCTGCTTCCTCTTCACCAAGCAGGTACCACTTTTACATTTTTCCATAATGGCTGAAAAGCTCAACTCTCCCTGTTAGGGCTGTGTCCCTGAAGGCTGGATCCTCCCAGCCGGCCGAGCCCAATGGGGTGGAGACTCTTGGTAGACCTCCCCAGCCCTCACCTCAGGTTCTGCTCTCTTAGCAGGGAGCTGCAGCACTCCTCCCACTGTGGGGGGAATAATGTGTGTCACTGTGAGTGTCCGCATGCTTATGTAAGAGCAAAATTTAGATGGAGATGGAGAAGCTAAAACTAAATCGATATCAGAGCTGTCTTGACGTTTACAGCAGAACTACTCTTCACAATTAGCCAGACTAACTGGACTAATAATCCTTTCATTGCATATGAATCAAATGTAGAAATCTTAGAGTCAAAATGATTTTAATTGCCATGGTAACGATGAATGCCAGATGCATTTATATCAGGGGAATTTAGCTTTCATGCAACAAACTTATGTAAACGAGGGAATTTTATATCCTGATTAGGCATGTTTGCAGGGATGGCATGGTCGTGTGGTGGTTAGCATAATTTCCTCACAGCAAGAGGGTTCTGGGTTTGAGTCCCGGGAGAACAAGAAACTTTCTCTGTGGATTTTGCATGTTCTCCCTGTATCTGTGTTCTCCAAAAACCTGCATGTTAGGTTGATTGGACATTCCACAAACATGAATGTCACTCCTTAGGAGTGAGTGTGCATGTTAGTTCATCTTTATGTGTCTTTGTTTGGCCCTGCGATGGACTGGCGGACCATCCAGGGTGTACCCTGCCTTCCCTATTGAGTGCTGGGAGAGGCTCCCATTAGGGAATAAGTGGTTACGATGGAAGGATAGGTATGTTTTCCCGCTCGGTTTTTGGTAAATGGCATGTACTTATATAGCGCCTTTATTAAAGTCAGGAGACTTGACCAAAGCGCTTTACACTACATTCATTCACCCATTCACGCACACACTCACGGTGGCAAGCTACATTGTAGCCACAGCTGCCCTTGGGGTGAAGTGTGTTGCCCAAGGACACAACGACATTGAAAGTCGGAGCCGGGGCTTGAACCGTCAATCCTTCAATTTCAGGGCAAACTCCTTCATCCTACGCCACTGTTGCCCTCAAGTTTTCGCCAGTCTGTATAGGGGGAGGACAGTTTCCAGAATAAGATCAACAAAATATGTTTTTTCAAAGATTCTTGTAGTATTTGATGAAAAATGTTGATTCAATTAAAGACAACTTAAAAAAAGAAAAATCTCAGATATATCGAAGCTTTCCACAAATAGTAAAAAAAACAGTATGTATCTATTTTAACATACGGGTTCATCTGTGTACAGCAGGCATCCCCAAACTCTGTCCTCGAGGGCCGCAGTCCTGCAGGTTTTAGATGTTTCTCTGCTCCAGCACAGCTGATTTTAATTGATAGTTGATTAACAGGCTTTTGCTCTACTGCAATCATCATAATCAGCTGTGCTAAAGCAGGGAAACCTCTAAAACCTGCAGGACAGCGGCCCTCGAGGACCGAGTTTGGGGATGCCTGGTCTACAGTGCTGTTAGAGAGGAGATGAAAACATCAGTGTATTACACTCTGATGTTGCAAACAAAAAAGGGAAGTCAGAGAAGTTAAATTAATATGGAAATTCCATTAAAAAGTCAACAAACAACAATAAACAACCATACACCAAGGATCATATGAGGTTGAAGTTCAGCTTCTTTTTCACACAGAGCTCCTAATAATACATAATCCTGATTCAAAGTTTAAATACACTTTATGTAAACCGCCATGATGAATGAATGAAACTTTTTGACCGTGTGTATATCTGAAGGACACCTTTAAACCACTGTCAGCTCTATGAATAATTGGTTCCTGATTACCACAAAAAAAGGCTTTAAGCAACCCGATCTCTGACATTTAAGGCCTGATCTTCAAAGATTTTAGATAAGGGAAACTCATTTGCTGTGGAATATAAGAAACTATTTAAAATCAATGATAATGAAAATACTAAATATCACAAATATCTTACAAAGAGACCTGGGAAAGGTATATTTGACTGATCGATGACCCCCCGACCCCTGGCAGAGAAGAAGTCACAATCATATTTGCAGCAGATTATGTTCTGAACAGCAGGAATAACGTCCAACAGCTCCTAAACCTCCTAAACAGACATTTAATCCAAAATACAGCAAACTAACATAGACTCCTTATATTTGATAAAACATAAATTTGCCTCAAGAACCTGTTAAAGAGCATTGATGGAAAAAAAAATGTCCCTCTTGCCACAAGTTAAGAGATGTAGACTTTTAGGAGCTTTGCAACCACTGTGAAAATCTGTCCTGCACGTGCAAAGAAGTTTGCACAAGATTTAACGCACACAAACCTTTTTATGATCTGGTCCTCAATGTCACTCCACACCCCTGATTTTGCATCATGTCCTCTCTTACTCATCCGAAGGCTTTAAAACAACACAAAGTGTCAATGGTTATGGTCTGAATCATAGTAAGGCTTTTTGTTTCCTTTATTGACGGTGACGAAACATCAGTGACAGGCTTCGTTCAACACACCACGGGATTGCACTAATCCTTGTATTAAACAGGGAGTGATCTTTTACTTAATTGGTTGTACAACTCCCTACAACTTTATTATGGATTAACAATAATTCTTATCACCTTTAGCGGGTGAGTACAACAGTTTAATTAGAAGTACTCACCCTTTGCTCATTTTCAGAAAGCCACACAGCTCACCTCTTTACATTTTTACAGTGATATAACAATTAGTCCTGAGAGTAAACAGGCCCTGTTCCTGCTGAACATAGGCATCCCCACAGCATGACACTCCTTCCACCATGTATTGTTGTATAAATGGTGTCTGCTGGATGATTTGTCATGTTATTATTTCCCATTAGCCCTTGAGCATTTCATACCAAGCATGCACATTCTCCGTTGGTACCTGTAGAGGGGAATGGCGGCCTAGTGGTTAGGTCATAGAATCCTGAGGTTGTGAGTTCCAAACCCACTCTCACAGACTGCCACTCTGGGTCTCTTAGCAAGACCCTTAACCCCCCACTCTGTTCCCTGGGTGCTGCAAATGGGAGCCCACTGCTCTGCAAATAGGATGGGTTAAATTCAGAGTGTTAATTTCATTGCGCTGTACTTGTGACAGTGTAAAGTAATAAAAAAAATGCTTTTTTTATGTACTTTTATGACTTCTAAATGACATTATCTTCTAGGAATCACTTATATTTGTTTTTCATTGCGTTTTTATGAGTACCCATATTATATAAAAGTTAAATAATCAAAATAAGGATCAACATAAAAATACATAAAAAGGTTGTCGTGCAAAGTTAGTGAGGAAAAAAAAAACAAATGATGAGAAATATACATAGAATATGAAAATTTTTTAATTTGTTTATCTGTGCATCTATAAACTTACTTAGTACAAAGAAACAGACAAAACAATAAAGTATACCACATGTTTTTGGGTATGCTGATGGTTTGTTTTGAGGGGACCAAATGGAAAATGTTAGGAAATGGTTTCTGTGGTATGAAAGCTCTTAGTAATTAATCCTCACCAACTTTTTTAAAATAAGGACAGTTGATTTTGTCCTGAATGGTAGCTGAACAATTCATCATTAGGTATTTCTGTTATAGTCATGCCTCAACTAACCTTTTTTTTCCTTTTCTTTTTAAAATGAAGAGATTTTTTTTTCTGTATGTAATTCTCTTCTATTTTCATTTATTTATAGAGGTAAATCTAATGGAGAGATTTTGTCTCATTTCCAAAAGCAAACAGTTTTAATCTAATATGTCAGTGCATCCTATCTAACAAATGAGCTGAAAAAACAAAGGGAGATGGAAGCAATAATATGTGGGGAGCAGATATCTGGTTATGCCTCCTCTATTGATTCCTGTATGGTACTTATACTGTTTAAGTTGTTGGTCTCTCAGATGTACAGATGTTGCAAAAAAAGGTTTTTGAAAAAACAGTCAACTCGACTGGAATGACTATGACCTGGATGACTGAGAATTTTTACCAGCATAGATTTCCAGATGTTTTGCATCAAATTAAACTTATGCTGCTCGATGCACCACATCAACCAATCAGAGAAGTTAACCTGGGAGCTGGCAGGGAGACAGACACAGCGCTGCTGATGCAGAGCGCTGTGATCATTACACTGAGACAGTTTATTAATGCCTAAATTAACTTCAAATGTCGAAACCTGCTGGCAAACTATGTTCGCTTGCAGTTTGTACCACATACCTGAAAAACGCTAACATCCATGAGGGGTGTTCAATAAGTAATGCCCCTGACCCACTTCCAGATGTTTCATCGACCTGAAATTTTGCATGTGAAATTATTTAAATCTTTATAGATTAAATAGCAAATAACAGCTCTGAACTAATTGTGGTTTCTGATTTACAGATGTTCAAACTGAGTCAAGTCTGTGTTTTTGCATTTGAAAGGACGCACACAATGGGAGACTTTTGATCAAATTAAAGTAACTTACACTGTAGTGGTAATGTCCCATAATATAACCTTGTAAATCATTTTGCAAGGTCATGTAACCGGTACCATTAACATAAGTTACTTTAATTTCATCAAAAGTCTCCCGTGGTGTGAGTCCTTTTAAATAGAAAAACCGGATCACTGCTCATAAAAAAGTAAAACTACTTTTTATCAGCTTATCACGTCAAATATAGCAAATCCGCTCTCTGCCATTGAACACAGTCAGAGGCGTAGCCAGAACAAGGGTGGCCAGGCAATAACCAATGTACACTGAAGGGTGGCCGAAAGTGGATAGATACCAGAACCTCAGGCTCAAGCCAAAAATAAGACAAACTACAATTTCATACAGTCTTTGCTAACAAATAGATGCATATATTTAAACATCCTTACTTTCTAGATAAAGGTATAGTGGATATAATTCTTTCAGGTTTGAGTTCTAGGGCGAAAATCTTTTCCATTGTCATTACTTACCTACTTTTATAAATAATAATTCTGCATAAAATTAATATTTACAAGTACTAATATCTACATAAAGTGATTATATTATTTAAATAGTTATTTATCTATTACTATTACTAGATGACTTGCAGAGACAAATCCTTTTCTCTTCACACCATGTAACACAAAATCTATTTCTGGAAAGAGCATAAATTCTATCATCTTTAATGTTAGTATATTGATGTGCATAATTAACCACAGTGTTTTTGTTGTTAAGTAAGTATGAATAAATGAAAAAATAGTAAGTAATATATGAACAATTTTAATGTTTTGAATATTTCTCTTGAGAGTATTACTGCTGCCCCGTCTGTATTAGAGGGGAAAAAATGGTAGGGGTGGCCACAGGGTGGCCAATGATTGGCTAAGGGTGGCCCCCCATCTAGCTCCGCCCCTGAACTAGATGTGATTCTGGAACATTTAAGATACTGCTGAGGAACATCTAACCTTAATGTGTACAAGCATAAAAAATAAAGCAGTGGGTGCTTTTTTTTTGTAGTGTGAACATAGCATTACACTTTCTGATTGTTTTATTTAACCTATGAAACAAATTTGTATTTAAAAATGATCTCATGTCTTCATTATGAAATTTCCACCTCTAGTCAAGCACATGTAATTCCCAAAAAAAGCAGTGTTGTAACAAAGACAAATAGTTAGCTGTGGTCAAAACGCAGGAAAATGCATTTCAGAGAGTTTAAATTTCGAAATTTTCTGTTAGAGGATACCCCTGGACCCCCCTATGCCGTGCAAAGCCTAAAGATGTGATACACAAAGGTGTACACCCTATGAAACATTCCAAGCTAAAAGCCTGGGCATACATAAACGATTACGTTTTAAAACAAAGTAATGACCGAGCGTTAATCACCAATTATTTGAACAGCGTAATTCATAATGACAGGTTGTTCTGTTCCTCTCAAACTGCTCCTTGAACAAACCCTCATCTCTTCTGGTTCATCCTGGCGACACACCCTCATTGAAATTTATTATTACAGCAGTTAGGAGCAGAGCTTATAGCTGTTGCAAAACAGCTGCACTCTCCCCCAGCCAAAGTGGAACACAGTGTGACGAAACTTTATTTTAGAAATCATGATACAGAAATAAACTTTCTGAAGCAGATTTTTGTTTTGTGAAATAGATAACTTGATTGAGGCTTTAATTCTCTTTAAAATGCCATTTTTGGAGTCAGAGTGATAAGTTAATGTACCTGGATCTGATCAAAGTGTTCTTTTAACGGATCCTGCTGACTCTGATTTATTATTTGTTGATTTGGCCAAATGAACTGTACTCGTTAAAATCTGTCCGTCCAATTGGGAAATGTCCATTTTTTTTTAAGTTCTCTCTGTGTTTGGTGAACGCATCACTGAATCATGAGTGATAAACCGCTTGTTTAATCTTGTTGAATCAATATAAACTTTACTGAAAGAAAAAAAAATCTGAATTAATTGAACCATGAAAAATCTTTTTTATTTATTTAAGAATTTTATTTTTATTTTAACCATTTCCAACAACGAACTATAACTTTATGTTATATGTCAAGCTCCTTTATGGTGAATAAAAAGCAAAATAATTTTGCCATTTTAATGTTAAGTTTAATTCAGGTCAAATGTTTCATTGAAGTGTTTTTAAAACAAACAGTAGCCAGGATCGTATATAGTTTTGGTCAGATTCTAAGTAATAATGTCAACAAATGCTGTCCTCATGTTTTAAGGAGAGAACAGCATCTGACGTTAAAGTCACCCAGAAAAACTGATATGAGTTTCTTTGTCGCTGCAGGGTATAAAAGTAGGTCTGACTCCCACATGCCTCTGCATTGATTTGAAGCAAGCCTAGAAACAAACTCTAGTTTCTACAGTTAACACGTAATCTACATTATCTACGTTATCTAAAAATCTAACCGTCCCCATTCTCTGTTCAGACTGCCCCACAAAACCTTCCTTTCTTTACTAGATATGATGCCACCACCACCATGCTTTACACTTTAACCTACAGTGTGTGGGTGGCCATTAAGGTTTTCTCCAAAAGCAGTTGTACCTTAAGTTGAGCTTGAACATGCGGATTTGGTTTTGATGATGTCTGGTAAATGTGACGGTAAATCTGCTTCCAGGGTTTTTCTGCGTCTTCCAGTTTGTGATGGGTTTGATCGCTGCGGGTTTCTTGGTTGTTCTTGAAATTCCTGAATGGTTTCTGTTCATCTGCAGAAGATCAGAGCTCTTTGCAGAGCTCCCTTTTTATCAAAACAGAACGGTGCAGCATCTGCATTATAACAGTTATAACAGTAGCCTTACTGATCCTTCTATCAATCTCTCACCCTCCCATCAACTATGAACAGGACTTTAATGTGCAATAAGTAATAACTAATATGTGGCATGCAGGGATAACTTCTTACTTGTTTGGTTTACCTTATCACCTTCATTATAATGAAATGTTTTCTGGGTTAATCCTCTGATGATCAGAATATCTAACTCCACTATATAAATATTCAGTGTTAAAAATGATATACCAGGTAAGACATGCTGAAATATGCTAAGCTGATTTAGATATTTGTTTTTGGTGTAATTGTGTCTATGTTTTTACAGTGGTAAATAAAGAAATCTAACAATATCAATCTAATAATGATGGGTGAAGCAGGACCAACTCCACATTTCTTAATTTCTCTCACAGTTTTGCACTTTTTTTTTATGCATTATTTATGTCACCCCCTTGAACCCGACGGGCCACCGGTGGGTCCTGCTGCTACGTGACCTCGTAATTTTAACAAACCCCCAGTATTGATGTAAAAAACACATTTGGCACAGTTTGGTGACATTTTTGGATAAATTTGCCAAAATGGCCTCTCTGCCTAAGAAATTTCTCACTAATACCATTCTAAAATAAATATGATTCATCTGATTGTGTCCAAATTTGGTATATTTTTACACAACCTTTAGATTTAAAAGTCTGTACTACTTTTTTGTGCTATAAATAATATTTTGGTAGTGTTCTGCAATGTTTATTTCAAAGAAAATTTTGGCGAGGTTCAAAAAATGCAAAATATTTTGTATTTTGTCCCTAATATTTCAGGCAGGGTCAAAGCTACAATGGTGCTGACACCAGAAAACCATTCTATGACATCTTACCTTTACAGAGGTACCAAAAGTTTCTTCTTAAATCTAATAGCTGTGAGGCTATAAGTGATTTACTTTTGTGTGTTTTTGTCAGGCAGAAATTTATTTATACCCCCTGAGGGTGTAAGAGGTTACTTTATTTTGTTTACATGTCCTATCTGGGCAGATTAGGCTGCATCCTCATAATCCTTGTTTGTGATTGTTAGTATTAGTGTGAATTGAGTGTCAGATGTGAGCTGTATTTAGGAAACAACATGCCCAGAGGCCAGCAGTACTGCTTCAAGTAGAGGGTGAGTGAGGGATGCTATGAATAGCAGCGAAATGCTGCCATGACAAAAGACAAAGGGCAGCAGGAACATTTTTTGTAGTGACAGCATGAAAACTATGTGGGCTTGCAGCCGGTGGCGGATAGAACAGCTGAGAAGCGTACGATCAAAACTTCATTAGGGCCATTAGTTAAAAAAAAGTGTTTCTTTAATGGACACCTGGCTTACCTTCCTGTCAGTCCCTAAGGACATCATGGCCGACGGATAGTCTGCTGGGATCAGGTCTGTCTCATCACACAGAGAATTCTGTTGTAAAATATCTATGATATTACTATAGTAAACAAGCTTGTTTTCATATATATATTTTCCTGTATTCCACATGGTTTTAAGCATGTGTATCATGGCTATATCAGCAACAACAGGTACGCAGATATGGAGGGGTATGAGTGCCACAATACAATGAATAAATACCTTATAAAATAATTGTTTACATTTGTAGTTCATTTATCAAAACTGTAAATAAGTACAGATTTTATTTAATAAATATATAATTAAAGATATGGGTCTCAGTGAAATATAATTTTAAGAAGTAAAGATAGTTATTTTGTGATTTGATAAATCATACTATGTTCCTGCACTGAAGCACTCGTCCATCAAAGTCAAGGAGGTGGGACTAGGGGCGCTTCCAAAGAAACCCTGACATCTGATTGGCTGCTTCTCACTGAGCAAGATTAAACTGGTTTTCTTTTACTCTAAAGTCAATGTACTAAAAAAGGCAGATATAACTTCAAAGGGGTGTTGGAATTTATTTACGGTTATTTATTTATTTATTTCTATAGAACTAGGCCTTCTCTCACCTGTTTGACTTTGATAGATGTGTGACAGTATGAATTATTTTTTGTGCTTCAATGCAGGAACATGAAATAATTTATTAAATCATAGAATTATTTTATTCACTTCTTAAAATAAAATCTACATATTTAACTGAGACCTGTGTTATTAATAATCTATCTATAAAATTCTCTATTTACTTATAGTATTCATAAAATAAAAAATTTAAATTAATTTATGTTATTTATTCTTTGTATTGCAGAACTCACCATCCTCCATACACAGACAGATGAGAATGTAAAAAATTTTTATTTTTGTTAACCAGAAATGACCAAAGTGATGCTTGTAGACTTGGAAATGGAGCTCTTAGATTTATTTTTAACATGACAGACTGACATTGGTTGTGATTTGAGGATTTGATGGATTTATTTAGCAATGTGCCACGTCCTTTCAGCTAATCGAATCAGTTATGATATAGCATCACATGCAGATTTTCCATTTTACTATATATATATATTTCTTTTTTTTGGTAAATAATTGGTTTTGAATGTGTGTTATTTGGACATGAACGCTAGATTTCTATCAGTTTTATTTGTACTTCCAATTTTAAACCAAATTGTTGAAAGACTATATATTTCTTCTCAATTTAAATTCCCTTTTCTCGTAAAACTCAAACGTCCCTTATTCAAAACAGTGTTTTGTTTTTTTTACCATTTTTGAACTTCCTTCCAGATAAGACAGTCCGCTTGTCACAGAAATACCTACTATGGCAAAAGTTTACCTTAAAGAGCTGTGATATATATATAAGGTCACAGAGCATATTGGACAGTCTATGGAAAATATGTTTAGGAGTAAGTGTTAATCAGACATTTAAGTAGGTTAGATCAAACATAAAACCATTAGTGACGTCTTTGCAAAGAAACCTCTCACTTTGATCCTTTCTAAACTGTTGTATGAATCACCATTAAATCCCACCCAGTATAGGTCACAGTGCACAAGAGGAGGGCTTATGACGCCATTTGCAGAAACAATCAGGTCTCTTATTGAGTCACAACATTAAAAATAAGAGATTCATTTTCCAGAACTTCAACTGCGCTCTCTTCTTTTACACATATCCGCTTTCATAATGTGCTGTGCATCATGCGTCCAGTTTCTAATTATAATCACAAATTGAATTTACTTTTAGACTGAAAAGAAGATGACCAGTGAGACCCCGTCCACAATCTCCATGGCTCTGATGAACCCCCAAATGGCCTCCACCTCTGCAGACAACAAAAACTCCTCCACGCAGCAGCTCTCCATCAGCGTGTGAGTCATTTCTAAAACATTCAATTACTAAGCTTATCATGTGTGAAGGAATGAATAGTATTAAGGAAATGATTAGGAACAAGATTATCAATGTTAAAAGTGAGTTAACTGTTTAAAACTCTGGGGTCTGCCACCAGTTGCGCCGTCCTGTACTCCTACAAACCTCGCCGGCCGGAGGAACTGGAACTGAGCAAAGGAGAGATGGTGGGTGTGTACGGAAAGTTCAAAGAGGGCTGGCTGCGTGGGTTGTCTCTCAGAACGGGGAAAGTGGGCATTCTTCCCAGCAACTTCATCACCCCTGTACTCAGGTGAGAGATCGCATTAATATTCATACAAGAAGCCTCACGTCTTCTTTATATATTTCAGAAATGTAAAAAAAAGTAAACAGTTTATTGAATAATTTAACTCTCAAGTATATTAAAAAAACACAAGAGATCCATTTTAAAATCTTCAACTGCTTCTGTTTTTTAATGCTGCAACCAAACACTTGATTTGGGATTTTATGTAATGTTCTAACAGGGAGTAATGCTGAGTTGTACAATGAAGGAAAAAGTAATCATGATTTTCTAAATATTTTACCAATGTCAAAAAGTTAGTGTGCATTTCTTCTCCTGAGTCGAAGCTTTAAAGACAGCTGTAAGTCTGTCAGGGTGTGTGTCATTGGTAATTCGGATCGGACAGAGAGACTCTCTGCAAAGCGCTTTTCAACTTCCAACCATCTAGATAAAAAAAATTCAAAGCTTTGACATTTTGTTTAGAGTCATCGTCTTGTCTTCTAGCCGCTCTCTTTGGTTTCGTCCGTCAACCCACCCAAGTAAAGAATACCCCACAGCATAATGCTGCCACTACCATGTTTTGCCTTGGTGGTGTGTTTTTTATAGCATTTTATGCTGCGTTTATTTTTACAGAACACAGAGATTCTCTTTTCATGAAAATCACATTGTGGTCTTTCTGTGCAATTTGTTTGCAACATCCCCTACATGCCTTGTAGCGAAATATAAACACACATTTTGTCAGGGTTTGGAGGACCCAAAATGCAGAGGCAGAGAGGCTGAGGTGAATTCTTGTAGTTTTAAGTAAAAAAAACACTAATAACAGAGGCAAAATCCAAAAATCCAACTAAAATGTAACTCAGACCAGAACCACAGAGACATCAAGGGAAACACGCACAAGGAGCCCAGGAGAGACGAGGTGAGAGGACAACGGCGACGACAGGACCAGCAACAACAAGGAGTGAGAGCAGAGGGAGAGCAGAAATAGCTGACAGAGACAAAGGGAGGGCTAACGAGCTGACAAGGAGCAGGTGTGAGAGGAAACAACGAGGGAGCCAAGGAGAAAGGAACACACACAAGAGGGCAACAGAGGACAACAGAAAAACATGAGAACTAACATAAATCTAGAAATTACAACAAAACAGGAATTAAACCAATAAAACTAGAAAACAAGGAGCAAAGTAAAGCACAACATAACCAAAACCATGACACATTTGGCTTTTTTTTTTACCAGTTGCTTTCTAGTCTAAGACTGATAGCTGACCTGTCAAAAGATTCTTCTACAAGACAAAGTAAAAGCTGATGCTTTTCCTTTCATTAGATTAGATTATTGCACAATGTGTTTCCTGTTTTCAGGCAGCTTATGACTATCTAACATACCAACAGAAATAGAGATCATACCCCCCCCCAGGTCTTCAGAGACCTGCTCACTCAGTATTCTTAGAAGCAGAACCGATCAAGAGGAGGAATGATTCAGTTTCTCACACTCCCTGAAAACCTGACATGCAGAAACTGTTGGCTCCTGTTGACTAATGAGCTTTGTGATATTTAATGCTAGATTTGGAGGGAAAATAAATTTAGAATTGCGTTTCTAAAATCTAGAGTCATAACTTTTTTTTTTCCAGCATATGATCTAGCAGTCTCTCTTTATAATCAAGTCTACTTAACGTATTTGTTATATTCTTTCTTTTCTTTCATTTTGTGTCCTGTAAAGGTGCTTAGGATTACGTTGTGTTTGAATTGTGGGCTTTGCATAAACCTGCTTTACTTGTAGATATCTGAAGCTCCTCAGGAGTTATCCAGAGCCTCTCAGTTGAAGCTCCGCCTGTTGTTCGGGTGTGTTCCTTGACCTCCATGATGTTATTTGTGCTCTAATGTCCCCCAAAACAACTGAGGCCTTCATGGAATAAACAGATTTATACTGATATTTAACATTTATGTGAAAAAATAAATGTTTTAAAGTTTTATGTACTGAAATACAGAACCTCAGCCCGACTTCTGGAGACCAAAGTAGCTAATGTGTCCTCGCATCCCAGCGCGGCATCTGGGAAGAAACCCACCCCTTCAAAGAATCCCGCTGTGGTCCTCGCTCTGGACAGGGTGGGCGGTGATGGAGCCAAATCCTCAACAGGACAGGTCTCATCTGTGCCAAATGGAGCACAGCATGCTGCATCCTCCACCGGAGCTGTTAAACCGTCCTTCTATGGGACGTCTCAAGGTTGGGACACTGTGAGGCGTGTTTTCAACCCGCACAGAGGTCAGTGAGAAATACATTTCAATGCGACAGCGGTTTAATTAGGAGGTTTGGTCAAAATTGACTTCTATTCTTTAATTTCAGCCTCCCACCGAGCCTCGCATACGTCCTCCTACAACATCCCGTCCAACTCGCAACCTTTTGCACAAGTTCAGGCATCAGGGTATTCACCTGCCCTGCAGAGAAAGAGAAACAGCAGCCTCCCATCCAATGTCAAACCACAGATGAATGAGCTGGCAGCGCCCTCTGCTGCTGCGACCGTGAAGGACAGGGAATATGCTGCATTACATGAAGCAGTATTTCAACATCACAGGCAATCAGCTGCCAATGGACCTCAGTCGATTCTGGTCAAACCTGATGCACAGAGAAACAGCACAGATAAGGTAATTTCAGATTTATTTTTGCTTTTTTTATTATTTTTTTCCAAGCTTTTGGTCTCTTTATGTGATAAAATGTACGTTTGCATTTCAAAAGCCTCAGAAATCAGTTCGGTTCCTGACAGATGAAGAGTCCCCTCCTCCAAGACAACGGACCTCCCTCTGGTCATTGGGGACACAGGTTCACCCAAACTCCCGCCCTGGTCCCCTCCCTTTAGAAGTCTGGGCCCCGTCACTCACCATGGGCAGAGACGGACCAGGGATCCTTCTGAAAGACAGAAAGGGTCCACTTTTTAGGAAGGGCTTTGAAACGGCTGCCTCAGATCAAAATTCTAACCAGCAGAAACCATTCCATTCACAGCCTTCACTGTCTGCTCATTTCAGCCCCATCAGGTAAGACTTTTGGGTTTTGGGATCTTTGCTCACGGACAAAAAACAAACCTGTAAAAATTATTCAACTAACTTTCTGGTGATTTTTTTTTTTTTTCTTTTTTTTTTTTTTTCTTTTTTTTTTTTTTTTTTTTCAGACACAGAGTGACTGCAACACATTTAGCCCAGACAGACTCAGAGCTTAGTCTGCTTCAAGGAGAGGTTGTCTTTGTCCACAGACCTCGGCCTGACGGACGGGTCCTCCTTACGCAGGAGAGCAGCGGGCAGACGGGCATTTTCCACAACACTATCCTGCAAGTCCTTGAGAGGCTCAGCTGACTTTATATTTAGGCTGAATTAATGTATATTTCTATTATATCTATTTAAATTGCCAAATGAATTAATGGACCAACCGAACAAAAAGAGCAATGATGTCTAACAAACGAATCCTGCCAAATGACAATGCAGTAACAGGTTTTTATATTGGCTCTGAATGGGTGAGAGTGTGTGGGTAAGGTCTGCAGAGGTTTATTTTCTGTCCTGCATTGTGTGCACATTTTTGTGGCAAGTTATATTCTATTATTTTTTGCACTAAAACCTACTTCAGGTTCCTTCCTTTATCTGTTACACACAGTGGTGAGTGCCTTTTTCAAAACCCACCGTGAAAAAAAATCTATATATATTTTATTTGTATATATATTTAGAGAGATTAAGTAAATTATCTGTACTGCTTCTGTGTTAATAAAGTGTACTTCCAGAACAGCTAACGGGTTGGTCTATTTCTAGATAATCAAATCAAATTTTTTATCCATTAAATTGTGCAAGTTTGCATGTGCAACCTGCATTCTAGGCATGCAGGCTGCAGAGAGTAAACCCTTTTTTTTTTACTCATGTCATTTTTCGGTTTCTGAAAAGTTCTGCGATTAAATCTTGAAGTAACCACCAGATGCTTTAATAATTTATTTTAACATTCTGCAAAGATGTTTCAAAGTTTCATTTTGGTGCAGGGTTTCAAACACACCACACTGCACCCCTCACTGCTGTTTAGGTTATTGCATAACATACATTTTAACTATGATGCATTAAAAAAAAAGTTATTTTTAAGTTATATTTTTTTATTGGATTTAAATGCTCCATTTTGACTGGTTAGGGGTTAATGCAGTAAAGGCAAAAGTTGCTTTAGGTCTCAAACACTGCAAGATAAAAAAAATCAACTTATTACCATTTGTGGAGCATGGTGAAAACATAGTGAGGGCCCAATTGCCAAAAAAGGTTATATATGCAATGATTGCATCTCTGATAATTTAGTTTAAAATGACAGCTCTAAGGATTGCTTTGCCTCCACTTTAATAAATCTATCATAATTAAAGGTACTGAGCCCTGTCTTTTGGTGTGGGATAAGGCAAGAGAACATGAATTAATTATAAACCTTTTGCAACTCATACCTGGGCAGCAAGCTAATTTGTCCGTATTTTATGGGTTTGAAGAAGTGTTTAAGACGCTAATACATTTTTCTGCACCGTAATAGTGCAGTCATTATTTTTTGTTATTACTATAAATCCAATTATTGCAAACATGTATGATATGAAATTATATTCCGTGAAGGCATTCTGCAGGGCTGCCAACTTTTCACCAAAACTTGGGGTGAGATTATGAAATAGTTTGGACAGGAAACCCTGTCAGGATTAGATGAGGATAGGTGCAGTTATAGGTTGGAGGTTTTCAGAGGATTTAACATAAACAAAGCGGCAAAATGTGGAATTTTTATAGCACAGAAAAGGTTACTGAGTAACAATAAGTGGTCTGTAGTTATGTCTAACAATTTTCTTACAATATACAATATTTTCTACATTCTGGTGTTTTTCAGAGAATTGAAGTAAAGAATAGGCCCTACTAAAATACTTGCATCTTAAATATACTTTAAGCTAAGAATTTCACAACTTTGTTCATTAATTATTCTCTGCATTATACAATGGGGAACTAATAAGCTATTACTGGATTAGTGACACTGAAACAGGAACCAGAGCAATTGAAACCTATGCAAACTACACTGTGTGTGAATATTTGGTAATAGGCTAAGGATTAAAAAGCTTCATTCATTATGTTATTAGTTACAATCAATTGACAAAACGGTGTTAAATGTGGAAGTTATGTCCCCTTGAAGGCAGTTGCGCCTTGGGACTTCCCCACCGGTTCTTTTCCTGGGAGCAAGTTACTTACTACTCTTTACTCAAACTGGGTAAAACCATATAAAAAAGGACTTTAAAAACAGGAGTAAAAAAGTTTATTCCAGATCAGGTCGTTACAGGACAGAGAAAATGCTTGGAGCTTGCACAGCTCTGGGCTCAAAAAACGTCAGCGAGCCCCAAACAAGGACATCTTCACCTTCTTATACCTCATGAGTCTATGTGTTGGATCAGGTGGATGCTTTGCTGTCCGTATCAGAAACTGACACGCCATCCATGCCCAAGGATTACAGATAGCTCTCCTCTATCAGTCAGCCTCCAAGATGTGCCCATATCCTGTGTATCTTTAAAAGACAAGAAGGCTGTCCTATTTAGATGACCTCCTTACACACAGTGACATCCACAATGTGAAGGAAGGCCTTCTATTCTCTCTAATCTGGCTAACAAAGTAACAATGCACATGATGTATAAAGAATAAACCTAACAACGGCTAAACAATTCAGACCTTCTAGGAGGCTGTAGATTTTATGAAAACTCACCATGACAGGAGACAACACTTCTCTGGATGTTTCAGTTGAAAGGTGTGATGGAAATTAAGTTTTTTAACATATTTAATGGACCAAAATAAAGATAAATAAGTAGGATAGGTAATAATGTAAGAAGAGCATCCCTGTGGTTTCTCCTCTATGAATCCTGGATAAATGAGTTGTTCTGCACATCCTCTCCGAATGTGGTTGATCTTTTCTTGGGTGGCTGATCTTTTGAAAAATAAAATGCAATGCTTCTTGTTCTTTTCGTGGAGATCCTATGGGTTTGAGAGGCAAACCTGGAAGCTTTAAGAATTAAAATATTTGTGTTTGGTTTAATTACTCCTAAATGTCAACGGGAGATTATTAAACTGGACTGAGCAATAATTATTTAATTTGTGGACTAAAACTGAGACTAAAAAAAGCACCAGGTAAAAAGAAGATGTGATCCCAAACTCAGTCTCCACATCAATAATTTAAGCAAGCTGCTATAGTTTTTATTCATATTTACTCAAGTACTATACAATAAATAAATAAGTGGAACGGAATGTCGTTTTTTAGTGTAAGATTTGGGAATATAGAGTGAGAGTGTGTGAGGACACTGAGATGAGTGAGTCTCACTCCTAATGGGTGAGAGTTGACAGCCCTGCATTTAGTTACAGTGGTTTTATGTTTTGATATATGAAAGCCAACCTGCGCATGCGCACACCGAGTCAGAAGACAGCCAACGGCTCTGGGCTGCTGATGAGAATGACAACATCGCTAATGCACTAGTGCAGTGAATAGTAACCGAACTGAAACAAACAGAGCCACCAAAGCGTCTAAACCACAATATAGCACACACTCTGCCTCCTTACCATGCCGGTAAGTCGCCACGCCTGCTTACGTTTTTTTTTCTTCTTTTTTCTGAGTCGGGTTCCTCCCTTTCTCCTTTGATGTGATTAAGCTAACCCTGGTTAGCACTGCTAGCTCACCATTTACCCTGGCTTTTGCTATATGCTGGGGGGCCTTAACAGACATGTAATAATTGCAATTCTTTGCGTATTATTTGGTGTATTTTATCCACAAACCCCCACCACTTTGCGTTAGTTTTTTTTTCTAATTTCAACGAACCTTACTGTTAGCAAACCATCTGGCTAAAGCAGAGCCGTTGTTACCTAGCAACATATTTTATCTATTAACTTTTAGCTCCTACCCAAGATGGCCTGGTAGATTTGTACCATTAAATATGTCTTCTTTAAACGTCGTGTTATGCTGTGGCGTTTGAACGTTCATATTTTAGCTACATGAAGATAAAAATGTGTCAGCATATAGATTTGAGTAAATATAATGGCAGCCTAGCATTCAAATAAATTACATTTTTATCCTAGCATAACAAACTCCCAATGAACATTGTAGAATGATAGAAAGAATACAGAAAAAATACAATTAGAGAACTAATTAAACTAAATAAATCTTTCCAAATGTGTTGTCAATATTTAAGTTTTAATACAATCCTTTGTATATAACAGCTGGTAGTGTTATGTGGTAATTTTTATGAGAACTGGAGCTGACAAAAAAAGACAATTTCTAAAGAAAATAAAAAGGGATAATTACCAGATCCTTTTCTGCACTTCCTGAATTTTATCTTTTCTATTTGATTCAGGTATGTCTTAGGTTAAATGATTATATTATTCTTATATTCTGTTATTACTATGTCATATTTATTTGTCATTGCAACTGTAGAAATTGGCAGAATTAACACTCTTGAAATACTAAAACTTTGAATAAAATCAACAGTTACAGAATGTAAGAATAGGTTGAATTACAGTATACTGTTTACTGTATTTTCAGTCTACCAGGGAGCGTTATCATAGAGCCTTCCTCCCAGCAGCTGTAAGACTTTATAACCACCACTGTTCCCAACAACCTCAATAAATTGTCATCTCTGATGTTGCTGCTTTTTTCAAATATCCATTACTGTAAAAATGTCCATAGTTGTATATCGGATACTTATTCTCCAGGTGCATAATATTTATATTGTTAAAACGCTTTACAGTACACTATTTTATTTGTTTATTTTTTAACTCTTCACTTTTATGTAATTTTTATTTCTAAGGTCCACATCTGTGTGACCTTTTTTTATATATTCTTTTTGCTGTCTTTCACACTAGAATTTCCCAATTGTTGGTCAATAAAGGGATTTTCTATTCCATTCTATCTCTAACCTCCAAATGAGACAGCAAGTGGAAAATAACATTTACCAATAAGCCATGAGTACTTAAATTAAGTTTCTCTGTCAATGGTGCAAATTTGTTTAAAAGCAAGTTTCTTTTTATTAAGCAAAGCTATTCACAATGGATGGAGTACCCAGAAATGTTTCTCAAGAGTGGTGATACTGTACAATATTTTTACTCAGGTAGAAGTTAAAAGTCAACACTGTACTACTGAAGGTACCCGTTCACTGCTGTACTACTCCTAAAAACAAAAACATTCTAAAACCTTATTCAAGTTAATGTAACTGAGTATAGTGTAGTTACAAACCACCCCTTCTTTTTACACATCTTTGGCTTATGTGAATTGAAATATGGGATTTTTTCGTGACCTCACCTCCCAAGGATTAATCGATAGACAGAGAGATGAAATGACATTTAAACAGGAGTTTGAGATTAAATTTCATCATTTATTTATCAATGGATATATCCACAGAGAGACTACACAGAAAACCCACCTCTGTCCCCTAGCCTTCAGAAGCAGTCGGCTACCTCAGCTAATTTAAAGATGCACTTCACCTACTGTCTTCACCACACACAAAGCTAACAAAGTTGGAATCTCCTTAACTATTGCAAGTATCCCGGCACCACAAGAGAGCTTGTTAATTTCCGCTTCCGCAGCTCAAGCCGACAGTGGCTTTTGATCTGTTTGTCCAATTATTTCCAAGGCCAAATCTTTCCATTAAACTTGTATCATTCAAGTTCTCACAGGATTCACCTTAGGCTTTTTCTTTTTTCTTTTCTGGATTTTAGAGCAGTAAGGCTGAGAAAAAAGAAGTCAGCGATAACGTCAAAGTTGTGGTGAGATGTCGTCCCCTCAACCCAAAGGAGAAGACGATGGCCTACAAGCAGTCTGTCATGGTCGACGAGATCCGTGGGACCATAACGGTGAACAAACTGGAGAACCCCCACGAACCTCCAAAGACCTTCACCTTTGACACAGTGTTTGGGCCGGACAGCAAGCAGCTGGATGTCTACAATCTCACAGCCCGCCCCATTGTTGACTCTGTGTTAGAGGGATATAATGGTAAAGTTGTTGACATGATACTAGCTATTGTTTAAACCAGCTCTGTCAAAGCATCTTAATGTGGTTTTAAAATGAGCCTATACATTTATCCGAAAATTAAAACTTAACTGTTTTTATTTTCATAATCTCTATAACTTGGAATTATGTTTTTTTGTTTTTTTCTTTGATTCCCCATTCTAGGCACAATTTTTGCATATGGACAAACTGGCACAGGAAAAACATTCACCATGGAGGGTTATAGGGCAGTACCAGAGCTCCGAGGGATTATCCCAAATTCGTTTGCTCATATTTTTGGACATATTGCCAAGGCAGAGGGCGACTCCAGGTAGGTAATCAAGCTGAAGGCAACCTTTAATGCTACATTCACACCGCATGTGCTTTTGCAGCAAATAAGCGCCTGCTGCTTTATTTTTTTAAGCTTGTACATATTAAAGGCCTACGCATTTCAGGAGCATCCTTGACGCTGTCCATTAAAGTGTGTCTAGATGCATCTGATGCTGGTGCTCCTGTGTTCAATGGCATAGATTGGTTTTGCTATATATGCTGTGACAAGTGGGTAAAAAGTAAAAAAGTCCACCTGAAAACATCATCTGTGTCATGATCCTCCCTTCAAATATTATTTGAAGCCGCGTTGAGTTTGAATTCAAGTTGTTTTGGTCCACTCTATAAAGCCTCGAATTCTGACATTTTGAATTGAAAAGCTTCCTGGATGGGAAGCGAAGTGTCTTCAAACTTGGAAACCAAGTCTAGTGGATTGTTTTTTTAACTTTCTTGGAATTACTATGACCTGGATGACTGAGAATCTTCACTAGCATACAATACATACCAATATATCACACTCCTTTCCACAACCACATTTGCCAACAGTAGCTGTAATGGCAGCAGCTGTGCGCTGTGGTTAAGGTGTTTTCAGAGAGAGTGCTTTTTTTTTTCTCCCTTTTTGAAAAGCAAATATCTAAACTCTCTCACATAACACTGTCCATGCTGTAGAGTGATTGGATTTATCACTCAGAGAAGATCGTATGATTGGCGGTGGTTATCTGTTACAGATGCTAAGTAGCTACATGACAGGAGGATTTAATTAGAAGAAAGCAAAAGGTGAAAAAGCAGCATTTAGTCTCTTTTTTACTATTTCATAGATTCAATAGAGTTGAAACTATCAGATTAATTGTGAATAATTGATAAAAAAAAACAACAAATTAAGTAAACAGACTCTGAAACATAACAATTCTCACTCTGAGC
Source organism: Cyprinodon tularosa (assembly GCF_016077235.1). Classification (NCBI taxonomy): domain Eukaryota; kingdom Metazoa; phylum Chordata; class Actinopteri; order Cyprinodontiformes; family Cyprinodontidae; genus Cyprinodon; species Cyprinodon tularosa. The sequence continues at coordinate 1,627,528 of NW_024039141.1, read as the reverse complement.
AGCATTAAGCCATATCTTTACAATGGTTATATACAACTTTCACTTAAATAAGTAGATTGAATATGCTTGAACTCCTAAAGTGGCATTATTTAAGTTTCACCTGCTTCAAATTCTGTAAAATAAAAATTTTTTCCATCAAAAAATTGATTAGTTCAAGGGAAAACATAGTAAACAGATTATTTAATTTGAAATAATTATAATCGGAGGCCTACATTTGAAACATCCTTATTTATAAACAGCCTCTCTGACCTGGACTATATACAGGGAGAGGAAAAGATGGCCATCAGCTTTACTTAATTAGTTTTTGTTTTTAAATATATTTTCTGGGGAAAGTTTCCAAGTTCATTATAGACTTCTCTTTTTTGTGCATTGCTTTCATTTTTCAATTTTGGATAAAACAGTTTAAATGAAAGGTTTGATTTATTTGACTTTTATATATTTCCTTCTATGTTTAAATTCAGTTTCTCTACCAATGTTAGCTGTGTTTTTAAAAGTCAGCGGTTAGGTTTTATATTGCCTCCTTACAGTGCATCAAATCAAACTGTTTCACACCAGTAGTGAAGCATTACATTGATTTATCACAGTAATATTTATGTTTTGGCCTTATTCTAAGCAAAAGAATAAAAGCCACACAAACAAAATTCACATCACATTTTGAAAGTAGATGAACCCTTCACCTTTGGTCTTGTTTTAGCAGACATCTTTTTCTCACATATTTGGTTGGTCTGTTGCATCAAGAATTTTTGTTGTCATTATGAAACTAAAATATTGTGGTTTGCGGCAAACTGCAAATAAAACCTCTTACGGCTTCTTTCGTAAGGGCTTTCTTTTTACCACTCTTCAGTAAGGCGAGTCCACAGATAGTTTTTATTGGTGGGTATCTCTGCAGCTCCTCCAGAGGTACCACTGACCTCTTGACCGCTTTCTAATTAGTGCTTTCAGTTCTAAACCTTTTAGCTTAAATGAGCAGCTACGTCTTTGTTAGTTTGAACCAGTGCCACAGTCTTTAGATTGTTTGATAATGGATTAAACAAGGCACTGTAAGATGGTGTTTATGAACTTATTGACGGTTATTTACCAGTCAGCTGATATCTGAGGGGGATCACTTGCAGTGAGTAAGAGGGCCATATCCAATCGTCTGGATTTTTTTGGATAGAATGAATAAGTTCCTAAATAAATTTTTTGCACTTATTCATTTTACAAAAAGTTTTATTTCTTCCTATTTAGTGGTTATTTAAAATCAGGTTTTATTTGATAAAATTCCTTCAAAATCCGTTGGAGTCTGTTTCACTTTACAAACCATGAAAAACTTTGAAGGGTATTAACGCTTTTGCAAGATACTATAGAAAATCTACTTTAGACAATATGAGAAATAATTATCTTAGCGAAAAGTGAAAACTATTTAAAAAAATATGTATTCCTTGGGAATACCAGTGTTCAGCATTCCTTTAGAATAATTAGGTTTTTAACAAAACTCAATAAAAATTTACTATTTACTCAAAGTATGATAGACATACTTAGCTGGCCTGGTGGGTTCCCCCAGAGCAGCTGGAGGAGATGTGGGTGGCTCAGGAAGTATGAGCATCTCTGCTTAGACTGCTGCCTCGGCGACCTGGCCCCAGATACAGTTGAAGAGGGAGGATGGATGGATGGATGGATGGATGGATGGATGGATGGATGGATGGATGGATGGATGGATGGATGGATGGATGGATGGATGGATGGATGGATGGATGGATGGATGGATGTATGGATGATAGACAATCATCAGATTAGGAACAAATCACAAAGATAGTGTTTGCAGAGTTGAACGTACCGTATTTTCATGACCATAAGGCGCACCGTACTAAAAGGCGCACTCTCAGTTATGTGTGCCATTTCTGTATTTAACACACACATAAGGCGCACCGGACTATAGGGCGCGTTTTTTATATACAGGTACATGTCCTCTACTACCTTTAAATACCTCTACTGCATATTTAAAAATACAGCGGGCCCAAAACTGAGTATGATTGTGCTTTATTCATGTATTTATTACAAAGTATTAATCAAACCTGGGAGCTGGCCATGAGAGATGACAGGGCGCTGTGGTCACTCATAAATTAACTTAAAATCCTGAAACCTGCCGACGGAATATGTTCGCTTTTATTACCGGTATCCTGGTGCCTGCAGTTTAAATTATTTAGATGAAAAACACCTGCCAGCCACCGCAATGAACCCGGAGGCTACCCGGCCTAGAGGCTGCTGATGAAGGGATTTCTGCTGTCGGTGCACCGCTGGTATGTGGGGGTCTGAGCGGCTCCGACAGAAATAGATAATCTGGATGAACTGACTGCAATTATTAAGTTTTCAGGTGGACTTTCTCACTTAAAAGCATATTAAAACTACTTTATTCCCACTGATCACAGCAAATATAGCTGCAAGATTTAGATTATTTAGATGAAAAAACACCTGCCAGCCGCCGCAGTGAACCCTGCCCAGAGGCTGCTGTTGAATTAAGTTTTCAGGTAGAAAAATACAGCGGGAGCAAAACTGAGTATGATTGTGCTTTATTCATGTATTTATTACAAAGTATTAATCAAACCCATCAAAGTCATCATCCTCTGTTTCTGAATTAAACAGCCGCGTTAAAGCAGACATGCCAATTTCCCCTTCTTTGCTGTCAGAGTCACTTTCTGTGCCGGCCGGCTCCTCAGAAGTAATGCCTGCTTTTGCGAAAGCTCGAACAACAGAGCCAGCAGACAGTCCAAGCATCTACAATCCATCCGCAAACGGTGGCGTAACTTGCCCGGCGCTGCCTTCCACTTATCGTGAAACTGTGGTCTCCGTCGGTCATCCATCGCTCCCACGCCGCTCGCAGCCTTACTTTGAACGGCCGCTTCACACCGATGTCGAGCGGTGGAAGTTCCTTTGTCAGACCCCCGAGATAACGGCGAGCACAGCGTTTATTTTTTTTCACCATGTTTTTCACATCAGCTGTGAGATGGGCACGCATGGAGTCACATATTAAAAGCGATGGTGATGCGTGGAAAAAAACACCTGGTCTCCTCACATACACCTGCCTCAGCCACGCTTTCATCATCTCCTCATCCATCCAGCCCTTTCATTTGCTTTAATATGTCATCAGAGCGCTGTGTCTGTCTCGCTGTCAGCTCCCAGATCAGCTTCTCTGATTCGTTGATGCGGCGCTTCCAGCAGCAAAACTTCAATTTTTCCATCTCGAGCAGCAGCAGCGCGTTGGCGGCTCCCTCCCGCGGCGCTGCGCCTGCTGCTCAAAACGCGCTGCGGGACCTTTTGCTGCGTCTATACGCTCGTCAACCGTTGACTTTGCATGTAAACTCGCTGCTTCTGCTGCACCTGCTGCGTCCGGTTCACAGCGAGCACAGCATTAATTTGTTTCACCATGTTTTTCACATCAGCTGTGAGATGGGCACGCATGGAGTCAGATTAACAGCGATGGTGAGGAGTGGAAAAAAAACCACCTGGTCTCCTTACATTCACCTCCCTCAGCCACTCTTTCATCATCTCCTCAATGAGGTGGTCTCAAAAGTCGCAGTTGCAACACACATAGGGCGCACCGCACCAAAGGGCGCACCGCACATTTTGAGGGAAAAAAAAGACGTTTATGTGAGCCTTATAGTAGTGAAAATACGGTAGAAGCTGCGAGGGAAACACTGTTACGCACACAACTACACAGGATGCCCTGGCCTACTGAACTTGGATTTTTTTTTATGACATATGTAGGCATTTCACATCCTTATTGTGGTTCAACACCCTCACTTCATTTTGAAGCTTATAACCGCATGTTTTTCTATATTTGACATCTGTAATAGTTTCTGAGAGATGACAGTTAAATACTGGCACGTCCCACTACCATGGAATTGCATCTATTCTGTTGTAATCACATTTAAAGATATAAGCAACATGTCTAGCTTTTATTTCCATGTAATTTTATGCTCTAATATTTATCTAGGATATTCATTGTACTTAAGCATATAACATTGTTTTCTTTTGTCCTTGGAAGAGGTAAAGATCCCCACACACATGATTCAACCTCTAGAATTTAAAAAGACTTTCATCGACATTGGTAGATAAGCTGATACCCCCCCATATAGATTACTGTTGAATTCATATATCTCTCTTTTTTCTTTTTCAGATTTTATAAGCAAAACAAAAACCTATAATTACACACATTTTCCCCATTGCTTTTTCAAGCATCATTCTGCTTCTTTCTTTTTTTTACTCTATTTCTATGTTTCCCTCTCATAGATTTTTAGTTCGTGTTTCGTACCTCGAGATTTACAACGAGGAAGTGCGGGACTTGCTGGGAAAGGACCAGCTGCAGAGACTTGAGGTAACAGGATATAGAAATCGATCCACTTATTATAATTATTAACATTAAGTTGTTATTAAATGTTATATTTGGCTTTTTTTATGGCAAATTTGGGTTTGCAGCTTTTTATGATAAAGATCTTTTTATTTTTTCTTCCTGTTTTTTGCGGGGGGGGGGGGGGGGGGGGGTTTAGGTCAAAGAGAGACCAGATGTTGGCGTTTACATCAAAGACCTCACTGGTTATGTGGTAAACAATGCGGATGATATGGACCGGATTATGACATTGGGTCACAAAAACCGTAAGCAGAACTATTGAACTGATATGAAATAATCACAGTAACATTATCAATCTATTCTGGAAATAAAACCCACACAGGTGACCATGAAAACCCTACAGCTACAGAAAAGACTGCTCCACTCAGGCTGAATACTTTTATTCTCATAACTGACACAGTTCCATCGGCTGCGACGATATAACAAAGACGGCCAGTGAGCTGCTCGGCATAAAATGCTGCTTTGGCATCTGCACCAAGCATAAGCAGACCCATGTTTAGAGTTTAGGTTCAAGGACTCAGAAAAGTTCAAAACTAGCTCTTTAGAAACATCCATAATTCTGAATATTATATATATTTTATATATACATATATAATAAAAAAGCAGCTTAAACTATTTAACTAGCAGCTCAGAGCTGCAACCGCTTGAGTATTAGTGTTGTTTTCTACTAGATGCAGTGAAGACAGAACTATCTACGAAGCCCTCTTTGCACATGCATTAATTCGATAATTGGTGCACCTTTTCAGTTTGAAATATCCCTGTTTAAATGAGCACCTGAGAGGCTGCGATAAAAGATTAGGACTTTTTAATATGGCATTCACTAAGGTTTTAATACTCATTTCTATTTAAAATAGCATGACTTACAAAAAGAAGTTTTACCAAGGTAATCCTTAAAACCAATAGATGCCTCATCTTTGATGACGATTGATGAGGGGGTCAGAGTAATTATGACACGACCTACCTACTCTTGGTATGTTTGACTCAGAAGACACTTTATAAAAGCTATTCACTGCAGCCTTATTCTGTTAGAAGCGCATTATGCCATCTCCAAAGTTAGACTGAGGGTATAATACAAAATGTGACACAAACCTTTGTGACTAATGGTTTATTTAAAAGCAAATGTATTAACCATGTACACATATATAACACTTTTACCTATATTTTACCATTATAGCAGTCACACTAAGATCCTTTTTATCTATATTCGGATGAGAAAATGTGACCAAAATGAAGTAAGCGTGGAGCCCCAATAAGGTGGTTAATGTACTTTCTCACTCACTGCAGGGAGACTCATTCAAACATATTTTTGGCATTCGAAACAATTTATTCATACTATTGGATCATAATAACCAACAAATACTGAATTCCAAACAGTCATATGCAGTGTTAGTAATACAAGCTGATAATGTCATGGTGAAATGCTTGTGATTGATTTCACAGGCCTGTTGTGTTAGAATTGTTAGGATGAGACTGAATTACTAAAAAGTTATACAGTCTGTTCTTCTGGAGGGCTTTAGATAAGGAAACATTCAAATCAAAAAATGAAACAAAATGTTTGGTGCTACAGGAAGGAGACTGAGCTGAAAGATTCAGGCGAGGCTTTTAAATACATGAAAACTGTCTCTGTTGTCAAGCATGGTGGCGGTAGCACAATGCTTGACTATTGTTAACAGTTTGTTGCACATAATTACTACCACACGCTTCTTTAACTTTAACAGAAGTCAGGAGAAACACACAAAATAAGATGTTGAAATAGACCAGTGATTGAGACCTAAACCATATTCAAAATTTATGGGGGGAAAATAACTTTTCAATAGCAGAACATATTTTGTACATTATCTCAGTATGGGAAAAATAAACAAATTCACACATTCATGCCAGCTACTTTAAAATTTAAACAGATAATTAACAGGAAAAAAATAGATTAGGTTAAGTTTTTATTTCCACATTCATTCAGACACTTCACCTTACCGTATTCCTTTGATTATTACAAACCATAAATTCAAACCAAAATTCGGTTTTGAATTCATTGAATGTCTTGTTTAGGGTCTGTCGGCGCTACAAACATGAACGAGCACAGCTCCCGCTCTCATGCCATCTTCACCATCACCATCGAGTGCAGTGAGAAGGGGGTCGACGGTAACCAGCATGTGCGCATGGGAAAGCTTCATCTTGTAGATCTGGCAGTAAGTATAAGTCAAACAAAGTTACTTCCCTTAGAAATCAGTAAAGCTTGTATATAAGCCTCTCTACACATCCTCCATTTAATCTTGACTGTCTGAACACAGGGTTCAGAAAGACAGGGAAAAACTGGGGCCACGGGTCAGCGTCTGAAGGAAGCAACAAAGATCAATCTCTCTCTCTCTACTCTGGGGAACGTCATCTCTGCCCTGGTGGACGGAAAGAGCACACATGTTCCCTACAGAAACTCCAAACTGACCCGTTTGCTGCAGGATTCACTGGGAGGAAACTCCAAAACCATGATGGTACGGGTAGAGTGGAAACAGAATAATAGGCCCCTTTTCCCATTTTCATATCTCCCACGCATTATCTTCAGAGCTTTCTCATGCTATACAGGTATATATCCCTTTAAAATGGTGTATATACCCTGATGAGGTCTTAAAATATAATTTTCTGTATTGTTATTTTTTCTTTTCACGTATCTGATGTAATATTAAAATACTGTATGTGTAGTTCACTGTGTGAATACATTTATTAAAATGCACAGACTTTTTATATAGATTTATTTAGTAATATTAGGATTTATTTAGATGCTCATGTAAATAAAACGCACATAGAAAAATAGACACAAATAAGACCTTACTGTGCAGTGTGCTTTTGTGTCAACAACCCGATCCAATCCAGCAGACTTTTATTTGCACACTTGGCTTTAAGTCTGTTGTTTTTTTAAACTTTAAGGTTTTAACTCTCTATGAATATTCCTAACAGTGTGCAAACATAGGCCCTGCAGACTACAACTATGACGAGACCATCAGCACCCTGCGCTACGCTAACAGGGCTAAAAACATAAAAAACAAAGCTAGAATCAACGAGGACCCCAAGGATGCCCTTCTACGGCAGTTTCAGAAAGAGATCGAGGAGCTCAAGAAGAAACTGGAGGAGGGTGAGAAACCAACATGAAAGAATTTACCCTGAAGCTTAAGTTTTTTTGTTGAGCAGAGAATAAATGTGTTGATAAAACGGTTTGTGCAACACCAGGTGAAGAAATCTCTGGCTCAGAAGGCAGTGGATCAGAGGAGATGGATGAAGGTGATGATGAAGCAGGAGAGGCAGGAGAAGGCAGACGGAGACGAAGGGGTAAGATTTAGTCATCAACATGCAGAGTGTGTAAAGTTAGGCTTAAAGCAGTCCTGTGTGACTAAAAAAAATTGTGTTTATGTAGTTTAATGTGGGTTCATTGGATAGGAATAGATAACCATCTACAGAATCTACTTACAGCAACATGACCACTAAAGGTTGTTTATTATTAAAATGAGTCATTGATGAGCTACTCTGATTATAATCACATTAATTTGCTTCGAGGTTTGGTGCATAGTATGACTTTAAAGCTGCATTATCCTTGTAGTGTGTGCATTTAGGAGTTCCCCTGGTGCTCTCAACATTTACTCTTAGCTGTGAGTGGAAGGTGTGAAAAATAAGAAAGAAGTGTTCTGTCATCATCTCAGAAATGTCTTTATTTCTCTGTAAGATTTCATCACAATTTTAAGTATTCACTTGCTGTGACTTATTAACCAACTCAGCCTGTACTCGTTTGATCTAACACATCAGCGTTTCTAATGTCTCAACCTACAGCTTCTCCATTCTCTCATTTTCTTAAACCTGGGAGCTCGTTTTTTTACTGAAGTTTCACTTCTATTTATCGGTTCTGTCTGCCACCTTTGGTGCTTCCTTCTGCCTCTTTTTAAGACAGTTGTGATATCAGCAGAAGTAATAGTTCAGAATTTACCCATACTTCCTCAGTGCCTCCAGCTACTGACGACAATCCTGGGGATAGTGAGTTGGAGCGGCCCTATGCTCACCAACCAGCCTGTCCACGAGTTATAGCCCTTTTCACACATGAATACACACAAATTAAGTTTTTGATGTGTTAAATCTAATGCGACATTTGTGCTGCTACACATCGTAGTTTGTTCAAAATATAGTGATTTGGTAATTTTTTGTGTCTTTTTTCATTTATAACTCATTAGGCTGTATCCCCAGGTAGAAAAAAACAAAATGTAGCTAATATTTAAAGAGCGTATGTAAGTTCTGAGGCAAAAGATTGATCAGACAGCTGGTTGTAGCGTCTTTCATAACAGTTGCATACACATCTTTTGGGGTCTAATCTCCATCTAAGCATCCTGTGTCACTGTTGTCTTTGCGGCGCTGGAACGCCACTAACCGACCGATCAAATTTTGATTGACATATTATGTAAGCCTATAAGATAAACTTTTCAATAACGTATTGAAAGTGAAGGGGAGGCTTGAAAAGATATTGCTTATTTATGTGCGTAAGAGTGAGAGGAAAAAGGACTGGAAACGCACAGAAGAAGCAATATCAAAATCCTGAAAGCTGAGCATTTGAAATTCAAAGTAGGTTATTTTTAAATTCAAATAACCCACTTTGGCACTTCTTGGTTCTAATTTGGATCAGTTGTGCCAAAATGGTCCTTTTCCGTTCAAAATGACTCGCAGTTTCACAAAGCTTAGGACTAGAGATATGACATTTTACACAGCGGTTTTCCACAAAATGAACAAGTCTAGTGAGAGAGAAGTCAACTATGACTCATATCCAAATTATAAAACTTTAAATGTTACATTTTTTTATGCAAGAGAAAAAAAAGATAATTTTGGACATGTTTGAAGTTACATAGCCCAAGTTCTGTGAAACTTACAGAGTTTGTACACATATGTCCAGAAACTAGAAGACAGTAACTATAAAATAAGATACATCACAGGCATAAGGGATTTCTAAGATTATTTTGCAGTTCCATGGCATTTGGTATGCAATTCGTTTGTACACAAGCTATAAAAAGGAATAGAATAACCTAAATGCTTTTGGGCGAGGTCCATGTACTGTAGGTGGTTTTCTTTAGGGGGTTTCCTGATGCCTTCGTGTCTGCAAGCTGAGTCAGAGACAATATTTGTTTTCTAACTTTTTGCATTGATATTATTAGAGAATGTATTAAACTTAGGGTGGCCAGATGTCCGGCTTTAGGGCGGACGGTCCGGATTTTCATTGCACTGTCCAGCGTCCGGCGCTGCACCCAGCCGGACGTGTATTTGTCCTCCTTTACCCCCAGATTCCACATACTCCGTCAGCGCTCCGCCCCGCTCACGTACGTCGTGCAGAGTACTTGTCTGTCATGTAAATCAATGAGAGCTGTTCCACATCCTCCGCTCGTCACCGCCCACGTACGTCTTCTCCGTCCTTCACCGTCAAAATACGGAGCTGAGCTATTTTTTGCTCCCCTCCGGTCCGTCCAGATCAAGACCTGCTATTGCAATCACACCAAACAGAAAAAAGAATGTAGAGAAGACCTGGTTTGTCAAATTAAATTATAGTAAAAACAGATCGGTAACTAGAAATTAGAGCATAGTTCGTATATATTCCCAAAAACTAAGAGCAATTAATTAAATAAGTTGATGCAGACTATTGGTGCTTCAACAGACCAGGAAGAAGTTGTGAGATTCTAGAGCGCATCTAACAACTTTAAAAGAAAATTCTTATTGCAGGAATGGATGAAGAGATGATGAGGTTGGAAGCAGAGAATAAACAGAGTTCATACAAACTATGTATGATCCTAGTTATCCCTGTTACAAAAATCCACAACAGAAAGAAAATATTTGGGCAGAAACTGAACATCTGCTGGATGATGATGGGGATTTTTTTAATATGTCAGATTAAATTAAGCGTTCACAGGTTTTATACAAGAATGAGGAACTCTAATTTAATGCTCTTTTAATGCTGTTAGAAATAATTTTAATGCCATCAACAAGTATCATGTACAGAAGTTATTAGTTTACATGAAATAAGGAGCTGTAAGCACAGTTCCATGACTCAAGTTTATATATATATATATATATATATATATATATATATATATATATATATATATGGATAGATAGAGAACATGGTGAAATCATCTTTACTCTCAACAGGCTGCAGCCATGTCATGAATTCCTCTTTTCCAGCCACTTTTTGCAGTTTGCATCGTCCTATTCTCTAGCTCTTTCTCGAGCTTCTTTTCCAAACAACTGCTTTATGATCAATTGCAGCAGTTCTGCGCAAATTAATCGTGTTAAAAATTTTTCACTTTTTAAACACCACAATGTATTAAATAAATACAAATGCTGGGAACCAATTCTTTTTTACATTTCTTTAATATTTTGTTCTATTCAGCTGCACAAGCATCCTCTTTAAACTACTAAGAATTGTGCTATAAATGTGACTTTACCCGATTCTTATGTACACCTTAGTAATTTATTGATATGCCGCACAATGTCCTCCTTTTTGGTGCTATAGAAATGGCCACCCTAATTAAACTGCATGAGTAATGGTGAATTAACGTTTATGTATGCCTGACTTAGACATTTTAAACTGAGTAATGAATGAGTGAGTAAATTTTAGTCGGATTTAGTCACAGTGAAATTTTCCTAGATATGTTTTAGACCAGGAGATGCGATAAGCTTCTGGCGCAGACTCAGATAAGGGTATTCTTACCTAAAAGGAATTTGTCTTTATATATATCTATTAAAAAACCCTGTTGAAAGCCCATCCTGCCTGGGAATATGATCCATAGAAACTCAGGACTGCATTGTAAACTATTTTAGCAACCTACTTTTTTCTCCTTTTTTCCCTTTATTTCTTTTTTTGCATCGACAGTTTAACAAGAAGTAATTTGGTCAACATTGAGATCATGATTGTTAGAGCAATTGTTCCTTCTATTTGGAAAAAGTATGTAACTATTGCAAGTCAACAGTAATAAAAAAACAAACTTAGATTTCTCAATGTGATAATTTTTTTAAGCAAATCGGTTTAAGCTCATTCTGTTTTAATCTAAATGTTTTAGTTTAAAACTCATTGATAATATAAACAGGTAAAAAATACAGGCCAGTTGTAAGTTTCATTGAACTTCTTCAGTTTTGAGGTGCAGTAGAGCCAGGCCAGATGGAGCTGTTGGAAAAGGGGCATAGTGCCAGGGTCTGCACTTTTTACTTTAGTTTCAGGCAATATCCTAAAATTGACAGCATTGGCTGTCATTTCTAAATATTAAAAAAGTTTAGTTGTAACTCTCGTCACCACAGACACGGATCGGTTTCTCTTTAACTGGCATTTATTTCATCTTTTCTCTCATGTCGTTCAACATGAAGCTCAATTTAGGTTCTTTATGACGTTCATACTTTTATGCCATGAGAACTGTACAGACACAAATATATATATATATATATATATATATATATATATATATATATATATATATATATATATATCAGCTCAAACAGCTGTGCTGCATAAGAATAAACAGATTTATCATTAAAACAAAAAATAGTACCTCATTAGCCGCATGTCATGAAGAGAGGTTCTTTACACGCTTGAATCAGGCTTTGTAATCTAGCTTCATAGTGTAGCATCTATTAAATTTAACGTAGTGGTACACAAGTATGAACATTGGTTCCTGGCTAAACATAACAGTGCAGAAAAGAGCAAACTTATAAAATAAATAATAAAATTAACCCGTATTTTATCTTATAACACGTCCATGAATTTACTCATTTAAAGTTTTTACCTAAACAACAACATAAATTATGAATGATTAATTTTAACAAGAATTCAAAAGCACTTACATTAGTTGTATTGTTTTTTGTTGAAATTATTTTGGGTTGATCTGTTGGTTGAAAAAAAAAAATACTGAAAAAAAATGGTTGTCAGTCGCCCCGAACACAATTTAAACGCAGGCAAATGCTAGAATATTTATCTTTTACTAAAAGTGAATCACAAAAAAAATAAAAAAAGAGGGGGAAACTAAAACATGTTTTGAACATATTAGCAATTCTGAGGATCCTGTTTGTCAGTGAACATTTTTTTTTCTTTTATGACCATGTGTAAAAAGGGCTTTGTCTCTTCCTCCTGTCCTTATCACTCTCGTATTCTCACAGCACATCTCCCTTATATTTCCTCCATTTGAGGCCAGACTAAGTGTCTCCCGGGTGCCTGGTCGGATGCACTTTGCAGATTTCTGCCTGCTGTTGTCTGCTCAGTCATAGTAAATGAATACTTCACTCAATGCATTGCTGAGGACTTTGTTTCACATGGTAGCTAATTAATGACTCTTGAAGTCACCAAGGCCTCAGCATGAACATTTTCTAACCAGATTATCAGCCATCATGTTCTGCATGCATTTTTGTGTGAGTTGTTTCCCCCCTAACCACAAAAGACGCACTTCGCCCACGTCATGTTTCATTTTGTGAAAATGCATCTTCTTTCTGTCTCATCTCTATTGACTGGCATCTAGTTTGTTTTGAAGTTGACCCTTATTTGGTGTCTGTTCTGTAGAAACAAATTTCTGAATCACTTTGTAATGTGTTGTTTTTTTTTCCCCCTCTCTCTCTTTCTGTCATTGTTTTGCAAATGATGCCTGTTTGATTTCTTGCTTTACACCTCTTTCTAGAGGTTGGTGGTTAAAACGGAAACGCATTCTAAGTTATGCAGCAAAACTGTCCAGTCATGGTAGAAATTAAGGTTGTTGCCCTCCCACAGTAGTTAAGAATTACTGTGGAAAATGTGAGGGCTGTTTTGTTTCTGATTTCCAAGAATATTTTTTTATTTCCATCTTCATGACAACCACTCCTTCTGTCCACTCACTCACCTAAAGAAAGGCAAAACTTTATCCTCTTCTCCACTGAAACATGTTAATATGAAACATGGACATCGGTTCTCAATTTCCAAAATTATTATCATGGTTTATGTCCCAACAATATGTATTTATGATCTTTGATAACCTTTAAATAAATTTAGTGCAACAAATCACCATCAGAAATACTTTCATCAGTAAAAAGTTCCCCTCTGGGTAATTTCATTTTTATAACTACAGTTACTTTATGAAAGCCTCAGTTTTGTTAGAGAACTACAGTGAATTTTTATTTAATTTCGCTTTGGAATTTATAAAGTATTTTTTAATTTATTTGAATTGGACAAACGGAACAATAATCGACATTGTAAACAGGGTTGAGCATACTGACTGTATTAGCTTAAAGACGAGGATTTACCCACTGAATCCTCACCTGGCCTCCTCCACAGAGCCTTCCTCTCTTTCCCCCATATTCTTTGTCTGTGGTGAATATGATGGACAGAGATCCTCCGCCTCATACGTTCGACTCCACAGCAAAACTGTCCTTTCTGATTATTTTTAATTAGACACGCACCAGTCAGGATTTTGGGAGCCAAGTGGCCATAATAAAAGTCAGTATCTGCTGATCACAGCATCAAATTCATAAACTCTCCAACTGTTTTCTTGTGTATATTGGTACTTGGTATAAAATTTATAGGAAATTGGAAATGATCATGAATTTACGAATTTGCCACTGTTTTAGTAAAGGAGAAACTAATGTTGACACAGGATGACACAGGAATACTTTTGAGAGGTTTGTGGATGGCTTTTAAAAAAAAAAAAAACATTTTAATTTCTCCCTAGAAGGACTGTTTCATCACTATACCTCCAGCGTAGACACTGACACTGCAGTCATCATCTGTCCCCACTCCACCTCGCTGTCTGCATGCTGGCTCCTCTGATCCATCCCCTTTGGGAGCAGTGGTCTGCCATGGTGGAGCGCCAGGGGAGCAATGGGGGGTTAACTGTCTTGCTCAGAGAGCCAGAGAAGCAGCCTTAGGGAGTGGGTTTCGAACACACAATCTCAGGAGACCAAACCCTATGCCCTAACCACTAGGCAGCCAATTCCCACTTTGCAGTTAGAGGATAGCCTCCGCTAGCTGTACTCTCTCCCCGCTAATTATGCCTGGCTGTCTGTTTGTCTATAACAGGGGTGTCATACTGGTTCCAGAAAGGGTCTTGTGGCTGCAGGTTTTCTTTCCAACCAAGCAACAGCACACCAGACTCCACTCATCTCATCAAGTCATCATGTTAAGAATTGGACTCCCTTGATGAGATGACTGGAGTCTGGTGTGCTGTTGCTTGGTTGGAAAGAAAACCTTCAGCCACACTGCACTTTCTGGAACCAGTTTGACACCCCTGGTCTATATGATAACTTGAAAAGTTATGGATGGATTTTAATCACATTTAACAATATCTCAAATTTATGGATAACTTAATTGAACTAATTTGTTTCCAAGAAACACAGTGGATTAATTGTTCATAAACACTTTATAACTCCTGTGGGGGAATCTTCATTGGTAAGAGCCATTTCTCTGGAAACCCAGAGTGGTTGACAGCTGTTGCTAATTCAGAAAGAAAAAGGCACCTATCTATTTGATTTAAGTTTGTTGCAGCTACAACCTGTTCTCTCCTGGTTTTCCCATTTAGTATCAAGCATAGTTAAAGCATCCTTCATTCACAATTACACACAGAGGTTTTAACTGTACCTCACACCGTATTATATAAATACTTTAGTGGTCATGCAGAAAATTCTTATGCGAGGAAACCTAAATATATCCAGACTTCTATTTTCAACTTAAGCTACTTTTGAATCTTTTTAATTTTGTGTGACATGTCAGCTCAGCAGTGCCAGCTAAGTTGACATAACATGAAAGCTTTGTATGAATGGGTAGGTCAGAGATTGCGTAAGGGGCCATACATTTTCACATAAAGTTGGTTTTTATTCATCACAATATTTCTGTGGAAGTTACCAGTCCCCATTTTGGGTTTTATTAATCATACCCCTGATCATTACTACTTTACTAAAATATTATATTACTAAACATATTAAGTACAAATGTCAAAAAGTGCGAGAAATATTTGTTTTTATCTTCTGGTACTTTCAGTTTTTACTACAAACTACACTTTATTTTTACTTTCAGCTGCTTTAAATGGCAGCAGGTAATCCCCGACTGCTGCTCGAAATAACAATAACCTATTTAAGAGTTTCATCATAATCCTGATGAATTTAAGATGATTTTTGAGGTGAAGTTTCTCGCTTAAAAACATGGCAAAACAATTATAAACTTTTAGAATCAGAATCAGAAATACTTTAATAATCCCAGAGGGAAATTACGTTTGTTACACGCTCCAGTTACAGTTTTTTATATATATATATATATATATATATATATATATATATATATATATATATATATATATATATATATATATATATATATATATATATATATATATACATCCAACTACACAATATAATAAAGATAAAAAATAAGAATAAAAAGAGATAAAATATGTACACATATAGCTCTTCTGTATATATATATATATATATATGTATGTATATCTATATCTTTGTGTCATATGATATCCCATATAATGTGTAAAATGACAAAACATGAAACAGTTCAGAGAAGAAGTCATCTTTAAAAAACACTGTTGAACTTCTCTTCAACAAGAGCTTCTGGCTGTGCTCTTGTCATTCCCCTAAAAATAATGACTGAAAGAAATGTCTGTGTTGATATTTCTGTAAAAACTGACAGAAATCACTGGATCATATTTTCTCCTCTCTCATTAGGTAAAAAGAAGGTTTCTCCAGACGAGATGGTGGAGATGCATGCAAAGATTGAAGAAGAACGAAAGGCTCTGGAAGCCAAGCTGGACATGGAGGAGGAGGAGAGGAACAAGGCAAGAGCAGAGCTGGAGAAGAGGGAGAAAGACCTTCTCAAAGCCCAGTGAGTCCCGCAAATACTGTTAAAAATCATACTATATATTGTTGTTGAAATCAAATGTAGACAAGATCCTAAGTGACATATTTTGAACCTTTTTAGACAGGAGCATCACCTCCTGCTAGAGAAATTATCAGCATTAGAGAAGAAGGTGATTGTAGGGGGAGTGGATCTTCTGGCCAAAGCTGAGGAGCAGGAGAAGCTCTTGGAGGAATCAAACAATGAGCTGGAGGAACGGCGCAAAAGAGCAGAGCAGCTGCGAAAGGAGCTGGAAGAGAAAGAGGTATAAAAAGAACATTATCACTAATAATCCTCGATGGGTAGATAACTACGACACCAATGATTGTTTTTGTCTGATAAAACGGACAGAAGAATTATGATGGCACACAGCCTCTAACCTGGTGAATCTATGAGTGTCTGGCCAGAGACAATAGACCGTTTCTCATTCTGTGTACATGTGCGTTCTCGTGCTCGTGTAGTCGTGAAATGTCATCAGCCTCAGCCCTAGTGCTGTTCCAATTCACAAGAACAGCAGACCGAGAATGCACAAAGTCCCCGGATGTTGTTCTCGCCCCTCCCTATTTACTGAGTATGCATCAGAGCAGACTTGTGTGTTCTTGAGATTGACAGCTGTCCCAGCATGCACTGCGGTAGCAGCAGCTTTTAATGGTAGTTAATTAAGTATTAAGTTAAAAGTTTTCTTTCTATTGCTTTTGTTCAATAAAAGTACGTTTTAAGATCATTTGAGGCGAGAACATTATGTCATGCCCAATTTACCAATTTAATGCGTAATTTAAAAAAACCTTTCCTGAAGTTGAGACGACAGCGGTGACCAGCGTAGCTCAGAGGGTAACAGCGGACAGGGCTAACCACAGCCCGTCTGTAGCAGCCCTCTCTTGGCATAGCTGTGTGTGAAGGACCGCTGGCTATGATGCCGATATTTTTGTTTACGTTTTTTTATTTGGCAAAATGTTCATTTGATTTGTGTTTGTCTGACTGTTGATTATTATTCCCCCACTAAATGAAAAAAGTTAGAATTTATTATTATATAAAGACTGAGCGTATGGTGGCGTCACGAGTGCGCTTCTGTTCCAATCGACCCATTGCTCCCGTTCTCTCCAAGTCCAGATTTTCCTGGGTTCTTCTCAATAACATACTTGGCGAGGACACGAGTACGTATGCACGTTCTAGTGAATTGAGAAACAGCCTTAGACTAATACCCGATTTACACTACCCTTGAAAAACCGTGCCGAGACCGGTCCGAGCTCAGTAACTGAGATAACTTATCGTGTGTAAATGGAAAGCAAACTGAACTGAACCGAGCTAGACACAACCGGACCGCACTAACTGCAGACCAGTTCCAGAGGTGGGCTCGGCTCGGTTTTTCCCTGGCTCAGTTCTCTGATAACAAGAGCGTATGAGCGGAACATGTCATCTCCGTCTGGCTGCACATCGCGATTCACACTCCTTTCTAGTAGTTGGCGGTAATGCCGGGCGCCGCCATTTTGATTTGCTTGATTTCCTCCTTCTTCGTCTTCTTCTTCTTGTGTTTTATGGCGGTTGGCAAACAACTTTTGGTGCATTACCGCCACCAACTGCTTGATTTCCTCCTTCAATGCTGGCAGTGATCGTCACTAGGAGGCGAGGAGTCGAGGAACCGAGATAGCGTGATGTGTAAACGGTCGTCAGAACCAAGCTCGGCCTGGTTAACTGATCCAAGCTTGGACCGGTTTCTGCATGGGTCGGTTTTTCAAGGCTAGTGTAAATAGAGTATAAGAGGCATCCTGCTGTTAATTCTTGAAGCTACGGTTTAAAATAAAACCAACCGATTTTGTTTATTGTGGGGAGCAGTTTACCTAAAAGATCAAATCCATGCAGCCTTTACCTGAAGCCTTCTGTCTGCCACTAACAAAGCCTGGCAGGATATGATACCACAATGCTTCCTGCAACCTTGAAAAGCTGCATCATTGTGGTTGTAAATAAGGTTTCCTCAGACTCAGATTCTCACCTCCTTAATTTACTCTGTAATCTGTGATGGTTGTAACCTGTCAGTTCATTGTGACATAGGCCTTATCTGATTTTCTTCATACAAATGAATCTTATTCCATACGTACACACTATGATATATACTGTATTATACAATATGATTCTGTATAACTAATGCTCTTCTCCCTTCATAAACAGCAAGAACGTTTAGATATTGAGGAGAAATACACAAGTCTGCAGGAGGAGGCTCAAGGAAAGACCAAAAAGCTCAAAAAAGTCTGGACTATGCTCATGGCTGCCAAATCAGAGGCAAGTTTCACAAATGAAAAACATCTGGAGTAAATGTGTGTTGCCTTTGAAATTCTCTGCCATCCATTTAAAGTATGGCTGCACACCTTGGATGGCGAGCTTTAGGTCACACACTCTCCCATCCCTCGCTACTTTATACTTTGTCTACAGGTCAGTCAGTATGGGCTTTTCTATGGCCTGTTTTTAAAATTGGAGTTTTAAATTTGATTTACCTTCTCTTTATTATTTTGTTTCTTTAAATTGATCAAGGTTTTTTTAACAACAGATTAGAATAACTCAAACATTTCTATACAACATCTTTGTACTTGTAGACACAAATGTGCTTGTTGGAGCAGCAGCTTTAGTGATCTGTTCTGGGAGAAGCTTCAGGTGATTCTCCTTTATCATGGTTGCTGATCTCCCTGACTCTGTTTACCACTGACGTAGAGACGTGCAGACGATTGCAGACATCCTTAGATCTGAGACGCCCTGCTGCTTGGAAGGCTTTGCTCTAAAAGCTACAACTGATTTAAGGCTCATTATAAATCCAGCAGCAGGCCGCTGACTTCTATGAAATAGTGCGAGATTAAAAAGAATCAGTGACGTTCTCCACTGTTCTCTAATTTAGTCACTTTGGAGCTTTGAACAGGATGTAGTTATTGACTGCCTCTTTACAGCACCATTGATGGGGACTTTTAACATGGAAATTTCCCGATAGAAATCCATTCCTTCCTTCTCACACTACATCAAAGTATTCAGCAAACAGAATTATTTAGTTGATCTTTTTTTCAACTCATCTACGAAGTAAAATACTGATTTCAACATTCCTGTGCATTTAAATATAGTTTCTAATGTTTTACTAGTAAAGCACCTTATTTTTAACATGACAATAATACACTTTAAAATAGGTTTTTACTATTTATGCTTTATGCACCATTAGCTCTTCTGTACATGAAGCTGATAAAGGGGAACTGCAGAAGATCCAAAAGTGAAATATTTTCTTGTTTTTGTACTTGTCATTATTCAGAATAGGTTTATTTTATTTACTAAATTATAACAATGTTTCTTGAAAAAGCAGGTTTTGCAAATATCAACAGTCTAGAAAATAAAACGAAGTTCTTCCTGTGAGACATGATCTTATATTCTGATTCCCTGTTTTATTTATCAGATGGCAGATTTGCAACAAGAGCACAACAGAGAGATTGAGGGCCTCCTGGAAAACATCCGCCAGCTGAGTCGAGAACTACGGCTCCAGATGCTCATCATAGATAACTTTATTCCCCAGGATTACCAGGTCTGGGCCTTTTTGAGGTGTTATTTTGTTTCACATATTTTAAAGTGCTTTTAATCTTGTCCTTGCAAACCTGCAAATGTTTGCCACAATTTTTTTTAACTTCTAAAGCCAAACAGAAAAAAAAGGGTAATCTAACTGTTTATCTGTGTTTATGAATTTAAAGAGGAGGCTGTTTTAAATGTAAAATATAACAAGATTAAACAAGACAAAGAATAATGTGTTATGAATACAACTCTAAAAGAAAGAAAATGTTTTATTTTTCCTGCTGATGTCTTACCCTATTAATCTTATCATATAGAGGTCTTTTCTGTATAATTCATAATGTTTTAGATATTAATATCCTGTACACATTTAAATACAATGTAGAACATGTTTGTTTGATCCCAGCTTATGACTGGGGTCAAATTAGACTGATATAATGCAAGCAGGAGCCTATTGGAATAACACTGCAGGCTGCGTCTAGGAGGCTCCTCCTCATGCACACTGGGTCGAAGCCAAAGTGGCTTGTATGTGTGTTAAAAAATATATTAGAAACTAATATCTTCCAGTGCAGGGGTTTCCAAAATGACTTGATACAGATATGAGTACAGAAAATGTAGATCTTTACTGACACATCTTTTCTGCTTATGGTCTAATTTTCTGCTTCTGGTCTAATACATTACACCAGAAGCATTCAGTCCCTTTCTCTTTAAACTAGACTTTGATCAATAAAATCAGAGTGACACATATGCTCTTCCTGTTAATGGAAACACACAAACCTAGATGATTATTATTAACCCGAAAAATTTGCATTAAATCTTTTTTTTTTTTCAGGTAAACCTGTGAAATTATTCACAGATTATTTTCCACAAACTGATATGCATTTTTGATAAATATTTTGACCCCCTCCCCTTAGCCATGGCCCACAGGGCTAAAAGTTTGGATGTGCCTGTACAGGAGTATGCTTTGCAGACTCTGGTATTTTAAAGTTCCTTGCTCCTGCTTTCTTTTTGTAGGAAATGATAGAAAATTACGTCCACTGGAATGAAGACATTGGAGAATGGCAGCTGGTGAGTTTAGCTTCCATCATTGTGCCTTCAGACTCAAATAATATTATGGAGGTAAAGACTTAATCAAATGTTTTGCTTATTAATGTACTTTTTTAGAAATGTGTAGCTTACACTGGAAACAATATGAGAAAACAAACCCCTGCTCCAGACAAGAAAGAAAAAGATGTAAGTTTCAAATGTTTTCTTCCTGTGGCTGATCTTTGGGATGTTAATTGGAGGGAAAACATCCAATAGTGACCATTTTCTTTTTTTCCTTCACCTTGTTTAGCCTTTTGAGGTGGATCTGTCCCATATGTATTTAGCATATACAGAGGAGAGCATGCGGCAGTCACTGATGAAACTAGAGAGGCCCAAAACCTCAAAGAGCAGTAAGAGTGGCAGACCGAAGACCGGCCGAAGGTAAATTCCTCCCAGCAGATGCCACACTTCATGTGCTGCTACTGTTAGCATCCTATTAGCCTACAGTTCTGCATCTGCCTTCTTTTTTATTACTGTTGTCTCTCTTTGTTTAAAAATGCATTTTATTTATACTTTGTGATTTTGTTAAAAAATAGAAACAAACTGTAACTTTGTATGGTTAAAAAAGTTAAAACAACTCAAGTTTATTTTTCTGAATACCGGATGAGTCCTGTCCCTTTTTTTTTTTCCTTTTTTTTTTTTTTTTATACCGCTTATCAAATCAGAAAAAGCTATTTCCTGACATGATGGGAGTTCCGGCTCATCTTTATCGCGTGGGAGCATTTGTATGTCTTTTCATCTTAAAAAGCAGAAGTTACCGTATATATATATATATATATATATATATATATATATATATATATATATATATATATATATATATATATATATATATATATATATATATACCGTATTTTCACGACTATAAGGCGCACTTAAACGTCTTTTTTTTCCCTCAAAATGTGCGGTGCGCCCTATGGTGCGGTGCGCCCTATGTGTGTTGTAACTGCGACTTTTGAGACCACCTCATTGAGGAGATGATGAAAGAGTGGCTGAATGTAAGGAGACCAGGTGTTTTTTTTTTCCACCCCTCACAATCGCTGTTAATATGTAACTCCATGCGTGCCCATATCACAGCTGATGTGAAAAACATGGGGAAACAAATTAACCCTGTGCTCGCTGTTCAACCGCTCGACATCGGTGTGAACCGGACCCAGCAGGTGCAGCAGAAGCAGCGAGTTTACATGCAAAGTCAATGGTTGACGCGCGTATAAGGCTGGGTGGCTCCGTATGGATGCGTGGCTGAGGCAGGTGTATCTGAGAAGACTAGGTGGTTTTTTCCACGCATCACCATTGCTGCGTGCCCATCTCACAGCCGATGTGAAAAAAAAGGTGAATCAAATGAACGCTGTGCTCGCCGTTATCCCGGGGGTCTGACAAAGGAGCTTCCACCGCTCGACATCGGTGTGACGCGGCCGTTCAAAGTAAGGCTGCGAGCGGCGTGGGAGCGATGGATGACAGACGGAGACCACAGTTTCAGGAAAAGTGGGAGGCAGCGCCGGGCAAGTTACGCCACCGTTTGCGGATGGATTGTAGATGCTTGGACTAACGTATCTGCTGGCTCTGTTGTTCAAGCTTTTGCAAAAGCCGGCATTATTTCTGAGGAGCTGCGCTGCACGGAAAGTGACTGACAGCGCAGAAGGGGAAACTGGCATGTCGGATTTAGCGCAGCTGTTTAATTCAGAAACAGAGGATGAGGACTTTGAGGGGTTTGATTAATACTCTGTAATAAATACTTGAATAAAGCACAATCATACTCAGTTTTGCTCCCGCTGTATTTTTCTACCTGAAAACTTAATACAACAGCAGCCTATGGGCCGCGGGGCATACGGGCTCACCTCCGCAGGTGTTTTCTCATCTAAATAATCTCAATCTTTTTAAGTGATAAAGCCCACCTGAAAATTTAATCATTGCAGTCAGTTCATCCAGATTATTATCCTGCCTATGTTTTAAGTTAATTTATGCGTCAATAAACGAAGAAGAAGGGGAAACTGGCATGTCGGAAGGGGAAACTGGCATGTCGGATTTAGCGCAGCTGTTTAATTCAGAAACAGAGGATGAGGACTTTGATGGGTTTGATTAATACTCTGTAATAAATACATTAATAAAGCACAATCATACTCAGTTTTGCTCCCGCTCTATTTTTCTACCTGAAAACTTAATTCAACAGCAGCCTATGGGCCGCGGGGCATACGGGCTCACCTCCGCAGGTGTTTTTTCATCTAAATAATCTAAATCTTTTTAAGTGAGAAAGTCCACCTGAAAATTTAATCATTGCAGTCAGTTCATCCAGATTATTATCCTGCCTATGTTTTAAGTTAATTTATGCCTCAATAAACTGTATCAGAGGAGTAATCACAGCCCTGTGTCATCAGCATGCCGGTTCCCAGGTTTGAATAATACTTTGTAATAAATACACCTTGCAGCTTTATTTGCTGTGATCAGTGGGAATAAAGTAGTTTTAATATGTTTTTAAGTGGGAAAATCCACCTGAAAGGACATGTAACTGTATATAAAAAACGCGCCCTATAGTCCGGTGCGCCTTATGTGTGTGTTAAATACAGAAATGGGACACATAACTGAGACTGCGCCTTTTAGTCCGGTGCGCCTTATGGTCGTGAAAATACGGTATATATATATATATTAGAGATGTCCCGATCCAGGTTTTTGCACTTCCGATCCAATACCGATATTGTTTTTGGACTTCCGATCCGATACCGATACTGGCCGATACCAGCCTATCCGAGCATGTATTTAAGTTTAAGTTAAAGTATTTAGCCTTAGTTGTAAGACTCATGTTGAAAAGGGTTTTAGTACTCTTGATAACATCTAGCCAGCTGAATTAGGTGAGATTGAATAAAACACAATGATTGGTAACAACAAACTTACCTGTTTATTAAGAGATAAACACAAACTGGACAAAATTATGAATAGCAATCTGAAATTGCACAGTGAACAGTAAAACCGTAAACAGTTAAAGGTGCAAGTATTACTGTAAGTTTTAATAAAAATGCAAAACAGGGAAACACTGGCGCAAAATAGTGGAATGTATCGTTTCAATCGGAGAAACTGGAAAATACGGACCGGATTTTTTTTTTTTACTGGATCGGCAGTCTGGATCGGCATTTTACATGCTTTGCCGATACGCATTTTTTTGCCAATATCGGCGTCCCGATCCGATACGTGGATCGGATCGGGACAAGCCTAATATATATATATATATATATGCTAGGGATCTTTTCAACAAACTCTGAGACTTGATCAGTTTAATGGACTCCATGCACAACTCCACCACTTCCCAAGTTTAAGGCAGCTCCTTTGTTTCCTGTCCATTCTACTGGATGAACTGATTAATCCAGGTGTGCCTGACTTCACTAACAATGGTTAGTGTAGTTTTGCATTGAGTTCATTGCCTTTATTAGCCTCTAGCTGTCACAGATTTAAAGCTTTCACAGAAAACCTTAAAGGAAAATTCCGGTTTTTAACACTTTTAGCCCCTTTTCCGTAGTGTCCAGGATGAAATCGAATGATCGACACCAAAATTTTGACGATTGGTCCTGTCTCTGCTATTTGGCTCATGCAGAATCCCCCCTGGCTGCTTCAGAATGGCTTTCATAGTGCATGTCCGATAATGTCCTTAAAACAACCTTAAACATTCTTTTTTTTTAAATATGCTACTCACCGAGTCGTCAACGCTGTTCAATGACGTTCAAAAACAAGTTTCGTGAAGAAAAAACGTTCCTGTAGTGTTTTATTTAGCATTTTGTAAATCCCATTGAGTTCTGTTGGAATAGTCAATATCCCTCCGCCACCGGAAACGGAAAGGGGGCCTGTTTACGCTTAGTTATAGTCTTTTCGCAAGGCCCAAGTGTTTCTGCTTCACTCTGTGTACTCCGACGTCGAGGTGCTAACGTCTCTGTTAAACACTTTAAAAAACTCTGAAAATGGAATACGAAAGGTGGATTCTTGAGGAGGACATATTGGACTTTGAGTTTGACGGTACAAACATTGTCGCCAACTAGTGGTCTGGAGTGTGCAACGCTTCAGATTCGAACGGGAAGCGGAAGTTTATAAGCGGTTGTGATGTATCGGAAAAAATAGTTCTGGGATTTACAAAATGCAAAATAAAACAAGACAGGAACGGTTTTTCTACACGAAACTTTTTTTGGAACATCATTGAACAGCGCTGACGACCCGGTGAGTAGCATATTTTAAAAAAAGAACGTTTAAGGTTGTTTTAAGGACATTATCGGACATGCACTATGAAAGCCATTCTGAAGCAGCCAGGGGGGGATTCTGCATGAGCCAAATAGCAGAGACAGGACCAATCGTCAAAATTTTGGTGTCGATCATTCGATTTCATCCTGGACACTACAGAAAAGGGGCTAAAAGTGTTAAAAACCGGAATTTTCCTTTAAAGATCTACAGCACTAAATGTACCATTACGTTAAATTCTGATAACCTTTAGTTTATGTTATGATCCGGCAGTCACTTGATTGGTTGATTAACTGAGTTGTTCATTTACTGGTTTTTTCTTGAAAGTGATGCAGGAGGTCGAATCTGATCAGAGATAACAGTATGTCAATGCTGCATCAGAAGTTACCAGAATTTAGTTATTATTGTGTTCACTAGTTGGAACTGACTTTTTTTTTAACCTTTTACATCATTTTCTAACCCTCAGAAAAGTGCATTCCTATGTTATGCTTTGGAAAGTAATGACATAGCTCTGCTCCATATTAATAGTATTACCATTTATTCCACTTACGGTTTCTTAATGCTTTCTGTTTTCCTTGCTTCTGAATTAAGCTTCACAAAAATGTTCCAGTATGATTGTGTTTAATATTTTTGCAGGCCTGTATCATTACCATTTTAATGTGTTTCTTGAGATGTTGCTGATGGAAATTGCTGATATGGCGATACGATGCTATTCTCAGAAATCAGGAAATTTAAAGTTACCCAAACTGTTTTTTGATAGCTGTAATCATGCACCCATCTCCCCACAGGAAAAGATCAGCAAAACCAGACACGGTGATCGATTCACTTCTGCAGTGAAGATGTGCAGGATTGGCCCCACTGCAGCTCTCCCCTACACTCCTGCTTTGATGTAACATAAAAGAAGTATTTAGTCCCGCTTATGGTTGAACAGTAATAGACTTTGAGCGCACACTGTATTCATGGTGAGGTTTTAAATGGGATCAGGCAGCACCTTTTTTTCTTTTTAGGAAAACAACCACTAAAGTATAGTATGGACTTTATGTACCTTAGAGCTGGGAAGAATCAGATTGCAAAAACTTTACATTAAAAGACAGCTGCTTGAAGCAGAGCATCACAGTCACAAGTCTCCATGTATTTGTTTTGATTTGATGTGGTAGACCAACAGAAACTAGTGCATAGTTGGGAAGTGTAAAGAAAACAATTGATTATTTTAAATATCCTTTAATT
This sequence comes from Cyprinodon tularosa, assembly GCF_016077235.1. Lineage (NCBI taxonomy): Eukaryota > Metazoa > Chordata > Actinopteri > Cyprinodontiformes > Cyprinodontidae > Cyprinodon > Cyprinodon tularosa. The sequence goes on along the minus strand of NW_024039141.1, from coordinate 1,601,222 downwards.
ATAGATCTCAGAAATTGTGTTGTACATTTTATGCATCCCTTTAAGTACGCCTAGGCTTCATAGAACCTCATTTAAGTGTGATACTGCACAGACACACACCCTTTACCTTGTATAACAGTGTGTTCATGGTATCTGCAGTGTTAGTTTTTCACATACAGCGGGTGAAAGTATAGAACACGCCACAACAATACCGAGTGTTCAGGGCCCAAAAAAATACTAAGGTCAAGAGCCAGAACTTCTAGGCATGTTCAGTGGCATGCTCCCCCAGAGAGGTTTTAATTCTGTCATTTAAATCTGGTAGTTTTCAAAATCTTAAGGAGCAAAAACGTCATTGTGACTTTTTAAAAGGCTCAGCTATAAATTTCTCCTCTCCTGTCTCCCCTACCAGCCAGAGTGTCAGGTCTAAGCACCTAAAACATCATACATACATGCAGGGAAAGAAAGAAGGCACAGAGACAATTAATTTAGTTTACTCGTGAGGCGAGTAGGAAGAGACTGCGGAGTTTACAAATCTCCAACCTACTCTGCTATTTATTGGAATCAGTGATCCTTGGTTACAACAGCTGAGACTACTTTAGTGACTAGAGACAACATGAGGAATTCAGACTTGCAGTCTTAGTAAATATCCTATAGATAGCTGTTGAACCTGTCCACCAAAGTTCAGCAGGGCGAGTGCTGCTCGTAGATCAACCACAACCTCCCCAAAAGCAAATCTACATACTTCAGAAAAGATGGCTATAAACACATGCACATAGCACACAGCTTTATGCATGATAACACCACAGAGATACATTTATATACAATTATTCCAACACAGACATTTCAGACATTATAAACCTGATTTAATGTCATCTTTCTTTTGAAGCTTGGTTAGAAATGTCGCAAAAGACATTACAGTATATTTAAAATTAGTTGCTTCATAATTACTTGAGCTTTTAAAATAGACACCCAAGGGTTTCTGCGGGTCATTGAAAATCATTAAAAGTCATTTAAATTGTTATTTTTTTTAAATTAAGGCCTTAATTGGCAAAAAATTCATTAAATGTGTTTATTGTGGCATTTAAAATGCTTTCTTAAAAAAAAAATTTGTATAAGAACACTTTGGTCAGTCATATTATATCATGATGTGTTTGCGTGAAACTGCTTCCGGTTGATCGCAAAGACGTATGTTCGGAAAGAAGCTTGAGTCGGAGAAAAAGCTAGAGAATGGGGAAGAATGCCAATTTCAACAAAAGTGGTTGGAAAACGAGGAATTCGGGGCATGGCTGCAGCCTGTCGACAGGTACCTGTTGGTGGCATTAAAATTATTTCTAAGAGCATTAAAAAGCATTAGAGTTATTAATTCCTGTATAAACCCTGCACCCAGACCCTGATACACTATTATGTTGGTAATGGTGCCTAATATAACATATTTCTATTGTAATCTTACACAATACTTCAGTTATCACACATTATACATCCAATTTTTGAAGCCATTCAGGTGCAGCATCTTTCTTTTCTAGCACCTTCTCTCCCTCTATCTCTCTCCTCACGGCTCCTCCTGCTGCTCGGCCCAAAGTTTGGTTACACTAAGCCTTTTCCTCCTTATCCTGTTTTCCCTTTAGTGAAAAATAGAAACACAGTGAAGTATTGAAAATGATAGAAAAGAAAACGATATGCATTTCAACATCATGTTTGAATTAGTTTTATTAGAAAATGAAATTATACTGAATTAGTTTCCCACGTTCCAGAGGAGCCCAGTGTCAAAGAATTAAATAGTAAAACTAGCTATTAACAAGTATAAATATTAAAAAAAGAACATGCTAATTTATTCATGTCAATGCCATCTGCAATGAGCAACATCCAACACTGAGAAATTAAATGCTGAGTAAAGTTTCATTTATCGCACCGTTATCACAACTCATTAAGCTGTTCTCCGCCTACATTAGCAGCTCGATGTGCTCCTCTTCAAGTGACTGATGGACTCATGAGGCGGTGGCTTGTATGTGGCAGTTACTGTAGCGACAATGCGTGCTGACTCAGGATGATTGAACAGCTACTTTTTTATTAGTTAGTTGCTCTAGTTTCGCTCTTCAAATATAAAACAACTCACAGGTTAGTGAGAGTACAAGATCATTGTCTTACAACCAGTTTCACTGTAATGTATTTTAGTTTTTTATCACAACTTGCAATAAATAAATGAATGAAATTCTAAGGACAGGACCTCGGAGTCCTCAATGTTAGTGATGGCCCTGTGTGTGTTCAATACTTTTTCCCTGTGCCATTCCACTATTACACATTATTTAATTACTGGACATATGGTTTGATTTCTCTGTATGTGTGGATTGCATGGATTGCTACCAACATCTGGTTAAAATGTCATGTCATTAGCAACTCTATATATTTACAGAGAAAAATGGTGGCGTGGTCAATAATAATTTCACTCACTGTAAGGCGGCTAAAGAGCTTAATGTTTTGCCACCTTTCCTTCATGGCTTGTTCATATGCGAACAGGGCTATAAATCAGCAGGGGCTTCCAGAAACCACCAGATGTATGAAGTGAGCAGGTAACAGTTGTCCTGTCAGCAGTTTCTCCCACCTGAGCCGTGGATCTGTGCAGCTCCTGCAAAGACTCTTAGCTGCTTCTTAAGTTAAGATCCTGGTAGCCTGGCCTGTCAGCTGGGGTGGAAAACCATGAAAAGTCTCTTTTGAGGTTTTGAGGTTATAGTTTGTGTACTTTCTGTAAGCTGTTTTAGGTTTGGGATCATTCTTTGTTCATTAGCTCTGCTTCATGTCTTTGCACAAGTCTACCCTGCCTGCTTTCTTCATCAAGTTACTTTTTAATTAATGTTCTCTAAAGCAGCGGTCCCCAACCTTTTTTGCGCCACGGACCGGTTATGTCTGACAATATTTTCATGGACCGGCCTTTAAAGTGTGGGGGTAAATACGATCAAATAAAATGATACAACTGGCATAAAATCAAATACAAACAGCATAAAAATAAAACTCACAATTATGTTGAATTAGTGGGAGCCCTGAGCTTATTTCTCCAAAACAAACCGGTCCCATCTAGGCGTAATCGGAGACAATGACACGCGAATTGTGCCCCTGATGTCCAGTCTGCTCCACAGCTTTGTTTTGGTCGCTGTAACCGCAGAAAATCCCGCTTCACAAAGATAGGATGTTATAGATAGGATGCGTCTTGACCTGAATTAACCTGTGTCAAGAGGCACAGATGCACCGACTGATGTAATTTGGAGATAATACCCCAATGTCTTATATTTTTCAAAATAAAACATCACTCAGACTCTGATCGTCGATAAATTATAAATATATATTTTTTTCTGTGCGGCCCGGTACCAAATGACCGACGGACCGGTACCGGTCCGCGGCCCGGTGGTTGGGGACCGCTGCTCTAAAGAACCTCTCTAAACCTCTGAAGAGGATTTGAATTTGATTTTATCTAAAATTAGGGCTGTCCAGAAAAATGCATGTTGCACTTTTCAAATTTAGTTTTTGCACTCCTAAAACCACACATCACATTCATTCCACTTTACAATCATTCCCTAATTTAGTTGGTCTATCATAAAAATAAAGCACATTTAAGATTTTGGTTGTTGTAAAAAGGAGAAATTAAATAGATGATTTTGTAAGGTGCTGTAGTGAGAAAGTTTGAAATGAAAGGACCCAGCTGGCCTACAAGCCACATGCATATCTGCTCAGATGTATCCTGTTAACACATTTAGTCCTCACATATTGAACTCTTTACTCCTAGATGAACAGATTTATGTTCATGAGATGATTGAATGGTTTCACTGGATTCCAGTTAAAACCAAATTATTCTACTGTACAAACAAGCAAACACTTTACATTCAGCCAAAGTGCATAAAGAGTTTTGTTTTTAGGTCAGAAGCATTAAGAGCTTGCATGCTGTGTAGCTCTTATGTCTGCACCATTTCCTACACTTGAGTCACCTTTTTATTTTCAACCCTTATTGTGATGCATACAGATAGATGAATGGCTCTTTATGCCTTACTTGCATAGGTTTTGCTAAATGTGTTCTTTAGTGAATGTGAAATTGATTTTTTTATTATTATTATAATTGTAGTGTATGTCACATGTTTACTAATATCTGTTTTTTATTTAATAAATTATTATTCATGCCTGATCTCAGATTCGTGTTGCTTTTTGATGGAATAGTACACAGCTTTTTTATGAAAACACACACCAAGTTTACATAAGTGACGCATCTTAAAGTAAAGATCCCAGTTTGGCTTGTTGTAATAATAGAAACAGATTTGCATCAAATTTTCATCATCACATTTTGATTTATTTATGTATAAAAACATAAAAGGTACTTTACTGAAAAGACAAACAGGTAATAAATATAAAGAATACATTAAATAAATAAAACATCACAATTAATAACTTAAGGACAGCCTTTTAAGTCTCTTAAATTGGGACACTTGAAGGCTTTGCATGCACATTTGTCCAGTTCGCAAAGAAATTGTCTTAGTGTTTCTTGGGGTTGACTCTTTTGCAGCTGGCATTGTCCTTCATTGGTCTGAAAAATAGAAAATAATTTTGAATTATTTTATTATATAAAAGCCCCTCAAATGGACAGCAGATGTGTTTCAAATTCACTTTAAATTCTACATATTTTGATTGATTTGATTCAGAGTATCCAAATGATTCTCACCCATTCGTTGTATTTTTTTAACAGCCCGGGTAGCTTTCCCAGTATTTGCTTCACTGTCTCGTTCTTACAAGATTCCTCCTCCAAAATCTTCTCAGCCAAACAGAAGACATGCTTCTATAAGACAGAAAAATCATTAATTGTTACCAACAACATTTGGAAGTTTAGCCTTAGATAAAGTATACTACAAATCTTTACATCTAACTCATTTAAAACCCACCAAAAACTCTGGGGGAACCTAATAACCAACATTAAACTCAAATGTGAAGAATACATTTCAGCTTGTCATTATTTAATCATAAATTTTGCAAAGTTTAAAGGAATTTAACCTTTTGTAAATACTGAAATAGGTTAAATACCATGAATCTGTATGTAGTTTAAGATTGATGGATTCAGTTAAAAGGTTTCAAATAATTACTGCCAAACATTTAAAGACAGGCATCCAAGAAATATAGTTTCCAACTTACCACACATTTGACTCCGTTTCCTTCTCTTATTGTTGTAACACATATTTTTTTCAACTACAATAAAGAAAAAAAGGTAATTATTAAGCAGACCAGGAAATAAAAAGAAACCTGAAAGTATGTCTTTTTCCTTTTTCTTACCAATACTGATTGATTCATTGCATCCTTGATAGATTGCCGTATTTCCTTCAGAAGATGGACACAATGGGTTTGGTTCTTTGTACAGTTGTGCACTAACCCTCCATGAACCAGAGCCACTATCGTCAGTGTAAATAGAGCGGTATACTTGTTCAGAACGGTCCACATGTCTGTCTCGCAGGAACTTTAGCGTTAGCTGTTTCAGGTTCAGCAGAAGAGTTCAATTCTCCTGCATAGCCTCAATACTGTCGCTTATATCGGCGTCACATTGACTGTGGTCACAGACACGTCATTGAGAGGAAAACACCAAATTGGGACAGGATGATGTAGAAGTCTTATCTTATCTAGTTTAACTTTCAGATGTTCCACTATATATTTGTTAGTTACTGAGAAATCGACTCCTCCAAGAACCACAGGTCATCACCTTTATTTAGATGTGTCACTTTCTATTGCCTTTTAATTCAGTTTGTATGGGAAGTGACATGAAGGCCCTTTTATAACTTCCACATTGTGATCTATCAAAGCTAGAAGAAATAGGATGAAATAATGCAACCATTAAGAAATATCCTACGTATAGCCTTATTAAAGTGATGAGTGTCTCTGGTTGTTAATTTATTAATAAAGTAACATACTTTCCCTGTGTGACATGGTGAAATGACTGCAGTGTGTGTGGGCACATGGCAAGCTTTAGACTTTAACCCACACATTATAAAAGGGAAAATTTGAAATAAAAAATCCCTTCCAGCATGACTTTATGCACGTCTCTGGACCTCGGGACTAATATTTGTTCTGTGCACAAAATATTAGTTTATATAAATTATCTAACCATGAAACACAACTGCAAATATTAGAAGCTGCAACTGCAACTTTTCTGTTTCATCTTCGTAGCTCTGTTTTTAGAGTTTGTGACCACAAAAGCTGTTCCTGGACTTATATCTTTGAAAAATCTAAGATCCTCTTCACCACACATTACAGCTCATGATGAAACATATTTGCACTTTTGCATCTTTGAGTGACACCAGTTTGAGCTCCACCTGCAGGTAACAGGAATATTCAGAGTCATCATTACCAGCTACAGTTTATTTAAAATGAAGGAGATGGTCACTTAAAAAAAGGCTGTTTCTTAAGGCTTCGCAAATTTTGGGTCTAAACCCCGTTAGGGCATCATGAGATGATTCTCCCAATCATTTTAGTGGGTTCTTTGGGGTGTATAGATGGCCAAAGTATATCATGAAATACATACATGAATGTGCCATGAAATGAATAAATGTAGCATTATTTATCTATAACACCACTCAAATATTAAATATACTATTTAATTGTAAAATATTTAATTAAGTATCCCATTAAACAAAAAATATATATTATTATTTTTGTAATATAAAGTTTATTACTTCAACTATTTATATTTCTAAGGGGTTGCAAGTCTATTGCATTATTGTTTTTGGAAATACACAGGCTGAAATAAATGCTGAAGCAGCAGTTTTTGGTTCCACTAATGCCACAGCTGCAGAATCCATATGTCTGACAACATGAAATAGCAAATAAAATCTCTAGAAAATTTCCCCAGGTAACACATATACCTCAATCAGTCTGGAAGGGGTTACACAACATAAGGTTCAAAGATTATAAGTTAACCACAGGAAGAGCCACTCTCTGCAAATGAAAGGAGCAGTGATGATCATTTGGCAATAAGAAAGAAACTGAGCAAGCAAAAAATCACACCTAAGTAGAAATCTTAGGCAAAAACCACTGACTGATCAAACAAAACAATCGGACATTTTAGAAGGTGTGAGTTCTCTAGAAGAGAAGAAAATAACATTTCACAAAAGGAACATCGACAAGACAGTCAAAAATTTTGGCAGTTTGATGATCTTGGCCATTTTACAATTGATGGAACCACGAATTTCCCCCTCTTGTGAAAAATCCAGAATGAGAGTAGTAATCTGTCAGTTTGTGATGTTCAGCTAAAGCAGACTTGGTCTTGCAGCACGACTTATATTCAGATTAAATCAGTAAAACTACCTTTTAACAATATTTAAAAAAAATAGAGTGGCCTTGCAAAAGTCAGCTTCTTAAATGGAATTATGTATGGAAGGATTATAGATTATGGACACGGATTATGTTCTGATCCAAATTTTTTTGCACAAGATTCACTTGGAAGGGTCTTAGATATTAAAGAATCCTAAAGTAACCTTCCTCTGCCACTCAAAACCAGTTTACTGTGTGTTGTGGATCATCGTCCTGTTGTAGCATCCAATCCCATCTGGCTTTCAAATGCTTCGCGGTTAATCTGAGATGGATTTGGAGGTTTTCCATAGACTTCATTTTTCACATAGATTATGTCACCCAGCTGTTCTAATCTGAAAAAGACCCCGAGCATGATTCTACCATCACCCTGCTCAAAACGTGCACAGGGTTCTTGGGCTTCAAAGCCCCTCCTTGGCAACCATGTTTCCTGTTTTCGTGAATAAACAACTCTCTGTCACGTCTTTACAAGAAATTTTTTAGTGGAATTTATGCAAGCAGTTGAAAAAGTCAGTCCAGCTTGAAGAGTTTATTTTGGACTGGGACATTGTGATGGCTGCATGTGCAAACACACAACAAATAGTCTGGTAATTCTTTCATTAAATAAATCTTATATTTCATTTTTTTTTACTTTGATTTGACATTGGTTAACTATTTGGATGAACACATTTAGTTGACTCATTTAGTCATTTCTTGCTTTTTTGGTTTTCTGTACATTAATATATTTTTCATTTGAGTTGCCATGGCCAGTAAAGGAAAGGAGACCCCAGCCGCAAAGGATCTCCTCATTGACATGGAGGCCTAATTGGACTCTTCCATTTACTTTTAGAAGGGGTGTAGGAAGGGTTTAGGTTTCTTTATTTGGTTTTGTTTTCTATAATTAATTTGGAAAGTTTAATATTAAAGTCCTCTTCCTCATAGGTTGCTGATTTAGTATGGTGCTGATTAGTTTGGTCTTTTGTTGTAGTTTCGTTTAGGCAAATGTGTTTTATGTTTCCCTCTTGTTCGAAAATGGTCTGGTCAACCAGTGTATATATGTTTCCCTTGTGGGTCAGTTAGGTAGGTCTTTTCCTGTGTCAGGTTTGTATTATGCTGATTTTTGTTATTTCTTTTCCTTGATTGGCCCAGTCTTGTTAGAAGTTTGAACTTTATTTTTTGCTAAATACATTTGTTACTATTTTTTCCATCAATGACTGCCCTGTGCTTCTCAGATTTTTTTGGCTCGGTCCCTCACAGGGATCCTTTCTTCCTACGTCTTAATGGAAGCTAAAGACCATAAAATTAGTCTCTGACCTGTAAACTAAAGTAAATAACAACATATTAAATCTAGGCAAGCTTTAATTTTGACAAAGATTACATTATAGATGAGTTACAATTAATAACAATTTAACATCTTGTTGTTTTGAAATTCATTTCAAATTTTTGCTGTTGTATAGTCCTCAAAAATTATGTTTAAAAGCCCCAAATAAACAGATTTATGTCCACAATGAGTATTTTTATCTCTGCGGCTCATTGAGTCATCTATCAGGACACGGTTAGCTCTTGGTCAACCTCATTTCTGTCTTTTCAAGCAGCTTCTATACACCTGTTTCTTTGAATGTCTGTTGTTTGTTTTATTTCTTGTTCTTAAATGTATATTATGCTTATTGCATTTATTTTCAAATGCAAAAAGGCAGCCTTACATCTGGAAGCTTATTGTTCAGAGCATCAGTTATTCTCTGTAATTCTGTTCAATTTAAAAATGCTTTATTGATCTCAAAGGGAAATGAAATGTTGCAGTAACTCAGGCAATTTTTTTCTGCAATGAGTTGGACTAGATGTTAATAGCTGTAGGAAGGAAGGACCTTCTGTAGCGGTCTGTCTTACACCGGATCTGTAGAAGCCTCTGACTGAAGAAACTCGGTTGTTGTTGAACCACCTTCTGAAGAGGATGCTCACTGTTGTCCACAATATTCTTTATTTTAAGAAGTCTTTGTGAAATCATCACCAGAGGTTCTAGAGCAGGGGTCACCAACATGGTGCCCACAGGCACCAGGTAGCCCCCAAGGACCACATGTGGTGCCCTCAAGCCTGTTCTAAAACTAGCACAACCTTCCAGTGAGCTGCCTCTAAAAGGTTATTTTAGTCTGTTGCTCTACTTTTGTAATCACACTGACATTTCTACAGATTTAAAAATGAGAATATTTAAATTAAATAAAGCATTGCAAGTATATTTATTGGTAAGCGCCGACCCTTGTAGTTCAAAGGTCAGTATTGGTAGCCCCTTCACGTGACACGGTACCGATGAAGTAGCTCTCAGTTTAAAAAAGGTTGGCAACCCCTGTTCTAGAGGATATCCTAAAACAGCCAGTCTTCTTGTTGGGCGTTTTTAAGTCATTTTCTCTGATGCTGTTACCCCAGCAGAAGATGGAGGGAGAGATCAGACTCTCCACAACAGACTGGAGAAAGCTTTGCAGCATCTTGTTCCATCTTGTTCTTGCATCCTAAAGAAGTCCAGTCTGCTCTGTCCCTTCTTGCTTCACAGCCCTCTCTTCAGTCGCATTTGTTGTCCAGGTGAACACCAAAGTTCATACTCCTCCACTACCTCTACTTCTTTTACCATGAAGTGAACCCGATTCAAATTGTTCCTGTTTCTTCTGAAATCTTGTTTTGTTGACTTCAGGATCAGATGGCTTCCACACCATGCCACAAAGCAGTCCTCCAGCTCCCGGTACTCAGCTTTTAGCCCATCTTTGATGCATGCAACGACTACAGGGTCATATGAGTATTTCTGCAGATGACAGGATTCTTTGTACTGAAAGTCAAATGCGTACTGATCAAAAAGGAATGGTGAGAGTACCATCCCCTGTGGTGCTCCTGTACTACTGACTACCTGGTTGGAGAGTTGATCCTTCAGTCTCACAAACTGGTCTGTTTGTCAGGTAGGCTGAATTCGAATTCATGGGCTGTTTCTTCCAAGGAGGTGGTCTACCTGGACTGGATCCTTCTAGGTCCGTGAAAATAAGGAGGCTGGAAGAATTTGGTCTGTGAATTCAAACAGGTCTAGTCTTCCGCTGCTTTCACCGCCAGTACGCTCTGTCGCCTAGCAACTGTGAGAGTTGACACACAAATCTATTTATTTTTAATTTATTTTCTTTTTTTATTTATATTGTAAAGTTAAAAAAAGACTACACTCATGAGAATACTGAGTGGAATATAGGTGACAAATAAAAGCAAATGTAATGATTTTTTCCCCCCAGCTTTTATTGTCAATACACTGTCACAAGGACAGAGCAACAAAATGAACTCTTTGCATTTAACTCATCCCCTTGGGGAGCAGTGCGCTGCCATTGTGCAACACCCAGGGAGCAGTGTGAGGTTATGGGTCTTTGCTCGGGGCCCAGAGTGGCATTATGCGGGAGTGGGGCTCAAACTCAGAACCTCTGGATTCCAAGTTCTATACCCTAACTCAGGGGTTGGCAACCAAAACTGCTCAAAGAGCCATATTGGACCAAAAAACAAAAAAGAAATCTGTCTGGAGCCGCAAAAATTAAAAAAAATCTATGCCTCGTATGGCAACATGGGCTCTAAGTGTATTATCCTACCATAGAAAAGGACTATGTCGGCTTAAATATATAATAAGCATTCATAATTAAATGTTAATCCTGGAGCAAATGTCACATAGCATTATGAGATGAGGGAGGAGCAGTGAACGCTCTCACCGCGCGCTGCTTCACCGCCCAGTTTAGGTTTTGTTACATTGATGAAATTATAGAAACACAATAAAGGAATCTTTCTATGGTCGACGCATTTCTGTTGGGAGGAGTTGATTGAGTCATGAGGAACCAAGCAGGCACTGGCATCCATCAGAGCAGCGCTCTCTAACCATGAAATCCCACATCCTCCATCATCAGCGTTCCTTGGTGGGATTTATTTATATGATATAAAAGGGAGAGAAAAATATAAGTAAATCTAAACAATGTATGTATGAAAAATATATTGGCAAAATATTTTATATTCAACAACAAAAAATACTAAGCAAATTGTGCAAAATAGCAAATAAAAAAATAAAAGTCATATCAGATTTATAGTCCCCACACTGCAGATATATTGGAATCAGTCCTTAAATTACAGACAAACCCATTTAAACAGAAACAGATAAAACCCTTTAGATAAACCAAACATTACCCGCCACATATCTATTTTCATTAATTTCAGATGGAACTATTTACACTCTTGTATTATAATAATCTGCACTTCCAATATTCCCTACTGGTCGACACTAAGTACCCTTTTCCTCTGATCACAGAGCAGCCAGCTTGCTTGGACTTGCAATGAATCATGGGATATCCAAGGCTATGTTGGATACATCGGACCTGTTCTTCAAAACAGAAAAAAAAGAAGGATGCATTTGTCGGCTGCATAACGATGAGTCTTGGAATCCGACTAGACCTCGGCGCCGCGCTATGGCGTAATTATGGAAGTAAATATGTGCCATCAGAATTTGAATAAAAAATACCTCTGAAATTTGAATGTTGTATATTAGTGCTTACTTTTTCAGTATTAAAATAAATTCAGAATATATTTTTAACCTAAAAAAAATTCAATGTCATTATTTGTACATTAAAAAAAAATCAGTGTAATTTTTTTTACATGGTTGCAATTTTCAGTTATTAAAAAAATTCACATTCCTATTTCAAAGTGATAAAATTTTCAATATACATATTTTTCACAGTTTAAATTTTCAGTGTTAAAAAATTCAGCATATAAAAAATTCAACTTTTCAAAATTCAAATGCAATATTTTCATTGTCCTCCAATTCAACTTGCTCAAATTCACTGTCTCAAATTCAGCGTCTATAAATTCGCTGTAAAAATGGCCAAGGTTACTTCAGGTCACAGACATTAGCAATGGATGTCCGATTCCAACATCCACCTAATCACGTGACACAACCGTCATATTGAAGAAGTACCAGTATCACCCAGGCTGGCGACCATGGAGGCGAACTCAAACCCAACGGTGAGTTTAATGCTTTCATATTTCTGTAGTATATTTTATTTTGCGCATGAAGTTTGATACATTATCTTAAAGCCTGATTTAAAACACTGGTTTGGGCCGTTGTTAATCTTACACCGTGTAGTGCCGGCATATTACTTCTCGCTACCTCCGAGCACCCCCCCCCCCCTCCCCCCCACCCAATTTCCCCCGTTTTATTTCAAAAAGAAATACCACTTGCGCCAAGTCTAGAATCTTTAAAGAGAACTGATGGGTGGTGACTTTCTGGGTTGTTTGTATGTTGTCTTAGGTGAGACTGAGACAGGCAGTCGATGCCTACTGTGCTCTTCTCCCATTAAAATTGTAGAAACTATATCAAGCACAAATAAATCTACAATTTGGTAGGTAACTGGTATTTTGAATGATGTTGTAATGACAATAAATTTCTTAATTAATTCATAAATGAAGTCACCTAACAATACAGTAGCTGATCAGGAAGGGGTCGGAACTGTTCACAGCCCCTCTTTGAAGCACACAAGGCAGCCATATTAGCTTACTACATTAGCGGTAGCATCTCCTGAAAAATGACGACTTTACTAAGACTGCCTGGAAAAGTGGTATTTCTTTTTGAAATAAAACAGGGGAAATTGGGTGGGGGGGGGGGGTGCTCGGAGGTAGCGAGAAGTAATATGCCGGCACTACACGGTGTAAGATTAACAACGGCCCAAACCAGTGTTTTAAATCAGGCTTTAAGATAATGTATCAAACTTCAAACTTGCCAGCCTGGGTGATACTGGTACTTCTTCAATATGACGGTTGTGTCACGTTATTAGGAGGATGTTGGAATCGGACATCCATTGCTAATGTCTGTGACCTGAAGTAACCTTGGCCATTTTTACAGCGAATTTATAGACGCTGAATTTGAGACAGTGAATTTGAGCAAGTTGAATTGGAGGACAATGAAAATATTGCATTTGAATTTTGAAAAGTTGAATTTTTTATATGCTGAATTTTTTAACACTGAAAATTTAAACTGTGAAAAATATGTATATTGAAAATTTTATCACTTTGAAATAGGAATGTGAATTTTTTTAATAACTGAAAATTGCAACCATGTAAAAAAAATTACACTGATTTTTTTTTTAATATACAAATAATGACATTGAATTTTTTTTAGGTTAAAAATATATTCTGAATTTATTTTAATACTGAAAAAGTAAGCACTAATATACAACATTCAAATTTCAGAGGTATTTTTTATTCAAATTCTGATGGCACATATTTACTTCCATAGTAATCGGCCTACAAATCTGGCCTTCGGGGGATGCAGCCCATTATTCAAATTCAGCCATAGTCTTTAAAGCATCCGACTGTTAAAGCCTTCACTTGAGTCTTCTGAAGTTTCTGACAAAGCAAATCAAGCTAAACTGTATTAAGTGCGCCAAGAAATAAAGGAACATGATCCTCACAGTGTTACCTGCCTTGTCTCAATGACCTTGTGTTTGACTTTGGGCTGGATGCTGAGCTTGTTCCTAAACTGAACCTATTGAAGAATGTATTCAACTCATTGGTTTTTTCCAGACTTCCATCTATATGATTCTTCTTCTGCTTGAAGCCTGTGATCTTCTTCATCCCTAACCACATATCCCTCATATTGTTCTGCTTAAAAATTTAATTCCTCCTTTCTTTAAGTCTTTTTTTTTTTTTTGTTATAGGTTAGAAACTCCGTCACACCTCTAGGGATCCAAGGTTTGTTAATGGGGAAACATTTCAATGTTCTGGTCGGGATGGTGTTATCTTCACAGACGTTTAAACAGTCATTCACACACTCATTGCACTGATGTCCTGTCCATGTGACTGACAACACAGTGCATCCCACTCTAGAGCCTCAAAACAACCTTGCAGGGCTTCCTCAGCTTGCATTGACCATCTTCTTACAGTTCCCTCTAATTCAGGTTGCAAAGAACATAATAAAAACAATAAATCTCATCTTACATTTGTACAGATAATACGCAACTATTGAAACCCTTAAGTTAACTTTTCTTGTTTTTGTTCTTGTTATCAAGACAAGAACAACATGTTAAATCTGGCATAAAATAATTGGTTAAGGATCATCTTTCCAGTCAAGTTCAGGTGGTTGTGGTATCTTCCCACAATAATTATAAACTGCTGGTCTGAAACCTTTTTCTATTAAGGTTATAACTTTGGTGGGTTTGTGGGCATATTATTAAGATTGACCTTGCTTCCATACAAGGTTTAAAATAAAAGAGGAAGTGTGATCATTTTTATTTCTTTGCTTTTTAGACGTTTTCTAAAAGATGGCTCAGTTTCTGGCAGATATTTTCATACAGGTGACTGCAGGCTTTTCTTTATCATGTTTTTTTTTCTTTCAAATTGCTCATTCCCAATCATTATCAATGGTACCTCTGACTCTCACTTTGCTGTGATATCAGTGAGAGGCGTCAGCAACGACACAGCAATGTTGACAGAAGGGCAAAAACAAAATGTGATTAAAAAAAGAAAATGGGAAACCCCAGCAGTAGGAATAAAATGAGTCTCCACACTTCTAATAAAACACAAGTCATTTGTCATATATAAAGCTTAGACCATGATTAAGTTATTTCATAACTTTTTCCACCTTTACGTATGACATTAATCCTGTTCATGGCAATCTGAAAAAAAAAATTGGTTAAGATAAGAGATGTTAAAAATAAAAAGCCGCGATAACCTAGTTGCTTAAGTTAGTGCACCGTAAACCGGTACTTTGCAGAAACAGCTATAGATTCCTTTTCAGCGTTTAGTCTTCCTGAGTTCAAATCTAAGATCAGAGATAGTAAATCTGATTAACAAGAAATTAAGGCTTGGTATTCATAGTAAGACCTTTCTGAAAATTACTCATTTGCATTTATTTGCTAATTTGCAGGAAAGAAACAAAACGGTACAAAGAAAATTAATCACATCTAATACTGAATTAATAAACTATATTAATAAACATTTATCATAATAAACATAATTCCTAATAAATATATACATCAGGCAATAAAAAAAAAACAATTTATTGTAAAAAAAAGAGGATTTTTTCCCAAAGGTTTTGTCATGATCTGGCCTGTTTGCTCTCCCTTAATTGGTAATTTCTTTCACCTGCAGTTTTCCCTCCCTGCCTCAATTATAATTTATTCCTCTCACCTGTTTCTTCTGTTTATATTCAGTTCAGCCTGAGCATTTAGGGCCAGATCATTATTTGTTTTCGTTCTGTTCAGTCTGTTAATTTCTGGTTCATGTCCTGGATCCTAGCAGCCAGTGGAAAGAGGGTTTTGTGTTTGTCTCATCTCCTGATCGTCCACTGTTCCTCCCCGCAGAGTCCTCTGGATTTTTGGCTCTATATGTGGGGAGGTTCAGTTTTTATCAAAGTAAGCCTGGCTCCAGGGAGGAGACCAGTTTCAAGTCCTGCATCAAGTTCTGGTTCCACGTCCTGTCTCGGCTACCCTCTTCCACTGAGCCTGCTCATCTGCACCTGATTCTGTCTGCTCCTGTGCGTGACCACCTAGTCACGCTTTCGGACCCTGTCAGACTCTGAACCCTCCTGGGAGCTTGTGGATGCCTGGAAGTCTGGATCCTGCCATCTGTTTTGTTCCTGTCTGTTCTGGATCCCTCACCAGGATCGGCTTCCAGCATGACCTCTGGGACTGCAGCACTTGGGGACATTCTTGGACTGGACTGTTAAACCAGGTAAGTGGCCAACTCAGATAATCATCTTCTGTCAGATGATCGTGGTCACTTACCTGTGTTTCTCCTGCAGAGTGTCTGTGATTGGGCGGTGCCCTGCTCCCCATCCTGCAGTGTCCGCGAGCCACAGCTCCACTTTAGTTTTTGTTTTATTTAATAAACTTTTTGAACTTTCTTACCGACTGTCTCTCCTTGAATACTGGGTCCATTTGTCCGTGTTTCATGACAGGTTTTTCCACCTCGCTTTTCTGAAACCATGTTGTCGAATGTTTCATGCTCAGACAGAATAAAGCTTTGGTTATGGGAAACCAGTAAAGTCGGTTTGCAACCAAAACCGAATATCACCATGGACGCCACAGGTGACAGAGTCATGATCTAAGATTACTTCTCTTTAGTTGGAGCTGCAACTGTTTTTACGTTGATAGAGTTTTGAGCAGGTTCAAATACGTTTTGGCGAAAACCTTCAGGTATCAGCCTCAAGAGCTGAAGATTAAAACTAAATTTCTTTTTAGAGTCTCTATAACTTTAAGCCTACATCAAAAACAGAAAATATTCGGAGTCACCTGGAGCCATGGATAAGAAATTTTCTCATTATCTTACAGTGGGTAAAATCACATTGGATTCTTATTGACTCCTCCCTAGAAAAATAAGAGAAAAAAGTTCATCAAAATCTGTTTCAAGAACATATTGGCTACAGGTGCACAATTATGCAAGTGGGGACCGTTTTACAAAGCAGGTTTTACAAACTCAAATCCTCAACTCCAAATTGATGTAGCCTAAGGTTGGAAACATTTCAGCTTCATAAAGGTTGCAGTTAATTTAATCAACTCTGAGTAGGTCAACTTAGAGTTGAACACATGCGTAACATGTATGAAAACGCATCATCAGTGGAGCACAGATTCCATGAGTCACCATGACAACGGGCATCAGGAAGTGCCAATGTCCCACCACTGAAACTACATATTTTTTTATTTTATTTTATCTTTATTGGTTCTCAGGAAAGTATCTTATACATAGACATAGGCCTCTACTTCACGGGATTAACTCCAACATTTGAAATAAGGTGAACAACTAAAGCATTGCATTATAGCAGTCCAAAAAAGCAGGGATTTCACTTCCCAGAGAAAGGTTATAAAACAAGAAATAAAAAGAGTACAAGAACAAAAACAAAAAGGGAAACACCACAATGAAAACAATTCAATTTAACATATTGGGAGAGTCGATTGTCGAGGAGATTTAATCAAGTTTGATTAAGCGTGTAAGAAAATGGATGGATGGATGGACAGACGGACGGACAGAGGGATGGATGGATGGACGGACGGACGGACAGAGGGACAGATAGATAGATAGATAGATAGATAGATAGATAGATAGATAGATAGATAGATAGATAGATAGATAGATAGATAGATAGATGGTCTCTAAAATTGAAATCAGATCTTTTAAGTAATGCATAGTCTACCCAAATCTGCCACCACTGACAGAATTGCTCAGTCTTGTGATTGAGAGAGGCTGTTATTTTTTCCATTTTATACATGTCAAATGTTGTCAATCCAGTCATCTAAAGTTGGTTTGTCCTGTGAAAACCATTTTCCTGTCATGTTTTTCTTACTTGCTGTTAATAAAATATTCATCAAATATTTATTTCTTTTTTAGGCTTCTTGGGGAATTATATCAAAATACATAAACTCGATTTCCAAAGGAATATTCTGTATGAAAATATCTTGTAAGGCATTATTTATCTCTTTCCAGCAATCTTTTATAATATGGCAGTCCCAGAAGACATGATTTGCCTTTTGATTTCTACATTTCCTTCAACATGCTATCATAGTGGAATTTCTGAGCAATAAAAAATCTTACCAGATTGGAACTAGAGGTTTTAATGAAGAATTAGAAAAAAGGTGAATATGTTTAAAATGCAGAACTGCACTACAACTGCAAAGGAGAGGAATAAGGCGTTGCAGAAGACTGCTGCTCGAGTTCATGCATAAGTTTAAATGTAGTCCAGTATGGCAGGCTGTTTTGACATTTAATAACAGCACTCATATCTCTTTTGTTCCATTTTTAGATCACTAAAACAGTATTCTTCCTGATTCTCCCTTGATCTTCCTGATCAAAATCCAATTTCCTTGTCAGAATTTTAATAACACATATTCTAAATACCATTTTTAGAGCAGAAACAGAGTTCCAGAAAAAGCACAAAAATGTATTAGTAAGAATTACATTTTTTTAAATGTATCAGCTTGACTGAATATGTATTTATGATTTCTGAAATATGATTCTTTCTCATCATAATAATACAAATATTAGCAGTGACCATTAGCATATGGAGATCTGAAAATCTTTTATTTTCATCCAGAAAATTTTCATCTAGATATGAACAATGTAATTTAGTTTGAAATTTTCATTTTGACAAGGAAAAAATGTATTTCAGATATCAGAAAAACAAATTCAGTCAAACTTATACATATCAATATGGCATGCCATAGTTGTGGTAACCATGATAACATAACAAGGAAAAGTAGTTTAGTTCTTAAATCAGAATTAGAATTACTTTGTTGATCCCTTGCAGGGCAACCATTTACAGAAGAGGAAAAATATACGATTGTGAGTAAAATAGAGCAAAAGAAATTACATTATAAAACTGAATAAAATAAGTAAAATTACAACCCACACAATGGTTGTGGATCAATGTATATATTTAGGTAAAATCACCTAGCAGCAGGTGAAGTGTAAAAATGTTTTAAAAGGTAGGACATGTGCATCATTGCATGGGGTTCCTCCTCAGTTAGATTCGGTCTTACATTACATTGTAAGTACTAAGTAGTTGTTTGCAGCCACTTCGGATGTTATCATTCCAATAAATGGTTGTTATCGCAGTTATCAGTCCCATAGAATGATTTCAGATAGCGCCTCCTACCCATCAGTAGGCTCAGTAGGTTGTTATCGCTGAATGAATCCCAACCCTTACCCTAAGGTAATTCCCTTTTTCTTGTGGAGTAATTAATCTATCTATGGATAATTGGAAATAATTACAGTAGTTCTTCATGTAGCTGTTGTAAAAAAATATATATATATCCATATGTTGCAACAAGAAAACCCATATCTCTTAGGAATCCAGTTGTGCGGTCTGTTTGTGTGTCTCCGTTTTCCACCACCAGGAGGTGCCCTGTCTTCGCTGTCCCTCCCTGCACACCTGCGACTTGTTGGATCATTATCTGGAGGAGTATTTGAGCAGTGGACTGTCACTACCTCAACGCCAGAGTGTTTGCCAGTTTTGGGTACTCTAGCCAAGCTGAGTTTAGCTGAGTCTAACCTAGCTTTGTTTCTCTGAGTCTAATGAAATTATTTTCAAAAGGAGATGCTTTGTTTGGTTTTTAACAACAAATGTGTCTAACGGACCAAGTGGATGATTTTCTTTTTCACACAAAACTGTAAGAAAAACTCTTTCTTGGCTTAAGCCTTAAGCCCAAACCCTTCAAAAATAGCAAGAAAGGTTGAAGAATGTATATATAATTAATTTTTAATCATTTTACATGAATTTTATTTCTTAACCATAATGTTTTTTTATGTAATTGGTATTGTAATTTTATCTTGTGATTTTATACTTGTGTTTATTTTTAAGGTTGCCCTATCTGGCTGGGGGACTACCGATGAAAATTAGCACTCCTTAGCTAACTCGGGTATATTTACATTGCTTTAATGTTGATCAATGTACACTGTCCTCTTTCAAATAAACAATAAATGAAAAAATGAAAAAAAGAAGATAACAGCAAAACTGCATTTGAAAATGGACATATTCTTAGGAGTGTGGGCCCTGGCTATCACCTACTTTGGATGGCCACATGGATAAAGAAGGCCATAGGCTAAAAAAAAAAAAAAACGTGTCAGCCCCCATTGTAGGTATCGCTCCCTTTTTATGGTAAACATTAGACAGGTACACCTCCCATCTATGTGAGCCCACGAAGATCCTTCTTAGAACTGTCAACTGCTGATATATATATATATATATATATATATATATATATATATATATATATATATATATATATATATATATGTGTGTGTGTGTGTGTCTGTATATGTATATTGTTATTAATTTGTTTTTTTCTCTCTTCTTGGGTTTGATATTTTTTGTAGTTGCACATATAAAGATATATAGGTATATATGTTGTATTTATCATGTTCTTAAATAAAGAATGTTCAAAAAAAGACTGTAAGAAAAATATCCTGACTAAATCAGGAAATGAAACGTGATTGGCTTTAAGTTTGGCTTTGGGTTTGAGTTTGTCAAACAAAACCTGCAATCGACCAGGTTAGCTCTGGGGAGAACTGCGGTAACAAAGACAGAGATTGAGCAAACCCTATTTTTCTGAAATGGAAAAAAAATCAGAGTTCCATGATTCAGGTTTAGAAAACTTAAGAGTTTTCAGTAAACCTGCTTTGGGAAACAGACCTTATATTAATGCATCTTTTGCTTGTATGTATATATAGGTTTTCTTGGTTTTCAAGAAGACTTGTACAAGAGGAATATCACATTATAAGTTAAAAATGGTTTGACACAATTCTTCATCATCCCACTTTGTAACATAAACCGACCATTTTGACAGAGGATTTTACAGTATGGGATATTACAGTAGAACAGAATCCCACCAGTAAAGATTAACTACAATTCAGTTTACGTAAATAGCTCCAAATCACAACACATGTCATTTCAAGGCACTTTACAAGACAATTGATCAGATTATACTGGTAACTTGGTTACAATTTTTATCTAAGGAAAGCCAGCTAAATTTAATCTAGTCATTAACTTTGGAGGATTCACTCCTTCTGGGTCCGTATGTGGCAACAGTAGATATTTGTGTGAATTGTGTCATCAACTCTACAGCAATCTTGCATGCATGCAGCAACAGTGGGGAGGAAGAAATCTCTTTTAACAGGAAGAAACCTCCAGCAGAACCAGGCTCAGTGTGAGCGGCCATCTGCTGAGCTCGACTGGGAGTTCAACATAGAACATAGAAGCACTGATCCACACATACCGGTACTTTGTATTTTAGAGTTAAACTAGCTCCACATGTGATTCTGTGTAGGAAAGGAACAGTTGAAGTCTGAGCTAGTTTTCAAATCAAAGGGGATTAAAGGTATAACAGTCAAAGTAAAAGCTGAGCCCATATCATCTGTAATGGAAGTTGTTAATAGCTGTATCCCATCTATGATTTTCCTCCAGGATGGTGTCACAACCAAACAGGACCAGACCTGATGAAGCTACAGTGTTGAGAAAAGCAGAGTACCGTAAACAAAAAAATAGGGAATTGGAGAATAGAGAGAATGAAGCATAATAATAAAACGTTTCCTCTATGTCCTCCAGCAGCCTAAGCCCAAAGCAGCATAACAATTGTGATATCTCAGGTTAACCTGGGCCACTCTAAATATAAGCTTTATCTAAAAGGAAAGTTTTAAGCCTAGTTTTAAAAATAGACAGTTCCGCATCAAAGATTAAAACTGGTGGTTGTTCCTACACGAGATGAGCCTGATAAATAAAAGATCTGCCACCTAATCTACTTTCAGAAATTCTAGGAACCACTAGTTTATCTACAGATTGAGAGTGAACTGCCCTGTTAGGAACATATGAATCAGATCTGGGATACAAGATGGAACATGGTTATTTAGAGTTTTATATGTGAGAAAGAGACATATAGAGTGTCCTTCTTCATGAATAAAATAAAGGTGTTTTGTTCACTCTAGAGAGTATTTTTTGTGTATTTGATTAGCAGTAAAAAAAATAAAAATAAATAAAAAACACTGGTGAAGTGAGTAAAGTGATGTGACCTTTGTGCTGACTCACACATCTTAGGTAATATTGAATGTTTAATGGAAGATTTCGTATTTCATAATAAATAATGTGTCATTTTACAAAGTTATTCTGTTTTTGTACTGTAAATCTAGAGACGTATCAGTTACATATAATGTTATACTAATATATTTAAGCTGGTTTACAGCTGAGAGAGGCAATCACAGCAGACCCACATGCATCAGTCCCACACTGCAAAAACCATCTAAAAATGAGAAAAAAATGTCTTAAATTAAGTGTATTTACCATTAATTTGAGTAAGTAAATAAGATAATTTGCCAATGGAATGAGTATTTTTAGTCTTAAAATAAGATAATTAGATCATTTTCACTTGAAATAAGACAATGCAATTGTATTTTCTTATTTTAAGTGTAAATTGTCTTGTTCCATTGGCAATGTGTCTCACTTAAATCCTTAATTCAAGAAAAAATGCACTTATTTTAAGAAAAAATGACTCATTTAGATTAAATTTTTTTGCAGTGCACTAGCTGAGCTGCAACATTGAGCTTTTAACTCACTGATCAGGCCTGCAGTTTTAATGATCAGTATTGTTTAATGCTCATGGAACTGGTTCTACACAAAACAGGATCATCCCTAAAAAAGAAAACAATTTAGAAGACTGGTACTTTTCCAATAACTTTCTGTAGGTCCTAGGGGTTTATCCGATTCAGTTGGGTTTCAGAACTCTAGATTTTAATTTAATTGGGCCATTTCAAATTGGAAAAATATTGAACTCAGTTTCAAATGTTTGCAGCCTGTTCAAGGTTTTCCTCCATTGTGGCTCTTTATTAACCTCCGCCTCCCGCTGAGTTTTTAAAGTCTGGGATACCATTTTATAACCTTACCCTGCTATATACTCCACAACCTTCTTGATCTACATGGCTTGTTCATTGGTCTTCATAACACTGTTTAGAGATTACAAAAAAGTAAAAAAAACAAAAAAACACTGGACTTTGTTTCAAAGTTTGAAGATGTTTCGCTTCCCATCCAGGAAGCTTTTTTAATTAAAAATGTCAGAATTAGTGTCGAGTTTCGAGCTTTATAGCATAGCCTTGTTTTGGCTACTTATGCAAATTAAACATGCAAATAAACATGCAAATTGAACCGGAAGAGCGGCCCTTAGTTATTGGGGGTCATTAAGGTCTTTGTGAGCCTGCAATACCCGATACTGGTCAATGCCTCTGAAAGGGGGGGAGTCGTTAGGGGCATTGTTGGCCTGGCTGACCAGGCGAGATGTCCTAGTCCGCTGCATGGTGACGAGGATTATGATAGCAGGAAGGAATCAACTCTATCGCTGCGTTGTAGGTTTTTGAGAGCTTAAACCTGAGTCCACCCCCTCTGTTTAAGGATGTTTTTTTTTTTTCTCTTAACATAAATGACTTCCTTCACACCCCTTTTAAACCACATGTCATCTTTGTCCAAAATGTGAACATTCTGGTCCTCAAAAGAATGTCCATAAGGTGTAGATGTACCGCTGAGGAGGTAGCTCTCCTGTGTTCAATGATGTCCTCAAATAGAAGTCTGAGGCTGTCATAGTGCGGCCCAGGTTTAATAACGCGCACGTAGACTAGTTATACTTTCCAGGTAACTTCTAATTACATGCAGCTATAGTTTTATTTTGGCCAGAGGATTGCAACCTGTGTGATGTGAGGCACACCTATTTTTAGTCGCGTAGGAATACCATACATTCACATAATCATTCACATGTTTATGTGAATGTATAGTTAAAAAAAAAAAAAAAAAAACCTTTTTAAAAACGTTGTTAAAAGATGGAAAAGTTTTATTGTTGATGTGTTTTTATACAATCAGATTTGCAGAGGGTTGACACTGTTGCTGTTTGTTCTGTTTACAAGCCAAACATGGCCTCAGCCAGACATCAACAATGAAGCCTACATGAAAGGTATAAGTCTGCATTATTGTAAAGAAAGTTGAGAGAACGTGTAAATGAAAGGGAAGTTTGCATTTATTAAAAACATGAATGAGAGAAGAAAATTAAAACGCAATATTTAGTTAGATTTTTTGGAATGAGGCGAGCTTTGCTGTACTTTCAGAGGAAGTGTTTGCCTCCTTCTGGCTGAACCAATCACATCCTCCCATCCTCTGAAGCGGCCAGCCAATAGGAACGCTCGCACCGCTGATACTGGATGCGCCATTTTACTGCGTCCACACTCATCCGGCAAGATGGTCCCTTGCTTTGTTTCTTCTCACCGGAGTTATTTTGGCTTTTTGCCCTAAATTGTAGCTTCCACACCATCGAAATTAAGTGATTTGAATTGGACGAGGCTTCCTGGAGTAAGACCAAAACTCGGTACTGTCCGTCAGGAAATGACGATTGCTGAAAAGCAGGTATAGTCGTTGTTTGTACTGTTTGTTTTAGACAAGCCATCTTTGCATTGATTACTGTGGCGGCTTCGTTAGCAGCGAGCCGGGGCCATGGCAGCCTTCATGCTAGTTAGCACGCTAAGCTAGCCGAGCGCTAGCCGCGCAGCCGGCAATATCGATGTCTGCAGACATGGAGGTTTGCATGTTTACATTCTAACACCCGACATGTCACCGAAATACAAAATACAAAATATATTAACATAAATAATTAATTAATTTCATTTATTTGTACGTTGCTGTCGCTAGCTTAATGCTGCAAAGCATATCAAGTATGGATGCTACACGACAGTGCAGGGCGCGGATTTTTTTTTTTTCTTTTACCACGTTATATCCACATAAAGGATGCGAAGGCCTGCGTGCATGTCTGCATGCCCATGCAACGGAGCCAACATGCAATGCAATGGTAAAAAAAATGGTGCCAGCCCATTAGTGAAAGAAAATGAAGCTTTCAGGACCAAGCTGAGTGATAAACACGCACATTCAGTTGACGTCACGATGGTCAGGAGTTTCTGGGCTGTCAAAACTGAGAGTATTTGTGTTTGGGATAAATAAACTGCGAACGACTGGAGAACAGGGAGCTAGGCCTTAACCGACATTTTATTTTTTTCTTAAAAATGACATTTTTTTGTTTTGCTTTCTTAAACTTGACAAGGTAACCTGTCACAGGAGACATTGCAACAAACTATGTAGCATCTTGATAAGCTACATTCATGGGACTTAAAGTTTGTATAGTTCTGGTTCTTAAGTACCTTAATTTGGCTTAATAAAGTGAATGTTTATGCTTTTACAGATTTTTGAATATTATAAATTGAAACTTATTTCTTTGCCAAGTTAGAGAAAGTAATTGGTTCCAACATCATCCAAGTTCATTGCTGTTGTTTACATAATAGAAATAGTTGATCACAAAACAGGCTTGGTATAGAAATGCAAATATCAAAGGATAAAAAAAGACAATGTTTGGAAAAGATCGAGTTTATCTGAGACTAATGTGCAATGAGCAGAAAGTTATATCATTATTTTTTTACAGGTTACAAACGGATGTTGTGAGGTAAAAACAAAACAACCTTCAGATACCTTTCCTCACAGGTACCAGGCATGAAAAACAACTCCATATGTCCTAAATGAAATGAGATAAAGGTTTCAGAGAAATCACAGTCCTCATAATAAATACAAGGCCTCTGATTAGAGGATTAAGTGTATAGTTTCATCTGCTACTCATAAAAGAAGCAAAAAAAAAAAAAAAAAATACCATTACAGGATTAAATCTGTGGCTGTTTTGTAAATCAGATAAGTGTAGTAGAATTGGTTTAAATTCCCTTTAATGTCTTGGGTTATATTGTTTATTTGTAGAAAGTGAGACAAATCAAAGCAGCTCTAGATGTGATAATAAAGGGTCTACTCCACAGTTTTTAAGTTAATTTATCAATTAATTTTTTTGCCTAATGCAAAATGATGCTTACTTAACATTTTTATTAAATGTATTGTGGAATAATTTCATTTAGCGTCTTGTAAATGTCTATAGAATAATACAAGGTAACAGTATTTGTAATATCTGTTTTTGACTGGGAAAAAATCAAAGCATGAAAAGTTGCGCTTTGTTTTAATTCATCCAGTCTACGTTTAGGTCTGTGTTAATACGAATTCATTTATTAGATCAATTCATCCATAAATTGCATATCCAACAGTGGTCTGTTGAGTAGGTCATTCCATTATAAGCTAAGGTGCTCATGCTAGTATTAGGCTAACTCAGGGGTCTGCAACCTGTGGCTCCAGAGCCACATACAGCTCTTTGGACCCCCTACAGCGGCTCTTAATAGTGGCTAAAATGTAAATAAAGAGCTAAATAATGTACTAGTCTTAAATTTTTTCTTAAACACAAGATGGAAATAAACACAAGATGGAAAAGAATGACATTAAAAGAACCAGAAGTATGTTTTTAGAAGCATTTTTCTTTGAATTAGCTTGAAATGTATGTGTTCAATACTATTTTAAAAGCTAAAAAATACATAATGTTTTGGCTACTAATTTCCCATATGAGATATATATAAAAAAAAAAAAAGTATATATATATATATTTTTTTCAAACAGGTTATATTTTGAGGCCCTAAACAACTTTTACTTGGTCGGATTCGGGGCTAAATGGCTCTTTGGATATGAAAGGTTGCAGACCCCTGGGCTAACTGGTCTGACTGGATGTTTAGACATCGTTGGTCACTTTGGGCTTAGCGATGCTAACTAAAATTAAGCGATTTGTTGTTGCATTAATGAAGCTTAATGATTATGGATTACCACAATGTTCGCTTAAAAATGTCTCTTTCCAGGTAAATTGAGTCTGGCTTCTTCGGAATCAAACCTAGACCAAATGGGAGAGAAAGGAGAGGAGGTGAGGATGTTATTTCTAGGTTGGTACATGTTATACACACTGTTTTTAAACTGGTATAATAAATCATGGTGTGTCTGCAGCCTGGGAGCTCATCAGACAACATGAAACCATCTTCCTCTCACAGCAAGAGGTAAGGAGCTCACTTTCATTTCCAAATGTCTTCAGTGAATTACACAGATGCTGTACTAAAGTATCATGTCAATACAATTAAGGAAACCCACCAGTGTACCTAAGCACAAAGAACAGAAAGACTCAGATGCATCGACTGGCAGCGAAAATGAAGCTGCCAATTCTGACAGTAATACAGGCAGCGATTCTAAAGGTACGAGCTGGGCAGTGCGAGTTAGCTCAAAGTCGAGGCAAATCTTTACGCCACTGATTTTGTTTTTGCTTGTTTTTTAAGGGACCTTAGTGATGAAACCGAGCGGAAATGAAAACAAAGGTGCCATGAAGCTAAGAGTGGATTTCAAACAGAAAAAACCAGGTGACCTTCTGATTTTATTCAAAGGTTTCAATAGTCTGATTATGTTAGAGATTCAAGCAGACCAAGTGTAAAGTAAATGAGAAAAAAATTGGTTTGGAGAGACAGTTTGTTTTGTTTGTGGCAGACGATACCCTGGAGAAGAAGGTTAACTGCACAGCCTGCGGGAAACAAGTAAACCAATTTCAGCGCAACTCTGTGTACGAGCATCCAATGCTCAAGGTTCTCATCTGCAAGGTATCAACATTTAATTAGATTAGATGTTCTTCTCAATAATATAGCTAGTATTTTAGGTATTGCTGATCATTGTTTTTCTTTTTCTTTTTTCTGCAGTCATGTTACAAATACTACACAAGCGATGACATCGGCCGGGATTCAGATGGGATGGATGAGCAATGCAGGTGCGGACACCAACAAAACAATGATTTGTGGCATACTGAAGTAAAAGTAACGAGAAAAAAGAAAAACTTCACTATTATGTGGTGACGCAGGATGAATATTGAATATTTGCTAAAAAATTCCCTCAAGCTTATAAGCCCTGTGGCCATTGTAACTTTTCCTAAGACACATTTTCTCACTCAACTTTATATGAATATCCTTGCATTAAATGCTCTTGTGGATGGTATGAGTAGCAGACTTTGCTCAGCGACTTGTGTAACTTTCTGAACTCAGGCTAAGGCTCCTTTCCGAATATCTCCCAATTGTAGCTCCTAGCTCCTATCACTTCTACTTTTGTGGGGTTGCCAATAAGAACAATATCAAGGGTAGCAAAGGAGTTCCTGCGCTGAATTTGGACAGAGGCTTTAGCTTTATGGACGTCATTTTGCGACAGAAGCACACGTTTATAATACTGGTCAAGTTGGGACTACTTCAGCTACTAGGGGTGTAAATAATAATCGTTTTGTATCGATGCATCGATCCAACAGCCGACGATCCGATGCATCAACACGTCCGCAAGAGAATCGACTCATGTTTTTTTTTTTTTTTTTTCTCCGGTCTATTTTTATCCATTTGCTCCTGGGTGTAATTCTCCCTCCCGTGCTACAGTGGCGCTAAATCTATTTTGCCCTCCTACCTCGCTTCCTGGCTATACTCTTACAGCAGTGTGTTACAGTAAGCTTGACACAGACATTTTTAAATTATGCTCAATATTGAAGCGTGGTCTGTGCTACACGCTGTGGGTCTAGATACGGCCGAGGCGGCGAGGAAGTGGGGGCGAGTTTAGTCAGACGACGGAGGGACATGAGGGCCAAAAAGAGCGGAGATCCAGGTGGAAAAAGGGTCCCAGCGTTCTCGCGCACCGTACTCTTCTAGCGGGTCAAACTTCACGAGGTGTTTTCCGCATTTTGGTCATAAAAACAAAACAAGCCGGCCTCTTGTCTGCGGCACTGTTTGAGGTCAGCTACAATTTGGGAGAGGTGCAGCGGAGCGTGTCTCAAGGGGGCGGTGACGTCTGGAGCCGAGGTATTGCATTGCACTCATTGCACTGATTATGTGCAGTATTTTTGATGCAACTTTTATTTCAAACTTGAAACTTTGTTTAGCCTGTAAGGTGTAAAAAAAAAAAAAATTTAACCGATTAATCGAATCGTATCATAAATAATCGAATCGTTGGGTCAGGAAATCGATACTGAATCGAATCGCCATGATGGATGTGATTTACACCCCTATCAGCTACAAAAAGCTGAAGTTACTCAAGTATAGCGATCGATTCAAGCTGTCTGTTATAAAAACAAAAACATATGAAGGTATGGGTATTAGCGATTGATACATTTTTGGCATGCTGATATTTAAAAACAAAAGAAAATTTTTTTGTTTGTTTTTTGCTCGTGTACTTTCACTGATTCAAAGGTGAGTTCAGCAGCCATACATTAAGATGGTATGGAGTGCATGCATTGCCTTTCCCCTCCATTTTTATACATTTTTATTCTTTTTTAATTTTATTTGTTAATAGATGTTTTGTATAAATCAAGATTTGTTATCGATTAGTCATTTTTGTCGTGTAAATGGAGGAAGACTGAGCAATATCAGCTCCAACAATCTTATCATAATCTATTAGGGATCGCTTAGACTGATGTCAAAATAATCGGTATTATCCTGAAAAGGTCAATATCTAACGTACATTTACATGTGTCCCACAGAGAACATGAGGAAATAACATATTTTTCTTAAACTATGTAAAGATGGCATGCTTATACATCCTGTCATGCAAAGGCTTGTGGGAAAAAAGATCATATGTGTCAGATAGGATCAACTCGAAGTCCTGATGCTAACTAAACTGTCACTATCTGTATGATATAATTATAAACATTACAAATAAATAAGGGCGTTAAATGTTTGTGACATTAAGCTTTGTGAGGTTCACTTTCTGAAATTAGGATTTTATCTATGAATTCTTGGGGAAATATTCTTAGAGGGTTTGCGTTATGAATGATGCTAATTTGTTGCAAACGGAAATTTACCAAAAGGTTCCAGAAAGCAAGATGTCAACAAGTGTTTTATATTTGTGTCATCAGATGGTGTGCTGAGGGCGGGAAGCTCATCTGCTGTGACTACTGTAACAACGCCTTCTGCAAAAAGTGCATACTGCGAAACCTGGGCAGAAAGGAGCTGTCAAATATCACAGATGAGAACTCAAAGTGGCACTGCTATGTGTGCCGCTCTGACCCCCTGCAGGATCTGGTCGCCAGCTGCCAGAACATCATGCAGAGGAAGGAGGAAGCTGAGATGAAGCAGCGGAAAACGGAGAAAGCAGAGGAGCGGGAAGCGAGGAAGGAGAAGAAGAAGTCTCCTAAAGAGCAGAAAGCTGTTGCAAATGGGAAAGAGCACAACGAAGGCTTGGGGACCATGACCTTCTCTTATAAAAACCTGCAGATACCCAAAGATCAACTAAAAAAGGCAAAGAAGCTTGTAGAAACGACAACCGGTTTGAATAACACCTTCATTCAGTTCATCCAGCAGGCGGCCGACGACCAGGCAGACGCAAGCATCAGGTATCGACATTTGAAAGCCTTTAAGGCGGTGCTGACCGATCTGAGGCAAGCCCACAACGCTTTGGAGGAAGCTTTAAAGCCAGAGTTCAGAAAAATGGAGCCGCAGAACGGGATCGAAGGGCAACACGTGAGAAAGGCCGGCCCCGCTGTGGAAACCTCCGAGAACAATGAGATGGAGTGTGCCCCAGATCCGGTCCCTAGCGTGGATGGCGAGCGGCATGATGAAGTAAAGATGGAGGTGGAAGAAATGAAGGAGGGGACCAAGGAGCCGCCTGAGGAGAAGGATTTGGTGTGTAAATCTGGCAAAAGGACAGAGGTGAAGAAGGAGGTGGATGGTGACGCAGATTCAGATTGTAGAACACAAAATGAGGAGATGGTTGAAGAGCCGCCTAATGAGAAGGACTTTTCAACAAAAGAGGCGTTCGAGGAACCATCCAGTAGAACGGAACAGGTCGATGAAGCAGAAACCATGGAGGAGGTAGTGACGGAGCAGCAGGACGGTAAGGCCAATGAAGTGTCTGATGACACTCAGACAGAGGAACAGCAAAGCGAAACAAGCCCGCCCCTAGTGGTAAAAACTGAGGTCGTTGACGGCCAACCGCTGTCCTCTGCTGAAGCGTCATTAGATCAGGACATAATGTCTGTGCCTCCTTCAGTTCCAGAGGAGCTTTTCCAGATGGTGGAGAGTCTCGCTGATTCCTCCATGCTCTCAAGGACCGACACCACTTCAGAGAAAGACACAGACACAAAGTCAAAGGAGAATCCTCCAGAAACTCCTTGTCCCAAACCCAAAGTAAAGAACCTGATAGTCAAACTGACTCCAGTGCCGGTTGTTAAAAGTGGCGGGTCTAGGTCCTCCAAGTCTAAAAAAGGAGATGAAGAGCAGACCAGCAAGAGCAAGGATAAGGAAGATTCTGCTGCAGCAGAAGAAGGGACAGACAGCCCACCGCCAACCCGCCGCTCCAGCAGAGTTAAGACCACTCCTTTACGGAAGCAAGGGGAAAACAAAGGCAAGAAAGACTCCTCTGATTCAGAGTCTGAGGAAGACGCCAAGGCCAAGCCTTCAAAGAAATCCAATAACACTAAAAAAAAGACTAACAGTTCAGAGAAAGTGTTGGAAGACTCCGATTCAGACGAAGTTCCTCCCGCTCTGCTGGAAAAAGCCACAAGAGGCGACAAAAGCACAGATGAGGAGCAGGAAAGCACAGCTGCCAAAAAGCGTCTGTTTAAATCAGAAACGTCCTCGAAGGACGAGAAGTTAACGAAACGCAAAAGGAAGTCCGAAAGCTCTGATTCAGACGGAGAGAATAAAAACAAGAAGACGACTAAGAAGAAGAAAAACTGCAGCTCGGACAACTCTGGGTCAGACTCAGACGCGGAGAAGGAGACCAAAACAAAAGCAACCGTGGCCAAGAGGAGATCTAGCCGTGTAAAGAAGCAAGAAGACGCAAAAGGGGAGGAGAAAAGCTCACCGGACAGGAAGGCTGCTGATCGGAAGCGTTCCTATGAAAAGAAGCGGAAGGGAAATAGCCCGAAAGTCGCCTCCAAGCTGCAGTCTTCATCTGAAGAAGAAGAAGAGGAGGAGGAGGAGGATGCTGGCGGGGAATCCGGAGAGGATAGTGACCAGCAAAAGATCAAACCCATCGTGGAGGATAACGTGGTCGGAGGCAGCGGAGTCTTCCATCAGTCCTCTGGTAAACTTCTTAAGCAAGGCTGTGAGGCATCAGTTTTTATCAGAGGTGGAAAGAGTACTAAAAAATTGAGTAAAAGTATCTTTACTTTGCCTAAATTCTTCTCAGGGTAAAAGTAAAATTACCCATCTCAAAATTTACTAAAGTAAAAGTACAAAATTACTTAATTTAAAATGTAATTTGAGTAAAAGTTACGCAGTCACTTTGAGTTATTTAATGCAAAAAAGGATGAGTCATGAATGGAATTGAGCACAAGGTGTTTTAATCGATTTCAAGGCGTATTTCAGTGGAAATCCACACTTGCAAAAGATCAGCTGGACTAAGGAACATACTTCCTCACAGCACAAGGACAGTCACAACCTGTACCATAAAGTGCAAACTATTTTCAATCCTACTGTCCAACAGACAACACCATGATAACTAACTTACTGCCACATTTTGGATTGGATGTTGATGTTTTGAAAGCCGAAAGCTCTGTTTTGCTTGGCAGGCACATGTTGCACTGCATTATCACATTTCCTTCCAAATATGGCCAAGGGTTTTTCTGGCTTTCGTCTCCAGAATATGTTTCCACTTCAGGCCTTTCCTCATCCATACACCCTAAGTTGCGATTAGCAACTGCCATCTTCCGAAGCGCAGCACTGGATTATGAGACAATAAAAAGGGTAAATGTAAGGCAGGGCCACATTTCATTGGTTCATCAGCAGTATTTTTGTTTTTTACCCAGTAACGTGAGGGGGTTTTAAATGTAGCAAAGTAAAACTACTTAGGTTAAAATTTACTTGAGTAAAAGTAAAAATTAGATATTTCAAAAACTACTCAGAAAATTACAAATTACTCATAAAAAGTACTCAATTACAGTAAGTTGAGTAAATGTAATTCATTACTTTCCACCCCTGGTTTTTATTGATGTTAATCAATTAATAGATTCATATTGTCTGCTTCCCTCTGTAAGCTGCTTCGTCTCTGTAAGCTAAATAGTATATATAAACAAAGCTCTGCTTGAAGAGGTGTTTACAACATGTAAGAAAATGCTGCTATTTGTGCTTTTATCCTCCAGGAGACGAGGTAGATACTAAAGAAGACTTGCAGGTGTTTGAAGACGATGACGACGACCCTGAGAACAGGTGAGCCACAAACCCTGGAAAGGGATTTGCGGAAGATGTTGGAGACAATAATTATTCATCACTTTATCGCAAATCAATAAAATGCATGGGGGTGTTGTAACTGTGAGGATCTGGAAGTATCACTGCTGGACGACACTGACTAGCGAGGAGAAAAGGCTTCTGCTTTATTCAGTCACCCCTAAAAAACAAATCTGTTGCTTCTGGAGGTTAGAGTTTAATGGCAAACTCTGGACTTTGTCCATTAGGTTTAATTTCCTGCTTGGACCTAGATGCTAAAAATTACCCTGTTGCAGCATTCTGCAATATTTCACTGATCGAAGTCATTTAACACCATGCAGCTAAGCCCAGCTTATATATAGATGCTAATTTAATGAAGTTGTAACTCTCTGCTTTCAGTTGGAGTTTTGCGAGGTTGTGTTAACGATATGATAATTCTGTCTTTAATTCTCATTTAATGGTAATAAAATCAGCTTAGTGTACAACTGTGATGTTGCGACCACCTTCTATTTTTCCCTGAAATGTAAGTTTTATCTAAATGTCAATTTATGATAAGAGTTTTAGGTAGTCATGTGACTACTATAAAGTTCAGGTACTGCCTTAAAAATTACATATTTAATTTGAAACAGTATTGGCCATTAAATTAAACCTCTAATTTCACTTCTTTGTGATCTGTTATTCAGTTTTCTGAATTTTTTTTCTCCTTTATATCTTAAAGAATTGCAAAGAAAATGCTCCTCGCACAAATAAAGTCCAGTTACTCTTCAGGAGCAGAAAGCTCCTCTGACAATGAAGAGGAAGATGTGAAAGACAAGTCCTCTAAGAGAGCTAAAAAGGAGGAGGATGAGGAAGGTAAGTTTGAAATATTAAAGTAACATTCAACGTCTGCTTCCCTTTTTGGGTTTTTAATGATTTATGTTCCTCCCCTGAAAGATGACATGGTTACAGAAGACTCTGAGTCCGATGTTGAAGTGAAGAAGCCTGGCAAACGTCACAAACTGCTCCGCCACAAGCTCTCCCTGAGTGAGGCGGAATCTGGGGACGAGAAAGACTCGGGCAAGGAGAAAAAGGCCAAGGGGAGCAAGAAAAAATCTGCACGTAAAGGTACATTTGGGACTTTATTCAAATGATTTCCCCATTAAGAAAACCAGCACATGACTCTGTTGCTTTGCTCTGCAGCAGTTGGCAGCGATGACTCTGAAGACACTGACTTCAAGGACTCTGAGTCTAGTTCAGAATCGGGGATGAGTGAAGAGGTCAGCGACTCAGGGAAGGAGAACAAGCGCAGAAAGACCAGGTGAGAAGGCGGGATCCTGTCGGTAGCAGACATTTGCTTTCAGTTAATGAAACTCGAACAAAAACAAACGCGCTTCTCGTTTTGTTTCTGTAGATCTGCGAAGAAGAAGGAAGACAAGAATCAGAGAAGTTATAAGCAACAGAAAAAGAAGCGACGCAGGATCAAAGTTCAGGACGACTCTTCCAGCAATGAGAAGGTTTGTTTAATTCAGCTTTTCACAAAAACATGAGGACTATATGTATTTTTCTTAAACTGTGAGGATTTGTGTGCTTATACATCCTGTCATGCAAAGGATTGTGGGAAAACAAAGCTCTCAATAAGAAGGATCCTGCGTCCACTTCTTACCTCCTTGCTTCTTACCAGCACTATTCAGACAGCATTGTGGCGTCTGCTTTGGTTTAAGTGTTCCTGGAGATTTTTAGTATCCAGAAGGAAGCAGAAACGAGCAGAAACTTTGTGATCATCATGGAGGCTGAAGTTTACTAGTCAAACCATGCACAGCTTCTAAAAGCTATTTAAACTTCCCCCTGCAGCATATTTGGGGAGTTATTGGAAGCTGTAAACGAAACTTGGGGTTTGATAATCATGAGAGCATCTCTGTTCACCTGAGGGCTGAGGATCAAAGAGCTGAACTTAATGTGCATTTTCACAGAGTGGAGAGGAAGGAGGTGAGAGTGAAGGGCAAGAAGGAGACGGAACCAAAGGCCGGAAGAAGCTCCGCAAAATCCTGAAGGACGACAAGTTGAGGACCGAGACCAGAGATGCTCTGAAGGAGGAGGAGGAGAGGAGGAAACGCATCGCAGAGAGAGAGGCGCTCAGGCAGAAACTGAGAGAGGTAGACTTTATAATCATACAGATGTTTAAACGCAATATGTGAACCGATACATTTACTGTAGCTAAACAGAAAACGGCTAGGGGGCCATACAATTCTGTCATTATATTAACAGGTCTGATAGACGAGTATGGCGTAGTGATCAAGCCACAGACCTGAGCCCGCATTTACTGGTCTGAATACTGGTTCACAGCACTGTTCCAGTGGTTTAAGTCATTTTATATTTTATTTTAAATTGGTATTAATTAGAAACTCGTTTTTTTTTTCCTTTTATTTACTGATTGACCTGTTCTTAGATTTTTTTTATTTAATTATTTTTTTAAAGCCAATAATTATATATGTTTTCTTTTGTTCTTTAAAAATTTATATTAAAGTATTGAAATACTTGTTGGTACTGATACCAGATTTAAAAAAAATGTATGGAAGCTAACAAGAATCCTATAATTATCACCTATTATCATAAGTCATAATAAATAACTTACATATAAATATACCATTATGTCAGTAGGTCCCTGTAATTATTACAAACTGTTCCTTTAAATTGGGTTTAATGGTTTTCAGAAGCACCTAAATTAAAGATTGAACACGTCTGGTTACGGTAAAGTCTTAGTAAAAAGCTGTCTTGTTGTATTTAAAGCTTGAATTTCGTTCTTGTTCTGATGATTTTTTTTTAAGACTTTAGCGCTTTAACTGTTCTGGTTGTTTAAAGGAATAGTTTGAGTTTATTGATAAATATATAAACAAAACCTAAAGAAATGCTAGACATTAGAATAAAAGAATAAAATAAAATTGTAAACTTAACAAAAAAAAATTTGACCTTGGTAAAAAAAAAAAAAAAAAAACATTTGAAGCTGTAATAAGAGTTTTTAAAACGAATTAAAACAAACCAAATTTTGAGGTCTAGTTTTTGGTTTCCTTTCTTGCGCTGTTCCGCATCACGCCAGCAGATGGCAGTGCGGCAGTCGGTCATTTGTTTTGCTGCAGCCGTCTTTCATTATTATAGATTTTTTTTTTTTTTATTTCTTCATCTTTATTTTCAAAGACTAAACAAGCTAACAGATATTTAACATGAATTCAAAATAGAATAGAACAGAAATCAAACCTAAAAAAACGAATGAAAATTTCAAAACTGTTTTAACCTTAAAGAAAAGCGGATCAATCATTAAGTGCAGCGAATGGCTCATCAGAAGGACTCAACATTTAACTGTTAGTCCAGTTTAAGACGCTGCAAACTAAAAAAAAAAAAAGTTAATATCTGTGGCTTTTAACTCTCTGTTAGAGACATTAAACATCTGCACTTTCATAGATCAGTTTGTGTGTTGCTGATTTACTGTCCTTGATTTAGCCTGGGTAAAATTACTGCTAGCTGTATCCTGGTCTGCTGATGGCTACACAGTCTGAACAGCCTCTCCATTAATCGCCTCTGTAACCTCCTTTATGATTACCTTCATGGTACAAATACCTTTATTTAAAAAATGTAATTCTAATCTTCATCCAATGTGTCTCCAGGTTGTGGTTGTAGAGGAAGCATCCCAGATGGTCTGCCCCATCACCACCAAGCTGGTATTGGATGAAGATGAAGAGACCAAGGAGCCACTCGTTCAGGTCCACAGGAGCCTTGTAACAAAACTCAAGCCTCATCAGGTTGACGGTTAGTGACTTAATCCAGAACCAAAGGAAGAGATTCAGACCAACCAAGAACGATTCCTGCTCAGAGGGTCTTTGTGTTTGCTTTCAGGTGTTCAGTTTATGTGGGACTGCTGCTGCGAGTCTGTGAAAAAGATTCAGAAATCTGCAGGTTCTGGCTGCATCCTGGCTCACTGCATGGGTCTAGGAAAAACTCTGCAGGTAAGAGATGGCTTCACCGTTTTCACTGTAATTCAGCCTTCTTGCTCAAATTTTAGATAACTAAAACTGTATTGAAGCTGAGTAGAAAGAGTTTTTGCAAACACCAAAAGCTGATTGAGACCTCCTTGTAGAGAATACATTGTTTTAAAATAAAATCCAGGGGCGTGTTTCGATGGCGCAAGGGTTAGCTCGCACTACTCATGTAAAAAGGCCTTAGTCCTCGATGTGGCCAACCTGGGATTGAATCAGACATGTGGTCCTTTGCCACACTCTCTCGTATCCCCTTTCCTGTCAGCCCACTGTACAAAAAAGGAGCCACTAGTGCCGTAAAAACCTAAAAAAAAAAAAATCTGTTCCAACAAACACATTACAGCACCGCATAAAGTGCTTTTCAGGATGGAGAGACTCCTAAAAAAAAAACAGTACTAGAACTGTTACTAACACATTTTAATGTTGAATATTAGTCTGGTTTAGCGGATGGCATAATGTGAGAAAATAAAATAGCCTTGATCATCCTGCTAAAGTACTCGGTCGTTTAGATACTGTCACAGTTGATGTGTCTCACACACAGGTTTTTTACTAAAAGTTCCCCCATTTCCAATATATGCAGGTGTCCAAGCCTAGGATTTTTTTGGGGTGTTTTAATAGAAGCCGCAAAAAAATATTTATTTGTACAAATTGGAATAAACCCGATTCTGAGCATAAATAATAAAAAAGATGTAAATGTATCTGTCATTTACGGTCCAGCTTTTCTAATCAGCCATCTGCTGCACATAAACCTTTCCAAGTCATTTCTAGAGATTGGTTTTTCTTATCAAGTTGCCACATATTTCAGACGCATGACAGATTCCTCTGATAGGTGAATTGTTATCTCCAAAGCTGTAATGTGTCCCTTTTTTAACTTTTCCCATGTTGGCCTGTAGGTGGTGACATTCCTCCACACCCTGCTGCTCTGTGAGAAGCTTGACTTCAGCACAGCTCTGGTGGTTTGTCCTCTCAACACTGTCCTTAACTGGCTTAATGAGTTTGAGAAATGGCAGGAGGGACTGAAGGATGAGGAGAGCTTGGAGGTAAGAAATAGTCCTGTTCTTTATTTCACCCCCTTTTCGGCATCAGTGGTTAAAAAAAAAAACATGTTTTTTTTTTCTTCTTTTCCCCCAGGTAACGGAGCTTGCTACGGTCAAGAGGCCGCAGGAGCGTGCGTACGCCCTCCAGCAGTGGCAGGAGTCGGGCGGCGTTATGATCATGGGTTATGAGATGTACAGAAATCTTACGCACGGCCGAAACATCAAGAGCAAGAAGCTAAAAGAGACGTTTCAGAAAACCCTCGTAGATCCAGGTACAGTTTTAGCACACAGTATATAAAGAGAATCAGAATAGTGTTGATATGTCCTTCCTTCAGGTCTGCTCTGCCTGATTTACTGGTATTAATTGGAGGAAGAGCGCTGATTGGGATACAGCTGAAATCAGATTTCACTATCAGCTCCACTGTCTGAATAAACCACTAATGATGGAATCCCTTTTAAAAACCACCTGTACGCTTAACCAGCAGAAACTGATTTTTACCAAAAAATACCTGAACTACAGCTTTAATAGAAGAGGTAAATTTTATGAGAAACTTAAAAAAAAAATTTAACTGAGCTATTTTTCATTAAAAAGCCTTCCTCTACAAAATAGACAACAAAAACTGAAAGTACAACAAAAGTAAAATGGTTATAATGTTCAAACTGCTGCCTGCCTTTAGTATCCAGCCTCAGGTCAGCTCTAATGTTCTGATCTAATAATAAATAAACACATCTTTTAACGAAAACATTCAAATTAATTTGTTTCATGTGTGAAATTTCAACCATTTATATCAGGGTTCCCACGGGTGCTTAAAAAGTCTTAAAAGGCATTGAATTCTTTAAAATAAAATGAAAGCCTTAATTGGTATCAAAATCTCCTAAATCAGTCTTTCGTAGGTCTTAATTTTTAAAACATCATAATAGGATTATCTTTATTACGATTAATTTCTGTAATCTAAAATAAAACTTTAAAATTGACAATTTAAAAAAAAAAGTTTAATAAAAAATAACGGCTCGCCATTATTGGTTCCGTCCCGATAGCGGAAACAATAAAAGTGTTGTTGCGGCCGGGACATTTGGGAGATGCACCATTTACTTTTTGTCTGGAAAGTATGAGCAAGTGTAAATGTAACGAAAATTATCTATCCAGCCAAGAGCTTTCTCCATGGCTAAAACCAGGGGACATACAGGTGCTGGTCATAAAATTAGAATATCATGAAAAAGTAGATTGATTTCAGTAATTCCATTTAAAAAGTGAAACTTGTATATTATATTCATACATTACATACAAACTCATATATTTCAGATGTTTATTTTGTTTAATTTTGATGATTACAAATGACAACAAATGAAAATCTCAAATTCATCATATCAGAAAATTAGAATATTAATGAAGACCAATAAAAACAAAGGATTTATAGAAATGTTGGCCAACTGAAAAGTATGAACATGAAAAGTATGAGCATGTACAGCACTCAGTATTTAGTTGGGCCTCCTTTGGCCTGTATTACTGCAGCAATGCGGCGTGGCATGGAGTCGATCAGTCTGTGGCACTGCTCAGGTGTTATGATAGCCCAGGTTGCTCTAATAGTGGCTTTTAGCTCTTCTGAATTGTTGGGTCTGGTGTATTGCATCTTCTTCTTCACAATACCCCATAGATTTTCTATGGGGTTAAGGTCAGGAGAGTTTGCTGGCCAATTAAGAACAGGGATACCATGGTCCTTCAACCAGGTACTGGTAGCTTTGGCACTGTGTGCAGGTGCCAAGTCCTGTTGGAAAATGAAATCTGCATCTCCAAAAAGTTGGTCAGCTGCAGGAAGCATGAAGTGCTCTAAAACTTCCTGGTATGTGGCTGCGTTGACCCTGGACCTCAGAAAACACAATGGACCAACACCAGCAGATGACATGGCACCCCAAACCATCACTGACTGTGGAAACTTTACACTGGACTTCAAGCAACGTGGATGAAGTGCCTCTCTTCTTTTCCTCCAGACTCTGGGACCTTGATTTCCAAAGGAAATGCAAAATTTACTTTCATCAGAGAACATGACTTTGGACCACTCACCAGCAGTCCAGTCCTGTTTCTCTTTAGCCCAGGCAAGACGCTTCTGACGCTGTCTGTGGTTCAAGAGTGGCTTGACACAAGGAATGCGACAGCAGAAACCCATGTCTTTCATACGTCTGTGTGTGGTGGTTCTTGAAGCACTCACTCCAGCTGCAGTCCACTCTTTGTGAATCTCCCCCACATTTTTGAATGGGTTTTGTTTCACAATCCTCTCCAGGGTGCGGTTATCTCTCTTGCTTGTACACTTTTTTCGACCACATCTTTTCCTTCCCTTCGCCTCTCTATTAATGTGCTTGGACACTGAGCTCTGTGAACAGCCAGCCTCTTTAGCGATGACCTTTTGTGTCTTGCCCTCCTTGTGCAAGGTGTCGATGGTCGTCTTTTGGACAACTGTCAAGTCAGCAGTCTTCCCCATGATTGTGTAGCCTATAGAACTAGACTGAAAGACCATTTAAAGGCTTTTGCAGGTGGTTTGAGTTAATTAGCTGATTAGAGTGTGGCACCAGGGGCCATCAATTTTGAACCTTTTCACAATATTCTAATTTTCTGATATGATGAATTTGAGATTTTCATTTGTTGTCATTTGTAATCATCAAAATTAAACAAAATAAACATCTGAAATATATGAGTTTGTATGTAATGTATGAATATAATATACAAGTTTCACTTTTTAAATGGAATTACTGAAATCAATCTACTTTTTCATGATATTCTAATTTTATGACCAGCACCTGTATATGAGGCTCAGTGTATTTTGTGCAAGAAGTCATTCAAGCTCGGAACGATGGGAATTAAGGCAGTGGAGTCGCATGCGAAGCACGAAACACAAAGCGTCAAAATCGAGTTACCGAAAAACAGCCGGTATTTCTCAGTTTAGTTCCACCCTTGTCTCTGCAACGCCTCCACTTATCACCAAATCAAACATACTAAGAAAACGATACAAAGAAAAATAGCTGCAAAAAAGACTTAGCACTGGTTATGTTGTGGCTTTAAAACTGATTTGTTTTGTTTCCTGCTAAAACAAAGTTTGTGAATTCAGTTAAATAATTGTTCAAATATATCTGTCATTTGTGTGTTTTTTGCTTTCTTCCTGTATGGGAAGCTTTTCAAAATTTGGAACATTAGTACAGTGGTTTATGTTAAAATAAACCTTTGGGTAATGTTGTCGCAAGCAGGTTTTTCTTGTGTTTCTTGTGAAATTGGTCTTAAATTTTTATTTCAAGTGGCATTAAAAAGTTTTAAAAAGTCTTGAATTTAAATTGCCTTATGCTGTAGGAACCTTGTATAGAAAATAATCTACATTTAGAGATTAATCTGCAGGTTTTAATTAAAATAAAGTTTCCATTTTGTCCAATTAGTTTGCTGTTTTGCTGGAGCAAAATAAAACAAAAGACACTCTGCAATCTGATGTTTTGTTTGTTTGTTTAGTTGATCTTACATGTGTAAAGCTGCTGATATTTGTTTTCATGGTAGGTCCAGACTTGGTGATCTGTGACGAAGGCCACATCCTGAAGAACGAGGCGTCCGCCGTCTCCAAAGCCATGAACTCCATCAAGACGAGGAGGAGGATTGTGCTGACTGGAACGCCTCTGCAGAATAACCTTATTGAATGTGAGCCTCTTTGGTTTCTTTAGAAGAAAACTTCAGAATTTTTTTTTTTATTTAATGTTTTAATGATGTGTCCTCTTAACAGACCACTGCATGGTGAACTTTATAAAGGAGAACCTGCTTGGGTCCGTCAAAGAGTTCAGAAACCGCTTCATTAACCCCATTCAGAATGGCCAGTGTGCCGACTCTACGCCGCATGACGTCCGGATTATGAAGAAGAGGGCACACATCCTTTATGAGATGCTGGCCGGCTGCGTCCAGGTGAAAAGTCGACTCTCTGTTCGGATTTTCTTCTTCCATTTTTGTCTCTTTTGATAACATTTTTGTATCTGCTCCGTCTCAGAGAAAAGATTACTCGGCGCTCACAAAGTTCCTTCCACCTAAACACGAGTACGTGCTGTCGGTCAGAATAACGCCGCTCCAATGTAAACTCTACCGACATTACCTGGAGCACTTTACAGGTGAGAACCGTGCTTAAAGCTGCTGGATGTTCTGGTACAGTTTGATCCAAATGTCCGACAGCAGTTTCTAATACGTCACCTTTACCTGATGACTTAGAGGGGATCAAAGACAAGTACCGTATTTTCACGACCATAAGGCGCACCGGACTAAAAGGCGCACTCTCAGTTATGTGTCCCATTTCTGTATTTAACACACACATAAGGCGCACCGGACTATAGGGCGCGTTTTTTATATACAGGTGCATGTCCTCTACTACCTTTAAATACCTCTACTGCGTATTTAAAAATACAGCGGGGGCAAAACTGAGTATGACTGTGCTTTATTCATGTATTTATTACAAAGTATTAATCAAACCTGGCAGCTGGCCGTGAGACAGACACATCGCAGATGACACAGCGCTGTGGTCACTCCTAAATTAACTTAAAATCCTGAAACCTGCCGACGGAATATGTTCGCTTTTATTACCGGTATCCTGGTGCCTGCAGCTAAAATTATTTAGATGAAAAACACCTGCCAGCAGCCGCGGTGAACGAAAGGATTTCTCCTGTCGGCGCACCGCTGGTATGTGGGGGTCTGAGCGCCTCCGACAGAAATAGATAATCTGGATGAACTGACTGCAATTATTAAGTTTTCAGGTGGCCTTTCTCACTTAAAAACATATTAAAACTACTTTATTCCCACTGATCACAGCAAATATAGCTGCAAGATTTAGATTATTTAGATGAAAAAACACCTGCCAGCCACCGCGGTGAAGAGGAGGAGGAAACCAGAGGCTGCTGTTGAATTAAGTTTTCAGGTAGAAAAATAGAGCGGGAGCAAAAACCTGAGTATGATTGTGCTTTATTCATGTATTTATTACAAAGTATTAATCAAACCCATCAAAGTCATCATCCTCTGTTATCCTCAGCATTCCTCTGAATAAAACAGCTGCGCTAAATCAGACATGCCAGTTTCCCCTTCTTCGCTGTCAGAGTCACTTTCCGTGCAGCGCAGCTCCTCAGAAATAATGCCGGCTTTTGCGAAAGCTTGAACAACAGAGCCAGCAGACACGTTAGTCCAAGCATAAACAATCCATCCGCAAACGGTGGCGTAACTTGCCCGGCGCTGCCTTCCATTTATCATGAAACTGTGGTCTCTGTCTGTCATCAATCGCTCCCACGCCGCTCGCAGCCTTACTTTGAACGGCCGCTTCACACCGATGTCGAGCGTTGGAAGTTCCTTTGTCAGACCCCCGGGATAACGGCGAGCACAGCGTTCATTTGATTCATCTTTTTTTCACATCGGCTGTGAGATGGGCACGCAGCGATGGTGATGCGTGGAAAAAACCACCTAGTCTTCTCACATACACCTGCCTCAGCCACGCATCCACCCAGCCTTTTAATTTGCGTTAATATCATCAGAGCGCTGTGTCTGTCTCGCTGTCAGCTCCCAGATCAGCTTCTCTGATTGGTTGATGCGGCGCGTCCAGCAGCAAAACTTCAATTTTTCCATCTGAGCAGCAGCAGCGCGTTGGCGGTGCGTCAGATGCTTAAACGCTCCCGACGTGCTGCACCAAAACGCGCTGCGGGACCTTTTGCTGCACCTATACGCGCGTCAACCATTGACTTTGCATGTAAACTCGCTGCTTCTGCTGCACCTGCTGGGTCCGGTTCACACCGATGTCCAGCGGTTGAACAGCGAGCACAGCGTTAATTTGTTTCCCCATGTTTTTCACATCAGCTGTGAGATGGGCACGCATGGAGTTACATATTAACAGCGATGGTGAGGGGTGGAAAAAAAACACCTGGTCTCCTTACATTCAGCCACTCTTTCATCATCTCCTCAATGAGGTGGTCTCAAAAGTCGCAGTTACAACACACATAGGGCGCACCGCACCATAGGGCGCACCGCACATTTTGAGGGGAAAAAAAGACGTTTAAGTGCGCCTTATAGTCGTGAAAATACGGTACCTCTGAGCTCCATTTTTTATTTTTTTGTTGTCATGAATCACGCTACTTAGTGG
Organism: Cyprinodon tularosa; assembly: GCF_016077235.1. NCBI lineage: Eukaryota > Metazoa > Chordata > Actinopteri > Cyprinodontiformes > Cyprinodontidae > Cyprinodon > Cyprinodon tularosa. The sequence continues at coordinate 1,557,134 of NW_024039141.1, read as the reverse complement.
ACTTCCCTGTCATAAAGTGGCCTGGGTCATGTGCGTGTGTAGAGGCAGCTCTGGGAGAGAAATCTAGCTGAAGAAGGGGCCAGAGGTTTTGCACCTAGACCAAAAACAAAGAACATTACAGCTTTGGTGTGTTTTTACGGGGGGGGTCTGTGGTATGCGGCCTCCCTCATTAGGCTGAGGTGTCCACAGTGCTGATGTTGTGGCTGTGGAACCTTCTCAGTGGGGTCTTGTGACAATTCTAGCTGTAAAATGATCTTTTTTTTCCCCCTAACACCTCAGTGTAATGTCTTGCTACTTGAGGTCACCGCCGGCCTTTCTGTGACATCGATGAAAGGGAAAGATCAAAACTAGGATAAAAGTATTGTTTTCATGGTTTGAAGTCAGAGCGGCTTTAAATTGAGCGGTGCGAGAGGCTGGAAGCTAAAGGTTTTCCTTCGCTTGGGAAGAGATTTGGAGCGTGCTGCTTGTGAGATGAACACACATCCATCTTCCTTCTTGCGTTTGTTACAGGTGTGGGAAACGCTCTGGAAGGAGGCCGGGGCCGAGCAGGAACGAAGCTCTTCCAGGATTTCCAGATGCTCAGCAGAATCTGGACCCATCCCTGGTGCCTTCAGCTGGACTACATCAGCAAAGAAAACAGGGTATGGCTGGGAAAGGAAGAGCAATGAATATATCTATGAAAAGCTTGGAGTGCATGGGTGTGAATCACACACACACACAGTAGGGCAGCAATTAAAAAATTTCTGTTTTTCAGCGCCTCTAAAGTCTCTTTTTGGTTCAGGGCTTCTTTGACGAGGACAGCATGGATGAATTTATCGCTTCGGAGACGGAAGAATCCTCCATGAGTATGACCTCAGAGGACGAGAAGACCAAAAAGTAACGCCAGCCTTACTTTTACTTTTGTATCGCATTTTTTGGGTTAAAGAAAAAAACATGCATCTTTGAATTGTATAGGTTTTGCGTATGACTTTTATCAGTCTTTCCTGTGGTTGTTCGCCTATTTTACACTTTAACTCATCGATGTCTGTGGCCTCTGTATTTTGCAACCCATTAGTCAGATTGAGAGCACAGCCTTTGGGCCAAAGGAGCACCTCTATGCTTCTCCTATCTGCCTTTCTGTTGTAGATTTGCTGCTGTGTTTGGGATCATTGTTCTCTTGCATGATCAAATCCTGGTCAGCTTTTAACCGTTGGGCAGATGACCTCACATTCAACTAAAGAATACCTGAAATACAGAGTTCATGTTGACCTAATAGCAACAGCCTAAATCTGCAAGTCTTAAATCACTATAATAGCGCTATGTCACCATAGCAACGAGCAAACCAGTTTTTTTTAGATAAGCTGACTTCTAAAGGTGAAAAAGCTGTCAAAGAAAAAACTTGATGAATGAAGAGGAGAGCAAAGGAGAACAGGAAATGCCACAAGGCTGCGCTATTAGCACATTAAACAACTGTAAGCTGTTTATTTTAGTTTTAATAACAGCTTTCTTTTATCCTTACATAATTAGAATAAATTAGGTTCTACTTAATTAAATGCAATTAAATTAAAATCATCTTAGTGACAAAATAAACTTTAACATGTAAGCACATCAATGCAAATAAATCTATTTTTAACCCAATATTTGGATTATTTAACCATCAGGTTGACAGTTACAGTCCTTTAGCTTTTATAAACCCCGGATATTTTATACAACTACTTCAATAGGAAGTGTGAATAATGCGCAAAGACTCAATATAGCACAGTTTTTCTTTGAATTTGGTAAAGAAATAGATCAACATGGCATACATTACTGCCTTTAAGATGTTAACATTTGCTATGAGAAGAATTTAAAGTTAACTTCCTAAACTGAACAGAAGAGTTTGTTTTTAGGTTGGAACTTCAAGGTTCAACGCTGTGTAAAGCAGCTTGTGCGTCAGATTTACGGGTGTACTAGACACAATGAATACAAGGTTCCCTGTTGGGACTTTATTGAAAAAAAAGTGATTAACTATGTTAGTTTATTTAAACCAGTTAAAAAACCTGAAATCTTGTTTCAGTCTGATCAGTGTAATAGCTGCTGTTCCAGAGCTCTTTTGACTCATAGATGCAGTTTTCTAAACTGGAGTCGTACTTTTTAGAGAGAACAAGCTTTGTTATTTCTTAAAACTTTTTCAAACAAGTCTTACTTAAACTCTGGGACTAAGATAAGAGTAGTTTAAGGGTTTACTCAGGGGTCAGTTAGCTGACCATTGATCATAGCTTCTGTCATTATGGGGGGAAAAATTTTTGATGATTTATCCACATGAGAAACTTGTATCTTGTTAGTAAATCCTAAAAACATACAGGAAGGCTGGTATTGTTACAATGGTTTTTATTTTTTTTGTTTTTACAGTTTTTCATGACTATGTTCTACTTTAGCAGTACTGCAGGGTTCTGATGAATGTTGTTTATGTCTATGAGTTTGTGGGACTCTCTCTATTCGATTACATATTCTAAAACCTTTATTTGTACTTAAATGCCACAAGCCATAAGATTTTCAGGTCCACATCTTCGATGTTTTCACCCCAGGTGTAGCTACTTTCCCCTTTAGACAGTAATGATGATGATAATAATAATATGTTTTATTTAAAGCGCAATTTCAGGAAACCTAAGGACTTCTGTAGATGTAAAGTATGAAACTAAGGGGAACAGCGCAAATGGTTGGAATGCAATAAAAATACATGGATAAAAAAAAAAAATAATAATATATAAAGATTTAAAAGTAGAGCGAAATACAGCAGTGTAGCAGATGGAGTGAATGTCAAGTTTGAACAGGTGAGTTTTGAGGTGTGATTCAAAGAGGTACAGATCCCGTAGAAGCAGAGAGGTTCGTTTATTTCGTTGCTTCATATTTTTTTCATTGAACAGTTTGTGCGACCTATGGTTTGGTTTTAAGCACTTCAGAGTCGTCAAACTTCTTTGACCTCTTTTTAGCTGAACTGACATCTTGGATCATTAACCCTGCCTGATTAGTTTTCTCTTCCGCTGCCCTGCGTTTCTGATAGAAAAAAGAAACAGGGAAAAGGGAAGAAGAAAGGCTCAGACGACTCTGACAGCGACGAAGTGGAGGTCATCAAGGAATGGAACAGCAGCTCTCGCGGCAGGAATGGAGAAGGTCGAAGACAAGCCGAACCTGTCGAAGAACGTACGTTTTCTTTTTGTTTGTATTTCAGTCTTGTTGTCGGGGTAGGATTGTAACAACATCTTTTAACATCTTATGCCTTTTTCTGATGCAAACATCCATTTGAATCATTTTGGCCTCTACACTTTAAGAACTGCTGTAGGAGGGAAAAAAGCAAACTGATCAGATGACTCGGCATTAAACTATAATGGCTAGTTCTTGAACTACAGCTGGTTTATGGCTGACATTTTGTACTCATGGGTATTGTGAAGATACAGTTAAGCCATTAGAGAGACATTTTCTTTCGTTTGAACCTGAAACATGCATTTTTTTTTTAAGAATGTGCTTCCTTTCCTATATATATAATGTCGCTATTAAATAGATTTTTTTTGTTGTGCATCTGATCTGATCTTGTTGTACATCTGATGCATTAAGAAGTAACCCAAGTATTGATCTGTGTTTCTACTCCAGCAACCCGGGTGGGCGGCTCTACGCCTGGGAGTCCCTGCTCTGCCGACTGGTACAAAGAGTTTGTCACTGAGGCCGACGCCGAAATCCTGGAGCACTCAGGAAAGATAATGCTACTCTTTGAGATTCTGCGCATGGCTGAGGAAGTAGAAGATAAAGTGTAAGGATGTTTGTGCACATCTGTATTCAGAGCCGCAGTTCTAGATGTTTAAGGTTTGACCAAAGTCCCTTTTTTGTCCTCAGGTTGGTGTTCAGTCAGTCTCTCATCTCTCTTGACCTGATAGAGGATTTTCTAGAACTTTCCAGCAGAGGCGAGGATTCTGAGAAACCCTCTCCATACAAAGGTGAGGTTTCGGCACTATTGGTGTTTCTGCTGGTTGCTTCTCTTTTTATAGTTGAGGTTTTAAAGCTGCTGTAATTCCATAACAACATTTCTAATAATGAGCCGTTGCAGGTTTAATCACATTTCTGCTTTTTAGAGTTTAATATTTAGTGTTAGACTTACAATAAAGCAAACTTCAGAGGATGCTGAAGCATTGCAACGTGTACTCAGCTGCATATTGATATGCCTTTTACCCCTGAACCCCCACAGATGCATGTTGCCGCTGTTGTTCTGAGGTCGTGTTTCTAATTAAACCTCGCCAGCTGTTTTTGCTTTCATTTTGAAAATGATTAGAGCTCCACTTTTTATTCTGCAAAAAAATGTTTGCTCAAGGGTTTGTAATTTGTAATGAAAAGATCAGAGTGTCCTAATTGAAAACATACTAAAATGTTGGTTATTAAGGCTTTCAGGGGGAAGTTGGCTGCCTTTGAGACAAAACACTGCATCTAACCAACATGGCTGTGTCTCTGCTATTGTGAATCTGTTTGAAAAAAGCTAAAAAAAACAAACTAAATTGAACTGTTTGTTTAAGGTGAAGGAAAATGGTATAGAAACATCGACTATTACCGTCTGGACGGCTCCACTAACGCTCCCACTAGGAAGAAGTGGGCCGAGGACTTTAATGACACCAGCAACACAAGGTGCAGTGCTTCCTGGATCTTTGAAAATCACATAAATACAGATCGACACCTTACTGAAATCTCTCTGCTTCACTCAGGGGTCGTTTGTTTCTCATATCAACGCGAGCTGGATCTCTCGGCATCAACCTGGTAGCGGCCAACAGGGTTATCATCTTTGACGCCTCCTGGAACCCGTCGTATGACATCCAGAGTATCTTCAGGGTTTATCGCTTTGGACAGGTCAAACCTGTCTACGTCTACAGGTTTCTTGCACAAGTGAGCTTTTTTTATATACTTTTTTTTTTTTTTTTTATTCATTCAATCTTCAAATTGATCCATTTCTCTTCTATGTCATTTTTAACAATGTGTTTATAAGGCTAACAAGTGAAAACCTTCTGAACAACATTTAAATGTTTAAAAGCCTTAAAAAGCTTAAAAAGTCTCTTTATCCAAGGGATGAACCACATACAACTCATTTTGTTTCAATTTTTTTAATAAAAGATGCAAAAATCTACAAAGTTTTAAATGCACAAACATGAGATTAATGTTGGTAAATGTGATGGAAATAGTACTCATTATAATTGCAAAACAAGTCAAATAAAAACAAATAAACTGCTGGTTATAAGTAATCTAAGTAGCTGTTGAAAATACAAATATGTCAAACTAAACAGATTTTTTTTTTACCTGTTTGAAAGATTTTATGATAAAAATAAGCTACAAGTGCCACCAAATATGCAACAGTCCTGAGAGAATTAAAACATGTAGCTTAATTCATCAACAAATACTCTTTGCAGTTCAGTTATCCATATGCGTGCTGTATACAGTCACATTCTGACGTTTATTTGTGCAATGCAAGCATAAGATTAATAAGGCTCCAACAAGGGGCTTAGTATAGAAGTGTACTAAGTAGATGGTCTGCTAAAGGAGAATGCATCTCCAATGTTTCCACTTTGTAATGATGCAACACTTGGATGCTGTTTTTATGCAAAATGCAGTTCACAAGAAAAAGGAAAGAAGAAGCTAAAGTAAAAAAAAAAAAAAAACTATTAGGATCCCAGAGAAAGTCAGGGTGCTATTAATCAAGATTATGACTGGAAATTAACTCAAATTTCATAAAAATTTTTATTTCTCTTCAAACTGATCTCAATTTGTTTTTGTTTTTTGAACTATTGACTGAATTGCATGACCGTGTAGTTGGGTAACAAAATTATACTAGTATTATATATATTTCAACAGCATGGTAATGAAGTAACTGTAGTAAATATGAATGCAGGAGCAGGAAATATCAGCTGACAAATTTTAGTTTACACAATTTAAATCAATTGTCGGTTACATACGTTGATCTTTAGAAACCGATAAGAGAATCCATTCAGAATTTGAAAATTGTTACATTTTTTCAATAAAGCTACCTTCTATCATTACAAGGGGGTCTGACTGCCTTATGATGGATTATGAAACTAGAGGTTTTTCTAAAGCAACATTATATAACTTTATACCAAAGTATTAGATGATGGATTATAATCCAGGTTAATATTATGGCTGCAGCTAACAATTATTTCTGCTAATCAATTAATCTTTTCATTATTTGTTTGATTTAAAAAATGAATAACAAGTTTTCATCAGAAGATTTTGTACAGAATGAGGAGGACTTCTGGATGGAGCATATTAACATGTTAGGATCATTCTTTGTTATCATGTATGCGCCTGTTAATCCCCCAACATTACTAACCTGTTCAGTATGGTATATGTTAAAATTTTTTTTTTTTTTTTTTTTTTTTACCCATGGTGCAACTCTATAAAAATATAGATTAACTAACTAATTAACTAATGTTTGTTTGTTTTTCTCAAATGGTTTGATAAGTTTATCATAGTTCTTGTGTCAGGATAAAACAAAATCTTTCTCGTTATGTAAGTAACAAGAGTTTGGAGATAAACTGGCAGCATACAGATAGAGATGGTGATTCTTAACTTTTTTGTCATCTTGAATGCAAAATGTTGACACGTTTACACAATGTTGGTATAATTACTCCTCAAAGTGAATTGATATTTATGCCAATGACATGTAGAGTATGTTCACTCCAGTAAATATTTGATTGATTGATGGATAAATTAGTTGATTATATCACTAATCAGTTTATAACGATTAATCTGATGGATTGTTCCAGCCCTAGTGAACATAAAGACCTCATCAAATCTTTTTCGCTGTTATGTCCAGTTTTTTGTTGTTGCTTTCTTAAGTAGGAAATTTAGATTATGAACGACTCAGTTTAGCAAAAAAGAATATTTTCAAAACGTCAAAAGTAATGCGTTTGATTTCCCCCGTTTTATCCTTCGCCATCAGGGTACAATGGAGGAGAAGATTTACGAGCGGCAGGTTACCAAGCAGTCTCTGTCCTACCGAGTTGTGGATCAGCAGCAGATCGAGAGACACTTCACCATGAACGAGCTAGCTGAGCTCTACACGTTTGAGCCGGACATGCTGGATGATCCCTCTGAGAAGAAGAGCAAGAGGGCTACCCCCATGCTGCCAAAGGTTAGCTTGCTTTGACTTTACTCTTCCTAGTTCAGCTGCTCCGCTTTAATCAGCTCTAATGTTTTCCTTCTGAGCGGTCCATAAATAAAATCATCAAGTCTTTTTTTTTTTTTTTTTTTTTTTTTTTTAACCTTTAGATCCTGTTGGACTTAATTCTTGGTTCTTTGTTCAGGCCTGTAGAATATGGCTTGTTCCTTCTTTTGATGTGGAGAAGTAAAGTCATAAATTGCTGCTTAAACTCTGCCAGCTTGTTTTATAATCAACCATTTTGGGAGATAGGTTTTTGTTTTTTCTTGGGGTGTCCTTTCATTCCTTGCGCTCGTCTCCTCTCATCTTAATGCAGGTGCTGTGTCACTATTTAGACCTTCTGTGGTTTAATAGGAACACACAAACCTTACATGGGCCATTCAGCATAGCACAGCTGCATAGATCTGGTTTGTTTACCATTATTTACTAAATAGTCTTCTCATTGCAACACGGCTCCTTCCCTCCTATAAACTTGGAGCCCTCTTGCTCTTTTTTAAAGTTTTTTTTTTTTTATTAATTCCTTGAGGTCTTCGCCTTCTGTTGATCCTCGAGTTGCTCCCATCTATATCCCCCATTACGTTTGCAGTCTCTGGTTTATTCAGGTCTGTTCCTGAAGTGGTTTTACCTCTGAAATCTGTAAACAGAATAGATGGAAGAAACACTTAATCCAGCTCGCTGGCTTTTTTTAATGTGCAGTAAAACAGCCTGTCGGTCTTTACAGGAAATTAGTTTTTCATTCAGAAGGAAGGATTTTTGCTGTGGCCTTCTAAAGGAAACAGACCCTGGTTTTCTACTGTCTTCACGACACATGACCATATTTGAACCTGTCATCGCTGCAGCGGAGAAAAGCGAAGATCATAAATTTAACACTTAAATAAGCTAATTTCATATTGAGGTAGAAGTTCCACATGATGACGTCTTTATAAAGGTCTCCTCTGGTCCACCACAGCTTTGCTTCTCGGTTGTGCATTTCTCCATGGCGGTAGGGAGGTTTTAGTGGCGGGTTTACATCAGCCGCCTCCTTCAGGTCTTATAACGCAAACAAAGATTTCACTGCCGTGTTTAGCCTGTTTGTTTATTTGTTAAAGGTACTTTTTTTTAAAAAGTGGGTTACTTTAGGTACGCATTTGTTTTGCTCTCGTCCATGGTAACAGATGTTCCTGCAGCTTACGGTGGAAAAAAGTTAAACTGGTTCGAACTGGTTCTGATACTCCCCTGTGGCTTTGAATCAAACTAGATCCTGAAGGACTGAAATGAGCATCAGACGTTGGTGGACTCGTCTGTGTAGATGAGGTGAGGAGCTTTTAGATGGGATGAAACCTTTAATTGAAAAAGCTCTTCTGTCGTTAATTACGATCAATACAAGAGTGATATTCAGATACTAATGACAAAAACAAAGCGGGTTTTTTTTTAAAGAAAAATGCTCTTCTGCCGGTTCTGTTTTATCCATACAAAACCTGGAAGGGTGATTTAAATCTGCGAGATTGGACAGCCAAAATGGCGGCTATACACACTGAAACGGAAAGCGAAGGCGATGAAAATACTTTATCAAATGAGTAGGGCTGGGTATTTTCGCCAAAGTCCTGAATCGATTCGATTTTGATTCATACAGTTCTAAATCGATTAATTTCGATTCGATTTGTTTTTACAACAATGAAAGTGGTTCAGCTCTGTTTCAAAAATACTCATGTATTTATTTTTTTTCCTGTCACATTAAACACAAAGTGCAAACTTGTAAATCAGACAGTTTAAACATGAGATGTGAACAAAACTGTCTCAAAAGTGCAAACTTGTTTGTGAAAAGTGAAAAAGTGAAGCCTCACTCGAGCAAGAAGACGTGACAAAGCAGACGTGCGTGAGCTGCATTATCTCCACTGTACAAACCATATTTTTTAGCGTTGTCTGTAACAACTACAGGGTGTTTTCTGGTCAGCCCCCATTTGTTAATGTCTTCAGTCAAGCTATTGGCTATATTTGCAGCTGTCTGGCTTAAAGTATTTTGAGAGCATCTTTCCTGCTCATTTGAATGTGAACGTCATGCACGCCACTATAAAATGAATCGATCTCATTCCCTAGACATCAATTTTGCAAAAATGTAAAGGAATCGATTCAAAATCGATTACATTGATTTTTTTTTTTTTACCCAGCCCTACAAATGAGCATATTCCAAAGGATGACAAACAGAATACAGTCAGCAGGTCCTTCTTGAAGTTAACGATGCTAGAATTTCAAACTTCAGTACCCAGTAAATATTCAATATCTGATACCATGGTGATAAAAAAATAGCAAATAATTAAAAGGCATAAAACATGTTTAACATGAAAAAAATAAAACACATTTTCTTAACAGAATTACTGTTTATATTAGGTAAAGAATTGTGCAAATGGATAGAAAAAGACCCAAATCTGAGAGCCATTCACCCAGTGTGATGACACTGGGTTAATGGCTGCAGCAAAGTATTCGGTTGCTAAGGCGGTTTCTAAGGCACATTCTGGGAGAATTGTTTAAATTAATTTTTTTTTTTTTTGCCGTTTTTTAGCAATAACCAATCACTCCTAGTTTTTAAACAATCAAAGCTCCAAAAAGGAAGAAAAAAAAAGGTTCTTTAGAGGTTTATCTGGGCTGGAAGGTCTGTTTAAAGGAGAAGGGACGTCTAGGTGTCCCATGGCGACCATGGTTGAACAGAAGCAGCTGAAGTACTTTGCTAGATAAGAAGGCTTCTGTACTTTTTTTAGGTGTTATTTTTTTTTTATTAATTTATTATTACTTTTTTTTTATAATAGTTTGTTATAAAATAGTTTTACACTTTTGCTAAGGAGAGTTTTCACACAACTTTATTTGGTCCGACTCTTTTTACCTAATAAAACCAGAAATTATTAGTTTTGAAAAAAAGAAAAAAAAAACGCCTTTTTCCATCTACTGCAAATCAGCCAATGTATTAAAATGCATTAAGGAGACTGAACTGAATTTCAACAAGTGTATAATTCTGGGATGGAGGCGTGTTCATCAGGGCTGCTGATGATGATGATGGTTCATCAACTGCTGCAGTCTGTAATAAGCCGTCTGACCTTTATGTGCCATTCTGTTGGATACAGAGAGGTTGATGAGTCTTTTAACAGACTGACCTGCTGTTGCCAGTGGGGAAACTGCAATGTGGCAGCAGGACTGCAGCACAATGGAAAGAATGTACTGTCTGGGACGATGTAGGATGAGTCAGACACTCTTCATCACCAGAGGCCCACAAAGCTCCCCACAGCAGTTCTTGACTCGGGTTTTTCACAGAGAGGTAGTGGAGTTTATTCATGGCAAATATGGATTTCTTTAACAGCTCTAAGAAACTTTGTTCACAAGCAATTCTTTAAAACCTTTTCCCAGACGTGTTTTTTTTTGTGTGCTGCTTTTATTCAGGTTAAAAGGGGGGAAAAAACGCATTAAAAGTTGATCATTCCTCTGTGTGCGTGTTCTTTTTCTGCCGTTGTCATTTCAGCACCTGTTATCCAGCTTCCCTCCTCCTCTTTACTCATGTTGCCTCTCGCTCCACCAGAAGCCCACGGCATCGTTTTCCCGCCATCTTCAACAGCATCTGTTGTTATGACTTTGCACTTTACAGTGCTTGCTTTGAACATTATCTGCTTCTGCCTCTGGCCTTCCCTGCATGATGAAGGGTCATTATTTTAAACCCCCCTCTTAAACATGTCTTTGTGCTCTTCAGAAAATCTAATTGGAGACAAAGCAAGCGAGCACACTTCCCCTTAATGACAAAGAAGGTACTTGTATCCCAGACGTGAGTTTGACAATCCCTTCCCACCGTCTCTGAGATTGTATCCCCCCTCCTCGTATTCGTCATACTTGTCTTTTCTCATCTGACTTGCAGCTACATGTGTAGTGAGAAGTGACAGGAGGTTTTTAATGCAGTTCTCACAGGCTCTACATATATAGCCGAGTCTCTGTCCTTCGTCTCAGCAGTTAATAGCTGCTGTAGCCGTTGGGCTGTGACAGGAACATTTAGATGCTTAAGTCGAACAGCAGAGCTGACTGCAGCTATAATCCACACCATGCCTGGTTCATTATAGGTGGCCTTAAAGAAGAATCATCTCAGTCATTTCGTGATGACAGAAATATAGTTTTTAGACTCTGTTAAATAAGAAAAGCTTTTTATTTTATCCCAGATTGCTCCCACCTACGCGTACTTAATGAGGATGACTTTTTATCCTAACAGAAGAACCGTCCTAATTAGATAAACTGCTTGTGAAAACATAAACCTTAACACATAACAGGCAGGTATTATTAGGGTTTAACAAGCGCATGCATGAATTATACAAAATAATCCTAACACCCTCAAAAAACATGCCCGAGCTTGTTGCGTTGCAGGTGTGGAGAGAGCGCTAATGATAGCGGCGGCAAAAACCAGAGCTGCTGCAGGTGAGAAAAGCCAAGAGGTGTTGTTGGCTCATTTGCAGTTTTAAGCTCTCCTGAGGAGTCTGTGAAGACACTGGTGGGGTTCCAGGTTTAATCTGATTTCCTTGGCTTAAATCAAACCTGCTGTTTGTTTGTCCCTCGCTGAGCAGAGAGGTGTTTGGTATCAAGTTACCTTAGTATCTCAACCAGATTGAGATCTGGGCTTTGACTCGACCTGCGTCTTTTCAGATTACTGCTGTGTTTTGGGTCAACAGCATATCATCCCTAAACCATGAAACTTCCACCTCCATGTTTCACAGTTGGTATGTGCTCTTTTTGTAGGGTGCTGGTTTGGGCAGCAACTAACTATTATTTTGCAAATTCGATTTATCCGTCGGTTAATTTTTTCGATTAATAATGGGATAGCCAAAGGTTCCTTTCAGAAGAGTTTTTACAAATTTAAACCAGGTGACACTAAAACTTTTCCACTTGAAGAAGTCTAGATGCGGCATATTGACAGACGAGAACATGTTTTATCTTAAATGCAAAATGTTTATATATTTCTTTATACAATTTTGATATAATTTTTGCTCTAAGCAGGTCGATCTGTCAGCTAAAGGGATATTTTACCATCTCTATCAGGGGTTGACGTTCACATTTCATTTGCCCAGAAACAATTTTTACTTGCCCAGTATAATGTTTGATAAATATAGTTCCTAATATAATTTTTTGTATATATATCAATGAAACATGTTTGTTTTTTAAATGTTTTTTGTAATTCAGTATTTTTTAAGTTAACAGGTTCCTGGTGTGTATCTGCATGCGTCAGATGATGAACTCAAGCCTGCATTACCGTTTTAACATGCTTTTCAATCCTTCCAACAATTAAAACTACTTGCCCCGGGCGATGGTTAACATTGAGGCCTGTCTATACTCCAGTTACAAATAAATGATTACTAAATTAGTTGACTGTTATTTCATGAACAGGTTATTTACAGTCCCGAGATTCTCACATCTACGGAATATCATTAAATCTCTTAAACGGTGGAGTCCAAGTTTAGTCCTAAATGCTGCTATCTTCCATGTGGAAATTGCATTTCAAGAAAGAAAAACAAGCAGATAAAAAAGCTAAGGAGACAAAAGTAACAAGTAACCAGCCACTTCCTCAAAATGAAGTGGAGTAGAAAGTTACAAGAAGCCCCCCAAAAACGTACTCAAGTAAAGATACTTAAAGTACTTGAGCTGCTGCTTGAAGTAGTTTGTGTGTACCATTAAAAATGGGATATGGGTATTTTTTATTTGTTTTGTTTTTATGCCATGGTCTGCATCCTAAACCGTAGGTCCAAAAAAGACACAAAAATGTTGCTTTAAAAAAAAAAGATAAAGGGCTGAGTCTATAATCTATGGTCGATAGATTTGTCCAACCCCCTGACCTTATTCTCCCATACCCTGATTTTTTTAATCAGAGACACGTCTGGACACTTTGTAGACAATTGTGACGTTTTTAAGGGACTTCTTGCATCACTGATGAGCTAACCTGGTTCATCTTTATTTTGTGCATCAAAGTGTTGCAATGAATCATGGGAGTGCGTACTGTAGCTTTGCTACATTCACTGATTGGACAAAAATATTGGATTCTAAATAATAAGCCCTGGTTTAAGCCAAACACAGACAGCTATGGTTGGAGCAGGAGGGACTGCAGCTTCACCTGAAATCATGAAATTGTAGCTCCTACCTCCTGTTCGTTGCTCCTTGTCTTTCACCTTTAACAGGGTTCAAACGTAAGACCTTTATCCAGGGTAGGAAAGGAGCTGCTGCGTGTTTATGAAAATCTCACATATATCTAAATTAAGCCTGAAAACAGCCCTAGCCAGCGCAGCAGTCTGGGCTACTGTTATGTTGTTGTTTTCAAAGGTCATGTTACTTTGCACTGAAAGGCTAACTTGCAATTAATGATATCATGAGCCTCCATTGTATTAGAAAATGAATCTATTCATGCTTCTTTCGTTGCATCTTTATTTTTTTTGCAGATTAAGAGTATTTAAGAGTATTTTATTCTTGTGATATAGTTTTCATTTTTGTCTTTTTCTCCTCTTGTGTGGCACTATTTTAGTTTCACAAGCAGCTATAGCACCTGGAGTGGACATAAATCTCTGGATTTTACATATCATTTCTTCAAGTTGCACACAGCAAACTTTCCCCCCTCTTTTTTCCTCTACTCAATCAGCAATATTAATTTTGTCTTGGAACAACAACAAAAAAAGTTTTTGTTTAAATTTGCCACCTAGTTTTGTTAAATCCCTCTGAACCCCCTATGACCTACCATCTCCTCCACCCAGCTGGTCCTGTTGTGGCTCTTACAGAAACAGACCCCATAAAGCTGCCAGTTTAGGCTTGCTTGTATTGTAAAAGCGGTATGTGTTTGGTCATTTTTAAGCGGATTGTGAAATACTAATTCATAATCAGGTTGTCCCTCTGAGGCTAGAAACTCCATTGTTGCCCCTTTAGTCCTGGATTGTTCTTTCATTATATAAATCTCTGATGTTTATTCTCTCTTAGATGAATTTTATTTGCACGGAGAGGAAAAAAAATTGCAAGAGCATGATTGTGTCATTTGTTACATATTTAGTTGTTATTTGGTATTACTTGATATGTTTATGAATGGTTTGACATGCAAACAACTAGCAGGAGCAGTTTTTTTTAAAGTAATAAATTGCATCATAAATTCTCTATTAAAGCGGGACCTACAGTCTGTAAATGTACTCTTCAGATGCCTGTGCCAAGTTGTAAAGCTTGTATGAGGCCCCACTTTGGTAAAAATCAGCTGTTTTTGTCTTTGTGAGGCAGGAACTCCTTGGTGAACTAGTTATTTAAAACAAGTTCACATCTGTGAGGGTGGGCATACAGGTTACCTTAGAAAAATAGCAACTTACAGAAGTTTTTTTATAGTTGGAGGCTTAGGGAAAAACTTTTTTTTTTTTGATGGCACTAGTGGCTTGTTTTTTCGACAGTAGACTGACAGGAAAGGGGGTATGAGAGAGGGGGAGAGACATGTGGCAAAGGACACAGGTTGGATTCGAACCCGGGTGGGACGTGTCGAGGACTAAGGCCTCCGTACATGGGTCGTGCGCGCTAACAAGAGTTGCACCAATACAGATACCAGTATCGGGCGGGGCCCCGATAAAGCACTAAAATGGTGGTGTCTGTATTGGCTAGTACCAACAAATAGGGCACTGATGCAATTTTGAGAGCCAAAATTTTATTCAACTATTGTCACCCATTCCAGGTAGGCAATAAAAAGTTCTACTGGAGTCCCTTTGTATTAGTCTTTTTCCTGCTTCACAAAGGTAGGCAGCAGCTTGAAAAAGCCATGATGGCAAATATTTTGCATCTAAGTAGTATGCAGTTCTTCATATATACACACACACATAAATTTCAAACAGATGGTATCGGTATCAGCCGAAACTGCGCAGCCAGGTATAATATCGGGGCCAAAAAATGGCATCGGCACAACACTAGCGCTAACCCCTGTGCCACCTGCACACCCATTTAGTGTTTTTGCTAACCTGTTCTTAACTTCCTAGGAGTGGGCATCAGTATTTGCTTTAAGAAAGCTACAGTGCAATTATAGAAGGGTTAATCTCCATAACGTGAAAGGTAATAATTCAATAAGGTCAATCAGTCTATTAGAAAATGACAATCTTACAATCAGCTGTACAGTTTATTAAGCTGAAAACAAACAGTCTTTTAGTGAGTCACAGCTGTTTGGCTTGGTGATTTACACTCACCGGCCACTTTATTAGGTACACCCGTCCAACTGCTCGTTAACACTTAACTTCTAAGCAGCCAATCACATGGCGGCAACTCAGTGCATTTAGGCATGTAGACATGGTCAAGACAATCTCCTGCAGTTCAAACCGAGCATCAGTGTGGGGAAAAAAGGTGATTTGAGTGAATTTGAACGTGGCATGATTGTTGGTGCCAGAAGGGCTGGTCTGAGTATTTCAGAAACTGCTGATCTACTGGGATTTTCATGCACAACCATCTCTAGGGTTTACAGAGAATGGTCCGAAAAAGAAAAAACATCCAGTGAGCGGCAGTTCTGTGGGCGGAAATGCCTTGTTGATGCCAGAGGTCAGAGGAGAATGGCCAGACTGGTTCGAGCTGATAGAAGGGCAACAGTGACTCAAATAACCACCCGTTACAACCAAGGTGGGCAGAAGAGCATCTCTGAACGCACAGTACGTCGAACTTTGAGGCAGATGGGCTACAGCAGCAGAAGACCACACCGGGTGCCACTCCTTTCAGCTAAGAACAGGAAACTGAGGCTACAATTTGCACAAGCTCATCGAAATTGGACAATAGAAGATTGGAAAAACGTTGCCTGGTCTGATGAGTCTCGATTTCTGCTGTGACATTCGGATGGTAGGGTCAGAATTTGGCGTCTACAACATGAAAGCATGGATCCATCCTGCCTTGTATCAACGGTTCAGGCTGGTGGTGGTGGTGTCATGGTGTGGGGAATATTTTCTTGGCACTCTTTGGGCCCCTTGGTACCAATTGAGCATCGTTGCAACGCCACAGCCTACCTGAGTATTGTTGCTGACCATGTCCATCCCTTTATGACCACAATGTACCCAACTACTGATGGCTACTTTCAGCAGGATAATGCGCCATGTCATAAAGCTGGAATCATCTCAGACTGGTTTCTTGAACATGACAATGAGTTCACTGTACTCAAATGGCCTCCACAGTCACCAGATCTATATCCAATAGAGTATCTTTGGGATGTGGTGGAACGGGAGATTTGCATCATGGATATGCAGCCGACAAATCTGCAGCAACTGTGTGATGCCATCATGTCAATATGGACCAAACTCCCTGAGGAATGCTTCCAGCACCTTGTTGAATCTATGCCACGAATAATTGAGGCAGTTCTGAAGGCAAAAGGGGGTCCAACCCGTTACTAGCATGGGGTACCTAATAAAGTGGCCGGTGAGTGTACAACTTTGTGTATTGGTCACAAACGCTAAATTTAAATTTACAAAAAAAAAGTAATCAAATTATTGAAGAAAATTGAATCCATGAACTCCAACGGAGCCAGTTTCTATCTGATAGCAGAGGCGATCTTTTATTACAACTCTTTAATCTGGAGAAATTCAAATTCGACTTAAATTTGATGCTTTGGCACCCTCTCTCTTAATGTGTCTGCCCATCCACTGTCCCCCCCTCCCCCTATAGCTAAGTGATAGGCTTCACTGTGCTCGTAATGAGGATGACAATAGCGCAGGTCCGGCTACCTACATCTTTAGTGCTGGCTCACGACGCGCTTCAGGATAGTAGATGGACCGGACCACCCCAGAGCCATCGCTGGTGGGGATTACTTAGCCATCCCAGAATGCACTCCCCTTTTACCAGCTGGGAGCATCTGTACCGTCATTCGACCTGCAGCTTCAATGACCCATTAACTGTCAGAAAATCTTCTCTTTTAAACCTTTTGCATGAAAAGCTTTCTACTTGCTGAACATATTGCAGAGTTAAGATCAGAGCTGGCAAATTAAATAGCCTGTTGTTTGTTTTACGTATCTACTTAATCATCCCTGTCTGATTTCAGTGTCCTTTTGGTCAAAATGTTGCATTTCAGAAGGTCTCTCCATCAAATAACAGTCTTAAAGGTTTTGTGAATCAACCCCTTCACTCGGTTACCCCTACGATTAAATCTAACGCACGTCTCGGGGAGGATGTAACATTTAGAAAGTATTGGCAGAGTTTGAATTCCTGAGTTAGAATTCCTGGTTCAACCAATAGTTTGCACATAAATCTGACTTAAGACATGCATTGAATAGCAAACATATGGAAGACGTGGCTACAGTCAGATGTCCATAGACTAGATCATTTACATGCTAACGGTCTGCTTGGCAGAAAACCAAAAATCTACAAAAGACAAAAATTAAGGTTATATCATTATATAGTTGGTATGCTTTTTTAAAAACTCTTTCTAACAGATTTAAATATTCAAAAAAAGCTAGAATAAGATGTATTGGTGGATGCAAAAAGACTGGAGACCGGGGCGTTTGAACTACAATGGAGTGGCTCAGACAGAAGCACGATTACGTCTAAATAGACCCCAAATATCAAACAACTCAGACATTAATGTCCAGAACTTCTCCATCCATTCTGATTAAATACTTTCTGAAGGATTAACTTCCAGTCTAGATTAGGGATGGAACGGTTTTTGAAAACCGTCCGAACCACTCGGTTCGATTTGCGTGTGTTGCGTTCGGTTCATGCGCAGCTCTTTTTTCTCATAGGCGAAGCGATTACACTCCAGAGCAGAAGGTGGCGGTACTGAGACCAAAGCCAACCACCAGTAGTAAACAAGAAGAAGAAGCGAAGCAGCGTAGCTGGGTGTAGCAGAAAAAAAATCAGTTGTTGTGGAGAATTGTGTGGGTATGGCGGGTGGGAAAGAACAGGAGTTGGAAGACGCGCCAGCAGCACTTTATAGGTCTGCTGTATGGGACCACTTTGCATTTAGAGTGACCTACGATGACAGCGGAAAGAAAGTTGTGGATAAAAGTGCAACAGTGTGCAAGCATTGTGCAACACGTTTTGTTTATGCTAACAGCAAAATGACCAACATGTCAGGCTAGCGATCAACATATACCGAACCAAACCGAAAACCGTGACCACGAAACCGCGAACCGAACCGAACCGTGAATTTTGTGAACCGTTCCACCCCTAGTCTAGATAAACAAAGCTGGTGAAGATCTGCCGCTAAAGTCATGGTGCTGCCATAACACCCATGTTGGTTTCTCCATCTATTGACTAAAGGAGTCTGCATAGATGTTTATATCACACTTTTTATTTTAGTTCAATGATTATTTTATTTGTTTACTGTTAGTATTTTCTCCTGTTTTCTATTGGCTCCTCTTTTGTATTGGTTTGATCAAAATTCCCTATAAAAAGCATTAGAATAATTGGTTTTAGTAAGGTAGAGTTTGGACCAGCTCAGGGGGTTTGAATACTTTTGTGCTGCATGTTGTAGGTTGGAGTATAATGGGGTCCAGAGGGCTTTTCAGGCCCTTTCAGGAATCTGTCCATGTTCCAACTTTAGAACTGCTGGTGGCATTGACTTTGCATTTAATTTGACCTTTTGCTCCCCTTTCTTTGGTTAAAAACAAATGGTGCCTTTTCATCCTAATCGGGCCATCAGACCCCTCTGTGCTTTTATCTCCTAATTAGAAGGTAAAGCTGCAGTGGAATAGCTCGCTGTGTGCTGTTCCCAAATGTTTGGTTGTTTAAGGGTGGCCCGGTTTTGTCCTGATTGAGAGTGATGGCCAAGAAACCTAAACACATGTCGCTGAGGAGCACCAGTGGGTACAAGATCTAAGTCTAGGAGGAGTTACAGCGTGTGTGGGTGAGAAGCTCTGCACGAACCCCCTAAAAGATGGCTCTTGTGAAGTTTTCATGCCGACCCCCCACACCCACCTCCTCATTTGTGGGTCCGATTTCACTGCGTCTAGCCTGATGTTTATTTTAAATTTATTCACCACAGGTTTGCAATCACTGCTTAATTTCATGGGTTGATGTTTTAGTTTTACTTGATGCCAATAGCATTCATGTTATTCTGTTTTCTTTTTTTTTTTCTTTATACCAAATTCCCACACGCACTGTTTAAAGTAAGACAAAGGAGGGCTGTGACAGGGCGCTGAAGCCCTCTGAATGGTCCGTGAGGAGGTGAATGGGCCAACCTGACATTGACAAAAAGTTCCAGTTCAAAGTGAAGCTCGGTTGAGAGAAGGAAAAGTGAAATTGCTGCAGAGAGCTTAATTAAAACCATGTTGACTTAATTTCCCTCTGCTATTGTTTTCAAAAACAATGCAGGCATGGAAACCAGAGTTTCAGAATACTTTAGCTTCATTTATGCCTGGAATAGACTGAACAGTTTTCCTTATGTTGAACTCATATGGATTGTCCCACATCAGACATGACTGTATCTCATCCTGCTTCGTCTTCCTATCTAGGATCCCATCCTGGCCGAGATGCTACAGAACAACAAGGATCAGATAGTGTGCTATCATGAGCATGACTCTCTGCTGGACCACAAGGAGGAGGAAGCCCTGAGTGAGGAGGATCGCAAGGCGGCGTGGGCCGAGTATGAAGCAGAGAAGAAGGTGAGAAAGGAGGAATTGATTACCGAAACATCTGCACATGTATTTATTGGGTTCTGAGTGGGACGGTCGGGAATGAGATTTGGTGTAGATGGTTTCCTGGTCTAGATAAGTACAGGAAAATTATATGTAGAATTATGTTTTTGTCTTTTTTTTTGCTTTTGTCAGAGGAAAAAAACTTTTTTTAGTCCCATCGATCCATCCAGTTTGTCTTCATTCTGCTCTTCCTTTTCATTGCTGTGTTCACCCATCTACCCGTCTTCCATCCATCTATCCATCTTCCTTTTTCCTTTTCATCAGTCAACCTTTTACTCCCTCTTTCCTCAGAAGAGACTTTTTCAATTTTACCTTTATAATTTTATTTTAAACATTCAGAATTCTGGAAATAAAGCTGTCATTTTGAAGCAGCACACATACCTTAGACCCATCTTAACTTTTAAAAAAATGACTTTAAAGTAAAAAAAACAGCAGATTACGGGCTTTTCTTTAGCGAACGTTGGACCTTTGACCCATCATCACCTACAGTAAGTAGTTCAGCTCAGCAGCCTTATTTCTAGTCAAAGTTAGGATGAAGGTTTAAAAAGTTGGAGCCTTCTCTCTCACATACTCCTGTCACATTACTCCTCCTGTTTCTTGTGGGGCATTTAATATCATTTATATGGAAGTGTCTTCCCTCTCCTTGTTGTAATCCTAGAATCTAATTTACCCTAATGATCGTTTTTCCAACACTCTTCTCTCCTTTATGTCTTTAAAGGAATACTACACCCAAAACATGATTAGCCTTCATTTTCTACTCACCCCCATGCTGAACAACACTCTGGAGTACTTTTTTGATATCTCAAATGCATCTGGAGATCTGGGAGGCTTCTTGCTGTCTGCTGACATTCAAATAATGGAGGTCTATGGTGCCCGAGACAGAAAGGTCCATAAAAGTCCACAAAAAACGTGTCAATATTTCTCCATACTGCTCGTCCAATGTATTCCAAGTGTCCTGAGTGGGTAGCATCCAGAATTTACTCGAAACGAAGTCATTTAGAATGTTTTTAGAGCATAAACAGTAGTGTATAGGATTTCCTGAAAGAGCGCGCCAGCGCGTTCACGACGCTACGGAAGCCGGCAGACCAAACCAGATGAAAGTGCGCATTCAGCGTCTGCTCTGCCGATAATGCAAGCGTAGAAGAAGAAATGTGCTGTTTACCTGTGCAAAGAAAGAAAAAAACTAAAGAAAAATGTCTGAGGACTTCAGTGTTGAGGGAGAGCATGAGTTCTTTGCCAAGCTGAATGCGCTGGTTTGGTCTGCCGCGGTTTCCGTAGCGTCGTGAACTCGCAGGCGCGCTCTTTCAGGAAATCCTATACACTACTGTTTATGCTCTAAAAACATTCTAAATGACTTCGTTTCGAGTAAATTCTGGATGCTACCCACTCAGGACACTTGGAATACATTGGACGAGCAGTATGGAGGAATATTGACACGTTTTTTGTGGACTTTTATGGACCTTTCTGCCTCGGGCACCATAGACCTCCATTATTTGAATGTCAGCAGATAGCAAGAAGCTTCCCAGATCTCCAGATGCATTTGAGATATCAAAAAAGTACTCCAGAGTGTTGTTCAGCATGGAGGTGAGTAGAAAATGAAGGCTAATCATGTTTTGGGTGTACTATTCCTTTAAGTGTCTTTTCCCTCCACAGTTCTGTTTTTTAGTCGACTGTCGGAAAAATACTAATGTTAAACTCAGTTCATTAAACACCAACAATTTATATGAAGATCAACACAGAGTTCCTACAGAACCTGGAAAAATATGACTTTTGCTTTAATTATTTTCCTTTTCTGGGAAAATCTGGAAATAAGAAAATACTACATGAGGAAAAGGTTAAGATATTAAGCTATTTCTTCTTTTTAAAATACTGTAATTTTCGGACTATTAGCCGCACCTCAATATATGTCGCAGAAGCCAAATTGCATGATTTGTACATATACAAGCCGCACCGGACTATAAGCAGCAGGTTTTTTATGTTTAACACAAACTGTCTTGCGCTTGCAATGTCAGTCTTTCTCGCTGTCGTTCTGTCTCGTACCGCTCGTGGTAGAAGTCTGCTTCCGGAGGACCTTCGCATTCCTGCTCGCGCGGCTACCGTACTGTGTGTTGAAGCAAATGTGAAGTCAACATGGTGGATGGTAAAATCCATAGATTTAGTTATGGCCGTTAGCTGTAAAAGTCCATAGATAAGCCGCATTGTTATATAAGCCGCAAGGTCGAAAAATGGGGGGGAAAGTCGCGGCTTATAGTCCGAAAATTACGGTATGTTACAAATACATTTTATTTGAATTACCTCTTACCTGGGATTTCATTAAATCACAGATCTAGTTTTCACACATCAGGTTTCAATTATATTTAATAATCTGAAATGTATGTATTGATATTATTCATACTTGGTTTGTTCAGTTATGCCTCTTAAGAATTTTCTTAACTTATCTTTTTTTTGTAGAAACTTTGTGAATGCCTCTTTAGGTAGATAAAATCAGAACGTTTCCAAAATTAATTTAATAAATTTGGGTGACAATGGAGTAAAACCCTTGGACTAGCATTCTGGGGTATTTTTATAAATGTATTCTACCTTGTGTAGGTTATTGATTGTTGCTAGATTTAATTTATAAGTTACATTTCAGATATTTGTTCTATTTAATTTGCAGCTTTTAAGTTTTAGTTTATGTTTTTAGTTTTACTTACTGAAATTTAAAGAAACCTGCATGCTCCCAATCAATACTTAACAAATCTTTTAGTGTAGGGTTATTCAGTCCAGATTTGTCGTCTATTTAGGCTAAAATTCTCAAAATGAAGTCAACCTGGGCTAATCCAGATGCCATAAAAGGAAAAAAGAACAATAGCTCTTGAAAGAGTAATCTGTAAAGTATACAGATTATAAAACTATGCCAGGTGTTAATTATATTAAATGTCTATCATGAAAAAAATGTGTTGGAGGGATTGAGAAATTGTCGCTATAGATCCACAACAGGCTGTTCACCACAGGACCGTTTCTTTAATGGTTTTCATTTTAGAAGAGCAACAACTGTAAAGAAACCCAACCTCTGTTAATGTCTTAGTGTAGCGTTCAGCTGGTGCTGTAGAGGAAAAGCCACATGCATAATATCAGATTTACAGTCTGAACAAGAGGGGAAACCCAAAAATGTGATCTTGCATTGAAATAGAAATTAAAGCTGCAAACCCTTTGTTCCTGCAAGAAATCCAACATTTAGGATGGTTTAGGTCAAATATGATTTAAACTTAAATTTCAAAGTCTAATCCAGATAAATTCTTTAATGAATAAAAGTGAAAGTTGATGCATATCTGAGGATTCAGCCCAATCTCCAGAATGGCTTCTTTGCTAAAAGTGAAGAATGCGTATGTGCAGATTGTGGTTGTTTGGAGGGTTTGTACTGTTTAGATTTGCACACCTGTCTTTGACCAGGTCCAGAGGCCCCTGTTGGCCCCACTCTCACACACAGAGACACTCAAACACACACATGCACCCTACAACATACCGGATGGCCAGATTACAGGGCAAGGGAAAACCATCTGCAGCTGAGACTCAATTACATACAAACATCGGCATTCTGCTGGCCTTTACTGAGACAAGACTGTTTACTTCAGGTCATTACACACACACCCGCACACACACATTTAATACAGCAGAAGCCAACTGATACTGGGAAAGTTGTTCCTCTCACAAAATGAGTGTTCAAAATTCTCCGCTATAACCTTTGTTTCTTTTCTGATGGAATTTAGAGAAGTTTTAAAAGAAAAGCACAAAATCGGATTTTATCAATGACACATTTGGATTATTATATGTCATCTTTAAATTGGTCTCGTCATTGACGATAAGCACAAAAAACATATATTAATGTTTAAATAAAACAATACAAGCCATGCGTACATCCTCATGGTGTTTACTTAGTCCTTTTTCAGCCTGAAGGATTTTTTTGCACAGAGTGCGATCAGCAGATATGTTATATGCCGTCACCATCTGCTGGAAGTACCTAATCACACCCCAACTGTCTTTGCAGCTTTAGCTCCTGCCTCAGTAAGCCTCAACGTTAAGTACTCATGTCTTATGAAGCTTTGCGTCAGATATTTCTCTGCTCTTTTTCATATCGATCTTTAACTTCTGCTGGGGAAAATGCTGACCTGCTTAGCTTCATTAGTTCCATATCGTACCTGCAGTCATGTGGTCTCCTTATGGTAAAAACACAAAATGCTTAAGTTGATTACCAAATTATGCAAAAGCAAAACATACGTATAATAACCCAGCGGAAAGCAGAAGAAGCTATTAGCCAGTATATACTTTTGAAGCCAGTGTGTGACAAGTCCTATTTAGGATAAAAAGAACTGACCAGAGGGTTTTTCTTGTTTGCAGCTAATTAAAAGCTGCTCTAACTCAATTTAGCTTTGTTAAAAAAAAAAAAAAAGCTGCTATGCGTAGCTTGCTTTTATTAAAACCCTGATCAGACTCTATGCATACAGCTAAAGTCTTCAACAAGTAGTTTTGGGGGCTTGGGTAATATATTTCTCTAGTCCCACTTTATCATGTGCAGATAAGCACTCTGCCCAAATGTTCTACATTTGCTTGTATGTCAGCTGCTCTCTCTGCAGCTCCCTGCAAATATATGACCACAGGCAGGTGGCATGACGCGTACAGACCAAAGCTGCTGCAGCCATTACAGTCTCTTTGTAAAAAATGAAAAATCTCCTGGATTGTTACAGAAAACCCATCATCAACCCATCAAAACCCTGCAGTTTCATTGCGCAGTGTGAACTGTAGCTACGTGCAACGATCGAAAAAATCGTACAGTGTATCCCCGGCTTAATACAGTATAAAGCTGGCTGATACTATTGTCAGGGAGGGAAAGAAGTGTAAAATGTTCTCTTTTCTAAAATAAATACCTTTGTTAGTCCACTCAGGTTTGTTTTCAGATCTTTGTAATATTTGTCTGGCCTACAAATTAATACTTGTAAATACATCAACTTAGCAAATCAGAAAACTTTATTCAGCACAGATGAAAATGTCAGAACCACAGGAACCACCATACTTGTTACAGATCTATTATTTATAACACCTGCCTCCCTCATTCATCCCCCCGTCTGTTTTTCTCCTCTCTCCGTTTCTCCCAGGGTCTGTCTACCAGGACCAACTACCCCATGTCCTATGCTCAGCCAGATATGGGCACCTCCAACTACTTCTCCTTCAATATGGCAGCTTTGGCCACAATGTCCAACCAGCAGCTGGAGGTAAGTAATGAGGCCCATATGCCTCCCTCTACCCCCCACCCCAACGACACGGCGTCCCACATTCCTCATCCTCCCCGCTCCTAATTGTGACACCAGTCTAGCAGCAGCCGACCAGTTCATAACGATGCTCGTCTGGGATGGCAGCTATTAATATACATCCACTGAGAGTGGGTGGATACTCACTGCAAGAGGCAGCTTGGTGGGTTTATTCCCAGTTGATTAGTATAATGCTAAGCTCTTTTGGTTAAAGCTGTTTGAAAGGTTTCCACAAAACCAATACAAGTTTGTAGGTGGTGAATAATGATTCCTACTGGTGGGGAACATTTATTGTTAATTTGTCACTGCATGAAACCTGCGTACAATTTTTGATTCTGAAAATGTGCATAAACTTGCCTGTTGCTAATTGAATGTTTAATTTCTCTTCTTTGTTTTGTTCAGGATCTCATAAGCCAGGGGCGCCAGAAGGTCATTGAAGCAACAAATGCTTTAAAAGCCCTAGCTCGTGAGACAATGGAAGACATCATTGCCAGAATAGTAAGTTTGAGAAGCTGCTCAGTTCTAGTTTAGTAATCAGTCACCGCCCCGTCAGGCTTATTCTCGAATTACAGGAATGCTGATGAAGATTCTCAGTCATCCAGGTCATAGTCATTCCGTAAAAGTTCAAAAAATATCAACTGGACTTGGTTTCCAAGATTTGAAGACGTTTCGCCACCTCTCCAGGAAGCTTTGTCAATCCCCCCCCTTTAATTACAGGCTAACAATGGAACCAAACGACCCCTTCATCGGTTAGCATTTGCATGTTTCCAAGCGATACAAGGCTTTGTCTGTATAAGACTCAAACTCACTGCGGATCCAGACATTTGAATTGAGAAAGCTTCCTGGAGGGGAAGCGAAACGTCTTCAAATCTTGGAAACCAAGTCCAGTGGATATTTTTTGAACTTTTACTCAAAGAATTACATGATTATTAATTAAAAGAAACAGTTTCTCATTGTGGGTAAACATTCTCTCTGCAGTGGAAGGAAAATCCAACTCTCACAGAGAACGAGGTCCAGGCTTTAACTCTGAGACACCAAGCTAATGTGGAGATTGAGCTGAAGCGCAGGGAAGCCATTTATAGAGACGTCCTCACCAGGCAGCAAACGGTAAGAAACACTGATATAGATACTGTTTTGTAGCAGGTGGAGCTAAGGCCCACAGTTGAGAGAGCTTTAGAATAGCAACACTGGTTATAGTGTTCATAAAACAAAGTTCTGTCAAAAGTAGATTTTTAAGCAAAAAGGAACGTTGGAGATGCATGTCTTTAAGGTCAAGTTTGATAATTATTGGGTAGCCCAGGATTCACATCCTAAGAACACATCCACATTTGTCAGGTTACAAGCACAAACTTTAGAGTATTTTATTTGGTTTTGTGATTTAATCTTTGAACAAATCCATCTGCTGGTTTAAGAGAACATTAGAGAACAAATGGCATCGTAAAGACCAAGGAACGCAGGAGGGAAATTGGGAAGAAAGCTTTGAAAATGTTTAAAACAGAGTTGGGTTGTAAAGTAAGTTTTAACCTCTTAGGGCGTGCAGTTAAACCTGTTATCTGAAAACGGAAACGTTTTTTTTCGATGGAAAACCAACCATTCCGGCCGAGCTCTTAAACTGAGCAGCCAAAAGGCTCATGGTAACTGGAGGAGATCCAGTTCGGTTTATTAATTTATCGGCAATTCATAACCCATCATTTCAACGCACTTTAGAGAAACAATTAGACCATATCACACAGAGTGAATAAAGGTTTTCTATCTAAAGAAACTATGCTGATTGCATTGAGTTATTAACTTTGTAGAATTTGATCCTCCTAGATGAGCACGTAGCACCAGCAGACATTTGCTTGCAATATGTCATTGAATTTATCAGCAGTTTCTCTCAAAAAGCAGGCTGCCACAGTGGAGAGTAAAACTCCTGCATAACCAGGCTCAGTGTAAGCGGCCATCTTTGATGACAGACTTGGGGGTCAGAGAAAACTGAATCAAACACACAGATGGAACACAGAGGCAGTACGCCATAAATACTTTGTCAGAGAAGGTCATGGAAGCCTAGCTCCATAGTTGGATCTGTAGGACCTGAGATTCACTGCAGGATAGCGGGAATAGCGTATTATCTGATCCATCCCCGTTTTTATAATGTGGTAAATTCCCTCTTTAAAAATAAATCATGGCGATGTGCAGCTACTAATATGGACGTTTTCAGATTTGAACAAAGAACATCTCCACTACTCACTTGGGCACGCTCTTCTCTTTTTTTCTTTTTTTTTCTTCTTCTCTTATGCTACGTTTACACCAAAGGCATTGTGGGCATCAAAAACGCGCATACGCTGTATGGCCGGCGCTCTGGTTGTTTATCCGCTCTGTTCTGTAGCTTCAAGCTAGAGAGCAGCTTGGCTTTATTTACTTGACGAGCAGGAAAAATTGTTTTAACACATTATCAAGCGAGAAAGTCCCCCTCTAAACATCTTCTGTGAAGTCAGTTTATCAGGATTATGATCCTACTAAAATATGCAGTTCTTGTTCAATGCACCAGACCTCCATCATACCTCCAGGAGGCAGCGCTGGAAGCTCCCTGCTGCAGCCAGCCTGTGGGGGATTTCCCACTGCCATTGATAGCAGCTGGAAGTGATATTAAGAGTTTTTAAGGTTTGTGGTAAAAACTGCAAGTACCAGAATATACAATTGAATATTTTTCATCGGCAGGTTTTAACATTTCTAGTTAATTTGGGTATTTATAGGGCTGGGCGATATAGAAAAAAAGCTTATCGATAAAAAAAAAATGCATATTGATCGATATCGATAATTATTGAAAAGATTTGAAACCATATTTTATGTGCAGCTCTGCCTGGACTTTTTACAATATTGCTAAAAGATTTAATTTTAATAAAAAAACACAAACACAGACTTCAAATTAAATCTTTATTTAACCAACTTTTTTAACCATAACAGAATTGTTTTAAAGAAAAATAACTTAAGAGACCTGAGTTATGTTATTAAATACTGACAAAGCATAAACTAAAGTGACCAGAAAAGTGACCAAAATAAATATAACAAATAAATAAATGCCCCCCCACCGCCGCCGCCTCCCCCCGTTTCCTGCTTTAACCTGAGTTATTACTTTGAAGTTTCTGGTCCCTCAGCATTTTTATCTCAATTGTTAGAACTACGTGGGAAACTGCCCAGAACTGAAAATATATATATATTTTCCCGAAATTCCCGAAGATTCCTCGGAGGAGAGCCGCGCCGGGGCCTGCACAGCTCATAATTCTGTGGGTGTGAGCGGCTGACATGATAAAAAAAAAAAAAAAAGTTGGTTGTGTTATCAGACTTCGTTTTCACTGGTTCTCTACACATTTTACAGATGACTGTGGTTTGTTTTTTATCCGACTTGCCATGACCGAAATACTGCCAGACTGCCGAACTACAAAAACCCTTCTTTGAAACAATTTCCTCCGACTCTCCTTGCTGCGACATCTTCATGTGCTCTGTGTTGTGGTTTGAGAGGGCGGTGCTTGGTGACGGCATGCCTGGGTCCGCGCTTGTGATTGGTTGGGAGGAAGCAGTGACTAGCATAAACCTACATGCTAGGCTACAATGAGAAGGAAGGAAAACAGCGTTTCTTTTTTATCGAACTTTTATCGACCCTCTTTTTTTCTATTGCGCCACACGTCTATCGATCGATATAC
Organism: Cyprinodon tularosa; assembly: GCF_016077235.1. Taxonomy (NCBI): domain Eukaryota; kingdom Metazoa; phylum Chordata; class Actinopteri; order Cyprinodontiformes; family Cyprinodontidae; genus Cyprinodon; species Cyprinodon tularosa. The sequence goes on along the minus strand of NW_024039141.1, from coordinate 1,528,393 downwards.
ACTATATTGCCAAAAGTATTTGCTCACCCATCCAAATTATTGGAATCAGGTGTTCCAATCACTTCCATGGCCACAGGTGTATAAATTCAAGCACCTAGGCATGCAGACTGTTTTTACAAACATTTGTGAAAGAATGGGTCGCTCTCAGGAGCTCAGTGAATTCCAGCGTGGAACTGTGATAGGATGCCACCTGTGCAACAAATCCAGTCGTGAAATTTCCTCGCTCCTAAATATTCCACAGTCAACTGTCAGCTGTATTATAAGAAAATGGAAGTGTTTGGGAACGACAGCAACTCAGCCACGAAGTGGTAGGCCACGTAAACTGACGGAGCGGGGTCAGCGGATGCTGACGCGCATAGTGCGAAGAGGTCGCCAACTTTCTGCAGAGTCAATCACTACAGACCTCCAAACTTCATGTGGCCTTCAGATTAGCTCAAGAACAGTGCGCAGAGAGCTTCATGGAATGGGTTTCCATGGTCGAGCAGCTGCATCCAAGCCATACATCACCAAGTGCAATGCAAAGCGTCGGATGCGGTGGTGTAAAGCACGCCGCCACTGGACTCTAGAGCAGTGGAGACGCGTTCTCTGGAGTGACGAATCGCGCTTCTCCATCTGGCAATCTGATGGACGGGTCTGGGTTTGGCGGTTGCCAGGAGAACGGTACTTGTCTGACTGCATTGTGCCAAGTGTAAAGTTTGTTGGAGGGGGGATTATGGTGTGGGGTTGTTTTTCAGGAGCTGGGCTTGGCCCCTTAGTTCCAGTGAAAGGAACTCTGAATGCTTCAGCATCCCAAGACATTTTGGACAATTCCATGCTCCCAACTTTGTGGGAACAGTTTGGAGCTGGCCCCTTCCTCTTCCAACATGACTGTGCACCAGTGCACAAAGCAAGGTCCATAAAGACATGGATGACAGAGTCTGGTGTGGATGAACTTGACTGGCCTGCACAGAGTCCTGACCTCAACCCGATAGAACACCTTTGGGATGAATTAGAGCGGAGACTGAGAGCCAGGCCTTCTCGTCCAACATCAGTGTGCAACCTCACAAATGCGCTTCTGGAAGAATGGTCAAAAATTCCCATAAACACACTCCTAAACCTTGTGGACAGCCTTCCCAGAAGAGTTGAAGCTGTTCTAGCTGCAAAGGGTGGACCGACGTCATATTGAACCCTATGGATTAGGAACGGGATGTCACTTAAGCTCATATGTGAGTCAAGGCAGGTGAGCAAATACTTTTGGCAATATAGTGTATATCGTTATTGACTTATCGCCCAGCCCTAGGTATTTATAAACTTTTTTTTTCCATAGTTCGCAAAAAAAGTTTTAGTGAATCAATAACAATCAGTTGCTGACTTTGCATGTAAACCAGATGCTTTTTACGTCCCTAACGCAATACATTTTAATTTAATACGTTTTAATTTTGGGCTAGCAAACCAGTGGTTATCATATTTAATGTCTTTAACCTTAAAATATTCCAAATAGGGATCGCTATCCAAGATGCGCAAGTGCAGCATAAACATGAAATTCTGCCTTGTAGCAGAAAACGAAATGCATATGTATGCATTGATCTATGGTAATATATTAAGCTGCGTAGGTAACCTTAGAAGATTCTTCCTTGGAACATTTTCCATCCTAAAAAATATTTTCTTTCTTTACCCCAACAGTTAAATAAGAAAAAGCAATCAAACATTGGAAAGGGCAAGAGAAAGCAGCTGATGCAACAGCTAGAAAGACAAAAGATGGAAATGAAAGCAGCATATTAATCTGAGGTAAGATTAGCACAAAAAAGGCCTGTAGTCAATAACTAATAATCCCCCCAAAATTAATAAATCCTCTGACTCAAGCATATGAAGGGGTATTTCCCCCAAATTGCAAGTGAATTTCAGGCACTGCTCTGTCTAGAAACAGTTAAACAGATTACCTCTGACCCTGTTTTAAGTCATAGGAATGAAAGAGAGCACATTCTGTAAGTCACAAAGCTCACCAAATTTGCCGTCTTTAGGAGAGACACAGGACGTAACACTGAAAAACAGGCCCAGCTCTATTTACTGTGAATGGAGTTGTTGACAACAGAGGCCCAGCTGATTCTTCCCTCGAAGACGGTGTTACAGCTAAAGCAAGCGCAAGGCTAAATTAATATATGACGAGAAAAAACAGAACAAAGTTATAAGTCAAACTAATAATTCAGAATTGGTGAATAGAAGTGGAATTACGCACAGTGAGGAAAAGTGTTCCCTATTTCATCCAGCAGCCTAAGCCTATAGTAGCATAATTATAAAGTAGAAATAACTGAGTACCCTGAGGCACTCTTAACGATAAGCTTTATTAAAAAATTAATTAATTAAAAAAATAGTTTTAATACCTGGTCCTTAAAGTAGACCAATTAAAACTGGTGAGCCTGATAACCAAAAGATCTGCCTCATATTGGACTTTTAGAAATTCTTGGAACCACTAGTAACCTGCAGATTGAGAGTGAAGTGATTTGTTGGGAACATAAGAAACAAGCAGGTATCTTATTTAAGATGCATCCTAGTTTAGAGCTATATACTTGAGAGGTAGAATTTTAAATTGTATTCTAGATTTGAACGGAAGCCAATGAAGAGAAGCTAAAAAAAAAGGGGGAAATATGATCTTTTACTTTTATTTAACCTGCAACTGAAGGCTTTTCGTGTAGTTTGTGGACTTCCTAATAGTAAAGAATTACAAAAATCCTGCCTTGAACTATCCGATTTATGGATGAGTTTTATAATGTAACTTCACATTTTAGAAAACTGTTTAACATGAAATTTAACTGACCGGTCATGCTAAAAAATAAAACATATTTTACATTATTAACGGAGGCTAACCAAAAGGCATCTAGATGAAGTTTAAGAACAGCAAATTTGGTTTTGTCCTTCAGGTAAGTCTGTAATCTATGTAATGGGTTATGTTTATCAGCAAAATTGCGTTAATGAAACCCATGCTGTCTGATAAGTTTACTAATTGAAAGAATATATATATATAGAATATATATAGTGAAGAGAATCGGCCTAAGCACTGATGCTTATGGTCCTCCACAGGTAACACTTAAGCTTCTTTTCCAAAGAATTTTAGTTAATTTGAAGGTTTTGTCAAGCAAAAGTTTAATAACACCCTAAAATTATGCCACTCATGTCCCTGTACTAGTGGTATGTTAATGTTATCTAAAGTTGGGTTGGATATCAGAGGGAATACTTCCTTAGATCATTTTGTTGGGACTTCATCTAAAAAAATAATTTGCACAAGAGTTAAATGTTTCAAAGAATTTTAATTATTAATTGGCTTTAGAAGAATAGACAAATTGGACTGAAAGTTTGTAGCTACTCCTGCTACAGAATGTTGGGCAATGTGAAAATTGAAATCGCTAAAAGGATTTGACTCATTTATGCTAATAGACCTCTTGCTGCAGCCAGGTTTCTGTAAAGCTGTTTAAATTAGATCAATTATTAACAAACAAAGTCTTTGATGAGAAAGCTGTTGTGTTAAATGAAGCAAAAAATGTAAACAAATGTGGTTTGCTGGAGTCATGTTCATTTTATGAGATGATTTTCATCCTCTAGATTTTCTGATATTTTTGATTTTGGCTTTATGCAAATACCGTATCTCAATAAGGGTAAGCGTTCTTTAGTCAGACTTTGTTTCCTGGTCTTCACCCTGAGTTGTTAAGAGTTTGAAGGACACTTAAATTCATTAAACAATGACGTGGAAGAAAATGTCCAGCAGGGCAAATCTTATTGGCTGGCTTAACAAAAACAAGAGTTGTAGTTAAGAATGGCAAGAAAAAAGCCACAAGATGTCAAGTTTACGGCTTGGACAGCTCAAAGCAGACAGGTGTAAGAAGGGGCTTCAATCAGATGACACTAAAAGCTGAACATTTTGGTCTTTGTGGTGCAAAACTAACAGCACATCACTCTGAACACCATCTTTACTATGAGACATGGTAGTGGCAGTATTATCCTTTGATATAGGGAATCGGCATTGGGAAGCTGGTGAGTTGATCTGAACAAAGAATAAGAAAATAAAGGTGTAAAAGCGGTTCAGCTTGCTGCAAGACAGAATCCTGAATCTTTCTCTGGGGGTCTCAAGCTGATGAAGACTTGCAGTGAGGCTTGATTTATGCTTGACGCATCTGCGAGGTCTGCGTCATGAAGTTGCATAATTTTGAGCTTCCAAGCTCCTCCACATGGACAGAATTTACGCACCTAGGAAAATGTATCTACGCCAACAGATCTGCGTAAAACCTGGCAAGCGAGCAGCAGCACCTGCTGGCGAGAGGTTTGCACAAGTAAACATCTAGAGATACTGTGATTTAGCTCATAAATATCACCAACCAAATTATGTCGTCCAGTAACAGTCATTTGTTTCCAGGAGTTTTCCACAAAGAGCACAAAGCATAAATGCTGCAGACATTTACCCCATTTACACTACCCTTGAAAAACCGATCCATGCCGAGACCGGTCCGAGCTCTGATCAGTTAACCAGGCCGAGCTCGGTTCTGATGACCGTTTACACATCACGCTATCTCGGTTCCTCGACTCCTCGCCTCCTAGTGACGATCTGCGGTATTACTGTCAGTATTAAAGGAGGAAATAAAGCACAAGAAGGAGGGAATCAAGCAAATCAAAATGGCGGCGCGCGTCACATTCAGAAAGTTATGCTTGATTATTATTGCTGTACTTCGGTGTAATTGTTTAAATGACATTATTTAAAATGTTGCGTGGAGAAGATTTTGATTGTTGTTTATAGTTGAAGAAGAAGTCGTTCTTCTTCTTCTGTTTCTGGAGGGGTATTACCGCCAACTACTGGAATGGAGTGTGAATCAGGATGTGCAGCCAGACGGAGATGACGCGTTCTGCTCATGTGCTCTTGTTATCAGAGAACCGAGCCGAGCCCACCCCTGGAACTGGTCTGCAGTTAGTGCGGTCCGGTTGTGTCTAGCTCGGTTCAGTTCTGTTTGCTTTAAATTTAAACACGATAAGTTATCTCAGTTACTGAGCTTGGACCGGTTTTTCAAGGGTAGTGGAAATGGGGTAATTGTGGTTAACGGCTCATTTTCCACGTGGATTGTACATTCATCAAGCATAATGAGTCCTTAACTAAGCAAATTGATTCTGAATAGAAATGTATGCTGAACTTCTCACATTTATATTATGAAAAATTTTGTATAGACATGCTACACAAAATCCAACATAAAAAAAAAAATATGACTCAAGAGTTAAAAGTCCGTGACTCGTCGCATGTTGCAACCAGAATACTATGAACCGCATTTGGGCTTCTCTCATCTTCTTATATCTGTAAATTGAAACTGGGTGTTCTGTCTGTTTCCCCAGCTGATGATGTACGTACAGAAGCTGATCACCAACAGAAAGGTGCAGGAGCAACAACTGGCCATGGCCAACCAGGCCACCTACCTGAACCAGCTGGCCCTGCAGAACGGCATGATGGCAGGCGGGATGAACCAGATGAACCTGCTGGGGCTTTACCAGCGCCTCCACGGCATGGGCGGCAATCAGAGCGACGGCAAGAACCCGGGCCCCTCACAGGGCATGTAGGTCAGATCAGGGCCCTCCCTGATCCCACGAGTCGGCTATCTGGCCCCGCCCACCCCCACTGTCTGTGACAAACTTACTGTGAGACCACTGAAAGCTGTCTGCCGGGGGCCTCGGATCGAATAGTGTTGTGATTCACTGAGAGACAGTAAATATAATGTATACATGACTGTGTTTAAGGTTTGTTTAAAAGTTTGAGCGGGGGGAAGAGAGATGTAAATACCGCATTTATGTTATTCAAGTTCGGTAGAATCACTTTTTTATGTATTTAACAAACCTGTTTTACCCCCTCAATGCTGTTCAGCATTGTATTGTTTTCCCCTTCAAAAAGGGTTTCCGTGTTATTTAAACTCAGTTTTTATACAGTTTTGAATGCCTACCAACATCCAAGTGGGACCAGAACCATTGATTGCAGAACTACAAAACAAAACGAGCTCTGATATTGTTAATTGTTCCTCACCAATTACCTAACAAACTAGAACAGCTGCAAAGTCCTGCTTATTTCAGGAGGTAGAAGATGCTTAAAAAGGCAACAAAATAGGAAGAATATGGCCTTATATGGTTTCCTAAAAGAATCTCTGTAAAAATTTGACATTTTGTTGTGAATATTTTCTATTCCGCTTTTATGTGTTTACATTAGTCGTTGCTGGAAAAAAAAAATAAAAATAGGAAAAAAAGAAAAGCTTGTCATCCAGAACTGCCTGCCGGCTCCGATGACTTTTTTTGTAACATCATTCTTATTGTTACGTGTTGCCTAGCATAGCACTGCGTGTTCCTGCTCATTCATTGTTGGGGGTCGTTTTTTTTTTCCTGTTTTCACCTGCGTTGATTTCCCCCGGCGTCTCACGAAGCACAACCTTTCCAGCTCGGTCCATCGCTCCAAACCCGTGTTTGACGTTTTTAAATATCAATGTCTGTATAGACGGAGGAGGAGCGATCGACTGGAGTTCTTCTGGTTTTGGTCCAGTGCTTTGTGAGTCTGCCCCTGTTCCAAGACGACTTGTATTCTGCTTTGACACGTTCTTTCTTCTATGAGCTCAAATCGGTGTCGCCGTTCAGCAAAGTTGATGGTGGACTTTTGTCACCAACCCTGTTGATTTCTATGTTTGCACAAGCTGCGTTTTTATAAATGAAGTTGCTTTGCCCCTTATTGAAGAATGTTCTCACTTTAGCAGATACAAATATAATTTGCCATTCATTGACTGCTATAATCTTCATAAGTATTTAATATAACATTTAATAAAGTGACCAAAACAAGGAGAAATGTGTGGGAGTCTTGCTTATATACAGGGGCAGCTGTCTGCATATCTCCTGGAGGACTGTCTGGGTTGCAGTTTCAGTTCCTCCATCATCATTTCTGTTCTTCCTGTGTTTCATTTCTTTACAATTAAAAAAAGAAAAGTGAGAAAATTTATCAGATAACTGTTTTTGACTAATTACTGATTCTTGTATCTCTAGGTTTCCTTCATAACCTTTTAAAGTCCGGAACTTGCTCATATCACTTTCCAGGTTTAAATAAGTATCGAAAATAAACATGGAATGGTGTAAAAAATAAAAAGTGAATGAAATAGTGAAATTATTCCTCCAGATATTTAATTAAATTCTTTGTCTTTCAGTTACAATATTTTACATTAAACTGATAACAGATTTATTTTTAAAAGCCAGTTTCCTTCCTCTAGTCCAGCGTTAGTTCAGCATTAGAAGCTTGAATCTTTGTGAAGCTTTTTAGCTGAAATGTACAATGATTTTTAATGACCCTCGGAAACCCTGTATTAAGTCATTAAATTATTTTAATTAAGGCCTTAATTGGCATTAAAATTCATTAAATATAATTGTGGCATTAAAATAGCTTCAGAACAGAAGCTTGAGGTGGAGAAAAGGCTAGAGAATGGGGGGAAAAATGCAAATTTGAACCAAAGTGGTGCAAAAAGAACTCGGGACATGGCTGCAGCCTGTCCACGGTGAAGATATGACGAAGGATTTTGCAGAGCATTGAAAAGCATTAAATAAGAGTTACTCATTCATGTATAAACCCTGTAGTAATGAGATAAAGTAAGCTTAAAAACAAATGGTTCTGCAGAAATAAATGTTAGGAGTGTAATTTGAAAGCTCTTGCATCAAACACGCCCTACATCCTGACGCACTGTCCTCTAATGTGTCCAGCTCTCTCCTCCTGTCCATCTTTCATGTATTTTTCCCTTTCGCCCGGTATTGTTTTCATTTCTCGGTCTGCCAGGGTTTTCCCCCTGAATGTCTTTGACTTTTCCATTCCCTCCCCCCCCTGGGAGAGCTTGCTCTTGCAGTGTACTCATATCTGCCAGTAAAGGGAAACATTACAACTATTGCAGATGTTGAAATGTTGATCCCATCCTATCTCGGCCCGAGATCACCACCACCAGCTCAGGTCCGCGGCACAGAGGGCAGCTGCTTCTGTCCGTTTGGAATTTAAAAAAAAAGTAAATCTGCAGCATCTGAGAGGCCCCTGCTGTGAACAGCCAATCACCGGGGCTAATCCATGCTGATGTGTAAAGCCAATTAGAAGCTGGGATCCAGTTGCAATCTGATTTTGTACGCTGGATGTATCTCTGCCAAAGCTTGAGGAGACAGGAAGCCTGTGTGTATCGCTTCATAATATGAGTCTTACTATTGAGGGGTTTATGAGGGCAAACTAGCACGAAATTGAAACAGTTTTCCCCCCCTGGGAAACAATCGAGTGCATGTTCCTTTACTGACATTTAGTTTGATGTCTTTTAGCAGGAATAGGCATGTTTTTAATCTGGTATGACTTGTTACATTGCAGTGAGAGAAAGCTCAAAGGAACATCACAACCAGATGCCATTTATAGCACCAGATAACAAGGCTTCTACCACAGTATTGAACCCCCCCCCCCGAAAGGTGCAAACTTTGATTTCTGTATTTCCATTGCCTGGGTAAGTATGGGAAAATCTTTAGCATTCTCTTCAAGTAGAAATATGAGTCCTGGAAAGAGTTTGGGGCAAAAATACCTTTTGTCCCAGATGTTTCCTCCTACTTTTGGACATGGCTACCATAATGTCAGCTGTTCTTTAGCTCCAACTGAAAATCTTTAACAAATACAGACTTACCATCCTGGAAACCATTCATCTTTTACTTGTTAAATTTAATTTTCCCCTCACAGATTTCTTTTCTTTCGCTTCCGTGCTGCATTTGAAAAAAATGGCACTTAAAGGAAGCACAAAATGCTTCTTTCTAATTCTGATTTATTTATAAAGGCGAGATGGAAGTCTGCAATAGATCTGATAAATCTGCCCAGTCTCTTTTTTTTTTTTATTGAATAAACTGACCTTGACTGAGATGGCAGAAGCCTCCCGTTCTTTAGATGATGTCCACATGTCTTTGTCACCTGTATGCCTTAGGAGAGATCAATGACGTTTTCTCATCAATCTCTTGACCCTGTAATGCCAAATGTATCATATTTGATACATACAGTTTCTGAAATGTTTTGCGTCTGACACCTTTGCATAATTTAATGGTAAAAACTTTGCTCAAAATCCTATTGTACACAATCAGATATACCTGATAACAGCCAGTAGAAGACTACACAAAAAATAATCTTGACTTATCGCATAGTAATAAATTATTAATATCAATTAATAATATTCTTTTTACATATTTTGTTAAAAGGCCAAATAAGGACTTCAAACCAAAAATAAGGGATTTTCTGTTTTTTTTATTTTTTATTGGATCAGGCTTTAAAGGGTTAAGGAAGACGGTAACTTTTTTTCTCTTTAATAAATTAAATTATATTAATAAAAAAAGAGCATTTTGCATATATTATTGTTCTTTGTTTGGTTTCTAAATTAGTGTCATATTTTAAATGTGTAAACTAGTGCCTACATGAGATTTAATGCATTAAAATAATATTCTTGACCCAAAATAAAATGCATAGGAACCTTGAGATAACTGTCTGAAAATATGAAACAAACACTAAGTCATATATTATACATCTGGTTTTAATTGGTACATCACACTTTAATCCAAGCAAGAACGGCCTCTCACAATAAGTTCTCCAAAGCAGGACAATTTTATTGTCATGTTGCAGTTCTCCAATCTTTTTGTTTCCGTTTGCCTCATTTCAGTAGCAGTCCATTTGTCTTCACGTTCATTACAAAATAAACTCTGCAATAAATAAATATATAGATTTATACTTTATATGTAGAAAATAAATATATTGTACCTCTCATAAATAGGAACACCCATATGTACACCTCAGATGCTTGCATTTCTTTTTCTTTAATAATGTTCAAGGCACTCTGAACATTACAAGTCGCCAGCTCTGAACCAAATGTATCTGTTGCTCCTTTAAACCGCAGTTGGTGAAGTGCTTACGCCCCAAATTTACTCATTTAAATGAGATGTTTAGGTTGAGACCAGACCCTCAGCTGGGGCTTTGGATGTTTAGGTAAGTGCTTCATCAGTCCTACAGTCATGGCAGAGATGTTACCCTCATTTTCCATCTTTGACATTCGACTAGTAATAGTTTTTTATCTGCGTACAGATTTTAAAGTACCTGAATATACCAAACTAAGCAAGCCTAACCCTTCTTGTATGATATCAGAAATATCTGCAGCACTCCTGAATGGAACTTCCTGGAGGTCTCTTAGCCTCCAGGTTTAGTTTTTCAGGTTTGTGCTTTAAAATGCACACAAGGATCCCCCCTCTCTGTGTGCTGAAGAATGTCATTTAAGTCTCTACACAAAAATCAACCCCTTGCATCTTTTTTGACCTTTCTGGTTGACCCCAAACTGCTCAGTCCTCCACAGAGGAAGCATTTAGCTGAAGTCCAAAGCCGAGGCGGATGAGAGGCACCCAGGACCGAGTTTATCGTTTATGTCCTGGTCACATGACCTCGATGTGAGCTCAGGGGTAAACAGTTCTGCACACCATCCAGAATGTCCACGACACCTTCCCCCCTTCTCTAATCTTCCTCCTCTTCGTCCTTGTTTGTCTCTGGGACTCCAGTTGTAACCAGTTCTCCCAGTGGGAGCGCTGGTCACCTGTACTGGAACACGTCTCTGTACGCCTGAGGGATCTTCTCGATCTCCACCGGCCGAGGCAAGAAGTGGGTGAGTTTCTGGTGTTTCTTAGTCCTGCCGCCCTCCCTGGGCGAGCCGTCCTTGTTTAACGCCACATAGTAGAAGCGTCCCGTGTCTGTGTGCTTGTAGAGCGTGGAAGCATACGTGTTGTACCAGTTCTCCTCAAACTGCTCCCTGAACACGCATTCTGCTGTAAGCTTGCTCTGCAGGACACGAAACAAGAGGTTAGCTCATTAGGACGGACAAAAATGACCATCTATAGTTAAAATAGTTACTTCTTCCTGCTTTGATGTATTTTATTGAGATTTTATATGAAATTGATAAGTAAATGAAACAGATTTATGGTTTTTAGTGGCATTTTCCAAAAATGTTATAAGGAGAACATCTGTGAACATTAATTTTGAAGTTATGCCAAAGTTTTTAAATTGCGTTTATGTTTTAACTGGACCATGAATTTGCTTTCATTAAATTAGTTAAATATTAGCCCTGCCTGAATGTTACATTGTTCTGTAGGAAAGCAAAATATCCTCTCTGCGTCTCATTTCCCTTTTAATTAGCTTCACCAAGTATCCCTGTCTCTGCTGAAAAAAAGCCTTCCCACAGCATGATGCTGCCACCACCATCTTTTACTAGAAAGATTGTGATCCCATGGTACTGAATACCAAATGTCACACATTGAATCTAATTAACTCCTTCTTCTATAAAAGCTAGATGTTAGCTAAGCGCCGTCCTGTTGACAGATATGCCCACTAACGCTGTGGATCTGTGCACCTCCTCCAAAGTCTCCCTGAGCCTTTTCTTTGATCTGCATTATTTTTGGAACAATCGGAAGTGGAGCCATCTTCCTTTAATTTCCAGACTTGGGGAAAGAGCAAAGCTCAGAAAAAAAATGTTGGAGAAAAAAAATTTGGTGCGCTTTACAGATTTTTCTTTTTAATATGCATCATTCTTTGTAGCAGAAACTCAGAAAATCCCATTTACATGCAGTTGGTTGTAATGCCTTTAACAAGTATTCGTTTGACCTCGTTATGACTAAAGAGAGGAAGTCATTACATGCAGCTTTTCACTTTACTCGTCACTCCTCAGGCCTGCAGAGCTCTCTCTGGGGATGGCGAATCATTTTTCCGGATTGTTTTAGTGTTCACCGACAGAGCAACAAGAGCATGGCTGCAGGTTTAGCAGGTGAGCAGGCTGAGGAACATGACAGACATCAGGGCAGCCAGTTTCTCTATGCTGCCCTTCTTGCTTTTTACAACTCCGCACTTCTACAGGACTTTAGAAGCAGTCTCGATGATTGGCTCTCAGGCTGTGCTTGGCTGCTCTTTGCAGGAAGGCTGTTGTCTGTAAACACAGCCTAAAGGGCACATGACTGGGCCAGCTCCAGCCTGACACACACACACAAACATCTCATTGGATCAAAAAGCTCGCCAAGGTCTGGTGCATGTGAGGGCGGAAGCATCCCTCTACCTGTTCACCCCCCCCTCTAAAGAAAAAAAAATTCCACCTCCACTTCCTGGCCTCTGTTTTTCAGACAGACATGTCTAAATCTCCCCTTCTGTCAGTCAGGTGACTCAGTCAGGTGTGCAATTACTCCTCCAAACCATCATCCACCCACTACTCTCAGGGTCAACCCCCACCTCCCCAACCTCCCTGGATGCCAGACTACAATAACCTGCAGTAACAATATCTGCACTTCCAGCATAATGGCCTGCTTAAAAGTAGCCTCTTAAAAAGCTGAGAGCCAGGGCAGCCCCAAAGCAGGCCCCCAGGTATGGCCCCGGGACACCTGATACAGGATAACGCTGACATACTTCCCCTTCCATTGCTTTTATCTCCTCCCTTTCCCTATCTCTCTGTCTACAGGTATGTGTGATGAAGGAGGAAGTGCACAGAACAGGGAGGTGGAAGTTTGGACAAAATTAGACTGAGTGCAGACCTTTCTGTCTCTATGTGAAACTTTGGCATATAAAAAAAAAACAACACCAAAGGAAGACACTGGGTCTGTATCGTAAAGCTGTTTCTTCCTTGAACCCCTGCAGATAAAGAACAAGCATGAGGAGAAACACATGCTTGTTTTGTCTTGCTGTGGTTTTACCATCAGCTGCATGGGAGTGAAATAATAAAAAAAGCTATGTTTCCATTAAAAAAACTATTAGTCTTTAAAGCAACGACAAGAACATGGTGTATTATAAAACCATGCGGTTCATAGACAGCCTTGAAAGTCTAATGGATAAGGTTGAAAAACGAAATGAATATGGAAAAATATACTAGCTTAAATAATCCAGTTTACTATGTTTTTTATTTTTTGATGATTCTGATTTAAAACCAAAAAAATCATAGAAACCAAATTAATATTATTCAAATCAAGTATTTATGCTTTAAAATTGCCCTTAAGATACCAATAAATGGGAATACAAAATTCGGACATAGAAAAGGTTGAGGAAACCAGACAGCGATTTGGTTTGTATAAACTGAGCCCCTGTTTTTTATCCGTTAGTGGAGGAGTGAAAGGAACTCACCGATCCATAGAGCTCTCCTTTCTCATTCATGCCCAGGTAGAGTCCAGCATCCACCCCTCTGATGCTGACCAGCCCCACTGCCAGGCTGATGAATTCCAGGATACCTGCGGTCAAAAACACACACCAATAAATCAACAGAAGCCCACAGACTCACTGTAATAATTCAGGAGGCGGCCCAAACTTCTACAAGTTGTTTCTGTTCTGCACACTAAGCTGATGGTCTGATTGGAATTATTTAAATATTAATTGAGCTCATTAGTTTGGTTAATAGTTTATTGTAAATATGAACTAATCCTATGGCAACATTTTCGTATGAATTCAGCTCAATGTGTTGGTTAAGTTCGCCACAACCGTATTACTGGTATGTTTGAACTGTGTGTTTTAAATTAATATGTCAACCTTCTTAGTATAAGTTAAGAAACATTTTATGTTTCTGTTCAGATCAGGGGTCTTCAATGTTTTCCAGGCCAAGGACCCCAAACTCATGGCGAGATGGAACGGGGACCCCCTAATTATATATTGTATGAAATTGTGATATATCAAACTGCTCCTATAGTCACTCTATTACAGATAGAGTAATGTAATTAAAGTAATTTCTCCCTGGGATTATTAAAGTAATTCTGATTATGATTCCTGGTTGATGGGACAGGTGTTGTGAAGGAAACGGTGCCCAGCTTAAAAGAGCTCCTGTGTCGCTGAATGTGTGCATTGATGACTGAAAGACATCTTCTGCCTCCATTAATCTGTTTACTGCAGTGTGGTGAATTCATGTTGATGTTTATTTAAAGACATTTCAATTAGTGGAAAAAATTGCAGGGGGAATACTAAAAAAAAGTCTAATCAACCAAAACTTTCGCAGCCCCCATGCAGTAACTCCCTAGGGGTCACAGACCCCCTGTTGAAGACCTCCGGTTTAGAGATGACCAAACCTTTCAGCTTCTGGCCTTCAAATTGGTATCAGAGCCAAAGTATGATCCCAATCATTGGTTTGGTAAACAAACATTTCTACAGAATCAAATAGCGACGGATGTAATGATTATTACAAACAGCATGAACAACCAAAATAGTTGTTTTGTCTAATTTTAGTGATGCTGTAGGTTCTTTTAGCACTTCAACTACATGTTAATCATTTAGTTCAGTTTCTGAGGTGATTCTTAACACCCCATGCTTGTTGATCAAGGTCACGACCCCAACGTTGGTTATTTATGTTTTAGCTGGTTAAGGGACAATGCTAAAGTCATAGTTGCTAGCAAGGTTAGCTCTTAATCTTAACGTAGCTGTTACTAGCGAATGACAAATATTAGCTTTGATTGTTAGAAATAAAGGTTTATAAGCCAAAATTTCCAAAAAGTCTCTCATTATTTGGGTAAATGTGTTCCTATTAGCTGGTTTAGCGACAATGCTGATGCTTTAAGTCAATTGTGCAAGATGGGTTTTCAACCCTGAGTCTGTCACTGACGATGAATGATGAATTTTATCTGTGATTATCAGAGTCTGTTTTGCTGCTATGTTGTTGGAATACATAAAAAAAGACAGACATTGTTACTGTCTTTGTTACATTGTGCCTTAGCTGGTTTATAATAGTGCAAATTCTAAACTGAAACTAGCCTATTAAGATTGCTTTTTTAAAACAAAGAGATGACAATATTAATTAACATTATCAGCTAAGGTGTGGAAGTTATATAAGATATTAGAATAGATTTTACATTTAATGATTTAATCACAAACCAACTGCTTTCCTTTTTAACATTGGAGACTTACTAAGTGGCCATTTCTTAAAGGTATAGAGGACGATGTTTTATTTCCGGGTGGATCATCTAAATAATTGGTCCTCCTAATTGTCAGTCCACTATATAATCCCTGTTGTACGTGAAAAAGTAAGCTTGTATGAGCTAGGAGAACAGCACATTTTAAACAGGGCATGCACGAGAGGAAATGGGATTGTGCACGCTCTTGCACGTGCATTTTTGTTTTAAGTGGAGAGGGCAGGTCTTTTTAAAAATTCTCCACAATATCTTTAAAGCCAAACTTGCAAGATGTGTTTTCAACCCCAACTCAGTCACTGACAATGAATGATGCATTTTATCTGTGACTATCAGAGGGCATGTGTTGCTGCAAAGTTGTTGGAATAGATTTAGGAAAAAAACAAAAATGACAAATGTTACGATTTTGGCACCAATGTGCCTTAGCTGGTTTACACTAATGCTAAAACTAGTCAATTAAGTTTGCTTTTTAAAACTAAGAGATGACATTGTTAAAGAACATTACCAGCTAAGATGTGGAAGTTACATAAGATAAGAATAGATTTCACATTTAAATATTTAATCACAAACCAATTGCTTCTTTTCTTTCCTTTTCAACATTTGGAGACTATAAGGGGCCATTTCTTAGGGGGGCAAGAAGTAGTTTCTGGACTTAAAGTTCAATGATGCTAGATCAGAAGCAGAATAATTAAATAAATAAGAGTTCTGTATCATATTTAAAGTCAGTATTATTGTACATATTATATAGCTTAGGACATTCTGACTGATTTCTATGCCTTTGCACCACCTCTCCTTTAACTGCATCTTTTTGGTGCATCGTAATGACATGAGATCTTCTTTAGTCTGATGGATTTCCACTTAAATGAAGCTTGAGGATGGGTAGAGTGAAGTCTACTTCAAAGGCAGGAAAACAAGTGGTAAAATTAAAAGCCACTGGTTGTTGTGATGCGTTAGTCAGAGAGGATCCAGCTGGCTGCTATGCTTGGCAGATGCAGGCTCATCCAGCCACCTGGCCTCCATGTCCTCGACCTCATCAGATGCCAAAAGATGACAGAGATCATCCCTCTATTTTATTTTTTATTCTTTTTTTCTTTAAGAGAGTGTGTTTCATATCCCTCTAATCAAAGCCTCCTCTAGCTTGGCGCTCTGAGGACGACCTTGCATTTTCATTCCCTTTTTTTTTCTTTAACTTTAAGTGAAGCCAGACAGAGACAAGCACGCGGACCACCCATCCCCTGTAAAACACCGACTTGTTTTTTGGCTCAAGCATGAACATTAAACCGTAGCTTGAATTCCGCGGTGGTCACGGTTTAATTTGGAGTTATTCTGTCCCGCGGCGAGCGAGCCGCGCGGCCCGCACCTGTGACACATGCGGCGCCGGGACATGTGCGCGCCTCTTCCCTGTGACCCCAGCCCCTTTAAGCGCCCCTCATTTCACAGGTGACCCCCGAGCTGTGGCCTCGCGAGAAAACAACAGCTGTGGCTCCAAACATGTGGAGATAGTCTGCCTATTAACAGGCTCAATTTATCAGAAGGAGGGGACAGGCGCGCGCACGTCTTAGAGCTAGTTGCCCGAGGTGAGGTGCACGCGCACGCGCTCGCGTGTTTGCAGTGTTTTGAAACACCTGCACCAGGCGCGCACAATGTTTTCCTTCTTTTTCTTGGACAAAGCCGCGCGGCTCTTTCTTAGCTGCGCGCGGAAGGGACAGTGCGCACGAGCGAGTTCACCGGGGATGATGCGCCGCAGCAAAGAACCTTTCTCTGATTTGAAGATATGCTTTTTTTTTCTTTAAGAAATAAAACTATTAGATCCTCATATTTTCCAAAACTTTAGAAGGTTTTGAGCCTCTTTTCCCTTTATATGTATGAAAATCAATAAATATACAAGATGCCAGAAATTATAGTGACTGAGTAGATAATTAGCATTAAAAAAAACAACACTTTTTAAAATTGGATATTAACAGGGAAAAATAAATCTTCCTGACTCAAATAAGTCGCATCCCCTTTACATTCATTCTAAGACCTGAAGAAACTCACCAAATCTGCTGTGGTCCTGCCTTGTCCCATGCACTGTGCCGTTGGGGAATATCTCCAGCTGAAAGCCTGTCCTGCAGTAGAGCTGCCGCCGCCTTAGGATCCCCTTAAGGTGGCCAAAATCTGTGGGCGACCCCTGCTGCAGCCTGCCCTCAATCTGCCCCAGCCGCTCGCTCAGCCCCACCGGAGTCTCCGGCACGGGTGCGCTTACCAGCGCAGGGAAGGTCTGTAAATCCAAGTCGAGCGTCCCCAGCAAACTCCCGACCTCTGCCATCGTTTGCACAGCTGTCACATTAAGCGAAGGCATTTGAGATGTATGAGCAGCGAGATGCGGAGGGAGAAAAGTTTTACACACAAGTCCGGTCCATGCACCCAGGAAAAAAAAAGAGCGTCCCCTGCGCGCCGCGCTCCTCCAAACTCAGGGAAGTCCTCTCAGTTTATTGATAGTCCTTTGCTATAATCATGGGTTTAATATCTGTGTTTATCAAATGGAAAGACTCTAATATATACATACTCCCCACGCATTCTCACATTGGACACTGAGATTCAAGCCACGCCTGGCTGGCATCCCTTCTTACGCGCATCAGTTTGCTTTACTTAATCCTAACTTTCAGGCCAACATTTGCGATTGATGATGCAAATTAGATCAAAGATCTTTCAGGTATAAAGTTTTTTTTTTTTTCATGTTCCAGTTAATTTAATCCATGTGCAGAAAGGTCTCCAGAATGTATTGTCTTCCCTCTTTGTGGTTTTCCGCTGTCTGTTAAAACCGAAACGCCCTTCCAGTGGCAGAAAAATGTGGTAACACGCTGTGGTCCATTAAAGTGCGACGCAGATGTGAAGACTATCATGGTTAAAACACACATAGAACGACTGGCTTTATATATAAGCACTAACTTCAGTAGCCCCTCTTTAACCACTCAGGGTATTTTTTTTTCTATTTGGGCTTTTGGGTCAGAATCCTGAAAAAAAAAAAGAAAGTAAACATGCAAAAGTAACATTTACACTAAAGGGCTCTCAAAGAGCCCCCTGCACGCGCTCATACTAATCCAACCTCCTGCATGCACGTTTGAGGACCCAAGCAGTATAAGTTGGAGCTTTTCCTCGGACTGTTTTCCCCACCTCTTCACTGGAAGCAGGTGCTTTCTTACCCTCCGCACAAAGTTCGCAGTAAACTCCAGAAAACCAACAGCTTAAACCGCTGACATCTGCAAGGAGGGAGGGATGCAATCCAGACTGTGATGAAGAGCTGTATTTTTAGTCTTTGAAGAGATATCTCCCATGACTTTTAATCGTTTTTTAAGCTGTGAACTATCAAATTTAGAGCTCCCTGTTAAAGTATTCTTAGAGCTTTTTCTAATTTGGAAATCAGAAATGGTCATGTATATTTTAGCCATGTGATTTAGGTGTATGCGAACTCTAAAATAAAAAAAGGTTTTTGCAGTTTTTCTCAGGCCCTTCTAGAGCGTTTCATCTCTATTGACCAGCTGTTCATTCTCTAATAAAGATGAATGCCCTCAGCCTCATACTGCCACCACCATGTCTACAGCTGTGTAACAAACATGGGAGTGAGGGCCTAGTGGTTAGGGCATAGAGCTTGGAATCTTGAGGTTCTGAGTTCGAGCCCCACTCCCCCAAACTGCCCCTCTGGGTCTCTGAGTAAAAGCCTTAAACCCACACTGCTCCCTAGGGCCATGGGCAGTTCTAGACAGAGGCCAAACGGGGGCTAGTGCCCCTCTAGATCATATCCTGGCCCCTGCTATACATAATATTCAAAGGAATTGATGACATGCGCTGGAACAGACATGGTTACCAATAGGTATTTTGGATCTATTTCGTTTTTTTCTCTACAAATTCTGCCCTACTAATTATTTAAAAACAATAAGGTGATAGCTTCAGTTGTATTGAGACAGGATCCCAGTTTTCATCTGCTAAATGTAAAAAAACTAAAAAAACTTGTATTTTTACAGCTGAATTTATCAGCTTTTCTTGAGTTCTAATTCAGATTTTATAAAAACGGTAATTTTAACTTAAATTAAGTCAAAAATATGTAAAAATCCTAAATTATGAATGCATATTGACTCAATAAGACATAGAATCTTAATTAAACCTGATTGAATAGAAATGTCATATAATGCAGCTATCTTAATATATTTTAATACCTTGACCTGTTTTTTATTTCAGTCTGAAAACACCAAGGCCCCCTACTGGGCCCCTGGTACATTTGGTTGGACCGCCACTGCCCTGTGCACCCTATAATGGAAGCCCACTGCTCCCCAAGAGAATGGGTTAAATGCAGAGGTAAATTTCTCCATTGTGAGATCAATAAAGTTCAGTTACTAAGAGTGACAACTCTAGCAAATGTTCAACCTTTGATGTTATTAGTTAAGACCACCGTTTTCCACCTTTGCATGACTCTTACCTGGCTTAGGGATGTCCTGTTACAAGTTTTTCAACTAATACCATAACAACATTGACTCAAAAATATATATATACACAAACCATTCATACTTTTCTTACTCATTTTGTAGTGTGGGTTATTAGAAAAGGCTTGATCAAGTGACGATACACAGAGAAAAAAATAGTCAACAATTAGTATAAGAACAAGCAATCCATCTCTTCTTAACCACTTGGTTATGTAAAGGGTGCTTATATCAGATATTTTAGATAAAGACTGAATATTTACTAATGGCTGATACTGGATCAATATCAATATGGGATCAGGTCATCTCTACCCTGGCCTGTGGGTAAATGCTACTGGGACTTTTCTATTTCTTCTCTTTTTCCTTCTGTAGAAGTCAGTTTTATGAAAAGCACAGTTATCTTTTCAACAGATTCTTGCAGCTCTGAAATTCTTCTAGGGTTTACATACAGACCCCTGAGCTGCTTCTCTAACGTGTTCTCTACATTTGATATTCAGCCGTGCTTTTTCCATTTTCAGACGATTTCAGATTTTTTTCTGTGAGCTATTCAACTCTTGAGGTTTTATTTCAAAAGTGATTTAAATTTCACCAAAACTCTCTCCCTGACCTGTCTGCTGTGTTCCTTGGTCATCAGGATGCTGTTGTTCACTAATGTTCAAACCTCTGAGGGCTTAACAGAACAGCTGTAATCATGCTGAGATTAAATAACAAACAGGTGGACTCTGTTCCACTTGGCTGCACTGATTTAGGTGCATCAGAGGAAAGCTGGCTCAAAAGCAAAAACATTCCTTCAACTTCACAATTATGTACGACGCTAAGTTCATCTTTCATCTGTCACATAAAATCCCCCCAAAATATGTTATATTGCTCGCATGACAAAATGAATGACATTAGAGCACATATTTTAGATCATCTTAGAAAAAAACACTTAAAGCTTCTACGTTTCCAGTGTTTTTGCAGGCTTTTAGAAGATGTGAGGGTCTCAGGTTAATGTCTGATTAAAAATGTTTGATCTGTGCCATCAGGCACATGAAAGGAAGCACCAAGATACCCAAAACAGAACTGATATAATAATCATAATTTATGACTGATTGGGGATTTTTGCACCTCTTCTGTGCACAATGGAACAACAGGTCCCGACTTGAGGTTGTAGAGAAAAAAAAAAAGGAAAGGAAAAGAAAAACACAGCTGTTTTGTTGAGGCCTTTATTTCTGTGATGATCCGAACGACAACAAACTCCAGGAGTGTTTTAATTAGTTCGCCGCTCCTTAGATATCAGTGACAGCGGGTCCTGATGGGAGGAGGGTGTGTGATCACATCCACAACACCATTTAACTATCAGCATGTTATTTCAGACCTCCTTCGAGCTGCTTACAGAACCCACCGCCCCCCCGAGGGGGAGTTCTCACCTTGGAGCTGCCTGTCGCAGGCTGCAGCAGCTTCCCTGCAGCGAAACGTGGATTTATGACAGTGCCTGGCCGCCACAGAAGGCTGACAAATAGCAAGCTTAAGTGTGTTTGATTGTTTTGATGTCAGAGTAAGGATTTAGATGAATTTTCTGACTTCTTGTTTCGGGCTAATTTATCAACTTTTGTGGAGGTGCTGCAGTCTATTCTCAAGCAGATGTTACTGGCTCAGAGTGGAATACACAGTGATGGACCCTCCAAAGCACGCAGGCCTTTTTCACTGCTACTAATTATGCCACTATAAATCTTAAGGGTGTGTCACGGCTGCATTGAAGTCAGAGGAGTGACGGTGGCTTTCAGCTGGTGCGTTATATGAAAGGTGGTGGGGGTGATGAATGCCCTGTGGGCCTCCGCTTGATGAATTGGGCAAGGGGTTGACGAGGAGTCACCGATGGTCAGGCTTTGTGCGAAAAGACACCAGGGCCCTCGTGGCCCAGGAGGATGAAAGGAGGATTCGTCTCAGCAGTAGGTTGGGAGGTTTAAAGAAAGCAGAGAAGAGGAGAAAGAAGGAGCAAGTGAAACAGAAATGAGGGGGGAAAGGAAGCTCTTCTTCCTACTGATTTTTACTCTCTGTCCGTCAGCTTCAGGCTAAACTCTAAACCCATGTAATGCTGGCACTCCGAATTTTGATTTCTTTATCACGGTAACTGTTATAGATACATCTGTTACTGGTCAGTCATATTTAATAGATGACATGGCAGAAATATAGCTGCAAATAAAAAGGAACTGAGAGTTAAAACATTCCCATATGCTGAGAACCTGCAGAGGATTCAGAGACGGAGATAATAACCTTAAAGCACAGCTTTGAAGTCGCTCTCCCATGAGTCACTGGGAGTGAGTTCACACTGAAAATGAAGTTACACTTGCATTGGGAACTGGGGACTAATAGGAGCCTCACCTGTTTGTTTGGATTAGACAAGCTTCACATGTGTCCTCCTCAGAGAGTGGAGCCAAGGTCTGTCTAGAGAACCTGAGCCAAGACAGGCTGAGTTGATTCAATTATGATGCGAGGAGGAGGAGTTTGTTATGGAGGGGAAAGAAACCTCTCAAAAGGTCGGGAAAATACCTTCCAGCCGGGGTCTTGAAAAGGGTGCGCACCTCTTCATCGGTTTCACATTTTATCACATCGCAACCAGCTTTTAGGTTATAGGCTGATACAGAGATTCCCTCTGAAGGTGAAGAAGCAGGATATAGGCTAAACACTCACTTGAGATACATATTTATTATGTAATCTCCAAATCTACGTTGTATGGGAGAGAGCAAACACCTTTGTTGATTTCTACCTTAGTGGAACGCAAACACGCCACCCCATTTGAGACACGGCAGGGGCAGCATTATGCTGTGGTGTGTTGATTTTTTCTTTTAGCAAAATAAACTTTCCTAAAGGATGAAGCTAAGTAGAAGCTAGTAGATGGCAATTTTGGAAGAGAACCTATTAGATGGTGCAAAACACTTCCAAACTCAGAATCTGGCCAAAGTTGAAAGTGGATGTTCTCAGACATTCTCCATACAAAATGTGATTAGGTTTGGAGGTAATTTTGAATCTGGGGAGGTTAAAAGAAATACCCATACATTTTTCATATTTTCACTTTAAAAAATTAGAATAGATTTAGAAGGTAAACATGCCGTGTATCTTTTTCCTTCTACTTTTGACACTTTTGCACAAGTTGGTGTTGATCTGTGATATCGTGAAAAATACCTCTTTAATGTCATTAGTTTCCCCATCTACGGATTCGGGAAATATTCCCACAGCATGATGCTTCTATTACCATGTTTTACAATTGCAAATGTGTGCCATATATCTATTTCCTCCCAAAATATTTTTTTTTTTTTTTCTGTTTACAAACTGTTTTTCTAAAAACCTCTAATGCTTTCACAGAACAGATGCATTTATATTAAGTTGATATCACACAAAGGACTCCATTTACTCGTTAGGCCATTTATGAGGACAATCAGCTGCGGTCGATTTCATTTAGGTGTATCACGGTAAAGAAGGGTAAATAAAAACTGCAGACAGCACATTTAGGATCTCCTTTGTAACCACTTTGTATTAATATATTCTATAAAATCATGATAAAAAACGTTAGTCTGTCTATGTTTGTTTAGAATTTCAGGAAACGTAAACAATAAAAGGTTAATGGATGTGGGATACATTTATTTTATATGTCAAAATACATTATATCTATATTCCAGAATAATGACACTAAGTGAGAAAGTTTTATTCTTCCCAACTTCTGCAAAGATCTCTACTTTTTTGGTGCTTTCTTTTTTGTCTGATTGGGTCTGAAAAAGTGAAATATTTCAATCTGCTGTCATGGCAACAGAACATTGGTGTCTGCCATACATCTGTAATGAATGTCCAGTGTAGAAGAAAAACTTCTGATTTTCCTAATTCCTCTCCTCTTATGTTCTAATCAGGGATCACATACCCAAACCCTTCCTGATCTCAATCATAGCAAGACTGGAGGTAAAGAAAGGGCTGACTCAGTGTCACGGGGTACCACCGGGTTAACAAGGCTACTACAGGGGTCAGAAACCCCCTCTGTGTCTGCCTGCTAGCAGAACTGCGCCACTTTGCATAAAGACAGTTAGCTGCAGAGCACAGAGAGAGCACGGGAAGATATCATCTGGTCTTATTTTACCTTTTGTCAAGCAGCATGTGGAAAATGATCTTCGCTGTGAGTTATTTGCAGAGCTGGATTCCATGTTATTTCATTCCCAGGCAGAGACATAACAGAGAGGGTCTCTACTTTCACACAGGTGGTTCTCCGGCCTTGTTCAAGGGCACCGTGTGCGTAGGGGCAGGGGCTGGGAGGGAGGAAGGGAGGGCAGACCCAGACAGATGCATGCGAATTTAGGTAATGGTGTAACATTTCAGCGCCTGCTTTACTTGGCCGTCCCATGTGAAGATAGTGTTAATTAATTTGTTTGCTTTGCTTTCAAGCACCAGCAAATGGAGCCCTCCAGGTTTAGTGAAGCCACTTGTAAGCAAGGAACAGCGTCTAAAACCAACATTTGTTGTACAAATTGCTTGCATGTGTCCCTGGAATTGGGGGGGAGGGGGGTTCTTGTCATGACACCAACATAGATGTTCTCTTTTTTTAACTCAAAGGGAACAAAAAAAAAATTTTGCAGGAATATTTGAACTCTGTCTCCCAGATTCTGGTTTAGCAGTTAATTATCCGTACACTAAACTTGTGGTTTTGCTCCTCTCATCAGACAGCTGACTTCAGCTGGAGCACTACAAGCCATATTTCCTAGTTTGAACTTCCCACTCATGGTGAATCTTTTTTATTTTTTGGTTTTTCAAAGGCTTCTGCTTTTATGGAAGCCACATTCCAAGTGGCGAATGCACATCTGTAAGGCTGTGCAGGCGGTGACGCTGGGATATGAATCTCACTGAATGAGCAGTCAAACGACGCTCCACCTGTCCGCCGGCCGACTGCTGCTTTCTCAGAGCTGCAGTGCTGCAGTCTGAGGTTGCCAAGTGTATATGCATGATCATGATCCTTTCTGATGAGGGAACTGTCCCACTGAGCGGGACTATTTTTCTTACTACAACACAGAGCAGGAATCTACCCTCAAACAGATGTTAGGAGCCCTTTGTAGAGGCTCTGGCATAGAGCCCAAGTCTACCTATCTGCACAGCTATTTACATGGCAATCCAGCTGCTCAGTCTTTCTACTCTTCCCTCCACCCCTCTGTGCTCGCTCTGCCTGTGCCTTTAGCCCACCCCAAACCTTGCCTTTTGAAATCAAATACCTGCTCTTATATAAACTTTGATCAATCAAAGGCAGTAATTTGTTTAGCCTGGTAGACAGTGACATACTGGTTCAGGTTTGGTTACTCACAGAAGAAAAAGGCCAGGCTTCCCGTATCTGAGAATGTCTCAGGGGTGACGCAAACTTTTACCCCATGCTTTTATATTTAGCTGCTTTCTTTCTCAGAAGAGACAAATATTTCCCAAATGTTTTAGGCCTGCTAATTTGATTTATTGTCAGATGTAGTGTTCAAGCAGATGTGAAGAAAAAAGATTTCTAATTAGCATGGTTCCAGGAATAAGAGTTTATAATTGCATGCTTACTAACATCGGCAGAAAGACGTAAAGATTTCTCTGAATAGAAGGGATTGGTGGTAATGATCGACTATGGACAATTTAAATTAAATTCAGTAGCTGCTCAGGTAGCAGTATTGCTTAACCGTAAGAAGGTCCATGGTTATAATCCCACCCTGATGTCTTTCTGCATGAAGTTTATTTATTAGGGTGTTAGTATAAAAGGTAACCCTCAGTTGTCCTTAGGTGTGAGAGTGTGTGCATGATTGTTTGTCCTGTGTGTTTCTGTGTACCCAGAGATGGAGGTTGGATGGACTTTTATTCCTCTTTTATTCCGCATACCAGAATTTAGAAAAGTAAAACTTATTTGTATATTGAAATTCCAACCACTTTCTTCCTGACCTATCGGCTCTTTGGTCTTCCCTTTGTTCACCAATGTTCTCTGGCAAATCTTTCGGGTTCTTGCAGAACAACTGGATTTCATGCAAATGGTTTAAATTACACATTAGTGCATTCCCATATAAAGACCGGAATAATCCAACTCCTTGATACATCAGGGATAAAAGTTTTCTTTATGTTTCCTAACAGATCACTTTGCTCCCAGACAACAGGTTAATTGTTGGGTCCTAGAATTTCTTAAAGTAGATAAGGAGGGAGATGTTTAAGCTTTTATGATCCTCTCCTGTGGAACGAACCCAAGTCCAAGTTGTAGAGACAGGAAATGTGTTTACTTTGAAAATTAGGATAAAAGCCATTATTTTTGATACAGGGTATTGTAGGGGTGGATTGGGTTACAAGAGCTTTATGCTACTATAGTGCTAGGTTGCTGGAGGGCCTGATGGCAACATTTTCCCACTCTGACCCTTTCTACTACCACTCTCCAATTTTTCGAATAATAATCGTGTCACCTAATGTTCCCTTTCTATTGCTTTCTTTTTTAAGGTAGCTAAATCTGGCCTAGAGTTCTGTTCATTTGGGAAAATATGTCCTGGAGGGAGGCATCAGCTGGGATGTTGCTGCCAACGATTTCATGTTCTACTTCGGAAAATGATAAATTTGCTCCTGTCTCTCTGATAGCCATTGGCTGAGACTTGACTGTGACTTTCTTTTATATTCTAGACCTGAAAACTGACTCAGACGCTATTTACTCAACTGTGTTTCTCTCCTATATGAGAGAATAAAGAAGTTACTACTGCCATAAACGTTTGACTTTTCTCTCACATAGAAAGTATTCCCAGATCAGTGGTTTCGTGTGTCTGTTCTGTCTACTCATAACCCCCCGCCCTTTTAAAGGGTATATATATATATATATATATATATATATATATATATATATATATATATATATATATATATATATATATATATATATATATATATATATATATATATATATATATATATATATATATATATATATATATATATATATATATATATATATATATATATATATTGTGTGTGTACGTCCCAAAAGAAAGTACTTATCTGTTTGCAGAAAGTCATTCTAAATAATAAGATTTTATGAACTGTTGTTGTTTTGTCCAGATGTTGTACAACAAACTTCTGCTTGCTACAGATAGTTAGAAAACCAGGTGTAGCTGCCATCTATTACCGTAAGTATTTGTTTGAACATTTTATTTTCAGAATCCCAACAAAAACAGCCAAGGTGTTTTATGATCCAGAACACAGTCTTCTCAACCTGCTTTATATCTGGTCCTTATTAGGATGCAGCTTTATGGCGGCAGCATCATAGGAAGATAATTAGACAAGCAACCTTCATGCAAATGAAAGGAAATGAATTCACTGTCCACTGGGGCCCTGAAGCTGGCTGACTCGTCAGTAGAGGGTGCTGATGTGTTTTCCCCTCAAAGAGCTTCAGCCAATATCTCAGATTGCCTCAGAATCATGCAATGTCACGCCATGACAAATGGAGATACATTAGTTAATTAAAGTGGGGAGTTCAAAATGGGGTGATGCAGGTTGTCATTTTTTTTCTCTCCCCTCTCCACATTCCGTTCAGTCACGATATAAAAGCAGATCCAGGTCCAGCTCTGACTCTCCTGGCTTCAAGGATGCAGTTCTTTTCTCTGTTCCTGTAATCAAGGCCGTCTCAGCATCTGACGTCTTTTGTTTGTGCTTTTCTTTATTCTTTTTCCCATATTGGTTGTTGACTTAAGTGACACCTTCTTTGATATGTTCCGTGATATAATTTATTGTCTAAAATGTTTTGTAGCGTTGGTTGCTTAGGCCTGCACCTAAGCAACCAAAATGTCTCGACATTAAGCAGTTGTTCTGAAAAAGCAACATGTTAAATTTCTTAAAATGATCTGACATCAAAAAAATCCCATAAGAAACCAAAAGCACCCATGGATCCATAGCTGGGATTTGCATTTTAATGCTTCAAATAAAAACAAAAGTAGGGGAAAGTCATCCAAGCCAATTTAGCATCTCTGACTTTGATGTTATTGGGGCTTTATTGCCAGAACCTAGGCTGGAGGCAGAGACAGGTGCACGGCGTTCATCACATCCTGATCGAGGAGTAAGAGGGCCAAAATATTCTTTTCGACATATTGGAAACGTTTATTAACAGATGGAGACATGTGCTAGCAAACGTTCCCTCACTTTGTCCAGAAGCAGAGTAGGGGGAAAAAAAGAAGAGCGAGTGGAAAGGAACATTTAATTTCAAATGGCACGGTAGACTCAGAGATAGGAAAGAGAAGGAGGGAGAGATAACGCATAAATCAATCCAAATTTATTCTCTGCATGTCTATGGATTTACTGGGCTTTGTAAAAGTATTAACACCTCCTAAATTTATTTATCTTTTGTCATATAACAACCACAAACTTCAGTGTAGAGTATCAGAACTCCTTTTTAGCTCAAAGCAGGGTCTAACATCACAAAAGCATGATGCTGACAGCGTCATATTTAACAATGGATAGTGTTTTGAGATGGATGCAAAATAATAGATTTCCTTCACATGTAGCAATTTACATTCAGTTCAGTTTATTTATATTGTACCAATTAATCTGTGTTTGCGGCTCCCATGTATAACTTCAGAAATCTTTCAAACACCTCTTGATGACTTGAAACAGATTAGTCATTGACTTAATTTGAATGGCATTAAGTTGGCCTCCGGTGATAATATGTGATTTAAATCCCATTATAAACAGTTGGCACTGAAAAATTATTCTATGCATTTGTTAATTCAAGGCTGGACAACTGCAATTTTTTACTAACAGGATGTGTACAGAATGCAGTTAAAAGCCTTAATCTTATTGAGTTGCCGCAGCAAGACTTCTGACTGAAATGAAAAAGAAATATATTTCTTTCAGCTGTCCTCTGTTGGCTTAATCCTAAATCAAGGCTAGGATTGAAAGATCCCATTCTCCTAATAATCACTCTCTTGTAGAACCAACTTCCAGTCCTGGTCAGTGAAGCAGACACTTTCTACTTTTAAGACTGAGCCTAAAGCCACTTTGTTTGATAAAGTTTGTAGGAAAAGTTATTTGTATTATCTTGGGCTATCTCATGCTGCTCTCGGTTTCGGCTGCTAGAGGACATAAAGGCCACTTTTCCTTACTGTTACATTATTCCATCATTCTCAGATTTTTCATTGATTGCAGTTATTTAAACTTTTGACTTGATGTTCTCAGTTTGTCTCGTCTTGTAACTACATCTGGCCTTGGTTTAATCTTTGACAACATTCTAGACCCATCAAGAAATAGCCATTGAGATAGGAGGTGTACCATCAGAAGACCAAGCAAGTTGGTCCTCCTTCCATTCAAAATACAGCCAGATCTGTGACAGACCCAATATTTTTGCTAACTGATTTAGAGGTTTTGCTCCATATTATAGTTCGGTTTTTAGCCTTGTGAAATGTTTTTAAAGCCTTTTAGGAGGTCCCAAATTGGTGAAAACACACAAACTTACTTTAGTGGATGAGCCGCTGAACAGATTATTTAAACCATGACTTCTTTGAACCACTTACCTTTCCAAATTGTGTCGCTGTGGATGACGCTTTAACTTTATGTCCTCACTTTTATTTCCTACATTTGAAAAGAGTTTTAGAGCTTATCTGCTTAACTGTATTTCTTTCTTAGACAAAGTCTCATATGGAACTAGTCTACCATTACTTTGTATACCATGATAAATATTCCAGGATCAGAGCTTCTGTATGCCTTATGTATGTCTGTTCTGTCTGTTCAAACTTCTCGTCAGTCATGGAAAAAAGCCAGTTAAACTGACCTTTATTTTGCCTGAGGTTACTGTATGGTTTGGAGAAGTTTTCCTCCCCACTGTCACTACATGCTAATCAAGGAGTGCACACTTCAAAGTCAATAATAATCTGCTAGGTTTTCCTTGTTAGAAACGCAAAAGATTAATTCTGTCTGTACGATTGTGTGACTCTGAAAAGTGCCTTGAGATTAAATGTGTTATATACTGGTGCTATTTAAGCTGAATTTAGTTGATTTCTCACGGCTTTCAACCAACAGAAGCGTTTTTCTTGCCCCATCTGAGGAATGCAAGATCATTTGAGGCCAGATTCCCCCGAATGAAGTGCTAAGCTTGAAATAAACACAGATGAACTCCATTTATAAAGTTTGTGACTTCTGAGAAGACTAAAGTGGTTAAGCTGAATTGAAATAATGGGTTTTAGAGTTAAGGGAGGGATGCAAATAAATGGATGCCTAATTTTATAGATCTAAACAAAAAAAACCCCCAACAATAAATGCAATGAATCTTTTGAACCCTATTTTAAAACTACACACGTCTTTGGGTTTGTCAATGATAAGACAAAATAATCCCAGCTAAAATAACATCACTGTTGCAGCAATAAGTTTAACAGGCTGAAGCTGTTTCAGATCTAGAACTTCAGTGAAAGAGTGCTGCACCTTAGGTGCACAAGGGAGCGTTAACGCAGATCATCCCTCCAGTGGCTGTTTGACTTTATGACCATAACTGCTCTGATCAAAGCATCTAAGTTTTTATAGCCACTTTCATGCCCAAAGTCTGTTCCTGTTTTTTTTTTTTTTTGCTCTCAAGTTTGATTACTTTCTGTTAAATTCATACTCTGTTGTCCATTTCATTGGATGTGAGTATGCTTATTTTTATAACTATGATTAACAGATAAAAAACTTACCTGCAATTCTGTACTATGGGGCAGTTTTAGTGAATTCTGTTCTAGTCAATCTAATCCAGCACCCCCCACCCAACATTAGATTTTCTAGGTTGTAAAAGGGGTATCATCGTTTTCGAAAGTGCTATGAGGATGATGTAATAAAATGAGTTGAATCTGCAGCTGCAAATTGTGCAAAACCACAAACTGGTTGAAAGATTTCCCTACATAACATCTTTTCTGATCCAGTTTCTGTCATACTTTTCAAGCATGTCTAAGTCACACATGTTCCTCCCCAGTATGCGTTCCTCTATCAGCTTTATCCCTCCTGTAAGGTCGCACAGCTACAGCTGGCATCAATATGTCGGGGGGCCTTTTTTTTCTGCTGTCTGAGCCCCAGTGCTGGAAAGTTACATTCATCTGGGTAATCAGTTTAGAAGATAATGAAAACAGAGATTGTTTACAGAGATTAGGCCCTTGGAAATGGGGTAATCAGTGCTTTGGAGGGGCACTGACAGCAACGCGCTGGATCCGTGTCTATAGAAACCAAGCAGGGTCGTTGCAGCCCTCCGAGCTTCGATGTCATCGCAGATAGAAGATAGAGTGCCGTATCCTCCGCTGCTCCCCATTTGGTCCTCCTTGCTGGAACGAAATCACTCAACGTTTAACAAACCCAGCACCTGTTGGCCAGATGTGTTTGAGTAATGAATAAAATATAGTATGAAGTAAGCTTTTTTGACAAAAATATTCAGAGGAAAAATTAATCACAGCCTTGATTTCTCCGTAGCCCTGTTGTTTAATGTCCTGTTATGATGTACGTGGCAATGGATTTATAGATTTACATCAGTGGGAGGAAGCTGCAGATTACTCCTATTCAAAGACAACATTTAATGTTTTCATAGGCGTATGGATTAAATGCTTATGCTGACATAAACCGCATCAAAACAGAGGCCAACTGTCGTTTTCTCCTCCTACATGAAGGTAGGTTTTAATTTGTGCAGGTCAAGTTGTGCTATTTCTTGGCTGAGCTGTCAAATCATAGACAAAGGAGACTCGGGTTCAACCCAAGCTTCTTAGGAAAGTCTTGAAAATAATTATCAGTATCTCACATCTCATACGTCGAGGGGGAACATGTGTTTAGGATTTGGACTTACAGGGTTGCCCCGTTTTTTTTTAACCAGTCAAAACTTGCTTGTATTCCATAGTGTTTATGGCGTTGTAGTGGGACGCTTGATTTCTCAATATGTCATCTGAAAGAAAAAAAAAGATTTGTAAGAAAGATAGATGGCGGAGTTTCCTTGAGGAAGACAGAAAGCTTGATGTGCCAAGACAAGAGGTAGAGCCCCTCAATTTGGCTCGCTCAAACAACTGTTGGCGCTTCTAGAAATATCTACACTTCTGTGCTTTGCAGGGAATACAAATTCAATGCTATGAAACAGATTTCCTCTGCTTTTGCTTGGTCACACTTTGGATCATCAGAAAAGTTTCAATATCAAACATATATAAACATACAAAGAGTTTTCAGATGATTACTCAGTGTGGAAATGGAACCTGGTGCTGTATGAAAAAGTAATCACATCAGTGGAACACTGCAAAAAAAAAAAGTCAATCTAAGTAATTTTTACTTAAAATAAGTGCATTTTTTATTTGAATTAAACAGATAAGTGAGTTACTTGGCTAATGGGATGAGACAATTTACATTTAAAATAAGAAAAAAACAACAACTGCAGTGTCTTATTTCAAGTGCATAATATCTAATAATATTAAGGGTAATGCTTGTTCCATTAGCAGATAATTTTATACACTTATTTCAAGTAATATAAACTCATTTTTAGACTGCTTTTGTAGTGAGGGGTCTGCAACATGAACGACCA
Source organism: Cyprinodon tularosa (assembly GCF_016077235.1). NCBI lineage: Eukaryota > Metazoa > Chordata > Actinopteri > Cyprinodontiformes > Cyprinodontidae > Cyprinodon > Cyprinodon tularosa. Next base: position 1,496,500 of record NW_024039141.1, on the reverse strand, counting down.
GTTTAAGATCATGCCACAGCATTGAAATCAGATTTAAGAACCAACTTCAACTGTGTAGTTCCGAAACTTTGCCTTTTTTGTGATTTTGTTCTTTTGTAATTCTGGAATGGAGTTGCTTAAGGGCTTCAGATCATTATCCTGCAATACTTTGGGTCAAACTTATGTCTAAACTGATTTTTAGATATGTTTTTAGAACTTGTACCATCAATTATCGCTATTGGGATGATCCTAAGGCATTGAAGTAGACTCAAAAGTTTCACGTCACCACCATCCTGTGTGACAGTTCTTGTCCTAAAAGTGACCTTGTGGTTAGAGCAGTGCTTTTGCATTTTAGATTTTAAGCTGCAAGAATCCTGGTTTAAAAAATAGACTCTCTGGTCCATGAGTGAGACCCTTATCCCCGAGAACTGCAAAAAGCTGCTCACTGCTTTTTGATGACTGTCCTCCTCATTGAATCATAAACATTGAAACGAGACAAGTGTGACCTACAGAGCTATAGATGTTCTCTTCATTTAGTTGTGAGGTTCCGGGTGTCATCAATCCTCTTGAGCTGCAGTTTTGTTAGTTCCACAATTATCTGGACATTTCTGTGTTTTCACCGTTAGACATGGTTCTGTGATTCTATCCAGACTGTTCTTTACTTTTATTAGATCAGTTTTTAGATGCAGTATTTGGGCCTACTTTGAGTCGGTGATTTCTTGGCTCTGTGGTTCAGGCAGAAATCAGACTGTGTGTAACTGAACTCAGCTTTCCAGAAATTATTGTTAATCACAGTTAATTTCCCTTTGGGATCAGTAAAGTGTTTTTGAATTGTATTTGAATTAAGGTATGATATACACAAGGGGCCAATTATTTATTCACCTCTTGCTCTCCTTATTAATGAAATCATTTTATAACTGCCCCTTGTTTTTACTCAGTTTCTCGCTTTTTAAATGTCAGACAATCTGTGTGTGTTTAAAAACAGCAGTTTAAAGAAGAAGTAAGGAGGTTATTGCAGATAAATTCTGTTTTTTGACTTATTTTTCCCTCTAAATGATCACATGCAGCAGATCTTTTTAGTAATGGTGAGGATGGGTGTGAATCTTTTGTTTTGAACCAAATCCAAACATTGCTGTCAGTGGAGTCTGGGTCCTGGTCCTCCACCTCTGTCCAAAGGATCTGGCATCGTCTCCTCTGGCACTGTAACGTCCCGGGGGGATTTTTTTTATTGTGATCAGAGTTAGGGGCAGAGACCTGCTATAAAATTTCCCACAATAAAATGAAACAGAGACACCCTGGACTTTGGTGTGGAGGCGATGGGGGACCCATCACCATAAAAATGTCGTTTATCTTAGGGGAGGTGACTCAATCACACTGTCCTATTTTCCCTACAAGATACTTCTCTGTGCTCCAACAAAGAGCAGGGATTAACTTTTACCCTGTTGGTGCTGCTGTCACATTTTGAGAGACAAATGTTGGAGGCTTGTAAAGCTCTGAATGTATTCCAGTATTATTCATTTGTGTCGAGGCCGCAGCTTTTTTGATTTTAAAGGGAGACCCTGACATCCATTTCCCTCCAAAAGGAGAGCGACAGGGAGACCTTTGCTGCAAGCGGCCCCACTCTGTGCCTAAAAGAACTAAGAGTTGGGTGGTCTGTCCGTCAACAGCAGATCTGGGCCCAGGCCTGAGAAAAGCGGCTCACCCGTATCACTTTCAAAGAATGAAACCCAAAGCGCCAGCCGCTTTCTGCCCACTACAGCCTCATATGCACAAAGACACCTGTTGTTCTGCTCCCACACAAAGGCTTAATCAATCTAGGTGTTTGTAGCCAAACAATCGCAAATACCATCTTGTGCTCAATATGAAAAATGTCTATAATATATTTTAAAATACTGAATACGTTTATACATTGGGCCTTATTATCTGCATTACTGTTAAGTTTTACCTAAATGTTACATAATAAAAACGTACATATTGTCTATTTGCCCTGATCATAATGATTTAGATTCCTGTACATTGAAGTCAGGCGTTTATCGCAGAATCAGAAATAAACTCTTTGTTTGGATTTAAATCAGGCCCTTGACTAGAACAATTAAACACATGAATGTGCAGCAAACTGAATTCATTACAACTCTGGCTATGTGCTGAAAGGGGAACCTCCTTCCCAGACTTTTTCAGCCCCAAAGAGATTTTTTTTTTTTATGACTTTTTTTCCTAGATCCGCCCTGGATTTGGTTTCATCCATCTTCTTATTAACTCTATCCCTGCTGAAGAAAGACATCCCAGCATCATGATGCAATCATCACCATGTCTCATCATTGGGATGGGGCCTGTCCGTCCGCCCTGCAACAGGGTTAAAGTTTTAATATAGTAAATAGCATGGTCTGTAAATAATTAATCACAATTAATTGAACTTAAATCATAAACTATGTCGCAAAATAACCCCATACATTTTTTTATTGACTAAATAATCATATGGGTATAGCAACACATTTATTTCTTGTATTTTAATCAATTATTTAGTTTATTCAGTGATCAGATTGCTTGGAAAGTTATGATTATTTAGCTTAATTTAAAATGTCTTTAAAAAACGAATTCTATAGATGTGTAAACAGTACATCAACATTCATTTTAGCACAATACCTTCAATGGAATATGGTAAAAAAATGTATATAAGAACAAGAAATAGAATATTGTCTGTAAGAATTTTACATTTGCAGTAAACAGAAGATAAATTTGAATTTCTATTGAATTAAACTTTGTTTAAGAGTTGTGTAGCATTTAGTGCAATTAAAATATTTGCAACTGAGGATATTGTTTCTCATTAAACCAGTTACACACACAAATAATCTATATTCCTTGTCCTAGCTCCCTCCTAACCAGCAGCATTGTTTAGGTCATAGCAAATTCTACTGTCTATATGCAGAATAAAGTCTTCTGAAAAAATTATCCCACCTGAGCTCTTGATCCTTGCAGCTCCTCCAGAGCTACCTTCTGGGACAGCACTGTCTTGATAGGTTTTATTAAATGAATGGGAGTGAAGACAAAAGTACACCACAGTTCAATTGTAAGCAAAATATCCACATCCTTTACTATTGCAGATTGGATTCATGTCCATGAAAGGATGAGTTAATCCATCCTAAATGTTTCCAAACAACAAATGCATCAGATTCACTATGAGTAAAAAAAGGTTGAAATCCTAAACTAAACTCTGTTTACATCATATGTTTTTCTCTCTCTGACTACGAATGCGAGCACATCTCAGGTGAGTTTCTGGAAGGAGCATAGAAATATTAACAAAGAGACGAAAGCGGCGAATTAAATAGCTTATAAACTTCCTCGTTTATGTTATGTTAGCTTACATTAGTAGAGCCTAATTCTCACTTTGTGAGATAAATGTTTGATTCTATTTAATGCGGTCATGAAACCGGGAACAATTATGAAAGGCTGAAGACGGTTGAGGAAAGATGGGATTGCTTTTCTACCTAAGTCTTTCCATTAAAGTGGTTGTAGATATGAATAGCGACGGTAATTCGATGAGGCACTGCCTTTCCTTGGGATCAGACACTGAGAGGGGGCTTTGTTTACGTGCCAATGGATTTATGGAATCAAACAGAAGTTTTCATTTCCTTGTTTGAGTTGATGTGAAGGGGATTAGAAGTGGGAAAAATGTGGGCAGGGATGAGAGAAGTTAGCAAACACAGCGATGGAACAAAGCCTCTTTGGTTTATTCTGGTTTTCCGTTTCAGTTTGAGCAGTGTCTTTTTTCACATCTAGTTCAGTTAAGCTGATAATGAGGTAAAAATGAAAAAGTTAAAACAATTTTTAAGAGAGGCAAAAATGATTTAGTCTAGGCGTGTCAAATAAGAAAACTATGCAAAAAATCCAGTTTGTATTGATTTCATATATAAGTAATAGAAAGCTACCCAAACCCAACTAGCCCAATGTTAAAATGCACAATTAGTTCTTCCACCTTTGGCAGTAACAACAACCTTTAAGTGCTTCATTTATTGGAAATTAGGTGTTTGTGTGGAGTCATATTTAGGCATTTTGTCTACTTTTCTTTTCAGAGTTGGTGCCACATCATATCAGGTGGATTAAGGTAATGTAATCTTGGAGGTACTTTGAAATGCTTATCACAGATGTGCGTTTAATCATTATATATATATATATATATATATATATATATATATATATATATATATATATATATATATATATATATATATATATATATATATATAAATAACACTATACATAACTTTTTTTTCACAATGTTTTTTTTTATCACTGCTGCTTACCTTATCAAGGCTGCAATTTAAAAACTTAAATAGTCTAGAAATCTGTTCTTAACAAAATGTCTTTTTGTTTACAATTGTGTATACAAAATTACTAAATTAAATCTGTCTAAGTCTAATTAATCCTACATGTGCTTTTGCTGCTGCATTATCCTTCGTTTCTTATATTAGACCAATTTTGTCCTGTAGTTACCCTGAATTAACACAGCATGAAGAAATAGAATATATATTTAGTCATTTTTTGTAGTTATACTAGTCATAGAAATGGGATTACAAGTAACAATCATTAATAAGCATAGTATAGTACTTAGTCATTATATTGTCTATGCAAAATGCAACTGGAATGCTTAAAAGAGATAAATTTCAGCTTAATAACTTCTGTTTTAAATAAGCCTTCCTGCTTGGAAATCTTCAACTTTTTTTTAAGTCTAAACAAAACCCCAAAATGAAAATCATAACTCAGTTTCTGATCCGTTCATTTTCATTCAGCCGGACACCTTTGAAGAGGCGGGCAACATCGGCTTCAGAAAGCTGCATTGTTTCTTCCCTTTCGTTTCATCTCTACCTTATGTTATGATTTCTAAGAAACTTCCTCATAAAAATGTACAGGATTTTACTGGATATGACATTGAATGAGTGACACCACCTATGATCACTAGAGTTTGCTGGTCTTTATCGACCAAAATAGTAACCAGACGGATTAGAATTTGGGAGATTTGTCCTGGCCTTAGGTGTATTTTATATCTAAACTTGCTTGTATCTGATATTGCATGTGAGGCACAAATTAGCTCATTAATTATCATGGTCTCTAAGCTGTAATACAGGCAACAGCTGCATTTTAATAGATAAGTTAGAGGCAGCTTTGTAGTTAATGAGATGGACAGAAATAGACCTTTGCTGATCAGAGGGAGGTTTAGCTCTAAAACTGCTGTTAAGTTTGACGACTGGTGTTAGAAAAAGTAATTTTAAATTTTACATCATTCCTTTTTTTCAACCTAAGAAGGTAAAAAACGCCTCCCAAAATACCTTTTTGAATATCAAATAGACGTACATTTCATATACATCTAATCTACTGATTCAGGACTTAATTAAAGGAAACAAAATGGTTCATTCAGCTGTTTTCACATTTTCAGTGTTGGTGAGAGGTGTGGTATTGGTACAGTGTAAGTATCGGGTATGGGATAAAGGCTGAATTTGGTCTATTTGGTCAATTTTAGTTTTGATAAGATTATTTTTCATTTCTTGGCAGTAAACTGTGCGTACAGCATCCTCAGCTTGGAGATGTTAAGTTTTCTCACCTAATTATAGATAAAGGAAAAGGTTGGTTCACCTATAGACTTAAATGGGCTTATATTTAAAAAATAAATAAAAAAATCCAGAAACTATGTCAGCCCTTGAGATCAATTAGGATTACTTTTTGTATGCTATCACTCCTCCTCGTAGGTGCGAAATGATATTGTGCAGTGAGGCAGTTGAAAAAAAATAGTTTTGCATGCACCTGTCTGTCTTGAGTCTCTATGGTTTCTTCCTCTGACTGCTGCCCCATCCTCCTAGCATCTTTCCCTCATGGTATGTCCAGCAGCTGATAGACCCACTGGGGAATACCCTTGCATCTCTCGTTAGGGCTTGGCCCCACCCACTTCCTTTGAGGATTCATTTGATCACCTGACGCTCACTGATGAACCCCAATATCAGGAATCACTCAAGGGTGAGGTCCCGGTTCTGCCGTACCACAATGACCTAATCTCTTAGATCATCCAAGTATTGAAAACTCTCCACTAGGTTAACATGGAAGTTTAAAAAAAGGGATTTCAAAGTCATTATAAAGCTTAGCAACATAAAAATGTTTGTCATTGGTATGAATCTGAAGGTGGTGCAGATTGTATCCAGCCTTACTAAAACTAAACTAGTCCTGCCAGAGGAAAACCCCCTATAAAAAAAAAACACAATTAATTTTCTTCTTAGACCGTAAGGTTTAACTTGTCTCATCTGAATAGACCGACTTCTTCCAAAGGTTCATTGTGTCCCCTACATGACTTGGCATGGCAAATTCCAAACAGAACTTCTTACTTTTTTCTGTTAGCAAGTCTTTCTTTTTGCCATTCCTCTATAAAAGCCAGATTTGTGAGGGGAGTGACCAACAGCTGTTATTTCATAATATTACCCCATCTGAGAAACTGAGCTTCTCAGCTATGTAGTGTTTGTGGGTTTATGTGGATGGCCATGGCCTCAAGATAAGATTACATTTAGTAAATGACAACAGGTTGCCACTATCTCATTTTCACATAAATTGCTGAATAAAACACTTTGAAATCAAACAATGGAATGAGAAAAAATAAGAAAAAGGTTAAGAAGTATGAATCCTTCACTAAGGTTCAAGTGTGAAAGCTTCCTTAACACAATGACACTGATGATGAGTAGAATCGAAGCTTTTGGTGGTTAAAAAAAACGAAACAAAAAATTATTTGTGGCAGCAGACATAAGTTATTTCTTACAGTTATAAGTTAATTTCCTTCTGTCAGCTTTATTGTCGGGATGATGGAGACAGAACACACGGGGGCAGCTTCTTCGGAAGAAATGAGCATGACCTTTGAAGTGAGCTATGACAGAAGTTCATATATCTGCTGATAGTTTTGACAGGTGGACAGTTGTCCATAAACACATTCCAGAGCTTCAGACATGAGGCATTTTCCAGAGAAAGTGGAAAGTGGCGATGTCTAAAATCCCAGGCTTGTTTAGGTTTTGTCCAGAGATCGCTGCACTGTGAAACTTTACATTCAGACCCTGACATATGCAGCTGCTCTCAGACATATGGTTTATCATTATTCTCACAAGCTCTGTCTCATGTCTGCCTCTTCTTTTTGTGCTTTCAGACACTGATGTTTTTTCAGATACACCTGGCTCTTTGGATTTCACTTGCACTTCTTCCTCATAGCGATATTAAACCACTGACTAAAAGTTCAGCCGGCCAGCGCTGTCTTTTTTTAGGCAGCCTGCCCTGTAACATACTTTTTAATTAATCAATTAGTCTTTATTTATAGAGCTGTTTCCATACACAAAAAGATCAACACAAACAGCTGGTAAAAACTGAAGGCGATGAAATACACACAAACAAGTAATGAGATAAACAAGGGAAACAACCGACATTCACAAGAAATTGCAGTTAAGTGACTAATGGTAAAAAAATGCCAAAAATATACTAAAAGGTGCAAATAAAATATGATAGGGAAAACAACATTGTGAACATTTGGTGAGAGGATAAAAAAACAACTATTAGTTCAAAAGTGATTTATAAATCACATGAATCTCATTATCATTTAGTAAAAATCTTTGCTTTGTCCTTGATAACCTTTAGATAATTCTCTGAAATCCACGGCTGAGTGTTTAGAACAGAGGTCTGCATCTATTCCAATCCAAAGAGCTATTTAACCCCAAGCCTGATTAGCACTGATGAATGGCTTGATTACTCATTTTATTCACCTGTCTAGCTCCGCCCAGTTTCTAATCACCGTTCATCTGTTTCACCTACTCCAGCCTCTATTTAACCTGTCCTTTTTCCAGTTATCAGTGCCAGATTATTTGAGTCCTTGGTCAGAGTCTTCTAGTGTGTCTAAATGTTTACTGATTGTCAGATCCTGACCTGTTCAGCCTCTGGACCTCTGAGCCCGCCTGTTCCCATTCTGATCTGTTTGCCTGACCTGTTTTTTGGACTCCTTCTGGATTCTGCCTGTTTACCAAACTTTAAACTGCTTCCTAACACCGTTCTGGATTTCCCTTCGGTACCTCTTCAAGTCTCTGATCTTCTGGTCCGACCTCCTACTGTAAGCACCTCCTCGACACCGGCCCTCTGGATGATCCTGCCTTCCTTTGTCTGATCGGATCTGATCTCCTGCCGTTTCTATGTCCTCAGGGGCTTCAATGTCTGGGACTCTCTGGGCAGCGACCACCACTTCTTGTCGGCAGCCGACCTGCTGGAACCAACCTCTTCCTTTGGGCACGGACTGAACTTTAAGACCAGGTTAGTGACTCACACGTTCATTATGATCCTCTGCCAGATTGACGTGGTCACTAACCTGTGTTTTCCTCCTGCAGGGTTTCCTGCCCTAGCTGATCCCTTACTGTAAGAAAAACACACTTTTTAAGATATCATAATACTGGGTCCTCTGTTCTGAGCCTGGCTAAATTAAAGTGGTTCAAAGCCGCATATATCAAATGACCTTTAAATAAAACACAACTTGTTATTTTTGTAGAATATCTCCCATAGGAAATTTACTTTTTGCTATTTTAATAAACTTAAAACCAAGTGGATTGTGTTTGAATTTGTAGGACCTCTAAAACATCATTGTGATATTTTTTTTCTTAAGAAACTGATTCATACATTTACACACACACATAGTGAAAATGTATGATAAATTATACCTAAATGTCTAATATGTCACAAATAACACAAATGATCTAAACTGGTGGAATTTTTCTTGTCAGAACGTTCAATTGTTAAAAAAGAAAACATGTCCTATCAGTCATTTTATGGTTAAAGGACAAAACAAAAATTTCTTAAAGAGGAAGCATCAATTATTTTAAGTTATGTGAATAAAATAAACAGTTTCTAAAAACCTCTAAATCTAAAAACATATTATTTATTTAGTCATCCTATCGAGAAAATTCAGTTCAAGTACTCTAAGTATGGTTTAACAAGCTTCTAAGAATGGTATCTATTTATATACTGTTTTTTTTTTTCATTTTTAGCCACTTTAAGAGACATTGGAGAGTATCAAAAGAGCTGCTTGTGGCTCCGGATCGGCGGGTTGCAGACCCCTGGTCCAAAACATAATTTAAATAAGTGGATCAATTAAATGTGGTGCTTCACTGCTGAGTCCTGGTGATCTTTCCAAAAATCTACTTTTTTAGTGAAAAGATATAAGACCAAACACTGACCCTTAGTTGGTCTATATCACTCTCTAAAAGTTAGATGCAATGCTTTGCTTGTTGACAATAAATAAGTTATAATTGATACCATGTCTGCAGATCTTTTTCACTTTGAGTTCATTGATTAAAATATGGTGACCAGTTGTAATGAGGTCATGCAAAAATCTTCAATAATTGAATTACTTTGCTGTCATTGGATATGACCACAAACTGGAATATTTCATACATAATATCAGCATGTTATAAAGTCATATAATATTCTAGTTGATTTGGTAACAGCTCAATAAAAAGTAGTGGGAAAGCAAAAATAGTTCAAACCTATGCATGGTTTTCTCTGTGCTTTTGTGAATATTTGTGTGCTTCGTTGAGCCAGACTGAATAGGATGAGGGGGCAAGGTGTGGAAGAAGTGTGTGGATAGCTAAGAAAGGAGCCTGGACTCAACTTGGCTTGGTCCAGTCATGAGACAAACAGATGTAACCCTGTCTCTGTTCCCCGTCCAGCCTGCTGAGGCAGTTGTTCAGCTTTCTCAGAGGTTGATCACAGGGAGTACAGGTTAGCGTGCGCCCTCCTCGCTGTTTACTCTACATGTTGAAAACATGACTGGATTCTAGCTTAAAATCCGCCAGCAGCTGATGGTGTCCAGGTCTGAAGGAGGTATCTGCTTTCATCAAATAAGAGCCTTTAACCAGTGGTGGGAATTTGAAAATTGTGTTCTCCAAGGCCAGGCTTCAGATGGATGAGGGTTTATCTATAGCCCTGTTATTAGAACCACATTGACCCTTTATTCCTTCCCTCCCTCTTATTTCTCTCCTCCGCCTCGCTACACTGGGTGATTTCATGACTTTTGTCGATCGGCGTCACAAGAAACAGATGTGAGCAAGATTCTCACTGGTTTCTGTTTTCCATTGAAGTCCTGGTAGTTGGTCAGAGTTGGACTGATGACATTGTGTTTGCCTGTGAACATGTCTTTCATTGGATTTATGAAATGAAAACACCTGCTGCAAAGGGACGTCAAATCAAAATAGATATTCTCATTGCTCCGGTCGAGGATGAGTCAAAGTGAAAAATAAGCAAGGGGAAAGTATGCAAAATAAAAGATAGCTTTTGTTAGGATTCAAATCTATCTGATTTAAAATCAGAAAAAAAGATAAATTTAAAACAAAGCAGGAAGAAAATGATTGTAATTGATTCATACCTCATAATGGCTTAAATGAGACAATGATAAATGTACTAAAAGGTGAAGGGTTTAACTTATTTGGCTAATAAAGTTACAGTTTCTCAGGTGTTAGTTAAGTTTGGAAAGCAGAGTGACCCTCTCTATTCTACGGCAGCTTCAGAGGCCCCGTCGCTTCACATTAGCACTAAGAGTCAGCTGCACCCCAGCCGACTCCGTCTGGCGGTCAGCTGGAGAGCCTGTAACACCTGCTCGTGTTTGGCAGTTTCCATGGAATAATGCTGTAATTTCACCAAGAACTGATTGGGATGGCGGGGGAAAGGAAAACAAATACGTGTCTGCACATATTCTAGGGCTGATTGGAAAGAATGCCCTAGTTTGTTTTTTTCTCAAGTAAAGTTAAAGGAAAGTTTCTTTCATTTAACCAAGAAGATCAAGAGGTCATGTGATATAAGATGGTCTGCATGCATCAGTTTGAGATAAGTCGCGGTTTTGTTCCCAGACACTTTAATCTGGAGCCTGCATTGATAATTAGGAAGAAACATAAACTGTTCTCTCTGTTTTGTTTAATAATGTTTAACAGGTCAAAGTTTACTTTACAAAGACAGATTATAAACACATAGGATGTTTTAACCTGTGCAAGCGTAAGACCTAAACAATAATATAATTCCAGATGAGAATGTATAACCAGCCTTATAAGTATTTCAAACTCCAAACATTTTCACATTTTCTCACACTAGTAACACCAAATTTAATGTGAGGTTTTACGATTAAATGCAATGAATAAATACAAGGTAGTAAAGGATTCTTAAGTGGAATACCCCTGTTTTCTGATAACCAGAAAAAAATATCTAGTAAATCTTACCTATTTAACTTAACCCTGTGCATATTCTCACTTATACCACATCTGATCTATAATGGCATCAGAGGACCACTGACCACAGTAGACTGATGAGAGATGAAGTGGTGGATGGTGTCAAAACAAAGGTAGGACATAAAACACTTTCCAAATAATTAAATAATTCATAAAGCCATATTCAATATGTAAGATGAGGCACATTTACTTATAAAGTACATCTCAGCTTCCAGACAATAAATAGGACTTTACATGAGAAAACAAGATAGCTAAACTTAGAAAATGGGCCTAAAGTAGCATAAAGGTAATTAAACAATTAATGAACATGAATAATTTAATAGAATAAGAATAAGTCCAATGAAAGAAAGTCTGACTACAAGCTTAAACTAACCTTTAGATAGCACAGTCAAAAGGCCACTTTAAATAAATTGTTTTTTTTTTTCTTTAAAGAAATGTATGTTTTCATCACTTTTACAGCTTACTATGAGTTTATTTCAAGTCTATTCTCTGAGATACAGTGAGCCATTGGAGGGACTTTAGAAGTTTGAGTAATTTATTTAGTGAGGACGCAGGCAGCAGCATTATGGATCGACTGCAGCTGTCTGATTCACTTCTTTGAAAAGGGAAGTCACCATTGCAGCAATCAATTCTACCAAAGATAAACGCATTAATTTGATTTTCAAGGTCTTAATGAACAATTAATCGTGGAGATGTTCTTCAGATGATAGAAGGCTGAGTTGTTACTCTCTTTATGTGCATCTAAGGACCCATCCACACGGAGATAACACTAGGTGCAACCATAAAGGTCATTTTTAATTGAAGCTATGCATCCAATGGAGCCGGTGTTTTGAGAGAGCATAATGCCAGTTTTAATGTCTCAGTGTGTACATGCAAGGTGCATCTTTTTTCTTTTTAACAATGATGTTGCTAAATCTTAATATGTAACTTTGTATGTAAGTGTGTTTACTTCTCATGAGTTTTCTATGCATGCTAGGTATTTTTTTCAGCAGTGTGGTTGGGAGGCTCTGGCAGTGTGACACTGCCACCATTGGTCCTATGTACGCGTATATGAACTCAACTTTGTTTTAAGCCATTCATTACAAAATACCATGTTGGTCTTCATTAGGACTAGACATGATGGTTCAGGTCTGAGTCCATCACTACAGATTTTTGAGCCTAATTTGTGGTTTCAAGCTCTATTAAATGAAGCATTTTTGTTAACTTTAAAATGCTCTTTCTTTGGTCCAAAACTTATTTCTTCTGTTTTGATTCAGCTGAAGACAATTCTGGTACATCCCTTTTCTGATTTCTGCTATGCATTTTCCCAGTCCTGCTCAAATGAGTTCATAGCCACTTAGGTCGCTATGGTAACATATGTTGTTGTTTATTAAGATCTGAATCGGTGTTTTCACATATTTGTCTGCTCTCCACCTCTGAATATAGAAATGCTTAAGTACCCAATTTAATATTGGGATCAATTGTTAAAGTTTTGCATCAAACCCCTTCATGTTCTTATTGTAACCAGGCTGGTTTATTTGTCCCCCAATGCCTGTTAAAGATGTTCAACACAATGATCCCATTTGAAGCACTGTCCAAAATTTAACTACTTTGCACCCTTAACATCCAGATTTACATCAGTTGTTTGTTATATATTCATATTAAGATTTTCTACTGAACATACCACCCACCAGATACCGAGGAACCCTTTTTCTTGTAAACTTTGTTGTCAACGTGTAATTAAACGGGGCAAAAATGTCGCAAACATCGAAGGGTTCTAAAAAATCTAAAGACCACCTTTCGCTTACTTCTTGAAACTGAAGAAAGATAAGTCTTACCGCTATCATTATCTGACAAAGGTACCATTAACTGCATCTTTCCTCAACTAGCAGCAGACAAAGCATCTTCCTCACTGCAGATCTCTGTCTCAGTGAGATCATGCAATCTGAATTCCTCCATTCTGCTAAAAGAATCCTCAGTATAACCTCATCCGCAGTCTTTGCCTGCTGTTTACCTTGACAGTATGTCCGTCACGACAGACTGCTGTTTCTAATGGTTGCCAAAATCCACAGGATGATTACTGGTTGAAAGGCTGAATGATGGCGTTTCAGACAAGCATGTGATTACTGATGCTTGGTAATGTGATTTGCAGATAATCTCAGTATGTAACGTGTTTTTCTTAAAGAGGAGGATAAACAAGAGAAAAATGTGATTCACTCTGATGAAAATGCATGATTGAATGTTTGGGAAAAGATGTTTCGTCCATGGTTAAAACATGACTTATTTCTTTGCCCGTAACATTTATTTAGCACATTTTAAAAAGCGCTATCACCTCTTTACTGGAAGCTGAATTAGAAAAGCATTTCTCAGTAAAGAAGCTGAGGAAACCAGATGGATAATATCGCCCATAAGACTCGTTTTACTGCTAATATAGTCGAGATCTAGTGAGTTTGAGTAATTTATTTGTCTTAAACGACTTAATGGTGATGGAGATCAGATCAAGTTTTGAATCTAGATCTGACACACAGAAGTAAACTCACATTTAAACCACCTTTTCCTTTATTCATGTTAAAAACCACCATCTTTAAGATCTTCTACTTGTTTGGTGTATAATCGAACAATGTAAGCTGATGCTAAATTGTGACCTGGAGGGAAAATCTATTCACATTAAATGTTTTTATTCTGATAAAAACAAAAAAGATCTAAATTGTGAAGCAGAATTTAAAAATAAAAATCTAGTGCTTTGCCAGTTGGCCTAAACAATAAACATATTCAGTCTTTGTGTAATTCAGTCCTTTTATTTTACATGACCCTGAGCACCTCTTTCCCACAGAGAAACAAGGTGCTGTGGGGATGCTTTTCTTCAACAGGATGGATAATAAAAAAATTTAACTTAATTTATCTCACATTGGAGAAATTTATCTCTGCATTTAACCCATCCCCTTGGGGAGCAGTGGGCTGCCATCGTGGGCACCTGGGGAGCAATCAAGGGTTAAGAGTCTTTTGCAGAGACCCAGGGTGGCAGTCTGTGGGAGTGATAGCCGCCACTCCCGCAATGAATGGAGCTAAATCCTAGACGAGAAAACCTGAAGCTGTAAGCACTTAAGACTGGGGCAGAATTTCAGCTTTCTGTGCTGAGATTAAATCAAAATATGCTCCAACTATTTATGGGTTGAAGACTTAGACTCAACTTTATTTATCCCTTGGGATTCCTCCTTCAAGGACATTCTTGTTCCAGTAGCTTATATAGAGTACAAAGAGTTAAAGCAAGATGCCAGTAAAGATAAAAAACAGACAATATAAAAATAGTGTTTATAGTACTAAAAAAGGATAAAAAGATAAAAAGTGTCAATTTCCTGGAATATATTTCCCTTAGATATAAAAATATTTGCACAGTAGAGAGCTACGGAATTACAACACAGTAGTTGACTTTCGTTATTGTACTTGCACTGCAGAAATGTACTGACCTTCTAAATAAGTAAAAAACTACACAGGCTACTCTGTAGTTGGCTTGGGTTATTGCACAGTGAGAGAGTAGAATATTGCACACGAGTGACAATAAGTAATGTTTTGCATTGCAGTTGTACAGGTTTAAGGCCACACTGAAGAGGGCAAAAGTTTTATAATCATTTATTTTTTTACACAACAAAAACTTGCCATTCTGATAGCTATCTGTAGACTTTAAGATTATCATACTTTCTTTCCTCCTCACAGAGTTTAAGGGGTGTGAATACTTTTGCAAGTTACCCGGTGTTCATGAAAACTACAGAGGTATGTTTTTGCTGCAGAAAATGTCAAGATGGATGACATCAGAACTTGGGTATTGCTTCAGGTAAAGCCTTGTCATCCGCCGGCTGTTGGTATTGTACAAGGACTTATGGGTTTATCTCCGGCGAGAGGCAATTTGTCAGAGCAAAGGCTAAAACAGCAGATAAATAAACATGTTACCAAGGCGATAGCAAGCAAGTTGCCTCACGTCTGCATCAGTGTTTGTAGAGTTTCTTTCCTGTCTGAGTGCTTAAACACCTGTGGTACAGCATTATGAACGCAGTCTGGGAAAAGCAAGGTTGTGGTTCTCCTTTGGGGGAAACTGGGGTGTGAGGGTGGGGTCTGTACGTGAGACCTGAAGGAGTCGGTTTTACTGAGAGCTACTGGGGGGCTGTGTGTATATGTTCAGCTGGAAACTCAGGATGTTTTTATAAGGGAGGCGATCCCCTTCTGCATAATCCACACATGCACAGGTGTTTACAGGCTCTGACGACGCAGGGTCAGGTGGTCAGTGCAGTTTGCGTCACTGTGCAATATGTTCGGTATGCAGAGAGTGAGCTGGGACCAAGCCTTTCCTGTAGACCCTGTCTGATGTCTGGAAGCCTGTGAACCGCCTCCTCTTGGCTATCAGCTTCTGGACTCAGAGCCCACTGTTGCTGGCTCCTGAAGCACTGCCTTTTTTTGTTGCATTTTTTGATCTACTGTCCTTATTTACTTGACTGCTTTTATTTTTACTGCCTTTTTTGGGATGCAGGAAACATAATGTCTTTGTTTTTGTTAGCAGCATCATATGGCTTAATAAAAACAGCACTGGTCAAAGCTCATCCTTCAAGACATCAGCTTTAATTTGAGTAGTCAGTGAATAGAAAGAAACTTTAAATTGTGGATTTTTTTCAGATTCATGCCGGTTAAAATATCCACAAAAATAAAAATAAAAGAAATAGCAGACTCAAATACACCTCATTTATATTTAGACGAATGGTCCCCCTTACAAGTTGTTTAGAAACCACATACTGGCTTGAGCATAGTTAACAGTTAAGCATGCAAAACCTGCTTTGCTGTATACAGTGAAATAGTTTTGCATCACCATGGAATGCAGTTCTACCCTGCTCTGAAAAGGACTCTTTGAGGTTAATTGAAATCTGTAGCTGCCCACATGGACAAACCAAATAGACAAACAATGTGTCTACTGGGTCAGTTTTCCTGCAGACCAGCTAAAGATTGAAGCAATTGACCATCATGATAAGAAGCATGCTGAGGTGAGGCTTTAAAACATAATAACACAAAATGTGAAGCACAGCGGTAGCAACATGATGCCAAAGCGTCTGTTTTGCTACCAGAAGTACTGCTGGATGGCACTAAAAAAGAGGCATGATGGAAATGTGGGAATATGTCCAAATTCTTCCAAACCTAACATCAAATCAACAGCATCACAACTAAAACTAGAACATCGTTTAGGTATTCAAATACGAAAATTATCCAAGAAACTCAAAACTGGTAAACTGTGGTTAAAATGTAGAAAAGAGACTAATGTTTAATTTCTGGATCGGGCCCAGGCTTAACACTTTTTTAAATTGTGTGGGCTGTGCATAAAAGGGGGGCCTAAGGCAGGAAACCAATTAGTCTAGATGAGCCCTTTAAATTCCGCCTATAAAATGCGGTCAGAATTGCCGCTGGCTTTCTCGGTTCTGCTTGACTGGAAACGTGATGTTCTTTTTCCTGAATTGTAGTGAAAGATATCTTAGAGAAGTTTCCAGTGTCTTCACATTAAATTTAAGAAGTCTTGGTATCATCAAAACGTTTTTTGGAAAATGTGAGACATCCTTTGATTTTCTTATGTTTTCGATCAGCAGTGGTTTTAATAAAATAACTCTCCTATGGAGGCCTGCTTTGCTTAGTCTTTCTCAGTATGGAATCATGAAAACTGACCTTATTACCTGCAGAGCTTTAGATGTTCTACTTCTTTCAGTGACCTCCTGAACGGTCAGTCTGCTCTTTCATTGCTTCTTGTATCCAAAAATCCAGCAGGAAAATCCAACTTTATTCTATCATGTTTCATCCTTTTTAAACAGATAGATGTTCCTGACTTCATTTCTCATCTACTCATGAATTTCTTTAACCCTGTAATGCCAAATGTATCATATTTGATACATACGGTTTCTGAAATGTTTTGCGTCTGACACCTTTTGCATAATTTAATGGTAAAAACTTTGCTCAAAATCCTATTGTACACAATCAGATATACCTGATAACAAAGGGCAAAACTACACAAAAAATAATCTTGACTTATCGCATAGTAATAAATTATTAATATAAAAAATGCATTTCAGTTTTTTCTTTTTACATATTTTGTTAAAAGGCCAAATAAGGACTTCAAACCAAAAAAAAGTTATTTTCTGTTTTGTTTTATTCTTGGATCGATCTTTAAAGGGTTAAATCTGCTTTTTAAAATCTTTTGCCTACTTCATGTTATCTGACAGGTCCAATATAAGTTATACTTTTGTTTCTTTGTGCCAGCAATAATCAAGCCTCTGCTGTCCAAAGTAGTGTTTACTGTTTTACTCAGTGCTGGTTTTAAATAACCCTTTTTCTCCCTAAATAAAATCTTCCTTTGGAAACAGTTTTTCATTCTTTATCTTATATCATAATTTATCACAGAATCTGAATTCTTTTAAACTTAGACGAAGAATAAATTCATAAGTCAAAAAACATTTCAAAGCATTGTATATTTGTATGATTTTGAACAAAATCAATCCATCATCCCTTGTAGGTCTATGTAAACTACTAACTGGTTCTTTTTGTGTGTTTTTCTCTCAGATTGCTGAGGGTCCACTTATTATACGTTTCTCACATTTAGAAGGAAAAAGAACAGACTTGACACCTGCTGACAGTTTTCTGTGGTTAGAATTATGGTTTGTCTAAATGGATAAATAGATAAATAAAGCAAACTCCACTTCAGAAGGTTTTAATTGGCTTTAGAGGCTTAGCTGTGGTTTGCCTGTGGTTACAGTGGTCAGGCAAGTATGGAGCGCCGAAGCCACTGGATGTTTTAAGCTCCCAAAGAAACACACACACCCAGACTCACTCAGACACACTAATCTCTCTCTCTCTAAAGGCCAGGAGCGCTGCACTGCAGAGGATGGCATTTCCTTCGGCATAAACACTTGTCCCTCATTACACTGTGTTAGACTGACAGCAAAACATGGCTGTGAACCCTTGAGCGGCCAACGCTCGGGTTCCAAACAAGCTACATCAGACTGTAAACACGAGAAGCTTGTTTCTGCTCAGCCCCCCATTCTGCTGGAGATTTTTGATGTGTTGTGACTTGAGGCTTTTATGCTGCTCGTGCGGTTCCCATGCCATTTGGAGCTGCACCAAATGGGGTCATGTCAAGCGTGGAGCCTTGCTGCAATGAAGCCTGCAATCGGCTTTTGATGATGTAAGGAGGGAAGGGGATGGGTTTTATTCATTTGTGATTAATTCAGAACCATCTTTCACTTTCTATGAGATAATACGAGGAAGGTGTCTGCATTTTTCTTCTTAGAAATGTTCTACTGGCATCTGAAAGTGATCGAAAAAATACTTCAATTAGAGCCAGAGCTCATGTGGCACATCTGCTGATCCAATCCACTCAGCTTCTGGAGTTTCCTACCTATTTATGAGAAAGCCATCCATCCGCCTTCACGCCTCCTAATCCCCCAGCCTCTTTTATTCCTGGGAAGTGCACTGTCACCATAGCAATCAAAAAGGAAAAACACAAAAACAACACAAACAGACAGGGTGGAGAGGGGGAAAAATGCAATGGGGGAAACATTGAGAAAAACAAGGAGGGAAGCAGGAAACTATTGTGAAAATAGTCTAAAAGTTTAAAATATTTGTGTGAATAGACATGTATGTATGAAGATAATGGAACAAAGAGAAGAAAGAATCACCCGTGAAAGTGTTGTTGCGGACAGTGTGACGCACTGTCGGTGCAGGGTTCGCCTCTTCAGGCGAATGAGTCTCAGGGGCTCTTTATTTTTAAAGCTTGACTGCAATTTGGATAAGAAAGCCAGAGGTCCCAGAAAAGGAGTCGCCAACCCTGTCAAGCTGCTGGAGGAGCTCTATGCAGGGTCAATGAGTGAACCCTCTCACCTATGGCTCTACTGCACCTATTTTACATACCATTCAAGTGTTCAAACTCCACAAACCTCTCCTTACATGCAGCAACGATTTTCACTTGCATTATTTTGTTCACTTTTTAGCAATCCCTCAAAATAAGCATGCATGCAGTGACAGTGGGGAGGAACAACTCTCTATTAACAACAGAATCAGGCTCAGTGTGAGCAGCTATCTAAAATACAGTTCCAACATCTATAACCAAAGATGTTGATGGTAGCAGCGCAGCTGATGTTTTAACCCAAGATGGAGTTACAGTCAACAGGACCTGACCATAAAAAAGCAGATAGAACATATACTGCAGAATGGAAGAATAGAGAATAAAACAGAATGATGAAAAATGGTCCCTAGTTCTTCCAGCAGCCTAAACATTTAGCAACATAAATATTGAAAATAGATCAGGATAACCATATTATTTTGAATGAGGTACGAGGAAGGTAGAGTCATTTCCATGTGTTTAATGATTATTTAACCACCTTTATGTCACCTCAACGTACTTTTCCTATTACGTTTCTTGTTCTTCAATTCCTTTGAATTGTCTTCTTACTGAAACTATTGTTATTGATTTTCAGACCAGAGCTGCTACTCGATTCCCACCTGGTACTGGGTAGAATCTCATCATAGGAACTGCTGCCAGATAGACCCAATAAACAAGCGTTGACCCGAACATCCAGCTGAGGTCCCTGTTAGGAAGATATAAAGCCCCAAGAGAACTTCTCTTGTAATCTAGGGAAATATAGGAACATGGGATTAGCCCAGGCCATGTTCATGTCTTCCATTGCAAGCATCCTTCCTGGAGCTGTTAGGTTAAGGTCATCAGTAACTATTGAGGAAGTGGAAGAAGGCGGCCTTCAGTTTGATTTTCTCTCAAGATACTGAGAAGATAGATAGAGTACAGCCTTAGTGGTTCAAGGGGAAAGAACCAGGTCTCAGATGAAAATGGATTGGCCTCAAGGATGTTTTGGCAAACTGGTAACTTTAAGGCAATGGAGGACTGGAACAACCCTAGCGGAACTGCAAGCTCCACTGCTTACAATATTGTTCCAGTTCATTATAAAAGAACAAGCTTGAAGATCAGTTCACACAGATGAAAATGAACTAGCTCACGTTCATAGTTCACTTTTTCAAAAAAAAAATTCAAAAAGTTCACAAACCTAGAAATGAATTAGTTCAATAATTCAGTAAATCAAGCCAAAATCCTACACAATATGACCTCATATTTCACCCTTTGAATCTGTCATAATAATATATAGAAAGAAATGGAAAATACTCAATTGTAAGTAGCCGTGGCTGATATACAGATCTAATTGTAATGTCCTGGTTGGCACAGTTTGCTTAAAAATGTGAGTTTTTTAAATTTTTTGTTCAGTTCATAAAATTGCAAAACTGGCATCAGAAATACCAGTAGATGAGTCTGAATTGCGCAGACTAGTACTTGCAGTGGACATGCTGGTCCGTCATGCTGTTTGCCGTAATAAATTACGTAAAACCTAACGTTATCCGATTAAAAGTGTTATCATTTGAATGCGAATGTCAACTATGAGTGTCGCTCATTTTTCTCAGACTAAATCTCACTCTCATTCACGTTCATTATTTCCAAACTGACCGTTTTGAAGTAAAACTAAACCATTTATCGGAACGTTAACAAAAAATATGAACATATTTATTGTACACCCCTGATTGAACACATTCATGCACAACACTGACAGCTAATGCCCCCTTTCAATAACAGATTTCTTTATGGGTTGGCCAATCATGTCTTTGAAGGCTTTTTGTAGTGCCATCCCCAGAAAATTTTCAATTGATGCATTTAGTGAGGCTCTCTATTTTGAAAAGGGTAATTGCTCTAAACTTCTCCACAGCTTTCTCCCTGAACCGCCTGTCGTTTTTCTTGATGCTGTTTATTCTCTTTTTGTGCTTACGTCTTTGAAAACAGCTGGATTTACTGGAAGACTCTATTACGCAAAGTTTGACCCTATTTAATAATTTAAAGACTAAAGGAGTTTGGCTGAGATTAATTTTATTTTGGGTAAACAAAAAGGATTAAAAAAACAAACAAACAAACAAATAAGAAAATAAAAAGTATTTTTGCGGAGAATTGACATGCCAAGACTGTATAATTGCAATCTTAGTGAATAAATAATTTTCTGGACCATTCAATTGCAAAATGGTCCAACAAACTAATTGCAAAATATAAAAATTGAGGCAGCAGAGTTGCAACTGATATATCTTTGTTTTGCTTCTTTTTTTCTTCGGGTGGACTCAGCTACAACCACAAACCTTAGGCCTCCAGAAAACTGGCTGCTGGATGGGATTAGAGAATACATAATTGCTCACCAGTCACATGTGTCATAAAGAAGGACGCCAAACCCTTTGTAATGAAGATTATGTGTCTTTTCCATGGATTCATTGTTCCACTCTGTGACATTATTGTGTGCAGTGTGAGGCCCTGTATCGCGCCCATCCTGACTGTCTTTGTCTGATTGCACTCATGGGCCAACTACCTTGACTTTCCACTGAGCACTCTGAGCCTGTTTTACTGGTCAGTATGGACACAGAGGAGCAGCCAAAACCTATAAAACTAGCACATGCATGTTTCAAGGCTCTATAAGGTGTCAAGTAGTAGAATCTTGGTGTCTAGAAGAAATTCATTGTGAGTCCTTGAACCTCAACCCCTGCTGATAACTTTCACTCAGAAGAAACCTCACTGGTTAATTAAACCTGTATTAGGAATGCTCGTGCTCTATAAGTGACCACAGCAGGTCTTTAAGTAACATAGAAAGCTATTAATTGCTCAGTAAAAGTATTGACTTTAAATATCTGCAAACGAACCATGGAGTTAAAATTTGTGCTGCAGTTTCATCAGTTATCCATCAAAAATAAATAAATATTTTTGCTTTTGGGTTTCAGCATGTTTAAAATGTTTAGAGTGATGAAAGCAAAAGAAAACTTAAATTATTAGACATTAGACATTGTAGTTTTTCGGGTAACCAATGAGTAGATTATGAGCAATTTTAGAATGTTAATAAACAGCTCCAGTAAAAGGTCCATGCAGATTGCATTTCAGACTTCCCCTTAGTAACAATAAACTCAAACAACAGTTCTGTCTATTGTCAATCTCAGCTTAATATAAGTCTTGACTTTGACTAGGCTATTCCAAAACAGTCTATTAACAAAAATTTTTTGAGAAACTGTCTTGGCCTTAACTTCAAGGACCTGATCTTCAGAAAGTTTGTGAGTAAACATATGCAAACGTGTCAATATGGGCAGAGCAGATCTTAATAGATGCGATGCATGCGATGTTATGTATGCAGTTTAGCATACAGAACATCACATACATTGCACAGTTTGTGCAAACCTATTTTTTGCACCTTTTTCTTCCTTTGGCACATTCTACTTCTTCTTTGACTATTTGAGCTGATGTAGTGAGTACATTTCTCCACTGTGAGATCAATAAAGTCAATCAATCAACCAATCAATCAATCAATAATGCAATAACAAAACTGCAAAATTTCACAGGTGGAGGATACACACATGTAAAAATTTACCCAATGCAAATATGTTTTTTCAAATCAGAGACTCAGCGGCATCAGATATTTTTTGCTTATTTTTTAGTACTTCTGAAAATCAGGTAAAAACTGACTCGCAAAAATGTCTGCAGTCATTGTTTTAACAAAGAGGACATTTGTACAATGTTGGAGGACAGAGAAAGATACTTTGTGCATGTAAATATAATTGGACAAACAAAAATACGAGAATGTCAAAAAAGAAAAAAAAAACGCTTACACAGTCTGGCACATTAATGCTGTGGTACAACAGACAATCTTTATCTAATAAAATCAATTCAAAAAGTGGACTGAACAAAAGAATATAAAAAAAAAAAGCCTGAAAAGATCAGGGGTGTGTGCATAAAGCATGGTTATGTTTTATTTGCTTTTACCTTTGTTTGTGGTACTTTGAAACTCTATGGCTTTGAAACTCTTCTTACTTTTGCAGCTGTTCTCAAACTGCCTATAGAACATGCACTCTGCTTATTTTAAGTCGGTTCACACGTCTTAACATTCCTACGGCAACATTGTAGATGATCACTTTTTTTTCATTGCAAGAACTGAAGCAGCCCTGGGCTATCACACCTCCACCCGCATGCTGTATATTCAGCACTACATGCTTTCTGTGTAATATGGTGTCCAGTTTATACATAATGCATCCTTCAAAGAAGTTCCACCTGTGCATCATCCCTAAAGATTTCCCCCCAGAAATCATTGAAATTATCAAGATGCATTTAGCTAAATTTAAGACAGGTTTCTTTTTTTTTGTGTGGAAGCATTGGTTTTTTTCCCATGGAAGATTTTTTCCCCCTCGATTTTCTTGCTTATTGTTTAATCAAGAATGTAGCTGATGCGAGTAAGGGCAGCAGTGCTTTAGATGTTTTTTCTGGGTTCTTTTGTGACCTACTAGTTATGTAATCAGTCTGCTCTTGAAATGCATTTGTAGGTGGGCCACTTCTGGGAATGTTCAGCACTCTTCCATGTTTTCTCCATTTGTAGACAATGGCTCCTACTGTTTTTGTTGCTGTCCTGAATCTTAAAACTATCATTGCAATCCTTTCCAAACTAACGGATGTCGGTAACTTTTTTTCTGATTTCTGTAAACTGCGGCATCACGTGTTGCTTCTGATTTTATTTAACCAACTACATCTTGTAAAGAAGGTTATTTTATGAGTCATTTTTAGATTTCAAGGTTGTAAATGTGATAAAGATGGGTGTGGTAGGTTAAATTAATTCAAATATTCTGAATCAGTTCGTTGACAATGGGTGCAATTGTTCTTTTGAATTTATTTTTTTATAACTAAAATGAATTATTTTGGGAATTAGAAACTTTATCTGCGTGTTCCTAACTTGTGTTATGGTGCAATGAATTGTGACTTTGAAGATAGTTAAATTAAATTATGGTCTTCCTCATTGTTAAACATCTGGCTAATAAATTATATTGTACCAAACATGTTCTATCTGTAAAGAATTATTTTAAAAACTGTTAAAAATGTGTCCTTCTCTTTGTTACAGTACAGCTAAGACGACTCTCTCCAGGGCCAGCACACGGCCCCTGAGCCCTACTGTGGACGCCCCTCCTCTATCCACTTATATACCTTTTGTCAAAGGAGATATAAAATATCTAAAATAAGAATTGCAACATACACCAAGTTTTATATACTGTGGGGTTCCTGTGTGTGTGTGTGTGTGTGTGTGTGTGTGTGTGTGTGTGGGTGTGTGTGTGTGTGTGTGTGTGAGTGAGAGAGAGAGATAGAGTTATGCATCTCTTGAAGAGGAGATCTTTGTAGAGAGCCTGGTTAGTCTACACAGGTGGAGCTCATCAGTCTCATCAGAGTGCTGGGCTTTAAAGAGCAGCAGAGTCTTCATTTAGTGCTGGTTCCTTGTTGTTGTGTTGCTCTGTCATTTCTTGGCTCCCCATGTGTGTTTTTCCCTGATGTTCTCCCAGATTTTGGGTGTCAGTATTTTTGATTTTTACCTCAGTTGCCTGTGGATTTTCATTAAATCTGCAAATTCATCTCTGCCTCCTCATCTCTGCATTTGGTTCCTCAGAAACCTCCACATAACCTGACATATACACCAGATATACATCAGACTTATTAAACTGAACGTTGGGTTGTACAGGGACCCCAGACTTTCTAAGTTACAGGTTTTCAGATGTTTTTCTTTTCTTAGTTTTTGAGGATTTTCAATTAGTGATGTACTCAGAAAACCTGACACTTTACTAAAAGCTGAATACACATTCAAGAGAGAAATTATTCTGTTCTTGAAAATGTATTGTTCATTCTCATAAAGATTTACAAGTGATTCGGGGGATGTTTGACTGTTGTTTAGAATTTTGTGTTTTTAACTTCTGCTGTGCTTTTATATAGAATTTTTCTACCTGCTTTGAATCACATGCAACACCAAGACTCCCATGAGTCCAACATTTTATTTTGACATAAAAATTTGCAGGGTGTAAATGCAAAATACTACAAACCTGGTATTGCTTGGTATTGAAACATTGAAATTGAAGGTCTCATGGTGCATGGCCAATATTAAAAGCAGTGTTAAACATTAGAGTGAAAATTTGATTTTACAGCCTGTTTAAGTTTTTCTCTCTACTTTAATTTAGGGCTGAGGAAATCGGTGCGTATGAAGCTCACCGATGCAAATCAACTTTGAAGTGTACAGTTGTTGAATGAGTTTTCCTTCATATGCCAGGCAGTTTAATTTAGGAAATTTGAGGACAGAGAGAGTCAGAGATGTTTGAGGCCTGTGGCAGCTCAGTCCTAACTGCTGTTGTGTGGAGGAAAAAACTGGAACCAAAATAGTAATGGAAAAGGAAAGTGTGTCCCTGAACACTGAGCACTCGTGACAGTAACGACAGCTGGCTCTCTGAATTAACTGCTGTTAAAGGTCAAATGAAAAGTGTTTTGAAGTTAACATAATTCAAAATTAAATAATTTATGGTTGTTAATAAATAAATTAGCATGTAACAGAAACGCACTATACTAAGCTGATATGAAGAATTAAAAAATCTTAAAACACTTTTCCATTATTTAATCATTTTCTCAAACCACTTGGAAGTGTGAGGCATAAGGTGCCATCATGAATATCGATTCAACTGCGAGTAGATGTTTCAGTTGTTGGTCCTAATGCACCAAAGATTAATTGTGAACCACCATAGAACGCAAAAAGAAGAAGAAGCAGGAAAAACAGTGAGAGGATGAGTTCAATTCAATTCAGTTTATTTCTATAGCGCCAATTCACAACATATGTCATCTCAAGGATCATGCAGTCAAATTGATTCAAAGCTTTCTATCTAAGGAACACCAGTTGATTGCATTGACTGATTGACTCGGATGCAATCCTTCACACTAAGCATGCCTGTAGCGACAGTGGAGAGGTGCCATGATTTTCTTAAGAGATCTGACCCACATGCAGTAAACCACTCAGAGAACCAGGGTAAAAGTTAGAACAGGTTTATTGATAAGGACAGCGGGGGTTGGATTCAGGAAACTCAGTGTGCTGGTGAACCGGAACTGGAAGAGGGAAGGGAAGTATCAGCGGTTAGTTCAGGATCCGTAGGAACTTTGAGCGATGGCTGGAGAGATAGAGAAAACGGTACTCACGTTGATTGAGAAGACCTCTTCTCCCAGAATCCAGTTAGTGTGGGTTTATCCAGAGACTCATTGGAGGGCCGACAGGTTAAGACTTGGTTTGATCCTAAGGAGCTATTGAGTGGACTGTCACTTGGGAATCCAAGAGGACTTGAACAGAACTTGTGGAGGTTAATCCCCTGCTCAGTGTGTTACTCAAACAATCCTTCCAAGGGAAGAAGGCCAAACAAGAGAGAACAACACAAAAACACAACCCACACAAACTGGATTCCTAACAAGAGGAAAAACTCCCTTTTAACAGATAGAAACCTCCAGCAGAAGCAGGCTCAGTGTGAGCGGCCATTTGCCAAGACCAACTGGGGTTCAAGGAGACAGAAGCAGAGATACAAAAAGGATCAGGATCAGGTTGAGGATCAAGATGGTTTAATGGATTTCAATTAGTTGTTCAATGATGTATGGATGGATGGCATTTAAAATTAGCTTGTCCCCTTCTATTCTAAGTGTTTTAAAGAGGCATTATTAGCTCATGCTGGTTCCATACAAAGTTTCTGAGAAACAAATACAGTGTCCTGCTAATGTGTTTTTTCTTTATTTTTGTGTTTTATGCTTGGTTTTGACTCAATTTATTAGTAAATACAGTCGTCCTGTGTATATTTAAAGTAACAACACCACATGACTGCAGGTACAACGTGGAAATCCCACCAGAGTTGCGAAAAGGATAAAGAAAAGTCTGAGAATGAGGGGCTGGTCAGGGGTGGCCATGACATGCTAAAACTATCGACTTAGTCCTTGACTGAAGAGTTGCTGCAATAAGCAATTCATTCAATGTCTGCCTTTTAACAAGTTTCCAATGTAATTTGATTGCTTGAATTAACCAAATCCCGTTGGTGGGGTAGTTTTCTGTCCTTTACTCAGGACTCTGATTATAGACTTCCAGCTTGGATAAACATAAGTTTGCATGAACCTGTCCATGATGATCAAGCATGAAGCGACAGTGGAGAGGAAAAAATCCCCTTTGGGAAGAAACCTCTGGCAGTACCAGGCTCAACATGGTGGTCTTCTGTCGGACCGATTGAGATGTGACAGGGAATGCAGTAAGAGTCGTCTGGAAGAATTACACTCTGAGAGGGACGAGGTTGAAGAAGCACAATAGAAAGCCAGATGGAGCTTAGCTGCGATGCTGGAAAAGGGGATGGAGGTAGGTTGAATCGGGGTCATCTGAGTCAAAATCAGACATGCGCAATCACTGCTTGTGCTTCGCTGGGTAGCAGGGTGATTCATGGATTTTAAGACCTTTCAAAATGAACTGATTGGGCTTTGTGGAGGTGCGGTTCAAAGCTTATTGGTTTGCACCAGAGGCAGGTGAGCCTCTTGATAAGGCACGTAATCTAGTTTCTTCAGTTGAAATTCCGCCTTGGCTTCATATTTGCTTGAATTGTAGGTTTCTTCTCTTCTGAAACAATTACACGCAGAACAGCAATGAAAAGAGGACATTTTTTAGTAGCTCTCTATTTGCCTAACAGATAAATAAACCCTGCTGCTTTGGTGAAATAAAATCATTAGAACACTTCCTACTTGTTGCTGGTAGTGTTTTCTGGGGTTTTCTCTTTGTTTTCTTGGGATCACATTGTTCCCAGCTGTGGCCTGGCTGTCAGCGGCTTCTCTATTCCCAAGGTTTTCCTTTGGTTTTTGCATTTGCAAACAATTGTGACAAATGTCCCCTTCTTGTTTACAGTCAGCGAAGAATTAAAACAACCTTCTGTTTCTTAACGTCTTGTTTGATGAGTTAAACTGTGAATACATTGGAGTTGCAGCTGTGTTACGGTGAGAAACAAACAGAGAGTGCATGGATTGTGTGCGGTCCTGCTGGTGTACTCCTTGAACACGCTGAAAACAATAAAATAACCCTCAGTGGACGTAGCCTTCACACAGCCTATCACTCCATTACCAGTCGAGCTGTTTAATTCGGGCCAATGTGCAAAACATCTGTGGAAAAGGCTTCATGTCTGTTCTTTAATAGAGTGTCCCCTAAGAAATGTTCTTTCCTACTCTAGTCATTTTTATCAGAAGTGTAGAAATACCCACCCACTTCTGTCATGTTAGATTGGTTCCCCTCCAACTATGACATGATGGAGCTCATCTGGATCGAGTTAGGGTGGGGCACCCTTTGGAGATAGACTGAATCAGAGTGTCACAACTGAATTGATAAAGCATTGTGCAGCAAACTTTCAGCTCTGAGAAACTTTGATTCCCTCTGTTTAGAAGAGGCAACCGTAACATGACAGAGCATAATTTCACTTTAGGGAGTGTCATGTCTCCTTCCTTCCTTCCTTCAACCTGATCCTGGTCCGGGATGCATCACATGTGGCAAACATGTGTTACCCAAGTTACAGCACCAGTGAAGTTCTTCATGTTGCCATTTGGGCTGTAAAACACTGATCACCCCACTTCCATAACCATGATGACATAGAGAAGATAACTTGTGGTTGAAATCTGAACATCAACACATCTCCTGCCATCTGGATCCATATATTCACCCCAACTATTGAGCTGCAAGCTGCACATTGTGTTCTGGGGTAGTTTTCTTTTATCGACTGCACATTGCAGAGGTCAAACCTGTGATGAAAGTTTCTATGAAGTCATTTCCAATAAAAGAAAACAATGTGTGTACAAATGTGGGTAGAGAACGCAAATATTATAATGAAGTAGAGTACTTCATCGTATTTTTACTAAAGTACGAGTAAAAAATAATTTGGTAAGAATTTTACTGAAGTACTGTTTAACTCATTATTACATCTGATATTTAAAGATATAAAATAAAGAGAGACCAGAGTCATGTGCAAATTCTGGCATATTAAAGACTGTAATAAATTAATTAAAACAAACATATGAAATTGAAAAATAACAATGCCATGTCAAATAAGCACTTTTCCAAACCTATTTCATTTTTGCCATAAATCTTATGAAAGTAAAGCTTCTAGAGACAATATTTTCTCTTTACTGAATATTAGCTTGACCTCCAAATGGTTTGGTAAACTTGTGTACAAAAAGAAACATTTATTTTGAAATCTAAAAAAATCGTTTTTGTTAAGTAAAAGTAAAAATATTGAACTGTAAATCTACTAAAATGTTACTCAAGCAACTGTAACTGAGAAACTGTAACTAGTCACTACCGACCTCTATAGATTTTTATTTTTTTTTTTAGGTAACATTTATCAGTTTATAAACTTTGGTTAGTTAAGGTGTTACGACAAAAATCTTTGAGCCGTCACTAATGGTGGCCCAAGTTGTGACGGACTCTACTCACCAGTCTGCTATCTACTCACCCCAACTTCTCAGGATACATACCTAAACCTAATGACACAAAATTAAAACCTAAAGCTAAAGAAGTCTATTGAGAAATACATGTTATCTCCATATTGGGTAACATGAGGCGGTAACAATCCATGCAATTCACACATACAATGAAATCTATCCGCACAAGTCCAGCAATTAATGTTTGTGTAAAAAGTATTGAACATGTGAAGAAAGGTAGGTGCAAAAATACATGTAAAGCCAAGACAACAGCCAAAATCTCTCAGTAATTAGAAAGCAATCCTGCCCCTTGTCAGTGCAAATTAATATCAGCTGGTTCAGTCCCAAATAATGGCCTATAAAAACGTGTCTATAGTATCACACAAGAAACTTCTCATGATGGGTCAAAGTAAAGACCTTTCTCAAGACCGTATTTTGCAAATAATGATGGCATTGGGTACAGGAGGATTTCTAAACTTGTGAATGTTCCAGTAAGCGTTGTTGGGGCCATAATTTAGAACTGGAAAGAATAACATTTCACCATAAACTGACCACGAACAGGTGCTCCAAACAAGATTTCTGACAGACGAGTGAAAATAATAGTTATTAATGGGGAGGTGTTTGCCTAGTGGTTAAGGCAGTGTGCTTTTGCTCTGAGAAGGTTTCAAGTACTGGTTCGATCCCCACAGCCTGCACTCTGGATCCCTGAGCAAGGGGATGAGTTAAATGCAAAGAGAATTGCTCTGTACTTGTGACAATGTAATGACAATAAAAGCTGGGGAAAAAATCTGAACATTTTAAAGAAACTAAAAATAAGAAGCTCAGCAAAGTAAAGTTAAAATGAGTTTTATGTATTTGATGTCAAAGCCTTTATTAATTAGAACATATCAGATTTACTCTTTATCCTAAAAGAGAAAATTATAAAACAAATCTTTAAATTTTGCAGCTACAAAATGAGACATGGCTTGCTTACTGTGTCCACATACAGCGGGGACTATATAGCAAACTCAGTTAACTGACAGCTCGGACACATGATTAATACTTATTACTCAACTGGTCATTTAACTCTGCATCCTCTACATGGTGCCTGCGCCATCTTTGTTATTAGTCGTTGCTGTCTGGTAGCGACATTCTATGGTGACAGCAGGCCGCTGTTACAGCAAATCCCATAATGCTTTGCCAGGAGAGCTCTCGGCACAAAGCATTCTGGGATATATCTGCCTCTTCTGATGCCTTTGTTTCCTTCTCATACACTTCGTAGACACTGCTTCTCTTACAACCCTCGGCCATTTTCTAAGAACTGCGGTGAGAAATGTGAGCTTCAATGACTGACTGAAACTGTAGCTCACCACAGATATACGCCCGAAAGTGCGCATCCGCAGAAAAAGATGGGGGACTGGGGATTAGCACGTAACACGGCCTTAAATGATTGACAATTTGGAGGACCACTTATTTAGATGATCCACCTGGAAATAAAAGATTGTCCTCTATACTTTTAACTAAAACTAGAAAAGAACTTAAATGAAGCAAAAGAGAAATAAGACAAATGACTAGAAAACAAAGAATGGCCATGGGTCA
This sequence comes from Cyprinodon tularosa, assembly GCF_016077235.1. Lineage (NCBI taxonomy): Eukaryota > Metazoa > Chordata > Actinopteri > Cyprinodontiformes > Cyprinodontidae > Cyprinodon > Cyprinodon tularosa. The sequence goes on along the minus strand of NW_024039141.1, from coordinate 1,465,321 downwards.
AACTAGAGGATAGGGTCTGACTGGAGATAACTGAAGACCACCAGTCTGGAATAGTAAAACTTATAAGTAATCAAAATTTGCTCTAATTCTTAACAGTTAAAACAGAATAACAAATCCAAACGTAACTGAAAACCCAAAATGAAAACTAAACAGAATAAAAATCAGACCAGAGTGGCAGATCATAACAAACTGGTTTGACTCTTTTTAACAATGAAAAACATTAACAGTGTCAGTTTTTCTTCTTTTTTTCAGACTCTTTTGCATTGACTTCACTGAATACAAGCGAAAAGCAGCCTATGACATTAAGATGTGGCATTATTACATAAAAAAGTCAATTAGTGTAAAGTTATCTTCAGTATCAACTTAACTGTTGTGTAAAGAGTTCAGAAGTTTGCTAGAGAACATTAGTGAACAAACAGAACCTGGAATCATTTTAGACAAATTATTGCGTTTGGTATACACTCTGTGAATACAAAACGACAAAGTTTGTCTAAGTGTAGAGCATTTTAAAGCAGGATTAGGTTTAAAAGCTGTTTCATAAACTTTTAACATCTCACAGAAAATTGTTTAATCCCTCATCCGGAGAATGAAAAATCAACATATTAAAGAAAAAAAAATCATAAATTAAAGGAATAACCAGGAAGGAACAACCACAAATCAGATGAACCTTTTGACAGGGCACTGTAGATTTCAAGTGTATGACTTGAAAAGACTTTTGCAAAGTATGAGGTTGAGACTCTCTGTGAATGTCAACTGAGTAACCATAGTCAGGCGTTGACCCCTATTTGCATTCAGGTTCCCATTGCACAGATATTTGTTTATGACATTTGTCCCTCTAGTGCCTTTTGACTCTACAAAGCTATATCAGGTGTCTTTAGCTGTGGATGGTCCATTGACTCAGTACAATGTAAAACACAGGAAAGAGGTGCAGGACCGTAGGTGTTTATGGTTGGTTGACCTATTCGCTTCCTGGTTCACCCCTGATTGTTTCCTTTTGTCCTTTGGCTGCTGCAGTTGTAAATCCTCTTATAAATGGCATTTCCCTATGGTTGAATTATCTCTGAAAATAGGTCCATTCTCTCCTTCAGTCTCTTGACTGATAATGTTTAACCTAAAAATATTGAAATTTGCATTGTAAAAGTTAATAACGATAGCCTCTGTTCTCCCATTGTGTCACTACGGTTCCTCTACGCCTCTGTCTCCTCTAGGACTCTTCTCGTGTCTGAATAAGCAGAGGTTTTTTGTTGAAAAGCAGTCTGCATAATAGTTCATGCAAGGAAACATAAGTAGGCTACATATCTGAAATAGTTGACATTTTCACTGAGGGTTCTTTGATTTTGTGAGAAAACATCTAATAAGGGACATTGCACTTGTTTGCCAGGCTCTTTGAATGTTAAACACCAATCAATTGTCTTCTTCCTGCCGGCTTTGATGCCAGAGTGGAGCAATCAGACTAATTGGCCGTGGCAACGCTGCTGAAATATTTCAGAAGGAGAGAAGGAGAAAACACAGGCTAGGAAAACTGAATCAATATCATCAATCACAGACAGGAATCTGCTTTTAATGATGTCTGTTTTCTATCAGGGTCTGAATGCAGACTTGAGGAATGGGGTTTGTCTGACCCTGGCTGTCCTCAGCATGACCAGGCATCCCGGTTAAAATTCAGTTTACAGGAGCCACTGAAGATTCAAAAGACAAGCTTCATTACTATCTTTCAAGGGTGGAGCTGAAATGAGAACATACAACCCCATTTGTGTGGCAGGGTGGCTGAGAATGTTACAATAAATAATGGGTGTTTGTGTTGTATCCTGCTTTTCACAGACACAGCAGAAGATCCCGTTGTTACGCTTGATTATATGAGTCTATCAGTCTGAAACAGTCGTCCTCTGAGCAAGGCTGTCCTGGCAGCTGTTGGTGTTGGATGTCTCTCTTCTTAACTCTTAGTTAGGACAAAATAATCTGTTATACATAGTCAAAACAACAACAACTCTACAATACTAAGAAAAACATGCATTTACTGTTTTCTGTACGCATGTGTGGGAACTATAAAACACAAGCTGATACCTTTGGACTAAACATTGCGTTGATACTTGCAATTAGTTTCAATATTTCATCAGCCATGTGAAAAATGCACAGTGAAAAATGCACAGTGCCCTGTTTTACTATTTAACATATTAAAGTAGCATTGAAAAGTTCAGTTCAGGCAAATAGACGTGGGTTTTTCTACAAGACATTTCATCTCTTCCAAGAGGCTTCTTCAGTTCTAACTGATCAACATATTCTCATTATCAGTGAGTGAAATCGTACGAAAAGTTATGCACACTAGTTCGTACGTCTTGGACGTTTTTCCTCAAAAAACCACATCAGTGCGCATGCGCTGGCAGACAGAAAAAAAAAAGCAGATCCGCGGACGGACGTAAAAATGGGAAAAACAGTGCGGTCATCACTTATTCATGTCTCTAACTACGTTGCTTGCTGTTTTATGTCTTAGGGTTAGGGTCAGGGTTAGGGCTAATTGTAATTTATATTCTATATTCGTGAATGGTGCGTCAGATGCGCATGCGCATACGACGGAAAAAACGTCCAAATGTACGAAATTACGGTGCATAACTTTTCGTACTATTTCATACGCACTCATAATGAGAATAGGTTGAACTGATGGTGGGAAGCACTGAGATTAATATACTGCAGGTGTTACAAAATAATTAGGAGAAACCAAAAGGTGGCTCTGCTCTGCGGGATTGGCCAAGAAAGTCACCTGGGGGCTGTAAGTGGTGGTTAGGGAGTTGTGATGAGTCGTTAACTCCATTGTTAGAGTGGTTTTGGTCACATGAATCATCAGTGAGGTCAGGTGAGGGCGGTGAGGGGTAAATCTTATTGTTCCTAATAATGCTTTGTAAGTAATTGACAGGTTATGTCTAGGACCACCTCCTCTGTTGAGAGATGGTTTTTCAAACACCTGTCTTCCTTGGACAGAATATGGTAATTCTTGTCCTCAAACGACTGTCCTTTAGTCTTCAGGTGTAGGTGTAGTCCTGTCCTGAGGAGTTGGCCTTCCTGCACCTCATGCACCTGTTTCTCCAATGTACAGGTCTGTGTAATCTTTACTACGCTGAACAGCGTAAATCACATTGTCAGCCTTGTTTCTGGGTGTCTTATCTTTAGGATGAACCAGTTTTTGTCTCAGGGTGTTTCCGGGATTGAAGTGCACAGGGATCGAGTGCTGGTTGAGATTTCCAGAGTCTCCACCAATATAGAGAAAATAGGATGTTACTTCTTCTGTTTTCTTCCCTCTCAGCAGGCCTTTTGGCTGTTGGTTTTATAAAAAGACTCATCTGGGATAATGTCCAGTAAGCTTGACCCCAACCTGGATGACTAAGAATCTTCACAGATATATTATAGAAGCAAACTTCCAAATATCTTAATGTTTTTTTTTCATACAGTAGCAAACTAAGGGCATAGATAAGACAAAATATTTCTTTTAGTGCATTTCTTACAAAAATCCCAATTGTTAAACCTAACCTTGCACACTTTATGTCTAATAGTTGTCATGTTGAGAGATTCACCCAATCAAATGTGGAACCAGAGTTACTGCAAACCTCCATGATTTCTGCTCTCCTTGCCCAGGTCAATTTAGGTGGACGGTCATGGCTTGGTGGGTCAAATCTGTCTGTTTTAGGTGATAAAACTAACCGTGCTCTTAGAAATGTTTAAGAAATGGTGTTAATTAAAGATAATGCCCCCACCGAACAGCTGGAGTGATACTGAAACAAAAATACACAAGATTGCTTGTGTATAGACTGAGATTAAAATCGCTCTGTTTATTAATTTGATTTCTTATAGATAAGTAGTTTTGCTTTGTATTTGTGTAAATATGTAAAAATAATGTATACACTTTCTAGTTGTGCAAAGAACTTATTGTTGATCTATCTATCAAATATCGCAATAAAATACTTAAAACAATGCAGCCGATGCAGTTCAACAGAAACTAATTATTTTGTAAGGCCACTCTACAAGACCTGCTCACAGATTGGTGAATTTTCTGCACATTTAAATATATTTGAATATAATAGTTGTGAATAGAAAAAAAAAGAGAAATAAAAAAAAACATCTCTAATTTGTTACACATTTTTTACATTTCTAAATGAAAAATAAAGAGGAGGAATTTGAAACTGGAAGTTGCTGTTTTGCGGAGATGAAACAAAGTCAGGTGTTTTCAATCAATGGGACCTAAATTAGTTCCAAGTGAGCAACAAGTTTTATTTAAAGAAGAAGGATCTATCAAACCCCAATCTGCTCTAGGCGTATTCGCTGAAGTGCATCATGTCACGAACAAAAGAGATTTCCAGTGATTTAGAAACAAAGCTGTTAATGTTCATTAAGGATGATTTACAGAATAATTTCTAAAGAGTTTGGACTTCTAAGACTAAAAGTAAAAAGGCAGCTGTAATAGTGACGGGAAAAAAGACCTAATGTGTCTTTTTCACGCTAAGTAAGACAAGATTGTAGACTTGATGTCTTTAGTTGTCTTACATGAAAGGTGTCTTTGTTCTGACAGCTGTACTGATTAATTCTTGAGCCTCTTACTATTTACAGCAGACATTTTCCGCTGTCAGTAATTATAGTATTTTATCTCATTCAATTGTTATTTCCTGTTAAAGTCCTAAAATCAACCACATGATTTCCCTCTTATTTTTCTCATTCCTTAGTTCCGGCGTTTGTCCTAACAATTACCTTAAGATTGTATTAAGATCATTGAAGCAAAACCTTACACAAACTGACTGAAGGAATTTTCGGTTACATTAGGCAGATTTCTATATAAAAATAAAAATAAAACGCAGCTCATTTTTATAGCAGTAATTTTCATCATGTCATCTCAAGGCATTTTACTGAACCACTTTACTGAAATAATGCAGAAAGATTGGCTAAACTCAGCTAACTTAGGGACTGACTATCAAGATTAGTTCGTTCTAGATGAGCACAAAGTGTCAGGGCTCGGAATGTGTGACCCAGAATTCAGGCAGACAGAAGAGAAATTATTTTGATTTTTAAAAAAAATTTTATTTACTGCTCAGTGATCTGTGGCTCATCAGCTGGGACAGGATGACTGGAATCTCTGTAAAGGTAGAAACTCAGGTTAGTGACCACGAAATTCTGACAGGGAACAAGAGCGAGCATTTGAGTCTCTGACCTGTTTTTTATTTTTATTTTGTGAGAGCATTACAATACAGTGGTAGTTACTTTCAGGGAACGTACAATGTTACTACCGCCACTCACAATACTTTTTTGTGTGTACAAAATTATAAACATAATACACAAAGTTAGATAAATTATATCAAACAACTTTGAACAAACTGGGATAGACCTACGTGAAAAAGCAAAGAATAAAAAAATAAATTGTCTACCAATCGGTTTTGAAGGATAGTATGAGAGATGCATTAATATATATATAATATATATCCTTAGACTCTAGAAAACATTCAAATAAAAAAAAGAAAAGTAAACCAATTCCGTACTTCTGTCTGTTCAAGACCAGCATTTAACCCACTTGGCCCACCTTTTAGTAAATATGTTTTTTTGAAGTTGGAGGGAGAAGGTGATCCTTTCCATAAGGTAAGTGTCATTTACAAAACCTATCCACTCTTGTATTGTGGGTGGGTCGGGGGCCGACCAACTTTTGTGAGTGCTCTTTTACCAGTGTTTATCAAATATCAAATAAGTATTCAGCAGCTTTCCTGACCTGTAAATCAAAATGTCCTAAAAATAATGTTGAAAACTGCATAGGTAGATTAGTATTAAACAGACCAATTAATACTTTATGACGCTCTGCCCAAAATGGTTTAACCACTGGGCATTCCCAAAAGATATACCAATGATTGGCTTCCCGGTGTCCACATTGCCTCAAAACCACAGCTCTCCTCCATTAAAATGTTTCTTTTGTTTTTTGTTTAATAAAGAAACTGATCATACACTTCAAACCAAACTCTCGCCATGAATGAGAGCTGGTGCATTTCCACTGGGATTGGCAAATGTTAAGCCACTCCTTCTCAGATATTAACAGATTACCTTTCTTCTCCCACTTTATCAAAACGTAATCTGTATTGTGGGACTTTGTAGCCAATAGCACTTTATATATTATTGAGATGACACTCTTGTTTGATTTTCCTGATTGAGCATCAATAAAGATTTTTATCATGGGGTCAATGAGGTCTGTTTCCTTTCTGATATGTTTAAAACAACTACGCACCTGGAGGAAAATTCAGTTTGGTCCAGGTTATGGTCTTCCTTCAACCTATCAAAGCTTTTAAGTTGTTTGTTTTCTGTAAGAGAATAGTATGTCATTATCCCTTCTGAAATCCGCTATTTAAATCCTTTATCTATTACAGTAGCCCTAACTCCGGATCATAAGCACACCATTTAATTATTTGTAACCTGTGATTTGATTTATATTCATCTTCCATGATGTTCCAAATTTTTAACTGCACTCTGATTCATGGATTCTGTACCTTATCTATGAGTCCCCCCAGATGTTTTTGAGCTAGTATTGCTTGTATTTGGCGTTTGCCTTAAAAGTTCTATTTTTAATTTTTATTTTTTTTACTTAAATAATAATAAAAAATAAAATAATATAGGATTGGATAACAGATTAATTAGAGGTCTAATCTGAGCTGCATAAAAATTATAGTGACCCTTTCTCTTTTAGGGGTTGTAAAGTCTTAAATCTAATCCTGTTTTTTTTTTTTTTTTAACCTGCCTAATAAGTCTAGAGATAACCTTATTTAGTTTAGAAAACGAACCTGTTTTTTAAGTTCAGTCCAAGCCCAGAGGAAGGAGTGGAATCCAGGCGGATGATTTCTCCACAGCATGCGGTGGGAGCCACCCAGAAAGTTCCAGGAGTGAAGCAGAGCAGGCTGACTAGCAGAAGCCAGCCGACGAGGAAGAGCAGAAGTACCCGGAGAGACAATCTAAAGTCGTTGTCGATGCAGAAGCAGATTTCCAGGCCAGAAGATCAGAGATCTGGAGAGGTACCGAAGGGAAATCCAAGCTGGGGTCAGGAGACAGATCCAAGGTCGAGCAGGCAGAATCCAAAAAGCAGTCCAAAGACAGGTTAGGCACAACAGATCAGAAAAGGGTCGAGCAAAACTCAGAAGTCCAGGGGTAGAAAGCATTAGGTAATCAGGTATTCAGAAACACAGTGGGTACGCCAGAAAACTCTCACACATGACTCCAATAAACTGGCACTGATGGCTGGGAACAAGCAGTTTAAATAGGAACTGGAACAGGTGGATCTGATGAATGACAATAAAAACTGGGTGAAGCTAAGCAGGTGGATGAAAAGAACCAATAATCCAGTCATCAGTGCCAAGATCATGACACTAAGGCTACGCTCACACAGCAGTCTGAAGTGACCCAAATCGATTTTTTTGCCCATATGCGACCTCTATCTGATCTTTTCATGACAGTCTGATTACACAGATCCAATTTTTCGTATGTGGCCACTTGAGTATGTGATCCTGAGTCCAATACTAATCTGATCTTTTCAAATGTGACCTGTGTCTGAACGGCCAGGTCGCATTTTTCCAACCTGAACGCTATTAATACTCAACAAAGGTCACTATTCTGGACGATAATGTAGAGAGCAGTCTTTTTTTTTTCTACCTTTCTGAAACGAATGTTTTGTTAATGCACTGACTGAGTTTAGGAAAGAAATCAGACAATATGGCTCCAAGGAAGAACGCGTCTGAGGATATGGAGGAACTAAGAAGAGCGATTGAATTCCTAACCGAGGAGGTTTCCTCGGTCAAAACGCAGCAAAAAGGAATATTGAGCTTAGTGGAGGAGATCAAGGCACTTCGTATTCAAAATGCAGAAAAGGACAAGAAAATCGAGCGACTACAAAGTCGGGTTGCAGAGCTGGAGCAACACGCGAGGTTAAACGAGGTAATTATCACAGGCCTCAGGGTGAAACCGCGTTCGTATGCTCGCGCTGTCACTGCAGTCGAAGGAGAAACGAATTTGGAGATGCAAGCGTCCATGGAGCAACAAGTTACTTCCTTTTTCCAATCTAAAGGAATTGAGCTGGACAATGGGAGTATCGAGACTTGTTTTCCAATCACGAAGAGAAATGCCGGTGATAGGCAAGCCATCCTGATACGTTTTTGCAACAGAAAACACAAGACGGCACTGTTGAAAGAGGGGAGGAAATTGAAAGGAACCGATGTTTATGTAAATGAACATCTGACCAAGGAAAATGCGGAAATAGCCAAACAAGCGAGATTCATTAAAAAACTGAAGAAAATACAACAAACATGGACTGTAAACGGCAAGATATTCATCAAGTTAAATGGGGCTCCGGAAGAGGCTAAAGTTGTTCAAGTAAGGAGTATGGAGGAGTTGAGAAAGTTTGAATGAGGAACGCCATGGGAGATACCGTAAGGTAACGCAAAGACTACACCTACATGACAAGCATAAAAGAAGATTTGGCGGAGGCCAGTATGTCACACCTTCACAATTTACAGGACATTACGGAGTTAGGCTTACACCAATTTCAATACACTGAGCATACCCAACTAGATATGGAACAGGATATAGATCCCGACAACAACTTCTACACTCACATCAACAGTGACTGTCGTTACTACACCGACAAACAATACAATCAAATAAAGCAGGACGGGAAATTATCAGTACTACACATTAACAGTAGAAGCCTGTATGCAAACTTTGTAAACATAAAGGACTATGTGTGTCAAGTTGTACATCCCTTTGATGTCATAGCAATAACAGAAACGTGGATAAACAACGAAAGGGGGGCGGATTTTGGGATGGAAGGATATGAGTTTGTGCATCTGAATCGAAACAATAAGACTGGTGGAGGTGTGGGATTTTTTGTGAAAAATGAGTTGAATGCTAAGATTGTTGACAAAATGACGGTATGTGTGGATGACTTACTGGAATGCGTCACAATTGAAATTGGTTTAGAAAAAATGAAGAATGCTGTTATCAGTTGTGTTTACAGAGCACCGGGAGGAAATGTTCAATTATTTACTGAATGGTTTGAGCACTTCTTTAATAAGACACAGACGCTCCTATTCATCTGTGGAGATTTCAATATTAATCTCATGAATACAGGACATAGAAAGACGGAACAGTTCATGAATACAGTCTACAGTATGGGTCTATATCCAACCATTACCAGACCAACAAGAATAACTTCTCACAGTGCCAAGTTGATTGACAACATATTTACAAACTACATGGAAAATAGCACAGAAAGTGGTATATTAATTACAGACATATCTGACCATTTACCAATTTTTACATTATTTAATTGCAATTATAGAAGAAAGAAGCTTGCAATTAATAGGTTTAGATATAAAAGAATTAAAACAGAGGGAGCCATGATGGCTTTAAAACAGGATTTATTACATCAAAACTGGGAGCCTGTGTACATCGAAGAAAATGTAAATGCAGCCTATGAGAAATTTATGGATATGTTTAATATGTCGTACAATAAGCACTGCCCAGTAAAGAAATTTAAAGAAAGCATTAAACAGATTAATAGTCGATGGGTGACTGAGGGGTTGAGGAGGGCGTGTATGAAGAAGAACTCATTGTATAGACATTTTCTTAAAAAAAGGACAGTGGAAGCGGAAGCAAAATACAAGAGGTACAAAAATAAATTAACTAATATATTGAGGTCTTGTAAGAGGGAGTACTACAATAAATTGCTGGAAGGAAATAAAAACAATGTTAAAGGTATATGGACTATCTTAAACAGTATTGTGAGAAAGGAGTCAAAGGGAACAAAATTACCGGAATATTTTACTGAAAAGGAAAAAATTATAAAGGATATGACTGACGTTGCAAATTGTTTTAATAGGTTCTTTGTCAATGTTGGACCTGAGCTTGCGTCAAAAATATCAGAGACAAATACATCTGTCTGCGAAGACGTGGGGGAAGGGAACCCATACACAATCTTTCTGGGTGCAGTGACTGAGACTGATGTTAGAGAAATAATACAAAACTGCAAAAATAAAACCTCTGCTGAATGGATGGAAATAGATATGAAAACTGTTAAGATTGTTTTGGAAGAAATTATTAAACCACTAACTTATATTTGTAACCTGTCCTTTCAAACAGGTACATTTCCAGACAAAATGAAAATAGCCAAAGTTATTCCACTGTTCAAAAACGGAAACAGACACCATTTTACAAACTATAGGCCAGTTTCTTTACTCCCTCAATTTTCCAAAATAATTGAAAAAATATTTACCACTAAACTAGACATCTTTATGGAAAAACACAACATATACACTGACAATCAATATGGATTCAGGTCAAACAGATCAACATCCCAGGCACTACTACAACTCATGGAGGAAATTACAGATTGCATTGACGATAAAAAAGTGGCAGTTGGGGTTTTTATTGATTTAAAAAAGGCTTTTAATACCATTGACCACAACATATTGCTGACCAAACTAGAAAGGTATGGGATAAGGGGAGTTGGGTTGGATTGGATAAGAAGCTACTTAGGAAATAGACAGCAATTTGTTCAAATAGGGGAACATAAATCAGAGCTCTTGGAAATTATATGTGGAGTACCACAGGGTTCAGTGCTGGGCCCCAAATTATTTATCATTTATATAAATGACATCTGTAAAGTTTCAAGGGCACTGTCATTGATTTTATTTGCAGATGACACAAATGTATTTTTTTCGGGCGATAGTTTACCGCAGATCTTGGAGATAATTACAACAGAAATGAATAAATTAAAAATTTGGTTTGATAAAAATAAATTATCTCTTAATTTGGACAAAACAAAGTTTATCATATTTGGAAGAAAGAATTCTGAGATTAATGGAAACATTTCAATTGATAATAAAGAAATCAAAAAAGTGAATGAAATAAAGTTTCTTGGTGTGATTTTAGACCACAAGATCTGCTGGAAACCACATGTAAGTTATGTGAAAAATAAGCTTGCCAAATGCTGTGCTATTCTTAGCAGGGCGAGTCATATATTGAACCCAAAATCACTAAAAATGCTTTATTTTTCATTGTTTTTGCCATATTTGATTTACTGTGTTGAAGTTTGGGGCAACATCTATAAGAGCACATTACAATCCATATGCACACTACAAAAAAGAGCAATAAGAATTATATGCAAAGTAGGATTTAGAGAGCACACCAATCGATTATTTATACAGCTATATGCATTAAAATTCACAGACCTGGTAAAATTCAAGACAGCGCAAGTAATGTATAAAGTAAAAAACAAACTAGTGGCTAAAAATATAAATGAATTGTTTCAAGAACGAGATGAAAAATATAATTTTAGGGTAGATGCAGTATTCAGAACGAAGACGGTACGAACAGCGATGAAAAGAATGACTATATCAAGTAGTGGAGTGAAGTTATGGAATAGTCTACAGCCGTGTTTAAAGCAGAGTGTGAACATAAATTTGTTTAAGAGAAGGTACAAAAAATTACTTTTGGATAAATATGTAGAAGAGGAAAGATAAAAAAAACAGGTAGATTAATATGGAAGAGTGAATGTAACTAGTTAAATGAGCAACTTAGGTCTCTTGATTCATTAGGGATGGGAAACTTAAAAGTTTATACTTCGTCCCATTCCTTTTCGAACAATTTATTATGGTTTATGTATTCATTGTGTTGTGTTGTATTTACACATCTTATATTGTTGTTCGAATAAACTGAACTGAACTGAACTGAAAAAAATTAGGGTTCGCAAGATTTGTTGGGCTACTGTATAGCCTCGAACTGAACGCTATTTCTGACATTTTGAATTGAAAAAGCTTCCTGGATGGGAAGCAAAACATCTTGAAACTTGAAAACAAAGTCCAGTGGATTGTTTTTAACTTTTTTTGAATGGCTACGACCTGGATGACTGAGAATCTTCACCAGCACACTCGCTTGTGACATTGTTGCGTTCTCTACTGCACATGCGGGACACTTGAGTTGTATGAATGCAGTTCACACAGGAGATCACATACAACTCGCATATATGTGGAAATGTGAATGGCCACGCAAAATAATTAGATTTCATAAGAAAGTCAGAAATGATTATTAAGGCCTACAGTGTAAACTTAGCCATAGAGTGGACAGCTGCTACCATTGTACTGCTGACTTTTTAAGGAATCCATCATTTATACAAGTAGCGATAGTGGAGCATAAACATAAAGAAACCTCCAGCAGGACCATTACAAGGCTCAGTGTTGAATGGCCAGAAGAAAGGATCCAGGAGTGTCTTATATGTGAGAGAAAGGTAGGTTAGTTGCAGTAGTAGCTTCTTTAGCTGCCTCATCTACTGTAGGAGATAAACATAACGTAGCAGACAAACTCTGAGCCAGAATTCAAATTTGGAAGTTTAAAAAAAACACAAACACACAAGTAGTCAAAGTAAAAGACTGGCAAAGAGCTACAGTATCTTTAAAAGAGAGGCAGAGTTAACAACTGTAAGATAGGAACAAGTTTCTCATCTATAGGAGGACATAAGGTTGCCAGCACCATAAGCCCAGCCAATATCCTCCTCCAACATGATGTCATAGCTGGAAAATGCCTGGCAATAAGAATGCCAGCAATAAGCAGCTACTGTGGAGAGAGAAAAAAATAACAAAACAAAAAACAGAGGTTACTAAGTTCAAGGTGAGGTCATGTAAACCGCAGAGAGAGAAAGAGAGAGATTCTCCTCTAGGGCTTACTCTGTAATAGATTTCCTTTGCTTCTTATTAGATCATTATGGAAGTCCTTATAAATACACTAAAAAGAAATATATATATGTTGGTGGAGGAAAAGACTTCCAAATTAAGAGTTTTTTCCACTCTATTGTTTTTGTTTAAGATTTCCCATGACTTTTTATTTAGCATTCATAACTGAAATAGACATAATAAACTCATATTGTTTATAATAATTATTGAAGCATTTATATTTAAATTGTACCTGAATCATTTCTTATGCCCATACCTAACTGTGTGAGTGTGAAAAGTAATGATAACCATTTACTGACCCAAAGTTTTAAGGTTATTAGGGAAATACATCCGGGATCCCAAGAAAGATTAGTTGTGACATTGCTCAACAAATATCCAGGATTACTACTTTAATTGATTCTACATTGCTCAAACATATAATGTCAATATGACAAAGTGATACCAAAGGGTGATAAATATACAGTTTTTGTACCTTCACTGTACCTAATCTTACATTGCAAAAATATAGTTTAGAAACTAGAAGATGATTCCTGGAAACAAGGCGGCTCACTGTCCATTTGAAAAATACAGCCATCAGTGAAGTGCTATGGTTCTACTTTAGTACCTCTAGTGGCAAACCAGAAAATTAGAAAAGCAAAGAAGGAAAAAGAAAAAATACACTTTCATTTTTTTTTTATTGCTTTTCCTGGCAGAAAAAAAAAAAAGAAAAACATAGAACTTTTCTTATCTTACTTGCCTTTCTGGTCTTCTGTATCACTGTGTGTGGTAACTGCTCCCTGCCTCAGTTGTGTCCCATTATTTAACGCCGTTTGATTGTGGATATATATTTGTAGATGTTCTAATTTGAGCAAAGCTTTTGGCTTTTCCTTGTGGATAAATGTTTCCTGTTGCAAAGCCTGTGTTTGGGATCTTCTAACACTCATTAATAGCAGAGGGACCTCACCAAAACCGTGATCCAGCTGATGATTTATTGTCCTTTTCTAATCAGAATCAGAATCAGAATCAGAAATACTTTAATAATCCCAGAAATTACTTTTGTTACAAGCTCCAGTAACAGTTTTATATAATATATACACACATCCAACTATACAATATAATAAAGATAAAAAATAAGAATAAAAAGAGATAAAGAGAGAAAATATATACACAAATAGTTTGGACACAGAAAAACTCAGGTTGTATCTTGAAGATGATAAGGAGTTTCCTTCTATGGACTAATAAGGGACATTCAGTCTGTAGGCTGAAATAACAGAAATGTGTTTGACACCTTATAAACTTGATCTTTAGGGAGTAGATCTTAACTCTACCATAATTTAGCCCTCAATTTACTGTTCTGTGTGCTGTTCATGATTTAAGGAAATGCACTGGGTTTCAGAGTGAACTGTAATACTTGTGCAAGGAAGCCATTTTTCTAATGAGAGTGTCGAAGGGGTGATATCACAAAGCTTTTGAGGATGTGATTTCTCACTGAGATTTAACTACTACAACTATCTTGGATTACAATTACAGACAAGAAAACTATAATTTCCAAAGGACATTTACTTAATCAGGTATAACATAAAGAAAAACTTTAACAGTGTTAAAATGCATTGCACCATATTCGAGATTTTTAGCTATTTTCCATCTGCAATGAATTCACAACCTCTTCTCCATGCCCCAGTCATGCTACAGGTCTCTTCCTGGTTGCGTCCCACAGAAAGAGCTCTGTATCACCCTAGGGTGCATCCTGGGCCAGGCCTCAGCTCCAGCTGCAGTGGGCCAGCTGCTGGTTGTGCTATGCCACAGCTTCTGCCAAATAATAAACATGGAGTGTCCAGTACTAGATCCTAGGACCCAATATGTCAGACCTTGATGACAGACTATAAAGGATATGTCTGATTGGAGATGGCAAAATTTGCTGAATCAGAGTTTTTTTATTAGGAACTTATTAGAAATTACATATTGAACAACTGAAAGAATCTTTGTAAGGCTCAAGGTCTGTGGTAAATTGACTTCTGCTAGGATAGCCTTCGCTTTTTTTTTTGTCCTTCCTGGATAACCCTATTTTTACCATCAGCCTGGATGACCTTTTCTTATAACCCATATTTTTACCAACCTGTCACTGAACTATGACATATGAATAGTATTTTTTTAGTGGTCTGTAGATTTAAGGTCTACTCATTTTCATCATAGTGTTGGATTTCTACAGGGAGTCTAAGAAGATTATCTAAAATCTTGCAACATGAAAATGCTTTTGATATTGTTCGTCAAAGTGAAACACCATTTTTTTTAGCTCTCATCCTGACTCCTAGTTAAGAAACAGATTTATTTTCCAGTATAAAAAGAAGCAGTTCTAAAGTTTCCATGTTAAATTGATCAACTCAATGCTTTTTGTTGAAGCTTGTTTGAAGACCCAACCACATTTAATTTGTTTGCTGACAGTATTTCTCTGGTATTAAAAACAGTGGCGGCTGGTGAAAAATATTTTTGGTGGGGCTGATATAGCCTAGTGTATGTCTCCAACTAATCCGGAATAAGAATTCAAATAAACAATTGGACAATACATACAATTTAACAGTAATGATTTAATTTACTATATAATAACAGTAACAGTGATGATTTGGGTCACTGTGACGGGGTTCTTTGGCCTCCAAGAATCCAGGCTCAGTCGGGTTACCGGTGTTGGTGATTTATTGAGCTCAAAAACTCAAAACAGGGTGCAAAAGAAACTAAACATATACAAGATCCTCTGGGCCTCAGCCTCCCTCCAGTTACCAGCAATGTAACAAAGAAACAGAAAACAAAAATTGCTGCTTTTCTTCCCACAGCCCTCATTAAATAGTTTAAGCCCCTCACCTCAGGCTCTCTTATTTCTGATTTCTTCTCATTAATCAGTTTTGTCCATATATTACCTCCACAAACAATTGATGTACAAAAACAAATCATTTTTACAACTTCATTCTTTTACACAGATTCATTGACTTATTCAATTACACTAAACTGGGTTTGAACCCAGCAAAGACGCAGCCAGACTGAAGATGACAAGTCCCCATAACATAAACACGTACACACACACACACACACCCACACCCCCCACACACCCACACATACACACACACACGGCTAACCCCACTGAAATATTAAGTGTGCACCCTCAATATGCCAGCAGGTAACCAGGAACAGCTTGTGTGTTTTAAGTTCATGGAGCTACTTGGCTCAGCGCGAGTGTATTGGTCCTCACAAACACAGTATAACAGGAATGTGTGTGTGGCGCGCAAAGTTAGAGAGGTTGTTTTAAGCGACGAGGTGGATTCGTCACAGTCACAATAACCATAACATGAAATGTTCATATCCTACAACAGGGATGTTCTTCTGGCAAACGGGTAGATAAATAAGGATCTCACCGAATTTGGTGGAAGCTGCATCTCGCTCGTTACATTCGCCATCTTCCCTCTAACTGTCTGCACCTGCGCTTGGGTTCAGAAGCCTGTTAAAGCGCAGTATTTTCAGAGCCCCAAGACCATAAAGTTCCGAGACGCTGATTGGCCATTAAATTCACCTAGCAATAGTACATGATTGACAGATTCTCTGCATATGTGGGGCTGTCTGATAGGCGCCCCCAGAACAGAGACGGTAGGAGTCTGTCTGTGGAAATCCACAAATTAATGACAGTAGATAGGGAAATTTAGTTTATATAATTTGTTTTGCTTATAGGTACACAGTCTAGAGAGTAAAACTGACATTTATGAGTTAATTTCTAAAAATATATTTTACGTTTCTCTCTTCTTATCAGGGAGGGCGGTGCCCCAGCGCCCCCTATGGGCCGGCCGCCACTGATTAAAAATAAAAAAATTAAATTCAACAGAGTGAGAATCAAAAACTTAAGAGTTTGTGAGCTCTCTTTGAATTCTGCAAATGGCTCACAATATTAAAGTTAGCATGTGCTACAAAGGCTGTTATTTGTGTTAAACTAAACCCAATATAATATAATAGTATATTAGCGTTTTTTGGGGGTATTTTCAATACAGTAAATGGGTCTGTATTTATTGCCTGCTTGTTCGAAGTCCAGTATACTTTGACTTCTGAGCACAAACCGTACTACAGAGATTTATTTAAAAATATTTTATACTTTGTGAAACTTAAAAGAAAAAAAAAATCTTTCATTTCATTAGGATCCTCTAATTAGGGCGAAGACAGCAGATAAGAAACAAAACCAAAACATTTCAACATGAGGCAACCTCCAGCAGATCCATGTTATGTTTAAGTGGCCTTCTGCTAAAGGCAACTGGGATTTCAAGAACACAGAGGCAGACTCACAAAAAGAAACACAGAAGTACTGATCCACACATACTTTGTGTGTTAAAAAGGCTAACAGTGAACTAGATCTATATGTGGCTCTGTCAAGGAAAGAAACAGGGAAGTTGTTGACTGTTGACTGCATCAGCCTAGCTAATCGCCACCCCCCACCCCTCCTGAATGGTGTCATAGCTAAACAGATCCAGGTCAGATGAAGCTACTATGATGCGAAAAAGCAGAAAGAACATAAGTTAAAAGCTGAACTAACAAATAATCAAGAATTAGAAATTCAAAGTACAATGAAGCAGAATAATAAAAAGTGGTCCCTATGTCCTCCAGCAGCCTAAGCCCATTGCAGCATCCCTATAGAGATAGATCAGACAAACCTGAGCCACTATAAACTTTATTATAAGGGAAAGTTTTAAGCCTAGCCTTGAAGTATTAAAACTCACAAATTCGAGGCTGGTTCCACAGTAGAGGAGACTGATAACTATGAGATCTGCCTCCTATTCTACTTTTATAAATGTTAGATCTTTGAATTTGACAAATATATGTACTAGTTTCTTAGCACCACCCCTGGACAAGCATATTTTTAGCAATATTCCCAAGATGGAACAAGGGATTTATAGAAACCTGCTTAATTTGGGATTTATATCACAAATCCTAATTGAAAAATAACATCAATATTTTTTTTCTTTTTATATTTTTATCTGAGACCAATTTAATACTATCCAGATCAAAAGAATAACTAATTAGCTTATTTTTCAAAGACTGGTCCAAAGACTATGGACCTGGATGACTGAGAATCTTCACCAGCATATTATAACTGTATATCCAGACAGACGGACTGTCTTAATTAGATAAACTATTGTGGAAAACATCAGTTCTAACATGCACCAGGCAGCTAATATTAGGGTGTAATAAACTCACACATCATCAATAATAATTATCCTAACACTGTGCTGACTGTGAATTCTAATCAACTTCTGACTCTGGTCAACATCTAAAATGCCTCTGCCATTCACCACTTTGGTCACCATCCGCCAGCTCAAAGCCGTTAGCCTGTTCAGCCTGTCACCAGCTAGTTCAGCTATCTTCTAACTTATCATACCTGCTATCAGGCTGTTTGCCTTCTAATCTGTTTGTCATTTTCACAAACTCTGAATAAACCAAACACCATGTCTGTTTAAATATTGGGTTCTTAGAAGCTTATTGTAACCAGTGTTAGGTGTAATCGAGTCTCATAAAACCAGGGTTAGTAACTGCATTCATTTTTTTATTAAAAAAGTAATCTAACTGATTAATTTCACATATCGGTAACTCCATGACATGCATTCTTGCAATCGTAAGCAGGGAGTTACTTATCAATCAATAAAAGGGACTTTTAACAAGTACACTTTTTCTGCAAGGGGACATTATTTTGCTGCAGAGATGAGCAGGGGGCTGAGATAGAGGCTTATGTGACACATATTGGCTCTGGAGCCATGATGTGGATGGGTGTTCAGCATGCTTTGACCACAGACTGAGATAAGACACTGTCTGACGGACAGGTGTGGTTGGACAAAGTTGACAAAGTGAGCTTCTCAGGTTTCATGATACATTTAGAGTCTTTCAACTATAGTCTTCCTTTTAATGCACTTGCAGTTCTTTTGGACCAATTTGACATAGATATGTATCAGGGAAGTCCATAACTGATATTCATTATTACAACTATTAATATTATCATTATTACCTCCAATTGAGTAGCTTCAAAATTTATATAGTATCTCTTTTAATGTCACTCTGCTCTCCCAAACTGCCAGTGGCAGTTTCTAATTGGACACTCCAAACCACTTTAGCACTTCTCTATTATGTACACTGTCCTTATAGATCACCTGGAATAAGCTAGAATAACCTTTTCTTCTTTTTAATAAGCAATGTAATGCTCCTTATTTGGAATCCTTGAAGCACAGCTTCTGGGTTTACAGTACGTTCACAAATATTGAGTCATAGAGAACCTCCACTGGGGAGTGATTCCCCCAACTAGTACTGTGCAGGAAGGGGAGCTTTGTAACTCACTCATGTACTGCACAAATGAGGATGTGATGCATTGGTCCTGTCAATGAGTCAAGATTTGTGAACTAACTGTACTCACAGAGAACTACCGCTGAGAAGTGACTCCCCAACAAGTGCTGTGCTGGACGCAGTCCTATCCCATAGTGAGTCACAGAACACGGACTTTCCATCCCAGACCAGCTTGCCTGCCTTGATACTAGTTGAAGTGTAAAAAAAGAATCAATGAAGTAATTCTAGTCATTTTGTTTGCTCAAATTATTAGTTTATTTGAACAAATCACTCAAGAAGGACTCAACACTAATCATTCCACTGCTAATAGCTATGATACATACAAATCATGAAGCTGTCCTGTCATTGTCCATCATTTAACTAAACAAATCCCATAATCACCACAGATGGAATGTTTGTTGGGCTTTACACTTGGAGATTCTGGAAAGATATGTAAATCTGATGTGTGAATTGCTGCGGAAACAATTTAGTCAGCTGTCCCTTAAGCACAGCAGTGGAACACTAAGCGAACATTGCTGCTAAGTTCCAAGAAGTCTGAGAGAGGGAATTGCACAGTACCAGCATGAACTGGGCCCTCTCTCTCGTAGCTGCCTTATTTTTTTTCCCCTTTCCCCATTTTTGCTGTTCCTGACTTTGATGTAGTACTCCGGGTTATGCCATATTTTTCTTGGCTTTTGGACCCAAATGGAAAATACAATGTAACAAAGTTCTCATTGCTGCCTGAGTACATTGATTTGAGTTTTTATGTGACTTTAAAAGATGGGAGAACTGTATGGAGGTGACACTGGCACTTTAATTATCCGTCTAATCCCTAACTCAACACAGAGATCTTTTGCCAATGAGAACTCTATTCCACAATGTCTGTAATGCTGCAGCCCTCCTTTGTATGGAGACAGTGACATCACTACAATACAAATCCATTATCGACCACCTGATGGCATGTAGGCAAGTTGAATTTATTGTCATGGAGATAAAAACAATGTCATATATACAACTTAAATCCATAGCTGTAAAGCAAAAAATAATACAAGGTATTGCAGCTTCATTTTCATAAAATTGCTTGTATTTCGCATGCATCAATCGCCAAATATAGCACAAAATTCAATTGGATATGAACTAAATCATAACAGCAACAGTGGCATACTTAGTAGCCTGATGTCTGTCCAAGCCAGATGTAGAACATTTGCTCATAATATTGAACCTACATGACTATCCAAGAGAAACATGTTTCTGCCCGTTCAGTTGCTGTTTCCCATCAATGAATCATACACACATTAAGAGGAATTTATGTTTGCACTCTTTTGACAGTAATTACTTATGTTGTCAAATTTATAATAGTGTTTGGAATAGCATGCCATAGCTAGTGTTCAGGTTACGGTGGGTACAGTCTGCAGTCAGTGGAAGCAAGCGTGTCTGCTGGGAATGCGAACATTAGACATCATAAACTGAATGAGCATTTGCTGTCAATGCTGAGATCCAATAGTCCCACAACTGAGATATGTTTCAACACATGAGAATATCTCTCCTCACAGCTGTCGGTCTGTCTGGCCTGTGGCTCCTGACTGTAGCGGCATAGGAGCACTGCAAGGGTGACAAAGTCAGCTGCCAGGCTTTAAATGGCTCTGCCAATGGAAAAATTAGGCCTTAAAATTAAAATGCATCAGTGGAAAGAGCCTCTTTGAAACCAACTTTCCATCCTGAACTGATAAGAGGTGCTGTTGACATGAAGTAAAAAGTACATTCACTGGAAAAAGGTCAACTGTCAGTCACAATGCAAACAACCATAAATACTCAAAGCTAATTTCTAATCTCAATTTAGAATCACTTTCAGGGCAACCAGATAAAACATGCAAAAGGAACAAAGAGCAAGCAAAGTCTGCACCTCTTTGCTTTATTATACTGAAAACCATCTTTCACACTGCTTCTTATCTTGTTACATTTTGGCATTTTTAAAACACTTTTGTGGCAATACATGTAAAGACATTAAGCATATTTTATGAAAATTCAAGTCCTGTCATGTCTTATTGTCTTAAATAGGCCCAAATCTAGGAAACAACTGAGTTGAAACGGGGTTCTTTAATAATAGAATGAGACAAGAGATAGCTGCAGGAAGAGAAGGTCAGGAAACTCAGAACGACTCAAGAAGAGAGTGACAGGCATGGTAACAGTGGAATCCAGCAATGAACAATGAGAAACTATAAGCTTAAACTCTGACGCAGGGGAGGAAGATGACAATGGAACAAGAGGAACTCATCAGTGGAAATTTGAAACAGCTATGGCAGAATAAAAGCTGGCAAGCTGAAGGAGGAAAACTAATTATCACATTTGAAGTCGAGCTTAAAAGCTTAAAAGATGTAACCAAATAAAGGAATACATTAACCGTAATCAAAGAGAAATAAATCAAAATGCACAAATAATAGAAACAAGGACAAACCAGGAAATTAATATTAACAGAATAAACAAATATGGCAAGTTTGAAATAATTATTATATATAAAGGTGGTAAAAAATACTGAAAGTAAAAAAGAAAACCAAAACATCTAATGATTGTTTGCTTTTACTCCTCCATACCTTTAATGGCTTAAAGCAAACTCCACATCATTGTAAAACACTTTTTGCCAGTTATCTCAGATACTTGGAGGTAGTACATTTGACCAAAGATGGAACAACCACTTACTAGGTTTACAGACCAATTAAATTCCTCAAATAAAGAGATGTTGGATTGGATTGTTTTAATAATTTAGAATATGAAATTATCCATTGAAAACGTATTTTTTTTGCATTTATTTGGGTTGTATTTGGCTGATATTAAAGCTTTTAAAATATCTGAAACTTTTCAGAGTGAACCTGCTGAATCTCTTATATTGTTCATGCAGCTCTGTGAAGTCGTTTCTATCCTCACAACTGATTACATGGCCTGCGTTAACATGACATCAAATTTCTCTGGAATGAGTATCAACCTGCATGACACATGTTTTATGAATCAGTTCTATTTTTACAATGTTAGCTAATGAAGTGTTGCTATTGGCGTAAGTAGGTTAAATCTTGGGTATACGCTTTCTGTGTGTCATTCTACGCTTCAAAGGCGTGTATCAGGTACAGCGAACTGGTCCAAGTTTCTCAGGGGTGCAAGCAAGGTACACAACAACATATTCTCCAGCCAGCCCCCCTGCGGCTCCAGACTGCATCTGTTATGTTCCTCGTGGAACATGGCAAAACACAGTCACCCGGTTTGTTTTGGTAACCTGGGGCATAAAATACAGCAGTGCCCACATCACAAGGTTTTAAATTCAAAGTTTGGGATTACTTAATGTCATTTCCAGCTCAGTAACTGTGCCACCTTTGGCTGCCTTCTCACTGTGTGCCGGGAGCTCTGACTGCAGCACTGCATCAATAAATGCCTTTCAACCCCCATATGCTTTCAATTTCTTTTTTCTTTTTTTTTTTTTTGTCTGCAGCCTTACATTCTTGCATTTTAATCTTCTTTACCTGTGCTTTGTTTATCCTCCCGTCTGCACCTCACCCTCGTCACTCCTTGTTTTTTTTCCTCCACTATTCATCTTAGTATTTTTTTTCCACTCACTCTTTTAGCCTCTGCCTCACTGCTGCAGTACGGAAACTGATTCTCTGAAGTACCTGATGTGGAATCTCGTGTACAACGAAAACTCCAGATGCGTCGCAAACAGGAAAACTCTCCAAAAGATCTTCCATATCAAAACTGGAAGACAAAAAAAAATCCAACTGAAATGTAAATAACATTTTTGAATATGATGATTTTACCCAAAGCAATCGCTGTAATATATTGAAAGGCATGCATACTTGGAAAGCATACATTTCTATCTGGCTTAAACAAATCCTTCATGAAAAGCTTTTCACTGCTGCTGCAAAAAGACAGATGAGCTGTTGTCACTTTGATTTTCTTCATGGTGCATTACTGGTCTGGCGGAGCTCTGTACATTGCATGACCAAGCCATGATGGAGTCCTGCACATCTGGAACAATTCAGCTGCTGATTGAGTTAACCTTCTTGTCTTTTTACATGAACAGCTTTGGAAAGCGGTGGGATCTGCAACATGCATGTGAAGTTAATCAAACAGTAGGAGGTTATTCGGGACATTTGATTTTTATTCATCTGACCTTTACATTCCTGTATGTGATATTGTGCCTTGCATTTGTAGTAGCAGAAATATTAAGTATTTTTGTTTTGCAAATAAAAATGCAATCAACAACTTATTCAATCCTCGGATAGAATGCCATCTAATCCTTAAAGGCCACAGAGGTGTATTGCAGAAATTGTTTGAACAAACAACTTTATGAAGACTTTATGAAGGAACACATCAGACAGCTCAGAGATAAAGTTGTACAAAGGTTTAAGTAGACATCTCAGTATTTATAAGTGTTTTAATGCTCTCATCAACAGAAATAAAAAGGAGGGCAAAGATCCCCATTGCCGCTAAGCTACAGAGATCACATCTTAGGATGGAGAATCTGTTAGCAGGACTAGAATTTGTTGAAGGAAAAAAGAAATATATCATTTATGGACTTGTGGAAAGAAGAAAACATTGCCAAAAGAAGACATTAGATGTTCTCCCCACAGGGCAATGTAGGGGAAATGGTAAACAAAAAAAATGTTCTCTCATCAAACCAGATAAAGCTAGATCATTTGTCCTAGATACAAAAACAGAATCTAGGTTTTACACTGCATAGTATTATGGAAATAAATGGAACATAATGGTAGGAGTATCATGCTGTGGGACATGGAATTCGCTTATATGAGAAATCGATTTGGTTAATAGCAGACAATCCTGGATGAGAACATCTTAGAGGCTGAAAAAGAGTTGAAACTAAGTCGGGGTTCTCCTTCAGCAGGATTAAGGACATAACTTTAATGTCAGAGGTACATTTTATGGGTTTAGATGGACATTAAATTATATCTGTCTAAAAACAAGTTTGTATGTTCCTCATACAGAATGACTACAGTAAGTTTGACCTATTTTGTAAAGCAGAAAGGCCAAAAGTTTCAGGCTCTAATTGTGGAAAAATGTTAGAGACTGTAACTCCAGCAAATGATTATTCTAAAAAGTCTTAACCTAATGGCCTGTCATCATCTCTCACACTTTCCAGATAAATAAAAAAAGGCTTTTCCTCCACTTTGTCTCAATAAATAACATTGAAACGTGTTGTTGAAATGTGATAAAATGTGAAAATATTTCAAATATACTGTGTGCATAAAGTATTCATTGTGTGTATTCTAATAGGTCAATATCATTTGTCTCCAGCAGCTGACTGTTTATTCACCAGGATGAGTGACAGATACCAGCAGAGGAAGAAAGCTCATTTGGTCCCAAGTGAACCGGCCACCCATTCATCAGCAATGAAAGGGCAGAACCCAAGGAGGTCTCCGTCTGTTCCCCACGCTAATCCATCAGTATTCATTTTCCTAAGGGCATATGCATGTTTTCTGGGTATGAATATACACATCCATCCCTCAATCCATCTTCTCCCCCTTATTCAATCAGGGTCGCAGTGGGGCCTATCAACAGTCTATGGACGAGAGGCGGGTACACCCTGGACAGGTCGCCCGTCTGTCGCAGGGCGACACAAAGACTTACAACTGTGCACACACACTCACACCTAAGGATAGTTTAAAG
Source organism: Cyprinodon tularosa (assembly GCF_016077235.1). Lineage (NCBI taxonomy): Eukaryota > Metazoa > Chordata > Actinopteri > Cyprinodontiformes > Cyprinodontidae > Cyprinodon > Cyprinodon tularosa. Next base: position 1,440,602 of record NW_024039141.1, on the reverse strand, counting down.
ATGCCAATCATCCTAACAGTCTCTTTTTTGGACTGTGGGTGGAAGAATGCACACATGCACTTGGAGAACATGTCAAACCCGCTGCAAAAAGACCCCAGTGTCAGGAAATCGAATCCAGGACCTTTATGCTGCAAGGCAACAGTGCTACAAACTGTGCCTCTGTGCAGCCCTGAATATATGCATAAGGATGCAAATATGGTAATATTCGCAGACATAACTCTAAAGAGGATTAAGCTGGCATTAAACTAGAGTTAACCAAATATTTTTAAAGATATCACTTTATCCATTCGATGTGGATGTCGGTTCTGGACTGTTTTGACAAAAACGAAAGATTGATCTGAATTATGAGCAGGCATGTGTTGTTTGGATGCTCTTCATGTGCTTGCGTGTTATTTTCAGGTATTTCAGCTACCTCTCACAGCCTAAAACCACGCATGATTGGTGATCCAATTGACCGAAGGATGAAGCCTGTGCATGAATGGTTTCGTGTCTCGAGTTGGCCCTGGGACTGACAGCTGATCTGTTTCAAACTCTACCTTTCCTCTTTCCTGGAATGGGCTCCTGATGTGAACAGGAGACCAGCCTGAATGGAAAACAAACCTCTAACTCTGTTTTTTTTTTAATCTTTAGATACATTTTAGAAATGCCTTTTCAGGTTAAAATAGCTGTTAATTGCATATATAACGGAAAAAGCGTGCTCAGCCAAAGATACAGTCTGCATCCTTGACGGCGACTGGAGGCAGACTTACAATAGCAAAGCAAACAGCATCTAAACCTGAGGGATGATAGATTTTCCATCTGCCATCTGCGTCCAGCGCTGCTCTGTTTGTATCTCACTGGTGGCACTTAACAACCACTTCCTATTGACCCCGCCAAAAAGCATATATTGCTACCGTGAACTGTTCTCATGGAAAGTCATCTGATGGTGATGAAAGTGGGCCCGAATAAGTGGCCTGCCTTTTGTTCTCCTTATGTTTGTGGAGAAAAGTATTATCTCTAATCCATTTTTTTCCACAAGCTGTTTCCAGCAGCGATGAGGTAGTCGAATTTAAACAGAGAGCAGCAGCGTTACGGCTTTTAAGAAGGCCCTTGAACGCAACAAAGCTTCTAATGTTCTCAGAATATGATCATGTAGCTAAATACAGCCTGTTGCTTTATCACAAGGTAGACTGTAGCTTAGCTGCCTGGTGACAACCGCTGCTAGCATGAACAATGATGCTGATGAAATGCATTTTTTGCTTCAAATCCAGCTTACATCAAACCCATGAAAAGATCTCCACAGAGGTCTATTGGAACACAAACATCGTCCACGCAGTGTAATGAAATTCCTTTATTAAAACGCATATAGTCCTCCTATGTGGCGTAGACATTGAAGTTTCCATGATTGTCAAAGACACAAAAACGTCTCCACCCTTGAACAGATTTATTTTCACACATGCTGGGTGAGGTGTCTGCAATTCCTCCCTGCCCTGTCATTGTTTGTTCTGCCGCCGAGTGTGAATATGAGCAGAGGCTCTGTAGAAATGAAACCCTGTTAAAGGCCTTCTCCCTGTTCCGCTCAGGGGCTGTTTGCTGATGTCACAGCAGCTCCACGGTTTTCCAGATGCCCCGAGCCCACCGCGTCCATCCGACCCCTGAGGCTCCACAGTTGCTGTCATGGTCAGAACATGTGTATGTGTGACGTCAACAAAATCCAGATGCAGTGCGTATTTTCATCCCAGACATATCCAGAAATGCATAATGAAGCAAAACAAGCCATTTATCCCTGAAATGAACTGGTGTTAATGAGCTAAATTTAGAGCGGATTAAGTCTTCTTCTGTGTTGTGTTCAGGTTAATTGCAAATGACGTGCCTCACTGTAATCTGTGAAGTCATAGCTGTGTTTTCTCGTGCCTGTCTGCTTTTCTAATTAGTCCTTATTGCTTATGTCGGATTTTTTTAACACACACCTTTTTGTCTGAGTGTTTGCAACTTAAAACAGCAGCTCTTTGATTACTTGGATGCACACTGATGAACAGGGTAAGCCTGGGGCATAAAAAACACCAGCTCCTGCATTTGCCTTTAGGACCCTCCCTCAAAACTTAAGATTTTTTTCCCCTGCAGGTTAAATAAAGCAGTCTGCTTTCATATATCCTGCTTATGGGCTGTATATTTGTTTAAATTTTAAAGCTATGTTATAACGAATATATTGAGAAATTTACTAATTGGAATCAAATAGTAATCTTTAAAGTTTGGTGCTTGTATTAAGTGTTCTAATTTGTGTACAGAGGCCGATACCGATTGGTTGTATTCTCTATGGTTTGCCGTAGAATATTTGACCTATCTACATTTTTTGGGGTTTAATAAAGTGACTAGACATATAGAAAAAAAAAACTTGTTGGACATTTATCAGTGAACATATGGTTTGAATCTAAAATTATCAACTTTTATGTTACAAAGGGATTTTTATTTCACTCCAAAAAAGGTACATCAAACTCCACCCTCTGGTTCATATACCATATGCCCAGAAATGATGGGAATTAATCAGATGTTCCTGTTTTGTGTTGGTTTTTTTCTGGGTAATCATTTATGAAAGTGAATTGATTTTAATAAAGTGTATACTGGTTGATTACCATCTCTTACTAATTGTGGCCAGTTTTATCATTTAATAAATTTCCATTGCAAACTGGCAGCAGTATTAAATAACCCTGTGCAGCAGATTCTGTTCTGAACAACAAAAACAACACCTACAGTTTAATTAGTGTAAGACATACAAATCACAAAAACCTCTTGAGAAATATCACAGCTTGTAGTTTTTGTTTTGGGTCCAACTACTACATATTAATGGAATAATGCTATTAGGAAAACCCTTCTGATGTAACTCCGCACTCTATTTCCCTAATGATACCTACTTTGGTGGGTTGTTAATGTAGAAAATGTGGGTGTTTGCCCTTTCTAATGGGCATTTGCCTATTAGAAATGGAGGAAGCCAGCAACACATAAAAAAACATAACATATCTGTTTCTAAGGCTTAAATACACATGCACAGACTGTGCTTTGTTCATTAATTTGCTTTATACTGCATCCAGCACCATGTTCAGAGGTGGCAGAAGGAGAGCTCTTATGCATGTACTGCTACAGCGACTGCAGAACACAGCTGCACAAAAGTACAACCAGAAGTTTCAATTTTTCACTGATTTCAGACAGATTTCTATTCGTCTTTTAGCAAATAAATTCTTTATGTTTTAACTAGGGAGCTTATTTTCTACTTTCTACTTTATCTATTACCAATACAACTTATTGAAAGAAAAATAGCAGAAATCAGAGAGAGAGAAAAACAGATAATATGTTGGGATCCTGAGGCTTGCCCACCAGAGGGCGCCGAGGATCCCTTCCTGGGGATTTTCTGTTACTGTTGGGATCTGGGGTTTTCTGTCTACCCTTTCTCCACCAGAGGGCGTATGGGATGTTCTGAGGCTGGAGCTGACTTCACCAGCTGTTCTTCATCTGCTCATCAGGAGACCAGTATTTAAGTGGGCTGAGGACCACACTCCGGTGCCAGAGGGTTAGTTAGTCATGGTACACCAAACCCTGAGCCAACCTGCCTGTCTGATTCTCTGGCTCCCCTGAAACCAGTACCTGAACCTAATCAGTTTTTGTCTTCTCTGCTTCTTAGGAAGAAACCTGACTGAACCCTGGAACTCTGGAAGAGTTTCTCTGCTGAAATCTGCCTGCCGATTCTCAGGAGCTCATCTAAAGAATCTACTGTCTGAACCTGCCAGCCCGTCCTCAAGAAGTGGATTGGAAGAAACTCTGGATCAGAACACTGATAAGTCTGAAGTCGAGCCCTGCCGTTGCTCAGCCCTCAGCCTGCTGTCTGTCTCTGAACCAAACCCTGGAGAACCAAACCTCAGCCCTCTGCTTGCCGTGAGCCTCTGAAGCCTCCTGGTCCCCTCCTTCTGCCTGCTCAGCTCAAACTTCAGCCCTCAGCCTGCCGTCAGCCTCTGAGCCCTCCTGGTTCCCCCCTTCTGCCTGCTCAGCTCAGAACCTCTGAACAGAGAGCCCAGTCGAGACCAGTCCCTGGACCTGATTACCCACCTGATCTGTTTTTGTATGCTCATTTCATTAAACCTTTGAACTTTTTCCCTGCCTCCTGGTTGTGTTCTGCATATGGGCTTGAATCCAAAACCCATCATGACATAATATACATAAATAGATAAGGTGAAACACCTCAACTCTTATGTAAAAAAACAGTATAATAGTGCCATTGTTCTTATAATTGCACTTCTGATTAAGTAACCTACAGTTTTCTAAGCTACATGTTTAAGAAAAGAAATGATCAATAGATTCCTTTAAATTGGGTGTCAGTTAGGAAAATGATGATACATTTCCGAGGCATTTTGGACAAATATACTGGCTGTGTGGTGCAAGATAGAAACTAATTTTATGTTCCTTGCATAACTGAGCTTCAGGGTAGGGGCGAAGAGAGAAGCTTTTAATCAAAAGAACACATTTAAAATGTGTGTTTTTTTTTGTTTTTTTTTAAGGTGTTTTTTCCTAGGCTGGATTTTTGGGTTGTATTTCCAAAAAGCATGTTTGGTGAAGAAACAAGAGAGAAATCTGTTTGTTTTCTTTTGTTTAAAATTTAAAAGTTAAAGTTTACATTGAAAGTGGAAAAGATTAAGAGATAGCTTATCTTGATTTCAGTTTTTTGCATCACAAAAGAATTTCATTTAAATTGATGAATATAGATCTTTTATAAACATGTGATGAGGAAGCAACTAAAAACTGATAAAAACAAAAGAAAAATGAAACAGTCAACTTTGAAAATGTCAAAAATGAAAATGCCATTGGTGTTTGAGTTGAGCTAAATGCTAGTCGCTTCTGAGTATCCACAAAATCCATCCAGAATATAAAGCTTAAGATTTACAGATTGAGATTGTTGTTCCTCCAAGTGAGCTTCAGCTGTAAATCCAAAACTGATGGCTGGACATACTTCTTCTTTTCTATAGAGACCAGAATTAATAGTTCCAACCATTAGAAAAAGTTGTTCTGGTTGTAAATAATGGGAGATCATCGTCATCGTCAACATCATCATCATCGGCATCGTCGTCATCATCATCATGTTTGACTGTAGATCTTAAAAATCTTAAAAATTTTAATTTTTTTCTGTCCATTGAATATTTTCCTAAAACTCTTTGTGATTTTCTTAATTTTTTATTTTTTTTTTTATGACAGGTGAGTCTTTGTGTCCTTTATAGTCAGTGATGATTTTCACCATGATAGCCATTTTTGCCCAGTCTCTGTAGAGTGACTGGTTTTAACTGAGTCAGGAGCTCTGTAGAGCTTTCAATTAGCTCCTGGATGAATCAGTGATAAACTCAGAATACGGCATGATGGCCGGACATTCCTGGGAGGTTTGCCAATGTTCTGTGCTGTATACAATTATTGATAATCACTCTAACTGAGGGTCAGTGGGAGTGATTATCAACAAAGCTTTAGAGGTGACTTTTTTCCACACTTTGCAAACTGATGGATGACAGTAATTCTGATTCTTGTGTTATTGAATTTTTCTATGTTGAGTCTTTATGTGTTGTTTTATAAGATTTTTTCAAAGCTACCTTTAGTTTAAGATTCTATTTTAGGAATTCATCAATTAGTTAGGCATTTATGGGGAATATGGGAAACGTGGTTAAACGTATCTCAGTTATCATTTTAATCTGAGTCTAGTATAATATTTTATAAAGGAAAACAGGTTGGTTAGTTTTACCAAAGGACATCAATTCAAAACTGCTTATTTACATTTGTTTGAGTTGTCTTTGTCTGATTTGATTAAAAACAACTTTTTTTTGCAGCAAACTATCTTTGTTTCCTAGTTTTTTTAATCTTTGTGTGCTGCTGTTGGCTTTAAGCTACCAGACAGCCCAGGATGCAGTTCAGGTTATCAAGGCACCTACTATTGTTGGGTTTTGTAAACACATTTCATTGCTTTGTCAATTTAAGGAGTTTATTGCCCACAAACTGAATATAAAGCATTTAAAGGAACAGACTGGGACTGTGTCACCTTGTCATATCTTGCGTTTGGAGGCCTTACAATCACAACAAAATGTCATGATAAGTGCAGACTTTCCAAAATGTGCTCCATATTAACTTCAAACGGATGCACTCAGGATGGATTCCTCTGTCCAGACGCAGAAGCATGCAGAGAATGAAATGGAAATCCTATCAAAGTCAAAAACTGCATCATCTCACCGAGGCAGACAGGAAGGCTAAACAAACAATAACACTGTTCTTCTTCCTTCCCTGACATTAGACAGTTTCACAGCGCTGCATCACCTGACAGGTCAACTGCGTGACAGGAAGGTCTCAGGGGTCAAATGAAATACACAATATTAAGTGGAACTTCATCTTCAAGGTATAATAACAAGCAATATAACCAGTGGAGCTTCTAGACCGGATTGACCAGGTGGGCCGGAGGTTTTTCATAAGACAAAAGAATGAAATACAAACATCAAGAAAAAAATGTATAATTTCATATTTTGAGGGATCCAAACAGACACTTGCCACTTGAGCTGCAAATTGCAGACCCTTGACCTTGTATAATGCTGAAATGCAACGCTTATTTTTAAATCATTCTTAAGAGGTGTTAGCCTTAAGTTTAACTCCCCTCAATAGGTGGTGATGCTATCTATTGGTTACTTCAAGAGATATTTTGTATACTTTCATGGAAAATATTTTTAAAATAGCCTATTTGAACCTTTATGTCACAGTCTTGGTTCTTTTATGTTTTCTTTTGAGTTTTCAGTTTTACTTCACTCCATGTTTTCTAGTTTTTTTGGTTTAATTTTTATTTTGTTTTGTTGTCTGGTTATATTTCAGTTTTCAGGTTTTATCTGTTGCCCTCTGCTGCCCTCTTGTGTTCTTCTTTTTCCCTAGCTCCTTTTCCAGTCTGCTCTGTTCACACCTGCTCCCAATCTACTCGTTAGTCCTCTCTTTGTTCAGTCTCCCATAAATACACTCCTTTTGCAGTTCCTCAGTGTTGGTTCCTCGTCTAACGTCCTCCAACACTGTCTCACTTTGTCTTCCTCATCATGACAGTTTTCCCCCTGATGTCTCCATGGTTTCTTGTTTGTTATACTTTTTTCATGTATGATTTTTTGGATTCCTGCCTCAGCTGTCAGTCAATCTTTAATTAAATCCACAAGAAACTCACCTCTGCCTCCCTGCCTCTGCATTTGGGTCCTCAAACCACAACCAAACTCTGTCACTTTACAGCTAAAACATAATTGCATTGGCAGACTGACACTTCAGTATCTGATCACTTCTAAGCATGTTGCCTATTTTCCTTGAATTTACTTTGGGTTGGAAATTTCTGTGCTGTTTCTGCAGATGTGATGTCAAGCCATCAGTGTTGAATTGTCCCACCAAGCAAACAATCTAAGCGTTATATCCAAGATGGATTTTGTGGATATTCAGAAGCGACTGATATCCAGCTGAACTCATATTTGGATCACCCCTTGTTACCCCCTGTACACTACACCACTCACAATCAGGCTGAAAGTCGGCCAGATCGAAGGATTCTCGCATGACTAGAAAATCGCCCTGAAAATCGCACAGTGTACGCCTGGCTTAAGAGGTTGGGGGCCCCTAAGCAACTGCAGTCTCTGCTTACCGATAGTTACGCCATTGACCTCTGCTCTAGGCCAACACTCCCATTATGTTTTTACCAGTATTTTCTTATTTTATTATAAGAAATTGATTAGATGTTTATATTTTTTCAGGGCGATAAAATTATGCTTTTTTCAGGGGCACTGGCCCCTGCTGGCCCCGTTCTAGAACCGCCCATTAATATATCACCTACTGCGCGCCTCTTTCCAGTGAATAATCCCGCTCATTGCAAAGCCCTGATTCCTCTCCAGCCTCAGTGCCTGTTTATGCAGACTGGCAAGGAATGCACCTCCAGCTCCACGCACCTCCGAGCCGAGGAGTCTGCCTCAACCTGCTTACACCGGGCTGTTTGTGTTTTTACTCCTGCTCAGGGGTAAATGTTTTGATTAAAAGGCCGTTACTATTTTGCTAGTCACAATCACTTTAGCGGAGTGGTTTGCTGGAGCGCTGATGGATGGATTGCCGCTCCCTGCCTCCAGCGAGCGGCTGAATGAGAGAGGAGCTGTCATCACCCCCACGCCGAGACCAGTGCTTGGAAAGAGGAAAGATGAAGGGGGGTGGGGGGGCATCAGGAACAGCATGGAGAGCCAGTGAAAGACACTGTGCTGAAATGAGAGAGGAGGCCGGGGTTTGGAGCGGAGAGCGCAGCGCATGTGTGCGCAATGACAGGGAGAGAGAGGTGGTACCGAGCTTAGGGGTCCAAACCAGAGGTTCCTTATGTGATGAAAGGTTGCAGTACGTTCAGCAGGACTAATGGAGACAATTAGTCCACAGGGTTTCACCCACAAACAGTAATCCAATTAATCCCAACAAAAGGAGATTTAGGCATTTTTCTGAGGAAAATATCAAAGACTGCACGCTCATTACCAAACATGATGATTTAATCACACTGATGTTATCTCTGCACAGAAATTCATTTTGATTTACCACCAAACGATGAGTGCAAATTAGTGTTGAATACTTTGATCTCCACAAATGCTAACTCATTTGATTTGGATTAAATATGCTGCAACTTGCAGAGAAGGGAAGCAACCTGTAGCATGATAAGCATGACGTGAGACATGGAAATGTGCCTTTGGAAGAACAGCAGACGGGAGGCTGCTCCAAATCGGTAGTTTTCAAAAGGTGTCACACTGCCACCTAGTGGAGGGCCAAGGAAGGTACAACAGCTGCTGATTTCTATGATGTATAAAATTACAGAAAGCTCAGCAAGGGGTCTGACACCTGTAAAAGGCATCCATACATTTTCTGACACGCTTAATCCCAAGCGGGTTCGCGAGGGGTGCTGGTGCCTATCTCCAGCTGTCTACGGGCGAGAGACGGGGTACACCCTGGACAGGTCGCCAGTCCATGGCAGGGAAACACAGAGACAAACAGGACAAACAACCATTCACACACACACTCACACCTTAGGAGAATTTAGAGAAGCCTATTAACCTAACAGTCATGTTTTTGGACTGTGGGAGGAAGCTAGAGTACCTGGAGAGAACCCACGCATGCTCAGGGAGAACATGCAAACTCCATGCAGAAAGACCCTGGACCCACAACCGTCTTGCTGCAAGGCAGCAGTGCTACCCACTGCGCCACTGAGCAGCCCCTGCAAAAGACATGCATGTTTTAAACTATACAGTATAACACTTATAAAGCTTCGAACTCACGCTAATTTGGACATTTTGAATTGCAAAAGCTTTCTGGATGGGAAGCGAAATGTCAAACTTGGAAACAAAGTCCAATGGATTGTTGTTTTTTTACTTTTTGTGGACTGATTTAAGATAAAACTCCTAGATCATTTGTGGATTATTATCAGGCTGAAGATCAAAAACTTGAGAGCCTGTCATATATACAAAGTGAAGGCCTCTATTGGAGCAACCTGGGTTTTAATTACAACTCGGGTTAAATCATAGGAAGACCTCCTCCAGGCAACATCTGAATTGTGTAACTGTCTGTACTGGAGCTTTAACTATATTAAAGTAGGGCTGGGCATTGGCGTGCTTCGGTGGCGCAGTGGTTAGCAATCGCCGCACATGACCCATGTATGGAGGCCTAGTTCTCGACCTGGACGACCCAGTTTAGAATCCGGCCTGTGGTCCTTTGCCACATGTCTCACCGCCTCTCTTGTACCCTTTTCCTGTCAGCTCACTTTACATTAAACAAGCCAATAGTTCCTAAAGACCTACAAAAATAAATAAAAAAAGTAGGAATGAGCAAACAATAAAAGAGTTGTTTCTTTTAAATCAGTCTAAGGCTTCAGCACACATCGTTTGTCATCTGTTAATCCCTTAGTACAAGTAGCATTGCTTTTACTTAAACCTGTGGCGATTACATGACATAAACATGATGGTTGACCAGTTAACTGTCATCAGATTCAACCTGACACCTTGTAGTTACAGCTTTACCTCCTGCATGAGGAGAAAGTACATCAAAAACCTGCAGCTTGTTGCCCCTGCTCCCGGGGTATGAAAAAATACTTTCTAAGCAGCAGGCATTGCCTTGAGGCTATCAGAGGCAGCTAAAGCTTTTGACTCCACTTTATCACAGCATTACTACACAATATTATCAGCACGTTATTAGTATAAGACAATATAATAATCCCACCAATATAATCCATCTATATATATAAATATATATAAATAAAAGCAATGCTTTTGTGACAAGCAGATGAGGATTATTCCTGAGGCACCAGGTAAGTTGAACCCAACTGACACCCAACCCAACTGATGCATGAGGTGTGCATGCTGTAAAGTTATCTAAACAGATGGGAGGGAGAAAACTACATAGCATGGGTGGTTCTAGACAGGGGACAACAGGGGCCAATGCCCCCTGTAGAACTGGTCCTGGCCTCTGGTATGGCGCCTGTACTGAAAACATACGCTACAAAAAATCAAACATGATTAAGTACATTTCTGTTGAAATAATTATATTTTTCCTAGATTTCAGCAGGTAAGTTAGACAATTCGACAATGGAATAGATATTTATGGGGTTTTTTTTAAACAAAAACCTTTATGAACTTATTTCAAGAGCATAATGCTTGTATTATTTTTAAGAGCAAAAATGCTCCTTCCTTCACCCCTTGGACCATTTTTTTTTTGTTAGAAAGGCTCCTGCTTGTTACTGGACATTCATATAGTTAATGATGTTTCGCACTGTTTGTTCTGCTATTTTGAACCTGAGTTGAAGCCTGAATAGAGTAAGGGGGCCACCTGCTGGCGAGCTTTTTCTGTACTTTAAAAAACTCACAACAATCCTTGTGAGCGGTTGCATGTAGCTGGTGCCGATAGTTTCCTTTGTGGTTTATGTGCGTTACTTCACATCTTCGTCCTTCTGCTGGAAACAGGGCAATAATATTAATATTATTTGCAGTTTAGCAGTGGTAAAATCCAGATCTTTACCACTGCTAAACTGCTAATAATATTACAGTTATTAGCTTTATCTAAACTGTGATTCAATTTGTATGTTAGAAGCAATTCCTGGTTCCTAAATTTGCTAAATTATTTAGGAAAGGATTAGCATTGATTTCCATCTCGATAGATTACCTGACAGATTTAAATTTGTCCATGTTAATAGTAAAATCATCTATAGTTCACTGTGTTGTATCACAGGGATCAGAGCTGGGGTCAGTTCTTCTTAGTATATGTATTCTCCCAATTTGTTAAAATATTAGACAGCATGGGATTAACTTCCATTGTTATGCCGGTGATACTCAGCCTTAATTGTCCATAAATCCTGATACTAACCTATTAAATGAAGACATAAAAACAGAGCGACAGCAGTAATAACAGAAATTATTGTCTTTGGACCAGTCTTTGAAAAAGAGGTGAATTAGTCAGTAATTCATCTGGATGGGATTCAGTTTTTCTCACATGATAAAATACAAAGCCATGGTTGTTTTATTATTGAACAGGAATTCTCAATTAAATCTCATATAAAAAAAGTTTCTAAGCTTTTATTCTTTCATCTCTGCAATATTGTAAAAAATTGAAATATATTCTGCGGGGATGATGCTGAGAGACTGGTCCGTACATTTCACTATCAGGAACCACACAAACTGAAGTTAAAAGCCTTCAGCTGAAAGATTACAGTTATAGTGGCTCAGATAATCCTAAGCTATGATGCTTGTATATAAAAAAAAAAATAGACCTTTGTTGATCTCACAGTGGAGAAATTAACTTTCTGCATCTGACCCATCCCCTTGGGGAGCAGTGGGCTACCACTGTGCAGCGCCCAGGGAGCAGCGTGGAGTTAAGGGTTTTGCTCAGAGACCCAGAGCGCAGGCTGTGGGGATCGACCTGGGTACTTGCAACCTTCTCAGAGCACAAACGCACTGCTCTAACCATTAGGCAAACACTCCCCGGTTTAGACTGCTGGAGGACCTAAGGAACACAAGGATGTCATGACTATTCTCCAACTCTACATTGTTTTAGTTCATCTTAAGTTTATTTTCTATCAGCTTTTTGTCATAACAGTAGGGTCTGACAGGTGCTACCAGTAACTTCCATTATATATGAGATAGTTGGGCCTGTTTTTCAGTGTTTAGTCCTGTTTCTCTCTTAGACATAGTTCTGGCTTCAGGTTTTACTGCGACTAACTGGATGGAATCTCTTTCACGCTTTTTGACCTGAAAACTGGCTTATAATTCATCTGGTAACTATTTCTTCCCCCAGACCGAGCCACCTATGGAGCAACTTCACTGTTACGTTTTTCTAACATACAAAGTATTTATGTATAAGTACCTATTTGTTTTGTATGTCTGCCTCTGGCTTCTTAAACCCCATTTCAGCCTCGCAGAGGGCCTCTCACACTGAGACTGGTTCTGCTGGAAGTTTCTACCTCTTAAAAAAAGTTTTTTTTTCTCTCCACTGTCACTGCATGCATGCTTTGGGTGAGGGATTGCTGCAGAATCAACAACACAATGAAACCAAATGTCAACTGTCATTACATACTCATCCAATAGGACTGAATCCTACAAAGACATTGTGCAGTGTAATCAGCTGGGTTCCTTTCTTTGATGTCTTTGAACGAATCTGTCTGTATAACTGAATTTCAATTGAATTGAGTAAAATGTTGAATTGTATAATTTTATTATTTCTTTAGTTTAAGTTAAATTTGTTTGATGATGGACAGATTTTGTGACTATACTTTATTTAGCTCTACTGCTGCACGGGCTCCCCTCAAGGCTACGTCCTGAACCCCAGCTGTTCACTCTGATGATGCAAATGTTTTCTACTGCATTTTTGCACCATATATATTTATTTTTGCACTGCTCTGAACTTCCTCATCAATGCCTTTTAGACTTAGAATCAACTTTATTTATCCCTTGGGATTACTCTTCAGGGAAATTCTGGTTCCAGTAGCTTATATAGAGTACAAAGCGCAAAGTAAAGCAAGATGACATCAAAGATTAAAAAAAAAATACAACACACAATATAAAAAGTGTATACAGTGGGGCAAAAAAGTTTTTTGTCAGCCACCAATAGTGCAAGTTCTCCCACTTAAAAAGATGAGAGAGGCCGGTAATTTTCATCATAGATATACCTCAACTATGAGAGACAAAATGAGAAAAAAAATCCAGAAAATCACATTGTCTGATTTTTAAAGAATTTATTTGCAAAATATGGTGGAAAATAAGTAAAAAAATTACACATGCTACACAGTAGTTGACATGTGTTATTGCACAGTGAGAGAGAGGAATATTGAACTTGTTACAATACGGAATGTTTTGAACAAGACGTCCAAGTTTTGCCTCATGTTCCTCCCACACTGTTTACATTTGATTACTACTGCACTTTATGAATGGAAATGTTAGGAGGCGTAGCCAGAAAATTTTAATAAGGGTGGCCAGGCAATAACCAACGTACACTGAGGGGTGGCCAAAAGCGGATAGGTGCCAGAACCTATCCACATTTTCCAAAAGGAAAATGAACAATCAAAACACCCATATTTTCTAAATACAGACAAACTATACTTTCCTACAGCCTTTGCTAACAAATAGACGCATATATTTAAACATCCATGCTGTCTAAATTAAAAGTGCAGTGGACACAATTCTTTCAGTTTTGAGTTCTGGGGTTGAACATCTTCTTCATTATCATTACTAACCTATTTTTATTAATAGTTATTTAGCATAAAATTAATATTTACATGTACTAATATCTACATTAAATGGATTACTTATTATTAAAGTAGTTATTTATCTTTGATTCCCGTGAAGATTCCTAGATGACTCGCAGAGAAATAATTTCCTCTTTACCTCATATAAGACAAAATCTAGTTCTGAAAAGAGCATGAATTCTGTATTTATCTTTAATGTTAGCATATTGTTGTGCATAATTAACTACAGGGTTTTTGTTGTCAGGTAATTGTTTACATATAGAAAGTTAAAATGTTGAATAAGTTAGAACATTCCACTTGAGAGTATTACTGCTGCCACTGTCTGTATTATAGGGAAAAAAATGGAAGGGGTAGCCACAGGGGTGGCCAATGATTGGGTAAGGGTGGCCCTGGCCCCCCATCTAGCTCCGCCCCTCTCGAGTGACAGTTTACATTAGATGACTCCTGCACTTTATGAATGGAAATGTTCCTTTTCATTGTTAAGCTGCTGCTCATTCACTGTCTGAAAGCTGTATAAACAAAATGATGCACTCTAAATAAAGTTTGTCGAAGTCAAAGTCACAAATAACACTTTTTTTCTTGAAACAAGTCGAGATTTGAGTTTAAATGCACTTATTTATATGTTTGTAGGAATGCTTGTCAAGTTTGGACAATTGTAATCTGGTATTTAACCTATCATTAAACTAAATCTTCCCTCGGTTCTTCCAACCAACATCTACGGAAGAGGATTAGGGACACTGGGAAAAAAAGTTAACTGATTTTCACATTTATTTCAGTATGAGAAAAAAGTCAGAATTCTGAATTTAATCTCAGAATTCTGAAATTTTCCTCAGAATTCTGACTTTTTTCTTAGAATTCTGACTTTAAAGTCAGAATTTTGACTTTTTTCTCAGAATTCTGACTTCAATCTCAGAATTTTGGATCTTAATGTAGATGGGCACCATGAAGGAAGGAGATGTGGGAGCACTCAGCTTCACTGAAAAAGATGTGAGTTTTTGAGAGGGCCAGTAAGACATTGGTGGGAAATGATGCGATTAGGTGACTTTTTACGTGCTCAAGGGTTCCCTGGTGATGCTATTTCATTAGTGGAAGAGCATGTTGTCAGAATTCAGTCAGGATTCTGAGATTAAAGTTAGAATTCTGAGAAAAAGTCAGAATTCTAAGATTTAAATCAGAATGGAATTTTGAGATTTAAGTCAGGATTCTTAGAAAAAGTCAGGATTCTTAGAAAAAGTCAGAATTCTGAGAAAAGTCAGAATTCTAGGAAAAAGTCAGAATTCTGGGATTAAAGTCAGTATTCTGAGAAAAAAAGTCAAAATCCAAAGAAAAAGTCAGAATCCTAAGATTAAAGTAGGAATTCTGAGTTTTTCCTCATATCATATTGAAGTTAATTTAAAAAATCAGTTAAGTTTTTTTTTTTTTAGTGGCCCTAATCCTCTTCGGTAAACATCAGACCACTGTTCCTGCAGTCTGTCGCTCTGATTTCCAGGGCCGTAAATCGCTCGCAGATGTCGCCGCTCCAGGCCGGTTAGCAGAGCGCAGAGCGGAGGAGCGGAGCTCAGATGGAAATGGCTCTATCCAGAGGTTTGAGATGCTGTCAGAGGATTTTCTCCTGGATCCCTGTTCTCATTATCACCGCTGTCGTGCTGTGGTCTTATTACGCTTACGTGTTTGTGCTGTGTCTGTGTAAGTATGGCGAACTGGCCGTCTGTTTTCTGACCTCTTTCCTCCTCAAGCAGCGCAGATTACGGATGAACAACAATAAGGTTATTGACAGCTAGGGCGGAAGTAGCTCTGAGTTTCGCATTCCATTCGACTAATTTGGTTTTAATTTTACTTCTTATAGCCTCTAATAGCTCAGGTTTATCTGTAGCCTCAAACATAAACTAATGTTGTATTGTTTTTTATTAGCTAACTGCATCCTGGCTAGTTTTCTTAGCTTTGAATTGTTATTTATCTTCTGAGGAATGAGATTGCCAACCACAGCTGGTTCTTTAATGGATTTAATGTTCTTGTTTTAACAGTTACAGTCAATAACAGCCTGGAGAAAGGTGAGGCTCCTCTTCCTGGTTCTGCTCCGCTTAGTTTCAGGGATCCAGCTCATGTTTGATCTCTGTGTTTTTAATCTACAGCTGTCTACCTGCTGCTGTTTCATGTTAGCTTTGGGATGTTCTCCTGGACATACTGGAAGTCCATATTCACTCCTCCTGCTACACCATGCAAAAAGGTAGAGGGAAAAAAAATCAGATCTTATTTCAGTCACATAACTGATCTTTTTTTTTGGGTGGGGAAACATGATTAGTCTGCTTTTATTCTATGCTTCAGTTCCAGCTCTCGTACTCAGACAAGCAGCGGTATGAGCTGGAGGAGAGACCTGAAGCTCAGAAGCAAATCCTTGTGGAGATCGCAAGGAAACTACCCATATCCACCCGAGCCCAATCTGGAGGTGAGCTGTTGTCATTTACCTTTAGCTCTCTTCTGTAGTAATCAGCAGATGCATCTCTTTCATTAGTGCTGATTGCTAACAGTACCTTCTAGGCTGCAGGAAGTGTGGGAGGGGGGCATGTTCAGCTCAAATGTCGTCCATTCAACTCGTCCATCCTCTTGTCTCCAGCTATCAGGTTCTGTGACCGCTGCCAAGTACTGAAGCCTGACCGCTGTCACCACTGTTCCGTTTGTGAAACGTAAGCTTCTCTTTCCTCCCCAATACCTTCATCTAGAGAGATTACCCTCAGGGAAGGAGATATTTTGTGGTCAGAAGGTGTTGTGATAATTAGGAGGATGTTGTTTTGTTCATTTGAAACAAAATCCCAAGTAACAATCAGGGCATTGCTTTAGGAGAAGAAGGCTGCAGATGTGGGGATTTGTAAAGTATTTCCACCTTTTAGTGCCTTTAGTCACATCACAACCATGAACTTTAAATTATTTCATTGTGACTGTGTGAGAAATGGGGATATATATATAATTTTTTAAGATAACAAATAAGAAAATGCTTGGTTTACAAGAAAGATTTAAAAAATCATGACATGCTTTTGTGTTCAGCTCTGTTTACTCTTTCTTCTAAAGGAAACTCAATCAACTGGCTTAAGTCATTTAATCAGTTAATAGAGTCCAACTGTGTAGAATTTAACCTTGATATGAATCTAAATGTTCTGTTAAAGCCTCTGATTTCCTTTTTTAGAAGAATAATTATAAAAAAAAAAAAAAAAAAAACGAAACAAGAATTAGTATTGTGACAACCAAGTGACATAGCAGGCAGCTGGTGGAGAACGTTGTTGAAGTTTGAAGCAGTATTAAATAATATGACAGCATCTCAAGCTTTGAACTTACTGAGTTCTGTTCAATCTATCATTGAAAATGGAAATGTTATTTAACACCTTTAAACATACTGAGATTCTGCAAAGCAAATAAACTGGCATGTCAAGCAGGAGAAAATAATCAGAGAAGCAGATCTACAGCTCAGGCAGGAGAACCTTCCAACAGGAAATCTGTTAGTGGGCTATTCCACACATCTGGCCTAAAGGGAGCAAAGGGGAGAAGAAAGCAAAGTTAAGTTTTGTTTAAAAGTTGCAAGAAGCCATGAAAGGATCACAGAAAAGGTCTGGAAAAATGCTCTGATCAGGTAAGATAAAACATAGAACTGTATAGCCCACATCCAAAATCCCGTGTGTGGCAGAAAAGTAATGTTGGAACAGCAGGATCATGTGTGGGATGATTGTCCTCTGAAGGAATGACGAAGCTGGCTGGAGTTGATTGGAAGCTGAAAGGAGCTAAAAACAGGAGATTCTTAAAAGGAATCCTGTTGGAGATCAAATAACTTGAGGGTAGGACACTGGTTATTGCTCCAGCTGGGGAATTACTCTAAAAATAGTAAAAACTGAAGGCTTTAACCTACAGAATATTTGGCTGTTAAAAGGTTTCAGGTAAAGTCCAGACCTAAAATCAAACTGAGAATCTGTGGCAAGACTTGGAAACTGAGGTTTAGAGGCGCTTTCCATTCTATATGGATGGAAAGTTTGTTTAAAAGTTGCAGTATAGCAGATCTGTGGAGAAAGCACTATTCTGCAGTATTTAACTGTGTAAAAAGTGAATCCTGTGGTTTGGGAAACATTGCTAAGAGTGATGCAGCTGTAATAACCTCTAGTGAAGTCCAGCAGGCTATAGCATACCTAGACGAGAATCAAGCAACAGGATCTGATGGCATTACAGCAGAACATCTGAAATATGCTAGCCAAAAAGTGGCTGTTTTGCTTGCAATGTCTTTCTCTGGGTTTATGACCCATGGGCAGTTGCCTGATTCTTTTATTCCTTAGCCAGTGTGATATCTAAAGTATTAGAAACAAAGTCATGCTTACTCAATCAGTTTATTCATACATTAATTTGGTTTCAAAGTCTGGAACAAATTTCTATATTTATGAAAAAAATTGAGTTTATTATGGCAGTTTATTGGCAGTATTATGGGAGTTTTTTTTATAAAAAAAAAAAAAAGAAAAGCATAATAGAAAGTAATAATTACCGGATTCAAAGTTTGAAAGTCAAATATCTCATGATTTTGACTTTAAAATTCGAAATTATGAATTTGTATCTTATAATTATGACTGTCTATTTGGCATTTTTTTTATTTTCATGTGGCGAAAATGGACTTCCATAGTTTATTGATGCCTCTAAGGCCTTTGATCGTGTCAATCCCTACCAGTTCTTTGACAAATTAAAACAGAGAGGTGTTCTAAATATTATGTAAAGTTTAGTTTACTGGTACTCTAACCAGAAAATGCATGTAAAATGGGGCAATACCACCGCTGCTTCCTTTGGTTTTTGTAGTGGTGTGCATCAGGGTGGGCTTCTCTCACCTGCCTTGTTTAACTTCTACATTGACCTGTAAAAAGAAATGAACCTCTGTAAAAACGGATGCATGATTTGGTAAATCACTTTATCTATGCTGCTGAGCTGGCTCTTCTCTCACCCAGCAGTGCTGGTTTTCACCAGTTACTGAATATCTTCTCTGATTATGGGTTAAGATTTGATATGCAGTATAATGCAAAGAAACTGTACTAGAATGTAGGACTTAAGCAGACAAACTATTTTGTTTCCCTGATTTATTTTTATTTTTTTGTCAGGGCAAAAGTTAAATGTTTGTTCCAAAACTAAATATCTGGTTCACTACAGCTACAGCTCTGTGATGATGATGATATTTATTAGCAGCGTTGCATGTTATATTAGCCTCGTGAGACCATCCTGATCTCACGAGCTTTCAAGATTTCAATCGCTAATCAGTCTGGAGACTCTCCGTTGAAGAAAATTTGGAGCCGTTCACCAAACGAACGTCTAATCAGCGTTGGCTTTGAGGCGGGTTGAGGTGTGACGCAACGAGAAGCGCGACAGTTCAGTCTAAAGAGCATGGCGGCTTCAGCAGATGAAACTAGCGTTAGCGTGGCTATCGAGCAAGTTTTATCGGAATTACAGAGTATTTCTTCACTGAAAGAAGAGCAACACACTGCTCTGGAGGCTTTTCTCAGAGGAAAAGATGTTTTTGCTCTTCTCCCGACTGGTTTTGGCAAGAGTTTGATCTATCAATTGGCTCCTCTTCGTCGTCGCTCTGTTAGTACGTCATATGCTTCGTTGATCTGATTGGTTTATTTGGCCCGTCTATCACCAACATAGGCCAATCAGCTAACCAGTATTTTCGCCCCTTCCCAAAATTACTCCAACGGAAGGTTTCCAGATGGATATGTGGAGCAAATCCATCTGACGGAGTCAGGTTAATGTTATATGCCCAGGCAAACATTCTGGAGAGGAAATTTCATATATGCACTGATGAGGTAAAAATGAGCCTGGTTAGAGCTTACTGTACATGACTGTATACAGCTCCTTTGTGATGTTAATTTAAAAAAGCTAGCATGCAGAAGCTTAAAGTTGCTTATAATAAATCTTTGAGTATTCTGCTTTAAAAAAAAACAAAACAGTTTCCGCAGTGCAAGTGAGATGTTTTGTAACGCACATGTCAGAACGTTCCAGGCACATGCGAGAAATCTGATATAAAAGTTTATGTGTCGTTTGAGCAGCTCATTGAATACGCTTATTGTAATGTTTTCACATCCCTCTGTCAGTGCGCTAAGATACCAGTCAGCTCTGTGAAAACATTGGTATGCAAGTCTTCTATAAGATTTGCATCGTGTTGTTGTGTATAATCTCTTTGTGGACCATGAGCCTGTTGAACAAAGCAATCAATCAATGAATTGATCTGAAACACACCAAAATCTGTCCAGCTGTAACTGAAGTTCCTGGTTGTGATGTGATAAGGCATGACAAAATTTAAAGGGGAGGGACAAGTTTGATTTATAACTGAAGATGTTTGAAATTCTCATTTACACTATATTGCCAAAAGTATTTGCTCACCCATCCAAATTATTGGAATCAGGTGTTCCAATCACTTCCATGGCCACAGGTGTATAAATTCAAGCACCTAGGCATGCAGACTGTTTTTACAAACATTTGTGAAAGAATGGGTCGCTCTCAGGAGCTCAGTGAATTCCAGCGTGGAACTGTGATAGGATGCCACCTGTGCAACAAATCCAGTCGTGAAATTTCCTCGCTCCTAAATATTCCACAGTCAACTGTCAGCTGTATTATAAGAAAATGGAAGTGTTTGGGAACGACAGCAACTCAGCCACGAAGTGGTAGGCCACGTAAACTGACAGAGCGGGGTCAGCGGATGCTGACGCGCATAGTGCGAAGAGGTCGCCAACTTTCTGCAGAGTCAATCACTACAGACCTCCAAACTTCATGTGGCCTTCAGATTAGCTCAAGAACAGTGCGCAGAGAGCTTCATGGAATGGGTTTCCATGGTCGAGCAGCTGCATCCAAGCCATACATCACCAAGTGCAATGCAAAGCGTCGGATGCGGTGGTGTAAAGCACGCCGCCACTGGACTCTAGAGCAGTGGAGACGCGTTCTCTGGAGTGACGAATCGCGCTTCTCCATCTGGCAATCTGATGGACGGGTCTGGGTTTGGCGGTTGCCAGGAGAACGGTACTTGTCTGACTGCATTGTGCCAAGTGTAAAGTTTGGTGGAGGGGGGATTATGGTGTGAGGTTGTTTTTCAGGAGCTGGGCTTGGCCCCTTAGTTCCAGTGAAAGGAACTCTGAATGCTTCAGCATACCAAGACATTTTGGACAATTCCATGCTCCCAACTTTGTGGGAACAGTTTGGAGCTGGCCCCTTCCTCTTCCAACATGACTGTGCACCAGTGCACAAAGCAAGGTCCATAAAGACATGGATGACAGAGTCTGGTGTGGATGAACTTGACTGGCCTGCACAGAGTCCTGACCTCAACCCGATAGAACACCTTTGGGATGAATTAGAGCGGAGACTGAGAGCCAGGCCTTCTCGTCCAACATCAGTGTGCGACCTCACAAATGCGCTTCTGGAAGAATGGTCAAAAATTCCCATAAACACACTCCTAAACCTTGTGGATAGCCTTCCCAGAAGAGTTGAAGCTGTTCTAGCTGCAAAGGGTGGACCGATGTCATATTGAACCCTATGGATTAGGAACGGGATGTCACTTAAGCTCATATGTGAGTCAAGGCAGGTGAGCAAATACTTTTGGCAATATAGTGTATATCCAGGCAGTTTTTCTATGTCAATACAGAAGTAAAAAGATAATCTAAAAAATTTAAATGGTTCATGGTTGTAAATTCTTAATAAAACAGTAATTCAGCTGCATTTAGATGAAAGTAACACCTGTTTATAATTTGTTTTAACCCTTTTTTTTGTAGTTGTGTCTTAAAGATGGACCATCACTGTCCCTGGTAAGTTGCCACTAAGACAATAATTTATAGATTGAAGAGATTGATTTACTGTTTTTTCCCTGTTAACCAAACATTATCTGCCTCTCAGGGTTAACAACTGTGTTGGTTTTTCCAACTACAAGTTTTTTCTACTTTTTCTTGCCTACTCCATGCTGTACTGTGTATTCATCGCTGCAACAGTCCTTCAGTATTTCCTCAGATTCTGGGTGGTAAGAGTCGTCGTTCTTTAGTTTCTAGATATTTTGCAGTTTTTGATATACCTGCCTTTTTCACGAGCAAAAATCTTTATCCATCTTTCCTTCAGGGAGACCTTCCAACTGGACCTGCAAAGTTCCACATACTCTTCCTCATGTTTGTTGCACTCATGTTCTTCGTCAGTCTCATGTTTCTCTTCAGTTATCACTGCTGGTTGGTGGCCAAGAACAGATCCACTTTAGGTGAGATGTAACACTTTGATTTTTATTACAGACCATCTGACCCTTTCTCCTGTTTTTAACTCCCGGTAATAACTAAAATGGAAAATACCCTCTGACCCATGGTTCCTGTTCTCCTTTTTCCCCCAGAGGCCTTCTCAGCTCCAGTGTTTCCAGGTGGACCAGACAAAAACGGATTCAATCTTGGCCTACACAGAAATCTGCTACAGGTGTTCGGAGAAAACAGAAAACTGTGGTTCATCCCCGTTTTCACAAGGTAATCAGGAAATTCCTACATTCTTTACATTTTGATCACTGCTACACTCTGTGTATACAAAATGAAAATAAAGTTTGTCTAAGAACATGGAACAAATGGGGTAAAACAGACCAGAGAAAAGTCAAGTAACACGATTGGTTAACTCAAACGACACAAAGTAGCGGAAAGTGACAGCTGATGCATTTGTATGAGGTCAATCACAGAATGAAAATCTGTTTCGGGCATAGAAACACCACTGAATCATTTCCTGTTTTGTTTGTTGTTGATGGTAGCCAAGGGAACGGCCACTACTTCCCTCTAAGGAGTCAGAGCTCTGAATCCCCTTTGTTAGCTAACGAGGACATGTGGGATGAGTCGGATGATGGGTCAGAAGGAAGCTTCGGTGAGTTCACTTTAATTTTGCTGACTTGATTATTCAGACTGCTGTATATATGTTTCGCTTTTTTTTCTCTACACAAAAAAGCCTTTAAAAAAAGCTGAAATAGTAAGAAAAAAAAAAAAAATATATATATATATATATATATATATATAAAATATTTTTAGCCCATCAATTAAAGATATTTATGCTTGTTTTTATTTTATTCTAACTCTAATAAACAATGAAACATTTATCTGGAGGCATCAGTTTGTGTTTAGATGTTCTGCTACCACCTAGTGGTGATAAATTGAAATAACACCTCAATTAAAAACCAAAACCATTTGAAAAAGCTGTGACACTATTCACTAAAATGTGCTTTCTTTTATTCCAGTCGGGGATGCAGACCCGTCCGTTACCGTGGAGATGGAGGATTAACTAACACACACTCGGATAACGTTGACTTTTATCACACACACACCTTTATATGAACTGTTTTGCGTTCCAAATCACAAGGAAGTCGGGTCGCGCTGGAGAGGGTGAGTGGACGACAACCAGCATTCAGATGTATTTTATGCCAGTTTCCCCTTAAAGTTCGACATAATAAAGAGGAAAGGCACTGACATGGATAACAAACTGCAGTATGACGTCTCTTGTACAAAAAGTTTTATTTAGGAAGAGAACTTGTTACCTCAGTAAAACCGACGTTATTTATTCTTATTGCGTTTTGTTGGTAAGGAAGCTAGAAGGTGCGATTTTATTTTACATGCCTGCGTTCCTAGCAGCGTAGTTTACATCATTGCACCTTAGGTATCCTTCTTTGAAGGATGTGGTGTTAAAACTCCCACCCTGAGGCCTGCGGAGGTCTAACCCAGCTGTCCAGCTTGTCACTTTGACGTTACTCCAGTGTAATAGCATCAGTTTTACTATTCAAAGGTTATTAGAAGGTCCAGCTTAACCTGTGCCTCACAGAAGTATTTCCTGTGCATTTGGGAGAAATTTCTCCTGAGAATGTAACCAGCTAACCGTCCTTTGCTATTAAAGCGTTAAGTAAAGTGAATTACATATGTCGTACTGAAAAGCATGGGTTAAACTCAGATTTAGTTTCTTACAGGGTTTTATTGTAAGCAGATTTTTTTCTTATTTTAGAGGGAAGTAATATCCTGTATATCATGACTTGAACGCTGTCGGCTAAAAACTGGGGTGTGTTTATTGGACATGCCTGTTATGATTATCTTCTGTCTTATCAGATATCCTGTCAAATTATTGTACATATTTATTAAAGTTGTCCTCACAGACTGTTAGAGGATGATGACCTTTTACATTATGATTTTTTTTTTTTTTACTTCGTTTTTCACTCAGAATTATTTTAATATTTTTGAAAACCTGTCTTGTATATTAGGCTTAATTTCTGTGTCTAAACCGTATTTATTTATTACGTTTGGCCTTTATTAAACTTTGCTGTTGGATCTGGACATTTTGAAATGCTTCCCAGCTCCTTAACACATATCCAATGCTGCTCCACATAAATTATTCATGTCTTTTCTGTACTATGTTTAAAGACAAATGTTAATATTATCGTATAGTCATGCCTATTTATTGTTAATCTTTTCCTGTATATTGGTTCACTGATTTATACCTGCTGCAGGTAGTGTCTGGATATTTTGTTATTTTTTTTAGAGAGAATCTGTTGATTTGTTTGTTCTTTAACTGTTTTGGTGAATGGTGCTTCCCCCCTTTTTTAACCACTTTAAACCTACAAAGAAACCTCAATACATCTCCATGTATTGCTCTGTCTGTAGACAAATATAAATTCTTTATTGATCAATGTTTTAATCTTTGTGGTTTTCATTCTACAATGTGAGCATACGAAGCAAAAAAAAAACAATAAATACAAGTAACGGGTGTCAGTTTAACAGTGAAAGTAATTGCATGACACAAGGACACCGAGATAAAGAAGATATACCACAAGCACTTTGCTAATCATGATTGTGTCCTGGTTTTAGTCAGTGCCGAAGTATCTCTGTCCAAAATGTGTAGGAGCCACCGGGTGAACCTCTGTGGTTAGGATCGTGATGTCTGGAAACTCCTGGACTATGGATTTAGCTCCTAGAGGAAGAACACAGATAAAGTTTTAAAACGGGCCTTACAGACTCCTAACATTACAAGAGCGACTGTAAAAAGGTTAAATAGTAACTAATGTACAAAATGTGACAGATTTCCAAACAGTTCCTTTCCTGCTTAAATTGCAACCTGTGAGAAATGGCTTATGTAAAGATTGCACTGCAATAAAACTAATTCTAATTGCCCCTGATGACATGCTGAGGTAATGCAGTTATCTAATAGAGGTGTGCTAAAGCAGACGTGTCTAACACTGAAGAATAAAGGTTGACAAGCAGAGCTCTAGGATATAAACCAGAGGGCTGCCACTTACTGGTGATGCTAACTGTGCTAACCGCCCTTATGAGATGCTAAATGTTGGAAATGCTGATTGATTAAAAAAGGGGAGGGGGAGTAGTTATTTTGCAATCCATTTTAGATGCTAGCTTCCTCCTCTCACATGCTGATGTGCCGCTGGGCATAGAACTATACCCACTGATACTTATTTACCTGTGTACTGTATCAGATTTTAGCTCTAGTGGGAAGAGCTTTGAATAGAAAAGCACTAAATTCAATACATCCTTTCAATAAACGCTATTTTAGTCGCAGCTTTACACAACCCCCGCTTTTAATGCTGATATAAAAGACAGGAAGATTTTCCAAGCTGTTCTTATATCTTTTCATTTAAGGCTCTTAGACAATTCATCAGCAGGAGAACGAAGGATCAGAAATTTCCCTGTTTTTTCATTCTTCTGTTTTTTCCTCCACATCTCTTTCTCCACCAACCACCATCAAACAGAAGCATTGAAATGTGCAAACAGCATTTCTTAAAGGAATTATGTCTCACAGTGCATTAATAGCATCCTGCCCTTCAGCTTAAATATGAGTACTGTAAAAGTGTAAATTTTAATCTAACGGATCTACAGGAAAAAGGTCAAGAAGTATAAAAAAAACCTAAAACTGGAGGTTATTTCTGAACGTCTGCAATAAATGTCAGCGGTAACTTCGTCATCAGAGAAAGTAAGTTACAGGTGCTGGTCATAAAATTAGAATATCATGAAAAAGTAGATTGATTTCAGTAATTCCATTTAAAAAGTGAAACTTGTATATTATATTCATACATTACATACAAAC
Source organism: Cyprinodon tularosa (assembly GCF_016077235.1). Lineage (NCBI taxonomy): Eukaryota > Metazoa > Chordata > Actinopteri > Cyprinodontiformes > Cyprinodontidae > Cyprinodon > Cyprinodon tularosa. The sequence goes on along the minus strand of NW_024039141.1, from coordinate 1,414,759 downwards.
TCATATATTTCAGATGTTTATTTTGTTTAATTTTGATGATTACAAATGACAACAAATGAAAATCTCAAATTCATCATATCAGAAAATTAGAATATTACTGAAGACCAATAAAAACAAAGGATTTATAGAAATGTTGGCCAACTGAAAAGTATGAACATGAAAAGTATGAGCATGTACAGCACTCAGTATTTAGTTGGGCCTCCTTTGGCCTGTATTACTGCAGCAATGCGGCGTGGCATGGAGTCGATCAGTCTGTGGCACTGCTCAGGTGTTATGATAGCCCAGGTTGCTCTAATAGTGGCTTTTAGCTCTTCTGAATTGTTGGGTCTGGTGTATTGCATCTTCTTCTTCACAATACCCCATAGATTTTCTATGGGGTTAAGGTCAGGAGAGTTTGCTGGCCAATTAAGAACAGGGATACCATGGTCCTTCAACCAGGTACTGGTAGCTTTGGCACTGTGTGCAGGTGCCAAGTCCTGTTGGAAAATGAAATCTGCATCTCCAAAAAGTTGGTCAGCTGCAGGAAGCATGAAGTGCTCTAAAACTTCCTGGTATGTGGCTGCGTTGACCCTGGACCTCAGAAAACACAATGGACCAACACCAGCAGATGACATGGCACCCCAAACCATCACTGACTGTGGAAACTTTACACTGGACTTCAAGCAACGTGGATGAAGTGCCTCTCTTCTTTTCCTCCAGACTCTGGGACCTTGATTTCCAAAGGAAATGCAAAATTTACTTTCATCAGAGAACATGACTTTGGACCACTCACCAGCAGTCCAGTCCTGTTTCTCTTTAGCCCAGGCAAGACGCTTCTGACGCTGTCTGTGGTTCAAGAGTGGCTTGACACAAGGAATGCGACAGCAGAAACCCATGTCTTTCATACGTCTGTGTGTGGTGGTTCTTGAAGCACTCACTCCAGCTGCAGTCCACTCTTTGTGAATCTCCCCCACATTTTTGAATGGGTTTTGTTTCACAATCCTCTCCAGGGTGCGGTTATCTCTCTTGCTTGTACACTTTTTTCGACCACATCTTTTCCTTCCCTTCGCCTCTCTATTAATGTGCTTGGACACTGAGCTCTGTGAACAGCCAGCCTCTTTAGCGATGACCTTTTGTGTCTTGCCCTCCTTGTGCAAGGTGTCGATGGTCGTCTTTTGGACAACTGTCAAGTCAGCAGTCTTCCCCATGATTGTGTAGCCTATAGAACTAGACTGAAAGACCATTTAAAGGCTTTTGCAGGTGGTTTGAGTTAATTAGCTGATTAGAGTGTGGCACCAGGGGCCATCAATTTTGAACCTTTTCACAATATTCTAATTTTCTGATATGATGAATTTGAGATTTTCATTTGTTGTCATTTGTAATCATCAAAATTAAACAAAATAAACATCTGAAATATATGAGTTTGTATGTAATGTATGAATATAATATACAAGTTTCACTTTTTAAATGGAATTACTGAAATCAATCTACTTTTTCATGATATTCTAATTTTATGACCAGCACCTGTATTCTAAACTCTTAGAGCAGCAGTGGATAATCCTGCAGATGCACAAGAGGTGAGCAAAAACAAAAGAAAAGAAAAGCAGGCAGAGTGCTGGTTCACCATGAGGTGTGGAGAAGAGGCTGAGGAGAATAATGTGCTTGGGTTGAACTCCGTGTTCTATCAGCACCCTCACAGCCTCGATCACTGTGTTCCCCGTACCTGCAGACAAAGAGGATACCAGGTTAGAAGTGAGCTTTGCACCTTCCTGGTTACAAAGCCACTTTTCATGCATGTATGCATCAATTACACTCCATTTTCTCTTATTCTAATAAAAATAAACCATGGACAGGGTTATATTCTCAACATGAAACGCCTCTTTGTGACACCAGAGCTGTAAGGACCCCATCTTTATTGGTCCTTTATTCAGCAGCCTGCTGGCTAACTCTGAGGAAGTGTATAATTTCCCACATGAGAGCTATAATTATCAGAGCATGGTTCTGAATGATTTGGGAATGCAGGCTTGGTGTTGCTGAAGGTCAATTCGAGGGAGAAAATGATTTTGTGTTTCCAAAAGAAATGGACTCATCTCGACATTTCCACGGTTAACTGTAGCGTCGCTAAGTGTGAGCCTCGCTGGGCCTGCAGATACTCACTGAGGATGGGGTACATGAGCAGCACTTTTCTTCTGTACACATCCGGGGGAAACTTTGCGTAATAGACCTTCGCTTTCTGGGTCTCCTCGTCGCTCTGGATGAGGATCTTTCCTATCCGGATGGAGCGGCAGCAATCCCGAAGACCCTGCTCCATGGCTTCCCCTGTGGAAACCAGACATGGCTCTGTTCACCTTTTTTATATATATATATATATATATATATATATATATATATATATATATATATATATATATATATATATATATATCTTTGACTCATTAAAAAGAGTGAATGGATTGAAGGTTGAAAACAATAATTAATGGATAGATGAACATTCTGCCAACAGCACCTGTATCTAAAACAAAAAAATGTTTCATTAAAACGCTGCCTTTGGATTCTCTCCTCCCAAGTATGCGTTTACTACATGTGAATCATATCTCAGACATGCTCTTAATAATCGCACAGCCATATTCCATCAACCTAGATTCAAATAAACAGCTTTAGAGATAGAAAAGTACAAAACACCAAGTTTCAAACTTTCTCCAATCTCTTAATGTGCTTTCAAGAATCCAGACTTTTTGTACTTTTCTAAAGTGTGCTCTGTCGACATTTCATCAGCTTTCTGAAGGCCCACCAAGGTTTTCCTTTGTGCGTATTTGTCTGCTTTTTTCACTCAGTGTTGTGTCTTGTACTTGACAATGACAGCACATTGCTTAAAGGAAGGAGAACGAGGACTAAGAAATATCAGTACCGGATCTTTGGTGTTTAAAATTTGCATGTTTAAGAAATATAAATCTAGTGACCATTTGCTATTTTTACAGAATTCAAACCAGGTGAGGTTAAAACTTCCACCTGAGGAATTTATGGCTAGACAATATTCATCTTAAATGTAAAATGCAAATTTTCTCAGTGCAGTTTTGGCTCATTCATTGATCTGAGGGGTCCTTCTTTTAGCAAATAGCACAATCTAGAATCTGTATATAACAGTTAATGATCATTCAAAACATCAAATTAACAGAAGCCTATTTTATTAACTATTGATTTAACTATTAACAATGATAAAACCCTGGAGAAGTTCGCTAAAAAGAAGATGCATACTAAGCAAAACAAAACAACAAATTTGCTTTTGTTTTCCAGGTAACAAGAGCAAGAAAAAAAGTGTATTTTCACCTTGAATATTCACACTTTGCAAGACGCACGGCTGCAACCCTCACAGAATGTCTCGACCCCAATAGCTTAGATTACACCTAAAAGGAAAATGAGACGGCAGCACAATGGCAGAGTAGGCATTTAACGCATGGACAGGGTGTGGTGGGGGCTTTATATTCCTTAGATGTATGGTTATATCATCGCCTCTGCCTCCCAATCCTCAAACCATCTTATCTTTTCCTACTTAACAAAGCTCATCGAAATTCTGACCAATTGCACTAATGTTCTCGGACATGCTGGGAACTGTCCTCTTTCTCATCTGCCCATACCAGTCCCTGTCCTCATTTATTTGGTCAAAAGCAACTTCTCATAGTTGTGGCATTCTAATTCTACTGTACGAAGAAAACACAAATCTCTTAAGTTTGTGAGACATTTTAGAAGTAAATTACTATTAGATAGGAGGGAGGTTGCTTACTACAAAAAAAAAAAAAGAAAAAAAAGAAAGAATCCTGAGGAAAAGACCAAGACCGTAAAAGACTATAAAAGGGTTGGCTGTTTGTTGGCAAACTACAAAGCATGTGTTTTTGGGATAGCAATGCAAGAGTCATGATGTGACCAGTAGGGTTAGATCTAGGGTTGTCAAAAGTATCGATGCCAAGACGTTGTATCTGGATACAATACTTATTTTCAGAAGTATCGATAAAGTGCTTCCACCAGTGGTCCCTACACAGTCATTCATATAGAGTGTAGAATAGGAGAAAATGCACTTTCTGAACACAGTGTGATTGAATAATTCTGTCCACCTTTAAGTTTCAGACTTTTTATGTAACAGGTGCAGCTGCTGAGAATCAGTTTTGTTTGTTAACTGGTTTGGCTAGTGTCATTGTTATGTGTGCAAAGCATGGCCAAGGAAGGAACACTTAAGTTAATTTTGTTAGTTTTTTATCAAGTGTGCTCAATATTGTGCACAGAATACAACCTCAAAATATTGTTCTTATTATTTACTGTATTTATTATTATTTTTTGTTGTATTTTATTTATTAATGGAAATATTTCAGTTAAATCTTGGGGTCTTTGTTTTTATCCTTGTGGTATCGAAAATGGTATCGAATATCGACTATTTTTCCTAAGTATCGGAATCGAGTTGAAAATTTTAGTATCGTGACAACCCTAGTTAGATTAAAATGGTTTTTGTGTTTAGCTTTATCACAGACTGTTTCCAAGTGCTGCATTTAGAAGGATGGATTTACAGTGAGTCCAAACTGGGCAAGTATTCCCTGCCCCTTGACTTATTGCTGGAATGAGCCTGAAGATCGTCCTTGGCAGGAATCCACAACATAAGAAACTGCTGCCGATGCCCCGAATTACATGAATTGATTGTTCTATTTCTATAAATTATAGTAACAGGTAGGGCTGGGCGATATAGAAAAAATGCTTATCGATAAAAAAAAAAATGCATATTGATCGATATCGATAATTATTGAAAAGATTTGAAACCATATTTTATGTGCAGCTCTGCCTGGACTTTTTATAATATTGCTAAATGATTTAATTTTAATAAAAAACACAAACACAGACTTCGAATTAAATCTTTATTTAACCAACTTTTTTAACCATAACAGAATTGTTTTAAAGAAAATAACTTAAGAGACCTGAGTTATGTTATTAAATACTGACAAAGAATAAACTAAATTGACCAGAAAAGTGACCAAAATAAATATAACAAATAAATAAATGCGCCGCCGCCGCCTCCCCCCGTTTCCTGCTTTAACCTGAGTTATTACTTTGAAGTTTCTGGCCCCTCAGCATTTTTCTCTCAATTGTTAGAACTACGTGGGAAACTGCCCAGAACTGAAAATATATATATATTTTCCCGAAATTCCCGAAGATTCCTCGGAGGAGAGCCGCGCCGGGGCCTACACAGCTCGTACTCCTGCGGGTGTGAGCGGCTGAGATGATAAAAAAAAAAAAAAAAAAAAAGTTGGTTGTGTTATCAGACTTCGTTTTCACTGGTTCCCTACACATTTTCCAGATGACTGTGGTTTATTTTTTGTCCGACTTGCCATGACCGAAATACTGCCAAACTGGCGAACTACAAAAACCCTTCTTCGAAACAATTTCCTCGGACTCTCCTTGCTGCGACATCTTCATGTGCTGTGTTGTGGTTTGAGAGGGCGGCGCTTTGTGACGGCGTGCCTGGGTCCGCGATTGTGATTGGTTGGGAGGAAGCAGGGACTAGCATAAACCTACATGCTAGGCTACAATGAGAAGGAAGGAAAACTGCGTTTCTTTTTTATCGAACTTTTATCGACCCTCTTTTTTTCTATTGCGCCACACGTCTATCGATCGATATATATCGTTATTGAATTATCGCCCAGCCCTAGTAACAGGGAGATTAAACACTATATCAGTCAGCCCATTTTAACCTTGTGACAATGTGCTGCAAAGACTCTACAGCTGAAACACAGGAGGAGAGATCCACAAACGTTTATAATCTCATTTATACATCTGCACGTTTGACAGATTAGCTCAGCAGCTTTTCTGCAGCGGGCGTCACTCACCACTTCTCATGATGCTAACTCCGCAGTTGCCTCTTTCGAACTTTACCCCTTCATACTTGTATCCTAAGTGGGAAAAAATGAAAAGAAACAATAATGAAGCAGTTCTGACAGAAGGCTGCAGAAAAGCAGCCGGTTATAGAGATCAGTTCAATTGTTCTAACAGGAGCACCTCTCACCTGTGGGAGTGGTGACAGTGCACTCTGAAAATGGAAGCTGATTCAAGCCTTCTTCAACTACTAGTCTGATCTGTTGTTGGGCATAAAAACAAAACATTTCAGAGGGGTGACAACAACAGTTTTATCATGATGCACTACAAAACGTGATCTTACCAGTCGATCGGCACAGAAAACAAAATCTCCTCTGCTGGTGGACCTGAAAGCATCACCAAGCAATTTATTAGATTATTCTTTATTAAGGAAGTTATTATATCACTTCTTACATACACAGTGAGGTGAAACCATTTTAACCAGAGGATATCCAATTTGAAAATATAAAAATATGAAACAAAAAAAATATTAGAGCACTAAAAGTCTATTAAAGACATTTTAATTATCTTTTGCACAATTTTATATATCAAAAATCACAGTAGATGATCTGATCTTTTAAGGTCACAATTTCCTATGAGTTTGTATAGTTTTATTTCATTATAACCCCTTAAAAATCATTTGACAACAGTTTTTCTGTATTTTGTGTGTGTCATAAAGACGTGTTCAGGAAAAGATTATCAAAATTCTCGCAAACTGATTCCAAAAAAAGGCATTTAAAACAATCCACTGGATCCTGTTTCCAAGTTTGAAGACATTTCACCTTCCATCCAGGAAGCTTTTTCAATTCAATTGTTTTAATTTTCATTGTTTGGAATGACTATGACCTGGATGACTGAGAATCTTCACCAGAAACTTGCAAACTGATAAACAACTCAGCATTAATACCACAAGTAAGAGAGGAGAGGGACACAAAATCATCTTATAGACAGTAAAACTGGCAGTTTAGGTGGAAAATCAACTTAAATAAAGTTTTGAATTTTTCTGAACAGCAGTCCGGAACTAAATGTCAAGAGTTGACATTTTAATCCCATATTTGGTGGTCCTTAGCAGGGAGAGCAAACATTGCCTATATATATATATCTCTATCTCTTTCTATATATCTATATCTTTCTCTCTATATATATATATCTATATATCCATCTCTCTATATAAAAATATATCTATCCATCTCTCTCTCTCTCACACACACACACACATACCTAATCAAGCCAAGACAAACAACTACAGTTCTTTATTGACATTATTTCTTATCTATAACAAATCCTTTGAATATTGTAAACATTTTCTTTGGTATACCAACTGTTATCTGGATGGTGATTAACTAAATCATGTCCTGAATTTAATATGTAAGGGTTGGGACTCACTTGTCTCTGATTATTGTCTGTAATTCCCGGATCTGGTCGTTCAGAGGTAGCAGCTTCAGCTGGGGTCCCAGGCTGTCCTGGTTGACAGGCTGTGGAAGAACATCACCCGGTTCGGGGCTGTTCAGCACCGCAGGGACACTGCTGCTGTTATTCGCAAACCGAACCTGCTTCATCGGGTGCTCCTGCCCACTGCTGACACTGTTCAGCTGCTGGTTGTGGCATGGCATCCTGACAGCGAGGTCACAACGTTTCAAAGCTAAAGCCAGCTAGCGCTTGTTAACAGAGCGCCGCGCTAACGGACACAACGTGCTGTTCTTTGGCTTCAGTTCCGACTTCTACGACCGACAAGGAAATCAAAAGGTAAGGAAATTTTGAATATAAATAAATAAATTAAATTAGTTTTTCCCGTTTTTCAAAGTTTACTGAAGCTCTTGTATACGAAGACGGCAAAAAAAGATAAACCCCCAGCAGAAGGCTGACTGCTACTAACGGCGACGTCCTGATGTGACGTAAGCCGGATGTGACGCATCCACCGGTTGCGTGTTGACTAACCGTCTTCCTCCGCTTGTAAAACATGGCGCCGATGTTGGCACCGCTGAAATGCGGCTTTAACTTCCAAAGAAGAAAATTGGCGCTGCTTATTCGGCAGACGAGCTCATATCACGTCTGGAATAAGCGCTCTGCTGAAGACGGGAAGGATAATAAACGACAAAGCGCGTACGTGGTGAGTAAAACTGGAGCGGCTGGTCGGAGAGGACGCAGTCTGCACGCAAGGGCAGATAAAAAAGTACCTTTAACTAACTTTAAGTGGGCGAGGAAATAATAAGTTTCTATTTTTAGTTAGCATATGACTGCTCTCTGATAAGACTTGTGTTGACATGTAAATGTTTTAATTATGTGTTAAGGTTTGAGTTAGCTAACTGTTAGTCTAAGCACATAGGCTCGTGGCGACGTTTTTGTGGGCATATATAACAATAGTTCAAACCTAACTTATATGTTAGTTATATATATGAGTTATATATGCAACGGGTTATTCTGCTGGTTAACGTAGTTTGTGTTTATTTGGGTTTTTTATCAGATGGGTGAGCTAACCGTGCACGTGAGTCACGTGCCTCCATATCCATCTGACAGGTTAGATAAGACCCTGCGTCCCACCCACGTCCACTCATGTTATAGACCGATTTAACTGTACCATTCTGTCAACAGACTAATTGATTTTTTTTATTCTTATAACGATCAGCTAAAACTCAGCTGTCGCTTTATTATGCAATTCCATTCAGAAAACTAGTACTCACTGGTAAAGACAATAAAAAAGTTGATTTATAGATATTGTGTAACAGAAAACTTCAGCACTGAAATGCAGTTGCATATAAATTACAGCTGAGTTTACAAAACACAAACAACTTTGATTTTCAATGTAATTATTTTTCTGTGAAGTCTACTTCAGGTTAGTTGATTCATATGACGGCTACTAAAATTTACTAAAAATTCAAACTCGACATTGATACCCCGGAAAATGTGATACTCATTACTACCATTTCCGATACAATGGGAATTTAAAAAATCCAGGTAATTTATTTATTTACATGATAAGCTCACCTTTTTCAATCTAAAGAAAAAAAGCTAATATTGGTTAAATAACCATAATATAACACAATTTGACAAAATGTTGTGATTTTTTTTTTTAGGTATTATTCTTTAAATGTTCAAATAATCTAGACATTTATAATTAACAGTAGCAGAAATATCCAAAAGAGATGTACAATTTTAATTGAACTAACCTGGTTAAATAAAGGCTAAAGGAAAATAAAAAAAAACAACAACAATCTAATCTTCAATTGTTTTTTCCTCTTACCAGGTCCAATAATCAATTTTTGAAAATTATTTCTATTTATTTATTCATTTTTTTCTACTTTAAGTTTCAGAAATAACAAAAAGAGACAAACCATTATTACCCTCAGCTTTAGAAGCCCAAAATTAAAAATTCACAATTACCACCTTAGAACCTGGGCATTATGATCTTTAACCTGACTATGTCTAATTGCTAGTCCAGTGCAGCACAGCTCTGCCATATTACTTACTAAGAAAAAAAACTAGTGATGGTGAGATGAAGCCTCATGAGGCATTGAACCATTTGGCCAAATTGTTTCAACGATCCCCACAGTTCATGAGGCTTCATGTGAACATGTCACCACTTACTGGTGGACAGCAGAACTACAGTTTGTAATAAAATCTGATTTTTTTTTTTTTGCAATTGTTTTTCTTTTTTTTCCCCTTTTAAGTTCCCTTGAAATTGTTAATGGTTGGTGTGTATAATAAAATTTTTATAAATTTTTTTTTTAAGTGTAACATTTCTTAGAGCAATCATTTAAGGTGCACAGTTTGTCTGCCATTTTAGTGAAATAAACTCAAGCAGACAGTGAAAGTGTTTGTGCAAATTGGGCAATGATGAACAATATGAACGGTGTTAGTCATTTTTATTCAAACATGATAGTTTTTCCATGTTTTATGGTTTTAATCAGGTTGAAGTTGTGTTCAACCAATCTTTTTACTAAACCGACCTAATTTTCCCAATCTATATTTTTACTCGGGCAAAACAATGCATTTTAGTCTCATCAGCCAAAATAATTAAGTTTAATCGCAACTTTTTTTTTTTTTTTTTTTTCTTTTTTTTTATAACAGTGTCCTGTCTGGCAAGGTGGCAATAAGAATAATTGTCTTGATGCCAAAAGGAGCCCAACAGATTTTACTTTCACAAGTGGAGCAGTAAGGCAATTGCCATATTGCTCCACTTGTTTCATGCATATAAATTGCTTTATTATAATTATGCGGGGAGTTTTACAGTTTATATGGACACTGCAATGTAAGTAGAGCAGAAAAACAAGAAGAAAAAAGAAAAGGAAAAAAAGGACAAAAGATGAAAGAAAGAGGAGATAGAAAGGAGACAATGACAAAACATTTTCAGTCTGCTTCATCACCTGTAACGAGATGAAAAAAGAACAGCACAACCAAAAGACATGGTACGAGACATACAATAAAGCAACGCCTTGAAACTATCGCTAAAGTAATATTATTAAGTCTGACATGTACTCTGTGTTACCTGAAGATATGAATGTGGGGTTTGTGTTTGGAAGTGAATCTCCAAGTACCTGAAGCCTAGCACCTGTAGTTGTTTGTGAGGGTGAACTTGTGCATGTTAAGTTTTAACCATAGAAAAAATGCTCAATAGTGGTTGTAATCACAACTTTCAAAAGAGAGAGACAGGTCTTGAACCAACAATCTCTAGCGTGAGAGTCTGTCCTCCTACAGAGGACGCCAGTCGTGTAGATGGTCTGCTGTGGGAGAAAATACTTCTCAACACTGACGTATTAACACTGGCTTTGTCTGGTGGTTTGCTCAGATTTTGATCATTACATTGTTTATTCAAACCAAATTAGCTTTAAGCAACTAGATTGGTTGGAAAAACAACCAATTTATTCTTAGAATCTATCCAAACTTGATCCAGCTGAGAGCAGCTCTCCTCCAACCTCCCACATCTTCACTGAACACTGAGGCTGTTTAGATGCCTGTCAAAATTCTTCAAAAGTGCAAAATGATCATATTTGAACAATAACTTCCTCAGATGTATGTCCAAGAAGGATAAAATAAAATGCAAACATAACTGTTGCAGATATTATAACCATAGCAAATGTGTTTGATTATTTTTTGCAGTGCTTCTTAATGATATAACATGTTTTATTCAGAGTTTGTGTCCTCCCACCGTAAAACCAGGGCATTATGATCTTTAACCTGACTACATCTAGTTGCTAGTTCAGTGCAGCGCAGCCCTGCCGTATTACTTACTAAGAAACCCCCCCCACTTAAATCAAAATTTCACCTCCAGAGTATGTGGCTGTCATTATAAGTTATGACACCTAATGAATGGTGCCTGATTTCTATTAGAAGGGAGACTTTGAATACAATCATGGGTTGATATCATACCAAGTCTGAAGTGTTTAAATTGCTTCTCATTTCGTCCAGAAAACCAAGCTCACATTCACACCCCTGGGGATGGTACAGATCTCTCTTTGTAGATCTTTGTATTGAGAATAAAGAAACCTGCTTATAACTCAAACTCAGCTGGAATATAACTTATTAAACAAAGGGTAATTAAGACAAATATGATTTCATTAGAAAAAATATTTTTCAGTATTTGCTAGCTCACTTTATATAAAAATCTAGTTCTTGGTACAACAATAGAAGCGGGTCACAATGGGTTTGGTTTACTTTAAGCTCAGTGTGCTTTCTTAATCCACCCACAGTATATCTTGTGTTAACAGCCAGCTCAGCCTCTGTGTGTGTATTTGTAGTTTTCATCCAAAGTTGACTGAGAGTTGAGAGCTTCTGTTTGGTGCTATACAATCACATGTTCTGAATTTCCTTGTGAACGTGCCCTGAAAATGTTTATTGTGTTCCATTTGAGGTTTTCATCTCAGAGGTTTAAATACAACCACCTTCTAAAATACTAAGTGAAGATATTTGAAAGCAAGTTGGTCTGACTTCTTCTATCTGTATCTGTAGTAAAACACTAAAACTAAATATAAAATATGAATCTATTACTGCTCGGATGTACTACCATTCTGAATTTGATCAAGTTGCCTTTTTTGTGTATTGGTGCCCTTTTGAAAGTGTATTCCTTCAGATTTCATCAGTTTTTGTCACGCTTCAAATCTTTTTATAGAATTTAAAATTTATGTATAATTGGTAAAAACAATATTTTTCAAATAATAAGTTTATCATTGGATAAAACTTTAATCTGAATAATTAATTCTCACCAGCAGGCATTTTTGCATAAAGGTTACTTCACCTCATTGAATCAATTCAGTAGATTTACTTTTAATTGAGGCCCACTGGAGTTTATATTATAAACATCCTATTTAAGAGCATAGGCTTTTCTCTGTAGCAAAATTTGCTGGCAAATTGTTCAAGAAATTGTTTCAATAAATGTATTATTTAGTATGAATCCAGCGGTCCCTCCACATTGAAGCTGTGCTGTTTGACTTTTTGTTGACACAAAAAAAGTCAGCTAGCATTTCTCTCGGTTGCTACTCCCCAGTCACAAGGCTCTCATGCTGCAGTCGCTACGGTAAGGAAAAGATAACGAACCTTTTTAGCAGCCTTTGGTAGAACAAGGAAAACTAACAAACATGTAAACCTAAATTATTGAGCTCATTTAAAATGGTCATGTGATTAATTTACAGTAAAATTAAAGACATTATTTGTTGTGACAGGCCAAAGTCTTAGTTGTAGTCAGACTTAGACTAGGCCACTCTAAAGCCTGGTCCATGGCATCTAAGTCTCTGAAAGAGTCTCTGAAAATGACTTGGATGGATACTGGGCATTGCAGGCTAACAAAAGAAGCCAAACGACCCCGATTCCAAAGGGGTGCCCTGTTCTTCCGTTTCGATCTGCATGTTTTCAAAACAAAAACAAGGTTTTGATGGGCTACTCTATAAAACCTCAAACTCAACACTATTCCTGATATTTTGAATTGAAAAAGCTTCCTCAATGGGAAGTGAAACGTCTTCAAACTTGAAAACAAAGTCCAGTGGATTGTTTTTTAGCTTTTGTTTGGGAAGACTATGACCTGGATGACTGAGAATCTTCACCAGCACCAGGCCATTTGAACTTCTTATTTAAGCCTTTCAGGTTTGGGCTTGCTATTGTGCTTCGGATTATTGTCCTGCTCCATAACCAAAGCACATTTTAGGAAAAAAAGATCGATAGCCAGATGTTCTGTAGCAGAAAGTAGAATTCATAGTTCCATCAAATAAGGTCAAGTCCTGAAGCAGAACATTAATCCCACACCAACAAACTACCACCTCCATGGTTCACTATAGTTATCACATTCTTTTTTTAAGGTGGTTAGTAGATTTTGATTTTTGTTTTACTAAATGTAAGATTTCTTGTTGAGCAATAGTTCTTGCCTGGGAACTTCCACATTGAGGCCGTTTTTGCTCGGTCTCTTCCTTATTTTTGAGTCCTGAACTCTGATCTAACTGAGGCGAGTTCAGTGCTGTATGTTAATGTGGGTTATTTTGTGGCCTCCTGGGTGACTAGTTGATGTGTCCTTGGATTGATTTAAGTAAGCCGGCTGCTCCTGGAAGGTCACCTTTGCTCTGTTTTCTCCATTTGTGCCAAAACAATGGCTGGGGTTCAGAGAACCATGGGTTTAGAAAATTGACAGTGACTTTGTTTTTTTCATTCAGTCCTAAACTATTGTCAATATTTGAGCATGATGTTTCATTTTAATTTATCCTTCATTTTGTTTGGCTCACAAATAAACTTAATAAAAATCTTCTCAAAAAAGTCATGCCCAGAGTATTGACAGTGATTGACAGCGGCAGATTGGCACTAGTGCTGAAACTAACGATTATTGTACCAATCAATACATTTTTTAATTATTGGAGTAATTGGTTATTAATTGGATAGAAAAAGGTTCCTGAAAGAAGATTGTCTACAAATTTAAAACCAAATGATGCTAAAACTTTGGCACTTTAGGAGTACTGGAAGGAGGATTGTCAGAGAAAAGCCAGTGGTATGTGTTGGCGTCTGTATACTTCAGTTAAAAATATTAAGTTACTAAATTAATCGAAGATTATTTCAATAATTGATTCATCACAGTTGATTGGATTAATTGTGATTTATCATAATTATTTGTTTCAGTCCTGATTGGCACATTTCATTTGCCCAAAAACAATTTTTACTTGCCCAGTAGAATGTTTGATAAATATAGTTCCTAATATTCATTTTTAGATATATATCAATGAAACATGGTTGTTTTTTAAATGTTTTTTGTAATTCAGTATTTTTTAAGTTTACAGGTTCCTGGTGTGTATATGCATGCATCAGATAATGAACTCAAGCCTACATTACCGTGTTAATATGCTTTTCAATCCTTCCTGCACATCCTGTTGTGTACTTGGAAAAATATAAATTGTAATGTTAAAAATCTAAAACAAACTTGACAGGTTAAAAACTTAAACTACTACTACTCACCAATTTAACATGTTTAGCTCTATAACATTTAAATGCACCACTCCAATGTCTAAGAGAAAAAAATGTAATGAACATTTTTTAATGTATGACCACTGTACAGAAGACTGCCATATGATAGAAATATTTACACTGTGCGCATACAATTATTATTATTATTTTCCCAATCCGGGACTGATCATTTTTAATCTGGCGTGTATTACCCCGGCGGGCAAATGCAATGAAATGTGTACTCTCCCGACGATAAAAACTACTTGCCCCGGGCGATCGTGCAATGGTTAACATCGAGCCCTAACAAACTTGATTTAGGGGTGAGTCATACTTTAAGTAATTTCTGGATTCTATCACTTCTATATCACTTCTATATGACATTACAGTTGACTTTCAGCCGAAACATTCAAGTGTGTATAACTGAGCAAATACGTTTCCATACCTCTGTATTTTTTCTGTTTCAGAGTTTTTAGATTTTAGAGCGGAGACAATCTAAAACACCACATGTTGGCTGACATAAAGTATTTTGTTTTTCAGCTGAGCTCCCTTCCACACCTTCGAACAGCAGCATGGAGCACAAACAGAGTGGAGTGCAGTCGTCGAATTTTAGACGGAGTAAAGGTTTGTGGTATACCGCAAACAGCAGACTTCTTTTTTTCTTTCTTTAATGCGGAATTGGTAATCAAGTTGTCATTCTGATGATTTTTTTAACAGCATTTGCAGGAAACGGACAAGCGGACATGTTGGCACGGACAAGCAGGCGGAGGTTTGAGCGCAGATCCCAAAAATGTGGTGAGTGTGGTGTCCTGGTCACGTCAGGAATGAAAAGATTCACCCTCTGGTGTTTATTCATAGCAATAGAATGAGGAGTTACCGGAAGATGTGAATGAGAAATTAATATAAAATACTGTTGTTTCTGGTGAAAGTGGGCATTGAGGTATTGATTTGACATTGTCACAGTTAATTTAGCTTTTCCTCACTTCCAGTTACGCCTGGTCAATACTATTGAATGTGATTCCAATAAAGCCGCATTTCTGTATAATATGTCATTGTGTAGATCTGTGCTGATCATTCAACTGCTGTGTATATCTACAGTTAAGATCTAAAGAAAATGTTATTTACAACTATGGATAAAGCATCTTTATTGGCTTCTCTATTTTACCACCGTAGTGTTAACCTGGGAATTATTTGATGCTGTTATTAATTATCTTACGATAATAGTGTAGAGGTTTCATGTAGTCATATGTACAGGCTCAGGAAGTTGCTTATAAATCAGTAGCTGTCGCTTTGCAGTTAACACTTTTCCTGGCTGTGTTTGATCAAAGGCAGGTGATGGATACAGTTTCACTGTAATTTGCTCCAAGGAGCTGCCACACAGCAGGGCTCTAACATGGTGGTACCATATTGAGTGGATTAGAGGAATTACCGAATATTCTGTGGCCTTCCGAGAGTCCCTGTGGCAGATGTGTGTGGAAGTGTGGGTAAACAGCAATGCTGGCACCGGCAGGTTCTCAGCCTCAGCTGGGATGACAGCCCAGGTGTCTCCTGGGAGTTGTAGTGTCAGCCTGGATGCCCAAGTCCACCTGGAGACTCTCTCATTGTTGTTGTCAGATCTCTCAGGGGACTCCTGCTGACATTTGATGTTCCATGTGTCTGCCCACGGTGTCGTCTTAAGGTTGCTGCGATTGTCACAATGAATGCAGAATGAGCATTACTCACCATTACAGACTGAAGGCAGATTAGAAAGCTAAAATGAATCTGTTTATTCATGTTCCCTGCATTTAGAAGAAAAAATAAAAAACCTGAGAAAATTATCTAAATACTTTGTTTATGTTTTTTTTTCTCTGTCTGCAGCTAAAAGAAGTGCATTCAGCCAAGATTCTCTCTGCTATGCTGTCCTACGTGTGGCCAAAGGACAGACCAGACCTGCGGGCGCGGGTTGCCATTTCGCTTGGCCTTCTAGCTGGAGCCAAGGTAATTATTAGAAAAAGTTTATGCTAGTAAATTTGTTGACATCTGCTTTATTTTGCTGTATTTTGCAGTTTTAGTGGTTTGATTACCAAGTGTTATAGAGACGGATTGGAGCCCATTGTTATGGCACTTTAGGTACCGGCCTTTTGTCAATATGAACCACTCTGTGGGATGTTTGCCACTGATGAATTGAAGTTGTTGATTAATGAGTTAATCTAAAGTCATTTAGTTTTTAGCTGCAATTTTCTTAAAAATGCATCTTTGCTCTTCTAGAGGTTTTTTTTTTCCATAAAACAAAGAGCTTCTTTTTTCACAATATTCTCAATGAATGCTGCTCTGCAATGCAGTACAGCTGAATTGGCACTACTTGGGCGTTAACTTAAGGAGCTTGTTGAGAGTTTATATGTAGAAACAAATCTTTCTGCGTCCTTGTTGCCGTTATGCTGCGTTCATACCAAAAGCAGCAGGAGCAGCTAGTTTCCTTGCAAAGTCAATGGTTCACGCACATCAAGGCGCAGTAAAATGTCCCGTGGTGCGTTTTGAGCAGCAGGCGCAGTGCGTCTGAGCCGCTGAAGCAGCGCGTCAGGAGCGTTTAAGCAAGCGTTTAAGGTATGTGGGGGTCTGAGCGGCTCCGACAGAAATAATATTGGAAGGCAGGATGGTAATCTGGATGAACTGACTGCAGTGATTTAGTTTTCAGGTGGATTTTCCCACTTAAAAACATATTAAAACTACTTTATTCCCACTGATCACAGCAAATATAGCTGCAGGGCAAAGAAAGGATAGGGTAGCTCTGCCCAACGCGCGTCAGACACACTTTTCCACCATTCAGCAGGAGCAGCAAAGATGCTTCAGCCGTGCGTCAGAACTAAAATGATAGAAGCAGCAAAAAGGAAGCAGCAGACGCGATTTTCATGCTCCTGCTGCGTTCAGTTTGAACGCAGCTTTACAGTGAAATAATTATGCAGCAGATTCTGTATCCTTCATATTTTCTGCCGTCCATGTTTCATGACTGTTATTAAGCTCAATCTCCGGCCTTTTGCCTGAGGATTAACATCGCTGCTCTCTTCTGGAAGCTGACAACACTACAGCGCCTAAACAAGCCCCGGCTAAGTGGGCGGTATTAGTTGATATAGACGAAAAATAGATAATATCCACAATTAATAGTTATTTAAAGTAAAATTCTATACTTTACTTGTGCTGTGTTTTAATGCCACCAGCAGAAGAGATTTTCTTTGTTTTAGGCAGAGAAAGGCCTGAACTTAATTAGAAAAATTTTTGCCGAATATTAATCATATTGAACTCTTAACAGTTACAACAACATTTAATTTCCCTTCATGATCCATCAAGTATTGCTGATATGAACCGATGCACTTTATTTGGTTTTATTCTGAATTGTGTTGATAATCTCAATTATTAGAAAAATAGTAATATTCGGTGTTAAACATCTAAAAAGCCAAGCCATGAATTATTGTTGTGGAATAGGTTGACTCTGGCTTCTAATCAGCCATGTATGTGTGATCGTGAAATTTTTTTTTTATTAAAGTCCAAAAGGAGAGGTTTTCCTTTTTAGATGGAGGTGGGAGTGTTTGTACAGGTGGGGGGTAAGAGACAACCTGTTTTGGCACTTTGAGTTTATTACACCGTTTACTGCTGATTCCATAAATGAGTAATAATGAAGCACAACTTACCAGAGATCACCTGCTGTTTCGAACAGAGTGTGTTTGGAATTCATCAAGCCTTTTCTGAGGGACAAATTCTGCAGCATGTTCGCTGTAAGCCTTTTTCAATGTAGTAGCCTCTCAACATCATTGGCCTTGACCTGGGTCCGTCAGAGCTTTCCTCTGGAAAGTCTTTTTTTTACTAAAGCAATGGAAACATTTCTTGTCGAAGCCTCATGCTATACTATTATTGAATGTTTAGATGGCTAGATCTATTATTAATACCTGACTTTCCTTATACTTTTCTGTCTCAATCATGTTTCCACTACTCCTGTAGAGCTTTACACTCTCAGCCAAAAAGTTAAAAACACCCAGGTTGCCCTCTGAAGCCAGTGGAAGCCCAATGTATAACTGGGATGCAGAATTTGCATGCACTTGAAATGCATGCTACCAAATAACTGTTGCTGTTGCAAGTGCATAATGCATATCTTGATGTCGTGACCAGATTTGTGATTCAATAAATAGTTTTGCTCTCGGGCCTCATGTATAAAACGTATTGATGTAGAAAAAACATGCAGTTCAATATTTAAAAGTGTAAAGATCTACACAAATTTCGGACCAACTGTCGGAATATGCAGCAGCCATGCAAACATTTTTGATCCAAAATAAAATAAAAAAGCACAAAAACACACATATTGCACTACAACATACATTTAGCTTAATGCTGTGATCAGGATTAAACTATAATTGAGATCGGTGTAGTGGCTAGAAAGCACCTTCATGGACTTCATACAAACATTGTTGAACAAAACAAGTCTGAGGCAACACTAATTTTGAGCTGGTTTCCTTTTTAAGTCGCTGATGTCATTCAATAAACGTTGAAGTGCTGACTAAGTCACTCTGTGACCGTTTAATAGCTTCGTTGTCACTGTTATTTGAACAATTATGGGTTCCTTCTGGGTATTTATACTCCTTTCTACTTTTATTTAGATATAGGGATAGGGTTGGCAAAAATATAACTGAGCCTGGAGCCCTTTCCATGCAAATTAGGATGTTTGAAGGTAAGGCGTGGTGAGCGGTTTACACACAGTTATATAGATCTGACTTTGTCTGTGCGGTGGACAGTTCTGTCTGTTGTTACCAGCAACGTCTAGTATGAAAGCTGTGCACTCTTCTATGCATGATGTGAAGATTCAAGCCTGCTTTTAAAAGCTGCTGTCCAAAATATATCAGGCACATCTAAATAACAAAAATCTTGTCAGTATGCTAAAAATCCTAAGATAAATACACCAACATAGACTTTGGAAATGAATTGGTAATCGCATTTTGAGGCAAATTTTTAAAAGCTATTCTATTGACTGTCCTACAGCTTACAGCATGTCAGCCAGGGACACCAAACAGCACTTACTAAGCCTAGAACATTATGTGCCTCAACAGCAGTTATGACAAACTGTCAGCCACTTTTTAGTCTCCGTTCCTTAAATCTTATTTTGGTAGGAGCATTGCTGTCAACAACCCGGCATAATGTGAGTTTCTAATAACAGAGAACTTTGATCCTTTCTTCATCCATTCTTTACAGTAGTATATTACAGATTTGAAGATATTACATATCTTATATACAGATATTAGGTTTTTTGTATTATCTTATACAAGTTCATTTTGTTTTAGTGAGGACAAATCAAGACAAGATTTATTAATGAGGAAGAGTAACTTTCAGGTTGACTCTTCATTAGGCAACTATGGAACACTATTCACAATGAATCATTAAAGGAATGTACTGAATTGCAACATATCCTTGATCTGGGTTCTACAGTGAGAAAATCTGTCAAATCATTTCAGAATGAAAACACTTTCATACTAAAAGCTATCACACTGCAATTCTAGTTTGAGAGGAAAATTCAAGTGGGAGAATATCTAAAATGAACTTTTATATTCAGGAAATTTAAAGCTTTGAAATAAAAAAAAAGAAATTGGGATCAGTGTTAAAAAGCTGCTGTAACTTATGCAATCATAAAACCTTCTTTGATTATTTGTCAGAAGGTGCTCTGATTTCAACCTCCCTCTGTGATGTGCCTGGAACACCACCCAAGGATTCCAGAGGGGATCTGAAAAAGATGTCCGAGCCACCTCAGCTGACTCCTTTCCCTATGGAGAAGAAGCGGCTCTACTTAAAGTCCCTCCTGAATGACCAAGCTCTTACCCTATCTCTAAGGGAGTGACCAGCCACTCTGCGGAGAAAGCTAATTTCAGTCGTTCTATCATGATCCAAATTTCATGACCATAGGTGAGGGTAGCAACGTGGATCAACAGCTTTCTCTTTTTACTCGGCTCTCTCTTCATCATGACAGACCTGTGCAGCATCTGCATTTTAGCAGCACTCGAACCGGTCCTTTTATCAACCTCCCTTTCCATTCTCCCCTTCCACCATGGAAGGTATGCCAGCTGAAATTAAGGAGCTCCTCAAAGTATTGCTTGTGCTGTCCAATGTCCTCTCTCAGGGCAAGCAGCTCCCCAATCCCACAAAAAAAAGTGTTAGCAAAGCACTGCTTTGAGGCTAACTGAGTCTTTATCCATGGCTTCTCCAAGCTCCTCCCAGGCCAGAGTTTTGGCAGTGGTAAAAATGGGGGGCACTCAGCTATTGGCGGGCACATCGTCAATGAAGGCAGAGAACATGGCCCACTTAGACCACATGTCTCCATCCTCACCCAGTATCTGGGAGAAGCTCTCCTGAAGGTGGGAGTTGAACACATGCCTGAACAAGGGCGAACAGCTCCACCCTCCTCTTCACCCAAGTGTCCAAAAAATGCAGTCAAAGGTCAGAAGATGCTTAAACAAAGTCGATCATCAACCTCCAGCCTAAGCTGTCCTGGTGTCAGGACTGATGGACATCATTATGTTTGAACCTGATGTTTGCTATGAACTCTTCTGCAGAAGTCCAATAATGTAACTGTGCTCTGGTTCAGAGACAACAGTCAGGGACCCACCCCAACCCACGGGGCTTAGTCCAATATGAGACGGCTGAGCTGGGGGGAGAGGAGCAGTCCCACCTCAGGCCTCCGTCTCTCCCAGCGGGCCACCCGAGTGTAGCCTCTCTCAAGGAGCACGGTTCCAGAGCCCACGCTATGTGTGAGGGAGAGCCTGACTATTACAAGTGTATTACATTATATTACCAGTGTTGTTTCACCTCCCGCAGCAGCTCAGGGTCCTCCCCTTCCAGCAAGGTCACATTCCATGTCAATCATTCTGTCAGTCTGTCTCACTTGTTGGTTTAATTATGTCTTTGAAGTTATTCTTTTTATTTTAAGAAATTTCATAAGACCTGCCGAACCACAAATATCTATATAAACTCCACATGTAAACATCTATGGTTAAATCAGCTGTATTTTCTTAATAGATGTGCTTAAATTAGACATCACAAGATTTGAAACTGTTTTAGTCTAGAAAATGATATAATTTATTTCTATAATTTTTCAGATCTGGATTATTATGGAATCTGAGTATAAGATGTTGATTTATTTTAGAACCCCTATGGGCAAGGACTTAAATCTAGAGACGCCATCAAATGCTCACTAAATGTATTTGATTTCTGCTGAATTATATCTATAGTCATGGTATAACATGTTGCCACCCCACAAAATAAATCAATTCTCTGAGGAAAATATCACAATTACAAATGCTTGTTTTGCAAATTTTTTTCTCATTGTGTGTTTTTTGAACAACACCAAAACAATGAGGGAAAATAAGGCAATTTTACTTTATCTCACACAAAGCTCTAAACAAGGAACAAAAAAAAAATTTGTTACACCTTCTACTTTGAGCTTGCTTACCCCCAGGAAAAAAACAAATAACAAAAAATAATCGAGATCTTTTTCTTCAAATAAACATGAACAAGCATGTTGAACCAATCCTCTTTTGCAAACTCGTATTTACACAACCCTGCTACGGTGGTTTGTCAAGTCTATAATCGCTCATACACCAAAGTCCGGTCGTCCAAGCATTGCAGGTGTGGAAAAACCCCATTAGATACTATGTGTTATTATCTATTTGTATAAACTGACAGAAATAAGTTACTAAGAATGTGAATTTTCATATCTTTTTTTTTTTTTTTTTTTAATGAATGCCATCTTCCAACTGGTATTAAGATTTAAGAGTGTGTTGAATATACTTGCAAGTTGTTGCCAAACCGATCATTTGAAGCTCCGGTTTAAGTTTTTTAAATAATCCCCTTTAATCAAATCCTCTCTCTGCATCAACTACCTTGTGCTGAAACATCATGAGCACTCGCGTTAAGTGATTGCACTTGGAGAAGACGGCATTTAAAACTAAAAGCAGCGTGCATTTAAAGCAGTCTTTTAAATAATTAATTGCATGCATCAATCAGTGTGTGATGTGTTTTCTCTTCCTTTGTTGATAGTCTCTAATTTACACCCTGGAAAATAATCACAAATTCAAAGCTCCCAAATAAGTGTGTCCTGCTGCCGCCCAGCACGGCTCCTTCTGGTGCGCACTAAAGGAGTGGGGAGCGAGTGCATACAATCCAATCGCCTCCCTCTCTTTCTCCTGCGTGGTTGGAGTTAACCTCCATTTTACCAATTTGTCTGTTTCAACCGAAACCACCAGCTGTGTGGATGCAATTTTTAAATCAACTGAATAATTACGTGGTTACAGTGCATCTCACCTCTGTGAGCCACATTATCAGTGACATTTTCATTTCAAATGAATGATTATACACAAGTTGGCCTCAAACGAAGCCCTCTCTACACTCGTCTGTTTCACAGCGTAAGGTAAAGCTAATTCTCTGTAGCCCGAAGCCTTTTTCTGCTACTTGACACCAAATCTCTATTATAGGATGACATATCGCCAGGTACAGATTGACACAGTGTCAATTTAATCTCCAGTGGCTGCCATTAATGGATTAAAAGAGCGTATCCAACCCTATCATGTATTAGTGGCAGAATTGAGGACATGTTTTGGCTCTGTAATAATAGGCTTGGGCTATTTTTGTGTCATATTCTGTTGTCTTGGTAGCAAAGTGGTAGATATTGTTTTTTCCTTTTGGGATTCAGAGGTATTCTATTGTGAGTGTAATACCCAAGCATATAAAGCAAGAACCCTGGGTATGTGACTTTTGGCAAAAGAAACTGGTTTACTCTAGACTTTGTTTTTATTTTTCTAATTTATAGAGAATATTTAATAGTTTGAAATAAAAAGAAAGGATCTTTAAAAACCTGCTCCTGTGTTCAGGGTTTGGAGGTTGAAAGGAAAATGCTACGCTGTGTCCTAATGTGCAGCGGACCGCCCAGACTGAGTCACACAGCTGTCCCTGTGCTTTTAATCAGCCCTAATAACCATTTCAATTCCATTAGCAGGACGCAGCGGCTCCTCTCCAGCACTAGCAGAGCCAGTTAAAAAAACAGAGCATGCACACACAATAACATGACACAAAATTGTGTTAACCTTGTGCATATCCTGACAACACTCTTACATAGTCGGTCTTAGACGTTCTGTGTATATTCATGCTGCTGGAACATGAGGTGTGCATGCCTAAAAGGGGATTAAGGAAACAAAGAAGATTGTTAGGTTGGCGTTGAATCAACTAGTATTATCACTCAAGATTTTAAGAGGACCTAATATATACTTTTAGCTTCAAATAAAAAAAAAAACTCTTAAAAAAACATCCTGCAATCCCTCACCTACTTTGTTCTCAGTTTCTACAGATAATTTGCAAGTGTTTTGAATGTAACCGTAAAAATTAATTTACTTCAGGAATTTTATTTTAAAATGTAAACCTCAGAAATTATAGTTTTTTCACACTAGAAGTAAATTATTTCAAGTATTTTATTTCTATTAAACTTGATGATTATGGATCCTCTTAACATCTGTCTAGCAACTACAAGTGAGAGTTAATTCTTTCCCGGAAAGTAGCAGAGAGCTAAAAGAAGACCGAAAAGCATTTTAATAGCCGTTGCGACAGTTGGAGGGTCACCTGAGGTCTGAGTGACCCTGAAAACAGGACTGTTTTTTCTGTGTGGTTATTATTACTATTTATTTTATTTTTATTTTTTTACTTCAAAGACCCAGAGAAGCATTTACTAAATGCTTTGTTGTTTCTCAACTGGAGGAACACTTACTCATAGAGCTTGAAATTAGCTCTTAACAAACTTGTTTCTTTTGATAGTCCTGTGACTAGTGTTGCTGGCCTTCTTTTTTTTTTTTTTTTCTCATGAGTTGGACTGCCCCTTTGTTCCAGTGAAAGACATTCTGAAATCTTCTGGATGCTAAGAGATTTTGGAGAACTTTGTAGGAATGGTTTAGGGATCCCATGTGATTTGGTAATGCCACAGTAACCTGGTACACAGAGCATAGTCCTTTTTAAACGTGCATCAGCTTGTTCAGTTTGTAAGAACTTTCATAGAAAAAAAAAACACTTTTGTGATGAACTGGGGCTGAAGTGGTGAGCCACACCTTCTTGTCTGACCTCCTTGAACAAAGGTCATCATTTCGCATAAACACTCCCAAATGCACATACATAAGTAATAACCTGGACATATCCACAATGTTTTGATCTTTCTCTGGATGTTTACATTTCCAAAACTCACCAGAAGGAGCTTTTGCTAGCTCACCATGTTTTTACACTCGGGTCTTACCACGTAGTCACACATTTGTCGGGTGCATGGTGCGGTAATTCTGTCGACACGGTTGCCGCGCAGAGGGATGTAGAAGGCAAAAATGACATAACCTGGCAGGACGGTTGCGTCAAGCCTAATAGAATGAGGGAGGTCAGCTGTTTGCCAGCGGCAGCTCAATGGGAAAAATTAGCCATGATCCAAGTGGGAGATCCAGGTTTGAATCATGGTGTCTCAGAAAGTGTATCCGGTGTAAAAACTTAGCCTAGTCTGTGTGCCAGCTGCAACACCTTGCATTGGGAGCAGATTAAAGGGCTCTTTTAATGAGGAAAACCATTGTTTTGGTAATGAATATAAAGTGAAATGGTTATCTACTTATTTGAATTTGTCTTTGAAATCATTTAATGATAAAGTGATTTCTAGAGTTGTCCTGATCCGATATTAATATCAGATATCGGTCCAATATTTTCCAAAAACTAGTATCTAAATATATCAGCCTGTATCTAAAATCTTCTGTTTAAAGTTTATTTACCTTATTGGTTTATACTGAAAGGGTTAGTTGTTCTCATACCTATTGTTGGAGACTATAGTTCTCTGTTTTAGTTATATCACTTTATCAAGCCTTTTCTAACATTCTACTGTACAAATAATAAGTAATGGAAGAATTTATTATTCATGCTGATATCATGTGGTCAATAGGGGTGGAACGGTTCACAAAATCCACGGTTTCGGTTCGGTTCACGGTTTCGTGGTCACGGTTTTCGGTTCGGTATATGTTGATTGTTAGCCTGACATGTTGGTCGTGTTGCTGTTAGCATAAACAACACGTTTTGCACAATGCTTTCACACTGTTGCACTTTTATCCACAACTTTCTTTCCGCCGTTATCGTGCGTCACTCTAAATGCAAAGTGGTCCCATACAGCAGACCTATAAAGTGCTGCTGGCGCGTCTTCCAACTCCTGTTCTTTCCCACTCGCCATACCCACACAGTTCTCCACAACAACTGATTTTTTTTCTGCTACACCCGGCTATGATGCTTCGCTTCTTCTTCTTGTTTACTACTAGTGGTTGGCTTTGGTCACAGTACTGCCACCTTCTGCTCTGGAGTGTAAACGCTTCGCCTATGAGAAAAAGGAGCACTGCATGAACCGAACGCAACACACGCGAATCGAACCGAGACAGTCGAACCAAACGGTTCGGACAGTTTTTCATAAACTGTTCCATCCCCAGTGGTCAATATTTGTTTCGATCAAATCTCTCAGCTGCAGCATCTGCATCGTATTAGAAATTAAAAAGTTGTATCAGAACACCCCTAAATGGGACATTCGTCTTCATTTACTTCATTATATATTTATTTAAAGGCACTTTACTTAACCATTAAACTTATCTATTGTTTGTTGTTTTCCCCAAATAAATGCACTTACAATTGCCCAACCTGTAAAGATAAATTTTTTCTATTTACAGCAGTTGCCTCTATTGGCTTTTTTAGTGAGATCATGAGAAAGTGATTCAGGTCGAATTCTCTGGGTGTGCGTGTTGTGCGAGTATGATGCTCTGCATGTTCTCTTTCACTGGACTATGTTGTTGGGTCTTTGTTGCCATTGATGCTGTTTTTTAAGATGGATCATAGAAGATGAGCCACAAGTGCACCTCAAACCCCATCATAGACTCCACACAGGATAAAGAAAATGTAAGGGACAAATTTTAGACTCATCAGGAGCAAAATAACATGCTGGTAAATATTAGGGAAGCTTGAACTAAATGAAGACAGATTAGATCTGGTTTGGGGATGAAAAGAAGCCACAATGGGTCCTCTGTTTGCGAAAAATGTGAGATTCTTTGTTCAAAATCACTTCTATATTTATAACTCTTTCCTCAGAGACATTATGCCTCTTAATAATACATCTGTGTTGTTACAGGGGCGGATTGCTTTTATTTCCCTTTTTTCCAGTGTGCATGCAAAATTTGCAAAAACTCTTTGACTTTTTTCCTTTTGGTCTGTCATAAACCTCACCCTTCAGCTAGTTCTTTTGGATTTTTTTGGACAAAATTCAGACCTTTTGTGTTTACTTCATCTGCTGCCAAATTATAGTAGATGTCATCTTTAGAAACTTTTACCATGATATAATGAAATGAAATAAATATAGTTTTTTTATTTTAGTACGATCATAGTGGGTGAGTGATATAGGGTTTTATTATAACAAGTTTTCTATTCATGGAATCCCAGCCAAAAGTTATGTTGAGCTGTTCCTACTTATTTCCTTCTCACCTCCTAATATCTCCTCTCCCTCCTCCCTCCTAGCTCACCAATGTGGTCGTGCCCTTCATGTTTAAGTATGCAGTGGACGAGCTTAACCAGATGTCGGGAGACATGCTGAACCTGAATGACGCGCCAAGCACCGTGGCTACCATGGCAACGGCCATGCTGATAGGCTGTAAGTCCACAACTCGTATTACGCTGCCAGGTGTTGTGCTCATCTGAGACTGCTGGACTCCATTGTGTGCAGGCTGACCTTTCCTAGCATTCATATGAATGCTGCCATGCAACCTCTTCTCCAACACTCTTTACTTCATTAGCTATTGTTTACATGTACATCTTTTTTTATTATACTCTTACATTTGTATTGTTGGCTATGACTTTAAGTGGTAAAAAGAAGCATACATGTTAAAGCAGAGGTTACAATAATAATAATATATATATATATATATATATATATATATATATATATATATATATATATATATATATATATATATATATATATATACATATATATATGTATATACATATATATATGTATGTATATTAGTGCTGTCAAAATTATCGCGTTATTAACGCGTTAACGCGAGGCCATTTTAACGGCGATAATTTTTTTAACGTGAGATTAACGCTATGTGGTTTTATGGTACAATTTTCCAAGTGCATCCCGCTGCAGCCTGCGAGAAGGCGGGGCTATTTTCCCCCAGTCTATGCATTTCTCATAGGCTTCGAGAGCGGACCTCCTCAAGGGAAAAAGACGCTCATACACTGGGTGACGCTAGTGCCTTTTCTTTACGCCCCACCACCAACAAACAAGTTGAGTGTCTGGTAACTAGTAGCAACCTGAAATACGCTGAGAAAACAGATTACTGAGGTGAAACGGAATCTGCTACGGCACGCTTGCTGTCTGTGTACGCAACAGGTCGGTATCGTGTGTGTGTGTGTGTGTGTGTGTGGGTGGGTGTGTGTGTGTTCTCATTTTTGTTAAGAGGCTGAAAAGTAACTTTCTAGAGAGCATAGACTACCTCCATCTAGTGATGTCGGTCTATTGATTTTGATGTATTGATTGAAAATTGTTCATTATTATCTTGGTTAATTAACATCTAATGTTAACTGTACTACATTTTATAGCAGTAGGGTAAAATGCTTGTCTTTGTTCAAAAGACTGTATTAACTGTAAAGACTGTCTTTTACATCAGCCTGTTTTCAGGGCCTTTTTTTTGGCTACATATTTGTTATTTTTTGCTACATGCCTCCCCATCTTCTTGCCATATGTTTCTATGGCATAAATCAGTATCTGTGACCTGTTTTCATTTTTAAAAAAGAACATTGGCACAAACCTAGCCTGTATGTATTTTTTTGTATGTCATCGAGAGTATTTAAATGATTTTCAATCAGGAAAAAAATGTGCGATTAAAATGCGATTAATCGCGAGTTAACTCAGGCATTGATGCGATTAATCGCGATTAAAAAATTTAATCGATTGACAGCACTAATATATATATATACACATATATATATATATATATATATATATATATATATATATATACACTATATTGCCAAAAGTATTTGCTCACCCATCCAAATTATTGGAATCAGGTGTTCCAATCACTTCCATGGCCACAGGTGTATAAATTCAAGCACCTAGGCATGCAGACTGTTTTTACAAACATTTGTGAAAGAATGGGTCGCTCTCAGGAGCTCAGTGAATTCCAGCGTGGAACTGTGATAGGATGCCACCTGTGCAACAAATCCAGTCGTGAAATTTCCTCGCTCCTAAATATTCCACAGTCAACTGTCAGCTGTATTATAAGAAAATGGAAGTGTTTGGGAACGACAGCAACTCAGCCACGAAGTGGTAGGCCACGTAAACTGACGGAGCGGGGTCAGCGGATGCTGACGCGCATAGTGCGAAGAGGTCGCCAACTTTCTGCAGAGTCAATCACTACAGACCTCCAAACTTCATGTGGCCTTCAGATTAGCTCAAGAACAGTGCGCAGAGAGCTTCATGGAATGGGTTTCCATGGTCGAGCAGCTGCATCCAAGCCATACATCACCAAGTGCAATGCAAAGCGTCGGATGCGGTGGTGTAAAGCACGCCGCCACTGGACTCTAGAGCAGTGGAGACGCGTTCTCTGGAGTGACGAATCGCGCTTCTCCATCTGGCAATCTGATGGACGGGTCTGGGTTTGGCGGTTGCCAGGAGAACGGTACTTGTCTGACTGCATTGTGCCAAGTGTAAAGTTTGGTGGAGGGGGGATTATGGTGTGGGGTTGTTTTTCAGGAGCTGGGCTTGGCCCCTTAGTTCCAGTGAAAGGAACTCTGAATGCTTCAGCATACCAAGACATTTTGGACAATTCCATGCTCCCAACTTTGTGGGAACAGTTTGGAGCTGGCCCCTTCCTCTTCCAACATGACTGTGCACCAGTGCACAAAGCAAGGTCCATAAAGACATGGATGACAGAGTCTGGTGTGGATGAACTTGACTGGCCTGCACAGAGTCCTGACCTCAACCCGATAGAACACCTTTGGGATGAATTAGAGCGGAGACTGAGAGCCAGGCCTTCTCGTCCAACATCAGTGTGCGACCTCACAAATGCGCTTCTGGAAGAATGGTTAAAAATTCCCATAAACACACTCCTAAACCTTGTGGACAGCCTTCCCAGAAGAGTTGAAGCTGTTCTAGCTGCAAAGGGTGGACCGACGTCATATTGAACCCTATGGATTAGGAACGGGATGTCACTTAAGCTCATATGTGAGTCAAGGCAGGTGAGCAAATACTTTTGGCAATATAGTGTATATATATATATATATATTAGGGCTGCAACTAACGATTATTTTAAAAATCGATGAATCGGCCGATTATTTTTTCGATTAATCGATGAATCGGACAAAAAAAATTTTTATATGAACCTCTTTATTCCAAAATAAACATTTTAGACAGAACAAACAAGCACACAAGTACAGGTTGCTCATTAACTGTACTGGTGCAACATGAAAAATAAATGTTTGTGTTAAAACTTTAACGAATTAGTTAAAACTAATTCGTTGCCAACGCTTTTAAAAGTCGATTTTTATCGATTTTATCGATTCGTTGTTGCAGCCCTAATATATATATATATCTATATCAACTTGAACAATTATTCACAATAACAGCCCCATGTTTTTACTTTAAAAATCAGCTTTGATGCAGTACACAAACTAATGAACACAAAAAGAAAAAAACTGATGCATAATTTTTAACATTTTGGCAAATAGATTTCTAGGAAGTAAAGCTTTCATTAAATTTGTGTCACTTCCTTTCTGTTTACTTTCTGCAGTATGTCTCAACTAACCAATGCAGAAACATTTCTTTGCAGATTAGCTCAGGCTAAGTTGAATTGTTTGTTTTAAACGATTGTGATTTTGATTTTAATGCATGACTAGAGGACATTTTACACTACCCTTTTGAAACCGTGCCAAGATCGTTCCGAGCAGGGTAACCAAGATAACTGTTGAGTGTAATTGGCACGCTCAACTGAACTGGACTGTGCCAGACAAAATCTAACCATTATCAGTTTATACCTAACCTAAACTCAGTTCACACCCAAATCCTAACTGCTTGCAAAAAGCAAAATAAGTCAAGGACCGGAAAAAATGTCCTCACTCTGCTAGAGAAATTCAAAACATTGTCCTCACTCTGATGCACAAATAGAAGCACACACACACACTCAGGTACACTGACCAAAAGTCCTGATGGGAACTTTGCACATGTTGGGAAAAACGTGTAGTTGCATATTTCCTTTCTCTGCTTTATTTTTGATGAATGGAGAGATTTGTGGATCTATGCATTAATGATTGTCCTGTACACAGACTCATTCTCTCCAGCTTTTCCAGACTTATCATGCCGCTCTAGGCTGCTTGTCTGATTTACGCTCTCCATTCCTAATCCATCAGTTTAGTCTGACTGCGTCTTTGTAGATTTAGCTTTTTGAGAACCATTGCTTGTATTGAATTTCTTTTTAAGGTTACTGGGGTAGAGATGGTGAAATTCAAAGTCCACTCTGTTCAGAAATTAATTGGCAATATTATTTGCTTTATTTACTGGTCTATCACATACAGAATAAACACAATTCTCTTAAGTATGTAATGTGACAGAAATGTAAAGAAGTTATGAATATCTTAAGACGATGTGGAGCCTGTTTAGGAGGAATGCAGGAATCAATTCGATTAAGAGAAATCATTGTTATTGTTCCTGCTTTTAGGCACTCAGGGTCCTGGATGTGAAGCCTGCAGTGACTAGTGTAATTTTGCTGTCAAGGTTGCACTGTGTTCATCATACCTTGTCAGATGTGGACACA
This sequence comes from Cyprinodon tularosa, assembly GCF_016077235.1. Taxonomy (NCBI): domain Eukaryota; kingdom Metazoa; phylum Chordata; class Actinopteri; order Cyprinodontiformes; family Cyprinodontidae; genus Cyprinodon; species Cyprinodon tularosa. The sequence goes on along the minus strand of NW_024039141.1, from coordinate 1,383,614 downwards.
TTGTTCATTAGATGAGCATTCCTATTTAACGCCACATTACAGCCCCGCGAAGACCAACAGACGGAGAGATTATCACCCTGAGTTAGGTCTCAACAGAATGCTCATGTGTTCCCACAGCATAGAGGCAGCACGCATCTTACAGACACAACCTCTTATCTGTTTATGAGAGTCGTTTTAGCCGTGTGTCGGCGTTTGTCGTCTGTGTTTTTGTAAGATCAAGCAATTCTCATTTTTAGTGTGAAGTTGTTAATTTTTATTTGACAGAGGTAGTTAAAATCAATTATCTTCAGTATAAAAACAAGCAGTAATTCAAACGGTGTAAAGAGACTGCTTTCCTTGTATTCACTCATCTTTTTAGTCTTAGAATGCTGAAATTAATCCTTGTAATTGAAAACTTTACTCTTTTTAAGTCTGCCTCCATTTTCTAGTATTCTGAACACACATGCAACCCCCACACACATTTTCAAGCACGCTCAGATACCCTCCAGGTCTTCAGTCTGTTGTGTATTGAGGCTTTGCAGAGCATCATAGTATGTAATTACTGGTGGGAGTCTGTTGCTGGAGCGCTGCAGCGCTTACAGGCCAGAGATGATTTGAAAGATTGGTCCCTCCACCTCATCCTGCCTTTCCCTTAGTGCAGTCAAAAGGCCCGAAAATCTCATCTGCCTCAGTATACCGTCATTTATTTCTGGGCGTTAACGTTTAAATCACATCTTTATCTTATTTCAGAACGTTTATCTGTGTTTTAGATCGCGGTCACACATGATTTCTGTACCATTTAAACCTCCCTGCTGTTCACAGCAGGTGTTCTTAAAGATCCTCGTCTCCTCTGCTCCTCAGATGGTGTCTCCCGGGCTTGTGCTGCATTCTTTAACGAGCTGAGGAACACTGTGTTCGGCAAGGTGGCCCAAAGCTCCATCCGACGCATCGCCAAGAACGTTTTTCTGCACCTGCACAACCTGGATCTGGGGTTCCACCTTAGCCGCCAGACCGGGGCGCTGTCCAAGGCGATTGACCGCGGCACAAGGGGCATCTCCTTCGTCCTCAGCGCTCTTGTCTTCAATCTAGGACCCACAGTCTTTGAGATGGCCCTCGTCGGTGGCATTTTGGTCAGTGTTGCAATATAAATAAACGTATACTGTATAGAACAGCTTTGCTTGGAGTTCTGAGAGAGAGAGAGTTCTCTTTTAGTGCAGATCAGCCAGCTGATCTGCAGTGAGCATTTAAAGGTCAGGTTCAATTTGCTGGATATTCCAAGGAACACAGATGTAATAGATGGTGACAATACCCTGTCGTCTGCCTATTCATTTCACCTTGACATTCCTTGCAGCTGATTGTCTGGAAATCATTTTCTGCTTTCATGTCTCATTTGCAATGTAAATGAAATCTGGATTTCTTTTGGAATCTGAGTCCATTAGCATCACTGATGAATCCCAAAGCTTTTGGAGCCACTTAATGTCCTCCATGTTCCCAATAAACCCACACCCCTAGTCTTTTTAGACACCACAGAATCCAAGTTTCCAAGAATAACAGATTGTCTGAAATGTGAACAGTCTTCATTACCCAAGTGAAAACCTTAACATGATTATTAATTTCCTATATTTTTCTCTGTTAGTGAAACCCAGTTTTATACAGGAATGGCTAAAAACCTTTAAAAGCCCTGATACAGTTGGGTCACTGTCCATGACGTGGTTCCTGAAAGTTTTATTTCAAAATCTTAAATTACTGCATATAAAGATGCTCCATCTTGCTCTTCTCTTCCACAGTATTACAAGTGTGGTGGACAGTTTGCAGCAGTGGCCTTGGGCACCTTGTCAGCGTATACTGTATTCACAATCCTTGTTACTCAGTGGAGGTAGGAAGATTTCTATGGCTTTTCTGTCTGTCTATAGGTCAGGATTGTTATTCCTTGGCAAGCTCTGTAAATACCTCAGTGGCTCCTTGTGCTACAAGGAGAAAAAAATGTCACCTACTGGCTGAAACGTACTAATGAAAGCACTGGGGTCACCGTACACGTGTCTCTGCACACAGGACTCGTTTCCGTATTGAGATGAACAAAGCAGACAACGCAGCAGGAAATGCAGCTATTGACTCACTGCTTAACTATGAGACTGTGAAGGTGAGTTGGCAACCCAGCCAGGCTTCAAAAACATCTATCTTCATGCTTTTCTTTTCTTTCTCTGATTTATTCGTTTTTACTTTTTTGCTATTAACTAATCTGTCTAAGTTGTTTTTGGCTTCATTACATTTGAATCAATAAATTCCCTTTTCCTGGTCTGTCCTTCCATTGAGTTATTTGATTTTCCTATTTAAAAAGATGTAAAAAGAAACTTGCATATAAGCCCATCATGACCAATATACTGAGAATCCCTGGACTCTGAGATGTTTTTCCCGTTAAGTCACATCTCTTGCTGTAGGTTAATATTTTGGCGTCTAGCTGACTGTTGATTTGCTGAAGCTTTTAAGCTTCTTCTGCATTGTTTTCCTTTTTTAATGGTCCTGTTTAAATATAATTCTATGTTTACATTTATGTGGAGTAGCCTTCCCCTTTACTTTATTCAAAAGGGTGAAACAGTCTTCCTGTTATAATAAAATTTTGCCCTCACCTTTTTAAAGAAAATACTTTTTTTTTAGAACATTCTTTTATTTTTTTATTTACCATTGTGTTAATTCTTTTCATATTTTCTCATTTAGTGTTTTTGTGACGCTAACTTCAGGTTTTTGTCCTTGAATCTGACTGGTTGCTTTAAATCAGAGACGTTGATGAAAATCAGCAGAATCATAAAGAGATTTCTAGGCTTATGCTAATCCATGAGAAATCTAGAAAATTTAAAGGATGAATCTAGATGAGATTGTGTGAACTGATGTTAAAGCCAGTGCACGTTTTCCCAGTTTTTCCTAGGAAATTCAAAGAAACATCTTGTGTTTTTTAGAAGACATACTTTTGTGTCCTGCAGTCGCCATTCCAAATACATTTGGTTTCAGTGTTATTTTCTTTGCTGTGTGATTTTGTGTCCTGTTTTCCTTAACATCTTGTTCTGTGTTATTTTGTGTCATCTGTGTCAATGTGGCCAGATTTAGCATCACTCTGAGCTGTGAGTGTGCATATGTAATTAGATCTCCACCCACTCATAAATCCGTTCCACTTCCACAAAGGGCTGTATGAGAACCTGAACGCGGTGCCTAGCACTGCATCAGTTTGTCTTCCATGTGCTACTTTCTGATTTATTTTTTCGATTCCACTGCTTTTTCTTGTATGCAAATCTGCTGTAAGTTGGCAACAGTGCAGCTTCACTGTCATTAGCATGAGGAGCCAATCGTCCACTTAACTGGAGCAGGGAGATGATAGAGCAAACTAAACAAACACTAGTTGTGTGATAATAAGTAATTGACAGCACAGTTGTGGTTTGTTTTCTTTTGTTTTATCCATGGAACTTCTAAAGTGTGTTTGTGGCTGATGCACAAGCTATTCTCTCATAATGATATCTGTATTAATCATAATTAGTGCTGTAATGCAGGTGTCTGTGGAAGCTGCTGCATATGTAAATGCACAGAGAAAAACATCCTAGTGATGATTATTCAGCCGTAATTCTCATTCAGAAGTAATGATTAGGCTTCAGTGCCTCATCTCTGTAACTGTTGTTTGTGCCACAGTCGCCCTGCCCTGTCACATATTCAGATCTGTTGCCAGTTTAGCAAAGCGGGCTTTGGATTCTGTTCCATCGCCTTCATGTCCTTTTTTAAAATCAGTTGGGAGCAGATGAAGACACAGACATGAAAAAGTGCTTTAGAGGCCGACTGAGACACAGTCGCCGCTCGGAGCGGTCGCTGAGAACAAATGCAGCCTTGAGGCATACTGGAGCTAAAGTGTGTATCTGCCTGACACAGCTCTCCATGCTTCTGTAACCTTTCCCCTCAACCATATTTGCGCCTTTCCCTCTTCCTCTCTAAACTTGCACTTCCCTTCCTCCCCTTTTTCAATTTGTTCACCTCCCTGGCCCGTGCTCCTTTCTCTCCCCTCATGTTTCTCATCTCATCTGCAGTATTTCAATAATGAAAAGTACGAAGCTGAAAGGTATGATGACTTCCTGAAGATCTATGAGTCATCCTCTTTAAAAACCACGTCAACGCTCGCTATGCTCAACTTTGGCCAGAGTGCAATCTTTAGTGTTGGCCTCACTGGAATCATGGTCCTGGCAAGCAAAGGAATTGCAGCAGGTGAGTAATTTATATGGTGATTAAATGTAAATGAGGCTTATTTTTTAGGGTCACACTGAACTATCCTGGTTTGACAATGTCAGCCATTACTAAATTGTGTAATTTGGAATGGCTGTAAATATAAAGTGTAAATATGAAGGAAAATTTAAACTTGGAATTTCATTGATTATAGAATCTTTCAATGTGAGTGTTTTAAAAAAGAAATGAAAACAAAACCAGAAAGAGGAAACTGCCAATTAAAACCCAGGGTGAACTCCATTATGGAAGCTAAATGAGAACAAAGCACAGCATGCTTGAAAAAGTGACATGAATAGGAAGTAAAATAGCCTTGATGCAGAAAATGAAATCACAGGGGGCTGAGATGCTCTATCGTTTTTTCACATTTTACTGCCCGAAGCTTCCTCTGATGGACTAAATCAAAGTTATTCAGAAGGAAGTACTTGAGGTGAAATGTTGCATGATTTCATTGATTTTTAAAAATTATTTATTCTATTATTATTATTTTTTTACTAACAAAGCACAGAAAAAAAGTTCCCACCCACCCCCTGAGTTAGTACTATCCCTTCACCATTCGTGGGATCACAGTAAACATTGTCCAGGGTTACTGACTTGAAACACACATGGGTGATGCCTTCTGGAAAGGAACTACAAAAACAAAATTCACAAAATGTCACAAACTTATAAAATTATCCTTCTTGAAAACCAAAACACATGAAGATGTTTAGAATTTTATGTCTCATGGAGTAAACTCCATGTGATGGGCTGTGCCTAATTCTGTCACCTTAAGGCTAAATAGACCATCGATAGGAAGCATCCTGCTTCCTCTTCCTACCTCCTACCACCAGCACTGATCGGACTACATTTATCCTGGCGATTGCTGACATACTTCCACTTTGGCTCGAGTCTCTACCGATTTGCTGATTTCTGTGAATCCTGAGTGGAACCACTTTAGCTTTAGTTACAGCTACAAGTCATTCAAGCCTGAACCAACCAACCCGAGTCAGCTTTAAAACATAAATGAAGTTTATGACATTTTTCCTTATTTGGAACGAAAAAATTATGCTCTTTCCATTTGAAGATGTTGGAATAAACACAGCTCCAAAAGATGTTCAAGGCGTAGAATTATGTTTTGTTGGCTAACCCTGCCAAGAACATCTCTGCACCTTTGTTCCTGGACTCTCTTATGTGTCCTTTGGTCTCCATGATGCCTTTTGTTCACTAATGTTCTCTGACAAACACCCAAGGCATTCACAGAGCAGCTGGATTTATCTTTTGATTAAAATAGACACTTATGGACACTTTTTATTAAACTGGTCATTTTTGAAGTCAGGTCTTTTTAAAAGGCTGTCAGGGTAAAGTTGGCTGATCAGCAATGCTTGCTACAATTTTAATCTGTAAAGATTATTGAAAACCATTTATCACGTTCTTAAAGGAATAGTACACCCAAAACATGATTACCCTTCACTTTCCTCCCCCTATGCTGAACAACACTCTGGAGTACTTTTTTGATATCTCAAATGCATCTGGAGATCTGGGAGGCTTCTTGCTGTCTGCTGACATTCAAATAATGGAGGTCTATGGCGCCCGAGACAGAAAGGTCCATAAAAGTCCACAAAAAACGTGTCAATATTCCTCCATACTGCTCGTCCAATGTATTCCAAGTGTCCTGAGTGGGTAGCGTCCATAATTTACTCAAAACGAAGTCATTTAGAATGTTTTTAGAGCATAAACAGTAGTGTATAGGATTTCCTGAAAGCGCGCGCATGCGCGTTCACGACGCTACGGAAACCGCGGCAGACCAAACCAGATGAAAGTGCGCATTTAGCGTCTGCTCTGCCGATAATGCAAGCGTAGAAGAAGAAATGTGCTGTTTACCTGTGCAAAGAAAGAAACGACGAAAGAAAAATGTCTGAGGACTTCAGTGTTGAGGAAGAGCATGAGTTCTTTGCCGAGCTGAATGCGCACTTTCATCTGGTTTGGTCTGCCGCGGTTTCCGTAGAGTCGTGGACTCGCAGGCGCGCACTTTTAGGAAATCCTATACACTACTGTTTATGCTCTAAAAACATTCTAGTAAATTATGGACGCTACCCACTCAGGACACTTGGAATACATTGGACGAGCAGTATGGAGAAATATTGACAGGTTTTTTGTGGACTTTTATGGACCTTTCTGCCTCGGGCGCCATAGACCTCCATTATTTGAATGTCAGCAGACAGCAAGAAGCCTCCCAGATCTCCAGATGCATTTGAGATATCAAAAAAGTACTCCAGAGTGTTGTTCAGCATGGGGGTGAGTAGAAAATGAAGGCTAATCATGTTTTGGGTGTACTATTCCTTTAAAAAGTGTTTTGGCCATAAAATTTCAATGGAATAACTTCAACCTTGCTGTTTTGATGTGATAAAATGTTGATGATTGTAAACCGTTATGTTGCATTGATGTAGGTACTATGACCGTGGGAGACTTGGTGATGGTGAATGGCCTCCTCTTCCAGCTCTCACTTCCCCTCAACTTCCTGGGAACAGTGTACAGAGAGACCAGGCAAGCTCTAATTGATATGAACACGCTGTTCACCCTGCTCAGCGTCGACACAAAGATCAAGGTAACTTGTCAGCTTGACAACCATTTTGGGCCTCTAATGCATTTTTCATTAATCATTTTTTATCCTCTAATAAGGGTGAACTTAAAAGACTAATTTGTGCACAACAGCAGGCGAGTGTAGAGTTTGGCTGGAAGTCTAATAGTTAAGAAAGCCTATTTTTTACTCACAGAGAACCAGTCCTGAAAGATTCCATCCATGGTCTAATAGGACTTTCTGAATTTCATGATTTTATGCGTTTTCCACAATATAAAGTGCACATAAAAGCCTTAAATTTTCTCAAAAAGTGCATCTTATAATCTAGAGAATCTTATACATGCAGTAATTCTGCTGCTTTCTGACCTTGAAGCGATTTTTGGTGGTACCTGACGCTCACAGCATTTCAAGCATTATGGGTACTCTGTCAGGAGTGTGCCGCAGTTAAACATACTGTCCTACACCATAATATTACAGTGTGTATGTATAAGGACCCCAAATGACAAACAACTTCAAGCAATCGTCAATTCAGCATTAATGAATCAATGGCGCGGAAACAGAGGAAGCATGATGACGACCTGTGCTTTATATATGAAAATTGTTCAAAAATCGGTTGGTTAGACTGCATCAAATCTACATGTTACCAGATCAGCCACAGTTGCAGCAAAGATGGCTGCCTACCACTATGCTAACGGTTAGCTGAGCTGAGACTTTTAGCATCTTTATTTAAAAATGACGATGGAAGATGGGATTCTAGTACCAGAAATGTATACAATTTAAGAAAAAGAGGGGCTGAAATGGAAATTAAAATACATGTCTTGATGAAAAATGCGTGTGTAAGGAAAAGGAAGAAAAAAAAAATACATTTTTTGCTTTACTTTTTGATGTTCGTTTACTCTATGCCTACATTTGGATCCTGATGCTGGAACAGGTTTTAGCAGGAAAGTGACTGAAAAAATCTGCTTGATTATTAACCAGATTTTTTATTAGTTAAAACTAACAGTGACTCTAAGACACATTTTTATCCTGCAAAAAAAGGTTCTGCATGCTTGGAATCATTTTTATTTCATCAACTACCGTATTTTCACGACCATAAGGCGCACCGTACTAAAAGGCGCAGTCTCAGTTATGTGTGCCATTTCTGTATTTAACACACACATAAGGCGCACCGGACTATAGGGCGCATTTTTTATATACAGGTACATGTCCTCTACTACCTTTAAATAGCTCTACTGCGTATTTTAAAAATACAGCGGGCCCAAAACTGAGTATGACTGTGCTTTATTCATGTATTTATTACAAATTAATCAAACCTGCGTGCTGGCCATGAGACAGACACATCGCAGATGACAGCGCTGTGATTACTCCTAAATTAACTTAAAATCCTGAAACCTGCCGACGGAATATGTTCGCTTTTATTGCCGGTATCCTGGTGCCTGCACTGTAAATTATTTAGATGAAAAAACACCTGCCAGCCGCCGTGTGAGGCTGCTGTTGAAGGGATTTACTGTCGGTGTACCGCTGGTATGTGGGGGTCTGAGCGCCTCCGACAGAAATAGATAATCTGGATGAACTGACTGCAATTAAGTTTTCAGGTGGCCTTTCTCACTTAAAAACATATTAAAACTACTTTATTCCCACTGATCACAGCAAATATAGCTGCAAGATTTAGATTATTTAGATGAAAAAACACCTGCCAGCCACCGCGCTGAAGAGGAGGAGACGCGCCCACAGGCTGCTGTTGAATTAAGTTTTCAGGTAGAAAAATAGAGCGGGAGCAAAACTGAGTACGTTTGTGCTTTATTCATGTATTTATTACAAAGTATTAATCAAACCCATCAAAGTCATCATCCTCTGTTATCCTCAGCATTCCTCTGAATAAAACAGCTGCGCTAAATCAGACATGCCAATTTCCCCTTCTTCGCTGTCAGAGTCACTTTCCGTGCAGCGCGGCTCCTCAGAAATAATGCCGGCTTTTGCGAAAGCTTGAACAACAGAGCCAGCAGACACTTTAGTCCAAGCATCTACAATCCATCCGCAAACGGTGGCGTAACTTGCCCGGCGCTGCCTTCCACTTATCCTGAAACTGTGCTCTCCGTCTGTCATCCATCGCTCCCACGCCGCTCACAGCCTTACTTTGAACGGCCGCTTCACACCGATGTCGAGCGGTTGAAGTTCCTTTGTCAGACCCCCGGGATAACGGCGAGCACAGCGTTAATTTGATTCATCTTTTTTTTTCACATCGGCTGTGAGATGGGCACGCAGCGATGGTGATGCGTGGCAAAAAGCACCTGGTCTCCTCACATACACCTGCCTTTCATCATCTCCCCAGCCCGTTTCATTTGCGTTAATATCATATGTCATCAGAGCGCTGTGTCTGTCTCGCTGTCAGCTCCCAGATCAGCTTCTCTGATTGGTTGATGCGGCGCGTCCAGCAGCAAAACTTAAATTTTTCCATCTCGAGCAGCAGCAGCGCGTTGGCGGCGCGCTCCCGACGCGCTGCACCTGCAGCTCAAAACGCGCTGCAGGACCTTTTGCTGCACCTATACGCGCGTCAACCATTGACTTTGCATGTAAACTCGCTGCTTCTGCTGCACCTGCTGGGTCCGGTTCACACCGATGTCCAGCGGTTGAACAGCGAGCACAGCGTTAATTTGTTTCCCCATGTTTTTCACATCAGCTGTGAGATGGGCACGCATGGAGTTGCATATTAACAGCGATGGTGATGAGTGGAAAAAAAACACCTGGTCTCCTTACATTCAGCCACTCTTTCATCATCTCCTCAATGAGGTGGTCTCAAAAGTCGCAGTTACAACACACATAAGGCGCACCGCACCAAAGGGCGCACCGCACATTTTGAGGGGAAAAAAAGACGTTTAAGTGCGCCTTATAGTCGTGAAAATACGGTAATCACTTTTTTTCTTTGATTCTCATTTTGTTCTGATCTATCTTAATAATTGTGCCCGTGTGCTTATAGTTTCATGAAAGTTTTAAACAAGTTAAAGTTTTTCTGTTGTCATTCTATCCAACTTTAAATTCGAGAGGTTGTTGAGTTTGTTTTAACGCTCCCAGTCTTAAAATGAAAATGTCCCTTATCTGCAGAAGAGAAGTAGGCGGCATCTTTTTTTAAGGTTTTTGTTTTTGCCTCTCCTTGATTGTTTTTTATTATAAATGAATGACCCCTCCATTTTTCTTTTAATTGGGGTCTTGTCATAAAACCCTTTTATACTTTCCACAGATAGAGGTGAAGCTATGAATTCTGTCCAGCTTTTCTTGTAGAAAAAACAACACACAGAAATTAATTATTGAAGTGCTGCTGGTCTGGCACTGGACCAGTTGATTTAAAATTGTTTTTGGATCCAAACATGATGTTTTATTTTGTTGAAGTGAAAAAATTATAAAAAGAAAGGTAGAAAGATATGAAGTTTTATGTGCAACTTTTTAGAAGATGTGCAGATGACAAAAGAAAATGAATCCCTGTGTTTGAATTTGTGGTTTAAATACTCTTTTAGCATCAAATCAATTATTATTACCCCTATTAATGTTTTATCATTCAAAGAGTTGCAGCAAAGGCATTTTTAAATCAACTAGGGCTGCAACTAACGATTATTTAAAAAATCGATGAATCGGCCGATTTTTTTTTCGATGAATCGGACAAAAAATATTTTTTATATTAACCTCTTTTTTCCAAAATAAACATTTTAGACAGAACAAACAAGCACACAAGTACAGGTTGCTCATTAACTGTACTGGTGCAATATGAAAAATAAATGTTTGTGTTAAAACTATACAAACTTACATGAGAAATGTAGCTGTACATCCACAAAATATAGGCTACTTTGTTTCATAAAGCGCAAAAAAAGACATTTTTGTTTTTAAAAGCCTCTAAGGGGTTCAAACAATAGGCCCCCCCATTTCAACAAATGAGGTTTTTTTAGACTAGAAGAGTTCTGCCTTTTAAGACAGGAAAGTATAGCAGTTAAAGTTGCTGCTTGAGAAAATACTGAACCATAGAGATAAAAATAGCCCTGTGATTCAAATTATAAATTGTATTTGGAATAAAAATAAGAGAACTAGGGGTGTTAAAAAACACATCCTCCAAAGACAAATATTTACATGGGAATGTGGCATATAATTAATTGACCTATTACTGATCTTGCTGGATTTTATTCTGCTTTACTTCCATAAATTGCAGGATCTTCTTTACTTTGTCTTTGCCAGAAGATTTAAACTTTAAAAGCCTTGCCCTCATAATTTGCAAGTTAATTTATTTATAAAGAAAATATAAACGCTGCTCAAGCTAATTTAAATGAAATTAAAAGTAAAATAAGTAGCCAACCTTATTACTGTCTGTAACCTACTTACAAGATAAGGAAAGCATCAGATGAGCTACCTGAGAAACTAACGTTACGTTTCCCCACTTTAAAACGAAACAAACATGGTCGCTCACCCTGCTGATCAGCTCTCTTCACTGCCATTGAAGGCTCCAACGTGTTTCCTTTTCAGGTGCTGCGTCATAAGAGTGGTGCTTCCGCGCCATGTTAATTTGTTTTTCACAAAAGTTGCCTGTTACGACTTTTTTCTCTTTACAAAGCGCAGGCTATTTTAATTATTGTGATCAATTTGCGCCGTTAATCCCGGCGCATGCGCGCTTCATTCGCAGTCTGGACGCTGAGGGTAAATATCCTCTGACTGCAGCGCTGAGAGGGACTCCTGCGGGAGTGCGGGGGTTGGGATGGGGGAGGCGCCCCACGGCAATGACGACGCTGGCGGATGACTCATTAATCGCGCGACACAACTAATCGATGAGGAAATTCGTTGCCAACGCTTTTAAAAGTCGATTTTTATCGATTCGTTGTTGCAGCCCTAAAATCAACATGCATGTAAATCAGTGTGTCTATGAACTCAATCCTGGTTCTTGAGTATAGATTCAACTGAAGAGCTTTTATCCAGAGGCCGCTTGGCTAAGATGAAGACTCATAGTAATTTAAAGTCACAGTGTCTCTATAGCAACCTGATGCTAGATATTAAGCAGCTATTCAGAATTTGACAAATGCACCTCAGAGATTGGGGTCAAACCTCAAATTAATGTGAAGAAAGGATCCTTATGCCTCCTGTTAAGCATGGTGGCTGATGTGTCATGCTGCGGGCCTGTTTCTCTTCCTGGTTAACCTCGTTGTAGTATATGACCTTGAGAGGCGTCTGATTCAAGATGACTTTATGTTTCCAGCACATTAAAATGTTTGTTTTTTTCAGATGTATACTGTGATATTTTTATATATAAGCTGAAAGAGAAACCTACAATAAAAGCAGAATTTCTTTCAAGCCTTTTCCAGCTCAATATATATACATGTATAATATTGTATTTCTTCTCAGTAGCTCATTTTTATTTTGTGGGAAATGTTGCCGCATTTCTCCCCTTTTCTTTTTGGACAGAACATGACAGCCCATCCGGCGTCCTAAGAGTGCACTTAAGTGCAAATGTGTCTGCCTGCCCGACAATAAGAAGGCCATTCCCATCTCCAGCACTGTAATTACAGTGCTAGTCATGAATCTGTCCAGTTATTTTTTTCCACTCATCAGTAATATTCCTCTCCATTGTGATTCCTTGTGGAATGGTGCTGCCCTGCAGGCCTGTATTGTATGACTGCTTTTTTTTGTTTCCTAATGTGGAACACATTGTCCCGTTTATGCAGATGTAAAATTATTTAAAACGACACGTCTCACTACAAACTGCGCCTCACCAACCAAAAACAGAATGATGATAATTGTGGCTTTTTTCCATGTTGGAGAGTGTGGCATAATGCGTGTCTACTAATGCTCTCTGGGCTATTTACATGAATTGACTGAGGCAGATTGTGGGTGAAGATGTTTGTTGTAGGTTTTGCAGAAAACCTTTTCAATTCAATTCAATTCAGTTTATTTATATAGCGCCAAATTCACAACACATGTCATCTCAAGGCACTTTACAGTTCAACCAGATCAAATTGATACAAAGTTTTCTATCTAAGGAAAACCAGTTGATTGCATTGACTCATTGACTCAAATACAATCCCCCACACTAAGCATGCTTGTAGCGACAGTGGAGAGGAAAAACTCCCTTTTAACAGGAAGAAACCTCCAGCAGAACCAGGCTCAGTGTGAGCGGCCATCTGCCGAGGCCGACTGGGGTTCAAGGAGACAGAAGCAGAGATACAAAAAGCAGCTGTAAAAGGCGGCCCCGTCCAGGAAACACACAGCCAGGCAGACGAGCTCCAAGGCAGCTCCCATGCCAGAGGACGAAGAAAGCACATCCACTCAGTCACGGTCAGAGAAACAGGACCACACTGGAAAACAGGCCGATCTCCAACATCTATAAACAAGGGTGTTGATAGAAGCAGCACAGCTGATGTTTCTTTCCAGGATGACGTCACAGCCAAACAGGAACAGACGAGGCAAAGCTACTCTGAGGAAAAGCAGAGAGAGCAGAAGGTTAGAGATTGAACTAACAGATTCTGCAGAATAGGAGAACAGAGAGAGAATGAAGCAGAATGATGAAATGGGGGTCCCTATGTCCTCCAGAAGTCTAAGCCTATAGCAGCATAACTATAGAGATAGCTCAGGATAACCTGAGCCACTCTAACTATAAGCTTTATCAAAAAGGAAAGTTTTAAGCCTAGCCTTAAAAGTAGACAGGGTGTCTGCCTCACGGACTAAAACTGGTAGTTGGTTCCACAGGAGAGGAGCCTGATAACTAAAAGATCTGCCTCCCATTCTACTTTTAGAAATTCTAGGAACCACTAGTAAACCTGCAGATTGAGAGCGAAGTGCTCTGTTAGGAACATAAGGAACAATCAGATCTCTGATATAAGATGGAGCTTGGCCATTTAAGGCTTTATATGTGAGAAGGAGGATTTTAAATTCTATTCTTGATTTAACAGGAAGCCAATGAAGAGAAGCCAGGATAGGCGAGATATGATCTCTCTTTTTAATTTTCATTAGAACTCTGGCTGCAGCATTTTGGATCAGCTGAAGGCTTTTAACTACAGTTTGTGGACTTCCTGATAGTAAAGAATTACAATAGTCCAGCCTTGAAGTAACAAATGCATGGACTAGTTTCTCAGCATCACCCCTGGACAGGATATTTCTAATTTTTGCAATGTTCCTCAGATGAAAGAAGGAAATTCTAGAAACCTCCTTGATATGGGACCTAAATGACAGGTCCTGATCAAAAACAACACCAAGATTTTTTACTTTATTATCTGAAATCAGTTTAATCCCATCCAAATGAAGTGACTGGCTAATCAGTTTCTTTTTCAGAGACTCTGGTCCAAAGACTATAACTTCTGTTTTGTCTGCATTCAGAAGCAGAAAGTTAAGAGTCATCCAGGTTTTTATGTCTTCAAGACATGCCTGTAATCTATGTAATGGGTTAGCTTCATCTGGATTTATAGACAGATATAGCTGGGTATCATCAGCATAACAGTGGAAATTAATCCCATGCTGTCTAATAATTCTACCAATTGGGAGCATGTATAAAGTAAAGAGAATTGGTCCTAGCACTGATCCCTGTGGTACTCCACAGGTAACCTTTGAGCGTGTTGAAGATCTATCATTAACATGAACAAACTGAATTCGATCAGATAGATAAGATTTAAACCAGTCTAGTGCTGTTCCTTTAATTCCAACAAAATATTCAAGTCTTTCTAAAAGAATATTATGGTCAACTGTATCAAATGCAGCACTAAGATCCAACAGGACGAGCACAGATACAAGTCCATTATCTGAGGCCATGAGAATATCATTAGTGACTTTCACCAGAGCTGTTTCAGTGCTATGATGAGCTCTAAAGCCAGACTGAAACTCTTCAAAAAGTTCATTATGGTGGAAGTGATCGCAAACTTGTTTGGCAACTACTTTCTCAAGAATTTTGGATAAGAAAGGAAGATTGGATATAGGTCTATAATTGACCAAGTCATCTGGGTCAAGAGACGGTTTCTTAAGCAGAGGTTTAATTACAGCAACCTTAAAAGCTTTAGGTACATATCCCTGTAACAGAGATAGATTAATCACATCTAAAATGGAGGAGGAGATCAAAGGGAATACCTCCTTAAATAACCTGGTTGGAACTGGATCTAACATACAAGTTGAAGGCTTAGATGAAGACAATAATTTTGCTAATTCAGAGAGTTCAACTGGATCAAAGCAGTCTAAACCCAGTTCAGATTCCATGACTACCTCAGGTACAATCGCGGATAGAGGAGTGCTTATGATCTTATTTTTAATAAGATCAATCTTATTTATAAAGAATCCCATAAAGTCATTGCTGCCAAGAGCAGGTGGAATGGACGGCTCAACAGAGCCACGGCTCCGGGTGAGCTTGGCAACTGTACCAAAAAGAAATCTAGGATTATTCTTATTCTCCTCTATTAATGAGGAGAAGTATGCTGCTCTTGCTTTACAAAGGGTCCTCTTATACAGCAGTAAACCATTTTTCCAGACTAGGAAGGACTCTCGCAGGCCTGTGGAGCGATATTTTCTCTCCAGTTTCCTAGCATTTTCACTCTCAGCAAAGGATCGGGTTTCATTCAGTGCTGACCTTGGCCACATCTCAGCTCGGTGTGAAGCTAAAATTTATTATTGATCCTTGAGCATTGAAAATGAAGGGCAGAGTGAAGATTCTGAGGGCTTTCTGTAATAACTGCTTACAAATGCGATGAATGTCTCTGCATTCTGCCTCTTTAGAAGGTGCTGTTGCATCACTCCAGGCCTTGACTCACACTTTTCTTTTTTTTTCTCACGTTTTTCTCTTGTTTGTTAATCCTCTAATGGTTTTGCTGTAGGAGAAGGATCTGGCCCCACCATTAATCGTCACGCCGCAGAACGCCACAATTCGCTTCGAGGACGTCTATTTTGAATACCTAGAAGGTCAGAAAGTTTTAAACGGAGTGTCCTTTGAAGTTCCCGCTGGAAAGAAGGTGGCTATAGTTGGTGGCAGCGGGTCAGGGTAAGTTCGGTTCGGTGAATATTACCTAGAGGTGCACCAATAAGGCTCATCTTGATTGATGCCGGCTTCGGGTTTTGTTTAAAGCTTAACCCACTGGTAACAACCCATTCTAGCCATTGTTGTTATTTTACTAAAGATGCAAAGACATAAAAGGAAATATTCACTGCTGGTTCTTTAAGCAGCAATTTGAAATAAATAAAAAACAATTGGAACTGTGAAAAGATTCTTCTGATTCTCTCATAAATTAACGATAAGAAAAAGCAAAAGTTGTAAATGATTCAATGCTGTCTCCTCATGTTAATTGATCTCAGGGTGATTGATTGGTGCGTCTCTAGTGTGATCACTCTTCCAAGCATCTTCAATAGACAATGAGTAGGTGTGGCTTTCTGTGTTTTACTGATGAGGTGATAATACAGATTTTTTTCTATCTGTTTGCAGGAAGAGCACCATTGTGCGGCTGCTGTTCCGCTTCTATGAGCCTAATCAGGGAAACATCTACATTGCGGGGCAGAATATCAGAGACGTCGGCCTGGACAGCTTGAGGAAGGCTTTGGGAGTCGTACCTCAGGTCTGACACAAGTAAATTTCTGAAAATACATGCATGCAAATATGTTTACGTTTTTTAGTTGGGTACTATGTTCCTACAAATACTGAAAAAGTATATAATTTATGTAAGGGAAATAAAGTTTTTGATTTGTTGTGTGAAAGATAATGTCTGAAATTCAAATATTAAAATACAGAATAAATTAGTTTGATTATCTCTAAATCTATTATAGACTTTACATTTATAAAATAGAATTTTTTTTTGTGTGCCAATAATTTTTTTTTTTTTAGCCTTATAGGCACTGGCAAAGATTTCACCTGCAACTGTGTTGATATTTTATGAAGTCTCAAGATACCCATACCAGCAGCTTTTCACCAATCAGATGAACTCATTTGATCATGTGAATCAGCAGCAGTTAGTTTGGTTCCCGAACTCGTAGAAATTAGCTTCACCTTGTAAGAAAGCACTAAATTTTCATGGCATCCAAACCGCACCTGTTCAAATACAAGTTAGTTGTGAAAGCATAATGTGGGAAATATTTGATTAGAGCTAGTGCGCTACAAGCTAAGTGAAGAAAGCCATCTCTGTCTAAAGTACCGGTGTGTCATGTGATCTAAGGAGCATTTTTCATTGCAAAAAGACCTCTGGACACAATGCAGTGCTTGCGGTCTAAGTCATCATAAAAGATTTATTTCGGCAGCAATTTTTATTAAAGGCAAATTTCTGCATGCAACATTTTAGTGGAAATCGTTGCTGGCTTGAAATGAAAAAAATTCAATACTTGCATAATTCAGTTCAGTACATAATTGCACAGGATACAAATTTACTGTTGTAGATTTAAGGTCTGAAAAAGTAGATGGGAAATATTAAAGTTCTTATATTGGTTTATTTTCATTGCATCTCCTTAATAGTTCTTCCTTTAAATGCAGAACAAAAAGATCATAATTTGATAGGTAGCCAACCTCATCATTAGCTGTTAAACATACAGATGGTAAAACCGAACTTGGTACAATTTGTGGTTTAAATAAAAAACAAGATTTTTTCACATCTTTTTTATAGAAGCAATGTATGAAAACAGTCTCTGAATATGTTATATGAAATGAGAAACAATGATTTGTGTAGAGTAATTGTTCATAAAAATCATTTTGGTTTTAGCGAGCACTGAGAATGATCTGAACAGATGGCGCATGAACATATTTTGTCATTTGCTCTGCTCCTCTTTCTCTGCCCCTCCAATCCTGTTGTCTGTATCTTACCATCCTCTGTTTCTCTCACTGCTGCCATGTTATCCTCAGAAGCCTCATTTTGTTCCCTGACTTTATTGTCACCAGGATGCCGTTCTGTTCCACAACACCATCTTCTACAACTTGCAGTACGGCAACATAAATGCTACAGCAGAAGAGGTGTACCAAGTGGCACGTTTAGCGGGTCTGCACGACGCCATCCTCAGGATGCCCCATGGCTACGACACCCAGGTTGGAGAGCGGGGCCTCAAGCTGTCAGGTCTGCTGCACATTTATGTCCTCTGACTTCCCGTTGAATGTGATCTCCCAGATACAAACCAGAGCTGCGTACTGCGTCTCACTCACATCGTTCCATTCTTAACCAACAAATTTAAAAGCTCAGCTTTCATCCTGGTAACTGGCTGCTAAGAGCTTGTATTCTATTGTTAAAGCTCTGGCAACAAAACCCAGACTGTTACGTTTTTAATAACGTGATATACAACTAATTATTCAAAATGCACACATTTTAATGAGATTTTCCTTGGAACTGTAACTTTTTTGTTCAGTTTATTTCTTTAAAAAAGTAACTTATTTAAAAATCCAAATTGGTTTATTTTTTTGCTTTAAAAAACAAATATTTGCTTATTTATTTGTATTTATCCCAATATATCCTGATACATTTAAAGACAATATATCGTGATTATTTTTATCATTTTAAAGCTCTGGAAAACCCCATGACATTATTTCTTGCTGCAGCCGGTGCAGAGAAGTTAAATAATAGGTTTCTGGGTGGTGCTCTGCCAACTACCAGCTCCAGGTTTTAGAGTCATATAAAAGTTGGGCCGTGAAATGAATGTTTGCCTATAAAGATTTTTTCATTTAACATTATTAATCATCAACGACAACGTTTTTTAATCTATGAAACACATTTTTCCATAATAAAAACAAGAATAAACAAAACAACAACAGTAAGACACACAAAGAAAATCCATTCAGCCGCATTTGAACCATGATGAATATAGTCTAAGCTAAAGTCCCTCTTCACAGTAATGTGGCGGTCAGCTGCACCAAAAACATCTGATTGGAGCACCTCTATACTCTCTTAGTTAGGTTATTAACCTGTAGAACAATAAAATTATAAAACTAGTTGTGGAGTCACTTGAAATGTTAAATATCTTAGAATCAATACCAAAAGAGGCCATTTCCTCTAATACCTGTCGGAAGCAGTGTTCTAGACTACATGCAAACCTTTGGTCATGGTTTTATATTGGACATTTTAGCGTAGCTATGGAAGGAAATATTATCATACCCTTTAAAAACTAAATACTAACGTAGAATACACAACGAAAACTCGAATATCCTTGAGGTAGCTACTTAACAAGAAATTGGCTCTGGAGAGCAAGACTATTCCTCCATTGACCCTGAAAAAAGGACATATCAGAAAGAATTTAATTTTAATGATTTAAGGTTTCTCTTTCATCTTTGCACACTTGGACTGCTTAGACTGCTTGCGATGAACTTAAATTGTTGGCATAAATCCAGATTTGCTGGCTATTCCAAATAATGTGAAGACACTGTAATACAATTCTGCAAGCTGTTCTCGTAGAAAAATTTAATGGTTGTTAATTAAAGTAAAAACCACCAAAATCCGCTTCTTATATGGACCTGCCATTCTGTGCCTCCCTGTGGGCCTTTCCCTGGCTGCTTAAAAAACAGAAACAAAAGCAGCCACTCATTATGTTACAAATACAGAGGAACAATGTTAGGACATCTGTCTGTGGGCTGAATCTCCAGGGAAACATGGCCATGCAGGAAGACGGCATCCTGAACCAGTTGAGCTGTTCCTCCACCTCTAAAAACCAAGGTTCAAACGTTCATGAACTTTCACAGATGTCTTCTGTTTTTCCGCTCAGCAAAGGATGAACTAAGATAACTTTTTAAATTGGTTCTCTTTGTATATTTGTGTGTGAGTGTTTATTTGAAAGAATTTTACAGTGTTACTCACATGACTAATGAACAGATATATATTTTTTTTAATCTGGACTGAAGGAAAAAGAAAAAGCCCTTTAAGTATTTGAGCAAATGAAATATAAACTTTTTTGTTGCTAAGTAATTCAGTCAAAAGGCAAAGGGACACAAAGGCTCAGACATTAAAGTTAAATAGATTAATAAAATGCAATACAAGCCATCATCTCTGACTAGGGATGGCGCCTCTCAGATTCAGCAAAGGTTGAAACAGCAAAGGTTGTTTGACAGCAGATATGTTGTTTTTTTTTTTTTTTTCATTTGAAAGATTTCGTTTTCCGTCTGTAGATGTAGAGCTGAGGTAACCAGTTTTGGGTCTGGTCTCAAGATTTCCTAAGTTTTCTGTCAAAAATTTACCTAATTGGTTAGAGTCAATTTACATATCGTCACAATTTCTTCTCCACCTGTTCTGAGCTTACGTCACCAGTCAGTTTTGAGAATCTGTACTATCTCCTAATATCCAGCAGACTGGTATGCAAAGAATGAACTCGGGGAAAATGAAAACTCACTTCCAAATGTTGAACTTAAGCAGTTCATTATACTTATAATGTAGCAAAGGCTGAATTTTTTATGATTCACATTGTTTTTTGCTTTGACAATGGATATTTTGGAGGATTTTTGGATTACGTTTGCTGTGTTTCGTTATGTATAGGAGTCCATTAGGATGATAAAATTTGACAGTTGGCTATCAGAACGTGATGCACCTTGAACCTGGAGTTAAGGTTGATTACCTTAGGATTGTTTTGTCTACCCTCTTCCACCACTCACCATCTGTCTGCGACGTCTGGCATTCCATCTCCGTTTGTTTCCACATCCCAGGAGTTTGGTTGCAGCACCAAAAAGTCTAGATCAGAGATGGTCTTTTATAGATCTAAATCAGTGATGGCTTACATTGACACTGAAAAATAGATTTTGAATTTTAAACATTGAAAAATCCAGCAGAAACTGTGACTCCTGGGCCTGGATGTATTTCTGATGGTACGATAATATTAATTTTAAATTTCTCGGTTTCACTGTATCAGGGTATTTATAAAGCACACTTCCCTTGCATGATAGTTTAAATGCTTGCTAAATTGTGTTCTGATGTTCGGCATTTATATAAACTCTTTAGCAAAGTTCCTCAGTTCTGGCCCTCAAGGTCCGATATCCTGTGCATTTTTTTTAAGGTAAATCTATAGCACATGGCGAGCATCAATGCTCTGTGCAGGCTGCTCTTCTCAAAAACCTGCTTATGTAACCTGAGAGGGTTGGGCCTGTTGTTGAATGTGTCATGTGACCTAAAGCTTGATTTACAGCAATCTGAGTGTGACAGTCTGCTGGTCCAAAGCAGTCTGCAGTCAGTTTGAAATAGTTCTGCTGATTTATATGAGATTGTTGCTTTTTGTAAATAACTTTTCAGGAAAGGGACGTTTTATTTCAGCGAGCATCTTCAATGTCGTCGACATGATTCACTAATAACTGGTGCCAGATTTGGAACACTTAGTGAGCTAAAAATGCACCTGTTTGATTTGATCTTAATTCATTTAAAAATCTGCATCTGAAATGAATATGTAATTTCTGAAGAAACATTGACGCTTTTAAGTTTTGAAATGTTACTCTTCTGCTAGTTTAATGGCTCGGATGTCAAAATAACTTGTGTCCACGCAAAGAAACGACCACAAATTGCATCAAAAGTTAGGGTTAGTTTCCGTTTAATTACTTGCACCATCACTGCGCTGTCATTTTCTGCACTTCAGACCATAAGTGTGTTTAATGGCACGCTGCCTATAAGTTCCTTTAATTCGATCAACACGAGACTGTGTGGACCCGGTTCTTAGCGTCACTCATTTAGCCCACGTAAACAAAGCTGGGAGTCGTTTGTCTTTAAAACGCAATTACCAGCGGCATAGATTCCTACATGTGGAGCAAGAGAGGGAGAACGGACAAAATGAAGACATGAATAGGTTCTCATTAATTTCACTGCTGCTATATGCGACAGCTGTCAGTGAGCAGTGGTGGTGGTGGGGGGATCAGGGGGCCGGTGCGAGCCTCACTGCTGCTCACCGCCAGCGATGTTTACACTTGCTGAAAGCCGCTCGCTTTCAAGGGACCACACACTGCTCATATGCAATGTAGACAGAGTCAGACACAGTGGGAGAAATGTTTGAGCCCTGCTGACTGTTTTTTCGCAATTAAATGGAAGTGTGTTTTTTTTTTTTTTACTGGATTCAAAGTCTGCAGCAGTGGTATTGTATGAGTAATGGCTCCCACAGTTTTGTGGTAATAGTGAAGAGAAGAGCCAAATGGTGACCTGTTGTCTGTCGCTTTGCATATGTCAAACATTGCGGCTCTTCACCTCTTATTAATAATACCTTTCAATTGTCAGGTGGGGAGAAGCAGCGTGTCGCCATCGCCCGCGCCATCCTCAAGAATCCGCCCATCCTCCTGTATGACGAAGCGACGTCGTCCCTGGACTCCATCACCGAAGAGGTGGGTCCTGCTGGAAGACAGACGCATAATAACAGTGGCGAGCTGCCACACATTTAGCAGAACAAACACCCACTCAGTCACCTGCTGTAGGTACACAATAATTCTGCTCCTTCCCGCATCACGTACCTGCTGTGACACACACAGAGCACCCCCATGCTCTCCTCCCCCCGCCACCTGCCTCTGTTTCTCCCACTTAATCTCCAGCTCAGCTTAAACCACACAGTCTTTGTAAATGTTACATCTAATGAGAAAGTTCAGTACGATCTTTCTGAACTTATCCAGAAAAAAAGGGTGAGAGGAAGTTGGGCAGCAGATGTGGCTGTTAATTGACTTTTTTTTTTTTTATGTTGCCTCTCATCAAATCTATGTTTTTATATTATCATATGCACACAGTGGAAAGCATATGAAGGGGGATGTTGCCGAGCAACATTGTATTGACTTAGTTTCTCTGTCAAATCAAAGTGTGGGAATATGTTTCATATATATATTCTGTCATTCACACACCAGTTATTGCAAATTGTTTTCCTTTGGATTAGGAGAAACTATTGTGAGCCTTGGGATCTCCTACAGAGCCCTGCAAAAGTATTCCCATCCAACCTTTTCCAATGTCGTTGCATTACAAAAACTAACGTAAGGGTGTTTTAGTTTGATTTTATCTGATAGACCAACAGCAAAGAGTGTTTGATTGTGAAGAGGAAGGAAAATTATGGTTTAAGAGCTTTTGGATTCATTTTGCTTGGGGTGGAGAGAAAAGGATAAATGCTTTTAATTTAGTTTAGTAATCTAATTGGTGTGGTGTGAACATTCAGTGAGAAGTCATCAACGCATCTATGTGTGGTATAAATCCGGCTGTTCTGGGCAGTTTCCAGAGGTTTGTTGGCGAATGTGTGTAAACAGCATTTTAACAAGACTACTCAGCTTACCTTATATCAGGGAGAAAGTTCAAATCTGATTTAACAGAGAAGTGAAAAGTTCTCCTTAAACCCTGTAAAAAGGAGCTATCAGTCCATAATTTTTTTTTTTAAAAGACAGCATAAAGGCATTTCATCAACTGATTTAGGTTTTTAAGGCTCATGCAGTTTTATTTTTTTGTTTTGTTCTTTTGTTTTTTACATCTTTCTGATATTTCTGGGATGATTCTTGGAGCCAATATTGCTTCTTCATCTTCCTCCATTCACGTGATAAAAATTAGTGATGAAAAACGTTAAATTAGTCTATGCTCATTTATGAACAAGTAGAACGAGGGATGTCCTGAACCAATACAGATATCAGAAGTCTGTCCGATATCAACCAACAGATGAATATTGGAATATACCGGCCTGCATCTAAAATATGCAATACAAGCAAACTGCTTTTATCCATTTATGTTAAAAGTTTCTGTAACTAATTGGTTAATAATATGTGTATCAGTTGTTCTCATACCAACTATTGTTGAATATTGTTCTTTGAATAAAATCAATGATCCGTCTTTCTCAATATTCCACCTTACAAAATGAATAATGAAAGTGTGATTAATTGGAAATGAAAAGTTGTAATGGGACATCCCTAAATCAAACAACACAATAACAATGGATCTGGAACTGAAGGCACAGCAATGCGTCTCCTTGCCCCAAACTCAAGGCATGGCTGCTGAACCCTCTATTGAGTCGACCAGCGTGTGCAAGTACCGATACAAGAAAAGAAAAACATCCAAAAATTAAGTAGAGAGAAGCTAACAGGGAGCCGCAGCTCAGGTGGGTCGATTTGTTGACAGTTTAAGCAGGAACAGAGAAGCTAATTGATGGGAAGATCTGCAAAGTTAGTAGAGACAAAGACCCACAGCTTTAATGGCAGAACTTGCCTCTGATTTTTTTATTCTTTTTTGAGTCTTTGACACCTTCTGTTTGTGCCTCTGTTCTCCGTTCATGTTGGTTTGTCTCATGAAATCAAAATTTAAAAAACGATTAAGATTTCTAGGCAAAATGTTGGGAAATTAACAAGTTAAAGGAATGTGAATACAAATTGCTAAAACGATAACTATAGTTTCCTTGTTCTTCCAGAACATCCTGAGTTCTATGAAGGAGATTGTGAAGGACCGGACGTCTCTGTTTATCGCCCACCGACTGTCCACCATTGTAGATGTAGATGAGATTTTGGTCCTCAATCAGGTAAGCGCTGGTCCAGCATGTCTGTACCTCTGCTACATACATCCACTCATTAAGGCTTTCAGCTGGAACATTGCAGTGATGGGGAAAGCAACCCATATCATGGCTGACTGTCCGAGCGCAAACATCCTCGCTGCTAATTGCCAGTCCAATTAGATACATTTGCATTGAAGGGAGGGACAATGACCTGCACTCGGCATAACCTTCAACGCACTGCATACACCAGCAATGAGGATATAGCGCGCCGCGCTGGTTTCGGCACTCATTTATTTCCCCCGTTACCTTTTCCTCAACGTACGTGATAAAAAAAATAATAAAACCTGCTTTATTAAACTTTTCTCATTAACTTCAACAACAGAACGGCGGTCTGCAGAGAAGAATGTATTATTTTCTCCATAAGGGCTCATTAAAGCAAACCGAGTCGACTGGCTGTTTTGGTCAGATGGCTCGTGTTGTTTGTCTCCATGTCTAATAATGTATGGGCCAGCTTCCCAGACACTGATGAGGCCTTGTTCAGGGCTATTCACGGCTTCTCAGATGACTTCTCTGACAACCACCATTGCTCTAAACTGTGGCAGAAGTGAATCTCTTCTCTGCATCCAGGGAAGCAGAAAAAAAGCCGCACCTTTCAAGGCTGTAAAACACAAAAGAGGTGAGGAGTGAAGTCGGTTATTATCTAGAAAGTAAGAGTTAATATTAGAAGCAATGCGGGTGAGCTGACATTTTCCGCCGGTGCTCAAGCGGGAGGATAAAATGAGAGGAGACTTCTTTGAACTGCGGCGAGCCGAGCTTGTCTCCATCCATGTTCCCGGAGTCAGATGGTGGGGATCAGAGGGTTGTGACGAGGAGGCACGTCTGCGTGTGATGTCGCCACAGTGTTTGCTAGTGTCACCAGCAGAGGACTGCCTGGGGTGCTCATTAAAATAACGAGCAGGGTACAGTCACATGCTCGTACTGGGTGTGCTAAAGACTGTGCCAACACCTCTGCACGCTCACCTGAGGTGGGGGAAGGGGATGCCCTCATTTGTGTGCAGCTGCGTAGGAGGAAAGTGTTTGTCGTTTTTGTCCATGAGTTGTTTTTGGTTTTTTTTGCAAGAAGAGCGCAACAGTTGTTGGGGAGGCGTCGTGGACTCTCAGCAGTGTGGTCACGATGCAACGCTGACTATCTCTGTGTTCAGCGTCCCTTTATTTGAACCTCTCCTCTGTTGTTTCCAGGGCAAAGTGGCAGAGCGAGGCAGCCACAGCACCCTCCTCGCCACGCCGGGCAGCTTATACAGAGACCTGTGGAATGCGCAGAACAGCAAAATCCTGAGCGGCGGCGACGGTAAATTCTCAGCCCAGCCACCTGCTGAGCGGCTGTCCCAGAAAGAGGAGGAGAGGAAGAAGCTGCAGGAGGAGATCCTGAACAGTGTGAAGGGCTGCGGGAACTGCTCCTGCTAAGAGCTGCAGCCGCTGCCATGTTCCCTCATCCCTCAAAGATGGCCTGCACTGGAATCCTTTCTGCAACGGGGCTGGGTCGGGGCGGGGTCAATTCCCTTCCCCATCTGAACCCCAATCACTGTGACCTATCTGTCCTCCTCTTATAAACCAAGGCCGCCGCACGCCAACATGGAGGTGGAGCACAACAGGGAGCAAGTGTGTTTAGCTCTGGCTCCTGGCCAGATTTAGAGCTTTCATGCCAGTTGTCTGAGCTGAAGCAAAGCGTAAGAGACTCGGTGTAAGAAATCCGTGTGCTGGAGACATCTGTTCTCCAACATGGCCGTCTCCCTCTCCTCATTTTGGACATCTGGTTTAGTGACATCTTTCACTGCAATGGAAACATGTAATCACTTGCATATGCCTTGAAGTTGACAGAATTTATATGGATTTAGGTTTTTTTAATTATTGATAAAGATAAACTGACTTTAGGGTTTGCATTTTGTATTAAAGGTGTGTACATATCCCCCTTTATTCTGCAGCTATAGTCTTGGACCGCGGGACAGCTTGAACACTATTAAATGAAGCAGAGGCCCCTCTGAGATTTAGCCTACTGTGCTACGCACATGCTGTTCTCCCTGTTAAGTTTCAGTTGGTTTATTCTTTTTACGCTAATAAACTGCAGCAATGAGAAGATGCAGGAGATCTAAAAGCTTCTCACAGCTGGAGTCATTGATTTCATATAAAAAAGTTTTACAACTAAATACTACTAAAGGGGTTTTAATAATGCAAAGAGCTTTAGATTGTGTGACCAAATATGGAGTCTTCTTCTGTGTAAGAACAGCATCTATATCCTTATCCTCTGAGGAATCTTTTGGTTTCACATTCTCCTTCAAATCTGATTATTTTCTTCTTTAAATGAAGAATAACTCTTTGGATGTCTGCAATAAACTACATGTGTGACTTACCTTCAGAAAGAGTAATAAAGGGTTTTTTTTCAGGACTTTTCTCATCTAGTTTGATTTAATACAAATATTAAATATGGTAAACACAACATAAAACAAGAACGTTTAATAATACTGTGATACAATGTTTGGCTCTGTATGACTTTTTAATACTATGAGATTTCCAATATGAGAATATTGTTTGGTTCAAAACCATTTTCATAAATGGGATGATGGAGTCCTTTTTTTTTATTTTGGCTTAACAGATTCAGGGGATTGGGTTAGAGCATGGAAAACATTTTACCACAATCAGAACTTTATTTTTATTGATTTATTTAATCAGGACAGAGCACATTAATGAACAATCTTGTACTTCTGTACAGATTGTAAATGAGCCAGATTAGAGCATAGTTGCTAATTTACATCTGTCGTCCTGAGGCAGAAAGACAAAACAACACAAGATCACATAATACAATATCAGTCAAAACACATAGACACATGTTCAGATAATGACATTACAACAATAAAATTAGTTTTTCCCTGTCAATATTTCATTAGAACAAGACATATTTTTATTCTGTTTTTTTAAGGAAGATCTTCAGTCGTCATTAGGTCGATCTTTTTAATAAAATTTATATATATATATTAATCCGGACATTAAAATGTTTAGAGTTTCTTCTAGGTACTTAAAACTCAAGCTTTTTTATAGGACATATCAGGGACTTGATTTGTAAAAAAAAATATTCCTTGCTATGGTTCCTTGAAAAAATTGTTCCTTGGTGAACATTAAGCAGGTTTTCCATATATCTTTTGGGCAGGTATGTTTTTCCCCATTAGCCCAGCCACGCCTGAAAATGTTCACCACTGTTTTATTTATCTACTATAGATGGCTTTGATAACTTTATTTGCTCTTGAACCTGTTTAGATAAAGACATGCCTTTTTTGGGGGGAAACAGAAGCAGATCAGAGGAAATCTGGCAAATTTATTTTCCCAGCAATATGTTTGCATTAGTCCAAACTAATGTGAGTTAAAAAAGAAAAGTATCTACTGGAAACACAGTTTCCCAGTTACTTTAAAGTTGAATTAATTTTTCTCTTTGTAGTAGTCAGTCCTAAAGAGTCACTAACATGGCTCTAAGTCTACTCTCCTAATTATCTTTTAACATATTTTTCCCTTTAAGGCCAAACCATTTGTTATTTTTCCTCCCAGTCCCATTAAATTAGTAAAAGAAAAAAAAAAAAACTGTGACAGCTGGTTGCTTCCACATTTCCACACAAACTGGGATTGATTCATTACAGCCAAGGTGGATGTAAGCGTGTCCCCAGAGAACATATGTAATTTAAAACAAATCTAATGTATAACAGATAAATTTAATTTTCAAGATTAGTTCTATTAAAGTTGCCATGAAAAACTATCATTTCAGATATATTTTATGATTTAAATGGGTAAAGAAAAAGAGTTTATGGGCCTGTAATGAAATTATGATCAGAAATTAGAGTATTCAAACTACATAACCCTGAAACATCCCAGTTTGTTGATGCAGACATTAAATATTCAGACTTAGCCTGAAGACAGGAGTTTTTAATTCTCAGGAAGCAATTTTATTCCAACAGCTGCACCAAAATACCAACATGTTAGATAAAGGAGAAGCAGATAAAACACCAGTGGATGAAATAATTCCTCTCTCTCCTGATCATCTGAAATCATTAGTTTATACTGAACACCAAAATAAAAGTACTTCAGCCCATCCTGCATAAAAAAAAAAACCCATAGCATTACATTTAATGACTTAATAAAATGTTTTTATAGTAAAAAAAAAAAAAAAAAAAAATCCTTTGGCTGCTTACTGTTACTGTCAGCTCACTGTTAATTCAATGGTGTTCTCTAGGACAGATCGACGGAGACAAAACTATAGTGAATATTAGATCTTCATTCTTTGCTCAGTTATTTTAGTGTTTTCATGATATCTTTCTCTTTTTTCCTATGCGGTAATATATACATTACAGTTCAAAAGTTTGGGGTCACCCAAACAATTTTGTGTTTTCCTGAAAAGTCACAATTATTCACCACCATATGTTGTGAAATGAATAGAAAATAGAGTCAAGACATTGACAAGGTTAGAAATAATGATTTGTATTCGAAATAAGATTTCTTTTACATCAATCTTTGCTTTCGTCAAAAAATCATCCATTTGCAGCAATTACAGCATTGCAGACCTTTGGCATTCTAGCTGTTAATTTGTTGAGGTAATCTGGAGAAATTGCCCCCCACGCTTCCAGAAGCAGCTCCCACAAGTTGGATTGGTTGGATGGGCATTTCTTGTGTACTATTTAATGAAGATGAAATTCCTATACCTGACATTATGCTTTTATTTTGGAATAGTAAGACTTTATTTTCATATTCAGAACATAAATTTCTCAGTATGGCCCTACTTATCTGCCATCCATCCATGAACAAACATGAGATTTTTGACCCCATAACTTCTTAACCAATACAACTAGACACAGCTTCCTTATTCTTGCAAAATACTATAGCATGGTGTCATCTGCGAACATTAAGTTCAAGATCCTTTTCATTGTCACATAGATCACTGCATTGCACCTTCAAATACACCTTGCTAAAATAAAACGTTATCAACAAAATTACTCCTGAAGTCAACTAAACGAGCTGTAGATCAGCATAAATAAATTGATGCACAAAAGCCTTGGAGGCCAGTTAGAGGAAAACGCAAGGCAATTGAGTAGAACACAGAATCCATAATCTAAGTATCAGAATGATCTGCAAAGCTACAAAGCCATGGCTGCCTACCTGAAGAGCATCAATCAGAGAAGCCCCTAATAGGACAGCCATGTCTGAAGGAGCTGCATGGATTCACGGCTCAATAGGAACATGCTCTCAACAGGAAAACTAATAGTTATGCTCTCCACAAATCTGTATGTTGTTCTTGTTGCAGAAGACAGCAAACATTAGAGAAATGATAAACATTTGGAAAAAGGTAGTCTGGTCAGAAGAGTGAGAAATATAGATTTTTTTGTGGCCTACAACTGCCACACATTACCTAGAACATGAAGGCAGCATCATAGTTTGCAGATCTTTTCTGAGGCAAGGACAGGGTTATGCTTTCATCCTCTGACATGAGAACTGCCTCGGAGTTTGTCTTCTTGTGTCGTTCCTAATCTATTTAAGGTATCTTCTATTAAATCTTCTGCTTTCTGTATCTCTGCTTCTGCCTCCTTGAACCCCAGTCGGCGTCGGCAGATGGCTGCTCACACTGACTGGTTCTGCTGGAGGTTTCTTCCTGTTAAAAGGGAGTTTTTTCTCTCAACTGTAGCTGCATGCATGCTCAGTGTGAGGGATTACTGAAGAGTCAATGACAAAATCATCAAGGAGGAGCATGTCCTGAAAGTCGATAACTTGATGAAATCAAATTATTTTTCTTGACGAAAACCTTTAACTAATCTGACTGTGTTGTCTCTGCAAAGTGCCCTGAGATGACATGTGCTGTGAAGTGAAAAGTAAAAAACTGGTGATCTAGCAGAGTGACAACCCCAAAGCTACAGTGTGTAATCATTAGAGGGATTAACTGACAGAAATATAATATATTCAACATAAGCATGTTATTTTTTTATCATCTACTAACTAAAAGTCTCTATCTTTATGTTTGCATTGCCTTAGAAATTACTGTTTATAATTACATAGGAGTCGGCCTTGCATTTATGGAGGCGGACATCTTTGCGCTACGGTGGCCCAGAGCTGACAAGCTAGGGACTGTAGAGATCCACTTTCTCTTCCTTGTCTAATAAACTCTGTGCTACAGTCAAGACTTGGACACTATAAACAGGGAATATATAAGCTTCCCACCAACACAATCTCTCAATCAAACTGAATGACTACAAGTGTGTTTATATATCACTAAGACAGCTCCCTGAAACATGATGTGGAACAAATAATGGCTATTCTACTGTCTTAGGCCTACATCAAATCTATATCCTACCCAGACTAATAAAATACTATTCACTGAATTTTCTAGTTGACATATTGAAAGGTGACACGGACCTTACAAAAGCCATTTTGTACCATGACGGCCTCCGTATTGTTTGAGGGGGAGAAACGGTGGCGGTATCCGTTAATGACTCTGCATTCTGACCGTTGTTGGTCAAATCACACACTGTAGCTTTAAAGGTTAAGATCAAAACAGAGTGGCCTAGTCAAAGTCCAGGTGGTTAACAGGAAAGAAGTAAAGACTAATTTTTTCCTCTAGTTTGATTAATTTTCAATTACTTTTTCAATGAGGAACTGGTTAAAATCCGTCCAAAGATTGGCAGCCGGATCTGAACTCCCCTTCCCTAAAGGAAACGGCCCACCATGTTTGACATGTCTCGCTTTATTCTGCAAAAACCCTGTTGAAATGTTGTCACATGGAAATGATATCTTTTGATTACTAACCAAAGAAAATGGAATAGAAAAGGAATCCATGTCAACCATGAAAGCCGTTACAGAAACGTTTTCCCACTTTATGTTCAACAAGCCATTGATCTTCCTCCTACTGAGGATCCAGGGAAACGATGTCATGGAAGCTGAAATGATCAAGTGACTCTAACACACTCTGGTCGTGTTTTTTTTTTTTTTCTGGCGGACAAAACAACATTAGACGTTCCCTTAGGAGCCCCCCGGCCTCCCTTCCACCCCACCCCCCCCCCCCCCCCCAACCCCCCCCGCAGCCCTCCGGCCCCTCCTCTGGGACCGCAGGCATCACACCCCACTCTCTGCGAGGCCTTTCGGCTGGATTATAATTGAAGCCGACGAATAACAAAAACATCCAGCCAATGTGACAGACCGAGGCCTGCTGCGCTGCATTGTGCACCCTTCGCCACCTCCTGAGAAAGTTGCACATTATAGATGAAAGTAGACTTTGATAAAGCCCTGCTTAAAAAGAAACTAACTGGATGATTATGGCTGGATGGGCCTGCTTTCATGCGTCAGATATCCAGACAGATGAGTTGATGTTAATGACGTCCTTCTAATCTAACCTAGGAAGCGATTATGAGACTATTCATTAGTGACTCCCGGCAACGCTCAGCTACTGCCCCTAACAGGTTATCCACTAATTATTCGGAGAACATAGCTCACTATGATGTGCCACGGTTGTGTGAAAGAGCCTCAGATATTACTGGGGGTGCTTTTTTCTTTTTTTTTTTCCCATGTTGCTTTTTCTCTTTGTGTGTGTCAAGGACAAAACACGCAAGCATTGAAGTTACAAAGCAATCTGAGGCAGACCTACATGAGGGGGGGGGGGTGATTTCTCTCTATATATGTTTTAAAAAAAAACTGAGTCAGAGAATCTGTTGTTCATTCGTACGTATCTGCTCTGTGATTGGTGTTGTTTGTCTGCATGTTTTAAGGAGGTAATGAGAAAGCCATTCTGCTGTTTACCATTCAGCAGTCTGCAGGCGCCAAGAGAGACAGACACACAAAGGTCTTTAATAATATCTTTAATATGGACTGCGACCTTCTGCTGAAGGAGAAAGTTTCAAAGAAACGGCTTCAGATAAGCTGATAGGGTAATATCAGCATGTTGCACCCACTCTCTTCTCTCTGTCCTCATCATATTACGCGGCCTGATGATTCAGTGCTGGATTTAATGACTAGATCCCCCCCAAACATCCCCGAAATCCTGCATTTCTGCTCCCAGGGTGACTATTAGGAGTGCACAGGTGATAAAAATGTTTCATCCAGACGTCAAATCCCAGCTGACCCCCCTCCTCGGCCTGTTGCTGACATCTTCTTCATGACGTTAAAAGAAGGGCAGGTGGAGACTCAGGGCGATCCCTCTGCACCAGAAAGACAGCTCCCTCCCATCCCGCTACAATGCAAAAAGCACACAGCCAAGGGCGTCCACGCCTTGATAAATATGCATCGCAGCCTCTGAGAAGATGTAGTTATTTCCACCGTCTTGTGTGGGAGTGTAAATTTATGTGCGTAATCCCTGTGTACTATATCGATGCTCCTGGTCAAAGGCAGAATGAATATTCACACAGGCATACACTAACACACACATCTAGCTAGACACCCCCCCTCCATGTTTTTTTTTTTTTAAAGTCAATAAACAGAGCGGGTGGTATCAACATCTCTACACTCACTTTGCTGCTGCAGATGATGCAACCCCTGAGCAGAGCCTTCGTGATCCGGGTCAAGCGTTTGGAAAATGTAAACTCGCTGCAGATCTTCAGAATCTTTTCTTATCCTCAGAAGCATGAAGTGCATTTTGCTCTTCCAGAGGAATTAAATGAACCATAAAGTCGTCTCTTTTTAGGTTGGAGGTTTACATTTATTCAGCCTTAATGGCAGCATTTTGTCTTATAATGAAGGATTTATCCCATTCAGCCATTTTTCAGAACAAAGGGCTACATGATTTCTGAGAATTAAAAATGTGAAAACGACGTTAATTATAGTTAACTCTCCTTTTTATGACCGGTGAGCTGTAGCATCTAAACAAGGAAAACGACTTTATGTGGACATTAAAGGCAGTTAAGTTTCCATTTGGCTTCAAAATATGTTTTAGATCAGAACTGATCAATCACCTGACACTTCTAACACTGTGTACCAAATATTGATTGATTGACTTTATTGATCTTAAAGTGGAGAAATTTACTCATTACATGAACTCAAATAGTAAAAAGAGAAGAAGAATGTGCCAAAGGAAGAAAAAGGGGCATGGGATATATATAGTATATACAGTGTGCCCACATATGACAGTTTTTATTTTGTTATTTTATAGCAGGATTATTATACTTTCACAGGGTGTTTACATTGGTATTTATATAGATGGGTATTTATATATATATATACTTATTGAGCTGGGGGCTGCTCAGTGGAACAGTGGGTAGCACTGCTGCCTTACAGCAAGAAGGTTCTGGGTTCTATTCCCGGCCTGGGGTCTTTCTGCATGGAGTTTGCATGTTCTCCCTGAGCATGAGTGGTTTCTCCCCGGGTAATCCGATTTCCTCCCAAAGTCCAAGAACATGACTGTTAGGTTAATTTGTTTCTCTAAATTGTCCTTAGATATGAGTGTGTGAAAGGTTGTTTGTCCTGTTTGTCTCTGTTTTGCCCCGCGATAGAGTGGCGACCTGTCCAGGGTGGACCCCGCCTCTTGCCTGTAGACAGCCGGAGATAGGCAGCAGCAACCAACCCCGCTTGGGATAAGCATGACAGAAAAAGGATGGGTTATTATACTGGGTATCAAATATAGAGAAACGGGTTATTGCACAGGGTATTAAATAGGAATTGCACAATTATTATTGCCTTTGTAGTGTCGCATAGTGATGTCTGGTGGCTGCAGGGATGAACGATCTGCGGTAGCGCTCCTTTTTACGAACAGGGTGTAAACATTTCCACTAAAGGAGCTGCTCAGCTCCTTTACCAGTCTGGTGCAGGGGATAAAAGGTGTTGTCCATGATGGATGTAAGCTTGGACGGCACATAATGAAGTTCTTTATAATTGTGACGTTGCACACACTGATATTAACTGACTTTATTTATCTTGTCCACCTATAGATCTTCCAAGTTAATTTGAACAGCTACTTTATGGTTTGGAGAAGTGGGGATTATGGACTCAACTCACCATAAATACATTTTTGACAATTCTACAACTTAAAGGTTTATTGTGCGTGTTTTAAAGTACAAGGGTTTTTAAGAGAGAGCCACAAGTGCTGTTACAGACTTCATATAAATAGAACTTGCTGGTGTAATGAAAAGGGCTAAATTGGAGTCTGGTCTATGATGATTTTCCCCTTTTTCTAGGTGTATGCAGACTTGCAGAGGTGTCAAGAAACGAAGTACAAATACTTTGTACACTTTTTAGGTATCTATACTGTACTTTACTCCATTACTTATTTTTCTTTCTACCTCTGACTTCTACTCATTACATTTTCACACAAGTATCTGTACTTTCTATTCCTTACATTTTTCAAACAAACGGTACTCCTTACTCTTGGCTTCGGTTTAATGTTTATAAATATTTATTTCACGTCATGTGTGCCATCCAATGCAGATCATTGGCGCCATCCACATCTGGGGAAAACTAGTGTAATTGGATGAGTCGTATAACGCAAACACTCATTGGTTAGCTAAAGGAAATCATCAGAAGCAAGCAGGTGTTCTTCAAACTGCAAACGTGAATTGTCTATGGCATGCTTCAGAAAAAGATGTTGAAATGTCTGAAAGGTCGGACACAGACGAGAGCGTATCGGGAGATGGAGACCAACAAGACCTCCCTCATCCTTGTCCTTGGCCCTATCTCCAAGAATTTTTCGAAATAGTTGAAAAATTGAGCTTTCAATTTATATAGTGGCATCTGGCAGTTTTTTTTAAAGGTTACTTTATACTTTTATACTTTAAGTAGTACATGTCAGATTAAATAATACTACTTCAGCGATAGTTTCAAGGTGTTACGTCATTGTATGTCTCGTACCATGTCTGTTGGTTGTGCTGTTCTTTTTACATATCTTTGCAGATGATAAAGCAGACTGAAAATGTTTTATCATTATTTCCCTTTTATCTCCTCTTTCTTTCATCTTTTCTCCTTTTTTTTGTTTTTCCTCTTCTGTTCTATTTACATTGCAGTGTCCACATAATCTGTAAAACTCCCTGCATAATTATAATAAAGCAATGCATATGCATAAAACAAGCAGAACCCTATTGCGATAGCCGTACTGTTCCACTTGTGAAAGTAAAATCTGTTGGGCACTTTTTAGCATCAAGACAATTATTCTCATTGCCATATTGCCAGACAGGACATTGTTAACAAAAAATAAAAATAAAGGTTACTTTATACTTTTATACTTTAGTAGTATTTTTGGAGCACATACTTTTTCACTTTTACTTAAGTAAAGAGGTCAAGTTGATACTTCAACTTTCACCAGTGTTTTTAAACTGCAGTATCTAAACTTCTACTTAAGTAACAAAAGTGTGTACTTTTGACACCACTGGGTGTATGCACAACACTGGAGTCATGTTAATGTGCTACCAGAGCAGCAAACACAAAAAACAAAAGTTGTCTTTCTTTAAAGTTTTTGGCAGGAGATATGGAATGTACCCTTCCTCTGCCAATTTATGCAGATAGGAAGAACACCTTTGGAAATGTTTGGAGGTGAATTGTGAGCAGACTCATCCAGCATCAATGTCTGACCTCATAAATATCCTTAAAATGTATGATACATTTCCACATTTTGAATAGATTATCGATCAGTTAATGGATCTAATCTGTTGTGGGAGAGATTTCAGTACTGGTGTAAATATTAGAATTTCTCAAAGCTTTTCCTCTTCACACTAAATCAACACAAATTGCTAATATTTCTGTGAGCCCAACTGTGCAAAATGATCCAAAAACACATCAAAGCTCATTTTATACTGGATAAAGAGGACTATAATAGAGCATCAGAAATAACTCTGGTCTCACTATACTAAAATAACCTGTGGGCTTTCTTTAAAATCTGATCAATCTGATCAATTTTGGCAACAGGCATAGCCAAATATCAGAATTATGCCAAAAGCCTAATGAGGGATAGAAGAACCAGGTGTTTGTCAGCAAATTGCCTAAATTTATCAAAATATAACTGGAGGGGTATTTTTGAACCTACATATGGAAGTATTACACTAGAGTCATAAAACATTTTCAATTGATTCTAATTTCCGCATCTTTGACATTACAGGCTTAACCCTTTAAAGCTCGATCCAAGAATAAAACAAAACAGAAAATTACTTTTTTTGAAGTCCTTAGTTGGCCTTTTAACAAAATATGTAAAAAGAAAAAACAGAAATACATTTTTGATATTAATAATTTATTACTATGCGATAAGTCAAGATTTTTTTTTTGTAGTCTTCTGCCCTCCGTTATCAGGTATATCTGATTGTGTACAATAGGATTTTGAGCAAAGTTTTTACCATTAAATTATGCAAAAGGTGTCAGACGCAAAACATTTCAGAAACCGTATGTATCAAATATGATGCATTTGGCATTACAGGGTTAAAAAGTGCTTTCTTTTCTTCTGGTCTTATAAAATGTACAGCTGTTTGTGTCTGGCTACTTTTCTGGTGTCCAGGATAAAAATAAAAATAAATGAACAAGCAAACAAAAAAAAAATGGATTTAATCAATATGGATGTCTAATTTAGTACTGGAATGAAATTACATTTTTATTTGCTTTTGGCACTTTTTGTTAAGAAAATGTTTGGCGGGACAATTCACATCATCCCAGAGCTTAAAAATATTTAGAATTGTGAAAATCTAAATAAAAGCGTTTCATTAAACCCATTTAGACACATCCTAACCAGAGATTAAGGGATGGGAGACGTTAGAAGTTAATTCCACAGAAAATGAGTCCATCAGAACCTGACTTGAGGAGATAACTTGGCTGATTGTCATTTAATTGGAGGCTGAAATTGTTGAAAATTTCAAATGTGATTCTGTGGGATGTAAATCAGAGAATAATCATCCCTGAGTTTTTCTTTTCAAAAAAAAGAAAAACTCCGCCTGGAGTCTGTCTCTTTAGACTATGTATATGTATGTATATATATATATATATATATATATATATATATATATATATATATATATATATATATATATATATATATATATATATATATATATATATATATATATATATATTTATACACACATATATATAGTTTGTAATGTTTTTTCATGCATGATTTGATGACTGCTCAACATACGGCGCTGTAGCTGGTCAGAAATTCAATTTAATTCCCTCCCACTCATTTTATTTATGTATCTCTAATTCACAACAAAAAATCATCCTGAGGCACTTCGCAAGAAAAACAACCTAATTTGTATGAAAATAGATCAAATCTAATTAGTTTATATGAAGCCGATTCCTTCAAGTATGATTCATTCCTCATCTGACAAGATTCATTTCATTCTAGTTCAATCTGAAAGATGATAGAATGAAAGTTAAAAAAAGAAAGCCCAGTCATTGAGTCAATGACCTTACACCGATCATGACCCCAAACCCATAAGCAAGCATATGATGACAGTGGAAACTAACAACTGCCTTTTAATAGGCCAATTCTTAGGTTCTTGGTTATGAGCTAATGGCAATAACCCGGGGCGACATGAGAAAGTGGAAGACATGAAAATTAGATCAAAGTGTGCAAAAGGCCTCCTTATGTTTTATTTTCTTTTTCCTCTTTATGCTAGCGCTTTGAGATTATCATTGCTATTTCTTTTTTATTAATATTATCTTTATGAACCTCCATCTTCATGGCTATGAACCTCATCTTTCATAGTGTTTAGCAGCAGGAATCCTGGTTTGGTGTTGAAACCTTTAAAAAAAGGTGACTGAAAAATCTGAAGAGAAATACTTAACAGGGACAAAGGAGTTCCGGAAAAATCCAAAAAGCACTGATTGAGTAGCCTAGTAAACTAGCCCCACCCGCCAGCAGCCAAAATCCTTTTTTGCCTGCAAGTTGGTCTAGCCTCGATCAATGCCCCAGGCCCTAGAACTAGCTGGCCAATCACAATGCATAGATGTGTTTTGAATTTTTGGATGCAGAGCGGGTTACTGATTCAGGAGTAATTCCTCTGCAACAGGAAAACAAGAAGCTGTAACTACTATAAAAACAAAAGAGGGAGAAAATAAAGTTCAGGGCAAAGCTAGTTCAGTCTCTGGCAATACAAAAAAGTACTGATGAAAGCAAACAGTCTGAGTCAGAAGAAAAACCATAATCTATAATGATCTGTATTGCAGCAATGACATAAAAATGTAATGCGTAAAGTGGAAAGTCTTTACTGTGAAACTAAGATTTTTGGATGGCAGGTGTATGAAAATCAGCAGCAACAGCGTCATCATACAGGAGCAGACACGCTATGTGTAGCCTGTTACTGCAGTCTCACACGATCAGTTGTTATGAATATTAAACCAGGTGGTGATAGCAAACTGATTTATAGCCTGGAAAATTCAGCTTATTAGATTTTAAACTTAATTTACAATCCATGCACAGGATGGTTTCTTGAAATAAACTCAGTTTGTTTTTATATGGGGGGGTCTTTCCTATTGTTTTTTTAGTGGAGCGACAGATTGTTTTTATTTTTTTCTCCAATGTGTCCCTGAAAATATACATGCATTGCCACTCAATCAGACTGCAGTCATTCAGAGATGAGTTCAAACAATGATCCATTGTGTGCAGTGAGTTCAGTCGATCAGAGAAAAACCCAATCTGTTTGTTCTGTGGGTTTAATATCAAGCAGAACCCTCATGAGGCGAGACATTCACCACCAGACTAATGGTAGAAAATGTCTGGAAGAAGTTCACCTTCCGCCACTATGGGCACTAATCTCAAAATAACTTGTTTAATGATGCCTTTAAATTATTCTTTTCCTACTATGGGATAATGATACATACAAAATGGAACGCTTAAGGAGAACAAAGTGAGCATGTTTAAATATATTTTGGATTTGATCTCATAAACATAGAGTGAAAATTATATATAAAAGCTAAAATTGAAATACCTCAATCAATTTAAAAGAAATCACCTGCTTTGTTTGCTCATCTGAACACCTTGTCTTAAAGAAATAACAGAGTTTCTATGACAGGATGCTTTGCTTTATCCATATCAAAACCCTTTGCAATGAGTTTTGTTTTAACACTGAAAGTAGAAAGTTGAATTTATCCTGTATCCATTCATTTATCTAAGTTATTCCATAAACCACTATTGTTTGCACCAAAACAAACCTCAGTTTACGGGATGAAATATTTATCTTTTTGGAAGCTTCACATTGACAAACTATGCATTTAAAAACATAAAAAAAACTGAACAGCGTATGGAGATAAGTTAACAATCATTTTCCTCCTGGACAGATTTACATGAAACCGGATGTTGTGTTTCTGTAAGAGAAAAGATAGAAATATCTGTTTTATTGGCATTTAAAATTTCTGGCATTACAGCAATAAAACCTTTGTTTTTAAAGCTCACCTGTATGTTTCCATTTCAGTTTAACTTTAGTGATGAGCTCCTAGTCTCAGAATTTAGAAGGCCTCTATGCCATCACCCTTATCTTTATCTATTAACATATTTTTATATGGCTATTTAAAAACTACTATCAGTAAATCTAATCTCCTCCATTATAATTATCTGCAGCCCTTTCTTTGGAACAACTGAGGGTCTCAGACCAGAACACATCTTTTACATGTCAGCTATAAAGACTCAGGCTGTGAGGTTTGCAGTCCACTGGAGACAAATCACCATTTCATAATCACTGCACATTAACTGGACAGTATGGTCTGATGGAGATTAAAATGTCTAAAAAAGATCATTATATTCCAGTATAGAAAAAACCCCCACAAAAAAGAAGGTTATTCTGCAACCTTTCATATCTAAAGAGTCATTTTGCTCTGAGTCTGGCTAAGTAGAAGTCCTTTAGAGCCACAAAATATGATAGGATTTTTATTAATAAAACACAGTTTATTATTTTATTTGAATATCTGTCATTATTTGCATTTTTAGCTTTTAAAATAAGAAAAAATATAAAACGATTATAGAGAGTAAACATTGATTTTCTTCAAAGGGATACTATTTAATGTAAAAAGAAATTATAATAATAGAATAAGCTAAGAAAAATAGCTCTTAAACATATCTATTGTTCTTTTATTGTCATTCTGTTGTGAAAATTCAATAATATATTCTTTAAAAAACACAAACGCTTCTAAGACTGCTATTTGTTATTATAGTACATTAGTTTATTCTGTATATTGTTTTTAGCCACTGCAAAGAGGCATTGTCGAGGGTTGAAAGAGCCACAGGTTGCAGATCCCCGTTCAAGCGTTTTATTGTAGTGAAGCAGACATGTTCATCATCTCACATCCTTTCCGATTATCCACATGTTGTCAATCTGATGAAATCTTCTTTATTACAGCAGTTTCTGTTTTAAAGTTTTATGTCATATCATCACTTCATCATTTAACAAATCAATAAATTTTATATATTTTTTTTCTGGACCCTGCATTGCAAAAACGATCTAGAAATAAGTAAAAATTTCTTAAATTACGTGTATTTACCCTTAATTTGAGCAGGTAAATGAGGTAGTTGGCCAATGGAATGAGTAATGTTACTCCTAAAATAAGATAATTAGATGATATGCACTTGAAATAGGACAATGCAATTGTGTTTTCTTATTTTAAGTGTAAATTGTCTTGTTCAATTGGCAAAATGTCTCTTTTACCTCCTCAATTCAAGAACAAATGCACTTATTTTAAGAAAAAATTACTTATCTAGATTTAGATTTTTTGCAGTGTGTTAATTAAAGGTGTCGCCTTTTTTGGAAAACACTTTCAATATATTCAATACACTTTGGTCGTCGGACAAACTCCGCCGCTGAGAGTTACTCACCAAAGCTGTTTTTAAAAGAATGAATCCGAATGAATTTCCAAGCGAATGAATAAACCTAAACCAGCTACATGTTCTCTCTTTTTTTCATACCCAGTCATTCATGTCCTTCAAGACTTTTCAGTCGTGTCTCATGAATCATTATGATTCATGAGAGTCCAGACTCAGCCACTCTGGGACCATGTAGCTTTCAGGTGTGCTATTTGAAATAAGCTCGGGCTATTGCATTCACTGCTGGCAAATTTGACCAAATGGCCCCTTTTAGGCTTCTTTGCTCAGGCATAGAGCTGTTAATAAAAGGATGGATTCATGCAGGTTAAAAGTGTCATAATCTTATTGGAGATTTCACACTGCCTGTCAGACCTGGTGAGCGTCAAAGGCTGAGATTTCAGCATTTAACATTCTGCTCTCACTGTGTTACAGCCACGGGCCACTCTGGAAGAGTTACCTTCTCTGGATGAATTAAAGCTAAAACTCTCCTAGTTTCACTGGAAAAAAATAACATGCATGAGAGGTTTGGTAATATACAAATGTTTGGCTTATGGTCTTCAAAATAAGATAGAAGTAAGTGAATCTGAGATTGGTTTAAAATAATTTTAAAACTTGTACATTTTGCTGAAAACTTACTTTATTTTTGGCAGCAAACCTAACTCTGTGTCTCAATCAAATTAGAAAAAAACCCACCAAATCCAAATAAAATGATTAAAATACAGTGAGAGTAAACATGAAGAGTGCAGTTAGGTGTCTCCATGTGAGTGTAAAAGAAATGTAAACCTGGAGAGCTTCCAGCTGTTCCCCACAGCTGGGCTCTGCATCAATGAAACCGTCCATCAAACACACAGAACTGCCAACACCACGCTTTTCATGCTACGCTACTAACAAACTGCTTTTATTCCTTTATTTTAGATATCTTCATGAATGCTTAATTGCACCATATATATTTAATGCTCTGAACTTCCATATCAATGCATTTTTTTGCACCATGTCTTTTATCTCTCACACTGTTTACATTTGATTACTGCTGCACTTTAAGAAAATGGAAATGTCAAGAGAATTTCGTTTTGTGCGGCAGTGACAATAAAAGTTGTCTAAGTCTAATTAAACAACAATAAATAACTGTGTTCATTTGTGTTCATTTATTAATATGGATGCTTCCAGATTAAAGAGAAAGGGACAGAGGTTTTTTCCAACAAGGATTCATTGATATATTTGTTTTCCTTTGCTCTGTTGCTGAGTTTGTCCTCTGATTTTATTGATTATATTTGAAATATGTATGTAGATACTTAAAATGGGAAAGAGCAAAAAAATAAAAAGCTCCAAATTGTCTATTTCTATCAAAACATTGTATTGCATTGTATGTTTTTTTTTAAAGGACTTGTGTTATTTATAATTCTGTCATCTAAAATCTATTTTTCCTTTTTGGTGTTTTTGCCTCCATATAGATTGGATCTTTTTTACTATTGTCATGCGCTTAAAACGGAGCAATTTCTTTTATTGTGACGCAATGCTGTGAAGACAAAGAATAAGGTAATGTTGCACATTCATTTCAGTAGGAGAATCTGGGCTTCAAGAGTTTTCAGTTTTTACAAACCCTTAACACAATTTGCCGAGCAACTGAATGAATGAGCGCCTCTGTGTCAATAGCGAACAGATGTTTCTTTGCTGGTTTGGTTTTTAGTAAACATTTGTTGAAGTATTTTTCGGTAAGTAACACTTTCGATTATGGATTTGCTTTTTCCAAGCAGGAAAACTAAAAACTGTTTTAGTTTTGAAAGGGTTTTAGTCTTCCGGGGTGAGCTTTGGTGAAGTCATCTGACTTGAAAAAGCACTAAAAGTTGTATCTTTCTCGTAGTAAAAATGAAGACTGACCTGAAATGAGGCAGAAGAGACTGACAGGAATTCATTAAATACTTTATTTTGTGTCCACTTCACTAAGTCAGATATTCCTAGAAGTTTAACCATCGATCCATGCTTCCTTTCCTATGTGCATGCACCCTAACACTTTGGTTCACTGAGGTCCTTTCATGAAAAAATAAATTAAAAAATCATATCATCTTTGGTCTATGAGTGAAATGTCTTACTAGCCTTTTTCAGACTGCTAGACATAATAGGAGATATTGTCTTTTGGATCTTTTATTCATGTTATAGCCTCTCTGTGTTTAGTTGAAAGAAATAAAAACTTTGTTACAGAAGTGTCAAGTAACAAAATATAAATACTTTGTCACATCACTGAAGTAGAAATGTCGGCTATCTATACTTTATGGGAGGAATTATTTTTTTAACAGCTTTTTACTTCTACTGCTTACATTTTTATTTGATTTTTTTTGCAATTATCTATTTTATTTTGGCTCATTTTTGTTATGTTGGTATTTAAAAAAAATCAAAACCATCAAAATAATTTGTTTCACCCAGACAATTTCTTTGTGGTTGGACTGCACCAACTCGTTGTTCTCCGCATACCAAAATAAATTACATTTTTTATTTAATTACATAAATAAAAACAAAGTTAAATTTCACATTATTGCTTTTAGTTACAAGTCTAAGAAATTTAAGTATAAGGAAATTATTTTCCAGAATTGTAGAAACAGGTTTCTTAACAGGGTAGTGCAGTAAAGCATCTGTCCTGTATTACTTTCACTTTTATACTTAAAGTAGTTTTAAAAATTGTGTTTTACACTTTTACTTGAGTAAAAAGCTTAAGTTGATTCTTTAACTTCTACAAAAGTGTTTATACCTACTTTAGTAATACACTCATACTTTTGACACCTCTGTTCATTTATGATTTAACTAAAGAGGTGATTTTACTTTCCTTGCTCTCTAAACCATAATTCGAAAAATTCCTTTTGCATTCTCTCTGTCTGATATAAACATTTATTTCAGGATTGTAAACATTTAGTGGTGGCAAAGAAAGAGCACAACTCTGTATATTTAGTCATCTAGCTTTGAGATTGTACAATTTGTCATTTTCAAAATTCCTTTTATGAGTTGATTCAAATAGAAGCAAAAATGTGTTTTAGTACAGTGAGGAAAATATGGTATATGGATATGCATGGGACTTATTTTAACTAGCTCCAAAAAGAATCAAA
This sequence comes from Cyprinodon tularosa, assembly GCF_016077235.1. Taxonomy (NCBI): domain Eukaryota; kingdom Metazoa; phylum Chordata; class Actinopteri; order Cyprinodontiformes; family Cyprinodontidae; genus Cyprinodon; species Cyprinodon tularosa. The sequence continues at coordinate 1,339,585 of NW_024039141.1, read as the reverse complement.
GCTGTTATACCAATGTAATACTATAATTAATTAATACTTTGAGTGGCAGATGTTGAATTATGGTTTTAAAGTCGGTGAGGTCAAATTTTAATGTACATCAAGGCATTTCAAAGTACTTTATATGATCGAATCCTCAGAATGAATGTGCAGTAAAATCACTAAAAACATCAATCAAGTACACAGAAAGACATCAAAACATCTGAATTTTGACACAAAATCATAAAAACACATGATAATCATAGAAAGATGGTAAATGTTTGATCACATGTTTATTTTTTAAACCAGTTTTTCATCTGATTTTGTTAACGGACTACTAATCAAAGGCAGCTCTAAACAGGTGGGTCGTCAGCCTTGAAACTTAAGCCTTGTTTTATCTTTTTTTGGCAGTTTTCTAGGAGTTTTTTCCGGATTAAAGATGCATAAAATGTCATGATCTGCCACTCTGCACCTTTTGTTTCTGTGTAAGTTTTAATTTTGGGGTCTCAGTTATGCTTTATTTAATATTATTCTGTTTTGTCAAGATTTATATCATTTATGCTTTTATATATTCCTTGATCCGGTTTTAGTTAGTTATTCCTTCTCTTATCCTCTAGTTTCCCCCTTGGTTAATCCTTATTTTATAGTCATCCGTTTTATTCCTCTTTAGCCTTATTTAAGTCCTTTTCTAATTATAGCTAAGCCCTGTTTTCCCTGGTTGCTCTTTGCTGCCCCCTAGTTTCCTTTTCCTTTCCCTTGGCTCCTTTCTAGCTGTTTCTGTCCACACCTGCTCCCAGTTAACTGATTACTCCTCTCCTGGTTCTGTCTCCCATATATAATCATCCTCTGCAGCTCATTTGTGCTGGTTTCTTATTGTTCCTCATGTGAGTTTTCATTGGCAACTCCTGTTTTTTGGTTTTCTGTATTTTGTTATTTTTGCTTCTTCTGCCTTAGATCTGCATTTCATCAGCACAGGCTAAACTCTGCCTTCTTTCTTTCTGCTTTTGGGTCCTCCAAATACCTCCACATAACCTGACATAAAAACTGAGGCTGTTTTTCCATGTTTGGTTCTGGGGTTATGAAGCAGTGTTGAGCCAGAAAACTTGAGTGTTCTTCAAGGTTGGAATGATGATGGTAAGCCTTTAATGTATTAAAGGAATAGTACACCCAAAACATGATTAGCCTTCATTTTCTACTCACCCCCATGCTGAACAACACTCTGGAGTACTTTTTTGATATCTCAAATGCATCTGGAGATCTGGGAGGCTTCTTGCTGTCTGCTGACATTCAAATAATGGAGGTCTATGGTGACCGAGACAGAAAGGTCCATAAAAGTCCACAAAAAACGTGTCAATATTCCTCCATACTGCTCGTCCAATGTATTCCAAGTGTCCTGAGTGGGTAGCATCCAGAATTTACTCGAAACGAAGTCATTTAGAATGTTTTTAGAGCGCGCACACGCGCGCTCACGACGCTACGGAAGCCGGCAGATCAAACAAGATGAAAGTGCGCATTCAGCGTCTGCTCTTCCAATAATGCAAGCGTAGAAGAAGAAATGTGCTGTTTACCTGTGCAAAGAAAGAAACAACGAAAGAAAAATATCCGAGGACTTCAGTGTTGAGGAAGAGCATGAGTTCTTTGCCGAGCTGAATGCGCTGGTTTGGTCTGCCGGCTTCCGTAGCGTCGTGAGCGCGCGTGTGCGCGCTTTCAGGAAATCCTATACACTACTGTTTATGCTCTAAAAACATTCTAAATGACTTAGTTTCGAGTAAATTCTGGATGCTACCCACTCAGGACACTTGGAATACATTGGACGAGCAGTATGGAGGAATATTGACACGTTTTTTTGTGGACTTTTATGGACCTTTCTGTCTCGGTCACCATAGACCTCCATTATTTGAATGTCAGCAGACAGCAAGAAGCCTCCCAGATCTCCAGATGCATTTGAGATATCAAAAAAGTACTCCAGAGTGTTGTTCAGCATGGGGGTGAGTAGAAAATGAAGGCTAATCATGTTTTGGGTGTACTATTCCTTTAATATCAGTAATTCAAAGTCTATTCTCTGAGCAACAGAGAACCAGTGGGAGGACTTTGTGCTCTATTTTTCAGCCTTAGTGAGAACACAAGCAGCAGCATTTTGGGTTAGCTGCAGTGGTCTGTTAATTTGTTTTTGTTTTTTTTGGCAGACTTGCTGCAGTAATCAATGAACTAAAAGAGTGAGTTTATTTAGATTTTGACATCATTCCTTTAATTCTGGAAATGTTCTTCAGTTAGTAGAAAGCTGTAATTATGATTGTTGTCTCTGAAGGTTAAGATCTGAGTCCATTACTGCATTCAGATTGTTCACAGGTTGTTGTAGCTGAAGCTAAGCTCTGAATTTTAATTGCTCTTTCTTAAGTCCAAAGAGAATAACTTAAATTTTGTAAATACAGCCCTGTGTTTTGGGAAAAAGTATTCATCTCTGTAATAAATAATAATGATACTCACTGTTCTAAATGTTTTTTTCTTCTTCCATCTGTTATTTTCAAACATGACTTTGGCAATAATTTGGTTTAATCTTGGCTTTTTATTTATTTTTTCACCTATTTAAACTTTTAAAAAGAAGTTAACTTTACACTATACTTATAAGCAAGGGTGTAGGAATATGTTTACAATTGGGGGGGACACATGTCGGAAATCTGAGATTCGTAAATATTCAACAGAAACATATCTTAAGTACGCTACTTAAAAAAAGGCTATTTAATCTTTTACTTTATTCCTTTATAAATGTGTTTGCAAAAATAATGCATTTAAAATTAACATAATGCATTTGTTCATAAGATGTGAGCATATCACCAAACAAAATGACTGGAGTCTTTTATTAAGCAAAGGGAGATGTCTTTCAAGGGCTTCAGCCCTTGGCATATTTAGTGTCCGCATACGCACTAGAAAATCTAAACAATTCAGTAGGCCACACAAGTGCAAAGTTTGATATGTTTTATTTTGTCAAACTTGCAATAATGGTCAAAAATGAATTTATATAGGTTGACTGACAGAGGGAGCTGACAGTGTGTTGAGGAATTATGGACAGGGCGCTTTGAAGCATCTGGTTCAAAAACGCATTATCAACCTTTGGTAGAAATCCATCCATCCTTCCATTTTCTGTACACCCTGTCCCTTAGTGGGGTCGGGAGGTGCTGGTGCGGGGTCCACCCTAGACAGGTGGCCAGTCTGTCCAGACCTTTGGTAGAAATGGCGCCTTTAATTCCAATTTGCAGTACAGAACAGAGAAAACTACAGAGTTGTCAATGTTGTGTTAATCTGTTTATAGTCTAAAAAGAGGAGCCAGCAGTTTATTTGAGGAAATAAAGATGCAGAAGTTAATTAGTTGGTTAATTAGTGGTTGTGCAGCAGTCCACTGCACGACCAATGCGGCCGCCGCTGCTAAGAATTAGAATTAATTCTCCCTGTGGTTAACTAACGATCAGGAGCGCGGCAGGTATAACATCTGTCCATTTCGGCGAATCAAAACCATGCAAAAAATAAAAAATCCTCGTAAAACGCACGCCCAGACCGGGCTAATTTCAACACAAGTTGTGTTAGGTGACTGTTACTCACACTGACGTTTCTCTTTTAAAAAAATATGAGTAAGTCCTGCTGCTGTTTCAGCCTTTTAGTTGGTGGTGGCATTGTACTGAAATGAGATATAAAAAAAAAAATATATAAAAAAAACATTATGGCTAGCGTGGCAAACGTCTAGAGAAAGTTAGCAGTTAAATATTGGATGAGTGATCAGCCCAAGACTACGGAAGAGGATTAGGGCCACTGGAAAAAAAAAAGTTAAGTGATTTTTACATTTTATTTCAGTTTAATACGGGAAAAAGTCAGAATTCTGACTTTTATTTTCAGAATTAAGACTTTTTTTTTCTCAGAATTCTGACTTTTTTTCTCAGAATTTTGAATCTTAATGTAGATGGACACCATGAAGGCAGAGATGTGGAGCACTCAGCTTCACTGACAAAGATGTGAGTTGTTTGAGAGAGCCAGTGACACATTGGTGGAAAATGACAGAATTAGGCAACTTTTTACGTGCCCGAGGGGTCCCCCCATTAATGGAGGAGCAGAAGGTCATTAAAACAAGAGATCTAGTCTCTAAAAGAGACATGGCTATGGCTTGATGCTAACATGTTTGTTGTTAAACATACTTTTGTTGTATTACATTTGTGTTGTGTTTTCCAAATAGTGTAGAAAATTAATGGTAGGTTTATAATTTTTACCTTTTATGAGCAGGACAGGAAGCAGAGAAGTGTAGCATTACCTCCAACTAGTTAAACTCATAATTATGAAGTTATTCAACAAATTCCTGAAGTAAAAAAGTGCAACTTTTATTTTTTATTTATTTTTATTTTGTTTTACCAGATTTGTTGATTAATTTCAGAATTATGTATTCCTTCCAAATTTCCAAATCTGAAGAATTTTTTTAAACCAATATCTACATTATTTAACATTTAGTTTGTTTTAGCAGTACTTCCTGTTATATTTCTTTATACGTATATTTAACATTTTCTTGCACAGCAAGCTCAGCAGATTTGAAATTGTGTGCTTGTGTAAACACAAGTAGTCAATCTTTACTCTAAACATATATTCTGGTTATTTTTTAGTTAGCCCTTCTTGTTTTTATATATCTGTATAGTACCCCCCCCCCCCCACCAAAAAAAACTGTAAATTGATTAGAAACATTAATCATCTGTCAGATTTCTGAGAAAAAAGTCAGAATTCTGAGATTAAAGTCAGAAATCTGAGAAAAAAGTCAGAATTCTGACTTTAATCTCAGAATTCTGAGAAAAGTCAGAATTCTGACTTTTTCCCCCATGTTAAACTAAAAAAAAAAATTAAAAATCAGTTAACTTTTTTCAGTGGCCCTAATCCTCTTCCTACAAGACTAAGATGCCTAAACCAAAAAGATTCAGTTTCTGTATATGAAAGTGAACTGACAACAAGACGTTATAAATAAGCAATATTCATAGCAGCATTCCGGACAGACCATTTTACCTCATTCACAAGTTTCTGACTTTCTGTATCGCTGTTTCCCTCTGAGTGCTCAAACGCTCAACAGTTCACAGAGGGGAGGGGGAGTACAGTGACGTAACGCTATGCTGCGCCTTCAAAATAAAAGCACGATAGTTAAAAAATTGTCAAAATCTAATATTTTGCGGTACAATTTTTGGGGGGGACATATCCACCTGGCTTTTATATTGGGGGGGACATGTCCCCCCCGTCCCCCCCGCTTCCTACGCCGCTGCTTATAAGAAAGACTACCTGTAAGATAATAATAATTGAACTTTATTGATCTCACATTGGAGAAATTTATATCTGCATTTAACCCATCCCCTTGTGGAGCAGTGGGCTGCCATTGTGTGGCGCCCAGGAAGAAGTGTGGGGTTAAGGGACCCAGAGTGCAGACTGGGGATCGAACCGGGTACTCGCAACCTTCTCAGAGCACAAGCGCACTGCGCTAAACCACTTGGCCAATATTTTTTTAAAATCTTTTTCTTAATACAATCCACGTATTTCAATGTGTGACTTTTATTCTCTTTAACTATCTGTGTGGCCTCCATGCTGCTCAAATTTTTCTTTTCTTTTCTCTGTCCAGCACTTTAATATGTATATAAATTATAATAATCTTTTTTTGCTGCAGAAGCGTCTCCTAATATTTTACCAAATCTGAAATGATAATATTTATATATATATATAATGGAAAATCAAAGAAAACATCTGTACCAGCCTATTTTGGAATTACAATTTAAACAGATTTTGCAAATCTAAATCTTTCAGATCTGCAATTCAACATTTCACTTTTTAAAGCTTTCCTTATTCGGATATGTCAAAATCCTCCTTCTACAACAACAGCAGTACTAAAACTAGCATGAAAAAAATCACAATCAATAAAAAAAGCTCCAATCTAATTAGATTTTCTCTTGAAACATCTTTATTGATGACGGAGGTTGAAGCGATATTTTGAGAAATATGAATCTGATCTCCGTTTCCATGGTGTCTCTATGGAATTAATTAGCATATGTGCTATACTTAACACAAGAATGCGTAAAAGACTTCTTCTGTAATAAGTTTTCTTTTTCCAGGGAGCAACTTAATTATGTTTGTGGTTAATACAGGAGGGATATAGATAGAAATATTAGGTAAACATGTGGTTATGTTTGAGTTTGTACAGAGGATCAAGTGTGGTTTTATAACAGAAAATTACACATGCAATCAGAGGTAATGTGTGTGACAGAGTTACAGTAAAGGAACTTATTTCTTCTTTGTTTTCTTGGAAGCCATTACATGCTAATCATACACCCAGATCATAGAAAATAGTTTTAATTTTGAGCTAATTCTTTAATGGCTCTCAATGATAAAAAGGAATTTCTATGAGAAAGCACCATTATATAATATATTAGTGTTATATTAAAGAGACAGAGAGCGCCAAGTTGACTCAAAATAAGATGTAGGCTACAAAATTGACCTGCAGGATGTTAAAATCTTTTCTTCAACATGCAGCAACTTTCACTGTAGTTTCAGTCAACTTACAGGATGCAGGTGCTCACATCCAGTCCTCAAGAGCTACTATCCTGCAACAATTTGATGCAACCATTTTTAACACACCTGAATCAAATGAGTGGCTCATTACCTCGCCTCTGCTGAGCTAAATGAGAGGCTTTAGGCTTTAGATTCAGGTGTGCTAGAGAAGAGATGCATCTAAAAGTTACTGGATAGTAGCTCTTGAGCACCCTTGTGTTAAAGGGTTAGCACTAGCATTTAGTGAACAACATGAGTAGTTTACATGATATTTACCTGGGAGGTCAGGGTGGTACCAGAAAAAGGGAAAAAAAAAAAACATACGGGAAAAAATTCTAGAAAACTGCAAACATGCAAACTCCATTTGCCTTAAGGCAACAGTGCCACAAACTGTAACCAAGCAGCTTTATTCAAACAAAGGTTTACGTTTTTCTGTTGAAAAGCTGTTTTTAATAGGATCTGTCTAGATACAATTAAAAAGATGTGCAACCAGCTATAATAACATCTGAAGAAAAGAGGAAGAAAAAAAAAAAAAAAGGCTTTGCAGTGTTGCCACCAGGAAAGAACGTCAAGCTTGATTTAAGACTGTAGCTGTATGTGTTGAGTAATATATAATTTTTGGAACATATTGAATCTCCTGTTGGGACATAACATCTGTTGGCAACAAGAAAAGAGAGATAATGATGAGTGAGGGGGGGCTGCTGCTTATCTACAGCGGTCATTTGGTCAGAGGCAGGGTAGATTCAGGAAAGGTCACCAGTGCATCAACACAGGACAAAACTGCAGCCACACATTCATTCTGAAGAGAAATTTAGAGTGATTAGTTCACACACATACATATATATATATATACATATATATACATATATATATATATATATATATATATATATATATATGTATATATATATCCTGTAGAAAGCTGGAGAACCCAGAGAGAGCCTACACAGCAGAGAGCATACAAACCAAAGACTGTAATGAGAGCCCAGGACCTTCAAGGCACCAGTACCGTTTATCCACTGCACCGATGTATAGGGAAGTATTAGCAAACAGAAAACATGTATTACTGCACTTTATAGGTATTACACTCACCGGCCACTTTATTAGGTACACCTGTCCAACTGCTCGTTAACACTTAATTTCTACGCAGCCAATCACATGGCGGCAACTCAGTGCATTTAGGCATGTAGACATGATCAAGACAATCTCCTGCAGTTCAAACCAGGCATCAGTATGGGGAAGAAAGGTGATTTGAGTGACTTTGAACGTGGCATGATTGTTGGTGCCAGAAGGGCTGGTCTGAGTATTTCAGAAACTGCTGATCTACTGGGATTTTCACGCACAACCATCTCTAGGGTTTACAGAGAATGGTCCAAAAAAGAAAAAACATCCAGTGAGCGGCAATTCTGTGGGCGGAAATGCCTTGTTGATGCCAGAGGTCAGAGGAGAATGGCCAGACTGGTTCGAGCTGATAGAAGGGCAACAGCGACTCAAATAACCACCTGTTACAACCAAGGTGGGCAGAAGAGCATCTCTGAACGCACAGTACGTGGAACTTTGAGGCAGATGGGCTACAGCAGCAGAAGACCACACCGGGTGCCACTCCTTTCAGCTAAGAACAGGAAACTGAGGCTACAATTTGCACAAGCTCATCGAAATTGGACAATAGAAGATTGGAAAAACGTTGCCTGGTCTGATGATCTCGATTTCTGCTGTGACATTCGGATGGTAGGGTCAGAATTTGGCGTCTACAACATGAAAGCATGGATCCATCCTGCCTTGTATCAACGGTTCAGGCTGGTGGTGGTGGTGTCATGGTGTGGGGAATATTTTCTTGGCACTCTTTGGGCCCCTTGGTACCAATTGAGAGTCGTTGCAACGCCACAGCCTACCAGAGTATTGTTGCTGACCATGTCCATCCCTTTATGACCACAATGTACCCAACTTCTGATGGCTACTTTCAGCAGGATAATGCGCAATGTCATAAAGCTGGAATCATCTCAGACTGGTTTCTTGAACATGACAATGAGTTCACTGTACTCAAATGGCCTCCACAGTCACCAGATCTCAATCCAATAGAGTATCTTTGGGATGTGGTGGAACGGGAGATTCGCATCATGGATGTGCAGCCCACAAATCTGCGGCAACTGTGTGATGCCATCATGTCAATATGGACCAAACTCCCTGAGGAATGCTTCCAGCACCTTGTTGAATCTATGCCACGAAGAATTGAGGCAGTTCTGAAGGCAAAAGGGGGTCCAACCCGTTGCTAGCATGGGGTACCTAATAAAGTGGCCGGTGAGTGTATATCTTAAAGCATATACTGGGTGTTTTTGGGTATTACTGGGATGGGATACATTCGAACATCCCCAAATTTGTGTTTTTTTTCCCCCTCTTTTGCAGAATAGATCCATCTATTAGCGGCTACAATATCCTCCACTACTGGTTTCCTACAAATCACGCCACATCCATCGTACTGATGGAAAAGGTTGAAGAAATGTCTAAAGCAGTAGAGAAGGGAAACTATTCTGTAAGTTATTTTGCTGACCTTAAATAATACTTTTTTAGTTGATTAGAAAGCAAACATCTCCCACATATTTCCTTCACTGATGATGCCATGTTGTTCCACGCTGAAGAAAATGTGATATAAATGGGAAAAAAAGTTTTTTGTTTTTTTTTAAGGAAAAATTTACATAAAAATATAATGAAATTTAGAAAACAACAACCGGAAATTTAGTCAACATTTCTGTTGATATGGAGATGGTGTTGTAGTTAAGTGTGGAAGGGAAGATACATTTCTTTGTTATTGTCAGAGGCGTGCACAGACATTTTGGGGGGCAGGTGCTCAGGAGGGGGGGGAGGGCACTTTTTAGCGCACGTGTAACACTTAATTATAAAAAAAAATAAACGCATGTTGAATGAAATTTGACTTTTATTTGTAACATTCTCTAAACGTGAGTTTTCAATGGAAAAAAGTCACATCACCAACAGAACAGACTAAAGCATACTTCTTTCATCTGGCTCATCTCCCTGTTTTCCCTCACCCATCTGCTCTCCCTCATCCTGGTCTTTTTCTGTCTCTGTGTCTTCCCTGAACTCTTCCTCATCTCCTGTCCTGGTAGATGTTGATGGTATAGAGCTTCCCTGCTGTGACTGGCTACAATATATTAATAATAACCATCATGACAATAATAATAATAATAATGATAATAATAATAATAATAATAATAGCTTTAACAAATATGCCACATTAGTTTAAATAATGGGCTATTAAGGCAACATGACTGGAAGTCTTGTCACGTGGATATGACTTATGGTAGCCTACAAAATAATAGCTATTTTAATACCTGCTGCACAAACCACTTAAAAATAAAATGTGAACAGCTTTTAAGATTTTTCAATATGATAAACCTTCCTTTCTTGGCATTGTGCTGCAATTACTAAATCAATATACAATTAAGACAATAAAGAGACCAAAATGTGTTAATTTATGTTGCCTAACAAAACCTATACAACAGAAAACGTTTGTCTTAACACATAGATTTGTACAGAAGAGGATTAGGGCCACTGAAAAAAAAAAAAGTTAACTGATTTTTAAATTTTATTTCAGTTTAACATGGGAAAAAAGTCAGAATTCTGACTTTTTTATTGTCAGAATTCTGAGATGAAAGTCAGAATACTGAGCAAAAAGTCAGAATTATGAGAAAAAAGTTAGAATTATGAGATTAAAGTCAGCATTCTGACTTTTTTCCAATACTAAACTGAAATAAAATTTAAAAATCAGTTAACTTAATTTTTTTTTCAGTGGCCCTAATCCTCTTCAGTAGATTTGCAATTGCAAACTCTACCAAAATTATTTGTAGCCTATGTGGTCGTCCTCACGTTATCTGTCATTGACTTGGGCTACAGTGTAAAACTTTCAGAATCAGAATCAGGTTTATTGCCATTGTTAGTGAAGGAGTTCACAAACTAGGAATTTTTTATGGTACAATCGTGCAACATGAAACATATAATATGGAATAGGTAAATAAAATTATAAAAATATCTAAAAACTGTGGGTATACGTCATGCAATAAAATAGACTAATGTATACACTTAAGATAAAAAATATGGATACAAAATATAAAAAGTAAAATAGCATCTTACAAGGAGACAACTAGTTTATCTGGTGACCAGTCGGCAAAATGCGTGTTTGGTGCTGCTGAATGAGACATTTTAATGCACAACAAAATGCAAGATTCTGCTTGATCTGTATATTACCTGGCTAATGGGGCACGGGAGAAGCAGCCTGTCAGCGACCGTTCCTGCTATCTGAAAACTGCTATGATGCTGCGCATCTGGCATGCCCTGCGGGCGACCGAGCGAGTTCACGTGACAAAGGAAGAGAGAGAGGCTGGTCGGGTGTGCGCAGGTAGGTCGGTCATTTCGGGGCATTGTTTCAGTCGTTTTTAATGGCTCAGGTTTTCAAAAGATCATTTCAAAACCGACCTCAGTAAAATCTTAATAATATTAATAATAATAATAATAAAAAAAAAAAACGAGTTTCAAAAGGGCATTTTCTTTGATAGAGGGCAAACTTCCTAGTGCTTTAGCACCACCTAGTGTCTATGTGTGCACGCCCCTGGTCATTGTTAATGATAAATGTAATTGGAAGTCATTTAAGTAATTAAAAAATGAAATATAAACTTTACTTTATTAGATAGAAAAGTAAAAGATTAACTGAATGATGAAGCCATGTATGTTTATGTTTTATAACTGTGTGATTGTTCTTTATGTGGTTGATTATTGGTAGCCTGACGTAGTCCGACGAGTCTGATACTGCTCCATAGAGCTGTGATTATGGGGCGTGTTTCGAACGAACCAGGAAAAAAAATGCCTCTGCACTCAATTGGATAGATCTACAACCAATAAGAGCAACGGAGTGCGTGACGTATGTTAAGCGAGGCATAGTTGTTGTCCACAAAAATCAAAGCGTGCAGTTTCACGCCTAGAATAAGAAGATGAGACTTGATCGCGTTTCTCTGTTCCTCTTTTAAAATTAATTTGCTGTCTATATCTTCTAGAACAGACCTAATAGCAGAATCTACTCACCCAAACTCTCCAGCGGCAGCCATTATTGTTGTCACCCAAGCGCGCTTTGGTCACGTGGTTGATTACGTTACACTTGATCATCTGTCCATCATCGTATAAAGCCCGCCCTGACAATTTGATTGGATCGCCTGACAGTGGGCGATAATACTCGCGCTACTATGGAGCAGAGCCAGACCGAACTTCCCCGAACTCAAACCTTGTGGGCGGGACTAAGTTCGGACTGGCACCCAGGCTAGATTATTGGGTAATTTGGGGGTCTACCTGTAAAACATATTCCAACTCAATACATATTAACACAAAAGACTCATCAGCATAGAGCAGCAAAGAGAACCAATAAATCCAAAACTCTTACAATTGAAACCGATGATGCTTTATGTCATAACTGCTTTGATGACCAAGGTCCAAAATCCTTTTACAAGTAAAGCTAAAGTAAACATTAATTGCATAAGAAAATATTTATAATTTTAAAGGTTTAGAGATGAAAAAATAAAACATAAAATCAGAATGTATAGCAAAGTTAATGTTACACAGGATTAGTCTATGTCATAGTTTAAAGGTGTAGTGGAAGATTTTTGCAAATTTTTGAAAAAACCCACCTTCTCCACTTCAAAAAAAAAATGCACAAGCACAACCCTGTACCCGCTCCCGAGAGGGAATGTCTATTAAAGGTGTGTGAGAGCGTGCACGAGCACATTTCTCATGCACGCTCTGTTTAAAAGTTACTGTTTGCATTACTTATACAAGCTACTTTCCAAAAGAAGATTTGTATTTTTTCCACTATGTCAGACTCTCCACCGATAAGGGAAAATGGAGAAGAGCACACAGGACGACCTTTACGTAAATATATCATCAGCATGATTGACAAGTAGGAGGACCACTTATTTAGATGATTTAGATGTTCCACCTGAAAAAAGAACATCCTCCACTATTTCTTTAACCTAAAATATAAAAGAATGCAAAATAATGTTTAAAAAAATAAACAAACCCAATATAAGGACTCGTGTTAACTCAGTGAGAAACCTAATGTTTTTTGAGATCCCAACTAGATATTTCTTCCTCTCTTTCTATTTGGATAAATATTTACTGATGTTTACACTATTATGGTATATTTTTTCTAGCATTTTTTTTTTTTTTTTTTTACAATGATAGTGGTTATGTACAAAATAAAAGTTCCCATTGCTACCCCCTTTCATTCATTTTTATTGTTTATGAAACATGAATTGTTTTATTTATGAATTAATTGAATATCAGAATCAAATCAAAGATGACATGTCATATAATATTTTGAGCTCTCAAGAGTGCTATTAGCCATGCACATTTTAAATATTTTATTGGTGATCAAAACAGCTGTGACTAAACATGTCTGCTCTGATGTTGAACATAAAGAACGACTAAACGACGTTTTTACCCAGTTTGCTTCATACTTCCTGTTTAGTCTTTTTTTTTCCAAACTACAATGCATATTTCTATTCATTCATTTGCTTTTTTAAGCAATAATTTGCTTCTTTCTGTGTAAAACAAAGGTAGTTCTACACAAAATTTACCAGAGGGGCCAGGATGGGGGTGCAATAAAAAGTATATTAAGTCAGCCACAAAGCCATAGTTGTATATTACTAATCCAACAGATGAAAACTGGTGTTTTTATCTTAATCCAGCTAATGTCAACAATGGGTGGTGAGGTTGCTTGAGGACCCAGATGCAGAGACAAGTGAAGCAGGGATGAGTTCTGAGAGGTTTAATTGTTGACCAAAAAGCAGCAGAGGCAGAAAACCAGAAATCCAACTCAAAATATAAAACAAACCAAAATCATGGAGACATCAGGGTAGAGACGAGTCTGAGGAGCCAGGGAGAGACGAGCAGAGTAGAAAACACAGCAACAAGAAGGAACCAGCACTGAGAGACTGCAGAGGTGGAGTATTTAACCCCTTGAACCCTACGGACCCACCGGCGGGTCCAGCTGCTACATGACCTTGTAGTTTTACCAAACCCCCAGTTTTGATGTAAAAAACATATTTGGCACAGTTTGGTGACATTTATGGATAAATGTGCCAAAATGGCCTCTCCGCCTAAGAAATTTCTCACTAATACCATTCTAAAATAAATATGATTCATCTGATTGAGTCCACATTTTGTATATTTTTACACAACATTTAGATTTGAAAGTCTGTACTACTTTTTTGTGCTATAAATAATATTTTGGTAGTGTTTTGCAATGTTTATTTCAAAGAAAATTTTGGCGAGGTTCAAAAATTGCAAAATATTTTGTATTTTGTCCCTAATATTTCAGGCAGGGTCAAAGCTACAATGGTGCTGACACCAGAAAACCATTCTATGACATCTTACCTTTACAGACGTACCAAAAGTTTCTTCTTAAATCTAATAGCTTTGGGGCTATAAGTTATTTACTTTTGTGTGTTTTTGTCAGGCAGAAATTTATTTATATCCCCTTAGGGTGTAAGAGGTTAAGGACAACCAAACAAAAGGATGGACTAACGAGCTGAATGGGGAGCAGGTGTGGGTGGAACTGGCAAGAGGGAATCCAAGGGAAAAGAAAACAATCACAAGGGGGCAACAGAGAGTAACTAAAGAATGCTTGAAGATCATGGAAAATAACAAAACAACTGATAACAGAAAACTGAAAACTCAGAGTCACAACAAATAAGAACCATAACAGCTAAAGCTTAAAGGTGACTGATATTTTTTAATAATTTAGTAAAGGTGAGAAATTTATTTGGTCCAAGGAACAAATCAGCTTCAAACTGCAAAAATGGTCCATATAATCAGGCTCTAGCCAAAAAACCTTTGATAACAAAGAGCAGATTCTGTTAGATTAATAATCTGCTAATCTTCTTTCAAGAAGATTCTACTCAAAATAAGTGCAATAATCTGCCAAAGCAGTGAGACAATTACACTTTCTTAAGACTTCTTGAAATCATGATGTACATTCTCAAAACAAGATCAAAAGCATCTTGGCTAGCTCTAATATTGTTAAACAGTTTTCACTTGCAGTCCCTTCTGTCAGTGCATATCATAATAAGAAATAATTTTGGTATTACACAGCAAAAACTATTCTAAAAAAATAAAAATGTATCTTAAATATGCATATTTGCCCATAAACTGAGCAGATAAATGATAAATAAGCTGATATACCCAAGGAATTTGTTCTTGAAATAAGATAAATATGTATTATCTACATAACATAAGATAATTGAGAAGTTTAAAAAAAATATTTTAAAGGTAAATATTCTTATTGTATTAGCAAACTCTTACTTACATTCTCAAATCAAGAGAAATTACACATTTGACAAGAAAATGTAACATTTTAACATTTGCAATATATGTTTTATATACAGGAGCCATAAGACGGGCCAGGATCAGTACTAGAGTCTGTCTAGAACTGCAAATGGCAAACGTTCCAAGAAATTAATTTTTTATTTTTTAGTGTTATAAGTTGGATGACTATAAAGACTGTTAACATATGCCGTTTTAAATGGATTTATATATGGATTTAACTTTTAGATTTGAACTGTAGGAATAAACCAACTTTTTTGACCATTTTCTTATTTATCAACATGGATCTTTACTGCGTCCAGTCCAGTTTGCGTTATAGTGAGCGAGCCCATCATCCAGCGCTGGCAAACACAAGTAGCCTATTCATTATTCATGTCATTGCAGTTGCTCTGTTATGATACAGTCCTGTTTGGAGTGGGCTACCTGATTTGTTCAGCGCGTCCGTCAAAGCAGTGCGTGGCCTTGCGTCGGCTGGCTGTGTGCGCTCATAGGTCGGGCATAGAAGAATCACAGGAGGAGGGGGGGGAGGAACGGCACGGTGCGCGCATACGAGACTGCGCGTCGCAACGGAGGGGGAGAGGTCCAGCTGCAAAAAAAAGAAAGAAAAAAGAACTGGAAAAAAAAGAGAAAAAGGAGGAAAATACGGCGTGACAGTGACAACATCAAGCTTCTAGTAAAAGGGCGATCAGACGCGAGAGGAGGAGGAGGGGGGGGCCGCCGCCAAGCAGGAGTTTCAGAGTCGACGGCCGCTTTGCCTGTCCCGAGAAAAGAGGCGATATCGGGACATGCTGGCGGTTCCGTAACGCGTTTCCTGGAATACGAATCCTTCCCAGGCTGAGCGACATGGAGCGGCGGCGGAGAGGAGAGCCGCTCCGTCTCCATCACTGAGAGGCGCGTCCACCTGCTATTACTGGAGGCCCGGGCTGCTGCTGCTGCTGCTGCTGGTGGAGGGGGGGATATGCAGGGGAAGTGTTTGCATTTCGGGAAAAGACGCATCTTCTGATACTGTCCAGCGCGCCTGAGAGGGATCCCATTGCGACGGAGGAGAAAAACCAAGGAAAAAAAGGGGCGAAAAAAAAAACCCCGCACACGCGCTCCGGAGGTAGGTCCGCAAATTATTATGCTGCTATTCAACGTGCCGTGTGTGGCTGAACAGCCAGCGAGCTCTATTAGGTATGCACATGACAACTAGGACCACAAAATCGGGTTATATTCCCCAGATTTTGCTGCGATCAGGCTTTTATTTGTGCTGCTTTATAAAGGAGGAGAACAGCGTGCATGCGGTGGAGAGTAGCAGCCCTGCCTCTTTGGAACAGCTGCCTTTAAGCCTACATTCATCCGTCTCTGCTCCATCGATTACCCATTCCCTGCGAAAAAATACCCCCGCTTACCTAAAGCTCAAGCCCCCACCTTTTCTCTGAGGTTTAAAATAAATAAAAATTAAAAAAATCAACATAAATAAAGGATCCCACGTGTGGCTGCTCCAATGTGAGGCAGCTATGCTCTATGTGCATGTTTTGGAGACAAACAGTGGCCTGTGAACGTCATTTTGAATAAACGTTATGCATCCTGAGCAGTGCTGCCCCAGTATGAATGCAAAATGAATGGATCCAGATTCCATACTAATGAATGATTCATAAATGGGTTATTGTGACCTAATGGGATAACACATTTTGCAGAGACTCATCTAATTTATCATCCATTAACAGTATTTTCTTTATTTAAATGAAAAGGAGATCTGGCCTTAATGTAAAGCATGGCAGAGTGCACACAGGTGCAAGCAGGGGCATGTGTGAATGCCTGCACTGTGGGGTCACTAGATCAGTAGCTTAGTGTGTCTCTGCTCCCCTTTAAGGAGGCTTCATGACAGATGTTTACTGGAAGTCCCAGCCAGGCACACAGCCAGCAGCATTCTAAAAAATAATGAGCTGCAGACCTCAGTAACAGCCTGTCTGCATGGCTCTGTGGAGGTGTAACTTTGCACTAAAGAAGATTTTAGTTGCATCACATCTTACAAGTACAGAAATAAATGCCTGGGTGATTTTATTCGCCGAGTATGAATTTTAAATCAGAATGTTGAATGTGGATTTCTGACTGGGTTTGATGTAACCTTTTTTAACAGCCTTTTCATCACTTTCAGGGTATGTAGAGCGTTTGGTTCCTGGACATATAAACGACATGACGTGGATAAGTCAGGATTTTTCAAATACTCCTCTGTTAAAAGTTAAAAAGCAGTTAAAATTGTACCTGCTGGTTCTTGATGCGAAAGCTAATGACAATTTCAAAAGGGAAGTGGACTTGCACCATCTTAAAGCAGTTATATGTATCAAACTGGTATTGGATATGCTCATTATTTTACAGATAGGTTGATAATTATTCAGGCAGAATGTAGAAACTGGAGGCAATGCAGCAATAATGAGCTTCCTGCGTGAAACGGATACCGAGAACAAACAACGTGTTTGCGAGTAGAGTAACAAATAGAAAAATTAAGCTCTATAAAAGTTGAATTTTGTGAATTCAGTTGCTACATTTCTCCTTTGTATAGCACTATAGTTTTATATCAGAGATTTACTCTGGAAAAACCTGTTTTGTTTCCAGCAACTTACCTCACAGAGAGAACACTGATGAGCAAAAGCCCTGGGCGTTTCTTTTTTTTGTTAAACTAGGAGCTTATGAAGAAAAAAAAAAAAAAAAAAAAAAACATCCAATGCTTTAAAGGTTTCTAAATAGTATTTGCATAAACTGCAGTGAGTTTCTTTGGGATGATTTGATTCTTTCTAAATCCAAATATGAAGCGAATTCTTTATTGTGGGGAAATTTACCCTCTGCATTTAACCCATCCCCTTGGGGAGCAGTGGGCTGCCATTGTGTGGCACCCAGTGAGCAGTGTGGGGTTAAAGGTTTTGCTCAGGAATCCAGAGTGGAGGCTGTGGGGATTGAACCGGGTATTTGCAACCTTTTCAGAGCACAAGCGCACTGCTCTAACCACTAGACCAACACCATCAAGGATATTAACAATTGTTGCATTAATCTGAATATTTTGTTGGATGGTCTGTGTCAGGATTTTTAGCTGATCCTGTTTTCCCCTAAGAAATGCGACATAAGATGTTATAGGAATTTGATCAATTATTTTTCTCTTTTGTTGCCGCCAGCACATGGGCGGTTCTAGACAGGGGCCAACGGGGGCCAGTGCCCCTGTAGATAATGTCCTGGCCCCTGTACTGAATAAATAATAAGAAATTTTAATGATGGAACAGACATAGTTACTCATAGGTCCTTTGGATCTATTTCATTCTTTTTCTTTACAAATTCTGTTTTACTGATTATTAAAAAAACAATAAGGTGATAGCTTCAGTGGTATTGAGATAGGATCCCTGTTTTCATCTATCTGCTAAATGTTTTTTTCACAACAAATAAAAAAAATGCTCTAATTTTTACAGATGAATTTAACAGTTTTTCTTGAGTTCTAATTCCAATTTTATAGAAAATGGTAGTTTTAACTTAAATTAGGTCAAGAATATGTAAGATTCCTAAATGATAAATGTATATTGACCTCATAAGAAATTTAATTTTTATTGAACCTAATTGAAAAGAAATTTCATTTCATGCAGCTCTTATATATTTGAACCTCTTGCCCTGTTTTTTTATTTCATGCTTTTCTTTGCCCCCTTGAAAACACGCTGGCCCCCTCCTGGCCCCCTGGTACATTTGGTCTAGAACCGCCACTGCACCAGCAGTTATTATTTACAGGTTTTTCTAATGACTATTTTACATCCTACTTTGACAGTTAGCACAACTTACACAGTTTGTGCTCTGATTATTCCTAAACCTGCAATCTGTTTGAGTATTTCCAGAGAATTTAACTCCTTGACTTAACTCTAGATCCATCATTTACTAAGGCAATCAGAGGTTGAAAACTCAATAGGATCAGAGCTTCCCTGCTGTAATCTGTTTAACCTTCTTTTTTTTTGTGGTGCTGAAAGCCTCACTCTGTAGTTGCCTGAATGTGAACCATATACACCTAAAATACATTTTCCTTTCAAACACCACCTCATATGTCTGTCATTCCTCTTAGTTCATTTTAAACACCTCACAGAAGCTCGGAATACTTAACTTTGAGTTTTTTTCCACTCAACAAAACCATCCAAACTGTGCTGTTATCAGAGGAGCCTTGCAGGGCTTATGGCGCGTTCACTGACTGAAATGAGATCAGATATTTGAGCTTTTGACCGGTCAGGGCAGCTCAAGCTGAAAATTGTCCAATTCCAGTGCATCTCTACATAATAATTTTAAACTGCAGGGGGTTCAGGAGGGGATAATGCCGCTGCCCTTTCCTCCCCTAATGTGAAGACAGCAGAAGAAACCAGATGGAAGGCCATGCATTGATTGAGTCAAACAAAGCCTTTAAGAGGGACAAATTGAGTTGACAGGTTCATGGGTGGTGTTGTTATCATGTGAGGCGGCACAGTGGACCACAGGGCCAAAGGCAGCGTGACGAGTGGAGGCTAGAGCTCCTCTTTGATGCAACCTTATTTGGAGATCATTGGTTTGGAAAAGATGATCTCCATCGAGTCATTATGCACCTCAGACATGTCATGTTCCGGGGGCATTTCTGAGGCACAGTTAACTTTTCAGGCAATCTTATTCTTTTCATTAAAGTGCTATTTTCCGTTCTGTTCTATCTGATAGGAAATTAAGCCCAATTACGCATTGAGATGTCGTTTCTGTTGCAAGGAAAGCAAATGAGGAGCATCTTTTTTTTGGGGGGGGGGGGGGGGGGGGGGGGGGAGTTATGTTGCAGCAATAAAACCAGCAGCCTGTGTACACAGATCCTTATCTTCCCCTCATGTTCGCTGTGTGGCTACATCAGCCTGCAGACCTCAGAACGACCCTCAGTCATTCTGAACTGATCTTCATCAGCCGTCCTTTTAATCAACGAAGGTTATTATTCATAAAGCAGCATCTTGATTTGGATTAATATTTTACACTCTGTATATTTGCTTCCCTCTCACGTGGCAGAGGGATAAGATCCCCCTCTGTATCATATAGAAGCTGCAGGTTTAGAGTTTTTACCAGGTGACAACATCTCATTAAGCATACAGAAAAGGGCTTCCCTCGGCTGCGTGGAGCCCTGCTGCGCTTTATGACTGGTCTGCCACATTTTGCTCTGCTGGCTGCATCACTTCAAGCACCTTAGCTCTGTCTCAGTCCTGGCAGATGCATGCTGGGCCCATCAGGACCAGCTGAATCGTATCAGCGCACTGTTTATGTCGGAGGATTGTACGCAGAAGCCTGCTGGGTGGACCCAAGCCCCTTGTTTAGGCTGTGAGATGCTAGCTGCAGCCCAGCGGAGGTAGCCTTTCTCTGTGCTGCTGCTGACTTCGGTAATTAAAGGCAGAGGTAAGTCCAGGGGAGAAGGCTGGGCTCTGATTGCTTTTCACTGCGGTGAGGAGGGAGCTGCTGCACATCCTGGGGGACTGAGGCGCTGCTGAGCTCTCTGCTCCCCCCCCACCACCTCCTCAGCTGGGAAGGGCTCCAGGAAGACACTTGCACATACATTGTGTTGCATTGATATTCATACCCCTTGAACTTTTCACATTTTGTTGCTTTAAACACACAAACTTCCGTCTGTTTTCATTTGATTTTATGCAAACGATTAACCCCACAGTTGCGAACAATTAGAATAGAGAAAGTGGTTTTTAATACGTTTTCTTTTTTTACGAATTGAAATCTGAAAGACCCTTCTCTTAGCATGCATTTATTAGTCATCCCCCTTTACTCTGATACTGCAAATAAAAACTAATACAAATAGCTTCTTTCAGGAGTTGTGGATTAGTGTGTCTAGTATGTAATTTAATCTCATTATTACATTCCTATATAATTGTTGAATAGTATTATTACCCTTGACCTCCGTTTTATTTTCGACCATTACCTGACCTCAGTCACTAATTTCCATACATTCCGTGGGAATAAAAGACAATAAAGGAGCCAAAATGCCGATTATCTGCAGACAGTGTTTTAATATGTTGCACCTGGAATGTATCGATGTAATGCACCAAAACAACCCTTTTGTAATACAACATTTCAGACCTTTATATTATGATTAGGCTTCTAATTTCAAACATAGTGCAGCTTTTCACTTTAAATTGAGTATTTACTATTATATTCTGTTTAAATCAACTCAAGTATTAAAGGTGATATTCAGTGTAAAATTTGATGATAATGTAGTGTCACTTTTACTGTATGGTGTTGATTACCTGCCAGTCTCCGAGAGGCCTTCTGGATCTTGGCACCAAATAAATGAAATTAACTCTGAAAAGTTGACACTTGCTATAGAGTAAATTACACTAATTTGGAGTGGGACCGAATGTTCTCTTAAACATAATTACATTCAACTCTGTATGTGCAAACATGTAGAAGAAGGTGCTCTAGTATTATAAGACTCACTATTAGCTTTTTGATACCAGCAGTGAAACATGATGGTGACAGTGTCATGTTGTGGGATTACCTTTCCTCAGCAGGGAAGAGCTGATGTGAACATAGATGGAGAAATTGAAGGAAAACTATTCAAGTCTGGAGATTATTCCCTCCCAGTTACTTTGAATGGCTTGACTTTAAAGTTTATTCATACACTGATTCCAGAATCCAACATCAATATAAAGCAATATATTGAATAGGGCTGAAACGATTAATTGGATGAATCGAGATTACTTGATTATTGAAATAATCCTCAACTAATTCAGTAATTGATTAATCATTAACTGGAGTATAGAGCCCCTAAAACGGGTCACCAACCTTTTTAAGGCTGAGGGCTACTTCATGGCTACCGAGTCATAGGAAGGACTACCAATACTGACCTATGAACTAGAGGGATCAGTGTTCACCTACAGTAAATCTCATCCATAAAAACTCCTTTTTATTCTTTTATTCATTTCTAATTTTCTTTTTAATATTGTCATTTTGAAACCTCTGAAATATGATGAAATAGTTAACATGATGAAAAATACATAAATGATTCAAAAGAAGAGCAACAGAATAAAAAAAAATAGATTTAACCCACTGAGTGAGTTCTTCTGTTTTCAGAGGACGAAGAGGGTGGTCGTTAAGGGCCCCTTGGTGCCCGCGGACCCCTGCCCTAAAACATGCATAATTATAAACATAATTATATTGAAAGTATAATAAAATATATAAAAATTTTGCATTTAAGATAAAAAAAAACAAAAAAAACCTTTTTCATCTGACAATATGCTCTATCCAGAACTCATAAAGTGGAAAAGTTTTAGTTTCACCTGGTTTAATTTTATCAAAAAAAATCTTGTTTAAGGAACTTTTTGTTACCTGATTATTTATTAAAAAAAATTATCAACAGTTAATCGATTTGCAAAATAATCATTAGCTGCAGCCCTAATATTGAACCCTGACGTTCACAGATCCTCTTCTTCCAGTTTGACTGCATGACGAGGACTGCAGAAAGGCCGGTGTCTGACTGTGCAAAGCTGGTAGAGACCCCCTCCAGAATGCTTTAGCTGTCATCTCCCCAACAGTTGGTTCTACTTATTTCACTATGAAAAAATATAAAAAAAAACTATTTAGAATTGTGCCTCTAATTTTGAACTATTTTGTTTTGGTGTATACAAAAGACATCCCTTTGTGGTTGTAAAGTGACAAACTGTGGTTTTAAGGAGCAGGGATACTCTTGCCAGGCGGTGTAAACAAATACATCCTGCTGCGCTCTCAGTGTCCCAGAGAGAGACAGAAAAATGCATCTGTGCTGAAAGGCAAACTGTGTTCATTTCCTTCAAAGAATCTCACCTTCCAGGAAACACAATGCTTTAGTCCTGATGAAATAAACTCTTTTAACAGATAGATGTAATCAGTTCTATGTTAGGACTCCCTGATGATCAGTAGTAGCTGAAAGGTTCAGAGGCCTTTTCACCTCTTTAGTAGATGCTGAACTAATTGCGATTTCCCCTAAATTTTGATGTTGGAGCAAACAAAGAGATGTTCGCATTCTAAATCCTATCAGAAGAGGAAAGTTTTCTTTTTTTTGTTTTTTTTAGTTGTCTCTGGCTGAATAAGAGGGTTTACACCAGTAAACGCCTCACAAGTTGAATCAGAGAGATTCCTGTTGAAGGTAGAAACAAGAGCGCTTTGAGGATTGGAGGTTCGCAGAAAGAGACGAGAAGCGTTTGGATGCTATTTCAGCACCAGGTTCTGCCTCGTTTCTTGTCTCGTGTTCATAAATTACTTCTGCAGGGATAATTAAAGCAATGCATCAGGATTCCAGCCATTAACAAATAAAAGTCCAATTAAAGTGGGGTCTTTTTTATCCACTTTCCGCAGTGTCTACTCGATCTCAATATGCAGGCCGGTGGCCGCTGGGAACACAAGCAGGCAGGCTCAACATTCATAGCTCATTTCCTGCTTCCACATCAGGCCCCTTATATTGCAGATGGATAGATAATGTGAAATTTCCCCCACTCCTGCTCACCCGTCTCTTGGGGCGCTCCTTTAAATATCAGGTAACTGAAACATATAGCCTGCGACAGTGGATTAAGAGCCTACAGAGGTGTGGAGCTAATGCTCTGGTCACAGATGCTCTGAATGGTGCGAGAGCGGCGCAGACGCAACATGACTCAGAAAGCGAGGAAGCTATATGACAGGGCTGTATTTTAATTGGTTTCACACAGTGCATTCATATGTATTGTTCCCTTTTTAATGGCACACATAGTGGCAATAACAGCTCGGCTTTTTATTATATAATAGCACTAATAGATTCCCCTTGTCTGCAATGCCCCATGTCTAATTTAAACATGTTTCTTCTTCCATCAGAGCTGCTTCATATTCATGTTTTGATGTGGATACAGGGAAAATAAGCTAGCCTGAAATGAAGGCAAAGAGGATGTGGAGAGCAGACAAGGGACAGTGGGGAGGTTTAGAGGAACACAGCCCAGATAAACTTTCTTTAGGTACCGTTTGTGCTTCCTTCCAGTCAGAGAAAACATCCAGACAGGGTCGTGTCTAATAGAGAGAAGCTCACTGCGCCATGGATGTTTCCCTGCACCTTTTATTTTCTAAATGCTGTTTTGTCTGTTTACCACTTAACAAGCCACCAGTGCCTCAAAAAGAAACCCTGCTTTATTCATGCTGTACATAATTACCAGCTATTCAAGGCAGGCTTGTTTTCTGCTCCAAACAATGCAGGGAATTTATGTACGAATAACAGACAGGCTATAGTTTTTGTTAGAAATCCCCTCAGCAGTGTTTGTAAAATCTCTGTCTTTGTTGGCGACAGTTAAATATCTGTTGTGTCGTGGTTCTGTTTTAAGCCTTTTTAAAAAAAAAATTTATAGAACGTATCATTATGATTTTAACCTATAAAATATTTTTGATCGCCAAAGGGAGCAGATCGAGGGTACCGGCTCCTACTGAAGTGTTCAACATTTTTAACGGGGATTTTAGATCATAAACAACATGCAATTTGTTTCAAAAGTGGAAAGCAAATGGTTCAATGGGGTGGGAGGTGTTTGGAAAAATCTGTTTCAAAGTATTATAACATTATAAGATGTGAATATGGTTTGAATTAAGCTGCTCTCCTGCAGCTCTTGCTCTGTTTATGGTGGTTGTTCTTCTGAAAGGACATCCTTTACCCCAGCCTGAAGTATCCTGCAGCTGCTAACACGTTCTCCTTTCTGTCTGTGCTGAAGAGAAATATTCCCAAAGCAACATGAGGCCACCACCATGTTTTCACATGGGGATGGTGTTTTTATAGTAGCGGTGTGGGGGGAAAAATCATTTTGGTGATCGTCATATTCAGGTGCCAGATGTAATTTAGATTTTTCAGTTCCTATTATGGATAAAAAAAACAAAAAAAACAAAAAAAAAAAACATTTTGCTTAAAACAATGAGGGGGAAAATGGGCTACCTCAGCACCATCACTCTGGGTGATAGAGCTGCGGAACCCTTTTTCTGTGTGGTGCAGCACCTTATCTGTAGCTCAGGCAGTCACAGCTGAAGATGTGGACCGACTCAAACCCCAAACATCATGGATACCAAAATAACTAAATGATCAATATACCTTCTGATGAATGTATACAGCACTTGCTTTCTATCTACACATTTAATTTTGATAGCTGGGAAAAATACTGCAATATATATTGATATTGCAATATCTTGACAATATCTTATTGTGACACGTATCGTATCGCAACACCCATGCCAATTCTCACTCCTAGTTTATAGTATTCTTTCATCACACAGTATTTTACTTGTTGGGTAAAAAGTTGCAGCTTGAAATACTTGTTTTTTAAAAGAGGTTTCCCGATATAGCTTTTTAATTTACGTTTTCAAACCAAAATTACAGCTTTTAAAACTGAGCGATTCGATATTAGCATGAATCATGCATTCTTTTATTACTTATTTTGTATTGTAGAATGTTTAAAAATGTGTGATCACGTGATATTACTAAAACACAGAACAAAAGCCAACAACAACAGATGTGGAAACAATTTATCCATTTTCTATTTTGTGATATAATCCGTTTTTTTTTGTTTGTTTGTTTTTTTGTGGCTAATATTAGATAGATATCCGATATTTTAACTGATCAGTACACCACTAGTTTTAAATGTTGTGATTTACTTCTTGTCAGACTATCAACAGATTCTCCAACCTGAATTGTGGATTTATGAGTTCTTTTATAAAAGCAGCCTTTAGCTGCTGGTGCACTTCTTGTCTGTCTATGCTGACAGCAATGCTTTGGAAGGTTTGCAGATTTTACATTGTAGACTGTACATTCAGTTGGCTGTGCTGGATTTTATTGTAATATTAAAGGGAGTTAAATACGGATACAAGCCCAACTTTTCAGATATTATAAACCAGGTATAATTATTTTTCCATTTGCCGTTAGTGTATCAGCTAAAATCAGGATAAAATGATGATGCCTGCTTCAGTTCATTTACTACAGCATGCCAGAGGCAAGACAAAAAACTCGCACTACACGTCTGAGCCTAAGTCTAACGTTTGTTTCTTTTAATGTTGGAAAACTGGATTGCATTTATGAATCTGAAGTCGGATCTGACCCCAATGTGGTGGATGATTCTGATGATGATACAACAGCATGACTGCTATTCCACTACGGGTAATAATTATAATCATTCACAGCTAGTGGTCCTTGTCGCAGGAGTGGGGCACAATGGAAATAATAATTAGGACTTCTCATTTCAGATGCATCGCAGGAGAGTGTACAAAGTATGCACTGTGGCTGCGAGGCTTCTACAACGTACAGCTGTGCGTTTGCTCGTCTGATTCCTGCCGTGTGTTGGCCTCGGCTACGGCAAGCCTTGCTGAGATTTTTATGCAAGCCGTGGGCCTCATTTCAGTATTACATCTGACAACACACACTGTGTATTTTACATTATGACACTGACCCAGTCATGGCTGTCATAAACAAGTAGCTAATTGTAGCATAAAGTGCGTGAAAGGGGCCAGGATCGGGAAGTGACATTTATTCCAGGCTCAGCCCCTGACAGCGACGTTCAGTGACGTGACGAGCCTCTTGTCATGCGCAAATAGACATTTTTCAGCTCGCCATCACTCTCTCTCTCTCTCTCTCTCTGTGTCACTTCGCTCTTCTAACCCATTTCCCCCAGTCATCATTCAGCAACACTGTCAGAGTACAGCCCACATACATCAGAGCTGAGCCGGTAAAACGCTCGACACAACGAGTCAAATATGCACCTCTGGGTAGCGTTTGCTGATAAAAGAGCTAATTTATCATTTAGTCACACAAAGCCCTCCACATTGTGAGTATTGCTGTGTACATTTTTGTGCAGGATTTCTGTCCATGCTGAATAAATTCCAGTCTCTCTGTTTGTTGTGTGGAAATATATGTCTAGAATAGCAAATAAAGAAAAGATGAAAGCAATATAACAGCAGATGAAACATCTCATGCAACTCCTGTTTTTTAATTAGGGCTGTATCCAGAATGATGACCTTTAAAACCTTTAATCTTCACATAATTTCAGTCTGCATCATTAGTGTTTATTTTAGCCATTTTTATGCAGTGGGCTTTAATTAGAGTGAAAATGGGCTGTTTGGTTGCTTCATGCCAAGAAAAAAAAAAAGTTGGGTTCAGTTTATTGTTAACTTGTTAAACTGAGAGATAACTTGTAGCTTTTGCTTTAGAGGTTAACATTTTAAGAGAATAATAATGATAATAAGAGCTGTGCCTGCTTTAAATTAATTTTTCTTTAGATGTCTTGGACACGTTTGTTGACAGAACTTAACAGGTAATTGCAAACTATTCTGATTAGAGCCCAATTTTAGACAGAAACAAGCTGCAAGAAAAGCTTCAGAATTAAACATTCACTGAGGTTTAAGGAAAAATCCTTTAAAGTCTTTTAAGATACAACAAATGTCAGTGACCAGAATTTTCTGAAGCTGTAGCTGTCAGGGTTAAAACAGCACTACTTACTAAATGTAATTACATGTAGAATTTTCACATTAGTATTTACATTTTAAAGTAATACTTCCAAAATGTGCACACTAAATTAGGAGCTGTGCATTAAATTAAATAATTTTTGTAACGCTTGGACTCCTTGTTGGAAAAAACATAAAACATAAATAAAAGCAGCACTACCGTGATCTCAAACAACTGTACAAAGTCAGTTCTATCAAATAATACAAACTACATGCTGTTTAGTGCTGTTTTACCAACAGACCTTTAAAAAAAATTCTTTAACAATACAATATTGCTCTAAATGATCAGGGTGGTACATGGCCAGTTCTAGATAGAGGCCAACGGTGGCCAGTGCCCCCATATAACAGGTCCTAGCCCCTGTAAGGGCCCCTGCTCTGAAAACATACACTACAAAAAACTGAAAATACAAATTATCTTGGCAGATCATCTTATTTACCTCCTCTAATTATGGTTAATGTATTTATTTTATTAAATTATACTTATTTAGATCAGTTTTTGCAGAATAGTCCTAAATCAATGTCTTATGATGATATGCACCGACAGAACAGTCTATTACTGATTTGTGCTTTGGACTAATTCAGTATTTCAATTCTTTAACAATTAATTAGAAATTGAGGTCAGCTTTAAGGTTCCGCCAAATTAAGATAGAAACACAGTTTTCTTCTTTTTTTTCTTCTTCTTCTTTCAGGAATCTGCAACCTTGGCTTTGTGGCTAACTTAATATGTTAAATGATCCTGATAATGGACTCACAGTAATTTATAAACAGTGATCTTAGTCAATTAATTTTTTCTACTTTTGCAGTTTTTTTACCCAAATAGTAGAGGCCACCACTTAGAAAAGCTAACTTTTTACTTCTAGGTTTTATGCTTATCAGAAATTGTGCTGTGCACAATGGATGTGAGCATCCAGACCCCTCTGGCTTTTAGAAATCTTAGCGATTTGCTCTGTGTTTCTGATGTTGCTCTTTGCCAAGCCAAAAGCTAATCGCATGGACGATGGGAATCTGTTAAAATGAGGCTTGAGAGTTTGGAATATTGTTGGTATTGATGGATGTGTTATCTACTGAGACATTTTAAGTTCCTCAGTAGAATCAGGAATATTTACAGGCACTAAACAAAAGGAAAAGCTTCTAGACGTTGATGGCTTTAGCACGTTTGCTCCTATTATTGCATAAAATTTCTGCAAGTCATGTTTTTCCATCTGGATGATTAGAGCCAATCAGAAGTAATCAGTCCTGATTTTGTATTTTTAATCAGCCTTGATGGTTTGCCATAAGTTTGGAAAAACATCAAAACCAGATTTATGGAAAAACAACAAAGACAATTACAACAGTTTGCACTCATGAAGGTTTTAGTTATGCTTTGCAAGCTTTTTTAAATCAATTAGATTATGCATGGCTGCAATGTTTTACAAATGTAAGATATGATTTATTATATTAGATACATACATTTTTTCCCCCACAAAATTTTACATGTGTTGTGGATTTTAAAATGACTCCCTTCCAAAGCAAGACCCTGTCAGGGTTTTCTGATGTTTTTTTATTGATTTACATCCATTTATCCAAAGCCTGTTTTTTTTCCCAGATCACAATGGATTACTGTATTTTGCAAGCAACATGAGAGTTTTTGTTCAAGGATTATCAGCATCATTTGCTATTAATAAACAAAGTGATCTAGTGGGGCTGTAGCTGTAATCCATTACATCCCTTACAAGAAGAGTAAACAAGTTACACATGTTTGGTACAAGAAAATACTGAAACGAAAAACAAACAAACATGCATTTATGCAAATAAAAACAGAGCCATCCCCTAAGAATGTAAAAACAGAACAAATAATATCAGATTATTAGCATTGCATTTATAAGTTTACAAAGTTTACCTTTATTATCCTCATGGTTCAAGAAATGAATAAATGTATTTTTTAATACATTTTAGACATAAAGGAAACAGCAAACTGCACTCAACTCCAGGCTGAATTTAAATGAGACAATTCATCTTGGGTTTCCTGAAAAGAGAGATTAATGGGTTTCTAAGTTGTGTTGAGCCTTAAGTCAAAGTTTGCAATAATTTAAAGGTGGCTTCCATTAAACTTTGCTAGATTACCGCAGGATATAGAGCTATAGAATGCACACACAGCTTCTTAACCGTCACTTTGGTTGTTTCTCTTCTCAGGAAGTGGATCAGCAAATGCCTCTGCCTGTGTTGGTTTTTGAAAACTTCAAATAAAATATTTTATACTTAAAATGTTCGAATACCAGATTTTTCCTAATTGGTTTTACATTTTATTAATATATAACATATCACAGATTAGAAATGGGAGAATGCAACATTTTTTCTTGAATCACTCGTACGACTTATTTAAGAACAAATTTGTTCGTACGAACACATTGTTCTTAAGGCTAACATATTTGAGCTTTTTTTGAATAAAAAAAACATATTTTTTATTATTAGTGAGATTATCTTTAAGGATATTTTCACTACAGAATGACATTAAAATAATTAGAATCTTTTATTTTAGATTTTTTGTTGTTTTTGGCTGAGAATAATGTAGATTTTTTTTTATCAAATAATATTCTGTAGAAGAAAATCCACACATAATCTTCATGAATGTTTTGTTTTCCTTATTTTATAAGATAAAAATACCAATAAAAAATACCAATAAACTTCCTATAGCAAATTGCCTTCTATATTGATTCATGGTCGATATAAGATATCCTCCATTATAAGGCCTCCATGTTTTACCTGGAAAAACTGGTAGGACGTGACAAAAACTACTGTACTTCATTGTGAAAAAATGAAGGAAAAATAAACAGAAAATTGAAGATTATAAAACTGTATTTATGATCAAGATATAAAATAGTTTATAATATTTTCTGTCTGAACTGACTTTATGGCCAGTTGTTTGCTTAACCTGTAAATGTTGACTGTAGCCAACACTAACCTGCCGTTTTTACTTAGGGTAAGCTAGTTTTTTGTAACATGAATAAATTGATTCTTCTAATCTGAACTAAAGTCATTAATACACAGATTAATACTGATGTTCCTTTATAGTTTAATTTTATCATCATTTCTAGAACCTGCCTTTAGAAGAGGTTTATTGAACTCTGATTAGGGTCACTGTGTAGTTAAAAATGTCCGCCTGTGTAAAATGATGAGGCTTCTTCTGGCCTTTTCACTAATAAATAACACTGCTTTTGACCCAACATTTGGTTAAACATAATCAAATTCTGTTTAAACAAAATAAACTTAGAAAGTAGGTTAAATATATAACCTGTCTGCCTTTTGTTTGCAATGAAAACATTGAAGTTTAATACTGCTCTTCTTAGCCCTACTTACATTTTTCTAGTTGCTCATAGAAGATATAAGATATTAGCTCTTGAGCTTCTTTTTTATATTTTCACCTCCTTTTTATTATACGGTTAAAAATGCAACAGCTCATTATTCATCAGTTCTGAAACTGTGGCCTCCACGAAAGCAAATCTCCCTCTAACTCAGATTAAATGTCTGTAGCTGCAGGCTCTCTGTGGTAGGACACTGACTGGCACTTACTGAGAGAAGTCTGTCTAGCTCATTTCAACACCGATAGTCTTTGGCCGACTACAGCAGCTCACACAATTACAGATCTGCGGTTCGCATAAAACATCCAGGAGAAAGGAGAATGTACAGTCTATTAGCTGAGAATGTGGGCCTCTTCACCTTAACATGGGCATTTTGCAAGAAAGAGATTTTCTGCTCCGTTTGCACTAAAGATACACTGATCACGCTTTTCATCACCCATACATGTTTTCTGTTCATAGGTCTGAGCTGTTTATTCTGATTCCTGCAGATTTATGCATTTTTTAAGGGCTTCCATGCATTAAAATTGATGCACTTCCGTTTCTTTTACAGAAACAATGAATAGAGAAATTATCTTTATTTTTTCATCAGCGCATGCAGCCATACCCTAAATCTTCTTATTTTAAATAAAGTGAAAACACTAAAAAGTGATTGAACTTTTCTTTCAACTGAAAAATAGTGTCAATTAAGTACTTTAAGATTTTTTTAACACTGAGCTGCAATACTGTGGGACTAAGGCTTTCCCGTGACGCTGTAAAATACAGCATGTAAAAATAAACAACTATCTTCTAGGGCTTCTCAGCTCTGCGATGTCCCTCTCTGGTCAGTCTATCATTTAGTCATTTGCTTTTCTATTTAGAAATGAATATAAAAAAAAAAACAGGTGAATGTTTTATTTTAAAAATTCCAAATAGAAATTAAAAATTAAAAAGTGTTTCTTTTTTCTGTGTCGAATGGAATAAGCAAAACTTATAAATTGAGTTTTTTTTTCTGTTTTGATTATCAAAAAAATAACAGAGAAATGAAGAAATTTGTTGTCACTTCATAAGAGCACCAAGTTTGTCAAGGTGTCTTTTGAACCTTACTAAGTTATTATTTTAAACATGGAAAAACACGGTTTGTCATCTGCAGAAATCTCAGCCCAGATGTTAGAGGATGTTCAGCAAGAAACGTGAGATTTAGCCATGAAAATGGATTCAATGGTCTGCATTTGAACCATTGGTTTAAGGACCAACTCTTACATCCTGAGCCACAAGATTGCAAAACCTGTTAATTTTTCTCTCAGAACATCTTCCTCTCTTACTTACTTGTGATGCTCCCTGTCAAATTTGGTGCTCTTGTGAAATAAGTGACTAGATCTGCTCCCTGGAAAAACCAACAACTTGTTCTTTGTTATCTATTTCTAAATGGAAAATCAAATGATGAAAATA
This sequence comes from Cyprinodon tularosa, assembly GCF_016077235.1. Taxonomy (NCBI): domain Eukaryota; kingdom Metazoa; phylum Chordata; class Actinopteri; order Cyprinodontiformes; family Cyprinodontidae; genus Cyprinodon; species Cyprinodon tularosa. The sequence goes on along the minus strand of NW_024039141.1, from coordinate 1,307,429 downwards.
TACTCTGATAGACAAAATCAATGTAATCAAGAAGGTATTTCTTATTTTTCTTTCATAATTCACTAATGATTTATTCCCCAAAACGTACAGAGCATTGATGGAGTACCTAATTTTATTAAACTCTTAACTTTTTTTCTTTACCTGTCGAACCAACCAAGGCTTTAAATTGAGATTCTCTTTATTAAACCTAACCTTGCACTGCAAGCTGGATTGTTGCGAGATCCGAGTTTTCATTCTCACATCAAATCCATCTTGAAAGACTCCTGCTAATACGTGCTTCTCATAACAACCAGCGGGTCGGACCAATGACGTGCCAGCAGCGTTTTTTGGGGCGGGACATGTAGGAATGATGACAGTCAGAAGGGCCTTGCCAAGGCATAACAAAGATGGCTACGCTGGAGAACTCACCTGTCAAAAAAGGAGGAAAGGGAAGCACTTTGTGCATTTGAAAGATGTCTGTGCTTTTCTTCTGAAAGTATCTGGTGAAAGTTTGATTTATCAGCTTATTCCGCTAGTTGTGAAAACACTCAAGAAGCTACTGTATAGATGATTTGCTGCTATGATTGGTTGATTGCGTATTATGGAAGGCGGGTACTAGCTGGCACATCATCCAATCAGCTCGAAGTCCCTCCTTTCACGTAGCGACTGAACGGCGGCCATCCCAGATGGATAACGTAGACCTCTAATCAGTTCTACACATTTCAATCAGGCTGCTGCAAGGTTATATTAAACCTAACATTCACTTAAAAATCAGGTGTTTGTTTTACTTTATTTTAAAAACATTTTAAAAAGAGGACATTTAAAAACCCTGCTCTGCACATAAATTTATATGCTTCTTAAAAAGCTATAAATGCTACAAAGGAAAACTTCTAACATGCACAGATGGACTTTCTATGCTGAAAACAGCTAATGTTGTTAAGTAGGCTTTACTAGTTAAACCACATCTGTACAACTTTTTCACGACTCTGTTTCCTTTCAGCTTGAAATTTTTCTGTAATAAGATAAAAGGTTCCAAAGAAGACCAGAGATATGACTGATTTTGGAGCCCACCACTACTTTAGCCATGCATGGGCTCTTCTTTTTGTTTTTAAAGAATTTTAAAGAATGTGCAGATGAAAATATGAAGAAAAAGTATTGATAACATCAAGATAGGATGAGTCCTTTGTCATGTTTGGCTTTAGGTGCCGCGCCCACATGCAGAAACACACTCGGGAAAACAGTCACAGTCTCGGGGTCTTTATTTACACTTAGTCAAACAGATCACAGAGATTATGGCAACCAAAAACCACTAGAACTGGAGCGCTGCCAGGAAACCGGTCTCGTCTAAGGAGGATAGAGAAGAGGTTAGAACGCGGAGAATCTGGAGGAAGAAAACAACGGATCTGAGCTTACCACAGAGCGCGGACACCGGACCGGGAGGGAGCAGTGAGAACTCGGCGCTGCCTGATGGTGATGTGACAGGCGTGGCGTGACCAGAGAGCGGGGGAATGTGGAGTTGTCCGAGCAGCCTCCGGGAATCCGGGGATCAGAACCAGCGGGAGGAACCAGGGAGAAGCGGGAGGCCAGGGACCCACAGACTGGGTGACCAACCTCGATACTCCTGAGAGGACCTGGAAGGATCCGCCACGAGAGGAGGTGATGACTCACGAGAGAGAACCTGGGAGACACAAACGTAGGAGTATGAGCCAGAGAGAAGGTAGGTTAGGCGAAAGGCCGTGGCCGATCAGGCATACCGCAATGGTAACACTCTGGCGTCCTCCTGCTGTCTGTGCGCTGCTCAAATAGTGCAGGGCCGGTGCTGCTGAACCACTAGCAGGTGTGCGTGCCCCGCCCTCCAGTCAACGACAGACACCTGTGAAGGTAAACAGAAGAGGCCGAGGCCTGACATCCTTAAGAACCAGAAGGTTTTTGTAGGTTTTTTTTCTACTGCTCTCTCTCAAAGATAATTCACTTATATCCTAGATATGCTTTCTTTGATTTTTTTAAAATATATTTCAGATTAAACCTCCAAGTATGTGCAGATAAATATGTTTTCACTCTAGCATGATATGAAGCAACTTTTATATTCCTAACGAGGAATTTCAATGAAGCAAATTTACTGAAGTCTTCTTCACCAATGTGGGCTTTTTGTTGCTCAAGTCGTCGCTCTGTTTCTGTCTACTTGGCTAAACACTTTGGAGATCACAACAACAGGTATTTCTGTTTTTGTATTCAAATGGGGTTGTGCAGAACATACAGTCCTTTGATATCTGTCTCAGAGATGCTTTTGCAGGAGCAGCGTCGCACTTTTTTTTGCTTTTTGTGTGCACTCTCTTTGGATTTGCTGATGGTTTATTTATGCTTGCAATTCCATCGAGACGGACTCTTTGTAAGGGTAGACGCATCCATAGGAGGATCTAATAGGTTTAAAAACTGCTATCAAAGATATATGCCGCTGCAATGTTTTGGCTCAAGTGATGAGGCCTCTGGAGAGATTGGGTAATCTGTGTCTCCTTTGTAGGATATGTGTGTCTTTCTGTGCATAAATGCAAACAAAAGCTCACTTTTAGGAAGGAGGAAAAAGAAATTCTCTGGATAGACTGTTAATCTCTTGCTCCCCTCTTTCTGGACCTAGTGACCTAACACGAAAATTAGCAGAAACAAACAGTCTCTGTGTCTTTGTTATGCTTTTACAGATCTGCCCACAACAACTAAGACTCCACAATGAATGCAGTGACAGCGTGCCAAGCATTCAAAAACACCAGTGTGTACTATACGTACACATTTTGGCCCCCTGAGCTTCTTACGTGGGCATAGAAGTTTTTTTTTTCTGTATTGGAGAGAGTCAGTCCGGGTTTATATTACAATAAAAATCCTTTATTTTTTTTTTGTTTTTTTTAAATATGCATTTTTAAAAACGCAAAACGAGTGAATGCAGTTATTTGGATAACCAGTGCCCACAAGGAACACATGTTGAGAGGACAAAAGGCTTATTGTTAAAAGGAAGGTGAAAGAATGTATTAAAAAAAATATAAAAATTGCAATAATTTACACTTTGGCTCTATCTCTGGGGGGTTTACGAAATGTTAATTTAGGCCTCCCATTATAAAATGTATTTAAGTGAGACTAAGAATTAATTCCATTAATCTTCGAGGCAGCTGGGGCTTCTGTATCCGTCGAGACAGTTTTCTACTCCCTCCCGAGACCTGTGGGTTTTCCCATCACTTTTAAAATCAATTACCTCTCTGCCTCCCTCGCCACTCCACCTCTCTAAGCACTCTTGTCATATTCTTCATTAGAAAACCTCAACACTTCACCTATAGTGCACAATGAACACCTCATCCAGAACTCGGTGTGTTTTAAAGTGTTCTCCGAGTGCCTCGCTCTGATTTATTAACATGTCTTACACAGGTGCCGACTCCGGCCTGTGCAGGAGCTGATATAAATAGGAAGACGCTCTGCTCCCAGTTTACCTGTTAGTCCATGACGAAGGCTTTGAGAAGCAGCGGGCGCCCCTGGGGGGGCATCATGTTATTCTCCCTCGCACGCCATCTCACAAACTTCTCAGGGCGCTAACTGAGGGGAATAAGCACGGATGGGCTTGACGGCTGCTTCCTATTTTAGTCGTCTGCAGGTAGGCGGATGAGTTGAACTGTGGAGGATCTCTGTGCAGCGAAGTCTTTGTCTAATTAGTTTGTCTAATTATGTCTTTGTGCTGGAAATTTCCCAAATTAGTGGTATCGTGCAGAATGTGAGTGTGCTCATTATGGTTGTCATGAGAATTGTTGCGGCACTTTGAGAAGAAAAGAAAGAAAGAAAAAAGGAAAAGGGAGCTTAGGGGTGTCACTGGACCCCGAAAGATCTCCAGCCTTGTCGAAATGCCTTTATCAAAAAACAAATACAGTATCTCAGCTAGGGGAAATGCAGCGCCAAGATCCGTTCCAAAAAAGAAAAAAAATTCACTGAGAAGATGATACTTTAGCCAGCAAAAACACCCTTCCCTGTGCATAGGCTGCAGCTATTTCTGGCAGACCATGAAAAAGGTCTCCTTTGATTTGCCGACGTGTCAGCTGTGACATCGTCACAGCATCTGGGGTTTAGGTGTCTCATATGCAGGCACCGTTTGGCTTCTTGCAAGGTGCTGCGGTGTCGCTCTCATTCCTTGAGACCCTAACACTGATACTGTATAAAGGTGGTAACATTTCTGAGACATGCATTGAAGGTGTATACTACTGGTGCTGCAAAATCTGATGATATGATATGAGATGAAGAGATAAAGCCTCTTCATAAAAAAATACTAGGGTGCGCAATATAATAAAGGGGGATAACAGGAAAAAAAGGGTGTTTTTCCACTTTGCTTTTCTTCAGAAAAATCTAAACCTTATCCTGGAATAAATAAATCTTACTCCACTTCTGCTCCATTTCTAACCACCTCAATTAAACTATCCAGGCTTTTCGTAATTCTTTTTATTTTTTTATTTTACCAGAAAGAATAATTTCCATTATTTTTAATGGCTGCAAGAAGTAGCTCTTGGATTTGAATCCCAGTCTGAAGTCTTTAGGCATTGAATTTTCTGCTTCTCTCCAGCTACTTCCACTTCATCCCACGGTTCAAAAACATGACTTTTACGTTAGTTGGTCTCTCTAAATTGCCTTAAGGTATAATTGTTTAGTGAGCATGGCTTTTTGAACAAAGTGTGCCCCGGCTCTCACCCATTGACCTCGGGCACCAGGCACCCCCGCAGCTCTACTAGTACAGGCAGGTGTAGACAGTAGATTAAGAAAGAAAAAGCCTTTGTATTACCCAGCCCTCTTTACTTTACCAAAAAAAAAACCTTTAAAAAAACTGTAGGAAGTCCTATTTGCAGTGTGCTGCAAGGGAAATTCAGCAAATATGAGTAAAAGGATCTTGTCTAATGACATAAATGTAACTTTTGCTGTGTTTGGCATCGGTTTTTTTCACTTTGACCTCCTGGTCAGAATTATTGGAACAACATAAAGCCAGAGTTACAGTTCAGAGTGAAACTTATGATATCTAGAGGCTGTGGTTCACCTCTTGCATCTGACTCTACAAGCTCCGATGCAGGTTGTTTTTCTGTCACTCTGACTGTGTGGAGGAACTGAGTCACGTTTCTTTAGATCTGTCACGACGTCTCACAAATGGAAACAGTGTCCCGCATTTGACTGGTTCAAACTATCCATCCATTTTTCCCCCCGTCACTCTTATCCAAAGCAGGGTCGTGAGGGGTGCTGGTGCCTATCTCCAGCTGTCAATGGGCGAGAGGTGAGGTACAACCATTCACTCACACCTAAGGAGAATTTAGAGAAGCCAATTAACCCAACAGTTCATGATTTTGGACTGTGGGAGGAAGCCGGAGTACCTGGAGAGAACCCACAAATGCACAGGGAGAACATGCGAACTTCATCCAGAAAGACCCCGGGACAGGAATCGAACCCGGAAACTTCTTGCTGCAAGAATATACCCACTGCTCCATTGAGCAGCCCTGGTTCAAAGTATGAAAAGTCTAAATTAACTGCTGCTTTTCTTAAATATAAAGAAAGCAGAGCTGCTGTCATTATCACAGCAGTACCCCACGTCATGTCCAACCTGAGCACCATGCTCTTAAAACAAAACAAGACAGTTAAAGTATTTTATTATATGCAAATGTCATGGAAACTAGATTTAAACAAAGCCTGTGAACCTGTAACCTGACTCCGCCAGATGTATTTGCTCCGCATATCCATCCGGAAACCTTCGGTTGAAGTAATTTTGGGAAGGGGCGAAAATATTGGTTAGCTGATTGGCCTATGTTGGTGATAGACGGGCCAAATAAACCAATCAGATCAACGAAGCATATGACGTACTAACAGCCAGGCTACTCTTGCCGAAACCAGTCGGGAGAAGAGCAAAAACATCTCCACAAAAGCCTCCAGAGCAGTGTTTTGCTCTTCTTTCACTGAAGAAATACTCTGTAATTCCGATAAAACTTGCTCGATAGCCACGCTAACGCTAGTTTCATCGGCTGAAGCCGCCATGTTCTTTAGACTGAATTGTCGCACTTCTCGTTGCTTCACACCTCAACCCCCCTCAAAGCCAACGCTGATTGGACGTTCGTTTGGTGAACGGCTCCAAATTTTCTTCAACGGAGAGTCTCCAGACTGATTAGCGAGTGAAATCTTGAAAGGTCGCGAGATCAGGATGGTCTCACGAGGCTAGTGAACCTGTTAATGACTGGATGAGGCCAGTGAAAGGGGATCCTCGGAACTTTTTTGTGAAGATGGTATTTTTTACACTTCATACAGCCAGAAGAGTGATGTAAAATAACACTGTAAAAGTGAGTCACACAAGTAACATGCAGCTGAAAAAGCCATGCATGTCTTTCATTGCCCCTCATTAGCATCCTTGATGTCCCGAGTTTTTTCTTAGAAGCTCAAAGACGTTCCTTGTTTCACTTTATCTGTTATCTACTCCTGAAGTCCTGCAATGGGGTTAAGTACTCTGTTTATTGAAATGTTTTGTTCTTTTTATATCTCCTGCTTTATTTAACCATTCAAAGATTTTGCTTAGTATTTTTCCCCACAGCGGACGTGTTTTACTGTGTCTCTCCCATCCTGTCTGACTCATGACACTCCTGTCTCTGGTCGAACCGAAATAGACCAGGGATCTGCCTCGGTCGAAGCTTCACAAGCAGAGGTGCACAGAATCATGTGCAGTCTGACCATCCCCATCCGTTTCAATGAGATGCAATCGCCATGACTTCATACATCCAAATTTTACGCTGTATTGGACACTAATTTGTGTCCCGTGCATTCTGGTTTTCAGACTGAGCGAGTTAAAGATAAGACATATATTGAATTATGCTTGTAAATTGATGCCAAAGACAGGCTGTAAAACTGTAAAGCTGATAAAGACAACATTAATAGCAGCTAAATGTGATGCTAAAAACTCTTGACTCAGGTTTAACAGAAGAATTTGTCATTTTAAGGTGATGAAATGTGAACCGTGTTTTGAAATCAAACCCATTGTGTTACTGCTGAGGCTCAGGAGCTTTCTGAGCTGAGCTAAAGCAGCATTTTTACCTCTGACTGTTCTGATATTTAAGCTTATCGGTTAAGAATACAGGTAAAAAGCTTGAATTACATGTAAAAAAAAAACAAAAAACCTGAAAATGTCAATCAATGCAATAAAAACATGCTTTTGTTTGTTCCCAAGGAGAAACAGAATCCCAGGCTAATGGACTTGTCCTCGGTGGTGAAAAATGTCTTTGACAAATAAAAAGATTTTTATATTCCCTCTGTTTTATATTTGTCAGCTAGCAGCTTTCTTAAGTGAAGAGAAAACAGAGATTTAGTGATTTGCTACCCTAAACACATTTGGGATGGAGGATAAAAGTTTGCCCAGGGCCTCTTTAGGTCATCATCAAGTATACATCCAGGTTGAGGTGAACAAATTGGCCTTTTTTTCTTTCCAGTCTTTTTCCAACATCCCTCGTTCCCTTCGTTTTACCTCCTCTCCCTTTCCTCACCCCTCTGCTGGGCCTACAGTAATTGGTATTCCGAGTGGCAGCTGGGATCCATACAAACATAACAGACAGAGAGAGACAGCAGGAGAGAGAGGCAGGGTATATATATATGTGTGTGTTACCGTGTTTGTGTGAGTGAAAGAAAGACATGGAGGCAGAGAGAAAGAGAAAGCCAGCAAGTCAATACGCTGGTTCATTAGAGCAGTGAGTCACAGTGGCCGCTGCCTCGTTTGTTTGTGTTTGTCCAATACAGTTTCTTAAGGAGAGGCCACCGTCGCTGTCCGCTCACACTGGCACCTGACAGCAACACACCCCAGGCCGCCTGTTTTTCTCTGATACGTCCTGTTTGGACATCCCTGCCTATTAAATGATTACAAAATCAATAGGTGTGAATAAGGCATGGGCCTTTTCTCAGGATATGCGGGTAATGTTTACTTACTGAACCTTTGTGAAACATTTCATGAGAACTGGGAGCAGGGATTAGATGAGGGCTTCATGGAAAAACTGTTAAAACCAACATGTCTGTGCAGAGAAATTAAAGTGACATTAGATTCGTGTTCATAAATCACTCAGTCTCATTATCTATCAAAATCAGTATGTAGATTCAAGACTTTCCAGGGAACTTTCATTTTCATTTAATTTAACTGTTTGTTCTGCTGCTTTTTGCCGGGATAAAACATATTTACCCCCAGTGAAATCCTTTAGGGGGAGGGTGCCACTTTTTTAATTTTTCACTTTTGACAGATTTAGTCTAAGATTTGCAGAGAAAGAGTTAGGATTAGTTGAACTTTAAAAAAATCATTTTATTAATTAACGTATATAACCTGAAAATGGTCAGCGGCTAATATTTCTGTTCACTTTAGCAGTACAGTTTTACTCATTAACTGCTTATAGCTATTTAATACCTGAAAGAGGAAGTTAGTCCTTTAGTCAGAGGACTATTTTAAGGTAGAAAACGGTTTTATTTAAAAATGAAAAGCTGCAGCTTCAGACTTTAATCCTCCTTTGGGACGTATCTCCCTGCCCTCAAATAATTATTACCTCTTAATGTTCAAAACTTCCTATGTAGGGATTATAAATCAGTTTCACAATATAAACCCAGTGAAATGATTACAGGTTATGGCAAAGTTTGAGTCCTGAAGATAATTATCTGTCCTTGATTCTCCCTTCCTGTGCTTCAACACTAAAGTAAAAAGTAAAATTAAAGGCCTAGCTTACTTTACTAACCTCTTAATGACTCTACGATTAGCGAGTGTTATTTGTAAGTTATAAAATATAACAGTTGTGACGGAATAATTGCTTGTTTATTTTGTGCGTATTGCGGAGAACTGTGCCAGGAGCTTCTGTCCCACTGAGATAGATGTTGGTAAAAAAGGGAGGTTAGTTATCGCTGAGAGATGCTTTGGATTCTTCAAGCGGAATGCCCAAAAAAACAAAAAAACAAACAAAAATAAAACAAGGGGAAGAAAAGAAAAAACAAGGCTTTTTAGCTTGTTTTGAGTAAATTCACATCTAAGTTGAACGGGCTTCATTACATCTGATAATGAAACTTTGCACACATTATTGCTGCCGCTCACTCAACAGGAGCTACATGGAAGTATAATTGTTTAGATGCTATCCGGTTATCTATAAAGTTATTCAGGGTGACCTCAAATCATTTTATTTATTTATGCTAACATATTTAGCAACATAGTCAACACCATTACTGTGGAAGGTGAAGCTTTAACCGATCTTAAGCGTTCTGAGGCGTATCAGCAATTGAAGCCATATAAAATCGTCTGCTTTTGCTTTAGCATGCTGCTAACAACTGAGTGTTTGCTCAGTCGGAGCCACGCTGGGGCTGAGTTCTTGTGTTGTTGCAAGAAATATAGGGAGCTGGCCGCTTAAGTGTTCCTGAATTTCTCAGATATGCAACTGTAATATTATTGGAAAGAAAAATACAATATTTATCCGTAATATGACTTTTTCTATGCATTTGAATCTGTTTATAAATAATCATAACTAATAATATTACTTGAACTTTATTGCTCACGGCTGCCATTGTGGGGCGCCTGGGGAGCAGTGTGGGGTTAAGGGTCTTGCTCAGAGAGCCAGAGTGGCAGTCTGTGGGAGTGGGGCTCGAACTCAGAACCTCAGGATTCCAAACTATATGCCCTATCCACCTGGTCCCCACTCCCCAACTTAAAGGAATAGTACACCCAAAACATGATTAGCCTTCATTTTCTACTCACCCCCATGCTGAACAACACTCTGGAGTACTTTTTTGATATCTCAAATGCATCTGGAGATCTGGGAGGCTTCTTGCTGTCTGCTGACATTCAAATAATGGAGGTCTATGGTGCCCGAGGCAGAAAGGTCCATAAAAGTCCACAAAAAACGTGTCAATATTCCTCCATACTGCTCGTCCAATGTATTCCAAGTGTCCTGAGTGGGTAGCATCCAGAATTTACTCGAAACGAAGTCATTTAGAATGTTTTTAGAGCATAAACAGTAGTGTATAGGATTTCCTGAAAGCGCGCACATGCGCGTTCACGACGCTACGGAAGCCGGCAGACCAAACCAGCGCATTCAGCTCGGCAAAGAACTCAGTCTCTTCCTCAACACTGAAGTCCTCAGACATTTTTCTTTCGTTGTTTCTTTCTTTGCACAGGTAAACAGCACCTGCCGGCTTCCGTAGCGTCGTGAACGCGCATGTGCGCGCTTTCAGGAAATCCTATACACTACTGTTTATGCTCTAAAAACATTCTAAATGACTTCGTTTCGAGTAAATTCTGGATGCTACCCACTCAGGACACTTGGAATACATTGGACGAGCAGTATGGAGGAATATTGACACGTTTTTGTGGACTTTTATGGACCTTTCTGTCTCGGGCACCATAGACCTCCATTATTTGAATGTCAGCAGACAGCAAGAAGCCTCCCAGATCTCCAGATGCATTTGAGATATCAAAAAAGTACTCCAGAGTGTTGTTCAGCTTGGGGGTGAGTAGAAAATGAAGGCTAATCATGTTTTGGGTGTACTATTCCTTTAATATGTTAATTTTGAATTTGACTATTTTTAAGATGCAGTTTTCTTATGTGGGTTCAGGTGAAGGTTGGGGTTGACAGGGTTAGGAATTCATGGAATGATCAACAAAGAAAATAAATTAGTAGTTCATATAAATAATAATTACCGTAATTGACATTAGGTTTAAGATTACTTCAAAATAGGAGTTAACAATCACGACTGTGTACATGTCAAACAGCACGTAAATGTAGAATAGGTTATCAATCATAGGATGTAACTGAGTTGATGGTTATTTCTTTAACCTAATATTCAAACTTATTTTCTTAGCTGTGATTTTACTCTTCTTCAAAATCCAACATTGTTCTTCCAGTGGTCATGGCCAGAGCACAGTATGAGGTAAGGATGTTCCTCCTTTTCCTTCTCGTTGACCAGAGCAATGGAGGAAACATACAGGTTGTTTTTCTCAGTGGCCAATTACATTTTAGATTCAGCAGCCAAATCCAACGTGGTTCCCTGTGTGCTGATTCAGCAAAGGCCAAAACTATTCACACCCCTGGCAGCTTTAGATGTTGGTTTTAGTTTCATTTAACTGATATTTTTGGTCATCCATCCATCCATCCATCCATCCATCCATCCATCCATCCATCCATCCATCCATCCATCCATCCATCCATCCATCCATCCATCCATCCATCCATCCATCCATCCATCCTTCCATCCTTCCTTCCTTCCTTCCTTCCTTCCTTCCTTCCTTCCTTCCTTCCTTCCTTCCTTCCTTCCTTCCTTCCTTCCTTCCTTCCTTCCTTCCTTCCTTCCTAGTCCTGTCAGGGTCGTGGTGAGGTCAGCGCCTATCTCCGGCAGTCTGTGGGAGAGTGGCGGGGTACACCCTGGACAGGTTAGGGTTAGGTTGTCGCAGGGCAGCACGGAGACTCACAAAGACACACGACCATGCACACTCACTCACACCTAAGGAGAATATAGAGAAGCCAGGACATTTCAGCCCTTTCCTCTTAACCTACCTCTCTCTCTTTCAATATCCTCACAAGTGGTTTGCCTTAATCAAGCCGCGACCAGAGAACAGTCCTCTTGTCTTTGTTATTTTTTTGTTTTCCTCAGAAAATCCACTTTCATACTTTCAGTCATGTTTTTGGACTGTTTGAGGAAGCCAGAGTACCCAGAGACAACCCGCGCACTCTCAGGGAGAATATGCAAATTCCATGCGGAAAGACCCTGGGGGTAGAAATTGCTTTCAAGGCAACAGTAGTTTTTGTTTTGAATAAGAAATAATATAATATAACTTAAAAAAGGACTAAAACAGCCTAAAAAACATTAAGAATATAAGAAGTTTAAAACTGTGTTATTTTTGTTTCTTGCCTTTACATTTGATAGAGATTGCATTTTGTTATTTATAGTCTTCTGAGTCATCAGTGAAGGCCTCCTTAGTGTCACCCTGATCCTTTGCTCTCCCCACAGAGTTTTTACCCTTTTATTTTCTGGTTCTTTATTTGAAAGAATGCTGACAAGAAGCAGGCTTTTAAAGAGAAGGGAAGAAATGCAGCATAAGTCAACAGGCCAGGACTTGGACCTGTGAAGGGCACGTTAAGGATGGGGTTTCATGCTTTACCCTTGCGCCCCCTTTGAATCACTTTTCCCACAGTTTCTTAATGAGCTTGGCCAATCAAACAACACAATATCAAACATAAAGATGGCGTTAAACCTTAATTTATCAGGATTTCTGTGTAAATTACCGTAATTTTCAGACTATAAGCCGCACCTGAATATGAGCCGCAGAAGCTAAATTGCATGATTTGTACATATACAAGCAGCACATGACTGTAAGCCGCAGGTTTTTTTTTATGTTTAATTACCATATGGTTCATGCACAGAGAGGATTGTTGGGAAAGAGGCAACTGTTTGGGGAAGCTCCTATTTATTAACATTTCAACACAATTGAATTGAGACAATTCCTTCTGCCGGCGTCTCCAACGTCTCACCATCGACTCGTTGATTCCAAAGTTACGTGCAGCGGTTCTATTTCCTTCGTTTATTGCCAAATTGACTGCCTTTAACATAAAAGCTGCATCATATGCATTTCAATGTTTGTTTTCCATAATGAGGGTGTCACACAAACTGTCTTGTGCTCGCAATGTCTGTCTTTCTCGGGGTCTGCTTCAGGAGGACGTCCGTATTCCCGCCACTTGGCTACTTGTGTGTTGAAGCAAATGTGAAGTCAACAGGGTGGATGGTAAAATCCATAGATTTAGGTACCGTATTACCCTAGTGGCCGTTAGCTGTAAAAGTCCATTGATAAGCCACATTGTTATATAAGCCGCAAGGTCGAAAAATGGTCGAAAAATGGGGAAAAAGTCGCGGCTTATAGTCAGAAAATTTACGGTAATGGATTTCACTTTTGGCACATGTTGAACGTGCTTTTCTGAAGCCTAGAGTTCTGACTAATTATCAGTACGAATTATGGAGTATTATGGAGAAATGACTAGAAACAATAAGTAGGAATATGATCTTTACTGTTTATTACTTATCTCACAAATACCGTAGTAAGAAAACCAAACTTTTCCACAGAAATTGACAATGAAGTTTGCCTAAGTCTAAGAAATTGCACCGAGGGTCAATCATAGAGCAGCACTGTCAATATTAGGGCAGATAAAGAGAGAGAGGTTGATGTTCTGAGAGAAGGTTTATAGAAAATTGGAGGTTCTCATTTAGGAGATGAACATTACACTGACCTTGTTGAAAATATGAAAGTATGAAAGTGGATTTTCTGGGGAAAAAAAAAAAGAAAACACAAGAGGGCTGTTCTCTGGTCACAGCTTGATGAAGGCAAACCACTTGTCAGGATATTGAAAGAGAGACAGAGAGGTAGGTTAAGAGAAAAGGGCTGAAATTACCTGCTCCTCTCTGGAAGGCCTGTTTATTTTGGAGGAAAGAGTAATATGATGGTGGGTGTGTGGCGGTCAGCCCACAGCTGCTTGGTTCTGCGGCCCTCGTGGTGCACGGTGACCTCTCATTACTGCTGCTTGAGGAAGCGTGAAACGGTGGAGATCACTGCAAAGGGCAGCTGTATAGATGCGCCTAACCTTTTAAACCATCGAAATACGTCAACCATACAAATAACTCATTAACCTTATCCATTTAAATAGAAAGCTCCTACTTTTCTCCCTGAACCCCCTTCTTCTCTGCAGTATTTGATTTGTTTAATTGGCCAGCGTGCACGATGCAAATGGCAAGTCTCTTTGTAGTGCAGTGTGGTGGAGGAAGCAGACAGCCAGACAAGGTGGATTTGGCCTCCTTTGTCCCCATGCTTAATGAAGGTGGGTTAGAATTTGGGGGGGAAGGGGACGTTAGATGAAAAAGGTGAAACCATGCTAGCATGTGAGTGTGTGTTGCCAAGGAAGTGGCCTCCTACTCTGTCCGGTAGCACAGGAGGACATTGATTGGAGGAGCTCAATAGCTTGGGCCTTTTAATCACCTCACTCAGAGACGGCATTGTCCCACAGGCAAAGAGAATAAATGCTGGTAATACCCCCGTGCATATGCACACAGCCACTGGCTCCCAGCCTCTTACAGACCCACACAGGCACAAATCAATAGAGCTGATTACCAACTGGGCGGCCTCAGCTATCAATTGTCTGCAGGGCCGGCTTCCTTCTCCCCAATATTTTGCCAACTTCTGCCTCAATTTGAACACAGGCTGACAGCCCAACACCTGAGGTGACACCACAGGCGTGACTCATGTTTTAATATGCAGAATTTATGCACTAATTTGACATTTTACATATTCTAATGGCTTAGCACAGGAACATTCCATTCTTATCATTTATTTTTCTCACAGTTCTAAATGTATGTTTATTTCTCGAAACAGGTTGTAATATTTTATGTCTGTATGCTTTCCAGAAGCATTGAAATATGTCAATTCTCATGTGATCTGGTCTGAGTCAAGAGCAGATAAATGTTTTTGCCCATTTTCAGCTGCATCAAAACTAAAAATAAACGTAGCTTTTTAATTGGATGGCAGGAGATGCAAATATAGCAAGCCAATATCAAAGAGAGCCAATTATCCCTTGATTAGTTTATAAATGCTGTAGCAAACAGCATGTCATTGGTTCAAGTCGTTTGAGGTTTATTAAAAGTTAGGGTAATTGATGAAAAAATTGAATATTTTGATGTTATGTTGGATTGAAAAAATATTACCTCTAACAACAAAATCAATAAAATAAGAGTTCATTCAAATTTGACTTTATTATAGGGCTTCACCGTATTTGAAAAAAAAAAAAGAAAAAGAAATGTGCAGTAATATCTTGGAATATGTGATGTTGATATAAACTGCAATCAAAAACATTTTATGCATACAAGTTTAAACCATTTCTGCTGTGTCAAATGAAAAATATAACCAAATATTCTACTGGCAGTAAGAGTTTGAATGAATAGCACCTCAGTATTATACTAACATTCATTGCAGTTCAGTGTGATATTAATATTGGTTACAGCTCTACTGCAAGGACCATCAATTTGGGATACATAATGCAGCCCAATCCTTAAAAAGCAATTTGAGCAATCTGAGGTGAACAAAATCAGAACCAACAGGTCAGACCTGAAAGAAATCAGGACATTTGCTTCTACCAGTTATGAGCTACAGCGTTTTAAATCTTTGCATCTATTTTTCATTTCCCAGGATGCAACAGATTAACATTAGAGCATTTGCTAAAAGTGGAAAGCAAGAAAAACAAAACATTTCCTTTCACTCATAATTTATTTAGGTTTTGAGAACATTAAAATGCTGTGATATTAGTTAGGATTCTTATTTTGGACTGAAAAATGTGTTTGATAGAATCTTGCCTCGCAGCTGTAGAAGCATTAGGAAATAAAGAAACTGCTGCTTCAATCTAAGATGGGAGTGTTTAAAAATGATTTGCTTTCATGAGAAAGAAAAGGAAAATCTTCAGCCTCTCAGAAGATCTCAACGACCAAAGTAGCAAGAGGTTTAAATAATGCACCTCTGGGCTTTAATCAATAATCTGGTGTTAAATTCAAACTTCTCACTGTAAAATCATTCAAAGATATTTTAACTGCAAAGAGCAAGTGCAGAGCTTATTACATTGTTTTCAGGACGGCAACAGAAATAGGACAATAACATGATCTCACAATTCAAGACATGCAATTAGCTTACAGTTTACAAACTTTCATTTGTTTTTCAAAATCGCAATGTTCCAATCAGTGTCAGTTGGATACTAAATCCCAGTATGTTAAATCTACATCAGATCTGGGGATCAAGGGTGGGAAAACTCTCCCAACCTGGTCAAATATATAATTTGGAGGACATGGTATATAAAGCATCTTTAAAAATTGACTTTAATTGGAAATATATTGCTGCTCAACTAAGCCCCAGAATTTGACCTAAATATTAGCACACCAGTTTATTTAAATATAAAGACACATAATTAAACTCGTTTAACTTTGTCATGTTAATTGAAAGGCATTAAGTACACTTGAAACAAATTTGCAGCTGAAAAGGATTTTCTATTTGGCTTTATGATCTTATCTGTGAGGATTCTGGTGAGAAATTGAGTATAATTTGCCGTATCCAATTTTCTCAACCACATATTGTTTGTGTTTATGTTGATGGGGTGTCACAGTTATGAAGGTCAATACAAGCATTCCAGTATTTCCTTTGGTTTTATCTAGTGTTTTACATTTATTACTGAAGGACATTTATTACCAAGCACTGACCCTGGTGAGACGGAGGACGAGCAGGAACCGGAGGCATCCCACAGTTTCCAGAACCTCCATGCTCGACATGCTACACCTAGCAAACCATCAGAACAGCGTCGGGTTTTATGGCCGGCTGCAAACAAGGAGGCTCAGTGGCGGCAGTTTGATGAGGATGTTGATGCTACTCTAAATGCATCTTGCAGAGGAGAAGTTGATCAGCGACTCCAGTTGATGAGCACACTAATCATCAGCATCGGTGCAGAGAGATTTGGCATAAAATTACCAAAGGCTCAGAACTTTGCTAGGCCAAACCGGCGTGAGACCAAGATCTCCCAGCTCAGGAAAGAGCTCAAAGCCCTGAATCGCCAGTATAAGAAGGCGGGTGAGGAGGAAAGACCAGCCCTGAGAGAACTCCGTGGCATCCTGAGGCAGAAACTTATATCTCTGCGTCGGGCTGAGTGGCACAGGCGGAGAGGCAGAGAGAGGGCTCGAAAGCGAACAGCCTTTGTTGCAAATCCGTTTGGATTTACGAAGCGGCTTTTGGGGCAGACGAGGAGTGGGACCCTACAATGCTCAGAGAATGAGATCAACCAGAGCCTTAGTGCCACATACAGCGACAGCAGGAGAGAGGAGGAACTGCCTACCTGCAGAGAGCTACCCACACCTCCGATACCATCTGTCCAGTTTAACATTAAGGAACCCACCCTGGCAGAGGTCAGGAACATCGTACGAACTGCACGTACTAGTGCAGCCCCAGGTCCAAGTGGAGTGCCCTACAAAGTCTACAAACATTGCCCGAGACTCCTTGAGAGGCTCTGGAGACTTATTAGGGTAGTATGGAGGAGGGGGAAGGTGGCCCAGCAATGGTGTCACTCAGAGGGTGTTTGGATACCAAAGGAGGAGAATGCGAGTGACATCACGCAGTTCCGCACCATCTCCCTACTCAGTGTGGAAGGCAAAATCTTCTTTAAGATTCTTGCTAACAGGTTATCTGAGTATCTCCTGAGAAATTCCTACATTGACACCTCTGTGCAGAAGGGCGGAGTTCAAGGCATGCCAGGCTGTCTGGAACATACAGGAGTGATCACCCAGCTGATACGGGAGGCGAGAGAAAACCGAGGAGACCTTGCAGTCCTTTGGCTTGACTTGGCAAATGCCTACGGATCTATTCCACACAAGCTTGTGTCAAAAGCTCTGACAACATACCACGTCCCTGAGAAGATCACTGAACTCATATGGGACTACTACAGTGGTTTCAGCTTGAGATTCACCACTGGAACAACAACATCTGCATGGCACCGCCTAGAGAAGGGCATTATCACTGGTTGCACCATGTCAGTGGTGTTGTTTGCCCTATCTATGAACATGCTGGTCAAGGCTGCAGAAGTGGAATGTAGGGGCCCCTTGTTCAGATCCGGCATTCGCCAACCACCAATTAGGGCCTACATGGATGACCTGACTGTCACATCAACATCAGTGACTGGATGCCGGTGGCTCCTCCGCGGTCTGGAAAGGATCATGGCATGGGCAAGGATGGTATTTAAGCCAGCCAAGTCCAGATCCCTTGTCCTGAGGAAGGGGAAAGTGGAGGACAAATACTGCTTCTGCGTGGATGGAGTCCCAATTCCGACAGTGTCAGAGAAGCCTGTGAAGAGCTTGGGGAAGATCTTCGATAGCACTCTGAAGGACAAAGCAGCAGTGGAGGCAGCCCAGGTAAAGCTAAAGGCATGGCTAGCAGCAGTGGACAAGTCTGGTCTCCCGGGGAAGTTTAAGGCATGGATATACCAGCACGGAATCCTGCCAAGACTTCTGTGGCCGTTACTGATTTATGAAGTTCCAGTAACCATGGTGGAGGACTTTGAACGCAATGTCAGCCAATACCTTCGCAGATGGCTTGGTCTGCCAAAGAGTCTCAGCAGCGTTGCCCTCTATGGGCACTCCAACAAGCTGCAGCTTCCTTTGACAGGCGTGACGGAGGAGTTTAAAGTCACCAGAGCCAGGGAGGTGTTGCTTTACAGAGACTCTGCTGACACCAGAGTCTCTTCTGCCGGCATCACAGTCAGAACTGGGAGGAGCCCGAGGACAAGAGCGACGACAGATGATACAGGGAGAGATTCGTGCAGAGGTGGAGGAGGAACGCCAAAGTAGGATGGTGGCAATGCGCCAGCAAGGAACCTGGACCAATTGGAACCATGCCTCCGCCCGGAAGATCACCTGGACAGAACTATGGAAGTATGAACCAGCAAGACTTAAGTTCCTGATCCAGTCAGTGTATGATGTCCTTCCAAGTCCATCTAACCTTTATACCTGGGGCCTTGCAGAAGCACCAACATGCCCACTGTGCCCGGCTCATGGTTCCCTGGAGCACATCCTGAGCTGCTGCCCTAAAGCACTAGGAGAGGGAAGGTACACGTGGCGCCATAACCAGGTGTTGAAGGCAGTAGCAGACACCATCTGCACTGGAATCCTGGAGTCAAAGCACCAGTCCCCTTTGAGGCACAATACCTTCTTTGTCAGGGCAGGGGAGAAACCTGAGAGAGCAGGTAGGGGCACATCCGGACTGCTAGCCGTGGCTCGGGATTGGCAGTTGCATGTGGACATCGGAAGGCAGCTAAAGTTCCCAGAGCACATTGTAAGGACGTTACTGAGACCAGATCTGGTCTTAACATCAGACTCAACGAAGCAAGTTGTGTTGCTGGAGCTTACAGTCCCCTGGGAAGACAGGATGGAGGAGGCTCATGAAAGGAAGAAGGCAAAGTATCTTGAGCTGATTGAGGCATGCAGATGCCGGGGATGGAGGGCCCGCTGTGAGCCAATAGAAGTGGGCTGCAGAGGCTTCCTAAGTCAGACTGTGCGTCGGGCATTCAGGCTCCTTGGCATCAGAGGGTTGCTTGAGAGAAGAGCCACCAGAAACATCAGTGAGGCCGCTGAGAAAGCCTCAAGGTGGCTGTGGATCAAGAGGGGAGACGCATGGAGTAGCGCGCTGCTTGAACACAAACTGGGGCCTGATCAACCCCGGTTGGGTCGCCCAGACGAGGGTGTCTGAAGATCAAAGACCCGAAACACCCTATGACCCTGGGTCCTTCACTGACGATGTGTTCAAGCTTCACCGGTTAGGTGTTTGAAAATCTAAAAATCTATAAAAAAAAAGACTTTTGCTCTCTAATGCACCTCTGCACTCTCTGTCTATCCATATCGAACTTTTGACTGGGACATTTTGTACTCACAGCACATCAATTTAGTAGCTGCTTTAATGACAAAGCAAATGTTTTTGGTTTCAGAAATATCTTGCTGCAGTTGTTTTTTTTTTTTTTTTTTTTACAAAGGATTTCATACCAAAAAAGTAATAAAAAACAAACAAAAACACTGAACTTTGTTTTCCAAGTTTGAAGACGTTTTGCTTCCATCCAGGAAGCTTTCTCAATTCAAAATATCTGGATTAGCGTTGAGTTCCAGGTTTATAGAGTGGCTTAAGCGAAGCCTTGTTTTGGTGTAGAAAACATACAAATTGAACTGAAAGAACAGGTGCACTCCTTAGTAATGGGGAGTTGTTGAGGTCTTTGTTGGCCTGCAAAGCCCAATACAGACCCATCCCTCTGAAAAGGGAGACTTTAGGGTCGTTATTGGCCTGGCTGACCCATGCATGGCGATGAGGATTGAGATGATAGTGGGAAAAAAAATCTCATAATTCATCCGAAGTCAAATGTCGCAAAAATAGGATTCAATTTACAATCAATGGAAATAGGGTTGAATGTACAATGTTCTGAAAATTATATACAATTTAATTTATTATGTATTTTATTAGCATTTTTTTCCCGTTGGAAAAATTTTAGCTCAGTTTCAGTTTGTGGAAAATAGACTCCCCATTATTTAGAAAATAAAGTTCTTTATGTTTTATACTTTTTATCCATATGTTCTTTAAAGTGTTTTAACTTTTTCATTTTACTACATACACTAAGTCTGAAAAAAAAAATGTTCTCATGTCGATTCTGAAAAAAAAGCTATGAAATACTCTGGACTCAGAGTCGTGTTGACTCTGTGTTTGTTTCATAAAATACAGAGGCCCATTTGGCTCATTGAACAGATGTCTTATTTTGTGGCGGTGTATTTTAAACACCAAACCTCCCGGGTTCTGCTTTATAGCTAAGAGGTGAACCAGAGGAGCATAGTAGGAAGAAGTAACACTAGAAAATGGGATTTGACTGTAACCTGCTTCACCAAGAGTTAAATCTGTGGGTGTCAAATGACAAATGCTTACTCTCTGAGTTGAGAATTAAGTGCTGTTCTGACCCAGTTGTGAAGAAAGCATTTAGACTTACACATCCCATTTCTAAAAATGGCCTTTCCCTCATTGTCACTCTCTGTTTTGCACTCTATCTCCATCTCTTCTCCCTCTGGCTCCCTCCCTCAATCTGTCTCCCTGCCTTCTTGGCTGTCATACCTCCTTATACTGTTTAGAAATGCTGTACATTGTGTTACGGGGTTGCGACTGATAGCCTGCCAATTTCAGCTGTGGCACATCAGAGAGAGAGAGAGACCCCCCCCCCCACTCCTTCCACCATCCCACTAAAACGCAGAGACACACACATTAGAGCCGTGACAGTGTGCTCCTTTTGCTGTTTTCACTGATTCCACACAGCCTGATTAAGTGTTTCATAAGAAAGCTTGGGGTTTTCATTTATTATTGAGCAAGACTACTGAGCACACAGTGGCCAAAAGAAAACTGCAGCACGGAGCGCCTCAATGCAGGAAAACACAGAAACTCCCTCCTGCCGCGGTTTGTTTTGCAGACGTGCTGCAGCCTCAGCAGCAATACACAAGAATTAGTGTTCCTTCCCATCAGAGTCTGAGATCATTTATATTTCAGTCTGTGCAGCCTATCAATAAGCCCGTAGGCCGGGTTTCAAAAACTAATAACGTCGGTGACTTTAAAAGGAAAAACAAATATCAAAGAAAGGAGGTGTATTAGGAGCCAGATATGGGGGGGGGGGGGTGAATATCGAGATTTGCTGATGGACTTAAGGGCAGAGTGGCGTTGTTGTTCTGTCCCATGTCTTCCTTTTTATTCCTCCCAAACACATTTTGCACACATTCTTTCTCCAGCTAACACCATTCTCTGGATTTTCCTGCCTCGTCTCGTTGTTTTCTCCTCCCCACCCTCTGCCCTCCCTTTCCCATTCCCTCACTCTCCTTTTCTTCCTCTGTGTGTATCTTCTTTCTTCTCCGTCTGTCCTCTGCCATCCTCCTCCTCCCACCCCGCCTGCCCCTGTCCTTTGGTTTTGAAGCCAAGTAAAGGAGTCGCCTTCTGAAGCTACGGGGAAATAATTTGTGCCTCAGAGAACAAAGGGAAATCTTTGCTGTGAGAGTAATGGAATGGATTTTGTGATGTGGATGAAAATTGTCTTCATTTTAGAGCCTCATTTTAGAAGACAAAACACTGATAAAATGCTGAAGAGAGGAAAACAACATCAGTGACATGTCAGAAGCATTAACTGTATCCTTTCTTAAAAAGTAGGATTATTCTGAGGGATGTTATACTATAATGTTATACTAATAGAATAAAACACATGTAAGACAAAAAAAAATGCAAACAGAGTGTCCGAGGAATCCTGAAAGTGAGGAGGACACTTTTATGTTCTTTCGTTGAGCCTTTTTCATGAATCGATCGACTGCAGACAAATGAGCAGGACATTAATTCAACTCAAAATTAGCTGGGAAAGAAGCTTCTGTGATAAATAACATTTATACCTTAAAAGTAAACTCTG
Source organism: Cyprinodon tularosa (assembly GCF_016077235.1). Classification (NCBI taxonomy): domain Eukaryota; kingdom Metazoa; phylum Chordata; class Actinopteri; order Cyprinodontiformes; family Cyprinodontidae; genus Cyprinodon; species Cyprinodon tularosa. Next base: position 1,285,428 of record NW_024039141.1, on the reverse strand, counting down.
CATGTAGCTTGTTTTCTTTTCTTGGAATGAACCCATCTGGATTTTACAAAAATAACTACAGAAAATTGACAAGAAGATGACATTTAACAAAAAAACAAACAACAAAAAAAATGTTGTTTTGCTATAGTTAAAAAGCAATCGGTTGTTAAAGATTTCACCAAATCTAATTCTAGAGAAAGATATAAAAACCTTTATTTTGGTCAAGATCAATACTAACAGTCCCCCTCACAGCTGCTCTGCCAAAACTATTTATAAAAAGGAATCAGTTTGTGAAAAGTTTCTAAATCACCCAGTTGAGCTCGGTTGAAGGTAGCTAACATCCGGTCCAGCTACAGTAAAGGAAAAGAAGATTTCTCAGAGTAACTTGGGCTTGAACACAGACATATATACATGGACGCCTCGTTGGGTGCAGGTTTGCACCTCGAATTCACCGCCATATTGTATGTGGCAGAAAGTAGTTAACAACTGTTGTAGTAAATGTAGATCAGCTGTGCCAAACCATTCTTTTTCAAGGATTTTAGCTTGCATACAGTACAGACAGTAGTTTTGCTGTTTTTAGATATAGATGTGCATATATAGATTTTGAAGTATTGTAAATATATGATCATTATTTATAATCATCTATCTGTCTGTCTGTATGTATATATATGTATGTATGCATGTGTGCATGTGTATATGTGTATATATATATATATATATATATATATATATATATATATATATATATATATATATATATATATATATATATATATATATATATTAGTGCTGTCAATCGATTACATTTTTTTTATTGCGATTAATCGCATTTTAATCATTTTAATCGCACATTTTTTTCCTGATTGAAAATCATTTAAATACTCTCGATCACATACAAAAAAATACATACAGGCTAGGTTTGTGCCAATGTTCTTTTTTTTAAATGAGAACAGGTCACAGATACTGATTTATGCCATAGAAACATATGGCAAGAAGATGGGGAGGCATGTAGCAAAAAATAACAAATATGTAGGCAAAAAAAAGGCCCTGAAAACAGGCTGATGTAAAAGACAGTTTTTACAGTTAATACAGTCTTTTGAACAAAGACAAGCATTTTACCCTACTGCTATAAAATGTAGTACAGTTAACATTAGATGTTAATTAACCCAGGTAATAATGAACAATTTTCAATCAATACATCAAAATCAATAGACCGACATCACTAGATGGAGGTAGTCTATGCTCTAGAAAGTTACTTTTCAGCCTCTTAACAAAAATGAGAACACACACACACGCGATACTGACCTGTGGCGTACACAGATGGCAAGAGTGCCGTAGCAGATTCCATTTCACCTCAGTAATCTGTTTTCAGGTTGCTACTAGTTACCAGACACTCAACTTGTTTGTTGGTGGTGGGGCTTAAAGAAAAGGCACTAGCGTCACCCAGTGTATGAGCGTCTTTTTCCCTTGAGGAGCTCCGCTCTCGAAGCCTATGGAAAATGCATAGACTGGGGGAAAATAGCCCCGCCTTCCCGCAGGCTGCAGCGGGATGTACTTGGAAAATTGTACCATAAAACCACATAGCGTTAATCTCACGTTAAAAAAATTATCGCCGTTAAAATGGCCTCGCGTTAACGCGTTAATAACGCGATAATTTTGACAGCACTAATATATATATATGCACTGTATATATATAGAAATATATGTGTATAGAAAAATATGTGTATAGAAATATATGTATGTATGTCATAAGACTGTGTCACATGTGAACCTTTATGATCTGGTATAGACACAGATTAGGAAAAGAATTTTTGGGGGAGTACTAAAGAGATAAAATTACTGATATAAGTTTAAAAAAGTCCTAGGACAATAAAGTAAAAAAAAAAAAAAAAAAAAAAAAAAAAGACACAAGTGGTAATATTATGAGAAAAACAACATATTATTAGAATTGGGGGGAACATCTCCAGAATAGTCACAATTTGCAGAACTATTTCAGTCCTGGAGTAATAGGGTCAGGTTAGATTCTTTTAATTATTTTTATCCTTTACAAGAATAAAGTAAGGAGAATTAAACCAAAGGGATAGGAAAATAAACTTGTAATATTAAAAAAAAATATATATATAGGAATATAAAGTATTTTCGGAGATATAAGTGCCTCTGATTCTGTTTAAGTGTCTGAGTCTATCAACATATTTGCAACATTCAACATGGCGGACGCTCTGGCTCATCCACAGCATAGGCAAATCCTGTCAAAAGAGCGTCTACGTACATTATGTCTATGGGCCTTACCCCATGTGGACACTGTGTGACTGACACCAAAAGAGCGAAATTTAACTTTTTTTTTTTCTCTACGTATTTTCATAACCATAACCAATTCTCCGTAAACAGGGATGTCAACCACCCATTTAACCAGAATACCATTGGCATGCTGAGCCTGAATGCATTACTCTTAAAACATAAATGCCTTGCAACTACTGCATCACAGCAAATATTACATCCAAGCAATGTGTTTACCATGGCGATATATCATGTACTGATATTAAAATTACGTTTGCAGTTCCATACATTGTGCAAATACATTTAAAATGTATTTTTTGTTCAAAAAGTAAATTATACATTTCTACAAATAAATAAAAAATAATCTGAAAAATTACATCTATATCTTTCTATGATGTTATGGATATTACTGTAGAATTTTGATGATGTTTGTTGGCGGATAATTCACTAGTTTGTTTTGCTGCCTGTTTTGGCTATTATTCCCTTGCAAGAGATCACTGCTTATGCGACAAAGTAGGTAAATAAAAGAAATCACTGGATGAATCCACATTTATCTAGCTCGCCTCTTTTATTCCGTACCCTCTGGATGTGCCTGGCACTCTCACCGAGATTTAGCATCAATATCAGGTGTGTGCATCAGGGTTAGTCAGAGTCCATCCAGCTGGCATGAAACACATAAATGCACTTAAAATCCAAATATGTCATCAAGTAGTATTTTTTTCTCCCAACACTGAGATGACATTAACTGATCATGCAATTACAATTTCACCAACATGGTTCAGCTGTGGTGTCAGATAAAAGATGTTTTTCTTTGTTTTGTTTTTCTCTTCATAGGGAACCTAAAATATTATTACCCTCCACTTCTCAGTGGAGAGAGCATGCTTTTTTTTTTTTTCGCTTCAACAGGAATCCATCCAACATAGACAAAACAAAAATGGTCATTAACAAGAAAATTACATTTTGAAATAAAAAATAAATCAATATTAACTACTTGGAGGGGTTTAAAACCTGCATTTATGTCCCAAAGACCTGGAAAAGATTTGGAAAAGATTTGAATTTTGTTATTGCCTCGATCAAAATGATAATTAAACAATCTGATGTTTTGTTTTGTTTTTGTACATTAAATACATCAAAATGGAAACTTTGCACATTTTTCGATGTAGGCACATTAGTATACTGCACAATCTTTGATGTACCTTGTTTTTGGCTAAAAAAGATTAGAAAAAAAAATTAAAACCTCTCAGGATGCAAGTTTCTTCCTTGTTTGATTACATTTAATTGTTAAAAAATATGCATGTGAAGATATGTATGGGGTTTGATACATGCATAGGACATAAATATAGATTGTGAAGCTTTTATGTTGATGGAAAAAACACCATCTTGTGAATTTTGGTGGAAATGCTGCAGGATGTGATTTTTAGTTACTGTTTGGTTTAATGTTTTTACATTTCTCTTCGAGGATTGCTTTTTATTTAGCATAGAGCAAATCATATCAATAAAACTCCTTATTGTACTTATAATTGACTATAATTAGCAGTTTATGCTCTAATGTTATTATATGATGTTTATAGAGGTGGTTTATGGCTTTAGAGATTCATACTTTAGCTGAAGAGTCTGTTGGAAGAAATACTTATATTTTGATCCAAACAACTTAATCATATGCTAAGATCCTAAATTCACCATGGTTACAGTGCTTAAACTTCCTGAATTTTTTTAAATGTGTCCCTCACAGATGACTTCAGGAAGCTGCTGAGAAGAGGTGTTTCTTTCTCTACCTGCCTCTATTTTCTGTGTGCTTTCAATCAATAATCCCTAACATCTGATGATAAGCCAACATATTCCCCGTTGCTGCTAGCCTCAAGTGTTGCAAATACGTTGCGCTCTGTTGTATTTTCAGCCTCTTTAGTTTTGTGCTTGATCATGGCCTTAGATAAGAAACGTGGAAGTTTTCCATTATACGTCCTTTGCATCAGGTTACCATGACAACCTATTATGCTACAGGTGGCACTGGGTGAAACATGCAACTGGTTATTCCTGGTTTCTGAAAATGCTACAAGACACTTTTAATGTGTGTCTTTTTTAAGTGCTTAGAATCTTCTGGACTTTTCAGCTGACAGAAAAAAAGTGCTCATACACTGAGGGATGAAAATATTTATCTTCTGCTTCTATTCTAATGGGAGCAAAAGGTGACATTAGGTGATTAAAACCTTGTTTGATATTTGAAGGTAGAAAGAAATGCAATATTTTTCCTATTACTAGAGAAGAAACTTGTAAATTGAGACAAGGGCAAGTCGGTCTGATTTTTTGTGTATGATCTGAGCTGCTGTGTGAATGTTAGTCTTTTGAGTGCATTTTGGAGTCGGTGAACTTCTGTGTTTTTCTACCACTTTCTTCTCCTCCGCAGCCACTAACAAACAGAGGGATAAGGTCAGAATCAACTTTCGCTGGGATTGCTGAGACCAAAAGCTCTTTGGGCTGCTGAAAAGCATCAACAACAACAAAAAAAACAGTTTCAGTTTTGTTTATTTTGATTTGACACCCTTAAGCTTTACCGTGACACCGTTTTAGAATATCAAACCTTTTAGAAATAAAACTGCTTTTGCATGATGAAGACTAAAATATGCGGTTTTCTTTAAGACAGATTTTTTTTTGGCTGCATGTGGTTAAATTGTTGAATTTTTTTTTTTAAACACACTGGGCTTACAGCATGCTGAAGGCTTGGGTGCTAACCTTATCTTGCATCTGCTTAAGTGCAGGCGAGCTAAGCCACTAAGGTCTGAGAAGAGCTTTTTCACCTTAAAACCTTAGAAAAGCAGCAACACTGAACCATAATGTGTCAAAGGAGCAGAACCAAAAAACATTCAAAAGAAAATAAAAATGGTTGTAGAAGTTGTGATTTAAGAGCAACTTTACTGAAATATATTCAGCAATGTTTATATTGTAATTGGGTCTAGATAAAGGTCTTTATTAAAGTATTTATATCTTATTTTACTGCCAAAACTCCTTGCTTTAATTTCTAATTTTCTTCATTATAATTACCACCAGCTTTTTGAAGGCAGTATAACCCTACGTTGAACAGCACAAGACTGAGAGTTCAAAGTTGCTTTCTGTAGCTGGGGGTGTCTGTTTACTCTGCATTTTATGGTTTTGGTTCTGATTAAGTTTTATCTTTGAGTTTTCATTGGTTTTATGTCCATTTTGTGTTATTCTAGTTATTTTTGATTGTATTTGAGTTCTTATGTATTTACCCTCTGTTGCCCTTTTGTGTCAGTCTCCTTTCCCCTAGCACCCTTCTAGAGTCCGTTGTCCACACCTGCTCCCAATCTGCTGATTAGCCTGGTCTTTGTGTCTGTCTCCCATATATACACCTCCTGTTCAGTCACTGTTTGCTGGTTTGCTCGTCGTCATTTATTTACTCTTCATGTGAGTCTTTCTGGATTTCAGTATTTTGTTATTGGTGGTTTTTGCTTCTTTTGACACTTTTTTGAATGTTAAACTTGCAAGTAACAACCTCAACCTTCATCTCTGTATTTGGGTCCTTCAAACTTCCACCCGACCTGACATTGCAGGGCTATTGTTGAATGACATACAATTCTGCATCCATCAATCCATCATCTTCTGCTTATCCGCGGTCGGGTCGTGGGGGTAGCAACTTCAGTAGGGAGGCCCAGACGTCCCTCTTTCCAGTCACTTGGGCCAGCTCCTCCGGGGGAATTCCTAGGCGCTCCCAGGCCAGCCGAGAAACATAGTCTCCTCCTGGTGGGACGTGCCTGGAACACCTCACCAGGGAGACGTCCAGGAGGCATCCTAATCAGATACCCAATCCACCTTAACTGGCTCCTCTCGATGTGGAGGAGCAGCGGCTCTACTGAGTCCTCCCCGGATGACTGATCTTCTCACCCTATCTCTAAGGGAGAGCCCAGACACACTACGAAGAAAACTCATTTCTGCTGCTTGTATCCGGGATCTCTTTCTTTCGGTCATGACCCAAAGCTCATGACCATAGATGAGGGTAGGAACGTAGATCGACCAGTAAATCGAGAGCTTTGCTTTTTGGCTCAGCTCTCTCTTCACCACAACACAATTCTGCATTTAGTTTCAAAATTAAAGGAAGCCATGCAGTTTATATATATATATATATATATATATATATATATATATATATATATATATATATATATATATATATATATATATATATATATATATATATATATATATATATATATATATATATATATATAATTAGCGCATACCGGGAATTTGTTCCAGAATCCAGAAAAAAATACAAAATGAATAAGAATTAAACTGACTTTGTAACGTTTGTACTGTACTCTTATTTCCCTGTTTAGCTGTAATATACACAAGATAATCCAGCCCAAAATTGTGAGGAAAAATGTAATTTAAATACTGAACAAACATTTTTTTTATAATCCTGGCAGAGTGACTCGATGCGTTCCAGTGGTGGCTTCATTTTTTCACATACACACATGTTAAGACAAACTGCACAGAAGCCATGTGCAGCCAACTTCAGGTTAGAGAGATGAAGAGACAACAGCTGTATAATTCCACCTCAGGGCTGAATCCTCCTATGCTGTCAACACAGCTGTCAACACAGATGGAGGATGACCTCATCGGCGCTTGCTTTTAGAGTCGGAGTTAGTCATCTTTAATTCCCGCCGTTGGCGCAATAAAAACATTTTCAAGCTTTAAAGTAAACTTTCACTTATTGTGTTAGCACTGAGGTCAATTCATGATGTTATTCTAGTGTAAGGAAAAACAGATTTGAATGAGTAACAAATTGCACATAGTTTATAATATTGGTTTATTTTAGTAAATTCAAATTGGAAAGTTAAAACAGTAATTCAGTTCAGAAATTGAATCTCGGATATTAATTTCCCACAGAGTTTCTTATTTAAGCAATTTCTTTTAACTTTGACAGTCGTAGTCAAAGAAAACCATAAAGAAGGTATTTTCAAGGGAAAGTTTGAATTTTATCGACTTAAAAATGATGTTGATGCACTGTGCAGCATATGCACTTAATGCTTAGTCAGGGCTCCTTTAATAGGAATTTCTGCATCCATTTGAAGTTGCATGGAGTCAACATGATACTGCTGAGGTGTTAAGAAACCCCAGGTTGCTGTAATAGTCCTTCAGCTGCTGTAATATAATGGTCATTACAGCAGGTATTGGTACTTTTGGCAGTGTAGGCAGGTGTCAAAGATCTGCTGGAAAATGAAACAAAACATTAAAAAAAAGACTTTTGACCACTGACCAAGCAGCCAGGCCTTTTTTCTCTTTAGCAAAGGAGAAGAGCTTCTGACATCTCTGTGTGTCGGGAGTAGCTTAACACAAGAAAGCAACAGTTGTGACCCACATCCTGGATATGTCTGTGCATGGTGGCACTTGAAGCTCTGACCCAGCTGCTGTTTACACCTCGTGAACATGCAACACATTCTCAAACGTGTGTTGCTTCACAATCCCCTCAAGCTTTTTCTTCTGCTTGTTTTTTGTTGATATGCATGGGTACAACAGAAAGTATCTTAAATAATTACCTTTTTTAACTTACCCCTCCTGTGGAAGATGTCAGTGACAGCATTGTAGGTCAACTCAACCGTCTTCTTCATGACTGTTTAAGTCAGGGGTTCCCAAAGTGGGAGTTAGGACCCCAAGGGATTCACCGAACACCAAGTGTGGGATCAGGAGATCATTCTGATGCAATCCCTGATGAATTTGGCGTTTTAAATTATATGAAAAACACAAATGTGACTGAAATCAATACCTTTGCAATGACAATAGAAACATTTATTTATTTATCTAATGCATGATTCAATTGCTAGATATACAACTAAATTGTAAAATGCATGACTGATAGTCCCAATAAATAGTAAATCAATTCATCATCATGAATCGTTTAAATGATTAATTGATTAAATATCCTTTAAAAAGTTATAAAAGAGAAAAAATAAATAAATTGTATGAAACAAACTCCATCTATTTTCATCATGCTTTATCCCAGCTGGAGTCGTGAGGGCTGTTGGTGCCTCTCTCCAGCTGTCAATGGGTGAGAGGCTGGGTACACCCTGGACAGATCGCCCGTCCATCGCAGGGCAACACAGAGACAAATTCATGCACACACTCACACCTAAGGAGTATTTAGAGAAAAATTAACCTAACGGTCAAGTTTTTGGACTGTGGGAGGAAGCAGGAGTACCCAGAGAGAACCCACTCATGCACAGGGAGAAGATAAAAAACTCCATGCCGAAAGACCCCGGGCTGGGAATCCTTGCTACCCACTGTTCCACTGAGCAGTCTAGAAACAGACTATACATTGAAATAAAAGTGTGTACTTTAGGGGGTTGCCAGTCTCCTGCTTTGTGATATTTGGGGTCTCAGGCTGAGATGTTTGGGAACCCCTGGTTTAGATTTTAGCACATTTATGCAATTAAAAAGAGAGTTAATTTGGTTTTGAAAAGTGTGAAAAAAGAAACTGAATTTTGACAACAAGGTTTTTTGGTTTATCCTAATTCCATCGCACCCAGCTGGTTCACATTTGGGTAATAATTAATTTAATTCTTCCTCTAAAATGAGATTTGACATGATGATGACAATAAAGATCTTTTTCTTTGTATTCAGTTTCTTATGTTTGTTTTGTTTTTTTCCTAGCCAGTATTTCTTGAGTTTTGTTTTAGATGTGAATGTTGTGCAGAAAAAAAAAAACATTAAAAAGAACCCAGTTCTGATTAGCTTCCCTTTGCTCTAAACTATCTGTTTGAGGATTTCTGTCTTTGTGTATATTTGATCCTTTTGTGTTTGAGTCTCTATCACAGATAAACACTTCCTTCATGTTTCGATCTTCATCAACAGCTTTTAATGCCTTTGCATCTAGTGAAAAATATCCAATCAGATTTACTGAAAGTGAAGCAGAAGCAGAGTGAGACTTAGAAAGTGTCCCAAAATAGCAGATGCCTCTACTGACACCGTCCCTGCTTTGACCAGGATTATTCCCTGACTCGGGCAGCATGGTGTTGTGATGGTTACCACTGTTGACTCACAGCAAGCATCTTGGCTTCCTCTTAGGATTTTGTTTTCTGCTTAAGGCATGCGTGGGCCTCCTGCTTCCTCCCACAGCCAGAAAAACATGTATATTAGGTTAATTGGGCTTTCTAAATTGACCGAGGTGTGAGTGTGAATGCTTGTTGTCTCTTGTGTTGGCCCTGCGCTGAACTGGCAGTCTGTCCAGGGAGCAGCCCCGCATTTCACCGTGTGAAAAATCCGGGATTGGCTCCAAACTCCTCACATCTTTAACACGGTGAAAATTAATGCTCACTTACTCAGCTCCAAGTGGTGACATTTATGCAAGAAAGTTAAAAATGATCAAGAAAGATTTTACCTCAGCATGTCTATAGGCTTTTTTAATATGGCAGGCGTCCATTCATAAACAAATTTAGCAGCCAACACAGTGACTAAGCAGTCGCCCTCTGAGACGCTGATGCACCAGCTGCACTTTCACGTTTAGACAGCAAGAGTTTGATTAAACGCAACAAACAAACGGCTTGACTTACAGAGTTCACAACACCTAATAGTAACAGTGATTTATTGGCTGTTTGGTAATTTAACCTAGCAAATGTGTGATAATAAAGATATGATAAGGAGTTCAAGGATGGTATGGTGCTCCAGCAAAAGTTTAATAAAAGAAAAAAGTGTAAAACATTGTCTAATTACTTTTATTTAAACATTAAGGTACATATAAGGCTTACAGCTATTGAGAGTACATATTAGCTGTAACGATTACTGTCTAGTCATTCAGTTTAGATTTTTTTTGTTACTTTAATATTTATTTATATTTATGAATATATATATTTATATTTTGATGCATAAAAAACATTGATTGTATATGAGGTCTGTCACTTTAAAGATTCAAACTGAAGCCTTATATTAGACATTAAGGGAATATTTCAGCTTAGAACCGATAAAAACAGTGTTTGGAGCGATAAATAAGATCAATTCCAGGTGAATACAGTCATTGTCTGAATGTTTTGCTCAGAATAGTTTGTCCTTTCAGTTTATTTCTCTTTAAATAATTGATGAATTCTTGTTTTCTTGCTATTTAACAATCTTATATATACATCTGCACAATATAATGATGGGCAACGTTATTACAATGTCGCAAAGGACTGCCTGTATGCGGTATGATCCACTGCTGTTATATTTTGCCAGCTGGAAGGATTTTATTTATTAAATGAGATGTAGAGGATGTTGAATGAGATGCTAAAGCTCAGGTAGAGAAGCGGGAAGATAGTGAAGTTGGTAAAGAAAGAGATTAATGAGAAAAATTTGGGTGAGATGAATGATCGTCCTGATAATCAGCAATACGTCTGTCATGTTTACCTAAAATCATGCAGCCACTTATACACTATAGAAGTTGCAGCAGGATGTTTATTTCTCCTTCTGATTGGCTAACTTTGGCGCGGGTTATTTCGCCGCTTTGCTGTTATGTGTGTTTGCAGCTTTCGTGGTTGTTCTACTGCTGGATGTTTCATAGCAACAATCCATCAAATATTACCAACTTTAGAGATGTTTTATAAATGCTTTGAAAACAGTCTAATTCAAGCTAATTTTCTTTATGTTATTAATCAAGCACTGTAATGGAAAAAAAAAGCTATGTAACTAATAAATGATGCCTACCAGTAGAAGGGTCAGTTGAAATCAATCATCCAGGTAAAAAAAAAGGAATTTCTGTAAATAAAAAAAAAAAAACGGAACACAATAGTTTATGAAGAAATTGGGAAATAAAGATTGAAAGGGATCATAACTATTTTCCTAACTGTCATAGAGAATTAAACCTGCACGGTTTGTAGCTATAAGCAAAATGAGTTTTTACGCCTAAATGTATGAATTCATAAATAGTTGCACAAAAAAATAAAAATGAATCATATGTGCTTTTACTGTCAGTCAGATATTAGCTTAATTTCAACATTGCAGCTATATTTACAGTACATTTCAGAGGAAGTGGCCATGTAAATGATTTGGGGGGGAAGGCTATGGTTGGGTAGACTGTGCAGGACACCTGGGGGTCATCTGGTCCGGGTGGGGAACTAGATGGGTTAGTGTGGCGGTGACACCGCTCCCCTCCCCCCCATCCGAATTTCATGTTCACCTATTGCGTTATCCACTAATCTCGGGACCAACCAACAGCGCTGCCTGTTCCTCGGTCCTGGGATCATTGGATGTGATAGTTATGTGTAAATGTGCGTTCGCTTTATTCTTTTTTATTCACAGAGACTGTGTGTTGAGAGTTGGGGCACAAGGGTGGGAAGGCGTGATTGAGACTGTCAAAATTTTTATTTTTTACTTGTCAGGTTTGGGTCTGAACTGAACATCTCAAGTCTCCATTAAGTGCGGAGCCCATTCCCCCCATCCTGCTCCCCCTCCGCTGGCTGATGCTTGGGCTCGCTGGTGCACTGGTGGTGCTCGATGTTTGGGAGTAGATTCCTGGGCGGGTACAGGCTTATTCCTGGCGGCTGCTCCGTGGGGCCTGGTCGGGGCTCCCGCTGGGGGCCCATAACCTGATCCACTCCAGTGTGTCTGGCTGCCGGCACAGCCCGCAGACTCGTCCCCGTGGCTCCTGGGTGCTCCGGCATTTCGGTGGCTGGGGGTTTTCCTCTGGGTCCTCTCTCCTCCCTTGGTGGGGGGTCAGATTTCCTGGGTTGGCCCCTCCTGGGCGCCTGTGCTCTTAGGATCACTTTGGACGTCTGGTGCTTTGGGTCCCCTGGCACTCACCTCGGTGCTCTGGAGGGGCACGTCTTCAGCTCTTCACAACCACTATTGAGCATTTTTCCTTTGGATAAACTTTACATGCTCAAGTGCACCCTCACAAACAACTACAGGTGCTTGGTTCCAGGTAGTCAGAGATTCACTTCCATACAGAAAGCCCATATTCTTATCTTTAGCTACCACATTATACTTGTCAGATTAAATAATACTACTTATACTTCAGCGATAGTATCAAGGTGTTACTTTATTGTATCTCTTATACTATATCCGTTGGTTGTGCTGTCCTTTTTACATCTCTTTGTAGGTAAGATGTTTTACCGTTATCTCCGTTTTATCACCTCTTTCTTTCTTCTTTTCTCCTTTTTTCTTTTTCCCTTTCCTGTTCTACTTATATTGCAATGTCCATAAAATCTACAATACTCCAATACAATTATAATAAAGCTATTTAAAAAAAAAAGGAAAAAAAAAAAAAGAGTAAATTTCCGTATGAAGCTAATTAGTGACTGAGTGTTTGAGGAATAACAGCCAGTCTCAGAATGTTAACTATTTCATTAATGATGTTGTCCTCATAGGTTTTTGAACAAGTATTGTTTTATTTTTAATCATAACATTTCAAATTGGTTCCCTGTTCTTGAGAAAGGTGCTTTAATTTGTCTTGGACAGTTTGTTTCTTAGAATTGTTCTTTCAAACAATAATTCAAAATCAGTATTTCATTTAACTAAATTATTATTTAGTATATTTTTATTCATTATTACTTTTTTCAGTTTTGTGTTATTTTAATTACTAGTGAAAATTGATAATTTTCTTTAATGGGAGGGTTTGTAAACTTTCAAGAAAAGCTGGATATTTAAAGAATGATGGGATTACTTTATAAAAGAAAAAAGCAAGATATATTTTTTCCCCTGAGGCAAATGGTTGCTTTCTTTTCTAAACTGTCTGTTTGCATAACTTAAGTTAGATTTAAAGCAATCTCTATGAAAGACTAATTATTTAATAATACTGATTGCAAGCTTCAGTTGTTCATTAGTTCTGCTGCCTGCTTGTATGCGCCTTTCGAAAGCCAAAGGCATCATGCACAGAGAAATATCATGGTTGGCCTTCATTTTCCACATTTTTCACATTGTTAAATTGTTTAGAGGCACAAGCTAAGCCAAGCATGTGGTTAGTTTTAATATGTGATATTCTAAAAAAAAAATAGGAAAATAAACCAATGTAGATAATGTTACCCATAAAACTGCAACAGAGCAAAACAACCCTCAATGTTGCTTTTGCTCCCGTTGTTCTACCTATAGGGGTTTTCTCTTTGTTGCTCATTAACTCTGCAGTAGCACAAGTGTAACCGCGTTCACAAGAAGTTCAGTAATATTTAACAGGAGAGGGCGTTTTTTTATTTTTTATTTTGAAGGCATGTTAAAGAAACAGATCCTTCATATGAACCAACATCACTCCTCTGTGATCATTTCTGGGCTCATAAAGAGCAGACCTGTTATAGGTGGCAGCCTGCACATACAGCTATTAATCACAAGCCCATAGGTAGTAAACACTCTTTGATGGTCATTGAAAAACAATTCTATTACAGAGGTTAGGTTGTCTAGCGGTTAACCTTCTCCTCTTTGATGTATAGCGGCATGGCTCTTTAGCTCTGGAGGAGGAGCAGAGCATCCTCACCTCAGCTGGAATGTCCCCCTTCAGCAGCTTTCCAGTCGTTGTGCAATCATCGTGCAACCTTTTGTTTCCCTCCCCCTTGTACCCCTCCTGCCACCTCCCAGTTGTACCCTTCCTCCCCTTCTTTTTTTTTCTCCCTCCCTTCCAGTCATCTGAAATGTGCCCTGCATAAGTGGTGGCAGCTGCTTAAGTGCTGAGAGGGAGGAGAAGGGGAGAGCAAGTGGAAGGAGGGAGGTTAGGGCCGAAGAGGAGCGACAGAAAGAGCCTGACTCACAGTTAGCTTTGCTTTCCCTCCCTGAATGCTGCAGCATCTACTCCTCCCATTGCACTCAAGGTCTCTCCCTCATGCTTTTGTACACATACACACTCATGTATGCACACGTGCTTTTGCAAGCATTAAGAAGAAGGCTTCTTCACTGGGATGTTTTGAGCGGATTTGTTTTGCCTTGGTGCATTATTTTTTCCTTATAGGGAGTTTACTATCAGCATTCTATAATTTTGATTGTTTTATTGTGGGAAATTTAAAGCAAACCCGATTAAACTGACTGTACTTGATGCAGCTACCAACTGTAGGTTAGAGGTTTAATGAAGGGGTAGCAGATAGAATACACTAAATAACATACAGGTGGAATGGTGACAATTGTCTCTGTCAATAAAATGTCACATGAACTATCTGTGGAGCTTAAGGGCAATTTAGCCAGGGTTTGTGCCTGTGTCTTTAGTGCTTTTGTGACAGTGGGCTTGATAGCTAAAAGCACACTTCCCTGCAGTGGAATTACATAGAGGCGGCGATGGCAGCAAAAGCCCAAGGCTTTTATTGGCTGTCATTCAAGCAGGAGAAGCTGGATGGAGGCAGCAAGGCCACCATGGCATGAAGCAGGACAAAAGCTCAATGCTAGGCTGTAATTGTTCAGGAAAAAAAAAAACAGACTCTAAGGTTCAGATTTGAACCTGATGCACGGTATTAGTGTCATAACTCGGCTGTAGCCTTGATTTGGGTTAAGATTTCAGTAGTTTTCTCACATTCAAACAAAATGACTCTAACACCTTACTTTCAAAGCAAGGTGGGCTGTTAAATGCAGAAATGTATATTAGCATGTTTTTGTTTTTTTTTTACATGCAAGGTCAAGATATGTGAAGTCTCTACTTATATTTAACTGATCAGTTAAATGAGACTAAGTTGATATGCAGCTGTTAGGTATGTAAAATTAAAAATACTACTGGCAGATGGAGGTTTAAAGTCATCTTTTCATTTCATCATCATGTTTAATCTGTCTGGAGGTATCTCTAAGGATCTTTGAGCGGCCCGGCCGGAGTCCTGACTTTAATCTGGCTGAGAATTGGCAGAAGGAGCAAAACATTAGGGTGATGGCAAGGAGGTCATCCAAACTCAAAGACAGAAATCATCAAAATACCTATGGAAACATGAAAAACGCTGGTCAGCTATTTTAAACAGATTACTATCATGGAATTTCAGACTTCAAATTTTTTTTTTTGGAAAAAGTTTTTTTTTAAATGTATATAAAGGTTAGTGTACTTTTTTCATTTTGATATTCCTTTTGTGTTATTTGATTGTCTTTTTGAAAAAAAAAAAAAACATAATTTCTAACAGAAACAAGCTTCTTGGTTGAATGAAAACAATTTAAAATTGAAATCCGCAAGGGATATTTATTATTTTAGTCTGACTAAAATATTACTGAACATTTTTAGCATAATTATTGCATAAGAAGTCATCACATTTATCAACTTTTTCATGGTATTGTCAAAATTTATTATAAATACTAACACAAGTGGAAAGCATAAAATTAAAAGAGAGACGAGTACAGTAGAATTACTGTGTCATTACAGTGAAAATTTTTTCTAAAATTATTATTGAATTGAAATTATTATTATAATTATAAAAAAAAGTAAATACAATTAATCTAGATTTTAATTAATCTGCTGTTGTGGGAAAAAAACCCAATTTGACTTGTTAGATAAAATGGTTTTACAAAATTTTTTATCAACTTTTCTTGGTTTTCCTGGTTTAGATGTTTTCCGTTTCTCCCTTTTCATACAGTTCAAATATATGCATTAGATAGTATAGACCAGGGGTCACCAACTTTTTTAAGGCTGAGGGCTACTTTATGGGTACTGAGTCATAGGACGAGCTACCAATACTGACCTATGAACTAGAGGAGTCGGCGTTCACCTGAACTTCATAGATAATAAACATATTTCTATTGTTTCTTTTCATTTTTTATTTGCTTTTAGATATTCTCATTATGAAATCCATATAAATCCTCAAATGTTCTAATTTATTGATACGATAAAATGCTTCAAAATAAGAGCTTCAGTAAAAAATAACATTTCAGATTTAGTCCACTGCTGAATTGTTCTGTTTTCAAAAGATGCTGAGGGCACCCCATGTTGTCCTTGAGGGCCCCTTGGTGCCCACGGGCACCACGTTGGTGACCCCTGGTATAGACGTTATAGATTAAATCTTTATTGAATGGGGGTCATTGCAGTCCAAATGTTACAAGCCTTAGTGTTATCAATCATGAAATACAAACTACCTTATTCCAGATGAAAGAAAAAAATTTGCAAAAACATAGCAGGGGGGGGAAATTAAACAGTGAGATGCTTCATTATTTGTGGAACTTGTAGGCAGTAGATTTTAATCAGTTGTAATGTATGTGCTTATGCAAAAAAAAAAAAAAATGTATAATCTAAAAAAAATGCAACTTTGTCTTGCTAGAATAGTCGTAGCCCATAGAACTTTTGTTTTGAGGAGACTTTTAGTCTGAGTTCCATAAATGTAAAAAACAAGACAATAAAAACAAAACAAAAATATTCCAAAGATAACAGTTTCTAAATTAGCATAATTAGCGTTGAAATTGATTGGATTAACTCAAATTAAATACAAATGAATCCAACCCAGGGAAGGTTTGAATAAAAAGTACAAATTTTCAATTGTGTTAGTATGCAGGGATCCAGCAGCTGCATGTTTAATGAACTGCAATAATGTATCTGCCTAATCTCTGCTTGTAATATTTTTAAAAATGGAGATTTAAGAAAATTAACACATTTATCAACATGTCTCTATTAAATGATGTGAGTGACAGATTATAGTCTAAAGCCCTGAGGCACAACACTGCATTCAGACTCTGCTGTTTTTATTAGTGGACAGGATACTGTAAGCCTGAGGCAATTATTTTTCCCAAAGGGTCACATGCTGTTAGTCATTAAGGACTAAATCATTGGCTGAACTCTATCTATCTATCTATCTATCTATCTATCTATCTATCTATCTATCTATCTATCTATCTATCTATCTATCTATCTATCTATCTATCTATCTATCTATCTATCTATCTATCTATCTATCTATCTATCTATCTATCTATCTATCTATCTATCTATCTATCTATCTATCTATCTATCTATCTATCTATCTATCTATCTATCTATCCATCCATCCATCCATCCATCCATCCATCCATCCATCCATCCATCCATCCATCCATCCATCCATCCATCCATCCATCCATCCATCCATCCATCCATCCATCCATCCATCCATCCATCCATCCATCCATCCATCCATCCATCCTAGTATTGTTTAGGCTACAAACACAACAGCAGAGAATGCTTTACGATACGCTACTCGTCATACAGAATTGCTTCGCTGCTCTCCACCATTTTTAGAAACCTTTAAGTTTACCTCATTTTGGCGACCCTGAGTATCATTAATTTTTCACCTGTCTTCCAGTAGAAATTACAACATGTGTGGGTGTTCGAGTGGAATTTTTATTTTAGCAGGTATTTAACATGACTACGATACCACATGAAGGCAGCATTCATCTTAGGGTCGTGGGTTTGAGCCCCACATTAGGCGAGCAACTATTTACAGAATTTCCAAGTTAGGTGGGAGGCAGGTTGCCTAAGACTGAAATTTCCACTCTACCTGTGTTGGTCATTTTACATCTGAGTGCCGTCATGAAACGACAAAGTTTATTGAAATTTCAAACGTCCAAGAAAGTAAAAGCCTGCCTAAAATCTTTACTTTCTAGTGAGCTAGATGGCTACCTCCCATATTTTATGTTGTACTGCTAAAATATCATACCACTTTTTTTTACGTATATGTGTGAAATGGCAAACATGTTCTTTAACATAAAATGTTTCTTTTCTTTTTTTTCAAAATATAAGCAGTACATTCAAATTTATGTGGAGAGTTAGAACTTAATGCAGGTTTGATTTCTAAAATTATGTAGACCAGCTCACATGTTTTAGGCTCCAGAGAGCTTATTATTTTTTGATGGATTCTATTGTGACATTTACGTTAACTTATGTAGAATTAGCTGAAGTAGCATGACGCTGTTAGTGAAAAGTTTTTTTTTTTTTATTAGTGACATGTAGTCTTAAAGATGCATTAAACACATGGTGCTTGTCGTGGGTTGAAACTAAATCATTATTGTTTGTGTGGTATCATTATTTGCAGAATCTATGTCTTTAAGAACCATTGGAATGAAAAAAGATGCATTTCTACAGATACTAACAAACATATATGTCACCAATTGATTGAAGCTTTCCAGGTACAGATTTTATATCTAAAGATGATAAAGGGTGAAGCTTGAACATAGTGATGATTGGGGAAAAAACAATAAGAGTTTGGTAAATCTGGGTTTATCTCAATCAATAATCAACAATGATGCTGGGATTGCCTTTTTTCCTCATTTTGTGCAGCTCTCGTTGAAACATTTCCTTGTTTTGCTTGCAGTCCATCAACAAAGGTTTTGAGACAAAAAAACAACAACATTTTATTAGCAGTTAGGCTTGCTTATAATTTCACAAATAAATTTCACTGCTAACCATGAAGAATTTCCATGAAGTCCTCCCAACCCATAACAATACCCTGGAATCACTCAGAGGAAGCTCCTTTAGCCATCCTAAACCACCCTACACCTGACTGCGGTCTCCATCTTACAGACATTTCTGAATCGTTCATTCTGACTCAAGATCACAGTGCTTTTCATAACCCATTTAAGCCTGACTTCAGATATCTTTGTTGATAGTGGAATGAAATGAGAGATGGATTAATTTGTTAACCTGGCAGTAGCCAGATTGATATGTGTAGAATTGAGCAGAGTTCTATGTTATCAATCTGGCATGGCGGTTCAGTTTATCTGTTAAAAGGCGGGACTTTTAGTACAATACTTGCTGATTGGGTGAAGTGCCAGCTAGTACCCGCCTTCCATAACACGCTTTCAGCCAGTTTTAGCAGCAAATCGGGACATTTAGTGTTTTCACAACTAGCGGAGGAAGCTGATAAATCAGACTTATTCCAAATCCTTCCAGAAGAAAAGCAAAGACATCTTTCAAATGCACAAAGTGCGTCTCTTTGCTCCTTTTTTAAGCGAGAAATTGTCACTATTTTAGCTAAAACCGAGTCAATTGCGGCATTGACAGGTGAGTCCTTCAGCATTGCCATGTTTGTTATGCTCCAGCAAGGCCCTTCTGACTGTCGTCATTCCTGCATGTCCAACCCCAATAAACACTGCTGGCATGTCATTGGTCCGACTCACTGGTTTTCACGAGACGGATGAATTAGCAAGATTCTTTCAAGATGGATTGGAAAGAATCTGGCTTTTAGCGCAAGGTTATGAATTTGCCTGAATCGGTTTGTATTCTGATTGAGTTTGTTACGGTGAAGAAAACGCCGAGCCGTAAGCGAAAGCTTTTCATTTACATTCTGACACCCACCTGTAGCAATGAGGTAAGCATAATCATTAAAAGAACGGGTTCCCAAATAGAAGTGGATGAAATAAGCTTTCTCTTTATAGGGTGACAGGGCCTGGTGTTAGAGCTGGAGTAAGGAGCTTTGTTACCCAGGTTAGAGCTGCTGCTTTTCCACACCGAAAGGAGTCAACCCAGGTATTTAGGGCCTCCTATGTTTTCCTGCCTCTATTTGGAGATTTTCTAAGAACTGTTATGAGACCCTGAGAAGGTCCAGAACTTGCTGGTAGGGCAATAGACCTATTATGTACTGGGAACATGGCAGTATCACCAAAAATGAACTGGACATTTTTTCTTGGGGAGATGGATATCAGACTTTTCTTTGGAGAAGAAAATGGTTGGATAAAATTTATTGCATGATAGTCAATGAAAGCACAAAAAAGTGGCTCCTTATTTGTCATAGATTTTTATTTTGTGGCCCTAATCAGAAATAACTCTTACATGACATAATTATACCTTACTGTGAAAATAAAAAGTGTTTTCTCAGTCCAGAAATTGCCACCTCCAAATAAATGCAATGTGGCTGCAGCAGCTTTGTTGTGGTGGTTTAAGAAGTAATGCTGATGAAAGCTGCATAGTAAAATGAGTAACAGTGAGAGAAGGGAATTTATGCCAGTTGCTGTTTCACACATAAACCAGAATGTGTTATGCAAGACACTGAACACAGGATCCACCTGCATTTGACCTCTTTAAACTGCAGATGTCCCCCATCAACGCTCTTTATTTGCTGTGCAACAGGTGCCGTGCTAGTTGCACAGGTCTATGCCTAGATTTAGCTGTGAGCTATTTAATTGGAACAGCGTGGGCAAAACACATAGAGGCAAACTAGTTATGAACCCAAAGATGTTCTGCATGTAAAAGGTTTGTTTTTACGGCTCAATTGTACAGAAAAAATAAGAGAAGTCTTGTTACTGCCAACTTTATTACAGTCATACTCTTTTGGCCAGAGATAACATTGAACAGAAATTCTATTAACATTTTGTATCATACAAATTTATGTAAAAATTATAATGGTCAGGGTTTATAAAACTTCAGCAGTGACCTAGAAAGATTAATGGTCTGTTTGATATTATAAGAACAGTGTTAAATATTCAGAATGTGAATTTAAGGGAGGATAGTGGATCCTCTTTGTCAACCCACTGACATAAGAATATAAAATAAAAGTATTCAGGGAGCAAAAGAAGAAAGCACTAAATGTTTCTGTATTGAATGTCAACTAGTATGATGTTCAGCCTGCGGTTATACTTACATATTTAGGACAGAACTGTTATCAACAGCAGCCAACTGTGCTCATTGCTTGACCTTTGTAAATATTGGGGTTTAGAAGTGTAATCCTACAAAAAGCATGTAAAATTCACAAAGTATATTGACCGATTGTGACCCACTTTCACTTCAAATCAGTTAATTTATATACCACCAATTTGCAGCAAATGTCATTTCAGGGCATTCTATAAAAATAAAATGCAACAGTCTATCTGATGAAAGCTAGACAGTTGTTTTGAGTTATTGGCTTGCAGCATTCACGCCTCCTGGGTGAGCATGTACTGTTAGTGGTCTCCAGCTCCAGTCCCTTAGGGCCGGTTTTCTGCAAGTTTTAGATACAGCTCCGTTCCAAACATGACTTAAGTATAAGCTCATTAGCAGAGCTTCACTGCATGTTCATAAGGGTGTTTAGCAGTTTGATTCAGGTGGGTAGGGCAAAGGACATATCTGAAAATTGGAGGACAGCAGCCCAGGAGGAATTGATATTTAGACGTCTGATGTAGTCACAGAACTGATGCTTGTATTGTGCGGTTGACTATGCTGCAATGCCTCATAGTGAGCATGCATGTAGCGACAGCCGCATTTCAAATCCTCCAGCAGAACCAGTCTCAGGATGAATGACTTTCTCCCCCAAAGAAGCTGGGGATTTGAGGAGAAAGGGCATATAAGCTAAAAGAGCACAGATGTTCTGATTTAGGAGCAATTTATATGTGAGACAAAAGTCAGTAGTTGATGGCAGTACGATTTCCTTTAGTCGTTGCATCTTGGAAAGAAACAGCAAAATAGATAAGCTCTTAGTCATTGTTCAAGGCTATGGGATGAAAGAAAGCACATAAAGATAGAATAGAAAAAAACAGAATTGAATTACCCTTAATTACTTCCCTGTGGGAAAATTCAGGTGTATTCGTGTGCAAAGTAAATATGCAAATTAAAGGATAAGAACACTAAAAGAAAAGTATCAAAAAGTTGAAAAATATATTTCATCAAATGAAAAGAAAACACATCTCACAAAAGAAAAAACTGTGCAGTAACTAAAAAAATCATTCTGGGATCATATAAATATTGACGATTAAAAGAAAAACTGCAACTCATTTATTGGAGAAAAAGAGAGCTGTGCCAATCACAGCAAGAATGTAGGAAACAAAAGCATTTTAAACTGTGCAAATTTATATACTGATGTTCAAAAAAGCCTGCAGAGTAGCCCAGTCATTTTTGCCTGCCAGTGGTCTAGCCTCGATCAATGCCCCAGGCCCTAGAACTGGCAGGCCAATCACAATGCAAACTGATTTCTGGATGTAAAGCGGGCGGGGTTTTGAGGGCGTGACGACAAAGCTGCACGACGCTGGAGAAAGCACAACAAGGAAGATGGCAACAACTATTGAACAGTTCTTGTTTGACTCAGCTTTGGAATCAGTTTTGGAAGGATTAGACTTTGGGTTTTCATTGAAACGTGAGCTGGAATAGGATCTACGCTCATTAATTTTTAAGTACGACATATTCGCCGTTTTACCGACAGGCTGTTTGTTTACATTCCCCCACCAGCTTTCTGTCCCGCTTACTACGTCACAGTCAGTTGTGCTCATTGGTCAGAGCGTTTGCCAATAGGCACAGACATGATTTGAAAAACAATGGGTTGTTCTAATCAACATCCTTCCGATGTTTCATTCATCTGGACCAACTAAATTACACATTTAATCTCACGTTTAGTCTGGTTTATCAGGCTACCTGCAGAGGAGATACCCGTGGAACCTGTACAGCTGACATTATGGTTGCTACATCTGACTGGGCCTGTTGGGGACAGCATGGTTCATTGAGTTTAACAGCAGCTGGGAGGAAAGATCTGTGATAACCAGGGACGTGCACACATAGACACTAGGTGGTGCTAAAGCACTAGGAAGTTTGCCCTCTATCAAAGAAAATGCCCTTTTGAAACTCTTTTTTTTTTTTTATTATTATTAATATTATTAAGATTTTACTGAGGTCGGTTTTGAAATGATCTTTTGAAAACCTGAGCCATTAAAAACGACTGAAACAATGCCCCGAAATGACCGACCTACTTGCGCACGCCCGACCAGCCTCTCTTTCTTCCTTTGTCACGTGAACTCGCTCGGTCGCCCGCAGGGCATGCCAGATGCGCAGCATCATAGCAGTTTTCAGATAGCAGGAACGGTCGCTGACAGGCTGCTTCTCCCGTGCCCCATTAGCCAGGTAATATACAGATCAAGCAGAATCATTTTGTTGTGCATTAAAATGTCTCATTCAGCAGCACCAAACACGCATTTTGCCGACTGGTCACCAGATAAACTAGTTGTCTCCTTGTAAGATGCTATTTTACTTTTTATATTTTGTATCCATATTTTTTATCTTAAGTGTATACATTAGTCTATTTTATTGCATGACGTATACCCACAGTTTTTAGATATTTTTATAATTTTATTTACCTATTCCATATTATATGTTTCATGTTGCACGATTGTACCATAAAAAATTCCTAGTTTGTGAACTCCTTCACTAACAATGGCAATAAACCTGATTCTGATTCTGAAAGTTTTACACTGTAGCCCAAGTCAATGACAGATAACGTGAGGACGACCACATAGGCTACAAATAATTTTGGTAGAGTTTGCAATTGCAAATCTACGGAAGAGGATTAGGGCCACTGAAAAAAAAAATAAGTTAACTGATTTTTAAAATTTATTTCAGTTTAGTATGGGAAAAAAGTCAGAATGCTGACTTTAATCTCAGAATTCTAACTTTTTTCTCATAATTCTGACTTTTTGCTGAGAATTCTGACTTTTTGCTCAGTATTCTGACTTTAATCTCAGAATTCTGACAATAAAAAAGTCAGAATTCTGACTTTTTTCCCATGTTAAACTGAAATAAAATTTAAAAATCAGTTAACTTTTTTTTTTCAGTGGCCCTAATCCTCTTCTGTACAAATCTATGTGTTAAGACAAACGTTTTCTGTTGTATAGGTTTTGTTAGGCAACATAAATTAACACATTTTGGTCTCTTTATTGTCTTAATTGTATATTGATTTAGTAATTGCAGCACAATGCCAAGAAAGGAGGGTTAATCATATTGAAAAATCTTAAAAGCTGTTCACATTTTATTTTTAAGTGGTTTGTGCAGCAGGTATTAAAATAGCTATTATTTTGTAGGTTACCATAAGTCATATCCACGTGACAAGACTTCCAGTCATGTTGCCCTAATAGCCCATTATTTAAACTAATGTGGCATATTTGTTAAAGCTATTATTATTATTAATATTATTATTATCATTATTATTATTATTGTTATTGTCATGATGGTTATTATTAATATATTGTAGCCAGTCACAGCAGGGAAGCTCTATACCATCAACATCTATCAGGACAGGAGATGAGGAAGAGTTCAGGGAAGACACAGAGACAGAAAAAGACCAGGATGAGGGAGAACAGATGGGTGAGGGAGAACAGGGAGATGAGCCAGATAAAAGAAGTATGCTTTAGTCTGTTCTGTTGGTGGTGTGACTTTTTTCCATTGAAAACTCACGTTTAGAGAATGTTACAAATAAAAGTCAAATTTCATTCAACATGCGTTTATTTTTTTTTATAATTAAGTGTTACACGTGCGCTAAAAAGTGCCCTCCCCCCCTCCTGAGCACCTGCCCCCCAAAATGTCTGTGCACGCCTCTGGTGATAACGCTCCTTTGTGAAGCTAAAGTGAATCGGTAAAACTGCCAAAGTAAAAATACAACCAGAAGCTTTGACTACATTTAGGTAAAATGTTCGGGAACCATTTCTCACTTACAAACATGACCTGTATTTACGCAGACATAAATATCAAAAAATGTTCCACAAAGTTTAGATGTTTCTAATCAAAACAGAATTACCACAATTTGCATGGAGTGTTACATGATATAAAACAATAAATATATGTTTATTCATTTTTACTTTGATTCAGATACATAGACTTAATACAACTTAAATAATTTTTTTAGGACTTACTGCAGAGGTTATCATCCCTTTTTTGTCATCCCACTTTAGATGAACTGAGGTATAGAATGTTTATGTTAGTTTAGCAATCAGTTCAGCTATCTGACTGGTATATGCTTGCAGTGTGCTGCTTAACATTAGCAGATTTTAGGAGTATACTGTTAGCCGGCAACAGGAAGGGCTGTGTTGGCTTAAGTTAAGCTCTCCAGTCATTTTCTCAAACCTCCAATGAAAAAAAATTAAATCACATGAATTTTATGAGTGTTTCTTTGTGGTTTGACATTTCTAATATATTCATACCTAGAGGCTGTTTAATGTCTATAACAAAGTTATTAATCTTATAAGAAAAAACACATATCAGCTGGGATTGATTTAGAAATTATGACAAAATATCATGAGAAGCTTCTCCTCACTTTAAATGTTTCTTTTTTGTCTGTCTAAACAGCTATTTCAAACGATAGGGGTTTCTTTGTAATTCTCTCTCTGGTTAAACATACCAATGATCAACCCTGCAGTTTGTTTCATATGTCTTTTATTATTTGATGTCTCCATATACATAGTAAGCCTTTATCTAAGCAGGATTGCTAGTCTTTGATTAAAAGGTGTCATTTCTTGTGATACCTCCACAAACTGCCTGTTAATTGCCAAGCCTGTTGCATAAGTACTTCAACCAGGTCTTAAGAAAAGTGGACAGATTTGTTTTTGATTTTTTTACTCCTGTCGCCACCTGATCACTGCAGACTGTGCTTAAGCCTGCCATCAGCTAATTAAAATTGTGACGTTTCCTTTAGTATAAAATCTGAAAAATGCTTTCCTGGAAGAGCTTAACGTGCCTAAAAAATTCAAACAATTAGACATTTTATCCCAGCATGGGAAACACTTTTATAACTAAATGTCTCACGTTGTGCTTGAATATAAGTGGTCGCCGCTGCAGCTTTCCAGACTGATTTGCAGTGCTGTCAGTCTAGATTCCATTGGTAGGCCATATTCAGTTGTTACTTCGCTTTCAGGTTGCAATTATTTTTTTCTGTTGGACATTTTTTTTTCTTTTTTCGATGCAGTAAGTATGTTTAAGAATAATTGTTTCTTCAGTCTGCAATATATTCTTCATTCCTTTTTATTTTGCTCTTACACAGTAGTATTTAGATGTATCATGGTAAAATTTACAGACACAGTATATGCCTAAGCAATTATATAGAGAGGAGGCCAAAAAAAAAAGGTGAAGCAAAAATCGCAAATCAGGAAAAAAAGCTTCCTTTGTAAAATGTGAAATATTTACAGGATAAATTTAATTTATATCTGTCTCTTTTTTTGTTGTTGCTTATTTTCCTTTACATGTTGAACCTTTTTCCTGTTTTTCCTTCACTGTCCTTTAGTTGATTGCCTTGATTGGGAACACCTGCTCTCCTCTGTTTGATGACTTCTTGATTATCTTAAGTCAAACTAATTGATTACATCAGAGTTTTGTTTCCTGGCTGCCAGCATCAACCTTGCATGAGGAGATGTCCTTAACTTGTCAATCTAAGATAGATTTTCTATACAGAAAAACAGCGTTTTTTTCCCTCTAGTTTTACTCTTTACAATAAAAGCAATAATATCTTTGTAGTTTTACTGTACATTTAGTTTTTTATTCTAGATGCAACTGTAAAATGCTGTAAATACATGCATTTACCTCATCAGAATTTTTTTTTATTTTTAAACATTTTTCAGACCATTAAACCATATAATAATATCCAGAGTAAATACAAAATGCAGATTTCCAACCAATCTGTCCCCTCTTGTAAATTTAGGAATTAAACTGATTGCTTGCCTCAGTTTCACCTAAATTTAACGTTTCTGACAACATGACGTAAGCTAAGAGGTTTAAAAAAGCAAAAAAAGTAAATCTTTATTATAGATAGATTTGTGTAGCTTTTTTTTTTTCTTCCTCCAACTTTGATTTTCTGCACTAATTATTAAAATCTACACAGAGGGAGCCCATTACATTACTCCCATCTACTTACCAATTCCAAAAGTAAAAGTAGGGTTAGTAGATTGCATGAAATATATATATATATATGAATATGAGTCAGCTAAAGTCCAAATACTATTCTACCGTGACTGATGTTACTGTCCAGACTTGGCATCCTGGTACTGATTCCAAGCATCACAATAAATTATAGGACAAAAGAAATTAGAATTACATTAAATATGGATTAATGCTATAATTAAAATGGTAACTTAAGGTAAAATGAACTGAAGTGCATGCAGTTTCTCCTCTTTTTTCCTGATTTTCCTTACTAGCTTTGTTTCCATCCAACTGAAACTGAAGTTTAAGTGAACATTTAAAAGTTTGAAAAAAACAGAATTACAAATTAGCGGAGTTTTTATTTGGTTTAAAGTGATTCAACCAAACACCGCAAAACGTTATTTCATCACATTTTCATGGAAAATACATGGCTGTAACAAAGTGATGAAAGGTCAGTAATGGAAGAAAGTTTTAATGAATGTGTTTCTATCAGGCAGGTTGTTCTTTGATTAACATGTCAGCTATAATGGCGATGTTGCTTCCAGCCATGTCTATGAGGAGAATAGGAACATGAGGGACAAAGCCAAAGCAGAAACAACAGATCAATCATGTAAGGTAGAAGTCCACTACGTCAGAGCTACGTTTCCATCTGCCGTTTGCGCATTAACCCTTTTTCATAAAAAACAAACACCACTTTAAGTGAGAGGAAAACACTTTTTGAGAATCGAGGAATTTTTTTTCAAATTTTCCATTAGAAAAAAGCTGATGGAAAGGCACCTTCTGACTATTAATGCTATCATTGTTTTATTGTATACTGTTCCCATTTTGTTTCAGAGTTGGGTACAAATAGCTTAGGTTTAGTTTAGTTTTATTTGTCTTATCTTTTCAGCATTCTTTAGCAGTTGGATAAATATCTCTAGATGCTATTTATCAGCAATAAAACTAACTGACATTATAAAGAAAGTACAGCTTTCCATATTTCAACATATTCATTAAAACGTCACATCATTACTGATCTGTGTTCCCCCCTGGCTTCCTACCTGAACTTCCTGTTTATTACAGCCACGCGTAACTCCAAAGACATTAGGCTTTGCCTCGCCTGGTTAAATTGCTCCAAACAGGTGGAAACATGTCTAATTAAAATAATATTTTCTTTCAACATTTAAGAAGTTTGCTCAAATTTGACATGTAAATTGGAAAGAAACAGGCATTTGTTAACAAAATTCCACCTCTTAAAGAAAGAATGGAGGGGAAAAAAAGAACAATGGCACATAAGTGTAGCAAATATCTATAAAGAAGAATATATTTAGCTTTATGGTAGAAGATAAAAGTGATTTAGAGCTAGCTTGAAAGCTAAAAATGGAGCAAACCTGATCTTGAGTTTGTGGGTGTGACCTGGTAGGGTTAAATGTATGGGAGAAAATGTGTATAAATAAATAAAAACTTTTGACATTTAATTTGTAAAAATCTCCCAGCAAAAACTGACCAAAATCAATTGTGAAATGTCAAATTTGAAAATTAAAACGCATTAACAGAAATGCTTTTTCATTTTAAAGTCAAAGCTGCATTTATTTTTAATCATTTAAAAAAATGAATAACCTCAACAGCATTTTCGTTTTCTTTTTCTGGACTGCTTATTTTACTTTGTCCAAATGATTAATATAATAACATTTGACATTATACTATCAAAAGGTGTTCTAGAAGACGTGATCAAAATGAATTTTAAAACATTAGCTTTGAAAATGTAAATGTTTTAGCAGAAAAACGTATTCATTTCATTGTCGAAACATTCTTTTCATTTTATTCTTCAAGACTGCTAATTGTGAGACAGAACTACAGAAAAGTGTTCCATAAATAAATTTGAATTCTCATTTCCAAGCAGCGCAGGAAGGCGACATCAGTGGCTACGCTGCTACTCCTGCACCATTATACATCATGGACATTAGCGGGCTTAGATGAAGACAAAAGCCCATTCATGAAAAGCATTTCTATTAATCAATTTTCATAAGAAAATTGGTACAAATCTGCTTCCATACCTTATGTAACAGATTTTTAGCTTCCTAACTGGTTGGTAACTGTTAGAAAGTGTTTATATATATATATATATATACAGTGGGGCAAAAAAGTATTTAGTCAGCCACCAATAGTGCAAGTTCTCCCACTTAAAAAGATGAGAGAGGCCGGTAATTTTCATCATAGATATACCTCAACTATGAGAGACAAAATGAGAAAAAAAAAAATCACATTGTCTGATTTTTAAAGAATTTATTTGCAAAATATGGTGGAAAATAAGTATTCGACCACAAACTTTTCACAAATGATTTAAACTTATTTTAAAAGGAATTTTTCTTCTCCATTGTCTCGGCTGGAGAGTCAACAACATGATGCAAATGACTGTCTACTATCTCTACATGCTTATTCAGGACGGCCAAATCCTCCAAAGTCAGTTTCTCCATGCAGTCAGTTAGGTTGCCTTCGATAGAAACTTTGAACCAGTGTGTCTGTATGACTTTGTTGTGTTTTCTCTATGAATTCCCTTATATATAAATAAGTTTAATTGAACTGAATGTTTACCAAAGTGTCTTGCCTTATAATTAAACCATCAGCTCAAGGGATAGATGTTTGGTAGCTATGCTTCATTTGTACCAGATAAATCATGATGTTGGTTGAGGAAAAAAACATATGTATAACAATATCTATATATATGCATACCAAAGGAAAAAGGTGAACTGATGATAGAGGAGTTGTCTGGGGGGAAATATGAGTAATGTCCCAGTGATAAAATATGTGTGCCCTCCGGAGCTTCTCTTCTCCGGCTGTTTTTCTGAGGGCTTCATCAACAACAGTGCCTCTCTGTTAGGGAACTCTGTTGTTTGGGATATAAGAGTCTGTGCGGGGCGCGTCTCTGAATGGCTGCCCAGGGCATCGAGCAGAACGAGGCACAGAGTGAGCTGCAGCGGGCATCTCTGCAGAAGCAGCAACCCTGTTATTCAGCCGTTGGCCTGTGCTCCACTACATTGTGTATACATCTGTAATCTTACCTACCCCCTGGGCTCACACAGACCCCCCACTGCTGCCATCTTCCACCATTTTTATATTATTTCTTTTTTCATATCCATCTCAGCACTTCTCTCCATACTCCCTCATCTTCACGTCATTCCACCCCCCCCCCTCCTTTTTACACAAAGATATAGTCAGGCAAACACACCCACACGCTTTCTCACGTTGGCTCCCATACGCAAACACATGAAGGGCCTTGAAGACAAACCATGTGTGAGATCATGCAGCCTTAATGTGTCAGGGACATTACAGCCTGCTTGCTTTCTCTGCTTATTTAAACCATTAAAAAAGTGTTTCAAGAGAATCTTTCCCATTTTGGGGGGTTAGTTTTTCATTTTTCATAGATTGCATGAGCTATAGAGAAAGTACAACCTCTTCAGCTGAAATTGAACTGGAGCTGTTTAAATATACATGAAACTGAGGGCTCCATGAATGCAATCCTGTCCTGGATGGTGAGCAGTTATGAGCTGTGTCATGTGTCGGCGCTTTCAAACCAACTCTCAGCTACAAGCTTTCATCGGCCTTTGCTTCTCTGACACCCAGACCCTTGCCGCACCCTCCCTGCTCCCAGCGCCGCTCCACACAAGCCTTAGCGGGGCGTTCATTTGTACTTTCTCTTTGTCGCCTGGGCTGCGCCGCCACGTCTCAGCCCGACTGCTGTGTCAGGGATGGTGTGAGGCTCTTTCATGTAAATTGATGTTTTTATGTTAAATAAATAGAAAGATGCTTTTAAAGTGCATTTCATTCTTTGTTTTTACATCTTCCAGCTTTTTTCTTGTCCCTTACAGGCGGATCTGCTAGAAGCTCCAAGCTGATATTCTGCATTGACAGTCCAAGTGATATATTGTCATCATCTCCTGGTTGATATGTACTGCTGTTCCCTTAAGGATAATATGCGCCTTTCATGCTCTGGCTTGAGGATTTCATAAGATCCTGCTGCTGCCCACACTTCAATAAATCCTTATTGCTTTCAATACATTTTCAATCAGTTCAGTCACCATTTCCTGCAATCGCTGTTGCATGTCTTTATTTCTGTAAACTCTGCTTCTAGCTTCAAGGTTTGTGTGTATATTTCTAATGGGAGGCATTATAAAACACATCTTTTAAGCCCCCACTGGGTTCAAAACAACAGGAATGTATTTTTCCCTCTCTTTCTTTCCTCAGACGGCAGCAGCTTTCACAATTGAATCTGAATGCCATGCTTTTAGCGCCAGGGTTGTTTGATTATCCACAGACAGGGAGCTGTGCTGGATTCCATTCCTTTCATCATGCTTTAACCAGTGTGAGCTGGCTCCCCTGTCGTATTTTATGAGAGGTGATTTTTTTAGGGGCTCTCCTTTATGCAGATGATTTTGGCTGCCTCTCCCCGGTCTAGTCTTCAAGAGATGGATATTGGTTTTGACAAGAGAGCTCACCCCGCTACCTTCACTCTCACCGCGCTGTCTCCCTGACTGGATATTCTTGTCCATATGCTGATGCAAGTTACACTTAAGAGTGGTGAAGGGAGGAGGCGAAGCATCTTCAGGTGTTTTCAGAATTAAGCACAGTGACAAGAGCCAGAAACCTCATTGACCTTTCCCAGCCCTGCAGAGAGCAGCGTTACTTGCTGTTTTTTGTTTGTTCTTTTAATACTCTGAGTTCATGTCCACATCAGTTGACTGGTGTCCACACTTTTTACAATGTGTTCATTTAAAGATAATCTATTGCCCTACAGGACCAGGAACTTAATACCATTTTTTTGTTTATTTTTTTCTCCCACTGTTAAGTGTTTATGGGTGCATGTGCCTGCAGGGGTTTCTTCTGCTAGTTGAGAGGGAAAAAATTGAACAAAAGAGCTGAGCGACATAAAAAAAAAAAGTCCTCATTTTATTTTCTCTCAGATTGGAAAAAAGTGATTAATATACTTCAGATCCTGAAAAAGTTTCAACAAGCAGTTATTTTTTTTATGTTGCAAATAAAGAAAAACATTGACTACTTCAAACTGACAAATATGCTTATTTATCACATCTTGTTTGGATAAATCCTTATGAAGCTGATGTGAATCAGAGGTCAGTCTACACTGCAATGGAAAAGTACTTGCATTTTCCCATATTTCTTATGTTTATTTCTGCTTTTCCAGATCATGAAATGATTTATTCATTTTGAACAAAACCTGAGTAAATACAAAAAACTGTTTACATCTAAAGACATGTTCTAAATGTTTTATGTAAAAGTTATTAAGCCCTGAAACAAATGCTTCAAAAGCTCCTGGAAGAAAAAAAAAACAGTTGTGAAGTATTTGCAATAATCGGAAATGAATGTTTTACATCACTTTGAAAGAATTTTGGTCAACTTTTAAAGAAATTACATATTTCAGACACATTGCAGGCGTTTAAGTAGTGTTTGTTTATTATCAGCACACACCATCTCATGAGATTCAGTTCCAAACTTTGACCGGAACACTACCTGTTTTTATCCACAGGAAATTACAAGAAATTTTGAGCGAGCTTTTAAATTGTCAAAAAAACAAAGAAAATGTGAATTAGAGGTGTTTCCATCCATTGGAGTGAATTAACCAGGTTATGTAAAGCGTAATGTTGTCATGTGTATACATTATGAGTGGCTTTGATAAACAGAAAGTAGGGTTAGCAAACTAGCGCAGACCACAGATCAGTGATGGACAGAGATTCAATGAATGTTTTGCTGTTGGGGAAGTTGGAATGACTTGATCATGTCAGCTAGTGTTGGTGATGTTACAGTACATGCTATCTGGAGCATTGAGATAGAAATGCGATTCTAACTAAAGTAAAGTAAATATTGGCTAATTCAGAATTTATTTGACAAATGTGTTTCCATTTCATTTTGCCTTTTGTATCTGTGCTTCATTCTATATCTGCTTCTGTCTCCTTAAACTACTGTCTGCCTCGGAAGATGGCCGCTCACACTTAGTCTGGTTCTGCTGGAGGTTTCTTCATTTTAAAAGGGAGTTTTCCTCTCCACTGTCACGACGAGCATGCCTGGTGAGAGGGATTGCCTTTGAGTCAATGAATCTATGCAAACAGTTGGTTTGCCTTAAATAGAAAACTTTCAACCAATCTGACTGTATGATCTAGTTGTCTCTGCAAAGTGCCTTGATTTGAGACATGTTGTGAATTGGTGCTATATAAATAAACTGAGTTGAATTGAATTTAAAAATGTAATTGAATCTCCTCTGCACATTTGCTTTTGTTTTATTTTATAAAAAGTCAAAAACCATCCCAAGCTAGCATATAAACTTTTTTGCAAAATGTATAGGTTGATTTGAATTTACTTCTGCAATACTTTAGAATACAAAACGTTGATGGAGAGACATCTCCTAATTTAGTGTGTTGTGCCTCTGCCTTAGATGTTGTTCTGGGTTGAGTGTAATATGCGTTTCGAGCAATTTTGGTTGGCTGGTCACTCCTCTTTTCGGAACAGTCCCTTTACTCTAGCCTGAAAAACCAGACTAAATGTGAGATTAAATGTGTAATTTAGTCTGGTCCAGATGAATGAGACATCGGAAGATTGTTGATGAGAACAACCCATTGTTTTTTCAAACTGCTGTCTTTTCCTATTGGCCAACGGTCTGACCAATGAGCGCAACTGACTGTGACGTAGGAAGCGTGACAGAAAGCTGCTGGGGGAGTGTAAACAAACAGCCTGTCGGTAAAACGGCGAATACGGCCTTTCAACGAAAACCCAAAGTCTAATCCTTCCAAAACTGATTCCAAAGCTTAGACAAACAAGAACTGTTCAATAGTTGATGCAATCTTCCTTGTTGCACTTTCTCCAGCGTCGCGCAGCTTTGTCGTCACGCCCTCAAACCCCCGCCCGCTTTGCATCCAGAAATTCAAAACACATCTCTGTGTTGTGATTTGCCCGCCAGTTCTAGGGCCTGGGGCATTGATCGAGGCTCAACCACTCGCAGGCAAAAATAATTTTGGCCGCTTGCAGGTGGGGTTAGTTTCCTAGGCTACCTTTTCTCCATTTCAGGAAAATGTATATCTATGTTAAATGTACAAAATGTCACAATTTGATTCAAACAAGGAATTGGAGGTGGTGGGGGACTATGAATACTTTGGTGTTCACCTCAACAAAGAACTCCTGGAGACGTAATTCTATAGCTGTTTACAAGAAAAGACAGAGCAGACTGTATTTCATAAGGAAACATAGGTTCTTGAGTGTTTGCAGCAAGATGCTGCATATTTCTACATCTGTTGTGGAGAGTGATCTGTTCATCTGCTGAGGTAACGGCACCAGATCATAAGACTTCAAGAAGCTCAACAAACTGATAAAGAAGACCGGCTCTGTTCTAGAAATGTATCTAGATCCTCTGAACTTGATTTCACAAAGAAGACTTCTTCATAAAACAAAGAACATTTTGGACTATAGTCAGCATCATCTTCAGAGTGCTACAAAAGATCCTTCCTGCATACAACTACCAACATCTACAACAACTCATTTAAAAAAAAGCCATATAAATTAATGCAACAGTTCATTTTTTGGCAGGATTCAATTCTTGATCCCTCTTGCAGCCCTGTCAGTATAATAAAAATATATATTTTTTATTTTTTAAGGTTTATATAAATGGTTACAGTATACTAATTCGATTTACATGAAAAGCCAGTCTAATGTATGAATATATATTTCTTCTTTGAAAAGGAAACATGAAAGTGCTCCATTACTTACTTTAAACTGGCAAAACAGTTTAGAATTAGTACCGACATTATTCTACAATTATAAAACTTTTGTTATTTTGTAGTCTGTGTGTAGTTCTGCCGCTTTTGCCCTAAAAATCTGAGGATATAAGGTGCGTTCTCTATTATGATATTCATTTTCACCGCAACATGGCTCCATTGCGGTCGCCATCTTGTTGGTATGCTAGCAGCACTGCTGCATTATGGGTAATTCTGAAGCTGAGAGTCCCATCGCCTGCATTGTGATTGGTCTGGCCAGATATGGCCGGAGTCAACTGCGGTTTTACCAGACTGAATTACATTTAAATTGAGCGTACCAATTAACTTCATAAAGTGGTAATGACTAGCTGAACCAGTTTAGCAGTAGTTGGAGTAATTGAGTTTTCTGCTTTGAAGAGGGCCTTGTAAAGTCATGACTTTACAAATTTTACATAGCTCCCTTTGGTTACATGCAAAGGATTTCTGATTAATTAAGGCACTCTGTTGGCTTATTGTATTTTATTTCTGTGTTACACTTAGTTTTTCCAATATTTATTTGTAAACTTTAACATTTTCTATAATGACCTTAGCAAGACCACTTGACTGGAAGTAAAACATGCATGGAATTAGTAACCAAGGAAGTAATGGAGACAAGCAAGTTAGCATTTTTCTGGTAGAGATGTGAAAAAAAAAAAGTCCAAGATCAAGTGTGAAAATGAGAAAGAAGGAGGCAATAGACAGAAGTTACATTCAGAATACAAATCAAATGTGTTGTTTACTAAAGTCGAAGCTAAAGCTGCCGAGATGATGAGCAGCAATGTTCATATCTGCTAATATCACCCAGTACAAAAATTGATTTCAGGCTCAAGAATAACTTAGTTAAAACTATGAGGACAAACAAGACTTATTGTTTTGTTGTTTTTGTTAATATTTTTTTTTTATAATTGTGTCTCCAGGCCCTTTTAAATAAAAGTGACTATAATATGCTAAATTTTTGTGCAGTATAAGCCTCATTCTGGACCTTTTCTATTAACCAATTATCAGATATCTTTTTTGTTTTTCACTTTCCATGAAATAATTATTACTGTGACTAACTGAAGTCTAAGCTGCTTCCCTAACAGTGGACAAAAAGTATCCACACAGCATGATGCAGCCACCACCATGTTTCATTAAAGGAGGTGTGTTCTGAATGATCAGAATATTTTACATAAAATTACATATTGAAATTCCTTTTTTTTTTTACTTAGTTTGGAAATGCTTGTCCAGCTTTTCTTAAATTTTGACATATCTTATAAGCTTTAGAGGCGATCATTTGGTGGAAACTGCTTTAGATATTTTCCTGGGGTAGAAGGGATATCTCATGGGGTCCCAATAAAACATGTATGACTGTGGTAGGATATGAACTTAACAGAGATAAGGAGTGATGTTTTTAGTAAATTCCTGATCTAGGTTTAGTTCGGGCTACAGATGTGAAGCTTTTATTACGTCGATTTTAATTGGAGTTTATCTAGTGTTATTCTCATCTAATTCAGATGGCATCAATGAGCAACAAGCAGCTAAATCTACACTATGAAGTCAGCCATACTGTGTGTGATAACTGTCTCCTATTCTCTCTCCTCTACCCCTTCCTACATAAATAGTATTGCATGAATGCCTGGATAAGCGTTTGCCATATAACTATTATCTACTTGTTCCTTCCCTTATTTGTGTAATTGCAATGCAAGAAGTTTTGACTGTAAATCCCAGATGTTGGCAGGTCATCCTCTCCTGCAGTATTCTGGTAAACGGCTGCCTTACAGCTCTTGTTTTTTTTTCTTTTATTTCAATCTGGCAAACATAATGAAAGATATCACAAAGCAGAGCTAGGTAGGTCGTTTTTTTTCCTCCTATCCCTCTCCAGCTGAATAGATTGTAGAAAAAAAGGAGAAAATGTCCTCCCCTCTTTGAGCGCTGAAACAGATAGAGTAGCTGTGTGGAATAAAGGAGATGCCTCTTTCTCTATCGCACTCCATCAGCATTATTTACCAGACCTGCCAGTTGCTTTGTACAGCACCTCTCCCTGCCAAGTAGGCGACTGGCGTCCGACCAGGGGCTAGTGACAACAGGCTACAGTGGAAAGCAGGGAAAGCTGTGTAGATGAGCCAAGTCTGTTCATTCCAATAGGCTGCAGAGTGAAGCACAGACATCTATCTGTGCTCAGTAAGCAGAACGTGGCTCTGTTTCTTAGTGATTGGAAACCTAACTCGCTGTTTTAAATTAGATGTAAAGCAATAAAAGCATTGCGGTTGTGTCTGCAGGTCAGATGTTGGACCTTGCTGTTTTAATGGCTTACATTGTTTTCCTGGACTTTGATTGGCTAAGCAGTGTTTTAACTGTGGGGATGGTGAATCGGGCTTCTCAGAACGGCTGTATTAAATGTAAATGTTTCTTTTGTCATTCCGGTTAGCTGCCCTTACAGAACCTATGGAGAACATCAGCATTTGGTTCTAGGATACTGAAAAGTCATTTTTTTATCCACAGCGTGTCACAGATGGTGGGAAAGCCTTTGTAATGCTAATATAATATCACACTGTGTCGGCCCGGCTCTGCGGTTCTCTCTGTGTACCAAGCAGTCTCGCTGTAGAGTGATTTACCAGTATGGAGAAAAAAAGACCTCCCTTGGTTTGCACTGAAAATGCTACGTGTTGTCGGGTCCCGCCGTTCGGCCTGCTGCGACTTTGCCCACCTTGACTTTATTGATTCACTGGTCCATCCAGTTCTGTGTGCCATTAATTAACTCTGTCTCTAAATGTTTGTCACATTGTGCATGCTTATTAGGCAGGATATTACCAAGGGATGTGAGGCGCTGAAAGCAGCTAGAGGGATAAAGCAGGAGTTGCTTTTTACTGGACATGCTGCAGATTAAAAGGAAAGAAGAAAAAAAACCTTTGTATTGTGACATAAATCCACATTTCAATATAAAAATGTGTTTTTCTATAATAGGCGGAAAATTGCACCTCCTGCTACTGTTGGCCACCTCCCTGGATGCGACCCAATGGCAGGGCACTTCCTCCCGTTTTAACCAATGGCTTTGTCTCTTCTTCCATGGCAGCGACTCAGGCGCTCGAGAGGAGGAGATAGAAACATTGATGTCTTTCTCTAGCTGTGCCACGTCACAGCGTTGTGTATTCCTTTCCTAGCCCTCGTCCCTGATATTTGAATCGCAAAGGGGGAGCGTTTCATATCCATGCTGGGAGAAGAAGGGGGATCTTGTCTGTCTGAAAGAGCATGCTGGATTAAGGGGGTTATTTCCCCAGGGGGGGATATGAGAGTGAGTGTCACTCAAGTCGGCTCTCACGCTGCCGCTGCATGTTGCCAGGGAGCCCCCCATCTTTGACTTCTACCACTCTCCTCTCCCTCTGCCACATCCTCATCATGGCTACCATCTCTCCTCCCTTTTTTTCTCCCTCTGCGAGTCCTTTGCTGCCCTACAGGGAGTGGAGAATTGCGTGGTTCTGAGGGGTGGTTGTTATTCCAATCACACCTCCGATGCAGCGAGGGTCCAGTAAAGTACAGAATAATTGGCAGGTCCCAGACAGCCATTCTATTCTCATATGTGTGTGTGGCTGTGATGGGAGGGGGGGAGGTTGCAGTAGGTGCAGCATTCATGGGTCATTTCATTAATTACTTGCTATTGTGTTTTACGCATGTTCTCACATTCTGTTTTACGCAGTAAAAATAAGTTATTTAAAGGGAATAGAGGACTATCTTTTATTACCAGGTGGATCATCTACTGTAAATAATTGGTCCTCCTAATTGTCAATCATTCTGGTGATATGTTTACGAAAGGCCGTTCTACCTGCTCGCCCCGTTAGCTATCTTTTTCTGCACATGCACACTTTGTGGCTAAAAGCCCGTAGGCTGTCGCTACCCAACAACGGCAAATAATTTCAAAGATGGCGCAGGCACCATGAGGAGGAGGAGATACATGACCAAAGGAGCAAAAAGTGGTGATCATCTGTCTAAACAGTCAGTTAACTGAGTTTGCTATGAAGTCCACTATATAGTCCCCTACGGAAGAGGTTTAAGGCCACTGAAAAAAAAAAAAAAATGTAACTGATTTTAAAATTTTATTTCAGTTTAGTATGGGGAAAAAAGTCAGAATTCTGACTTTTTTCTCAGAATTCTGACTTTAAACTCAGAATTCTGACTTTAATCTCAAAATTTTTACTTTAATCTAAGAACTCTGACTTTTTTTATTGTCAGAATTCTGAAAACTTTTTTTTTTTTCAGTGGCCCTAATCCTCTTCCGTAGTCCCCGCTATATTTGTACACACTAAGCTTGTATGAGCTATGAGAACAGCACATTTTAAACTTGGCATGCATGAGGAGAAATGGGCTTGTGCATGCTTTTGCACAGAAAGGGCGGGTCTTTAGAAAAAAGACTCCGAAATACCTTTAATAAGCCAATCAGTGATATAAAGAATGTAGATGTACAGATCAAAATGTTTGATCGGTTTTGTATCTTTGTTAAGCTTATAGATCAATTACCTGTTTGTTTGTCCCCAAAATACATTTTTTGAGGTACTTGTTATCTTGATTTAACTTCATGACTTTTCATTTATCATTTGTGTGAGTGGAAGTGGAAACGTTACACTGTGTGAGAGTGAGCTGTCCCTGTAAAACCTGGTTTCACAAATACTTTAAAGCAATGGTTCTCAACCTTTTTTGACTTGTAGTGAACAAAACTCAAGTATTTGATTTAATCTTCTTAACTTGAACATTTAATTATTTGGCAATTTATTCTTTCCAACACATGTATGAAAAATAAAATAGATATGTGGCTCGGAAGTCAGTAAGGAATCAAAAATAAATACAAAATAAAATCCTGCTATAAATCTACCCTTATAAAACTGGAGCTCCTCTGGGTAACTCCCCTATAATCACATTTAAACTTGAGGAATTGGGAACAAAATACTGAACAAAAATTATAGTCACTTTGACTTAGTTTATTTTACATTCTTTTTATCCTTCGTGACACCTGAGCTTGCTTTGATTAGCTTAGATGTTGGAAAACAGCTGATACCAGGCTGTTCTCTCATTCAGTCTGTTCCTCTGCTTGATTTTGTGTGTCAAAGCTAAAGGTGAACTCAAACATATAAAAATAACTTACTTTTCGGTTGAAAGAGCTTGTTTTATTTTTCAGGTGGGTCCCAGATCCCAGCCCTATTTCATTTTATCACCTGAGAGATAAAACATTTTCATGACCAACTGATTAGACAGATGACATTTTTAACTGCCTTTAGCATCTCATGTTAGTATAATTTAATTTCACTAGTCTTTAATGTTTCAATGGTGATTTTTGAGGAAACTTTGCAATACTTTATGAACCATCAGCCTATTTTAATCCACCATGTTCATATGAAACCAAATGAAAACAACTGTACTGATTCATTTGACCTTCCTGTTATCTGCCTCAATTCCTGCTCTCTCTCATTTTCTTGCAGCCTTAATGAGCTACAATAATAGCAGAATGTTTATGACTCAGTTATGCTACATGTTTTGCATTCACTACTTGGAAAAATTATCACATCTTTCAGTGTTTGAGTTTGAGCAGGGTGGGCAATATCACGATAGCAGATTGTGAAGAACTAATAGGTGTTGACGATCTGCCAAAACGGAGAGATCATTGGCTTGTTTGTAGGACACATTCTACGCAATCAACTTTGCTCGGATGCTTCTCGCAGCTTCATGAACTGGTTTAAATGTAGAAGAAATAACACACTTTTTGATAAGTAGTAGATATTTTAGTTGTAATGTGAAACTACCGTTTAAAGAATATATTTTTTCATGCATCTCAAAGTATTTCAGATGAAAGATTAGAGGTGACTGCAGAGAGAAGTGAAGTAAACCTCAGCTCTTCGTGACAGAAGTTTCTTTGCTCTAAGTGCTTTACAATGTTTACTGTTTACTGAGGGCTACATGTTCTATGTAGGTCAAATAAAACAGTATAATATATTTATTAGTGTGAAATACTGGGATATAATATGTTTCCAATCTCACCTATTTATGTAAAAGAGTCTATATTTGGGACTTTTGCATACACATTAGTCTTAAGTAGGGTTGTCAATCACTGTGTCATTGACCTTGATTTGTCTTTTGCCTATTTGATCCCCATGAAAAGTCCTTTATTATGCATTTTATCAGTCAGTGATGATCTGTTTATAGGTGAGGGTGATTATAAAAGCTGATTCCTGAAGGAGATTCTTCAAGCAGTCTGTTCCATTTCTCATCATTGTTCTTACACTGGTCTCGATGCTGATCTTCAAAAAGTAGCTAAGGTGTTTTCAGTTTCCCTCATGCCATTATGATTTAATTCAGACAGATGTTAAAATTTGAAATAATACAACAAAGCAATTTTATTTTAGTCCATTAGGGGTTTTACTAGCCGGAATAAACAGGGGAAGTTTGTCATCATATCGTAAAAACAAGACAGCTTTTCTTTTTAACAGCTTACATATGTTTAATATTAGACACCTCACTGATGCAGAAACTACAACAGTATGTTCAACGCTGAAGAATGTTGCAGCCTGGAGGACCTGGTTGAGCTTTCGGTTGAGCTGCCATATGTCATTTAATATCCCATAAAACTTAGCTCAACTAAGTTTTCCATTTTAAATCAGTGTGACTTTGGTTTGTCCAGTTTTTCTAAGTTATTTGGATTGTAGCTTTATTTTGTATATATATATATATATATATATATATATACACAACTCCTCTAATTGTGTGTGTGTGTGTGTGTGTTAGAAAGGTACAAAACTCCACAGAAGTAGAGTAAGTGTGTTTTTTTTGTTTTTTTTTACAGTGTCCTGTCTGGCAATGTGGCAATAAGAATAATTGTCTTGATGCCAAAAAGAGCCCAACAGATTTTACTTTCACAAGTGTAGCAGTATGGCAATTGCCATACTTCTCCACTTGTTTCATTCATATAAATTGCTTTATTATAATTATGCAGGGAGTTTTACTGTTTATATGGACACTGCAATGTAAATAGAGCAGAAAAACAGAAGAAAAAGAAAGAAAAGAAAAAAAGACAAAAGATGAAAGAAAGAGGAGATAGAAAGGAGACAATGACAAATAAATAAGTGCATTTCTATTAGCCATCAAATTGCACCAATTGTAACTATGAAAGAATATTTGTTAAATTTGCTAAATTGATCTGTAGTTTAGAAAAACTCAAAATTTTGAGTTTTTTTCACTTCAAATAGGTGGTTATTTTGGTTGTAATGCAATTCTTCTTCTTTTGTGACACTCCAATGCAAACCCTTTTTTCGCAGCATACGGGTCACATGATCTGCGGCTGGACGTTACTGCCTTGTAAAAAGAAGAAGAAGAAAACTGTAGTAGCTGGAGGATGATGATGCCCACTCCAGCTGTGGCTGAAATATGACATAGCTCGTGTGTTTACATCCGCCACTGGCATGATGTTTTCAAAGTTATCAGGTGAACAAATATATTTATGTTCAATTTTAACTGCATTTTTTTACTGAAATTTGGGATTTAGCAGAATATCAACATAATTGTGGCTACATTTGCAATGGAATCGCAGCAACTGGGTGAGTTGGTGAGGGGGCATAAAGAAACATTAACGGCTTGGCCAAACAACCTTACCAATCGGTAAGGAAAGTAAAGCAATGGGTAGGTTAAAAAAAAGGTAAACTAAATAATTCAGCAAATAGCTAAGTAATTGGAGCATGTTGCCTGGCATAGGTGCAGCAAAGGCTTACTGGCAAACAATGCTTTATGTGGCAAAGTCAGCTTTAATATAATTGAATTTACCACAAGTACATAAGACTAGTAAAATGTTTAGTGTAAGTCGTGGTAAATACTACTGCACTTGTACACATTTTTTATGTTTCAGGTGTATCTTGACCATATTTCGTAATACTGAATAGGTTAAAACAAAGTTTGTTTATTCTGTTTACCTGTTGAAATGTCTGGTATGTGAGGGTTTCATTTATAGCTTCTATGAGAGAATAATTATGAAAAAAAATTGTGACTAAACTAAAGTTGGAATTTCTATTTTAAAATTGTAAAGTTTAAAGAATAAAATGATTTCAAACAGGAAATTTAAATGAATGAATCTACAAACAAAGAAAGGATGAACATTTATAGGGCATTTATCAGGTAAAAATCAACATTTTGTTTTCACTTTTAATGATTGTTGCTATTCTTGCATATATATCTTGCACAGAGTTGTACTTTACTTGATTTGTGTGTCTCTGAGTATTCTGATGAGTTATACAGTCTGTGCAGCAGTCCATCCTTGTCCTGTAAAAAAAGGGGTTATGGAGAATAACTATCTGAGATCCCCCCCCCCCCCCCCCCCCCCCCTACAAAGCAGCTACCCTAACCGCACTGTGCAAACAAACGCTAATTTTCTCTGATCAGGGATGGGGGGATGTGAGGCAATACGCACTGATTGCAGCTCAGAGTTAGGATGTAGTGTTTTTTTTAGCAGCTAATCTGCATAGGGCAGAAAGCTCTTTTTAAACTAATATCTAAGCCGTGGAAATTTTATTTTTTTGGCCTTGAGAGATCTCAGACTTTGTTCATCCTTCAGAAGCGGTACGATACAGCGAATAGCTCAAGTCTCAACAATGAGATGCCAAATTTTTATTTAAGGTAAATTCATTGAACTGTTAATTTCATTTAACTGTTTCAGAAATTATAAGGGACTAGATGATCCCTTCTGTTTATATTTAAGGAACTTATATGACGTGATTTCCTCACTTTAGAATACAAACAGATTGAAAGACGTTTTCCTTAAATAATCCTGCAAACCTGGAAAAAATTATCTCAAGTAACAGTTTCAAAATTATGTTAACGTAAGAAATTGGTATTCAGTTTTATTTATTTATATATTCATCTGCACTGATTTTAGTTGAACATATTCCTCATTAAATGTTTTTCTGTTCCTTTCTGCAAAAAAGTGCTTCAAATATAAGATATAAATTGAAATACTTTGTTAAGACCGTTGTTTCTGTAAAAACAGTGTTTTCTTCACCTGCAAGCTGCTGTAATTGCCCCATATGAGTGCAGCCTTGTAGGCAATCTTTACTTTTCTGCCTGAAACATGGCTGCCCAAGCTTTATGTGTGATGGATTCATCTTTTTTTTTTTTTAGTTTCAGGATTCTGGTCGCCAGCAGATTTCTCTTTATTCTGGCAACCTGACCCAATATTTAACCTCACTTGGCATTGAAGCCCACTCACAGGGTGTGTCAGTGATCATAAATTCCCGTCAGGTGAACAAAAGCCCGACTGAAGCAAATCTTCGTAAACATACATCTCATTAAGTGAGGGTCAGCCTAAGTCAGAGCGCAGGGGTCACAGGTTGGACATGTTCACCCCCACCCTTCTGACTGATTGTACACTGGGGTGATCTGATACACATCAATGGAGCTAGGCGGGGCAGCTAATCAAGCGTGGGGGCTGGTAACGTGGATCAGTACCAGCACCAGGGAAAACGAACCAGCACTATCTGCTGGAAAACCCATTGACCTGCAGACCTAATGAAACATTCATCCCATAACTGCCCCGCTATATTGATTAACCATTCTATGCAGTTGTAGCCAACACTGATATCGAGTGTGATTTTGCTTTTTCTTCATCTCTGCTGTAGGCATGTCTTTTCTTGCAGAGGCTAAATTAAAATGGTTACAGTATACCGCTGTGTTGCTACATGTACTGTTTTTTCTGTCTAAGTCTCTCTGCTGTGATTTCCTCTCATTGAACTCGGCACCATAGCGACAATCACTTCTTCTGATGCCCTTTCCCTGTGATCCAGCTTCACCTTTAAGGGCTTCTCATTATGAAGGACACTTAGTTCTTACCTGAACATGTCCACACACACAGGGCTGAACACAAGCACACCTTTGCCTAAAGAAAGGAACAGCTAGAATAGCCGGATTTAAAGCAGTTCACCTGTTTATTTATAATAAGCAATGCTCACGCTGTCTGTTGTGAATAGAAGAAAAGGTACAAGCCTTGAAAACTGCACAATTGTCCATTATTCAAAAGCTTTTTATGTGATTGCAGTAGAACAAAGTAGCAGTAATAAAAAATATTGATCACTTCAACCCGTAAAGTGTTTGACAGGAATTGTTGAGGCAGAATCAGGCATTGACTGAGTGCCTTTGCAGGCATGTAAACCTGCAGGACATTATGTCACCATATTAGTACCGATCACTGCAGTTTAATGGCCCCCAGTCCTCCCAGCCTGATTTAGA
The DNA here is from genome assembly GCF_016077235.1 of Cyprinodon tularosa. Lineage (NCBI taxonomy): Eukaryota > Metazoa > Chordata > Actinopteri > Cyprinodontiformes > Cyprinodontidae > Cyprinodon > Cyprinodon tularosa. The sequence goes on along the minus strand of NW_024039141.1, from coordinate 1,240,701 downwards.
TTCAGCCCAGCAAATGAAGCGTAGCTCTAATAAATGCACCTGTTGGAAATATGATAATTTCCTTTCTGATGGCTGACCTTTTTCGCTGTAGCGGTAAAGATTATTTGAAGCATGCATGCATCCAAGTGCACGCCTTTGTCAGGAGTTCAAAGGGCCATTGTTGTTGCTTTTCGGCTCTGCTTTTCTGGGGGGTGGATGCAACTTTTAAATTTATCAGCTGTTAGTCATACATCAGCTTCTTTTTTAAATGTATCGAGTGGGAGCATCGTGGACGCGGCGATGGGAACAGGCACGTGCGTGTTTGCACTGCCTCATTAAACACTCGTTTCATAAGACTGACCCTTCAGGAGCAGTGGGTGGACCGAACACAATCCGCTCAAATGAGCAAATGCATGTGCAGCATGAAAGTTTGGGGTGTGCTTGAAGCATGTTCGGTTTCAGACTTCATTTGTGATATCTGTGATCAAATAATTCCACAGTGCGGGGCCCCACGCAGCTCGCTCTGTACCCTCCGCCGCACTTGTTTCAACCTTCTTTGTACTGCATGCCGGGCTCGTTATAACAACCTTGGGCTAGTCGGGCTGCTTTTTGTTAATGTCACCACATTAACCGTGTGTGCTTGTGTGAGCTCTCTTGTGCCATAAAGAGATGGCTTTGTATGGATGCAGGATATATCCATATGTGTGCGATGATGCCATTGCTTCTGTCTCATTAGCGCCTGAGCTGAGGCCCTGAGCTCCTTCTTGCGCTCCACTGGGACAGCTGATGAGGCCTGACTATGTGACCTTTAACAACCTAATCAACTTTTAACACCTCGCCTACCGCCTGCCTTATTGCCATTCTTCTCTCTGCCATTCACCGTCATATCCTGTCTATTTTTTTTCTTCTTTTAGTTTTAGTCTGTTCTAAGCTGTAGACTTGTTTCCCCCCATCATCATCCGTGCATGTACGAACAGAGCAGCATTGTACACACTTACAGCAGCTGTCTCTAGAGGGAAGCGGGATGTATTGTAATACTCTGTCTATCTGCTCACTCTTGACCTTCTCTTTGCTTATTTTTCTCCTTTCCTTATCTCTTACTGTCCTTTCTCCCCACATCGAAGAGCTCAGGTTATACAAAAGATAAACATAGAAAGGATAACCATTTTTAAACACAGACATCATATATCTGTTCTGCCCTGGTTAACCTTGTTCCTTCTAAAATGGAGATGCACCAAGAAATGTAAATATTACAAAAGGTTACTTATAAACATTTGATTAAATAAAGAGGCAACAGAAAATATTTTCTCTATTTTACTGTCATTGGCTCTTATGAGATTCTTGTTATACTCTACTGCTGAGCATAACAAGGGAATTTTCACTGTATCATAGAATAAAAAGATCAAAAATAAAATGTAGGCATTATCCGATTTAAATGCATCGTCCTGTTTCTTTAAATTGCATTTTATCTGTAACACCCCTGAATCAAGTTGCTTCATTTTATTCTTAGCAAATCATCAATTTGTGCATTTTCTTGCTTATAAACAAGTTATTGGAGGACTGAAATCGGAGGCACCTGATCCAAATAGGTAAATTAAATAAATAACTTTGCATAGTGCTTCTTGAATAATATAATTATTGTTAGCTAGTTTGAACCTTAGGGTTTCAAAAGAAATTATTTAATCCAGCGTGATTTTAAATTACAAAATAGATGAAAATACCAAATCAGTCCTCAACTTAAGAGTCTAAAGTCTTACTCTCTGTTGTTCTTCTGCCGCCTGAATAAAAATAGAAGCATTACGGTAAATACAGTTCTTCTTTTAAAAAACTCAAAACTTTTAAACTTGGCCTGACTCTGATATTAAACATAGTTTGAGGATTTTTTTTTTTAATAACTTCCACAGTCGTTGTTAACTTTTGCTGCTGCTGTCTCTTTGGATCAGGCATTAAAGTCGATTATATTTATTTAGATTTACTGACAAGAGGCAGCTAATCAAGCATGGAGGTTGGTGGAATCTGTTGGCTCATCCAGAAACATTTTCAGCTTTAAAATGTTAGCTGGTTTAAGACCCACCAGCTGAAAATGTGTGAGTTCACAATAACTGAATTTTCTAATTCTATCTTTACTAACTGTACCTATAAATGTATTTATTTTTGGTTGGTCTTTCAAACAGAGACATGACTAAAATCATGGAATATACTACCTTAAATGTAATGGTATTTTTTAATAGCTTATTGTACAGAAGATTGTATCTTTTTGCCATTTTGCTCTTTAGAGTACTGCAGGTATAAAAAAGCTCATATTAACTTGTTATTGTGTTACTTGACCTTCAATGGTAGCTGACAGCTGTTTGACAGACAGGCAGCATATCTATTGTCACCTTAAGGTTGCACTGCTTTAACCTCCACACTATAACTAATATCCCTTTATCAGATTTTTACTAACTTCCAAACAAAGTGCAAAAAAGAGGAGGCTGCTTCTGCATCAATACATGGTCCCTGCCACTCCCCCTGACCTTTAGCATCTTGGTAACTAAGATCTATTTAAGGTGTGGATATAAAAGGCTATGCAAGTCCATCAAAGTGGCCAAATATATTATTGACAATAAGACTATTTTTGCAGATTATCTAATAAATAAATTATTCCATCCAGGCAGACTTTTGTCAGTAAGTACAATATTACAAACTGGAATTGTTAATAATTAATATTTTTTGCAGCCCTAATTTTGCTAAATATAGCAAAAAAGAAAAGTATTTCTTAGTTGTAGCATTAAACCTAAATGCTTAACATCATCAAAAGTTTGGGGAGAGTAAATAAATGGAAATAAATCTGTTCTCACACTTGACCAAAATATGATTAGTTAAATAAGATGATTTATAAAACTATCTATATAGGCTGAACCAAAGGTTTGGTGTTAGAATTTAAGACTTTGTAGGCAGATATTTTGATTTATGGAAAAAATAAAAACAGAGTCTGAGGAAGTTTCTTCCTGGCTACAATAATGCTTAAAGCATAATACCTAAATGCTGTTTTTTGGCTTCAGACAGAAAAACCTGAATAAAGAATCGAATATATGCTAAAAATCACTGTTTAGACTCCAAAAAAACACACCCTCTTTTTCTGTGAAAACTGCACAAAAGGCACAAAAACATAAAAAAAACACAACTGATGCTATAAAATGCTCTACAGTCAGAGTTCAAATGCTCTGAAAATCCATTAATAGATGCAATGAAAAATCTGAAATTTAAATTGATCTGGACTTTGCTCCTCTCAACCACACAGGAAAGATACAATCTGGCTTGTTGTCAGGATTTAGATGAAAAAGCCAGCAGTGGCAATATGAGTGATGTATGTGTGAATGCAAGCATGTGGAACCGGCCTATAAATCCATAAATCCACCATGAATGGAACTTTATATTTCTATTTGTTTATCTCGTTTTGTTTTTGGGGCAACAAATGTCTGGCATATGTCAGCAAATCATTGCCAATCTTCTTTCTGCATTCAGTAAAACAGCGTGGCTCCACAGTAAGATGATACAGGTGCTAAACTGAGCTGCCTGCAGTTCAAACTTCACACCCACAGCAGTTAACACATTAGTAGATTAAAAATATAACAGAAAGGGTCTTAGGCTACTTAGCAGCTTATTGTCTAAAGATGGAAATGATCGAGACAATAGTTCGGTCAACTTTTATAACTGGAATCTTTATTTGCTGGGTAAATAGATGATGGACACAGCAGTTAAATCAGTAAAATTCAACCTGAGAAGCTGTTCTTGTTCAATTGCACCTTTCATATTTACTAACAATCCAGTGCCAATAAATGTGTAAAAAGCCTTTAAATATGTTTTTCTTTATTTCAAAAGCATAATATTTCACTAAAGGATCACTTCCAGTTCACGTGTAGTGACTGTCCTAAAACCTGTAAATCTTATTTTACCCTTTTCCAAATGAATCAGTCTCACAGATTAAAGCAGAGATTATTTTTTTATTTTTTTTTTTTTTTATGAGAATGTCCTGCTGCTGTCATTAACAGTCAGGCATGTAACTTTTAGCCACTAGGGATGCTTGATCTGTAACTTTTAGCTTTAGGGCCCAGAAAGCCACTGGCAACACTGTCATCGCAAATATAAACAGTTTTGGAATTGGATTGCAGATCACTTTGGACCATCTGACTTAAACATGTTTGAGTTAAGACAAGACAACATTAAATATATCTCAAAATTAAAGCCTTGACAAAGATTTTTTTTTTCATTTTAAAATTACACGATCAATATCATGGTTTACAAATTCCTTCTTTACAGAACATCTTAATACATTTTCATGTATGAATCATGAATATAACTAGCCTCACGAGACCTTTCTGATCTCGCGAGCTTTCAAGATTTCACTCGCTAATCAGTCTGGAGACTCTCCATTGAAGAAAATTTGGAGCAGTTGACCAAACGACCATCCAATCAGCGTTGGCTTTGAGGCGGGTTGAGGTGTGACGCAACGAGAAGCGCGACAGTTCAGTCTAAAGAACATGGCGGCTTCAGCCGATGAAACTAGCGTTAGCATGGCTATCAAGCAAGTTTTATCGGAATTACAGAGTATTTCTTCTCCCGACTGGTTTCGGCAAGAGTAGCCTGGCTTGTGGTTGTGTTTTCGTCGTCGCTCTGTTAGTACGTCATATGCTTCGTTGATCTGATTGGTTTATTTGGCCCGTCTATCACCAACATAGGCCAATCAGCTTAACCAGTATTTTCGCCTCTTCCCAAAATTACTGCAACGGAAGGTTTCCAGATGGATATGTGGAGCAAATCCATCTGGAAAGGTTAGAATATAACAGTTTTATACCCACCACCACCCCCACCCCCCCCACCCCCCACCCCCACACACACACACACACACACACACAAACACACACACACACACACAACACAAGCAAGATAAGAGATTGTCACAATTAAATGTATGTTTGAAGTAAGGATATAAAAGAGAATGAAGTTAAAGTTGCTGGTTAATTTTATACCTTCCACACTTCAACATGAAATTGATTATAAAACAACTTTGACGTCTGTAACGATCATGTGGGAGGTGTAATTTAGCTTAATTTACCGGTTAAAAGAAAACATGACTATGTGGAGTTAAAGCTAGAAACTTGAAATGTATCATCAGGGGAAACTGTAGAGAAATATGATGGTGTGAATTGAATCTATAAACAAGGTACTCATGTGACAAAATGTATTCAGGTTAGTATAAAGTGAAAAAAACAAAGGTGACTCTTTAAACAACTATCAGGTTAATGACTTTAGCGTTCATAAACCGACCATCCTCACAGGTTATCCATAGTGCTTACTAATTACAACTATAAAGAAGAAGTGCGGTTTTCTTTTAACTGGGGCTATTTTTATCTAAAAGATTACTATGCTAAGCTAAGATTTCATTAAAGATTGGGGAGGAAAAGTCACATTTAATATGAATCAATATATTAAGTTATTTAAGTAGCCCATGTCTGATTTTTTTCAGCTTTAAAACACTTATTGAGGAATAGCTTATCTAAAGGCGAACGCTACATTCAGTGTGAAAATGTGTCTAATGAAAGATATTAAATAGATTACAAGTCTGTTTGACTCTTAGGTTTCTAAAGGAGTTGATTGTCTAATTTAGAGATTTATGAAGTACTGTATTTGCTATCTAAGAAAGGAAATTTAAGAGGAAAAATGGGGGAAAAAAATTAACCGAAGGTCCAGGTTTAGAAAAATCTTCTAGAATGAACATCAACATCTGCCTTGGACAAAGAGAAAGAGCTCTGTTTGGTCCCACGTATTCATGTTGCTCCATCATAACTGGCTGTGGCTTATGGGTGCTGCTTCTATTGGCCGCCAAGGTGACTTTCAGTGAGGCCCGAGGCAGACACTTTGTTTGCTCCTGGTTTGGATGTATGAAGTTTTCTCTTTTGATTTGGAACGAGGTTGTCTCTGCAAAAACGTGCATCGCCAACACTTAACAAGGACTCAAACACACTTTAAAGACATGCAAAAACAAGACAAAATCTTTCAGATTTATCTGCAATAAATACTTTCGATCAGTGTAGGAATTAGGACTAACGGTCCTCACTAATGAGGTGCCTCTGGATACTGCATCCTGTATCAATTCTAAGAGACAAATCTTATTTTTGGACTTGAGCGTCTACATCAAGCAAAGCTATCCAGAAGCTGAGTTATTAGCAAAAGCCATTTTTTGCTCACCTTAACATGAATTACAGGAGTCTAGAATCAGTTTTTTTTTCACCTTTAAAGCTGAAAAGTCACTCAGATATTAAATTTTACCCACAACATTTAATCTGATCTGTCTAGTAGGTTTTTTAATTACATTCCAATTTATAAAGGCAGTTTAACATTCAGAATTATGAATCTTACCATAATTAGCTAGGGATTATTTAGGATTATTATTTAGGATTATTTTAAGTAAACTGAAATGTAATGGTTAAGCTGCATAATATCCTTTTTAGTATCTCATTAGATTTTTTTTCTTTATAATGTAATATTACATCCTTCCAAAATGTCATAAGGATCATTTGAATATAACTGATTATGTGGAGAAATATGCTTTAATTAGACTGAGGGAAATTATAACATTCAACTGGTTAGTTGAAGTGGGCAGGAAAACAATAACTGTGTCAGAGCTCGGAATGGAGGAGTCAGAATTCAGGCAGACAGAACAGAGGGGATTTCCAAAAAGCTGTTTTATTAACTGCTCAGCAATCTGTGGCTCGTCAGCTGGGCCAGGATGACTTGAATCTCTGCAGAGGTAGAAACTCAGGTTAGTGACCATGAAACTCTGACGGGGAACAATAGCGAGCATAGGAGTCACTTTCCTGAATCCAGCCAATGGGCTGCCTACAAGATGTGGTGGGCGGCACCCAGATGTCCCAGACGCTGCAGCCCAGAGATCCAACAGGAGTCCGAAGCCAGGTCAGGCAAACAGCTCATAACGGGTTCAGAGGCCCAGGAGTCCAAAGACAGTTCAGGCAAACCGTTCAAATGGGAACAGGCTCAGTGGTTGAGAGGCAGAACAAGTCGGGATCAGGTAATCAAAAACACTCAAGCATGCCAAAAACCCTCTTACCACTGGCATGAGAGAACGAGAATAATCTGGCCCTGATAACTGGATGCACAGAGGCAGGAGCAGGTGGATCAGATGAGCAGTGATTAGAAACCAGGCAGAGTTAGACAGGTGAATGGTTAGTAATTAAGCCAGTCATCAGCTCCAAGATCATGACAAACTGAAAGCTCAAAATCACAGTTGAGAATCCCTCCACAAAGAGTTGATATAATATTTTAATAATGTTAAAATCTTTTAATGCCTTGATTTGACAGACATTATTTATAAACCGTCTAAAATCATGTTATCATGAAAATATTAACTTATAACTGAATAGTACTAAAATCCATGAATCTGCAGTTCATAGCTTTCAACTCTCTTGTGATCACAGTAAACTGGAATGTTGGTGATCGTCTGTGAAGAAGCTGGAACATCTCCTCCATAAGGAGTTCTGCACCTTTTTTTTTTCTAGCAGGCTGTAATCTTCCAGGATGCAGCAGCTACAACGTTCCCAATCTGCTTCTACTGATTCTGCTGCGGCGATAAACATCCTAATCCCGATTCCTAGTCAATCTGTCCTAATCGGATGCTTCCCTGGCTCTTCAGCACACTGTGATTGACGATTATTATCTCAAGCGGATGCTGTATCTGTGCCATCTCTGTGGCTGGGTGAGGGATCGGAGGTGAGGAAGCCGGATCAAATAGAGCCTGCAAGCAGCTGACAGAGACGGTTCACAGGAGCAAGGGCTTGTGTAGAAGACACCGATGAATTAAGATGTATAGATAAGAGAGGTTGTTTTTTTTCACCTCGTCTTGGAGACATATCTTTGAGTTTTGTCCTCAGCTGCTGCACTGACTTTAACTGACATGTAATCTTTGTGAGTTAGCAAGTTTGAGCTTTCTATTAGGAGGTTGCTGCAATAATAAAAGTACATGCCGCTGCTGTAGTTCACAGTTTTAGTTTGTAAAGTTATCTTTTATTACATTTCTTTATATAAAGCTTGAATAAAAACTTCTAGCAGTAGCTCCATATAGTAACTGCTTACCCTTCAGCTTGATGAAGACATGCGTGACATATTTACCGAGGATGATTTAGCACCTAAACAACCAGATGTTTCCCTCAGGAGCAGCTTGATGGAAAATATAAACTAAGGGGAAGCTGAATGTTAATGTTCATCTTCTAAATTTAAATTTATAAACATCATTTGCCATCAGCACTGCTTTTTGTAAAGCATACAGACGTTTAGCTTGTCAAACAGCAAATAGGATAAATTTGAATTGTAATAAAGTGACTTGAACCCCAAGATTGGGTTAAAAGTTCATATTCCCAACAAAGAAAGAAGAAAAATAAATAAATAGCTAAAAAAATAAAAATAAAAAAAATAAGATTTATTAAAAAAAATAGTATTTCGGGTAATATATAATCAGTTTTAATTGTAAATACCAGTAAGGAAGTTGTGGATTTTATATCAAACATAAAGTTATGATAAATAATTATTTAATGGTCAGATTGCCTCATTTTTCCCAATCATATGTCCTTTTGGCTACACTCCAGCTGATGCTCCACAAAGCTTGTTTTTTTACAAATGCTCACCTCTGCTCAGGTCATGGTTGATTTGTTTATCGATCAAGGCGACTAGAAGAGGGTCTCACCCCACGGAAATGTTTTCAACTTACAGCTGAGACTAAATAACAGTTAGTTTTATGGAGAGTAGATACATCTGCAGACAGATTTTATTAGGTACAGGTACCTGCATGCAATATTCAATATTATTTAGTTCTCTGGTATTCGCTAAAAGATCAAAAACACGATCTGAGGGTTATGATTACTTATATTACTTCATTTATTTTTATGGTTTTGTTCTTTTTTTTAACGCTTTTATATTTCGGATTATTAAAAAAAGACCATTACGAGAAAAAAAAACTTAAGCAGTTATTTTCTTGAAGAAAAACAATACTGTACATCTAAATTAAAGCTATAGTGTGTAATAATTACATGGATATACAGTCAGAAATGTAATATATTATACATAACTATGTTATTTTATCGTCATCTACGAGCTCAGCCTCTTAACCTTAATATTTGCGTTGCCTTAGAATTCGTTATTTATAATTACATAGGAGCGGGTCTTGCAGCCATGGAGGCAGACATCTTTGCGCTACGGCAGCGCAGAGCCAACAAACTAGTTTGCGAGATCGCCAAAATGTCACAACGATGTAGAAAAAATAACGGGTTATTTATTATCTTAAGTCTACATGAAACCTATACCCTACACAGACTAATGAAATACTATCTGTAAAATTATCTATGTAAACAAACCTCATCACTTGAGAAGGTAGGTGATGCGGACGTGGTGGAAGACATTTTGTCCCGTAACGCTCGCCGTACTGTTGGGGGGGAGAAGCGGTGGGGGGGAGATGTTCATATTGCTGCAGTCTGACCACTAGATGTCGCTAAAAGTTACACACTGTAGCTTTAAACCTGGCCTATCTAATAATATGCCTACTCTATTTAATAAACCATGTATTGACCAAATTTTTTATGTTAAGTATCAATAAACAAACCTTAGTATAATTACTGCCTGAAAAAAAGATTCATAAACTCAACCACAATACTTTAAAAACCAACAAATCTTTGCTCAAAAAAGACTGAACAGATAAGAAACAAAAGTATCCGGTAAAGGGGGACCAATCTTTTTTTTTTTTTTTTTTTTTTTTTAACCACAGCGCGAGCCAACCAAAGTTACTCATCCACGAGGTCCCTTAAAAACCAGCTCATCGCCATAAGCACACAGGCTTTAATTGTTGCAGGGACACATATGCTTTTACGCTCTTCATTTCCTTATTTAAATCATTTCTATAATGCTTTGGTCTGAAATATATATATATAAATATCAGTCATAACAGACCTCACTCAGCAACTTATGAAAAAGAGGAGACTTAAAGAAAAATATAACCCCAAATGACGTGTATGTTTGCCTTATTAGGCTGGCTAGAAAACTTTTATTCTTAGAGAATAGCAGGTAAAGCTTAATCAGTTCACAATTATGACATAAGCTGTACTCCTATTATTAATGTTTCTGACAATACTTTTACACAAACTATAGATATCGCTTAGAATGTAAATACTTTCACAATATAAATGAAAATAGACCTCAAAGGCCTTTAATCCTTTAAGTGTTGTGATACCTCTGTTGTGCATTCCTCTCCAAACGGTTTCATTTCTAATGTCTGTGTTTTATATATCTGTGCATTCTGAGCAGGGTGTCTCAACAAAAAAAAAAAAAAAAAAATCATAATAGGCCCGAAGACCCAAAAAAGATCCTTGATTTTTTTTAACACGTTTCTATACGAGTCAATGTAATACTGTCGTTCAAAACATGCAGCAAGGCTTTATCCTTATGGAGCTAAAAGCAAGTGCAGAAACAGAAGTTACAGTGCTGTCAAAATGCTTTCAAAAACATCAGCCTGTAAGTCATGGCCATAGGTGGGTAGAGAACCCAAAAAATTTACTTAAGAGTAGCACTTCATTATATTTGTCCTCAAGTAAAAGTAAAAAGAATTCTTTAAAGAAATTATTAAAATAAAAGTATTTTTAATGATTATTTTGCAAATCGATAAATCTGTCGATTATTTTGTTCAATTAAGCCAAAGGTTCCTTAAAGAAGATTTTTTTACTACATTAAACCAGGTGAAACTAAACTTTTTCCACTTGAAGAGTTCTGGATAGAGCATATTGACAGACGAAAACCGTTTTTTTTATCTTAAATGCAAAATGTGTATATATTATTTTACAATTTCGATATAATTACTTCTCTAAGTGGGTTACTCTGTCAGCTAAAGGCAAGTTTTTGAGTCTCTATACTCAAATTAATACTAAATTAGTCTGCGATTATTTCAATAATCAATTAATCACAATTAATACGTTAAAGGGACACTATGCAACATTTTTCAGTTAATTAATGTGTTCCATAACGTTTTGGATGATTAAATGAGTCATTTCAGGTTGAACAAAGGTATTCTCGGCCGCCCTGGTGGTCTGTGGGGGAAATACTGCACTTGCAACTGCAGGAGCACCGACCCGCACCCACAGGCTCAGAAGTCTCGTGAGAGTCAGTCTTGCTTTACGGCGAGAACTGCTACACACCCCCAGTTAAAAGCATTCTCGTTGCTAGCACAGTGGCGATCTTTGTGCAGTTATGCTACGTTCACGCAGCAAAAGCAGCAAAATCGCGTCTGCTGCTTCCTTTTTGCTGCTTGTACCAGTTAGTTCTGACGCGTGGCTGAAGCAGCTTTGCTGCTCTGGCTGTGTCTGAGGCGCGTTGGGCGGAGCTTCACTATCCTTTCTCTGCCTTGCAGCTATATTTGCTGTGATCAGTGGGAATAAAGTAGTTTTAATATGTGTTTAAGTGAGAAAATACACCTGAAAACGTAATCAGTGCAGTCAGTTCATTCAGATTATTATCCTGCCTTCAATATTTTTTCTGTCGGAGCCGCTCAGACCCCCACATACCAGGGATGCGCCGACAGTATGGATCCCTTCATCAGCAGCGGTTCACCGCGGCAGCTGGTAGGTGTTTTTCATCTAAATAATCCAAACTGCATATTCTGCCGGAAGATTTCTGCATTTTAAGTTAATTTAGGCGTCAATAAACTGTTTAAGAGGAGTGATCATCAGCGCTGTGTCTCTCTCCCTGCGTTAAACGCACCCGACGCGCTGCTTCAGCTGCTCAGACGTGCTGCGCCTGGTGCTCAAAACGCGCCGCGGGACCTTTTGCTGCGCCTTGACGCGCGTCAACCATTGACTTTGCATGTAAACTCGCTGCTTCTGTCGCGCCAGCTACGTCCAGTGTGAACGCAGCTGCTAAGCTCAAAACAACCGCGCCTGGCTTGACGGAGAAACCAGGAGAACAGCTGTGCATATTTACGACAGTGCACTTTTACTTTCGCCCTCTGGAGGGAGCCTCACTGGAAAATCAACACCGGTTGCATAGTGTACCTTTAATTGTTTCAGCCCTAAATTACATTTTTTAGACCAGGTTAAAATATAGAACACTATATTTTTACTCTCTCTCCAAATCACACAACAGATTCAGCAGAAGTAAAATTACATTTAACCAATCAGCCTTGAGTACAAAAAAGAAGAAACTGTTTCTCAATGGTGCATATTTGTTTAAAACAACCTTGTTTTCATTAGGTGAATTTACTCATAATGGATGGAGTAGCCACACATTTTACTCAAGTAAGAGTAGTAATACTTTATCATATTTTTACTCAAGTAAAAGTAAAAAGTGCATTGCTGTAAAGCTACTCCTGAAAGTAAATTTCTTTCAAAAAGTTACTCCAGGTTGTCATTTTAGCTTTCAGCTGCAGCCCATTGCTTTGCTGTGTTTGTTGTTTCTGTTGTCAGACGGAAGTGACCCTTCAGACCAACAAAGTAATTCAGTTAATCCTTCTTCATACTGGTTGAGGCTACAGAATAACCCCTGAAGTGTTTTGCATAAGCAAAAGGGGCTTTACCCACTGATGTACTGTATATACATTTCCATGAAAAATAAATGTAACCAGGGAGAACAGGTTCTAATTCTGAGGCATGGTGCAATGACTTGTGTGGGTTACACAAAGTGTTTAAACATTTAGATTTATCCACTTGCTGTCTTGCCTATGAGAGAAAAAAAGTCACATTTGGGGATTGCAAACAGGAAGGTATGTCCTTGTTTAGCCGTTTTACAGCAAATTTTCTGGCATAAAGGAGAATAAATTGTAAGAAAGAATTGAGAAAACTTAATGGATTGAAAAATGTGTGTATCAGCATCTAAATATATCAGAACATGGACGAAAGTAAATGTTTGTGGACAGGTAGAGCTTCCAATTACACAAAAAAATTTATAGAAAGAAATACATTTTGCATGAAATTCCCATTTTATTTAAGGTTTGATGTTTAGGATTAAACAATAAGCAAGATATAGGTTAGAAATGGGAATGATGGAAGTGTTCTAAGGTGAAACCCACTGCTGACAACAAAAAAACCCAACAAAAGCTGAGCTCATTCTCAGAAAAAAGTGCAACCTGCTGTGGGTCAAACACAGCAGTGGTAAGGTTAGTATCTGGAGCTGCGTCTCTCGATGTCATTTTTGGAGGAGATATGATATAAAGCTAAAGCACATACAGTTGAAAAAACTGGAAAAAGATTAAAGGCAGACAAGAAAGTCTACTTCTGAATTATTTAAAAAAAGGCAAAGAAGGATTTTTTGAGTGGCCTTCAAAGCCAGGTCTGAAATATGATTGAGATGATGAAGATGAAACTTTATTCATATATTTGATGGCCATGTTTTAGAACCAGCAATTATTTATTCACCTATTGTCATTTGGGTAATTTAGCATTTTGTATTTATGCAGGTCACATATGTCCAATAATAAATTATCATTGATCTGAAACTAATAATTGTGACAAAAAGTTAGAAACTGTAGAAATCTGTGTAAATCTCTCTAGAAGCTGTGAAAAGCTGAGTGGACTAACAACTCGGCGTCTTGGACCAATGAAAGACAAAGAAATAAATATATTCTGTTTTTTAGTTTGATCACATTTAAAAGCTTCCTTTAATCAAAATTTCCACTTCTTAATTCAGTAATCTTATTTTTCTCCAGTTCAAATGTCCTTCTGGAAACGTAAATTTGAGCTTCCCAGTTCAAACAGAATGAACAAATGTTCTCAGACTGGAGGCAAAATTCCTTCTGCTGCTGTTAGACTCAGCCCATGATGAGCTGAAATGAGCAGCAGTGCCCATGAAGTAACTGTTTGTCCGCGTTCAGCCAAGTAACCCAGGCAGAGCCTCTGAGAGGAACAACATGGAAGACATTCTGTTTTCTGGCTTAGTAATTCTATTTCCATTTACTGTCTAAAACAAAAAAAAACTTTAACAAATAGTCATTTTTATTTTTGGATCTCTCCAGATTGAACCTGTAAAAGTTTCCCGTGTGTGTTTTGCTTTTGTATTGCATTCACCTGTGTCTGCATTGAGTCTTTTCTGCAGCCTGACCATATATAGGGCTCAGGGTTATTGCTGTGCGTTGCATATGAAATGGGTTACTCATTCTGTCTGCACCGAACTTGCTCTGAAACTATACACCTGTGCTGAAAAGAGGACTCACCATTTCAGGGCTGCCTGTTTGGATCAGCGTTCCCTGTGGTGCGGTGCTCTCTTTCAGAGCTCCTTCCTCGGTCACCTGTTCCTTGGCCCCTGACTCTCCCCCTGCTTTGACACAATGGGCCCTTTGTACCTGCATGTACCACTGCTGTGCAACATTCCTTGCTTCTTCGTTTTCCCGGGAGGGGGGGGACACTTATATGTAGTCCAACTCTGACTATCTCTGTCAATACTGCTGCTTCACAGAAGAGAAATTCAATCGAACGGAAGAGAAGCGGGGAGAATCGGGCAACTGGGAAGTGGCTTGCAGGAATTAGATTGTGGCGCTGATAAGTTCTATATAGAGCGAGTACACACGTTCTTATCTTGTTATCCAGCTTGCACATTAACACATGATCTGTGGAGGAGGGTTTAAAAGGATAAATCAAATTCTAATCATTGTGTTTGGCTTTCACCCACTCTCTGCTCTTTGTCTCTATTTCTGTTCCTCCCGATGCAAAAGGACCCCCGGGCCCACGAGGAAAGAACAATGGAGGGGTCAGAAGTACCAGCAATTTTCCCTGCACCTGCTGAACGCTTCAGAAATGAGTGCTCCGGTGATTACGTGGCCTAATATGCGATGTTTAAAGAGCAGTTTCCTGCAGCAGAGTTAAATGCTAGTGCCCTCTGTGAAGTATTAATGATGTGGATGGATGAATCAGGTCGAAGCAAACCTGTTGACGGCAGCCACGGCGCTCTCCAAAGCTGTGCCCAGACATCAGGCTTAACCGCTTGGCAAATTGGACATGCTTGTTGGCTGTAGCTCCAATTTATGTGCACTCTCTATTGCAGTTAGTCCATCTTCATTATTGTAATAGCCTCTCGTCAGGTCTTGACAGAGTGCTGGATATGTTAAAAGAGGGAGGGAGAGAGGAGGGAGTGTGGAGGGGGGAAGAAAAATGAATAATGTGGAAAATAAACATTTGAGGCAGTGGAGCTGGCTGGGAAGACGGGTGTTGGGAGTGCTGGTAAATGCCCAGCTTTGATTTCTACTCTCTGCCTCCCTCCATGTGATTGTATGCGCAGGCTTGTGCCGTGGGATGTTGACGCTGTGGATCCTCAGGCATGGGGCTTTATCTCTCACACATGCACCTTTAAACAGATCTCAGCGCTGAACTCCTCGCAGCAGCTCTGCGGCTTGAACAGCATCCCAGCTGCGCGTTGTGTCACACTTCTCACTGGCTCCAGACAGTTTTTTTTTTTATTTAACTGCTGCCATGCGTGTTTCATTTTTTATTTTGATCAGGCTGATAAGGCCGAGCTCAGCCCAGCCAGCCAGTTCCATTTAATGTCATTTTGAAGAGGATGTATTTATGGCCTGAGGTAGAAGTTTAATATTTTGATTATTATTACAACTTGGCCTAAGAATCCTTTTGGAGCTCTGTAGATGAGTGCTTAATATCAGGCTGGAAGTGTAGTAGTGCATCTGTTTGAGGAAACAGACAAACAACACGTTTTTTTTGGGGGGGGGGGGGTTTGGACCGAAAGTACATACATTCTTTTTTTACTGGTATTTATGCCAAAATTATGCTTTATACCAAAATGTTTGCCTTCATATTTCTGTTATGTTTGTTGAATCATTATCTCATCTAAACTCATCTTTATTACATTAGCATATCTGCACAAGATAAATTAGATCACATATGCGTACTGTAGAACTAAATGTTCACATAATCAGTGAAATGTTTAAATTAGATTTCAGTATTACTTTACATTCCTTTAAAGGAATATTTCAGGTTTTTATTTTTAAGTGATGTTCTGTTAAAATGTTAAAATTCAGTTAGTGTCTTACCCTAAAGCAGTGGTTCCCAAAGATTTTCTTCTGGGCCCCCCTTTGGATTACAATAAGATGTCCACGCCCCCCCCCCCACCCCCCCCCCCACCCCCCCCCAAAAAAAAAGAATCAACTGGGCACACACATCGTTCAACCAGATATATTGAACCTATACACATATTTTGTTTTCAAACTCCACTGAAGTTTATTTCACACTTCAGGTTGCAACAAAACAAACTACACCATCTTTACAGTGGAACACTTTTGTGTAACTGTATTTTTTTTATAGTTCTATACTGTAGATTACTTGTCTGTGTTATTTTAAACATATTTCTTTTTTTTTATTTGTAACAATATTTAACTTTGCTATAATCTATACATTAAAAAAGCCTCTGTGCAAAATGGAGTAAAAACATTTAACAGCTCCCTGAGAGTTTTTTCTTTGTACTTTAATCCTCCCATCTTTTCAGTGGCTGTAATGAGCCTGCTTTTTGCCCCCCCTAGGGGGCGCGCCCCACACTTTGGGAACCACTGCCCTAAAGGTATTGTGGAGGATTTTTTATAAGACCCGCCCATCCACTGTAGAAAAAATGTGTGTACAAAAGCATGCACAAGCCCATTTCTCCTCGTATACATACAGCGGGGACTATATAGTGGACTTCATAGAAAACTCTGACGGTTCAGACAGATCCTCAGTTCTTTTTGCCCCGTTGGTCATGTAACTCCTCCTCCACCGTGCGGTGCCCTCGCCATCTTTGTTAGTAGTCGCCGCTGTCGGGTAGTGACAGCCCATGGAGTGTCGCTGTAACAGCAAATCCTATAATGCTTTGTGTGGAGAGCTCTCGGCACAAAGAATTCCGGGATATATCTGCCTCTTCTGAGGCCTTTCTTTTCTTCTCCTACACCTCGTAGACACTTTTTCTTTCACGACCCTCTGCCATTTTCAAATAACCGAGGTAAGAAAGGTGACTTTCTGAAACCGTAGCTCCCTGCCTGAAAGTGCGCATGCGCATAAAAAGATAGCTACGGGACGGGCATGTAGGAAAGCCTTATATCACTGGAATGATTGACAATTTGGAGGACCACTTATTTAGATGATCCACCCAGAAATGAAAGATTGGTTTCTATACCTTTAAGTAAATTTGCATTTTGTATTCTGATTAGTCGTTCAAAGAGGTTAAAGCTAATGTTGATTAAGGGTGTGCAAAATAATCGTCATGACGATGCATCACGATTCTAATTTTTGTGAACTACTGCATCGATTCTTGAAGGCAAGAATCGATTATTAAAAAAAGAAAAAAAAATGAACAAATAAAATACATTAATGGTTGGCGCACATCAGCAAAATCAAGTGGAATACAACTTCCAGTCCAGCAGATGTCGCTGCAGATGTCATATGATATGTCATATGCAGAGTCATATGAAATAAAACATGGAGGACACTATGAAAATTCACCCCGCAGCTCCATCACATTTCAAGTCAGATGCTTGGATGCATTTTGGCTTTAAAAACAAAGAAGGTAAAACGAAATTGATATGATGCACGTAATTTGCAAAAGGGGAAATGTCATACATTTGAATGTTTTGATTTTATTGGTTTAAAGGACCACTGAGGCCATGTAAACTGCACTGATTATCCTTATTTTGTTATTTTAAGTTTGATGAATCCTAAGATATTTTTGTCAGTGTGTCCACGCCAGTAATAGTAATATTTCTGTCCTGTACTTGTTTTCATGGCAACACCTCCAAAAGCCATTTCAATAAATACATCTATGTATGAATTTAGTTGCTTTCAGTTATGTATCAATTGAAGACACTATCCAGATCATAGCCAGCCAGTCAGCCACTGGTAAGGGCTGTATCTTTTTCTTACAGTGTTCAGTGAAAATATCGCAATGCATCGCAATATTTCAAGTATCATGATGCATCGTGATAGAATCGCATCATGGCATGTGAATCGTGATTCGAATCGAATCATGACTTCTTTGCCGATACCCACCCCTAATGTTGATACACTTATATTGAGCAGGTAGTCTAAAAAATAATGACAACTATATAAACAGGATGTGGAAGCAGGAAGAAGTATATAACTAATGTTCTCCTTGTGTTGAACATGAAGAAACAATCAGAATGACTGTTTGATGTAAAAGTAAGACAGAATAAAAACAACAAAACAGCATTTATTTTCCTTTGCTTTCATATCAAAAAGTTGCTCCTTGTCAAGAAAAGCTCTGTGTGTTTTATTCTCAGCATGTGTTTCTGACAGGAAGATTATTGATGGCATGCAGCCTCCTGACTCGATTTACCCAGCAAAAAAAAAATCCTCATCCTCTGTAAATAAACGCTAGAATCAAACAGTATGTCAGCTAAAGGTTCATAAAACAGCATTTTTATAAACTGTTTAGTTTTGTTTTGTTTTTTTTAATTAGAGTTGTTTAAAGACGGGGAAAGTCCACTTTGTTCTAGTTTCCTCCTTGCCAAGCCTCAGCTTCAGACTCATCACAGCCAGCCAACGTGGATTTATAAGACAAAAGATGCCAACATAGTTTATCACAGAATATTAAGTGCTTATAAGCTATTAACAGAGCCTCAGTACAAAGATCCTGAAATGTTAGACAATGTTTAAAGAGATCTTTATAAATTAGCATCTTTGCTGTGTTCTTATCAGTCCACAGACATGTCGTAGAGTTTTGATCTCTTCTCCCCTGAAAATGCCTGCCTCTTGTCAGGAAGTGTGGAAAGGGTCTCTGACCTTGAAGCCTGGCCCAGCTGGGCTGGTGGAGGGGCTGAATATGCTGGGAGCAACAGCAGCAGTGACAGCTTACAGCTTTAAAGGACCACCCAACAAAGAGTATGATTGCATGGACCAGCTCACAGCTAGACATATACTGTATGTTAAACAGAACTGGTATCACAAATAGAGTGTGACACTATCGACTGTATCCTCTTGCATACAGTCGATAAGCAAGGCAAGGCAAATATATTTGTATAGCACAATTCAGTACAAAGACAATGCAAAGTGCTTTACATGATTAAAATACAGGAAGATAAAACAGAATCAAAGCAAGTAGGAAAAAAAATAAAATAAAAAATACTGAAACAAAAAAGAATATTAAAAACAGTTGGACTAAAGAAAATATATTTTAGTTGAACTGTTTAACTAGAACAGTTGAATGCAATCCTAAACAAATGACAAACAAACAGACATAACAAATTTTTAGTCTTGATTTAAAGGAACTCAGGCTCTCCGCACTTTTACAGTTTTCTGGAAGTTTGTTCCAGATAAGTGGAGCATAGAAACTAAATGCTGCTTCTCCATGTTTAGTTCTGGTTCTAGGTATGCAGAGCAGGCTGCAGACAGAAGACCTGAGTGGTCTGGAGGGTTGATACACTGATAGCAAGTCTGTGATGTATTTAGGTTCTAAGCCATTCAGAGATTTATAGACTAACAGAAGTATTTTAAAGTCTATTCTCTGAGATACAGGGAGCCAGTGTAAGGACTTTAGAACCGGGGTGATGTGCTCTACTTTTTTAGTCTTAGTGAGGACACGGGCAGCAGCGTTCTGGATCAGCTGCAGCTGTCTGATCCACTTTTTAGGCAGACCTGTGAAAACACTGTTGCAGTAATCAATTCGACTAAAGATTTTTAAGACTTAATTTCTTTATTTATTACTTGTTTTATAATTGCTGCAACCATATTGGACTATTAGCATAAGGTTTTTAGTGACTGTGACTCGCCCACCTTGAAATCCGACTTCATGCTGTGCACAAATCAAATCCACCACCAGCCATCCTTAAAGGAAAAAATAACATTTGCACCAAGTTTTTTGCTCCCGATGATTACATTTCATCACTGTGTTTACATAATGACAATAAAATTTGTCTAAGAAGTCTAAGAAAAGTGTTTTGGGGTTAACATCATGTGAAATAAAAACATGAATTATGCTTGATATAAAATGAGAAATATTAAAAACAATAGAATTATTTTGGTTTTAATTATTCAATGTTGAAAAGCAGCATGTAGTCGTAATTGTCCTTTCTTCTTTGTTTAAATTGTGCAACCGCTGATTTTCTCTTTACCTTCTGGTATTATGGATGGGCGTTACTTATTGATTGGACTGCAGGTACAGCTGCACAGGAAATTAAATCACAGTCTAAAAATCTGCAAATTCACAGTTTCACATATTTGTTCAGTTTTTAGATTACTAATGCATTCCCTCTGTGCATCCTAACAATATATTTAGTCAGTTGGATGGGCTTTTCCAACCTTTGATTGCCTATGATAGAAGTTTCTAACTGTGTCAATGTGACTGTAGCAGCTCACAGAAAGCGACAGAAACATGACGACAGTTGTGAAAAATGGAGGAGGTGAAATGCGGCTTAGTTGCAGCTGATATCGTCATTACAATATTCAACAATGTTTTCACAATATCATGTACCTAGTTGCAAGAGTTGTTTCTTTTTCAGAAATGCATATTTATACTTAAGTGCCTCACCTATAAGGCTTTGTAACTTTGAAAACATGAGAAGATGCAATGGCTCATGAGGTAATTACCCCTCTGAGTTGGTGTGTTTGCAGCTGCAGGCTGAAGCAGGGTTTCCCTTTAGGTGGCTCTCCTACTAAGGTCAGTAAACAGCTAATGGCATTTAGAGAGAAGAGGATGAAAGAGATGGCACTTGGTTGTAGTCAGCTGTGCACTACCTTTGTCTTATTGTGTACCGTCTGTCTTAATCTCCCAGCCTCCCCTTTCGCACCACAAGGTGATCATGTTATTAGATCCCCTCCCTCGGCTCATTTGTCATCCGGCAGCACTGCTGCTCAAGAAAGGGACGGCGAGGCGAGAAAAAGAAAACATCACAAAAAAGGGAAGGAACTATAACATCATATGTTCATCATTTACTACCTAGGAGTCTGTATCTTTTCTTTCTTCCAGAATTGCTTCTTTACAGTTTTCTTTACTCGTATCATATCGACTTAACCCGGCTTGCGCACTCAACACACATGTGCTGTGCATGCACACTATGACTCCCACCTACACTTTGACTTGTGGGAACTGCTACAAATAAAAAGTATTGCCAGTGTTCAGAGCTTCTGTCACTTCCTCAGCCACAGTGCTTTAATCTCTCCTTTTCTTTTCCTTTTGCTGCTAAGGGAGGGAGTCAGCTAATTACAATAAACAAATATACTCAGAGATGCCTATGCGGGGCTCACATAGGTTAACAACTCAGCTATAAATGTTAAATGAAGCTAAAATAGCTTACAGTTGCCATAGCGATTCTGGCTGTGAATCTTTGTGTACTTTGTAGGTTAGAAAAGTTTGAATTAATCTTAGAATCTGTCATACAAAGAAAAAAAAACAGTCACTGCTGTCACTGCCTCAAAGGTCTTTTTGACGTCTCAATCTGGGTATTTGTTTTTTAGTCTTTTACTCTCGCTCTGATATCTGCACTGCTGCATTAGTCACATGTGAGTTAATCTATCCAAATACTCTTCATAACCATGCTTCTTCCTGTCTTTGTGCCTTTTTTTTCCCAACAGGTGGGACTGTCAGGATGATGCTTAGGTGGAGCAGCGCTGAGCCGTATTGATGGATGTGTTAGCAGACAGCAGTCTCACATTGATTGTGAAGACTTCAGAACCGGAGAATGCAAATTATGTGGAAAATACAGGTACCAGCATCTCTAACATGTAATTTGTTTTACTTAACGTATGTGATAGAGCAAAAGAAAATGGTGAATGATTTCATTAACTGGAGGATGGGATTCAATGTTTACTCTTTTTGTTAAGAAAAAACTAAATAGTATGGTATTAATTTGTTTTCAGCATCCTTTCATCTCTACCCTAAACTGAAATCCAGTTAAAAGCAATGAAATAGTAAATAGTATGGGAAAGGAGAAACATTAAAGAAGAAACAGCATCATGAAGATCAGGGAACACAGGAAACAGGTTAGGGAGAAAACTGTTGAAACGTTTAAAGCAGGGTTCTGATAGCTTTTAAAAGTGCAATGATTAATCCATCATCTGAAAAGGGAACATGTTTGAAGAGACTATAAACCTTCCAGGATTGTTGTTCAAGAAGCTTATGGTAACTCAACAGTAGTTGCAGAGATCCAAAGCTTAGGAGGAAGATTCCGTTCACAAAACCACATTTGTTCTTCTACTGTACAAATCTCGCCTTTATGGATGAGGGACGGTGAAAAGCAATTTTTAAAAAGTCCCATTTATAGTTTGTCGCAATCCATAATCAAGAAAGGGCCCTTTGTAGATAAGATTAAAATGTAATGCTAGATCTACGTGTAATGGGATACGTGTGGCATCAAACACTCTCACCGTACCCTCAAATCACTATCCTCACCAACAAAGAAAAATGGTGGTGGTTGCATCATGCTGTGGGAATGATTTCTAAAGTAAGGACCGGAAGCTGATTAGAGTTGATTGCATTTAATATTTCAGTTAATATCAAAAACTAAAAGAGAAATCAAAATGAAAAATGAATTCAGCTGTGCTCAGAGTGATCTGAGAAAATAACCAACTAGAGGCTTGACAAGAACTAAGACTGAGGTGGATGTTAATTTACCAGCAGGACCCAACCACACTCAGACAAAAACTGGTTGATCCCAAAGACAGAACACTGGAACTAAAGCTGAGCACAAAGGACTGCTTGGACTCCTACACCGGAGAAACCATTAGTCTGTATGCTTGTACCCGAAAAACAAAGGACCAACCTTTAAAGACCAAAGTGATTGATTTCAAATGATTTTGAAAAGTGGGGCAAAGGAAGCTACCTATGTTATAAGAGCAAAGTGGTCTGACCAGAGGGGGAAGATTATGGTTTAAGCTCCCAAGCATCTACAACTCTGTCCTTCCAAAGAAGTTACCAAGCAGTCTCATCATGATTCAAAGTCCAACAGACTTTATCCAACCAGGAAAATGATTTGCTTCTGACTTGGACTTTATTAAGGATGATGGGTCTCCACATGCTTAAAAACATCAGCTCTCCAACTACAGGTTGTTGTTATGCGAGCTGACAGGTCTGATAAAGACTGCTGGATAGGTGTCGAAATGTTTTCAAAAACACTGAGTGAAAGTCCTGTTGACTCCAATTTAAGCCTGATTTGTGGCTACCAGCAGGACCTTTACCAGAAGGTGAGATCCTTTGAGAGAATTCCTGAATGTTGTAGGCCCAACTGTCCTGTGGTTAGAATTTATTACATAAATTTATAAAGCAGCTGCGTTGATGTATGGCCGCATGTCCTCTTGGTTGCACCATAGGTCGCTGAGTTCATTGTCAGGCTTGTTTTATCTTATATTTTGCATACTAAAGTGAAACAATTAGACCCTTCTAATTTAATAAACATGCAAAAGAAAAAGATTAGAACGCAGAGAAAAAAACAGTAAAAAAGAGGAATCCCTTCCATTTAAAAAATATAATCATTGTTGGGAGCCCAGGGAGCAGTGTGGGGTTAAGGGGCTTGCTCAGAGACACAGAGTGGTAGTCTGTGGGAGTGGGGTTTGAACTCAGAACCTCAGGATTCCAAGCTCTATGCCCTAACCACCAGGCCGCCACTCCCTATTCAATTAGATCCAGTTAGTTTGTTCTCAGATGTTGTCTTGAGCACAAACTTTGGGAGGACCCCTAGATTCTTTAGAGGTTGATTATTGAAAAGTGTCTTTTTATACTGAAAATAAATTTATGTTAAAATCAACTCCCCACTTTTGTCATTATGCAATCAGATAAAAGGCCCCTGAAAAACCAAGTTCCCAAATGTCAATCCAACCCTACCCCTGTTTACCAGATACATAACGAGAGCTATAATGGAGACATTTAGAATGGCCCAGGCAAATTCCAGCTCTAAATCCAATTAGGAAACTATGGCTAATTTTGAAAACTGTTTTCATAAATCCTCTCTGACTGAACTTGAATTATTTTGTAAAGAGAAACGGGCAACATTCTGGATGTGGAAGCTTTTTGAGACTTGAGGCTGATTTAAACTCAGAAACCAGGTTGTCTGCTTGTGTGTCGCAGTGAACACAAATGTGCCCCCGCCCCTGCCGCAGACACTCTGCTGCACCTCTCCAAATTTGTAGTTGACCACAGACAGTGCCGCAGACAGGTAGCCTGGGTGCCATTCCGAACTTAGTCCCGCCCACAAGGTTTGAGTTCGGGGAAGTTCGGTCTGGCTCTGCTCCATAGTAGCGCGAGTATTAAAGCCCACTGTCAGGCGATCCAATCAAATTGTCAGGGCGGGCTTTATACGATGATGGACAGATGACCAACAGTAACGTAATCAACCACGTGACCAATGCGCGCTTGGGTGACAACAATAATGGCTGCCGCTGGAGAGGTGAGTAGATTCTGCTATTAGGTCTGTTCTAGAAGATATCGACAGCAAATTAATTTTAAAAGAGGAACAGAGAAACGCGATCAAGTCTAATCTTCTTATTATAGGCGTGCAACTGCACACTTTGATTTTTGTGGACAACAACTATGCGTGGCTTAACATACGTCACGCACTCCGTTGCTCTTATTGGTTGTAGGTCTATCCAATGGAGTGCAGAGGCATTTTTTTTCCTGGTTCGTTCGAAACATGCCCCATAATCACAGCTCTATGGAGCAGTATCAGACTCATATTCTGACTAGAATTGAGTCGGACTACGTCAGGCTAGCAGACAGGAGGACTCTGATTGGTCAAATCTACATCCGCTCTACATTATGCATATTTCCTGTTTGTTACCTAAGCAGCTTGTTTTGTTTGTATTACCGCCATGGTGGAAAACGACTCAGGAAGTTGGACCAGTTAGAAGAGCGAGGTCCTCCGTTGTCGCACAAACTTGCTCCCACATCTTCTCCGTCTCGGCAGTATCTAGATCCACAGCTAGTTTGTGATTGTCCCTCTTGCGTTGTAGTGTGGAATAACATAGCGCAGACCACTCTTCATTATAGGGCATAGATTAAAAATATCTGCAACAAGCTCACTGTGACACACTGCTGCAGGGAGTAGAACCAGCCCTTTACTCTAATAGACTTGTAAATGTAAGGTTCAACAAACAACTTAGCATAGAGGGCTGAGCTACAATGCACGTATCTATTGTCTGAGTTCTATTTGAGAGAATCTTTGAAAAAAAAACGCTATGTGGTTTCTATTGCTTTTAACAAATATGCAGTATTTAGTGTTAAACCCTTAAAATATGTAATTAGGTTTGTGGTTTGGAATATTTCAAAATGTGAAAAAGGGAAGACAAATGAATCTTTCTGCAAGGCTCTGTCAGCACACTAATAATTAGGTTTCATTGACAGTCACCATTTAACTTAGCATGCATGTGTTTGGAATATAGAAATTGTGGAAGATAGTCACGCATTTCTAAAGGAAAAATGAAAACTCCTCCTAGAAAGGGCTCAGCTGTGATTTGAACCCTTTGCTGTTTTTTTTTTCTTTGAGACAGCTGCACTAAAAACCAATAAAACAATGTCTTATTTGCCTACTGTGTTTCAGTTTTTGATCTAAAAGGACATTTTTTCCAAAGCACAGCTGAGCTTAAATTAATGAAAGCTTTAAATAGACAATTAGTCTTACCATGCTTGTGAAATAGCTGTAAGGAATTCATTTTTTACCCTTAGTTTTAAGCTCTTGGACAAAAACAACCCCTAAAAACAGAGACAGTGCAAAGACAGCTTCTTTCAAAGGAGAAAAGACGACAAAACATTAATGAGGGTTTATTCAGCTATTGTTAATCCTCTCTCCTTATGCATCTTCAACTCAAAAATATTAGTTTAAAAATGTTGTTATTAAAAGCTGCAAATGTGAACGCAGGGAGAATGTTATAGACTCAAACACATTTTTTTATCTCATGACCATGACAAAATAGATGCCTTTAAAAAGTCTAATTTTCATAGATAAGTTTGTTAATTCCCAAAAACTAATTCTAGGTTAAACCTTTTTGTTATTCTACCAAAGGTTATACTTCTTGTCATGTTTTCATAATGGGGGCATCTACACACATTGCTTCACATGTATGGTTTATTAGAGTGGTCTATGTAATATTATCTATTATGTCTTAATAGATTAAAAAAATCTAATAAATTTAATTAGACAAAAATAAATAGATTCTGTTTAAAATTCAGATTTGAATGGGCTACGTAAAAAAAAAAAGATCCAAACAAAAGTGCCATATGTGAAAGTCTAATAAGTGGTTGTAATGCCTTTAGATACAACATTAAGGTTTCCTTTGATAAATGACACTGTATCACGTCCATCATTTTTATACTGTTTTTACATTGATTAATTTCACCCGTATTAGGGAGTTTTTATCCACAAATGACCTGTTTACTATGATGTCTTGCCAAATCTATTGGATTTACTTTAAATTTATAACCTTAAATTTCCCTTATTGAGCCGTTAAGAGGAGGTTTTGAATTGGATCACTGTCCTGCTGTGTAACCCGTGTGGTTTTGATTAAATTACAAACTGATGTCTAAATTTTGTCCTTCAGGATTTCCTGCCGTAGAGAAAAGATCATTTCACAATTTTAAAGCAGTAAAGAAGCCCCAGAACATAACCACTTCACCACGGTGTCTGACTAAACCCGGTGTTGGAATAAAGGAACATTTTGCAGGACACACACTTCTAAAACTCTGTCTCTTTATTTCCTAGAATATTTTCCCAAAAGTGATTTTTCGGTGTGCTGCAATTTCAATTCAATTCAATTCAGTTTATTTATATAGCGCCAAATTCACAACACGTCATCTCAACGCACTTTACGGTTCAACCAGATCATACAGTCAAATTGATTCAAAGTGTTCTATCCAAGGAAAACCAGTTGATTGCATTGACTCATTGACTCAAATACAATCGCTCACACTAAGCATGCTTGTAGCGACAGTGGAGAGGAAAAACTCCCTTTTAACAGGAAGAAACCTCCAGCAGAACCAGGCTCAGTGTGAGCGGCCATCTGCTGAGGCTGACTGGGGTTCAAGGAGACAGAAGCAGAGACACAAAAAGCAGCTGTAAAAGGCAGCCCCGTCCAGGAAACATACAGCCAGGCAGACGAGCTCGGAGCCAGCTCCCATGCCAAAGGATGAAGAGAGCACATCCAGCCAGTCACGGTCAGAGAAACAGGACCACACAGGAAAACAGGCCAATCTCCAGCATCTATAAACAAGGGTGTTGATGGAAGCAGCAAAGCTGATGTTTCTCTCCAGGATGACGTCACAGCCAAACAGGAACAGACGAGGCAAAGCTACTCTGAGGAAAAGCAGAGAGAGCATAGAATTAGAGATTGAACTAAGATTCTACAGAATAGGAGAATAGAGAGAGAATGAAGCAGAATGCTGCAGGCCTGTGAACTCCTGGGAAGAGGCTCCATTGTTCCACATCTTCTCCATTTGTTGTTAACTAAAATCTCTTTCAGACTGATAGGTTTTCTTTCATTTGTTTAGATCAGGATGTCATGTTTTGTTTTCTGAAATCTTTTATTCTACTCCAAGTTGCCAGACAGACTCACTTGTTAACATAAAGGACCAGGTTTGTTTGGATAGTTAACTTTTTTACCTTAATAAAGGAAGTTATTTGAAAACTCTTTTTTATATTTACGTAGATTATCTTTTCTTTTAAAAAGGAGATCTGACAGGAGACAAAGACTTTTCAGTGCATCTTATATTGGAAATTTTTTTATAACATTAAAATCTATATGTGGATCCTATTAAACTTCCCAAAAGCATGCAAAAGATAGATGCTTCAACTTGCTTTTACAAATCTCAAAATTACAATCTGGAAAGGAGTGAAATTTAAAGGCAGCAACCTAAAGCCCATAAAAACGAGTGTCTCTTTTGTTGTGATGTACTATTAGCTCGTTCTTGTTCTGTGTTTTTAATGTGTTTAATGAAAAGAAACCAGAACAAGTAGAAACTGTGTAATTAAATATGTACAGTACTGCATTGTTTCTTCACCTCATCTGTGATCAAAGCAGCTATATCTAACTATGCTTACATTGCACCTTTTCAAGTTGGGCTACGTTGTAGCCACAGCTGCCCCAAGGCCCACTGACTGAAGCGATGTGCCGCCGGGCCCTCTGGCCACCCGTGCACAAAGTTTCTAGTCCAAAGACACAAAGACGGAGACAAACGAAGCTTAGTTTCAAACCAATGACTCTTTGGCTGCAGGATAAACCCCTGTATCCTAAACCACTGTTGCTCCAGACAGTAGCGTAGGATAAGAACTGAAAGGATATTCCATTTTATGGTTTACATATGTAACCCACTGAGCTGTATCTGAGGTACATGCTCAGGCAAGTTTAATATTTTACTTTCATTATCCTGTAAATACAGCTTAAAGATGATAATTCTGCATTCTCCGTTTAAAGTAACTTAGCCACAGATGTCTGCATTTACACATCCATAAAGGATACGCAGCAGAGGGGTTTTTATCAGGTTTAGAGAATATTTTTGCATTCACTCATGCCAAACCTCTATACAGTAAAGAATATACACTGTTTTTATATTCATGTTTATCTCCAAAGTATTTCAAAGGAAAGGCACATAACCTTCGCTTGCACTTTTATGATACAAAACAGAATAAAGATGATAGTGGGGACAACAGCTCCAACATTCTTTATTAACATAATTCTTCATCCTGGTTTCTATATTGCTGCAATGTAATATCTTAACTTTCAAATGGTATGCACAATCAATTCATGTTTGCCAGCAGCACAGGCTGTTCGGCTTTACAGAACATTTTGACCCACTATTGTGAAGCATTATTTTATGATTTATGATGCAACTTCAGTGAGGCAGCGCTTATCAAACCCCAACAAACTTCATGGCACCGTGTTAGCAGTGGATAATGGTCCCACTGCTGTTGCTTAAAATGCTTGTTTGCATCAGAGAGCAATGTTTTAATCCTCTTATTTTCGAGAGGCAGAGCAGGTCATTGTGAAGTTGACCTTTCCTTATCTTGAACTTAAATTCATAATAATTCAGGACTGTTTTGCTTAAGATGAAATGTACTTTTTAAGCTATAGTTGGCAACATACATAACTGCCATGCTTTTTGCTGACACAGCCATTGATTTAGACTTAATCCATAAAAATTGTTAATGGTTTAGATAAGAAGCTCAATGTTAGTCTAACTTATGGCTTCCAAAGCCATGTTTGATGTATGTTTTGGTTTCTTGTCATGTTTGAACCAATAACTGATAGATTTTAACCAATTGACCAAAACACTGCAAAGACAACTGAAATTTGCAGCTGTTTATTCTCACAAGCCAAACAGTCTCTCGGAGAAAAGATTAAAGTCATATTAGGCAAAGATTGGACTATTTTTCCTTAATGACTAGATGCATATTTCAAAGAGTAGACGCAAGGCTTTCAAACCTTTAACAATGTGTATCAAGTGTGAATATGGTGGGGGCACCATCATGCTATGGAGCTGATTCTCTGCTTCTGTTATAGTGTAAAATAACAAAGAAGCATTTCAGGATCCTTTAACCTCCCTTCAGATCAAACTGGCACTGTTGGTTGTCCAACAAGACGGGTTATAAACAGAAAACAAGCCAACATCGTGCATCTGAAATGACCCTGACCCCAGTGAAAGAAGAATCTATTAAATGCTCGAAAGCCAGCATTAAAAATTAAAATCAGGAAATTTATCTTAGAACAATGTACTCAAGTAGAGGAAATTTTACTCAGAGGTGGATAACATTTGGTCTGTCTCTGAAAAGAGACAATTAAAATTAGAATACCAATAACAGCTCGAAAATACTGTGAATACTAATCCATTTTTCCTGTGTGCTGTACAAAAACTATTGTTTTTTTACACTTAATAATTTTAGTACATGCAATATTCCAGAGAAATAGGAGAAATATATTTTAGAATATTTCTTAACATTCAGAAGTATGTTAACTCTAAAATGACTATATGTTCAAGATAAGATAAGGCAAGGGAAATTTATTTGTATAGCACAATTCAGTACAAAGACAATGCAAAGTGCTTTACATAATTAAAATATGGGGAAATAAAACAGAATCAAAGCAAGTAGGAATAAAATAAGAAAAAAATAAATAAATGCAGACTCCAACAATGACGTCTTTACCAACTTCTGTCAAACCTGTTGACTTTATAGCTCCCGGACGTTTTTTTTTCAAACCACAAGATCCCTGATCGTGACACAATATGACAGCCACAAGATCCCTGATCTTGACACAATATGACAGCCACAAGATCCCTGATCTTGACACAATATGACAGCCACAAGATCCCTGATCTTGACACAATATGACAGCCACAAGATCCCTGATCTTGACACAATATGACAGCCACAAGATCCCTGATCTTCACACAATATGATACCCGCAAGATCCCTGATCTTGACACAATATGGTACCCACAAGATCCCTGATCTTGACACAATATGGTACCCACAAGATCCCTGATCTTGACACAATATGGTACCCACAAGATCCCTGATCTTGACACAATATGATACCCACAAGATCCCTGATCTTGACGCAATATGATACCCACAAGATCCCTGATCTTGACACAATATGATACCCACAAGATCCATGATCTTCACACAATATGATACCCACAAGATCCCTGATCTTGACACAATATGGTACCCACAAGATCCCTGATCTTGACACAATATGATACCCACAAGATCCCTGATCTTGGCACAATATGGTACCCACAAGATCTCTGATCTTGACACAATATGGTACCCACAAGATCCCTGATCTTGACACAATATGATACCCACAAGATCCCTGATCTTGACACAATATGATACCCACAAGATCCCTGATCTTGGCACAATATGGTACCCACAAGATCCCTGATCTTGACACAATATGATACCCACAAGATCCCTGATCTTGACACAATATGTTACCCACAAGATCCCTGATCTTGACACAATATGTTACCCACAAGATCCCTGATCTTGACACAATATGATACCCACAAGATCCCTGATCTTGACACAATATGGTACCCACAAGATCCCTGATCTTGACACAATATGGTTCCCACAAGATTCCTGATCTTGACACAATATGGTACCCACAAGATCCCTGATCTTGACACAATATGGTACCCACAAGATCCCTGATCTTGACACAATATGGTACCCACAAGATCCCTGATCTTGACACAATATGGTACCCACAAGATCCCTGATCTTGACACAATATGGTACCCACAAGATCCCTGATCTTGACACAATATGATACCCACAAGATCCCTGATCTTGACACAATATGGTACCCACAAGATCCCTGATCTTGACACAATATGATACCCACAAGATCCCTGATCTTGACACAATATGGTACCCACAAGATCCCTAATCTTGACACAATATGGTACCCACAAGATCCCTGATCTTGACACAATATGGTACCCACAAGATCCCTGATCTTGACACAGTGTAACAGCCAAAAATACAGAAACAAAAAACATTAAAAAAAGTTGGACTAAAGAAAATAAAAAGTTGAACGAATAATGTTTTAGTTGAACTGTTTGACTAGAACAGTCGAAGGCAATCCTAAACAAATGTGTTTTAAGTCTTTATTTAAAGGAACTCAGGCTTTCCGCACTTTTACACTTTAAGGTAGGATCTTAAGCTTCGAATAGAAACAGTTCAAACAACCATACCTGAAAACCTTTGGTATCTTGTGTGAAATCCTCCACAAATTTGAATAAAAATAAAATAAATCAAGACAAGAAAAGCATTGTGAACCCTAAACAACATCCTTGGGTAACATTTGCAGAGCAATGAAGGGTCCTTGTTCATCTCCTAAAATAATTAAATGCATGTATGAACACGGTGAGAATATCCAGCTATTACACGGTTGAGCGAAGAGACAGTGTCTCTGTCTACAAGGCAAACATGTTTTCTTGTGCAAAATAAGCAGCTCAAACCCCAGATCAAGAGCAGTAAATTCTGTGAAAATTACTGAATCAGGCCAATGAGAGGAAGTATCACAATCCAATAAAAAGGATGAGTTAAGAAATGTTTAATGTGATCTGATAGAATAAATGTTTGGCCATAAATTTAGAGGAAAAAGAGGAAGCATTTGTAGCCAAATGACCTCTTTAGGCTAAGAAGTACAGGGAAGGCAACATCATTGTGAGTTGAGCTAAAGGATGAACTGGTGCACTGTATGAAAAATGGAAAGCATCATGGAAAGACTAAAATATTTGGAGATATTGAAGAAACCTCTGAATCTAACAACCAGGCAGGTAAAGTCTGAGCAATGTCCTTAGATTTTTTTTTTGAGTAACCGTCACAAAACTCTGGTCTCATTGCCAAAGCAAACCAGGTTTGTGAGCCTACAAGCTAAGCTACATCCATGCCCTCAGGAGCAATGAACCAGAAGTTAAGATTATTTGCACCAAATTTTATAACAGTGCCATGACATTAACAACTCTTTCTTTTTTATTCTTGATTAGAAGCTTATGGAAAATTATCCAAAACATTTAACCCAAGTCATACAAACACAATAACAGTAAATATTAAGCATATGTATGTAAATTAGAAAGTAAAAAAAATCATATTTAAAATCTTTTCTAACTTATTTCCAGTGGTTGAAAGAAAAAAAGTACATTTATTTGATTACTGTACTGAAGTACTTTTTTCAGGTATCTCACTATACTTGAGTGTTTATTTTTGGGGAAGTTTGGGCTGTAATTATAACTTTCACTCCACCTCATTTTGACATGTTTGACACCACCAAGTCAAAATTGTACTTTCTACTCCACTACATTTCGAAGAAGCTACTAGTTACTTGTTCCTTTTGGCTCAGCTTAGCATTGCAGCTTTGGTACTGTTTTTTTTCTTGAAATTCCATTTCAACCTGAAATGGAATTTCTTGTAAAAAGTGCACTATTTATCAACCTTGCTCTGAGTTAATTATATAGAAGCATACGGTCTCTAATAATCAATTTATCCGTTTGAAATCTATGCTCCGTCATACTGTCTAGTATTGGTAGAATATTTTTTCTCACTAAAATTTAAATGATATTTTTTAAATCTAAATTTAACCCACTTATTGGTCTTTAATTGGTACAAAAGATTTATCTATCTTTATCAACATGCAGGATGGCAGCACTTAGGACTGAATTTGTAGCAGGTAGTTCAATGCATCAGGTGGTTTCTAAAAGTTACAAGGTTTTTTTAAATTATTCTAAAGATTATACAGAAATGTACTGATATTGGAAAATTTGATTTGTATTTCAGAATACATAAGTACTTGTAAATGCATGTACTTCTGAATACTTAATTATTTTTAAAAGTGAGTACTTTATTACTTTAATTTGAGTAGATGTTTGATTGAGTAACTTTTCCTTGTATTTGAATAAGATTTTATTATAGGTATCAATACTTTTACTCAAGTACAACTAAGTACTTCATCCAGCACTGCTTATTTTTGAAAGTAGAACTCATTTTTTAAATTCTAGCTGACTTAAAAAAAACAATATTTAATCCAAAAATAAATAAATAAATAGAAATAAAAAAAAAAATAAATAAATAAAAAAAAAATATATATATATAGGCCTATATATATATATATATATATATATATATATATATATATATATATATATATATATATATATATATATATATATATGCACTTGCCCAGAAATATATGTATGAAATATGACTGTTTTTAACAGTAAGAGCGTTGCATAAAAGCACATTAAATCAAAATTTGTGCACCCAGTTCTATCTAAATTGTTTAATCATTCTGTGCTGAAAAAGAACAGTTGAAATACCTTTAATAATATTGCCTCAAATTAATATACTTATGTCCAGCCTGAGAGTATTTAAACTTCCCATCATATTTTTTTGTTTATACCGAATAACCCCCACCATACCCCCAATTCTCTAGTCTCCTGCACAGAGAAACATCCGGAGCTTTGTTTTCAAACTTTGTACCTTTAGTTAACAAGAATCGGTAGATTTTTGCTTCCTGTTGATTTTGGTCATAGTGAATTTCATAGTCCATCAGAGTATCTGAGCATCTTAAATTAATAAATGAGATTCATCCTGGTGTTTTACTTCTGGTCGGGTGAAGTGAGAAAAATCTCACAGCTAATCCTGAGCAACTCCCCTGCTCCCTGAGAGGCACCCAGAGGAAGAGAGAAGCAGAGAAGAAACAGGGAGAAAACATTTGGAGTATGAGACCAACAGAAGAGAAGAGGGAAGGTTGAAAGCAGGCCCATTGAACAGGAATAGGGCAGCTTTTTGAAAAAAGGACAGCTATGAATCATGCTGCAGTTACTCACCACTTATTATGGACATTCTGTACTAGCTCGGCTTATTCTCTGCACCACCATTCACAAAATGTCACATGTAGTGGAAACATAGCAAAGAGGGGGTTCTGTGGCTGGCTAACTAGGGAGAACACCTAAGCCCCCACCGCTCTGAGCTACAGAGCAGCTACCACTGTTTGTTATTGTAAATCTTCTGCAAACCAATGATAAAGAAGATGGTTGAGCTAAAAATAATTAAATAATTGATACATTAATGAAGAAATAACATAATAAAAAGCCTGTTACTTATATATTTTGCTCTGTAACTTATATTGTTATTTGTTTCCCCCTCATTATGTAGAATAATTCCTATAATTTCCAATGCAGGCAGCTTATAGTTGTCTTTCGATTTTCCTTATTCATATTCAGTTCTATGATGCAAAATGAGAGATATGTAAAGGTTATGAAAGCTGATTCACTTATAGAAGAGAAAAGTGACGATAGAAAGGTCAACCGCTGAAGTTTAAGTCAACACTACTGATGATTAACACAGTGACTTTAATCTAGTCTCTAACAAAACTAAAACACCAGCATCCGACCCAGAGATTTAAAAGTACTCTGTATGAAGCCGAATCTACCTTTAATTCGATACAATGGAAAAATGTCCAAAATGGTGAGAAAAGCAGAATCAAAATGGATGTTTTACCTTCTACTTCACTCCGATTTTACCATGAAGTGTAAAGGCATGCATAACATTCCTCAGTACATCATTGTCACCAGAAAAGCCCATTTTCTATGGCAAGCCATGCTGTGTTTAGGGTCAAGGAGTGTCATTGTAGTTAAACAAGGTAGAAATGGACTGGATAAATTAAATATTTAGAGAGGTGATTTGAAAATACATATATTGATGGCAAGTTGTTTTCAATTATATAGTAAGGTGAACAGTTAAGCTTAAAAGCATTAAACTGCTACCAATAAAAGTGGTAGCTTTGTGACTTAAAGAAGATTGTAGTTTATTTTATTTCTATATGTTTTTCTGACGATTAATTTTCTTGATCCAACTATTAAAATGATTGATCATGGGGGGGGGCTACCAATCAATCTATCTAATCTATCACAGCAAAAGACAAAGATGTATTATTAGAATTAGGGCTGTGCAATTTATTGTATTTGCAATAAAATCAGTGTTATGAAACACAATTTTTAAATCAACGAGGCGCTTAATTTTGGTCACATTACATTTACCAGGAGGAAAGCACTGACTTTCTCACCTCAGCCCTTAAGGCGGCAGTTAGAGAGTTGCAGCTGGCATGCAGCTCCATGCACGTGAGTAGAAGTAAGCACTTTTCCACACCATCTTAAGAGTAATGCCACAATGGACTGTGGACAGACAAGATTTTAAGGTCATGAAAACATTTAATCCTTGGAGGGAAATATCTACATTCTTGTGGTTGGTGTAGAGAAAAATCTAAATAAAAATCGCAATCACAATTTACATTGATTTACATTGAACTGTGGACAACAGCAGATACATGTACTTACTTTACTTTACTGTCTGATAAATCACATTTGGGTTTGCATCCTTCCAATCAGTAATATTAATGTTTCATAATCCTGGAGAAAAACTGTATTTTTTAGTTGAGTAGAACTCCATCTTTTTAACATATTACTTCCACAACACCCCTTGTTTGTGCACAGCTGGTCTTTTCTGTTTTTTTTTTTTTTTTCTGTCACCATTAGGCAACTGTGAAAAAAGTCAATAAGTAGTCCAATTTATAATTAACATAAAATATTTTCAGATTATTTATCACTTAAATATGGCAATGACTTCATGTTAAAGTTGGTGTGGCAGAAAGATTCTTTTTTATTCTAGTAAAGTGTTTAAAAAGGACCCTTTGGAAAGGGAAAGTGTAACA
Organism: Cyprinodon tularosa; assembly: GCF_016077235.1. Lineage (NCBI taxonomy): Eukaryota > Metazoa > Chordata > Actinopteri > Cyprinodontiformes > Cyprinodontidae > Cyprinodon > Cyprinodon tularosa. Next base: position 1,204,501 of record NW_024039141.1, on the reverse strand, counting down.
CTGTTTATGTATTTTTATTCAATGTACTTTTTGACATATCTGACTGTATTTAGACATGAAAAACCCCTTTGAAGGAAACTGAAATGACTGAATGTGTGTAGCTTGTGCTGCAGTAACAGATGAGGCAGCAGTCACCAACCAGTGCCTCTGCTTGTGTCCATCAACATGTCCCACAGCAGGTCCCTGTTTGTTCATGGAGCTGACTGGCACAGGGCAGCTCGGCCTGTACCTCAGGTGGGAGAGCGCTATTGCCAGAGTGATAGAGACGTGATCCTGAGAGGTACGGTTGCGCTAACTGGTCGGCTCTGGTCCGTTCTGTCCCAAGGTTGGCGGCAGTCGAGCTGTCTAGCATGGCTGGACTTGGCAGCACTGGGGATCAGAAGATCACCGCCACCTGCCAGCAGTCAGGGTCCCCCCATATGCTCAGTAGTGAACGTCTTTGCCAGACTGCATGAACTGTGTCACATCTAGAGTTTATTTTCAATGAGCTTCCCTCTTGATAAAACTATTACAATACTGCAGCTGTGTCAGGCTGATCTCAGAGTCTGTTAAAGCTTGTTTTATTGTCAGTCTATGCTCAATTCACCCAGCAAGCTGGATATTGAGTCCTGGCAGTGTTGAGCATTTTGGATGCTTATCTGTGTACATTTGCCAGCTCAGATTCAGTAGTAACATTATGCTGTATCGTATCAGCAAATATGAAGCTGCTGATCCCCCTTTGACCTCTAATGTCAAATTCGATTTGTCAGCTGCAGTCGTTGCTGAAAGACCATCTCTGTGTGTGCGTATGTGTGTGTGTGTGTGTTTGTGTACCTGTCTGACTGACTGATCTGTGGCACATTCTGAACAGCTGAAGAGCTAATGGTCCAGCTGGAGACAGATGGCCTCTCGATAACACTATACCCCCAAGCCAATACTCACACTCTATCACTCTCTCGCTTCGACACACACAAACACACACACCCACACACACATAAACACAAGCATGAACACGCTCCTGCATGAATCTATGCATGCACACAAACGTTGGATAGGGTACATTGTTAATCCATTACAAGACCAGAGGAAACACATTTCTCATTTTGTGTTTAATGTTTCCAAGCAATTTTCAACAATCATTCTGCAACATTTTGGGGCAGTTTAGGTTTTGTGCAAACACATAGGATGCTAGTAATTGTTCTCTATTTACCTTCTTTTCATGTAGTTTCCTTATTTCCTTGGCTCTGCCCTTGTATAAAATATGTTATCAATCTCCTTTTTGTTGTAAAAAAAAATATATTTTTAGACTATTTCCAATAGCTTCAACACTCTGTCTTTCTAGTTATAAGTAGTATCTCCTATGTTAGTCCTATAATACTTTTGGTATCTGGTATATATTCAAATGCTATAGGAATATGTACAGATTTACATAATTAAATGACAGATTTGATAAAAAAAAAACACCATTTTGGTCTTAAGTCTGTCACTACAGCGAATAGAACATGATCTGGATCTATGGATTGTTTTGGGATATGTTAAATGCAGCTGCCTGAGCAACACAACTATGAGACGCCATATAAAACTCACAAACACACCACACAAGGATGAACGCAAATGCTAATCAAAAATGTTCACTCCATAACAATGCTAGTAATCTCTATATGCTGTGCTGAAACGCTGTATGCACTGACTGATATCCTGTCCGCTTGAATTCTCAGTGAAGCAAAGAAAAAACACCTTAAATAACCTGACGGATGAGCATAAAAGATCGCACAAAGCAACATTTCAAGACCTGACCTAACTCAGTGTAATTAGAGCTTAAACCATTAGTTTAATTGGGATTAATTGATTATTGAAATCATTGTCAACTAATTTAGTATTGGATTAATCGTTAACTGGAGTACAGAGGATCTAAAACATGTTTAGTTGATAGAGCGACCCACTTATAGCAGTAATTATATCATAATTTAAAAAAATATGTAAACATTTTGCATTTGAAATAATCATTTTTGTCTGTCAACATGCTCAAGTAGAGAAGTTTTAATTTCACCTAGTTTAGTTTGGTGTAAAACCTTCTTTAAGTAACCTTCTGCTGTCCTATTATTTATCAATTAAATCGAAAAAATTATTGACAGATTAATCGATTTGCAAAATAATCATTACTTGCAGCCCTAAATGTAATATTTCCTTATACTATATGCTCTTAAAATCTTAAGTTTTAGTTGCCAAACGCTGATTGATTTGAGAGAGTTACTTTCTAACATCAACAGGATATCTAGCTCATAGTTTATTAGGTGTTAAAGAAAAAGATTGAGCCTTACATGATCAGGAAAATTCTATTCATTTAAGTCAATTATTACTTTGCATAAAAAAGAATGGAAGAGACAAGTTTACAGGACAATAAGCCACTTCAAGTCAGCATCGGAGGCATAAGATTTGAAAAGGTGAAACACATCCACATTTTAGCTAAATAGGACAAAAGGCTCTCTACCCTCACACATGGCCTCACACAGGGTTACCTATTAAAACAGAAACATACGAAAAAAGATGCGTGAAAATAAGTGTTTATTCTGAATGTATGTGAAAATCCTGATACCTGCATAGTTGTTTTCAATATAAATGTTGTTCTTAGCTATTTATTGTCTCTTCTTACCTGCAATGACCCCTCATTGTTTTCTGCCTCTGATTTAATGTCTTCTCCCTGACTCTGCTTTTTCTGTTGTGGCTATAAAGATTTCTCTTAAAAGCAAAAGTTTTGCACAAAAATTTAAATATTGATTTTATTCTTACCTTGAACTAACTACCAATTTAACTTTGGTAACAACTCCATTGTTATTATTGTTAACAGGTTTAATTTCAATTCAATTCAGTTTATCTATATAGCACCAATTCACAACACTTGTCATCTCAAGGCACTTTACATTTCAACCAGATCATACAGTCAAATTGATTCAAAGTTTTCTATCTAAGGAAAACCAGCTGATTGCATCGACTCATTGACTCAAATTCAATCCCTCACACTGAGCATGCTTGTAGCGACAGTGGAGAGGAAAAACTCCCTTTTAACAGGAGGAAACCTCCAGCAGAACCAGTCTAACACTTTATGGACATTTAACATTTTACGATGTTGTGGATTTAATGAGTCATGATTCAACTAACATTATCTACATGCAAAAGCATTACACAACTCACATGGTTTGTCTTCAGAACCCCCACTATTAAACACACTTGATGAAGTTTGCTAAAGTGGATGGGAGGGTCATTACTTTCTAACATAAGGCCAGATGGGTTTGGATAGTTTTATTTATCTTAGTAGATTAGAAAATGCCTCCAAATGCAACCTGTCTCTAGTGTTAACTAAAGTCATGATCATGACCTACTGACATCAGCATTATATGCCATGATTTTCCATCATATTTCTTCCTGTAAGAGAAGTCCAGTGAAATCTGAGCAGGTCATATTACAGTTCATAATGGCAGCCTGCGTGTTTGGTTAAAAAAAAATCCACTTCCATCCTGTTATCTTAAATGAATCATTTTGGAAACGACCCATCCACATTTGATGAGCTGCTCTTTAGCAGTAAATGTCCAAATGTAATGTCTGGAGGTAGAGAAAAAACGGATACGGAGAATGTGGGATCTGGGGGTGTCATTCCACGTTGAGTACTTTCTTGTGATTGGCTTATACAAGGAAGCTTTTCGATTGGTGGCAAACCATCCCGCTTAAAAAAATAATACATTTGTGTATCGAGGTATGTCAAGGGAGTCTCAAAAATCCACACACAAATGCAATGAAGTTTAAAGGCCACTGGTACTTTGTAATTTAATTTATAATTATTTATGGACCACAAATACTTTGGTGAATCACGTTCTGTGCCTGTGTGGATCTTGTGTGAATCGTGCTGTGCGTCTGTGGATCTTGTCCTTTGTGTGTGTGGATTTTTTTGTGCTTGAGTGAATCGTGTTGTGCATGTGTGGATCTTGTCCTGTGCATGTATGAATCACATATCTGTATTTGTGAAAACTGAGACCAATCTAGCTCCATAGTTCTGACTCTCTAATGAGAACATGTGTCAGTCCCAGGCTTTTTTCTGTGAGGTCATCCTTGCTCAAAAATTCAAATGAGCTGATGAAGAACGCCTCGCTGTGATGCTACTGCCACCTCTGAGAAGTTGCTACTGTAACAGCTTTCTTACTCTAATAGGAAAAAAGATGATGCGTTTTTCTCTTGAGGTTTTCCTTCTTTAAAGATGACAGCAGAGCAGTCACAAATTGATAAAAGGCATTTCGTCTTGCACCACTGTGTCTGCAGGATGCAGACCCACAGAGACCAGCTCTCAGAAATTTCATTACCTCATTAAATCACTCACAAATCCTATCCATATTCAAAGATTTACTCAATGCCAATACAGCCGTGCTGAATGCTATTCGCTTAGCAGCCTTTGCCTCAAGCATTTATCACTACCTCAATAGTGATTAGGCGTATCCAATTCTAAAATGGGGGTTGTTGCTAGTTAACCTCTGTGAGCACATTAATTGCTGTGCTGTGTTTTTCAATTTCAGATTTTCTTCCTGGCACCGATTTAAAGAATATGTGTGAGACAGCAGCTTGGGATGGCGGAGTAGGAGGCAGGTGGAGATGATATTGGTTATACAGTCTCCAACATATGGGCCTGTCGTGTCCCATGTGTACATACCTGCCTCTGCTGCTGTCATCTAATTATGCAGAGCAAACAAAGCTATCTGCCTTCTGGTGCAAGCCGGATACTCTCAGTTTTGATTGTTACACGCCCAATGGACGTTGTCAAATGATTTTGCTTTTGTCATAAAATGCTTGTTGTAAGTTTACAAAATATTTTATTGGAAAAGTAATTTTAACTTAGATTTTTAGCTCTTGATCTGTATTTTTTATTCAATGTATTTCTGTTTAAAAGTGAGACTCAGACTCTGGCATTTAGTTAGATAGACGCTATAAGGACGCTTTAAAAATGTGTCTTTGAAAGTTAAGGTTTTGCTTGTGTAGGTTTCTCTTTAAAAAGAAAAAATACTTGTTGCTAGAAAGTTTATCAACAGATTTATTAACTATCATTTGATTAAACTGAATGAATTTTACTCCCTACCACAGAGTACAATGTGACCAGAGATTGCTTTTACTTCCTGCACCAGTGTGACAAAATTAACAAAATAAAGCACTTGTAATCGATACCTTTGAAATAAAAAAGCCTAAATATGCAGCAAGGTATAAATATTGAATATAATGAGACAGATAAAAAAAAAAAAAACATGTCAGTCATGAGGGCAACCTCATATCAAAAAGAACATGGTTCTAAGAAGCCCTTTTCTATAATCAAGACAACATTTCTATGTTTAGACTATATTTCTGAAATTTGTAAAATATTTATGGGTTTTGTCTGGTTTGCATTTCTTTAATTTAACAATTCTAGTTCCAAAAAAACAAATGTGATTTTAAAAATGTAAAGGTGAAATGGTCAGCAGTTCTAAGTCTTAACGGATTCTTCATGTTGTATTAATCAAACATGGATCTTAAAGTTTTTCAAACATTTATTCCTTAGAAAACAAAGTAAGGGTTTGGACTTGCTTAGTTAAAGTCTAGACTTGAATAGCAACGGCCATAAGTTGTCGCAGTTGCTCTTACTCTGGTTTTCTCTATAATAGAGACAAGATAGAGGTTTTGACAAGATAGAGAAAACAGGAGAAATTTGTTTGTAGGCAACTACTTTCCCAGAACTCTACATATCTTCTCTTTACCACCAGGTCCCCTCAACTCTCAAAGGGATTTTTTTTTTTCATTTTATTCTTTTTCTGTGATACATTTCGTTTAGAATTGTGCATACAACAGAAGTTATTTATTTCCTGGCATCCCATTTAATATATAAATAATTATTGCAAATTTAAAAAAATCTTGTTTAATTATTTATGTGCCTGTTGTGAGTACAAAGAGTCAGCACCTTTTTAATTATTTTATATTTTACTTATTTTACTTCCCCTTGCATTTTATGCATGTTTTATTGAAAAAGGTTGCTGTATATTACATCTTGCATATAGTCTTTAGAGTCGACATGCAAAGATGTTCAACTTGACATTGTTAATACCCCTTATTGAATCTAGTACAAAAAGTTAATGAGTAACGTTTAAGAATAGTATCACAAACTGACATTTAGAGCTCCAGGGGGTTAATTGACATTAATTACATTTGAGCAGCCGAGAAGAATTTGACTACCACACAAAAAAAAACACTGTTCAGGATTACAGTTCAAAGCACTGAAATCCTTTTTTACTTTCTCCCTGCAGGGGTATGTGTGCAGAGTGGTGAGCTGAGTCTATGCAGACTCGTGGATGCTGCGCTCCCTCCTGGTTCTTCACGTCCTCCTGCTGCAGAGACGCCACAGCAGGTCTTCCCAACCCTCCAGAGGACCACTTCTGCACCATCGCCCCTCCCTCTGGCCCTTGGTGGGGACCTCTCTCTGGCTCAAGCAGTGGCACATTGCCCTACATCCAGTGATGCTCAAACTATAGGCCCCCACCTTCAACGTGCTCCTCCACCACTTCCCCACCCAACTGCAGGCTCCTGGGCCCTAACAGGAGAACCACAGAAAACATCCCCTGCACTGACCATTACCCTCCCACTGTCTAGTACAATTATGGAACCTGGCACTGTGTCTGCACTGACAGAGGAGTGTCTTCTTCAGCCTGCTCAAACCTGCCTTGGCTGCCTAATTGAAACCCGTGACGCTACGGATCGCAGTACCATCCAGAACCCCCCAACTAACCCCAACACCAACCCTGATGCAGATCCTGGGCTTAGTGTACGGATAGGGGATGTAAGCCGAGAGGACTTTTCTGACATCAACGACATCAGCATTCAGTGCCTGAGCCATGCAGGAGAGCCGGCAAGCCACTTTGGTGAGCAACTCCTCTCCGACCAGCTACTTAGCTTTCCTCTTCCCAAAGCCCCAAATGAGGCCAAGAGAACTGAGGAAAATAAAACCACTGTGGACTGTGATGACCCAGAAGATGATGCCACAGCTAAAAACCTGTATGAGGGACTGCTGCTGGATAAAGTTAGTGGAGAGGAGGTCCTGTTGGCTAATGCGAGTCAGGACTGGGGCTATTTTGAGTCATTCATCAGCGAGAGTAAGATGGAACTGCTGGATCTTTGCTCCAAGAATGAACTTTCTGTCAACCTCTTCTCCGAGGAGGATGTCGACAATCTATTTGATGATGAAGACGATGATTCAACGCTTAGCAGTGATGTCTGCTCACTTAAGATTCGCTACGAATCATTCCAGGACAACATGAGGGAAAAAACAAATGTACTTCAGGAGGAGACGCAGTTCAACTTCTTCCCCAGTGTGCTGGCCAACTGTGCCAAGAAAGAGGAAGGATCGTCAATATTAAAGAGGAGCACTGAGGAGATCCAATCCAAAACGGATGATCTAATACTGGAGGCAGCACAGGAAGGAAGAGGTGGTGATAGCAGTGGTAGGAGCCCGCTTGACGGCTCTCAAGGCTCCCCCATGTCGGCCTCCAAAGTCAGCTACCTAATAGACTTTAATTCCACAGAGGAGTCCGGAGAGTTCAGTGATGATAGCTCGTGCACAGGCTCCTCCTCAGACACTTTGCAGGAGGGCAGGTTTAAAAAGGGTCACTCAAAGAGATTTCTCAGCCCCTCGAACCCTCTAAACTACGGCCTTCGGTCAAAGAGAAAGGTCCGATACAGCGATGATTACTTGTATGACGTCGACTCGCTTGAGAGTGAAAAGAATGCTGAAAAAAAGGAGAAAGGTCCCACAGGTCAGAAAGAAGAGGAGGATGTGGATTGGTGTCCAAAAAAACGGCGAAAATCCTATCGAAAAGAGCCGCCTGTGGTCATCAAGTACATAATCATCAACAGGTTCAAAGGAGAAAGACTCATGTCAGTAAAACTGGGCAAGCTTGATCCTTTGGATGGAACAGTCAGTCTAAATGCTGATACATTAAGCAAATATGAAACACTGTCTCCTCTGAAAGATTTCTGGCAGGAGAAGCAAAGACAGAGACAGGAACAGCTTAAGCTGGCTGCCAGAGATAAACAGCAACGGGGTTTTCATCTGAACGGACGCCACCATCGGCCTTTCAGTTCCAGTCACCCCAAAAGGAAATACAAAATTGCAAACAGGCTTAAGGTTCAGAGAATTCAAACTGTGGAGCAATCAGTAACAACACAGGGTTCCCCTCTCTCTGATCAGAGCCATGCAGGTGTCACTAAAGAGGACCCCTCCCCCACTGCAGGAGGAATAATAGCAGCCACAAGCCTCCCTGTCACATTAGACTCAAGCTCCACAACGCACACAATCAGAACCAAGAGCCGCTCTCAGGAATGGGAGGAGAGGGAGGCGAGGAGACATGGAGGAAAAGTCAGAATGAGGAAATTCAAAAGTGAGGCCAGGCTGAGGAGTATGAAAATGAAAAAGGCAGAGGAAAAGGAGGGGAGTGGTGTGACAAATGAAACGGATGCCTGTGTCAGTGCAGTACAGATTGAGGAGCCGGCTGCTGGGTTAGAACAGGCAGACGTTAGTTCAACTACAATCAAACCCAATTTCTCTGACAATACCACCAACACTCATGCATCCGAGGAGAAATTTCCTTTTGTCTCCTCCGCCTGCTCTCCTGACAAAGCACCTTCCTCAGAGGAGGTGGGGACAAGTGTCCCTGTCATCCCTGGGGGCTACTTGCAGACCCTGTTAGATGCTACAGATTCTTCTGGTGGAACAGCTATCTCCTATTTCCCCCAGCAGACGTCAAGGCAGCAGTATCCTTTGGGGCTGTCCCTGGAGGAGAAACAGTTTTCCTCTCTGCAGCTTGCCCAGAGCTGTGTGCTCTCGCCCCCCTCAGAGTCGGAGCTCCAGCAGTCTCCTCAGAATTGCCCCAGCTTCCCCCAGATGTGGCACCCGCAGCTCTGTACTAATCACAGCCAGAGCTTTGGGCCTGAGACCCCCGAGACTCCCATCTTACCCAACAACTTCCCAGCTGCTGCTGTGCCCCTGAATGACAGCTTGCCGGTGTCTAACTACAGCCAGCTGAGCCCTGAGGCTGACAGGCTGCTTTATGAGAAGAGCTACCTGACTGAGGCGGGGCTTCAGCCTGGGGCAGATCTGCAAGCATGTCAGTCTGCCTGCGTGGAGGGCCAGGTGCAATACCAAAGAGGGTCCCTGTGCACAGACAATGGTAGGCTCATCAGCTATGACTCAGTGGGCTCCCTGTCAGCCTCCTCCAGCAATTACAGCTCTCTCAGCCTCAAATCTTGTGAACGAGAGGGTGAGGAGGAGGGCCGAGACAGCTTTTTAGCTCACTGCAGCCCTAAAGTGGTGATTCAGCAAAGTGTGGATGCCCTTACCCCTCTCAGGGAGTCCTCAGACCTGCTGGATATCTCCAACTTCACTCCTGACAAGTTCAGACACTCATCACTGTCAGAACTTTCTCCTCCTGAGACCCCCAATCTGTCCCCCCAGGTGGTAGGGCGTGAAATGAAGATGGCAGGGAATGTTGGAGAGTACCAGGATGTTAGCGATATGACTATAGACTGCAATAGGGAGATGAAGTGGAACTGTGAAGCTATACAGCAACAGGAGCACTCAACAAATGCATACACTATGGAGGATGGTCAGTTTCCTCTGCACAACTTTAACAGTCAAGATGTCGAAGGCTTGGACAAAAAGGAGCTGGGAGAGTTTGAGGAACAGTCTGGTGCAAAAAGCATAAAGTCTAAGAGGAAAGGCAGCTGCAAGCAGACAGCCACAGGGCAAAGCCCAAAGAAAGGCCGTGCTCCCAGAGCTCCAAAGGCAGAAAAGGTCAAGACTCCTAAGCAAAACTCCCGGTCGACCAAAAAGATAAAGGCCATGTTAGAGGGCAAGGCAGCAAAGAATCAGGCTGGTGGTGTAGGCCTAAGTGAAAGTAACAGCACCGGGGACTGGTCGGGCACCGGTTGGTCAGAGAGTAACAGCCTGGTAGGGGATGACCAGAGAGAATTTGAAGAACCCTCCAATATTCTGTCCAACATTGTGTCTGGCATGGCTGAGGTCCAACGGTTCATGATGGCCTCTATCGAGCCTTTGTGGAACCCAATGTCCGAGGCCTGCATGCCCTCTGAGGCCAACAGCCTCAACCTAAAGACCCTAAAGATCTTAGCAGGCACAGAGGCTGACCTGAAAAAGAAAGGAGCCGTACTAACAGGGGCCGGTAGAGGCAGGAAGGCAGGTGGAAAGGGAGGAAAGAACCAGGCCAAATTCAACCCGGCCCACCCTCTGTTCCCTCAGCTCGCGCTGGGCTGCAACATGTTCGACAAACCCAGCTTTATTAACCCTGGGCCAGCACACAAAAAGCTCTACCGCCACAAGACCAGCGCAAAGTTCCCTCGGATTGAGACACTGAAAGGGAAGCGAGCTGAGAGAGACCAGAATAAGGACATAGCACTGATGACTTCTTATGAAAAACTGAGGTAATATTTTGTTATCAGCTGCTGTTGTTCCCCTCCTTCTCACTCCTACCCCCACAACCTCCTCAGCCCTCCCTCCCAAATATACCCACACTGATGCTATGCCAGAGCTGCATGAGTACTTCGTTTCCCCTGACTACTCCTGCTTCCTTTTAACCCCCCCTATTCCCCTGAAGAGGAAATGAATATCTGCATGAAAAAACTTCTTGTACTTTGCAAACTACCTATTGAGTGATTGTGTCAAGCTTGATTGAGATTTGAAACGACCATGGCTGCATTTTTTTTCTTGCTTTTATTGTTTCTTGCTTTGTTTGTTACTCTTCTAGTTGTTTTTGTTTTACTTTTGTCTGAAAAAAAAGAGAATAAGCCTTGAAAACAGTTCTGTCGCCTTTTTGAGGAACTTTGTTTTTTTTTTCTTTTTGTATTTTCTAAGCAGAACTATCTGCCCTGAATTTCAGATTAATTTTGCTTTTCCCCTAAAGATGTAGCTATATACACAAATGCATTGAGTGACATCTACGCACCCCACCCCCCTCCTCATCTGTTTTTGTATGCAGAATATGGATGTCCTGTGTTGCTGTCCTTCATACACTGCCTGGCTCATTTCAAGAGGGGAACCTACCGTTAATGAGCCCTATTTAAGAGCGAGACATCTTAAACACAAAAGATGGGACCATTTTGTATTGATGACATATCAGACGTCTTTTCTTTTTCTTTCTCTCCTCAAAGTTGGAATGACTCCCCATTTCCTTTTACTGAGTGTTTCGTTTACTTCTGGAGTTGAGAAGAACTAATAATCCAAATTTACATTTTTACGCCTTGCAAATTCATAAAAGCTCCACCCTCAGAGTATTTTTGTCAATGTTGTTGTACAGGGACATGCAATATTTGCAAGAAAAGATGATTATAATCTTAAAATCGATGTGCCAAAAGTAACAATGCTGTGTAAATGATCTCTTATATATGTGTGAATATTTGCTGTTCCTCTTTTCTATCCATTGGAATATTGGCTGCTCGGGTTGGAGACTCCTTACAGAGACTTGCAACTACAGGAATTCTTTATTTGAGATGTTTTCTCTCTCCTCTGACGAAAGGCACCAACAGCTGGCAGTGGTACACCGCCACTCACAAAACCAAATCAGAAAGACTCTGAATTCTCCTCATCCCCCCCTCCCAACTTTGTTTGCCAAATTCAATTTACCTCAACACCGCCTGGCATGGAGAAGCAACAAAAGAGAAGCAAAGGGGAGATGAAGGACTGGGTGAAAAGAGAGGTTCAAAAAAACCTCTCTCTGGACCAAGAGGCATGTTGTGGAAATGTCTGTGGGTAAGCAGGTAAATGACATGTCATTTGGGGCTGCGCCTTGCTGAATAGCTGTTTGTACTGGAAATTTAAGTGGGATTATCACTCGTAGAGATTCTGATGCATGCATCAGCTGTGAATGGACATTTTTGCAGTTCGGTTTATTGTGAATGTGAAAGTTTTCAGTACAAATGGAATCAGTAATCTTGTAAATGAAGGAAAGCATGTCTTTGCATTCACTCCTCATATAAGCTTTTATTTCTGGAAGGTAAATATAAAATGACAATTTTCAGAGATTCCCGTCCGTTTTTGGTTTACTAACATTGCCTTAATTTATAAGTTACACCTCCTGTATCACATATCATCACATTTATTTGATATTATCAAAACTTTTATTTATTTACTGTGTATTATTTTTAAGAGTTTATCTGTAATTTCAGTCTATGAAAAATATTGTGACCAGTAGACATGGGCCGGTATGAGATTCTCACAGAATGATAATTTTGAGTTAAAAATACAACAGTTTTTCTGTATCACAAAGTTACACACACACAAAAAAAATATTAACGTTATCTAATTTAATGTATTTCAGTCAAAACAAAAACTCTACTGCTGCTAAAATAATATATTGACTTTTAAAGTATTAATAGTGTTTTCTAGTATAAAATTATTATAATTTTGATTTTGATTCACAGACGGAAAATATAAATACCCCATTAAATTTAGTTTAGTTCATACATGCTTATTAGTTCAATAACAAGCTTCTTTGTAGTTTTACTCGTTATAGAGTAACACGAGAATAACAGGCCTGTTTTGGTTGGTCAATTAATCATGCTGTCTGCTCAATCTGCTGCTTTACAGCGGCTGATAATAGTTTTTAAACAGGGTTGTCTCAATTGAATAATTAGATTTTTATAAACTTATAGTTCTGTGAGGTTATTATCAGTAATTAGCTGTATAAGAAAGATGTCCCATAACAATGATGATAATAACTAGTAAAGAAATCTTTAGAGTGAAGGAGTGGGAGAAACCTAATTTTTTTGTGGAATTTAGCAAACTAAATTAACTCAAAAAAGGGTAATTATTAAATTTATTCTCTTTTGCAAGCAATCGTTAATCTGTATTCCCATGCTACAGTTCCTACCATACTGCTACTTTGTCCGTCGAGCTTGATCGGCTGCAACTGTTAAATAAAACTGTTGGATTTTTTTTTTTTTTTTGTTGATCAGGCTGTCATTTATAAAAAGCAGAATTGCAGATGGTCCCATCCTGTGCTTTTCTTTATATTTTGAAATTATAGCTGTGATATGCTGGCCATGCAAACTAATAAACCCAGTGGCCTTCCTTTAGAAATAACTTCATCTTGGTAAAACATTGGCTATTTTCCAGTTCTTTGTAATTTGTGCCTCATATTTAAACATTTTCAGTTTAAAATGTTCTAATTTACTAAATGAAGGGTTCCCCCCCCCCCCGACTAGAACTTAGCCTACCAATACTCTGAGGATTTCTTTGCTCTTTCTTACTTACTGTGATATAAATTGTCTTACAAGTAAGGGCTCTATTGCTAATTATAACTTTACAGACGTTCACTTTGAAAAAAATTCCTTTTGATAAAAGTTATAAAGTAGGTGGCTTTTTTAAATTTCATATGATCTGTGCCAAATATTTTTTTTCAAACTGCCAAGTTTGTTTTTCATATAAGCTGGCTGGCTGCCAATCTGAAACAACTGGGGAAGGGGAAGCTATGTATTTCTCCAGCTAAAGCTCACAACTATTACCCTGACACTTTCTGTGTCGTCTTATGAGACGTGCTTTGAATTGTTGTATTGGCATGACAGAACAGTTTCAATAGTTTTTCAAACAGAAACATTTTAAAACCCTGTCGAACCTTAATACCAGGAACCGGCCCATGCCTACTCTACTGAGCAGTAATATATGACCACCATTATAATGATCTATTTCACAGCCAGCATGTTGACTTTAATGAGCGGTGAAAACATTAGTGTGTTAAGAAGGGCTGCATTCCACTAAGATGAAGTTCCAGTTTTGCACACATTCTGCCTAAACAACTCGCACAGATCCAGCAGTGGAATGCTGCCCTCTGTGAGACATCTATGGCTTCACTGCATGTTTAATTCAAAATGTCTGTCACCTCCCTTTGGGCTCATTCTCTACCTCAGAGCACCAAACAAAAGTTTAGAAATCAGATTTAAAAGTAGACCTAACAATCATATTTAATAAGAAATTAAATGTTTAGATTATATTTCATAACCTACATTCAGGACAAATGCAGAGCCAATCAAGCAGTTGAGTATCTTACACATATCTACCGAGGCAAGGTCTATGTTTTTTTTTCTCTGTTTTGAACATTAAAATTTTGAACACAGCAGTAATTACATAAGACTGCATGGAGAGGTACCGGCAAACTGATTGATTGATTCCAAAACAGCCTTTGTCACATTGAATATGGCATCTCTGACACACAGGTTATAGAAATTGATTGCTTGCATACGGCAAGGATCATAATCAATCTTTTTGTGTCTCTTTTTTTCCTTTCTACTCTGTCATGAAAAGCTGGTTACTTTCTATAGTGTATCAGGGTTAGGGCCAAGACAAGCTGCTGATGGGAAGCTCCACATGGGCTGAAGGCCCATTCAGTCTGCCTTCTCTCATTTCTGCCTATTGTCAAATTGAATGTACTTATCTAAGTTCATCTAAATTTTTATTTGATCACTTTACTTTTTTTCTTAGTTTTTTTTTTTCTTTATGTTTATAAAATGTGCCACTGTTGAGCTGCCTCATGTTAATGGTGCTAAGAAAGCAGAAAATTCCTTTCTTTGGGTTTGACTTTTTTTCCCAGCGTTATCTAAAAGAAAAAAAAAGAGAAATGCAAAACAGATTAGGTACCTAACCCTGTTTATGAATGTATATTACGATGTTATGTTTTGTTATGTTATGTTTGATGTATTCACTTCATGATTCTTTGACACTGATTGGAATTACTTTTGCTCTTTTCATTAAAAGAATACCGAGCTTTATATATACTGTCTAGAGTTGTTACCAGAAGGAATCTTAATGAACTCTTGACACTACAAAATCTTGTATATTTTTTGTGTGCCAATTTGTAACATATTTTGTAAGTGTATATTTTTCTTAGAAAGTGCTGTGAAGTATTTGTGTGTGTGAGTAACCTTTTATGCGCCTCTGTGGGCAGTGGAAAGGATATACGACGACACGTTTCTGGTTTTAAAAACCAAAATATGAAAGTATCAACAGAAAAACTAGAAATATTTACATTTTGTTGGGAGTTTTGTAATAAGATCATGATCTTGTTGTGAGAGTGTTGTGTTACTGTGCAAAACACAAATAAGCAAAGAAAAAAAAACATGAAATCTTGGGGAAAAAATATAATTTGTGAACAATTTGCTGTTTTATAGATTTTCATGTAAATTATTTGAGTATTACTTTGTTTTTGTTTTTTGTTTTCTTTTTTTGTTGTAACTGTTGCAAAGGTTTTAAATATTTGTGATCAAGCCTGTATGGTGATAATGTAATATTGGTAACTTGCTGAGTTTTGTAATAATGTTTATGGAGTAAATATACAAATTAAAATAAGATTTTGAATGCTGCTTTCTGAAGAGAGTTGGATTGTGTTTATTACTGCCCACTTTATGACTTTATTATATTAAAGAGAAACATTAACTTCTTTATGAAGAAATTAAGTTTAGTTAATATATAAAGGTTATCTTGATTTTGTTGAACTACTGGATAGATATGAAGAGAAGGAATGAGAAATAAAGTTTATCCTCCCTATTTAATGTGTAGAAAGTCAACTGAGACTGATATAAATGCAGTGCTATTCTGCACAAACTATGTATTCCAGCCTCTATATTCTTAGCATTAAGCAGGTGGAGCCAACTCCTCATTAATAACACATGCATAAAAGCAGAAGAACACAATTGATGTCAAAGTTAAAGATTTTTTTTCTTGTGCACTCGTCTTTCTATAATGTTTCCCTGTTCATTTGCCTATTTGGCCTATATCTAAAAACAAAAAAAAAAAACTAATATGTAATTTTGATAAGCCAATAGTCCTGCATGTTTCAGTAAACTAACAATGATAGTTGCATGGATAATTCTAATCTCTGAGTTGTTATCTGTGCTGCCAAGTGCAAACCCTGTCTACCTTTATATCTCCAATTAGTCTCTCCATGTTTGTTATACAGCGGGATTCTTAGACAAAAGCCATTTTAATTTCTTTACAAGTCTTGCTTTCGCTCCCACTATCTTATGTCACATCTAATTAGCACTCAGGGTCAGGCATTGCCGGAGTGACTGCTCATCCATAACTTTGAGCCGGAGCCGCCGCGGTCCTTGCAGCAACTCATTTTGGCATGCTTAATTGGAGCCTGAGATACAGCCTCGCACCATAAACAGACCCTGTGATGTATGCCTCCAAAATTGTCAGCCGGTATTAGCATTGTTTTTGTTCTTTACTCACCCGTAGCAGATAGGGGAGCGAGCAAATTATAAGATGGAATGTCTAATGCAATATATCAGGTGCACCTGTAGTTATTAAATGAGATCCTGCTTGTTTTGTCATTGCCTGCTTAAACTGCTTGGACAGAAATAGGAAGCTCTGTCACTAAGACAACTGTTTGTCACTTTTTTGTGTTTGCTTTTTTTTTATGATTGCTAAGAGGACATCACTGTGACATTTCCAAAAGAAATAGCATGTCTAATTTTGTGTATTGTAGGAGCTCAAGTGAAATCATAAAAACTTAAGACAACAAAGTTTTCAAAAGGATGGTTATGCATAAGAGACTTACTTTAAACGAAGCCTTTTGATTACAGTTTTACAGGCAAATCTGATGTGTTCAGTTGATTTCCCTAAGCCGAAGCTCATCTAAAAGATGCCTAAAACCAAGATTGAGGTATATATCGATTAGACAGAATATCATTTACAGGCTAAATTATTTGACCAATTAAATGTAAGTAATAAAATCATAGAAGGATATTTTTTTTACTGTTTTACAAACACTTAACAAATGTAGGTTACAGCTACCTAAAACCTATTACAGTTTATCTGATATTTTTAACCCACTACACCAAGAGAAAAGTATTTTTAATCAAGGAATGTAACATTGTGGCCTAGGATAACAACAAGGATAAGTAACAAAGGGTCGGTGCAATAGGTGTTGGCTGTTGTCGTGGTGCTGGCATCAAATTGGAAAGTTTAGAGGAAGGAAAAACCATATCCATAAGATGATTCTGAGGCAAAAGCCTAATCAAAGGTTTGGCTGGTAAAGGTTTGAAAGGTTTGGACTGGATTTAGTGCGTCAAGAGCCATAAAAGCCGCAGGGTCGTAACAATCGGGCTCCTTTCAGCCTTTCTTGAACCAAAGACAATGTCAAAAGTGTAATTTTTGGAACTGAAAGAAGAAATTTACCTAAACCCCATAAAGGATCAACGAGGTGTTATCAAGAGAATTGTGAGACTCCTGAACCAAATTCACACAAGGTTTCTTCCTCCTAGGCATAATCATTAACAGAAATGAATGCTGGAAATATGCTGTGTATTAAATCTTGGAAATATAATGATTCATTGTTTCAAATAGTACACACCGTTGTAGGAAATCTTCAATTTCTTAGCAATTTCTCGCATCGAATAGCCTTCATTTCTAAGAACAAGAATAGACTGTTAAGTTTTAGATGAAAGTTCTCTTTTTTGGCCATTTTGAGCATTTAATTGACCCCACCAATGTGATGCTCCAGAAACTTAATCTGCTCAAAGGAAGGTCAGTTTTGTAGCTTCTGTAAGGAGCTAAACTGTTTTGAGATGTGTGAACAAACACATTGTACAATTAGAACACTGGAGTGATAGTTGCTGGAAATGGGCCTCTATTCACCTATGTGGATATTGCACCAAAAACCATCTGCAGCTAGAATAGTCATTTCCCACATTAGCAATGTAAAGAGTGTATTTCTTTAAAGTTAAGACTAGTTTAAAGTTATCTTCATTGAAAAGTACAGTGCTTTTCCATCAAAAATAAGGACAATTCAATGTGACCCCAAACTTTTGAACAGTAGTGTAGTCTTTTTATATTTTTAGTTTTCTTGATAATCATCTTTGTTGTAAACTGTGTTCTTCAATGTCATATAAAAAAAATCACTGCCTCAAATATGGATGCAGGCAGATTTTTTTTCCCCACTTCCTGGTGTAATCTGAGTTGCTTTTAATGGAAACAGGGAATTTGCCATCTCTAAATCCACAGCAGAGAACACCACATGAAGCTGGTTGTAAATCTGCAACACAGGTAAAACCTTCGGTACATAACATTTCCCATTTGTCAGATCAAATTAATTTCACATTGTAGAAACTGATTTATTAAACCATTAAGACAGTTTGCATCACACATGTCTGCATATTTGATGACATAGAGAACAGGTAATGAAGAAAAGAAACCTTCAAGCAGCTATTAGAACCATATATACTCCTAACTCGCTCCTTCCAAGCGGAAATGCAAGTCAATGTAAATGAAAGAAAATGCATTATTTTTACCAGCGACGTAGAGAAGCATAGCATTGCCTGAGGACTTTAATGAAGCATTTTGCCTGATCAGCAAACCGTAAGGCAAAGACGACAGATTTTTTTTTCTTCAAATCTAGAGAAATAAATTAAATTCATTCAGCTAAAGCAAACTATTTTACTTCCTGGTGTCATTGGTTTCTTTGTCTGCTATTTTCTCATTCATTCCATCCATAAAAAAGCCGTTGTTATTTCATGGGATCAGTAACGAGCCACAGAGGGAGTCTGATGGTGCATTTAAAGCTCATTAGAAGCTAGATAAAAGTAGAAAGTTACAAAAATGATTTAGTAATATCTATTTTTCTTGTGAATTCTGTGTAGGTTTAAAAAACCCAAACACATTTCTTTTTTAAATATAAAGTAATAGTGCATTTAAAATCACACTCTTCATATAGCAATACCTTTTTTAATAGGAAATGACCCACATCCCATTGATGATCAAAGATAAAACATTTCTTAAATTGTGAAAGCAATAAAACATTTGTCCTCTCTCCAGTGTACAACAGATACAGATTATGCCATTTCCCATATTATAATTGCAGTCTTCTCAAAAATTAAAAAAATATACAAACAAATTCATGTTTAAACTTTCCAATCCTTGACTATAACTGTTTGTGAGAAGGTTTGTGCCATTCTCCAACATATAGGTTCATGCCGGACAGACGGACAACACAGAGGACAGACGCCCATGCATGCACACAATGAAACCTAAGGGCAATTAAGAGGTAACAGTTGTGTTTCCTGGACTGTGGGAGGAAGTCAGAGTTCCTGGAGAGAATTTTATGTACAAGAAAATGTTGCAAACTTCCTACACAAAGACCACTGATTAAAACTGTGACCTTCTTTTGCAAAGCAACAGTGTTACATACTGCACCATCCTGCTACCCATTGTTTAACCTTCTCTTGGAACAGTTTTGGAATTTTCAACTTATTCATGATGCATCTTCTTTAAGTTATCTGTAGTAGAAATTATATTGATTGCAAATAATCCATAAACAATGTTCAGATATTCAAAAGATTCAGTTTTATTGAAAAATAATTTAACTAACCAGGCAGAAAATGACAAAAGAAGTAAATTACAATTGAAAACAAAAGTTAGAGTGGAAAGTACTGGACTGGGTGAGACAATCAACTCAGATTCCCTGATTGACAGTCCTGTCAGCATAACTCCACTAACAAACCTCCTTGGCTCATAAATATGTTTTTCTTCTGCCTGTTGAAGTTGAAAAGTCATTTCTTTTTATGACAGTTTCAAGACATGTCCCGAAATGATTCCCTTCTATTATTCTAGACAGACAGACAGACAGACAGACAGACAGACAGACAGACAGACAGACAGACAGACAGACAGACAGGCAGGCAGGCAGGCAGGCAGACAGACAGAATCCATCAATAGGAATTGTCCCCTCACGAAATGTTCTCACCACTGGATATTATAAATATGATTAGGTTATGTACACAGCTAGAAAAAGTCACAAATGTTGCTTTTGTCAAATATAAAGTTAGGTACAGAGGGAAATAATGGAGTGAGGCTTTATTCCATGTGCTAAACTCTTAGGTTCAATAATATGACCTTGTAATGTTTCAGCATACAGAATATGCTGAAGTGATTCAGAGTGATTCTTTGCACTAAAATTTGTAGGAACAGTTTTGACACACTTCTAAACTTCGAATTTCCTTATTGTGATATCAGTCACAATAGGGAAATTTTGTGTGGATAGATAGATAGATAGATAGATAGATAGATAGATAGATAGATAGATAGATAGATAGATAGATAGATAGATAGATAGATAGATTGATATATAGATGATAGATAGATAGATAAGATAGATAGATAGATAGATAGATAGATAGATAGATAGATAGATAGATAGATGTGTGAGTTCTAAAAGGAATAAAGATAGATAGATAGATAGATAGATAGATAGATAGATAGATAGATAGATAGATAGATAGATAGATAGATAGATAGATAGATAGATAGATAGATAGATAGATAGATAGATAGATAGATAGATAGATAGATAGATAGATAGATAGATAGATAGATAGATAGATAGATAGATAGATAGATAGATAGATAGATAGATGTGTGAGTTCTAAAAGGAATAAAGATAGATAGATAGATAGATAGATAGATAGATAGATAGATAGATAGATAGATAGATAGATAGATAGATAGATAGATAGATAGATAGATAGATGTGTGAGTTCTAAAAGGAATAAAGATAGATAGATAGATAGATAGATAGATAGATAGATAGATAGATAGATAGATAGATAGATAGATAGATAGATAGATAGATAGATAGATAGATAGATAGATAGATAGATAGATAGATAGATAGATAGATAGATAGATAGATAGATAGATAGATAGATAGATAGATGTGTGAGTTCTAAAAGGAATAAAGATAGATAGATAGATAGATAGATAGATAGATAGATAGATAGATAGATAGATAGATAGATAGATAGATAGATAGATAGATAGATAGATAGATAGATAGATAGATAGATAGATAGATAGATAGATAGATAGATAGATAGATAGATAGATAGATAGATGTGTGAGTTCTAAAAGGAATAAAGATAAGAATAATTTGTCTTTTGTTCCCTGCAGATGGCTCTTGTATGCAATACGTAAAGCACCTAATTAATCAAACTCACTAGGATTTTTTTGTAGAGTTTAAGACCAAACAAAATATACTGAGTAACATTACATCCAGAAAAGTCTGTCATGTTTTTACGCAGGAGGGAACCACAAGGATCCCTTCCTTTAATGCCTCTCTCCTGCACATTTTGGCAACCAGGGCCATCCTTTAGGCCAGAAAGTATATATACTTCCAACAAGATGTTCTAGTCTCAGTACTATGCACTATCGTTTTTAATCTCCAGAGGGAAGGATCTGGTAGATGTTGTTTTATTGTCTGTCTGACAGTATTTTTAAAAAGAAGTGGCGACTCCTAGAGACTTAAACCAGCATAACTGATGTTACTTAGGTGGTAGGATGTATACAGCATCATAAAACTATAGGTGACAAAAAGCATTACATGATTTTGACATGCTTAATGATTTAGTCTTTAATTTTCATTCTTTTTAGCTAATTAGTAAAAAAAAAGTTATATTAAAGGAACCTCATTTAAATGATAATATTTAGTTTTCCATACACTTGACAATAAAAACTTTGTTTACCTAATTATAATTTAATGCATGAATTAATCCAAACCATTTACCAGCATCATTATTTACCTTCATAAATGTCTCCTTATCAGCAGTTGTGAGAAGCTCCTGAGAAGGTTATAGTTGTAAAATGAATTTACATCAAAACAAAGTGTCACAGTTAAGTTAGACTCATCTGGGAAATTATACAGCATTTCAAGATGAACCGAAACTGAGTAAAGAGCAGAAAAAATACCCTACAATATATTTTTTCAGCTTTGTGTTAAATGATTTTTCCTACATTGACCACATAATTTCAAGGAGTAAAATGTCTTTTTTTTTTTCAAATGACCAGCATGACAACTCTGATTCAAAAGTGGAGAAAACAGAAGAAGAAGATGGGGAGGAATACTATCAGAGCAGGATGCCTATTCATCTGCAGAAGAAGAGGAAATATTTCCAGCTAAAAGAGAGACTTTCAGTGAGTGAGTGCTATGATGAGTGCTGTCTCCTTATTAAATTAAGTCCTTCTGCCATGTGAAGAGGGAAACTTCAGGAATTTTGTCAATTTGTGCTGAAAGGAAAGCTGTTTATTCAGGCAAAGTAGATTTGGAGTTAAAATTTCAATCAAGTTGCTTTAAATCGAGGGTTTATCGAAGCTTGGTCCTTATGGCACGGGGGTGTATACAGAATATGAGGATTGCAGATTGGTTAAAAAAAACAAGTGCTCATGTCATGATCTGGCCTGTTTGCTCTCCCTTAATTAGTCATTCCTTTCACCTGTCGTTTTTCCCTCCCTGCCTCAATTATCATTTATTCCTCTCACCTGTTTCCTCTGGTTTATATTCAGTTCAGCCTGAGCATTCAGTGCCAGATCATTACTTGTCCTTCTGTTAGTCTGTCTGTTCAGTTTTTTTAGTTCATGGTTCATGTCCTGGATCCTAGCAGCCAGTGGAAAGAGGGTTTTTGTGTTTGTCTTGTCTCCTGATCGTCCACTGTTCCTCCCCCGCGGAGTCCTCTGGGTTTTTGGCTCATTATGTGGGGAGGTTCAGTTTTTATCCAGTAAGCCTGGTTCCAGGGAGGAGACCAGTTTAAAGTCCTGCTTCAAGTTCCGATTCCACGTCCTGTCTCGGCTACCCTCTGCCACTGTGCCTGCCTGTCTGCACCTGATCCTGTCTGCTCCTGTGCGTGACCACCTGGTCATGCTTCTGGTCCCAGTCAGACGCTGAACCCTCCTGGGAGCCTGTGGATGCCTGGAAGTCTGCATCCTGCCACCTGTTTCTGTTCTTGCCTGATCTGGATCCTGCCTGTTCTGTCGGTTCCTGTCTGTTCTGGATCCCTGACCAGGATCGACTTCCAGCATCACCTCTGGGACTGCAGCAATTTGGGACATTCTAGGACTGGACTGTTAAACCAGGTAAGTGGCCAACGCAGATGATCTTCTATCAGATGATCGTGGTCACTTACCTGTGTTTCTCCCACTACAGAGTGTCTGAGATTGGGCGGTGCCCTCCCGCCTGCAGTGTCCGCGAGCCACAGCTCCGCTTTTGTTTTGTTTTATTTAATAAACGTTTGAACTTTCCTACTGACTGGCTCTCCTTGAATACTGGGTCCATCTGTCTTCTGTTCATGACAGCTCAAGCTTTTTAACTCGATCCACATTCAATATTATGGTGAATAACCTGTCTGTGCTTATATCTGAGATGTTAAAGGAGTTCATTATTCATATCAGGAACTTGAAACTACCTTACAATCTAGCATCAGGTTGTTTAAAAATCCAAAGCTAGATACATTTTTTTTGTAAACATTACATGTTTTGAAACTCATTCATAGTAGGGAACTTAATCAATGATTATTATCCCAATATTATAATATATATAAAGGGGGCCCAGTCTGAAAATAGGAAGAAAACACATTTAAATTCAGTTTAAAGGTATAGCACATTGAAAAAAGCACAAACTAACAAACGTAAATAATAAAAAAGCAGGATCTTTGCATTTTCACATTTATATAGTCAATCTTTGACAAATACACAGTCCTGACAAAATTCTGTAATGTAAAAATGAGACCTTGAAATGTGATCATTCCAAAAGTGTCTAACATTAATGTTCTGTGTGAATCCACTTAAAAAATAAATCTATTAGTTGAAAAATGTAAGCAATGTAAAAAAACAAAACAAGAGTGCACACATTTAGACAAATGTTTTATACTGTATATTGGATCTGAACGCATCAATCCATAGTTTCAATAAAATAACACATCCAGACTTGGATAAAATCAAAAAGACTTGGACAACTTTTATTGTCATTTTGTATGCAAAGAGTGTATAAAAAAAATTAAATTTCATTTTATACAGCTCTCATGACATTTCCATTTCTTAAAGTGCAGCAGTCATCAAATGTAAACAGTGTGGGAGAAAAAAACATGGTGCAAAAAAACCCATTGATATGGAAGTTCAAAGCCTGATGATGGACCATTAAAACCAAACCAAAACTGGTAATGCAAAGAGAACATTTAGAAAAAAATATTTTAACAAACAAGAATAAGGGGGTTGTATGTTCTTTGCGTCTGACTTGGAAGGTGCTTAGGAATGGACCTATGTGCTGTTTAAAAATCAGAGCTCCAATTGCAGACTGCTCTAGCGAAGCTGACACTGGATAGGTGTTGAAACTAAGTGAAACTGGTTGCCTGCAAATAAAGCCTTTTTTTGTGGTATTAAGAGTAAAATAAAAATGAAGAAAACAAAATAGCATAAATTTAAATACTAGCTATTTTGCAAATTTCTCCTGGGACTATTTTGAGTAATGAAGGAATGCAGGCGCACAATATACAGTTATATTTCAGGACAAAAATATCTATGAAAGAAACTGAATTTTATCACTTTATTGATTCTCAGATCAATGACATCAGTTTTAAAGATTAAATCAGCAGTTTGTAATAAAATCACCATGATTGTGAGGAAAACTTAGTTTCTTGGCATAAAAAAACAACAAAAAACAGCATATTATGGAAAGAACTACTTTTCAACTAATGTCAGCAATGGAGGGAATTTGTTAAACACTTAAATGCTGTGCTTAAAACATTTAGAATTATACAGATAATCTGTTGATGTGTTATGAGTCATATAAAGTAGGGCTGCAACTATAGATCATTTTGCAAATCGATCTGTCAATTATTTTTTCAATTGATTAATAATCAAATAGCCAAAGGTTCCTTAAAGAAGAATTTTTAGTATATTAAACCAGGTGAAACTAAACATTTTCCACTTGAGGAGTCCTGGATAGAGCATATTGACAGAAAAAAAATCTTAAATGCAAAATGTATATATATATACATCTTGCATTTATATATATATATATATATATATATTTTTTTTATTATTATTATTTTTTATATAATTATAGCTCTAAGTGTGTTGCTCTGTTAGCTAAAAGCATATTTTACAGTCCCTACACTCCAGTTAACGATTAATCGATTACTTAATTGGTTGACGATTATTTCAATAACTGATTAATCACAATTAATCTGATTAATTGTTTCAACCCTAATATAAAGTATGTCAACATTTCTATCAAAAATAAATCTAAGGATAAGTGTTATGGTCTCATTTTACCTGAGTGAGGAGGAGAAATGCACTAAAATCACACCGTTTTCACACTTGCTATTTTGAAAAATGTCCTCTATAAATAGAAAAAATAAGTGGAATGGATAGAAGATATCCTTGCTTCCTTTATCTACAGAGAACAAATTTAAATTATGGTAGTCAGGAAGATAGATGAATTATGATTTCTTCAGATGAAAATAAGATTTTTAACAAAAGTTAATACAGTCATGGACAGCTGTGGACAAAGATTGTTCCCACAAATCTAATAATGTTGAAGAACATGGTTGAATCAGTTTAAGAGTGTTTTTAGGGGTGCAGATTTTTATTACTCTTAAAAAATATGTAAGCCCCCCCAGTCGAATCTTATATAGGTCAAACTAAAGGTGGTACAATTTTTCATTATTTAACTTTTACGTCCCCACAGCCGTTATGTGACTGGGGTTTATAAACACATTGGATCTTTTGTGTGCTGTTCTGACAACCTCGCAGTGTGGACAGACTCCACAGCTGCTTGAACAGAACCCATGTTCTAAATAAAACATGTTTTCACTCACACCAGCTCTTCCCTACATCAAGAGTGTGGAAGAATATTTCACCCTAGTTTAGTCTGTCAGGTAGGCTTCCTCGTCACGTTGCTTATAAAAACGCCTCTACAGCTACAATTGCTTATGTACGTAATGTAAATTATACAATGTGCCTGGATTCTTGGGTACAAATACAAACCTGTGCCAATATAGCAACAATTAGCGCTTGTATTGTGTACCTGCAGACAGTCTCAGGGACTAAATTGCCCTCTTAACCATTTCCGGAAAATCATTACAGCCTTCCTACAAGAAAGAAAATGGAATCCTGAGCTCGCTTGCTGCTAAACCAGTCTGTTTTCATCGTATATTCTCGAAATAGGAGTCGTGTCGCCCCGCAGTATAACTAACAACATCACTACCAAGGTAACGGAACTATAATCTGTTAATAAAACAAAGTATTTCGGGTGGTCAACTCAGTTCTTTTAGACTTAGCAAATTTAGCTTGATCTGTGAACGTCACTGGTTGACGTCGTTTGCTAAGTTAGCTAGCGTAAATGCTATGTGGGACTTCATGTTTTTTTTTTACCCAGTCTCCTGTTTAAGATGGATATTAAAGATAAAGATAAGCTCGTATGTTTATTTGATATAAGTGTTAATTAATTCATCCACAAAATAATAAAGTTAGTTAACTGTACCGTTTGTAGCGTACATAGTTAGCCGCTCAGTTACGCCAGTTAGACGCTAACTAGCTTTAATGCTACAGTACCGGGTTGTTTGGTCTTTTTATTATCTTGTTTTACAACGGAATTTACGGATATTAGGTTGGGTTTTGAAATATTTTCTTATGTTGTCACCTTTGAAACTCCTAATCGCCCCTTTTTGTTTCAAAATTACGATATTACCGTTTTAACACAAAGCTAATCAGCAGCTAGGAAACGCAAGTCATAAGATGCCATTTTGTTTTTATCTCGACTTTGACCAACATACTTGCTGTAGACTCGGACTTTAAGAAGCAAAGTTTAGAGAGGGTTTAGTTTATGTCTAACCATTCAATTGATCTAATTTGACATTATTTTCCTATTAAATCGTATATTGTTTGTGATGAAAAGCCAAGACAGCCCGGTGCTTTTTGAGGCTGGCCTGGCACCCTGCTTTTTGAACTGAACCGAGTTATAGTTTAACACAGTTTATTCTACGAATCGATTTTGTGATCTTGTAATTTAAGTAAAACATATCTTTATTTGTTCTTTTGTCAGACAAATAAACTATATATAAATAATGATTTCTTTAAACAGAATTGTTCAGAAGCCCTGTATGGCAAGAGGTGATTGATATATTTTCCAAGTAGTAGAATTGCAGTTAGGTAATTTACAATAATGTAATCTACTGGAGTGATCTGATTCCATCAGTTTGCAGTAAACCATGTGAAATGTTGTGACCCAAACATAATGGTAATCACAAAATACAGCTTTGATCCTATGGTTTAGTGGATTTATTTTGATCGAACAACGATCGAAAACGAACAAAAATCAGACCAAAACCATACGAAATATACTCACTTTGCATTTAAGATTACTCATTCACGAGTCACATAGTTTTGGTACAAATTGGGGGGAAAAAATCATAACAAAACATAATTTCTTCACTGATTATTATTCAGTTAATCAATACAGCTCTGCTTACTTCCAGAATCGTACATTATATTGAATTCCAACTGTTATGTCAGTGTCAAATATACAGTATCTACAAGGTTGCGATAGTTGCTGGCCAAAATGCTAAAGCTCCTGGAATGTCAGAACAATTACAATGGAAGACATCACATAGAGGCAGAGGGAAAATCCCAATTACCATATTTTCACGACTATAAGGCGCACTTAAACGTCTTTTTTTTCCCCTCAAAATGTGCGGTGCGCCCTTTGGTGCGGTGCGCCTTATGTGTGTTGTAACTGCGACTTTTGAGACCACCTCATTGAAGAGATGATGAAAGAGTGGCTGAATGTAAGGAGACCAGGTGTTTTTTTTCCACTCATCACTATCGCTGTTAATATGTAACTCCATGCGTGCCCATCTCACAGCTGATGTGAAAAACATGGGGAAACAAATTAACGCTGTGCTCGCTGTTCAACCGCTCGACATCGGTGTGAACCGGACCCAGCAGGTGCAGCAGAAGCAGCGAGTTTACATGCAAAGTCAATGGTTGACGCGCGTATAGGCGCAGCAAAAGGTCCTGCAGCGCGTTTTGGTGCAGCACGTCGGGAGCGTTTAAGCATCTGACGCACCGCCAACGCGCTGCTGCTGCTCGAGATGGAAAAATTGAAGTTTTGCTGCTGGACGCGCCGCATCAACCAATCAGAGAAGCTGATCTGGGAGCTGACAGCGAGACAGACACATCGCTCTGATGACATATGATATTAACGCAAATGAAACAGGCTGGATGGATGAGGAGATGATGAAAGCGTGGCTGAGGCAGGTGTATGTGAGGAGAACAGGTGTTTTTTTCCACGCATCACCATCGCTGTTAATCTGTGACTCCATGCGTGCCCATCTCACAGCTGATGAGAAAAACATGGTGAATCAAATGAACGCTGTGCTCGCCGTTATCTCGGGGGTCTGACAAAGGAACTTCAACCGCTCGACATCGGTGTGAAGCGGCCGTTCAAAGTAAGGCTGCGAGCGGCGTGGGAGCGATGGATGACAGACGGAGACCACAGTTTCAGGATAAGTGGAAGGCAGCGCCGGGCAAGTTACGCCACCGTTTGCGGATGGATTGTTTATGCTTGGACTAACGTGTCTGCTGGCTCTGTTGTTCAAGCTTTCGCAAAAGCCGGCATTATTTCTGAGGAGCTGCGCTGCACGGAAAGTGACTCTGACAGCGAAGAATGGGAAATTGGCATGTCTGATTTAGCGCAGCTGTTTAATTCAGAAACAGAGGAGGATGACTTTGATGGGTTTGATTAATACTTTGTAATACATTAATAAAGCACAATCATACTCAGTTTTGCTCCCGCTGTGTTTTTCTCCCTGAAAACTTAATTCAACGGCAGCCTCTGGGCGGGTCTCCTCCTCTTCACCGCGGTGGCTGGCAGGTGTTTTTTCATCTAAATAATCTAAATCTTGCAGCTATATTTGCTGTGATCAGTGGGAATAAAGTAGTTTTAATATGTTTTTAAGTGAGAAAGTCCACCTGAAAACTTCATAATTGCAGTCAGTTCATCCAGATTATCTATTTCTGTCGGAGGCGCTCAGACCCCCACATACCAGCGGTGCACCGACAGGAGAAATCCCTTCATCTGCAGCCTCTAGGCCGGGTAGCCTCCAGGTTCACCGCGGCTGCTGGCAGGTGTTTTTCATCTAAATAATTTAAACTGCAGGCACCAGGATACCGGTAATAAAAGCGAACAAATTCCGTCGGCAGGTTTCAGGATTTTAAGTTAATTTAGGAGCGATCACAGCGCTGTGTCATCTGTGATGTGTCTGTCTCACGGCCAGCACCCAGGTTTGATTAATACTTTGTAATAAATACATGAATAAAGCACAGTCATACTCAGTTTTGCCCCCGCTGTATTTTTAAATACGCATTAGAGGTATTTAAAGGTAGTAGAGGACATGTACCTGTATATAAAAAACGCGCCCTATAGTCCGGTGCGCCTTATGTGTGTGTTAAATACAGAAATGGGACACATAACTGAGAGTGCGCCTTTTAGTACGGTGCGCCTTATGGTCGTGAAAATACGGTACTATCAACTATAATCCGTGTATCATTCGTTCTTTCTATTTTCAATTGTCAATCAAAAAACAAAAAATAAAAAATTGACTGGTTATTTTGTTTTTTGTTCTTTATGGTTAAACCAAAAACGAAAAAAGGATTTGTTTTTCATATATCAATTTTAAGCTCAGATCAAGAATACGAAATGGAAAAACGGACAGCAACGCATAATTTGATTTTAATATTTAATCGGTACAGTTTACGTGACCCGGAAGTTTGGTGGAGCGTTAGCTAAAAAAACAATTGGCTTACCCCCACCACGTTCGATCAAGCTGCACCAGATAAGGCAGTCGGACCTATCAGCCATGGACAGTTACGTGTTATTTCGAGGATCCAAGCGTGTGACTCTTAAGGAGGAGGACATGACAACGGAGAAAATCAGCAGGATTTTCCAGGTATAACTTTTGTCTTGAAACTTTTCTGTGCACTGTACTGTTAACTAGCAACAACAAACAGCTTCTGATCAACATAGTGTATGGTTCTAGCGTCGCCATGGTAACCACTTCATTACCCCAACTGCTGCGCAAAGAGCTATTTCCGGGTCACGTAAACTGTACCGATTAAATATTAAAATCAAATTATGCGTTGCTGTCCGTTTTTCCATTTCGTATTCTTGATCTGAGCTTAGAATTGAAATATGAAAAACAAATCCTTTTTTCGTTTTTGGTTTAACCATAAAAAACAAAAAACAAAATAACCAGTCAATTTTTTATTTTTTGTTTTTTGATTGGCAATTGAAAATAGAACGAATGATACACGGATTAACTATGATATCCATATGACATCACAATTGTATGCTAATATAACATAGTATTTTTGCAAGAAGTGCTCTTAAAAAGATTGAATACCTTTTTTATGGATGTCCAAATTTATTAGTATATACAAAAGGGGAAACATTGTTTTTGAATACTGTTTCAAAATTGTACTGTTTGTTCCTCAGAAATAAAAACATATGCTGGAGAATTCAATTGTTAACAAAATCTGGTTTAGCAAATATTAGAAGGGCTTGTTTGCTCCTATCCCAGTAAATACTTTTTTATTGGGGAAAAAAAAAATGTTAATCTAAAACCCATTTTCCGTCTTTGCAATTTGATCTTCTACGAAAGGCCTGCGTAATTAACCAGAAACTAAAACATCAAAAACGACTAACTTTTTGGTTAATAAAAACAACTTTAAATCAACTAAAAGTATTGATAATTTAGGGCTGTGGGTACTTAAAAGAAGTGGCAAGTTTTAAGTTTTTGCATTACAGTCATATAAAACTAACAGATTTGTTGAGCTGAAAATGATATTTAGGCTGTGTCGATAACTGTTTTGTTTAGCTTACTAGTTACCTAAAAGTAGAGTAGCAAAAAGGTTTCCTTAGCTGTCCCGCCACCCCCACGCTCGAGGTGAACGGCATTCAAAGAATGGAAAGAAATATAGTTACAGGCCTCACTAATGGAAAGAATTCTTAACAGTTTTTTTTTTTGTTATTTCTTGCAGTAACTGGATCTTGCTCAAAGTTGCAGAGTATCCCATTCATTGTTCTACCCTTCAGAGTCAATGGAGGGGTCTGACAGCGTGGAGCAAGGCAGCGGTGACCAGTCAGAGTCGCAGCGCAGAACGCAGTTGGATCGTCTGGACAGAGAAGAGGCCTTTTATCAGTTCGTCAACAATCTCAGTGAAGAGGATTATCGCCTTATGAGAGACAACAATCTCCTGGGAAATCCAGGTAATAACGTGTTTAGGTTTTATCCTGCAATAGGATGGTAAAATAAAGTTTGACTGGATTTTTCTTGACAAACAGAAAACCAATACTTCTGAAAAAAATTCTAAAACTTAGTTTTGCCACAGGTATTTTATTTATTAGATCCAGGTTTTGATCTGAACCTGTGATTTTTAACCAGACTTCACTGGTTTGTTTAGAAAACAAACAAGACAGTGACTGTCACTGGTATGGAACATTTTACAAATGATATAAAGATCACTGGACTAACTGGACTAAAACCCTAGATGGTTTAGGAAACACTAGACTGAGTTAAGGATTATATTTTCTTTAATATCTTGTCCATCGCAATGTACCAGGCATTACAGTTTGGAAGATATTAGAAAAAACATCAGTGGTTTAATAAAGACCAACTTTAATATAGTGTCTAATTTATGAAGTGTGGACATAAAGACAAAAAAGCAACAGCCAGTCACTACTTAAAATACAGAATATTTTATATGTTACTTGAAAAACCAAGAAATGAATGTTTGTTTTAGGGCTGCAATTAACTATCGATTATTTTTCGATTAATAATCGGCTTGCGAATGTTTCTTTTAAGAACTTTTTTACATTAAACCAGGTGAAAAAAAAACTTTCCCACTTGGGGAGTTCTGGATAGAGCATGTTGACAGAAATATATTTTTATCTCAAATGAAAAATGATAATTTCATACTATTTAATACAATTTTGGTATAATTGATGCTCTAAGTGGGTCGCTCTGTCAGCTAAAGACATGTTTTACAGTCTCTCTACTCCAGTTAACGATTAATCAATTACTAAATTAGTTGACTATTTCAATAATCTATTAATCACGATTAATCCGATTAATTGTTTCAGCTCTAGTTTATAAAAAAAAAAAAAGGTAATTTTTGAAATTTGCCAAATCCCAAAAATCATGAAGACATAATTTATAAAAACATAGAGTTATGACAAATGGGGAAAAAAAGTGGATATTTAGTCTCGGCTTATCTCAGTTTTATAAGTACGGTCTGTAGTATTCCGCCTTTATGTATTCGATAATTTAATTATCTATTTATTTTTTTCACGTCTGGCTAGTTTCCGCTTTTTCACTATACTTGTGTTTGCTCAAAATGCAACCGCCTGTGGACAGTCGAGGATGTCCAGTCCTTTTCTGTCCCTGGACAGTGGGTGGGGGAGTATAAGTTTGCAGCGTTTAGTGGAGGACCAAGGAGGGGGAATTATGTGGGACGGTCGCATGTCCTGGTAAGTCTGGAGGTTTTTTTTAGTATTGTACTATTGCTGCGTCCAACAAAAAAAATATGATTTGAGTTCAAAATGACAGGTTTAAAATGAAAAAAATACTTGACCTATAAGGTTTAACCTTTTTATGTAGCTGTATTTTGGTTTCAGCCTGCTTCTTTTTCTATCCTTACAGTTAGTCTGCTCTTTATCTCTGTTTATAGAGAATAAAGGTGGCATTTTCTTCCACGAATTTACTAAAGAGAAAAAAGTGGGTTATGCCCAAAAAGTAGTAATTAGTAAAACATTGGTAATATCTCTTCCAGGTGAGGTAACTGAGGATGAACTCTTCAATAGACTTCAGCAAATCAAAGATGGTCCAGAGCAGCCGATTAACAACACCCCTAGCCCCGAAAATAGTGAAGATCCCGTTGGTATGTTAATAAGATCATTTACTTTTTGAGTTCATGGTGAGTATCTGCATTTCTATGTGATTTACCTTTTGTTTTCTGTCCTCACATAGAAACTCCAGAGAGCTCTGAGGATCCCCAAGGTGGGGACAGCCTGCTAGACTGGCTCAATACAGTGAGGCGGACCGGCAACACGACTAGAACAGGACACCGTGGAAACCAGTCATGGCGGGCTGTGAGCCAGACTAATCCCAACTCTGGTGATTTTCGCTTCAGCCTTGAGATAAGTGTTAACCGCAACCTGGCCGAACAACAGGCAGCCGCTGAGGGAGAGCAGGGGCCTTCAGAGCAGTCCCCAGTGGTCCAAGAAGAAGACGCTGCAGAACCTGAGCCGCTGGTTCCTATGGAGACGGAGACGGTCGAAGAATCAGTTGTAGAAGAAATGGCTGTCGTCGTTCAACCAGAACCGGAACCAGAGCCAGAAGAAACGGCTGTTGAGGAGGTTGCTTCCCAAGAAGCTGTAGAAGAACCTCCCAGTCCAGCTCCCCCTCCAGCTCCAGTTGCAGCTGCACCCTCACCAGAGCCCTCACCGGAGCAACCCCCACCCTGTTCTTCACCAAGGAGGGGACAAAGGAGGCCCCGCAGCTGTAGCCCAGAACCACGCAGGACAAGAGCTCGTTTAGCCAGAAGCCGGTCACCCCTCCGTTTGGATCAGCTTGATGGTCTACTTGGTCCACGACACACCTACGGTCCTCAAAGCCCCAGTTCTTCCACCGACACACCTCCAGCTCCTCAAGTGGAGGGCAGTTCTCGGACTCGTCAACACATTCTCTCTAGGCCGAACCCAGCAGATGACAGCGCTCCACCACCCAGCGTTGAAGTAGAATCGGCCCCTGAGGCCCAGGAGGTCCGGCCTCAGGAAGCAGAGTCTACCGGGAACGAAGGGGGCTCAGCGGAGCGACGTCCCCCTACTATCATGCTCGATCTACAGGTGCGGCGTGTGCGTCCGGGTGAATATCGGCAAAGAGACAGCATCGCCAGCCGTACCCGATCACGCTCGCAGAACTCCAACAACACATTTCTCTACGAGAGTGATCGAGGAGGTTTCCGTAGGACCTTCTCACGCTCAGAGCGTGCTGGAGTGAGGACCTACGTCAGCACCATCCGAATTCCCATTCGCAGGATTTCAGACGCAGGGTTAGGAGAGGCTACATCGATGGCTCTTCAATCTATGATAAGGCAGATTATGACAGGCTTTGGAGAGCTAGGCTACCTCATGGACTCCGACTCAGATTCTTCAGATTCAAACCGCGGTACCGG
Source organism: Cyprinodon tularosa (assembly GCF_016077235.1). NCBI lineage: Eukaryota > Metazoa > Chordata > Actinopteri > Cyprinodontiformes > Cyprinodontidae > Cyprinodon > Cyprinodon tularosa. The sequence continues at coordinate 1,170,399 of NW_024039141.1, read as the reverse complement.
GACAGCCGCGGACACGGACAGCCTCAACAATTCAGATGCTAGTAATGCTGAGGCGTCCGCCGCTGATGAGCAACCTGCCGCAGCTGCTGCTGCTGCCGGAGCCAGAGAAAGGACAGTTGAGGCGGACGTAGATGAGGGTCTCACCGCCGGCCCACAGGGTTCTGCTGGTAGGGCTCGGCCCAGACCCCCCATCAGCCTGGAGGAGCCCAGCTCTCTTCCCTTCCTCCGACTCGCTCACTTCTTCCTCCTGAATGACGACGACGATGACCAGCCTCAGGGGCTGACTAAAGAACAGATCGACAACCTCTCTATGCGCAACTTCGGCGAAAGCGACGCCTTGAAGACCTGTAGCGTCTGTATAACGGAATACGCAGAGGGGAACAAGTTACGCAAGCTTCCCTGCTCCCACGAGTACCACGTGCACTGCATAGACCGCTGGCTCTCTGAGAACTCCACCTGCCCCATTTGTCGCAGGGCTGTTCTGGTATCAGCCAACCGGGAGAGCGTGATCTAACTCTCAACAAACTCCAACCTTTTCAATATCTCAACTAATTACACATCCAAGTCATGTACGACGCTTTGAAGAAATGTCTCCACCGTTGAAATATATTGTTTTCTCGTTTTCTGAGTTGATGTTTCATTTGAGGTGCTCAGTCTCTTGACATGCATTCAGACTCTACTTTTGACATTTGCTATTGGCTTCCGGAGCTGAGCAAAAGCAGTGCATGCTGTTTATCAACCTGTAGTGTCCACGAAGTGTCGCCTTGCACCAAGCCCCATGTAAACAAGCAGACCTGTAATCTTGTATGATATCCTTTGATTATAAATGCCGTCGCACACCTGCAGGTAGTTTAAACACTTCAGATATCTCCCTTTTGGTATGAATACTATATAGCACCTCAAGCACAATTCTTAGTTGCAGCAGTTTAAAAGTATTAGCTGTAAATAAGCTTGTAAAGAAAAACATTTTTGATTCTTTGTATCAGTGAATTGGTTTAGGATTGTAAATTATCTCATGGGAATCTGAGTCATTTCAAGTTACAGTTACTTCAAGCTGATTTAGGATGATGGGGGGGCGTATGAGTATGAGCTTGCATAGTAAACTTATGTATACATTTGTTGGGTTTGCAGGTAAGGGTTTAACTTGAGGTCATTTCTGTTCGTACAACCAAAACGATGCCCTGTTCTGGAGTTACATTTGCCAATTTTTTATTTTTTTTTTATTATATATAAAGCATTTTCATTTCTACATGATTTCCTGTTTTAAAAAAGTACTGGAAAAGAAAATCTTCCAGCATGGATTCAGATAGATTTCTCCCCTTTGCTATTTTGTCTTACATAACCCAATATTTTTGCTCTTACCTTTGCAAATCGCATGTTTTTCCAATCAACTGAACTATAGAGAATTTTTTAATTTTAGGTTTTCATATTTTAAAGAAACTCATTCTTAGCCCCCTTTGATAATTAGTTTAATCAAATTAATCTTTACAAGATATGAAGAAATATGGCCAGTTTAATAGGATATTAAGAGGCAAAATGTTGGAATAAAACATAGCTGATGTAAAAGGGCAGGATGATGGTAACATCCACCATCGTCATCGACCACAATTTATCATTGGATTTAAAGTTGCTCCTCCTCCACTAATCAATTATTCCCTTACTCTCACTAGCAGTTGCTAGCTATTTCCTTGTGTTTTTCTTGTACTGGGTTAGTAATACAGTTAGACTGGTTTAAAATTGGAACCATTTAAACCTTTGTTGAAACCAGAGTTAATCTCTAAAACATAGCTCACTTCTTTCTGCAAGTTGTTGAATGATATTTATTAATGAATGGCTCAGACTCTCAGACATCGACAGAAAATTAAAAGTTAATTCAACTGTTTCTTGAGCAAATCCTACCATGTGGTGTGCAATATTTGCAAAAATGTATAAGGATAGTAAAACAGACCAAGATTTAAATGTACAATTGTTAAACTGTTTAAATCCTAAATGAAGACGTATAACCCTTTACAATTTGTGCCGAAGTTGATTTTTATTTAGACGTTCTGTAGGTTTTAATAACTGTTAATAAACAGGAACGTGGGTAAAGGAGCTAAAGGGCATCGCTATTGTTTGCATCCTGTCTCTCTTTCACTGTTTGGTGTCTTAGCCACGATTATTACCTCCCCTCTGTGGGACACAGATGTTTGAATGCAAGATGTTGAATAGCCGAAACATGTAAAAAGGAAAGAGTTTTTTTTTTTTTTTTTCTGAGGGTTGAGTTTAAGCCCAACATTGTTCTGTGAAATACCCAGTGCAGGATGTTAACTGGGTGTTTTGATGAAACTAACCGCTGAATTAAAGAAATGTTATGAAAGTAATACATCGGAGGGAAGAGTTCTGTGCTCTGCCTGTGGTGTTTTCTGTGTGCCGGTAGATGGAATCACAGATGGTTTTTAAAGATCTACCAATAAAATACCTGATGGTTTCTCCTGCCCCACCAATCACAATAAAGACATGCGACGTTCACCATGATACAGCCGTGGTAATGAGTACTCAGCAGCAGTAGTTGAGTAAAAGTATTGATACTCCTAGTGAAATCTTACTCAACTCCAAGTAAAATACTCACATTTGAAAATAGTTAAGTATTCAAAAAAAAATTAACTTATATCAGTACATTTGTTTACTATTCAGTGTCATTTTAAAGAACCTTATAGCTATTAGAAGCCATATCATGTATTGATATGTAGAACCACCTGCTACAGATTCTACACCACCTTTCAGAACTTCAGCATAAAAATGTCACAAGAAAATGGTAGCTATTGTGATTATTTCTTAAAAACAAACCAAAAAGAAAACAGGATTGTCTTAATCCTCCACAATTTAATTATGGAATAGAGGTTCAACATGGAATCTATCACCACAAAGAAACTCCGGTTTGAGAACTCATCCTACTGAATTACCGGACCACAAGGCAACAAATAGGGTGACCATATTTTCATTTGGGAAAACCAGGACACCTTGGGGACTTTTATTGAAAATGCTTTTCAATAAAAGTCAACAGCAATAACTACAATAAACGATAATTTCATTCAAAATGTATTTATTAAAAATGCTTAACAATTCCTGTAATGAATGAATGGCACAATGAAAGAAATAATGTCTCATCTAAACATCCCTCACTTAACAATAAAAGTTAACAACTCTCAACTCCCAATAACACATGATACTCAGCCTCAGCAATGAACGAAATGTCTATTCTGTAGGCTATTGCAATAAATAAATTAACAAATGAGCTAATTAACAAAAAATACCTCTTGTGTAGCAAAAATTATTCAAAATGTACCAAAAACGAACAAACATATCAATAGACTATCTTTACTTTCGGAGTCCAGGTGGCTTTTCAGATCCCTTGCACCTCCATTGGACACAGAGATATAATGTGCCTGCTTTGCACACTGTGCACAAGGCCTCCCATTTGTCTCGACCCTGTCTGAAAGCGGTGAAACTCTTTTGTAAATCGTTGGTAAACATACATTTGCGCTTTTGCATGTTGGCGTACTGACAGCCACGCAATCTATATTCTGATTAAGAACAGGGCTGCCCGCACTGACGCGGCTCAGGGATTACGTCACACGGATATGTCCCGGGAAATACGGACATTTGGCCACCCTAAATAACACCTTAATAAAATGTATAAAGTACTAATATCTGCACTGAATTTTGTCACATTTGTGGAATGTCGTTAAATCTCAAAAATAGTTTTTGTCCAAATTTAGTCCTAAGGGCTGCTGTCTTGCATTCTGAAATAGGATTTCAACACGTAAGACCAAAATAAGCAACTAGCTGCTTCCTCGAAATGTAGTGAAGTAAAAAGTACAATCTTTGAAATTAAATGTAGTGGAGTGAAAGTAATAAGTGCCACCCCAAAAATTAATCCAGTAAAGATACTCAATAAAAGTAGTACAGTAATCAAGTAAATTTACTTTCCACAACTGTCAAACAGATAAGATGCAAGGTTTCTGTCAAGGATATTATAATTAGTTTTTTTATTTTTATTTATGTAGTGTAGTTTAGAAACTTGAGTAAACTTAATTTTGAGTTCATGCTCAGACTTCTTTCAGTTTGGATCTGGGTGTGTATAGAGAAAGGTTTTGGCTTTGAAGAAATGTCTTCAAAGCCAAACCTTACAGGTGCTGGTCATAAAATTAGAATATCATGAAAAAGTAGATTGATTTCAGTAATTCCATTTAAAAAGTGAAACTTGTATATTATATTCATACATTACATACAAACTCATATATTTCAGATGTTTATTTTGTTTAATTTTGATGATTACAAATGACAACAAATGAAAATCTCAAATTCATCATATCAGAAAATTAGAATATTGTGAAAAGGTTCAAAATTGATGGCCCCTAGTGCCACACTCTAATCAGCTAATTAACTCAAACCACCTGCAAAAGCCTTTAAATGGTCTTTCAGTCTAGTTCTATAGGCTACACAATCATGGGGAAGACTGCTGACTTGACAGTTGTCCAAAAGACGACCATCGACACCTTGCACAAGGAGGGCAAGACACAAAAGGTCATCGCTAAAGAGGCTGGCTGTTCACAGAGCTCAGTGTCCAAGCACATTAATAGAGAGGCGAAGGGAAGGAAAAGATGTGGTCGAAAAAAGTGTACAAGCAAGAGAGATAACCGCACCCTGGAGAGGATTGTGAAACAAAACCCATTCAAAATGTGGGGGAGATTCACAAAGAGTGGACTGCAGCTGGAGTGAGTGCTTCAAGAACCACCACACACAGACGTATGAAAGACATGGGTTTCTGCTGTCGCATTCCTTGTGTCAAGCCACTCTTGAACCACAGACAGCGTCAGAAGCGTCTTGCCTGGGCTAAAGAGAAACAGGACTGGACTGCTGGTGAGTGGTCCAAAGTCATGTTCTCTGATGAAAGTAAATTTTGCATTTCCTTTGGAAATCAAAGTCCCAGAGTCTGGAGGAAAAGAAGAGAGGCACTTCATCCACGTTGCTTGAAGTCCAGTGTAAAGTTTCCACAGTCAGTGATGGTTTGGGGTGCCATGTCATCTGCTGGTGTTGGTCCATTGTGTTTTCTGAGGTCCAGGGTCAACGCAGCCACATACCAGGAAGTTTTAGAGCACTTCATGCTTCCTGCAGCTGACCAACTTTTTGGAGATGCAGATTTCATTTTCCAACAGGACTTGGCACCTGCACACAGTGCCAAAGCTACCAGTACCTGGTTGAAGGACCATGGTATCCCTGTTCTTAATTGGCCAGCAAACTCTCCTGACCTTAACCCCATAGAAAATCTATGGGGTATTGTGAAGAAGAAGATGCAATACACCAGACCCAACAATTCAGAAGAGCTAAAAGCCACTATTAGAGCAACCTGGGCTATCATAACACCTGAGCAGTGCCACAGACTGATCGACTCCATGCCACGCCGCCTTGCTGCAGTAATACAGGCCAAAGGAGGCCCAACTAAATACTGAGTGCTGTACATGCTCATACTTTTCATGTTCATACTTTTCAGTTGGCCAACATTTCTATAAATCCTTTGTTTTTATTGGTCTTCAGTAATATTCAAATTTTCTGATATGATGAATTTGAGATTTTCATTTGTTGTCATTTGTAATCATCAAAATTAAACAAAATAAACATCTGAAATATATGAGTTTGTATGTAATGTATGAATATAATATACAAGTTTCACTTTTTAAATGGAATTACTGAAATCAATCTACTTTTTCATGATATTCTAATTTTATGACCAGCACCTGTAAACGGTTCACCTACATGTTTAAGGAATAAAGCAGACATGTTACATTGATTTAGATTTCATTCATTACATCATTAATCTTTAAATTGACACCAAAATTAAAGACACTGAGGAAAAGAACAAATTGTCTTTCACATCCAGACCTTCTCCGGTCAGAATTATAAACCGGTCTGGGTGGTTTTAAAGTGTTTTAAGGTAATGATAAAAGTGACAAGCAAGACAGAAATATGATATGGATGTATTGTATAAATCACTTCTATTTAGTGTCTAATCCAAATTTATTTTTAAGATATTTTCATGCAAACAGGAAATTTGTTTCCAATAGAGAAAATTAAATGTATCAAAAACCTTTTCAGGTATTTTGCCCTTTAGGTGATAAAGTTCTTGATATTGGATAGTCTCCTTATCATCTCTGTAATCTGTAGGTCCTCATATAGATTATTTTATTAGATTACAATCCAAACTCTGGCTCGGCCTTTTTAAGCCTTAATTTGACGTCTCAGAAGAAACAGTTTGGAACAAGATTAAACCTTTAATCTGGATTTATAATAATCTGGGTCTTAAAGGTACATGTTTACAGTCTTGGTCTAGTCAATTTAATGGAAGATATGTTGGATTAAGTCAATTTCAGCGTTGTGGGTTTGCAAGATTTATAATAATATTACTAAAATCCCATCAGCTACATTTTATTCATACCACTATCTTTAAAAAGAACATTTTGAAATAAATGTTTTCAAGTATGGAAGTTTGATATGGAAAATACACAATACAGGAACTTTAAGTCGTAGGGAAGCGGCTGTTCCAACCTGTGCATTTACAAATTCTCCCAAGTGGTGCACGACTTTACACGAGTAAAAAAAGTGAATGTGATTGGTCGTTTATCAAAGGGGCAGGATTGTTGTGGTGGAAGGTTCGCAAGCAAGTTTGGTTGTGGCTGGTGTCTCAGAAGCATCTGGCTAACCAGTTAGCAACTTAGTGCTAGTAGGTTCCCAATGGGAAATTAAATTAGGACCAAGTAGAACTTGGAAACGACACTGTCAAGGAACGCTATGGACAGCGGAAACATGTAAGAGGAGGAGAGTTTTGTGTCGGAGGTCGTGGATGAGTCTTCTCCGTCATACATTTTTTATTTAGAGGAGGAAAGCGGGGACGAAGATGTTGTGGAAGAGGACGCCATGGCGGCAGAAGCTTGGTTTGGTGTAGAAGGCTTACAGCCGTACATGTTTGAGCCCTTGCGACGCTGCCAGTTCTGGTAGCTCTGCGCCTGCCGAAGACACAGACGTCCATCCCTGTGAACACTGGGACCGAACTCAATGGGAAAGGAAATGATTCTTATTTCAACTGTTGCGTATATTAGCTGCGACATATAAATCAAGATGCTATGACTGAAAAAAATTTATCGACAGATGAGCGTTGATATCTGATTGGCCGAATTTATGTGTACAAGCTGACGTATAACTAACTGGCCTGCATAAGATAAGGGCGAAAACAGATTTTACTACAGGATTTTTTTAAAATAGATTTTTTCTAACTTTTGGGACAATATGGTCTGATAAAGAGTACATTTCTATACATGTTTAAGCCAGAATTATTTGAAATTTAAATATGACTTCCCCTACAACTTTAACCTAAGAGGTGACTTCTGTTTAGAAGACTTTTTTTTTTTTCATAACTATCATTCTTTGTAAAACTGAACTTCCACATTTCCGTTATTTTTAACTGGTAGAATTAATATAGACCCCTAAAATGAGATAGGCCAGTAATGACGGATATAAACCGGACCCAAATGAAGTGGTTTAATGCTTAATAGAAATGATTTGTTGTTATTTTAATGCGGTCTGCCGAGACCAGTTTGGTGGGATCATAGTCCGGATGGAGGTCGGATAAGGAAGTGTTTCGGTCGTTTCTCGGAAAACCTCCACTCAGACCTGAACACTCCAGTAAGGATGGCGCTCCGGGCAGCTACTAGTCGCTTTTTCTTTTTCCAACGGACATATTTTAAGGTAAACTCTCTAATCATCCCTTTGTTTACAAGCGTCCACTGTTAGTCACTACGAGCTTAAAAAATCGAGCCAAATTTAGATTTATATACTTCCGCGTAAAGCTGGACCCTTTTCTTTGTGTCCTTTTGGAAACGTTTAGCTCTAACATTAATATAAAGGCCCTTGTTAACAGCTTTGGACCAATAAAATGTCTACCAGTCTCTAGTTGTTCGTATTAAAATGATTTCCGTCTGAATTCGACTAACTGTTGCATGCTTTGACCGCTGGGTGGTGCTGTTCAGTCGATTTTAGAATAGAGTAGAAAATCCCTATATTGTCCCGCAATGGGGACATTCAGGTGTTTACAGCAGCAAAAATATTATAGAAGAAATGGTTACACAAATGTGGACCTTTGAAAAATGTATAAGATTAACATAATAGTTAAAAAATAAGCAAATAAAATACTGTACTGTAAAGTGTTTTAACGATATAAAAATTGTGCACCTGGAGACTAACTAACCAATATATTAAATTCAGTGTATTTCTATAGCACCATTTCACAACATGTCATCTCAAAACACTACAGTTCACCAGATCATACAGTCAAATTGATTCAAAGTTTTCTATCTAAGGAAAACCAGTTGCTTGCATGGATTCATTGACTCTTCAGCAATCCCTCACACTAAGCTTGCTTGTAGCGACAGTGGAGAGGAAAAACTCCCTGTTAACAGGAAGAAACCTCCAGCAGAACCAGGCTCAGAGTGAGCGGCCATCTCCTGAGGCAGACTGGGGTTCAAGGAGACAGAAACTATGGACATTTTTTACAGTAATGGATATTTGATATTTGAAAATAGCAGCAACATCAGAGATGTGCAAAATGACAGCACTATGCTATTTAACTGACTAAGATAGAAACTACAAAAATCAGCATGAATGTAAAAACTTATAGGGGTGGTTATAAAGTCCTACAGCTGCTGGGAGGAAGTTTCATTGATAACGCTCCCTTGTACAGCAGTCTATCACTGAGGAGCTCTGCAGCTCTGCAACAGCTTCATGCATGAGGTGGGAGGCATTAAGCAACAGAGATAAATTAAAGATGCAAGAAGCTTTTGTTCAACATCCAGCCTGTCAATGTGAGTTTTTTTTTTTTTCTGATTTGCTTTTGTTTCACCTGTCTTAGGTCAACATCACTGGAAGTCACCTCGCTGTTAGATTTAAGGCGACCTGTCCTGTTGAAGTGAGCCATTTGGATCATTTGGTGCTGACAGTAAAAAGCGTGCCAGACACAATCAACTTCTACACATCAGTACTCGGAATGGAGGTCATCACTTTTAAGGTTTGTAATTCTTCAGCAGGCATAGGGAAGATGGTTATATTAAACAGGGAAATGGACACAATTACAGAGCAATACGGAAAGAAAACCTGTTAGAGGCTACAAAAGTCCTGAGATGGATACTTCGGTTTATCTTCCAGCATGGCAACAGCTCAACATACTAGCTGCACGCAGAATAGATTCAATCAGTGCCTTGAGATGACATGTGTTGTGAATTGTTGCAATATAAATAAACAGTATTCAACTGAATTGAATCTGAGCATATTTTAGACATTATTTCAATTCAATTCAGTTTATTTATATAGCGCCAAATTCACAACACATGTCATCTCAAGGCACTTTACAGTTCAACCAGATCATACAGTCAAATTGATACAAAGTTTTCTATCTAAGGAAAACCAGTTGATTGCATTGACTCATTGACTCAAATACAATCCCCCACACTAAGCATGCTTGTAGCGACAGTGGAGAGGAAAAACTCCCTTTTAACAGGAAGAAACCTCCAGCAGAACCAGGCTCAGTGTGAGCGGCCATCTGCCGAGGCCGACTGGGGTTCAAGGAGACAGAAGCAGAGATACAAAAAGCAGCTGTAAAAGGCGGCCCCGTCCAGGAAACACACAGCCAGGCAGACGAGCTCCAAGGCAGCTCCCATGCCAGAGGACGAAGAGAGCACATCCACTCAGTCACGGTCAGAGAAACAGGACCACACTGGAAAACAGGCCGATCTCCAACATCTATTAACAAGGGTGTTGATAGAAGCAGCACAGCTGATGTTTTTTTCCAGGATGACGTCACAGCCAAACAGGAACAGACGAGGCAAAGCTACTCTGAGAAAAAGCAGAGAGAGCAGAAGGTTAGAGATTGAACTAACAGATTCTGCAGAATAGGAGAACAGAGAGAGAATGAAGCAGAATGATGAAATGGGGGTCCCTATGTCCTCCAAAAGTCTAAGCCTATAGCAGCATAACTATAGAGATAGCTCAGGATAACCTGAGCCACCCTAACTATAAGCTTTATCAAAAATGAAAGTTTTAAGCCTAGCCTTAAAAGTAGACAGGGTGTCTGCCTCACGGACTAAAACTGGTAGTTGGTTCCACAGGAGAGGAGCCTGATAACTAAAAGATCTGCCTCCCATTCTACTTTTAGAAATTCTAGGAACCACTAGTAAACCTGCAGATTGAGAGCGAAGTGCTCTGTTAGGAACATAAGGAACAATCAGATCTCTGATATAAGATGGAGCTTGGCCATTTAAGGCTTTATATGTGAGAAGGAGGATTTTAAATTCTATTCTTGATTTAACAGGAAGCCAATGAAGAGAAGCCAGGATAGGCGAGATATGATCTCTCTTTTTAATTTTCATTAGAACTCTGGCTGCAGCATTTTGGATCAGCTGAAGGCTTTTAACTACAGTTTGTGGACTTCCTGATAGTAAAGAATTACAATAGTCCAGCCTTGAAGTAACAAATGCATGGACTAGTTTCTCAGCATCACCCCTGGACAGGATATTTCTAATTTTTGCAATGTTCCTCAGATGAAAGAAGGAAATTCTAGAAACCTCTTTGATATGGGATTTAAATGACAGGTCCTGATCAAAAATAACACCAAGATTTTTTACTTTATTATCTGAAATCAGTTTAATCCCATCCAAATGAAGTGACTGGCTAATCAGTTTCTTTTTCAGAGACTCTGGTCCAAAGACTATAACTTCTGTTTTGTCTGCATTCAGAAGCAGAAAATTAAGAGTCATCCAGGTTTTTATGTCTTCAAGACATGCCTGTAATCTATGTAATGGGTTAGCTTCATCTGGATTTATAGACAGATATAGCTGGGTATCATCAGCATAACAGTGGAAATTAATCCCATGCTGTCTAATAATTCTACCAATTGGGAGCATGTATAAAGTAAAGAGAATTGGTCCTAGCACTGATCCCTGTGGTACTCCACAGGTAACCTTTGAGCGTGTTGAAGATCTATCATTAACATGAACAAACTGAATTCGATCAGATAGATAAGATTTAAACCAGTCTAGTGCTGTTCCTTTAATTCCAACAAAATATTCAAGTCTTTCTAAAAGAATATTATGGTCAACTGTATCAAATGCAGCACTAAGATCCAACAGGACGAGCACAGATACAAGTCCATTATCTGAGGCCATGAGAATATCATTAGTGACTTTCACCAGAGCTGTTTCAGTGCTATGATGAGCTCTAAAGCCAGACTGAAACTCTTCAAAAAGTTCATTATGGTGGAAGTGATCGCAAACTTGTTTGGCAACTACTTTCTCAAGAATTTTGGATAAGAAAGGAAGATTGGATATAGGTCTATAATTGACCAAGTCATCTGGGTCAAGAGACGGTTTCTTAAGCAGAGGTTTAATTACAGCAATCTTAAAAGCTTTAGGTACATATCCCTGTAACAGAGATAGATTAATCACATCTAAAATGGAGGAGGAGATCAAAGGGAATACCTCCTTAAATAACCTGGTTGGAACTGGATCTAACATACAAGTTGAAGGCTTAGATGAAGACAATAATTTTGCTAATTCAGAGAGTTCAACTGGATCAAAGCAGTCTAAACCCGGTTCAGATTCCATGACTACCTCAGGTACAATCGCGGATAGAGGAGTGCTTATGATCTTATTTTTAATAAGATCAATCTTATTTATAAAGAATCCCATAAAATCATTGCTGCTAAGAGCAGGTGGAATGGACGGTTCAACAGAGCTATGGCTCTGGGTGAGTTTGGCAACTGTATTAAAAAGAAATCTAGGATTATTCTTATTCTCCTCTATTAATGAGGAGAAGTATGCTGCTCTTGCTTTACAAAGGGTCCTCTTATACAACTGTAAACCATTTTTCCAGACTAGGAAGGACTCTCGCAGGCCTGTGGAGCGATATTTTCTCTCCAGTTTCCTAGCATTTTGCTTCAAAGTACGCAGCTCTGCATTAAACCAAGGAGCAAGCTTTCTATTTTTAACGGTTAGAATTGAATAGAATTTCAATAAAAGATCTGGTAAGACCTTCAGAACTACTACTAATAGATGCTAATTTACTGTAGATTCAGATCCTTTATTGTTATTGTTGATTGGTACAACACAAATGAATGCATATTCTGTAGTTCATTAAAAAAATATTGGAAACTTCAACTGTTTGAATCAACTTGTGTGTGGAATATATAATAATGCAAATAATGCAAATGCAAGAATGTTTTTTTTTTTGTTACAACCAGGAAAAATGTTAAAATGTTATCACTCCATGTAATCAACAGGATGGTGCTCTGTTAGGTGGTTCCTAAAGTTGCAACAGACACAACTGCATAACATCCCTCCTGACCACAACCACAAGAATCCAAAATGTTTCAGGAAACTTAGATGATGAGTTTCTAAAGCATCTATTGTCCTTCAGGATTTAAAGAATCAATTCACAAGGAAGAGAAATGCTATTGGCTTATTCAGAGCATGAAATCTGTGCTGAATTAATAGCAATAGCTTTTTTCCCACTTTGCTTTAATACATTTCATTTATTTTCCATCAGCTATTTTATTTAATTTTTCCTAGGGTGACCGTAAGGCTCTTGGTTTTGGGAAGCAAAAGTTTAACCTTCACCAGTTGGGACAAGAGTTTGAACCAAAGGCGAAACATCCAACCTCAGGCTCTGCAGACCTCTGTCTCATCACTAAAACCCCTTTGACTGTAGTGGCTGACCATCTGAAGGTACTCTCAACACACAGAGATGGATAGCTTCCCCTCTGAACTCTTTATGTAACCTTAGTTGCCATAAACTGTTTCCTTTTATCTTTTTTGCAGGTTTGTGGCGTTGACATTGAAGAGGGTCCCGTACAGAGGAGTGGAGCCGTGGGATCCATCACCTCACTTTACTTCAGGGATCCAGACCACAATCTTATTGAAGTTTCAAACTACAGCCAGTCAAAACCAGACGGCTTGGCATGAAACTTTAAAAAAAGGAAAAAAGTGCTACTGTATAATCATAAAAGTTTTAAACCAAATTAACTTCACCAGTTATTAATGACTGTTAATATCTGCTATAGAGATAGATTGTAGGCAGCATCCACCAGCTCAATATATTTTATTTGTTGCTTTAGGAAAAAAGTGTAAAAGAAAATAAAATATTTTCCCTTTTACAAAGGACTGTTTTTTTTTTTTCCTCCAGGATAACATTTAGTAAATCTGATTTGCAGGAAATGGTGTATGACTAAAAGCTGTGGATAACAGTGTTAATAGACGTGTACTATGAGGTGTGTTGCTTATGTTACATGTATTACGGGGTAATGATATGTACACACTACACATTTATGCTAAAATCTTAAGCTCTTTAGATCACTATGTAGTTCCATAATGAAGTATTTGGATTGTTCTTAGATTTATTATGTAGCAGGAGAGAAAATGGATTCAAAAAAAGTCAACTGAAATAGATGTCAGAGTAAAATGTAATTAATAGGTGATGATTCTCCAATGTTTAGGAGAGTCACTGCTTGTTTTTTGCATAATTTAAAAACCAATTTTGTGTTAAATGTATTGGTATGTTCTTATACGTTCAAATTAAGTTTAAAAATCTCAGATTTATCTTTTATCTGGGGTTTGTATTTAATTCCCTGAATGGGTCCTTTATTCATTCAAATTAAAATTCGATAGACGAATAATTAATATATAATTAAAACATCAATGCATCCTCATTTCAATGCCAAATTAAGGAGAAAAGAACCCCAAAGAGGACAAAGGTTCGATTTGATTAATAAACAAGATACAAATTTAAAGGGAAATGTTGGCAAAAGAAAAAATTGTTCAAAAAAATATTTGAATAAGTAAACAGATTAATAAAAAAAAAATACAACTGAAGACGAGATAAATTGGAAGAATGAAATGTCAATAAAATACAGATTTTTACACCACTGCACCCTGTTGAAACATTTTTAAAACTCAATGTCAAATCACTAAGCAAACAGAGCAATGGTTGCATTACTAGAATGTGATATTTCTTTATAATAACAAAGGAAAAAAAAGAAGCTATAAAACGTTCACATCAAGAAGATGTTTTTTTCAGTTTCTAGAAATAACTGCCCTCTTAATTGGCCAATTCCCACCAGGAGTAAAGAAATGGAAAAATAGCAACAAAAAAAGGTGGAATAAAGATAAGAAAGGAAGAAGATTATATAAAGTACAAAAGTCATTATGAAGTAAAAATATTAATGGGAGAAACAGAAGGGCAGAAGTAATAATGATCAGAGCAAGAGTGGACCATACCTATTTAAATGACAATTTATATTTAATAGGGAGGAAAAATAGTGATAAATGGGAAGGGTGTAGAGAAAAAGAAAATGTAGAAGAAGTACTCAATAGCTGTAAAACTTAAGAACATAAAAGGGAGAAATTGACAAGAATGGTTGGAAGGACAGGCTAAACATTGAGTCTTATGTTGGGAAATGAAGGAAATATAAAGGATATTTACAGATAAAGGAAATTATTATTTATTCATATTCAGTATGCAAAATAAAAAAAAATAGAATTTGATCAATGTAAAGTAATGTTGCTGACACTCGTGTACAGTAGGTGGCGGTATGCACCTTAAACTTGCTTGCGTTCCGCCATAATAGAAAAGACGAGAAGAAGTGTTTCAACCAGATGGTGGCGCTGCTGAGGCAGGTGACACACGAAGAAGAAGAGCAACAACATGGGCGCTGTGGCGTTTCAATAAAAATACCAAAAACGAGCTTAAAAAAAGAGGCGAAATTTTACTTGCTACACAATTTATTTAGTCTTATTAACGTAAGTAACCAGTTTGTGATCTCGATAAGAAGTCTGATAAGCATTTATTTTATATTGGGTCGTAAACACGTTAAATTGCTAATTGTTGTGCTCAACTGAAAAAGAAAACCGTGGATTAAACGGAGTTTTTTGTAGATAAATATTTCTTATCGCTCTGTATATAGGTTGTTGAACAGTAGGAGACCCAATCATGACCGAACAGCCCAGTGTCAACTCGGAGGGGATCGTGGGTCTGGATGAGCCCAAGAAGATGACCAGAGAGGACTGGAGGAAGAAGAAAGAATTGGAGGAGCAAAGGAAACTCGGAAATGCTCCAGCCGAGGTGGACGAGGAGGGAAAGTAAGTGTTCCTGTGTGTACCTTGATCATGCATAACTTTGTGACTACTAGAGGGTAAAGTGATTGCCACTGATGGTTTCCCCCTCGTTAAAACTGATTCGAATCAAGTCTAAACGTCAGTGTTCAAGCACGGTGGTGGAGGGGTAATAACCGTGGCTCCTCAGAAAACTAAAGCTCTTGATTCAAATCTGAGGTTTTTAGCTTAACAGGTAAAACTTCATCAAAGCTGGGTCAACCCAACTTGCGTCTTGATTGGATTTATTTTTTGATTGTAAGAATGTCTCTCCATTAAAAGGATATAAGTTGTTAACCAGGAATCAAAGCTCTGTGTGTGTATACAAAAACATGTCCACCATCAAGACTAATTAACACAGAGTTCTTGTTTTTGGTGTGCTAAATTCCCTTCTTAGCAACACATCTGTTGCGGCGTATAAACTAAGATTTTAATTCAAACGCAGCCGGCTAAGACGAGGGGTATGAGCTACTGATGACGCGTCACACTGAACCATTACAAATCACGATGTCCTTTTATGTTCCCATCTCTCGTCCTTAATGCAAAGTTGTACTTACATTGATGAGTCGTACGTGGATACATCAGATACATGATGTTATATAAGACAATCAATAGAAAGTTTCTCCCCAAGCTCACCCAGCCGCAGTAATCCAGGTCAATGTTGAACCCAGATGAGCACACAAACTAATACAATGACACCACAGCCAGGGTGCCACCCATAGATGCTGGTGACTGTGTCCACCAACGTCAAATGCTTGTGCACATACACCCACACAGAGGGAGAAAAGTATCAGAAGAGCACAAGATCTACATATAATAATTTATGGCTCCTACAGCACCAGTCATCGTACTTTCATCTGTTGAGCTGCCTGTGTCGATTGACTTCATTAAAACAGTTTGATGGAACCTTTAATGGTGTTTGGAGGACACAGAATTTAATTTTGTTTTATTTTTTTTTAACTTAATATAGAGTGAAGAGCTTTCTAATGAAAATAACTCAACTACTTTCTCCTTAAAATGAAATTGGAATGTAATGTTATTAACTGTGGGTGCTTTTTCTCTCCAACAGGGACATAAACCCTCACATCCCTCAGTACATCTCATCAGTGCCGTGGTACATCGACCCATCCAAGAGACCCACTCTAAAGCATCAGAGACCACAGGATGAAAAGCAGCAGCAGTTCTCATCCATTGGAGAGTGGTACAAAAGAGGAGTGCAGGAGGCAAGTATGAATCAGGTGCAATCAGATCAGATTGTTCAGTTGATCCAAACTAATTTACTTAATTTGTGTGTTTTGATTTTACAGAATGATATTACCACAAAGTACCGCAAAGGTGCTTGTGAAAACTGTGGTGCTATGACCCATAAGAAAAAAGACTGCATGGAGGTAAAAAAAAATATATGTTTGTTTCCCTCAAAGGTGGAAAGAAAAATCACAGTTTCTTGTTTATTTCAGATCCTAATTTAATTTGTTTTCTCAGCGACCCAGGAAAGTTGGAGCCAAATTCACCGGAACAGGCATAGCTCCAGATGAACACTCTCAGGTCCAACTGGCGTTGGACTACGATGGAAAGCGGGATCGCTGGAATGGGTATGATCCTGAGGAACATCAGCGCATTGTGGAGGAATACTCTAAAGTAGATTTGGTAAGGAGTGCATAAGAAATATAACCTTTACCGTCTTTCTTTTAATTCAAAAACAGTTTCCTACTAAACTTCAAAGTTAGCCTTTGTCACAGTAACAGCTTCAAATACCGATACAGTACCTTCACAAGCTATTCATACGCCTTACCAAAAAATACTAATAAGGTGCATGTTTGCTTCTTTTTTTTGTTTTTGTTGTTGCTGTTTTGTGTTTTAATAAATAGAAATCTAGATAAAATGATGTGTTGAACCCCACCAAGGTAACACCTGGGAGAACCAATTTATTGCAATGACAGTTGTAGATCTTTTGAGGGTTTATGTCTCTTACCTTTATTAGGGGTGGGTATTGCCAAAGGAGTCACGATTCGATTCGAATCACGATTCACAGGCCACGATGCGATTCTATCGCGATGCATCACGATACTTGAATTATTGCGATGCATTGCAATATTTTCTCCTCCATGTTTTGTTTTTGAATGACTCGGCGCAGTAGAAATGCTTGTGACACAAGGCAGTGTGCATCAACACATCCGCAGCGACATCTACTGGACTGGAAGTTATATTACACTTGTTATTGGCTGATGTTCGCCAAGCATTCATGCAATTTTATTTACTAATTTTTTTAAATTAATAATCGATACTTGGCGTCAAGAATCGATGCAGTAGATCATGAAAATTAGAATCACGATGCATCATCATGATGATTATTTTGCACACCCCTAACCTTTATATATCTCTACAGTAAGATTTATTGGATTGCACCAACAGATGGGAATATTTATGTCTTGCCAGATTCTCAGTCAGGCTTAGGTCTGGACCTTTACTGGGCCCTTCTGTATAAACAGACTTTGATCTAAACCAGAATTACTCAACCCTGGTCCTCAGGGTCCACTGTCCTGCATTATTTAGATTTGGAGGACCTGAATTAAACAGCAGTAGCTACCAAATACTACAATATTATTTCAATCATTCAGACCTGGTTCTCTGAAATAGCAAAACACTTAAAACATGAAGGATAGTGGAACCGGGGTTTAAAACCCTGATCTATTCCATGCTATAGCATGTCTAGCTGAATGTTTATGGTCATTCTTGTTCTGTAATGCAAATGTCCGCCTTAAGTCCCAAAGTCTTTGCACTGTTTCACAGGTTTTATTCCAGGTTTGCCATGAATTTATGCCCATCTACCTTCCCCACTGCTCTGACCAACTTCTCTATTCCTGATGAGTAGCAGCATCTCCCCCATAATGTTTCACAGCAGATTCACTGAGGTAGTTTCAACAAATGTCAGACCAGAGCCTCGTTTTTCACACAGTGTCCCCTGCAAGGTTATAATGGTGAACTAAAACTATCAGAGCAACAAAAACTAAAATTAAAAAACATTTTCATTAACTGAAATTAAAATAAGTAGACTGTGCAAAAAACAGAAGCTAAGAAGTGTTTACAAACAAAATTAAAAGGAACTGAATTTCTAGAGAAAATGTGCTTACTTTTCATTTGTTTCTTTGTCATAATGCATTATTATGAGTTCTAGTTTCCGATTGCTTTTTTCACTGTTCCACATCACACCAGCAGATGGTAGATATGGCTGTCGGGTCGTTTGTGGCGCTGCTGCAGTCGATCCCTATCTTAGATTTTATTTTTATGATCTGTTTTTTTCTGTCTTGCTGTTTAAAGCTACAGTGTGTAATAATTACAGGGATATACAGTCAGAAATGTAATATATTATACATAACTATGTTATTTATCATCATCTACGAGCTCAGCCTCTTAACCTTAATATTTGCGTTGCCTTAGAATTCGTTATTTATAATTACATAGGAGCGGGTCTCGCAGCCATGGAGGCAGACATCTTTGCGCCACGGCAGCGCAGAGCCAACAAACTAGCGATTGTGAGATCGCCCATTACGCACGAAAGTAACTACGGTAGTCTACATGAAATCTATACCCTACACAGACTAATGAAATACTATCTGTAAAATTATCTATGTAAACAAACCTCATCACTTGAGAAGGTAGGTGATGCGGACGTCGTGGAAGACATTTTGTCCCGTAACGCTCGCCGTACTGTTGGGGGGGAGAAGCGGTAGGGGGGAGATGTTCACGTTGCTGCGGTCTGCAGTCTGGACGTTAGATGTCGCTGAAAATTACACACTGTAGCTTTAACATAAAATATTCAAACTCTAGCTGAAAGTAATAAAAAATAACTGAAACTAAGCATTTTCAAAAAAATAAACCAAACTAGCTAACAGATTCTTAAAAATTAAAACTGAAATAGAAATTAAAATCAGAAGTCGAAACTAAAAAATAAAACAAAACTTTCCAAACTGCAGAGGTTTTAGCAAACTGCAAGCAGGACTTTGTTTTTTTTAACTGCAGCCTTTTTCCTGAAGTAATGATTACCGGCTGCTTTCCACCTGAGCTATTAACTTCTGCAGCTCCTCTGGAGTTGCGGGAGCCCTCTCCTCTTGGTTTAACTTGTAGCAGTTTGCATCTGTGCCAGATTCTTTCCATTTTCAGCTTATGGGTTTAGCATTGGCCTTTAAGTCGATCAAAGCCTGTAATGTTTTTCTAACGGGGCGTCATCCCTGATGACGATGATGCTTCTCGATTTATAGAGTAATAAATTGTTAAAGAAGTTCCTCTTATTGGCGGTTAGATTTCTTCCAAAGGGGATTGGTTGCTTTATATTCTATTGATGCTTTCAAGCTAAAGGTTTCAGATGGATGGGCAAACCTTTAAGATGTTGCTGAAAAACCAAGCATTATATCAATTTGTCAAAGGAGTAAAAACTGCTTTATTGCTCAATAACTGTGGTGTTGTTTTAGGCCAAAAGGACGTTGAAGGCTCAGAAGCTTCAGGATGAGTTGGCTTCCGGGAAGTTGGACCAAAGTGTAAGTGACCCGCCTGCTGATGGACTAGAGTTTGTCTTCAAACATGGAAATATACAAATGGCTTTCTGTGTTCTCCACACAGCAACGGGAATATGACAGCGAAGATGAGGATGAGGACAAATATGCAGATGACATCGACATGCCGGGTCAGAACTTTGACTCCAAGAGACGCATCACAGTCAGGAATCTGCGTATCCGAGAAGACACGGCTAAAGTAAGAAGGAAGGGCTGAAGGAGAGCTGATATTTCACTGACGGCGTCCTGTACTGATAGGAGCCTTTTCTTGGCTTTACCCTCCTTTCTAATTGAGCGATGAAGCTCTGATCTGATGGAATTCAATTAACTAAACTTTGTGTCTCTTGCAGTACTTGAGAAACCTGGATCCAAATTCGGCATACTACGATCCAAAAACCCGAGCGATGAGGGAGAACCCGTACTCCAACACTGGCATGAACCCTGATGAGTAAGTTTTGGTTTCTGCTTTCTGAAAGAAACGTCTTTGCCAGACTTACGCTGAGATGATGTCAAACTGCTCGGTCCTACAGGGTGGGTTACGCAGGAGACAACTTTGCTCGCTACACCGGAGCCACAATCTCCATGGCTCAAACGCAGCGTAAGTCCAACATTATTCCACTTTTCACAGAACCTCCACACCTTATTTCCTCCTCTACATGACTGATAAAGAGGAAGGACGGTTCATATTTGTCAACGAGAGATTCCCCAGCAGACCAGTGGTTAAAATAAAAACATTTTTCTTGGTTTTCCACATGAAGTTTGGTTATGATTTGCAGCTGGAGAGTCCCCTCTGTCCTTGAATGTGATTGGAGTTTTCTGCTTCCTGTAATGACCACTGTTCTGTTGTGACAGTGTTTGCCTGGGAGGCCTACGAGAGAGGCTCCGAGGTCCATCTTCAGGCTGACCCCACCAAACTGGAGCTGCTTCATCGTTCTTTCAAAGTCAAGAAGGAGGACTTTAAAGAGAAACAGAGAGATAGCATCGTGGAGAGGGTACGCTCCTTCTTTAGACTTTATGAAGTGTTAGTCGAGGTTCTTAAAAAATGTCTTTCTGATTTTCTGTCTTCAACTGAATCTCATTCCAAGGTCGTTGCACAATATTTATGAGTCATTTGTTACTGGATGTCTTCTCTGCTTATCCACAAAATATTCAGCATAAAAGTAAAGAATACTTTAAATTGATTTTAAATGCATCCACTATAATTTTAATATTAACTCTCCTTCTTCGCTGTGCGTCACCAGTATGGGGGTCAGGAGCACCTGGACGCACCGCCGCGGGAGCTGCTGCTGGCGCAGACAGAGGACTACGTGGAGTATTCGCGTCACGGCGCTGTGCTGAAGGGACTGGAGAAGGCGGTGGCCCGCTCCAAATACGAGGAGGATGTCCTCATCAACAACCACACCGTAGGGGCAATAGAACTTTTGTTTGATTTAACGCTTTGCTGTTTTATTTTTTACGCTGTTGTTTTTTTAGTATTGGTTTGATTTATGTTGTTGCAGTGCATATGGGGCTCCTACTGGAAGGATGGCTGCTGGGGATACAAGTGCTGCCACTCATTGGTCAAACAGAGTTACTGCACAGGACAAGCAGGAATTAAAACGGTAATCAACAAAAATTTTTACATTTAGTAAAAAAAGAGAAACGCTTTCTATCAATCCCACTACTTTCAGAGTAATAGCTTGTGTTAAAGTCTTTATTAGGTTTATTTGAAAGATATTAATGTATAAGACTTAACATCCGTCCAGATAACTCCTCCACACATTGAGGAAGGGCTAAAAAACCTTATT
This sequence comes from Cyprinodon tularosa, assembly GCF_016077235.1. Taxonomy (NCBI): domain Eukaryota; kingdom Metazoa; phylum Chordata; class Actinopteri; order Cyprinodontiformes; family Cyprinodontidae; genus Cyprinodon; species Cyprinodon tularosa. The sequence continues at coordinate 1,148,835 of NW_024039141.1, read as the reverse complement.
GCTATTGAAGCTGCCTGGTCAGACTGCCTCATTAAAGTATGTTGATTAGAAGAAAAGGGTTGTTGACAATATAATACACTGGCAATATGTAGCACATAAACAGAGCTTAGAGAGGAGTTTGAAGCAAATCCCACAGAAGAGATATTGGAGGATTGGACTGCCAAGCATTAAAGAATTCCTGTTTTAATGTGAACATATTTCCAAAGGTACCAGAACCATGGTCAGCAAACTGACCAACCTGAACCCCATAGCGAAGCAGTTCTGAAGAGGAAGATGAGATTCAACAATTTAAATGATCTAAAATCTGCTAGTATCGTAGGGAAGTCATATTTAAATGTCAAATCATTCTGGCTTAAACATGTATATAAATGTACTCTTTATCAGACAATATTGTCCCAGAAATTTCAACATTTCTATTTAAAAAAAAAAATCCTGTCTTAAAATCTTTGGGGGGGGTTTTCCCCGTTATTTATGCAGGCCAGTTAGTTTTACGTCAGCCTGAACACATAAATTCAGCCAATCATATATCAATGGTCATCTGTCAATCATTTTTTTCGCTCATAGCATCTTGATTCAATTGTCGCAGCTAATATACGCAACGGTTGAAATAAGAAATAAGAATCATTTCCTTTTCCATTAAGTTCCGTCCCAGTGTTCACGGGGATGGACGTCTGTGTCTTCAGCAGGCGTAGAGCTAACAGAACTGGCAGCGTCGCAATGGCTCAAACATGTACGGCTTTAAGCCTTCTACACCAAACCAAGCTTCTGCCGCCCTGGCGTCCTCTTCCACAACAACTATGTCCCCTCTTTCCTCCTCTAAATAAAAAATGTATGACGGAGGAGACTCGTCCACGACCTCCGACACTAAACTCTCCTCCTCTTGCATGTTTCCGCTGTCCATAGCGTTCCTTGACAGTGTCGTTGCTAACTGCTACTTGGTCCCAATGGAATTTCCCATTGGGAACCTATTAGCACTAAGTTGCTAACTGGTTAGCAAGATGCTTTTGAAACACCGGACACAACCAAAAAGCTTGCGAACCTTCCGCCACAACAACCCCGCCCCCTTGATAATCGTCCAATCACATTCACTTTATTCTCTCGTGTAAAGTCGGGCACCACTCGGGAGAATTCGGAAATGCAACGGTTGGAACGGCCGCTTCCCTACGACTTTAAAACAATATGGACCTTTTTAACCTGTCAGCTAAACCAGCAGCTGATTGTCTCCATACTTCATATAGAAAGAGATCTAACCCTGTATTGAATGTTTTACTGGACGGGACCGAGCCAGTCTGTTCTTTAGGCCCACGTTCCCATTTTATGGTATTGTTTCAAACAGTAACTTTTTTTTTTTTCCCTCCTTAATTAGGAAAACACGGGTGAGTGTGCTCCGTTTGAAGAGGGTCTGCAGGAGCCACAGGAAGAAGAACAGCCAAAGACTTTGCTAGAAGTAAGGTCCTAAAAAAAAGATTTAGCACTTAGTGATCTGAGTTTGTTTATTATATTGTATGTTTCCATCTAATGCTGATGTTTCCCTTTTTTAATTTCTAGATGCATCAAGAAAAGATGAAAGAGAAGAAGAAGAAAAAGAAGAATAAAAAGAACAAGAAGCACAGCTCAGACAGCAGCGACTCGGAGGATGAAGAAAAGAAGAAGGAGAAGCTGAAGAAGGTAAACAAGCTTTTTCTGGTGAAAGAATTTTACCGTTTGCATTTTCACTGAGCTCTGCTCGTCATATTACCACCCAGGCCCTGGAAGCGGAGGACAAGCGCGTGAAGCATGTAGATGCGTTGATGCAGATGGATGAGAGGAAGAGGCCATATTACAGCCTACAGGAAGTTAAGGCACCGACTGAAGAGGAGATGGAGGCCTTCCGTATGAAACGCAGTCGACCTGATGATCCCATGGCTTCCTTCCTTGGACAGTGACCTCCTCTTAATCCCTGCTGATTATCCTTAATGTTCTGCAAGGACTCTAGAAGAGTTACAGCTATACTCCATCTCTAATGCTGAACAGGTGTTTGACACCTTCTGTTCCTGTACTTTTCTTGGAGGCATAAAGTTTAGGAGTAATGGCTGTAAACTTTTTTTTTATTGTATTTCCTTTTTGACACATCCTAGAACTTTACATCAAAATTTCATTTTGAACAGCGCTATATGTAAAAAGTACTTTAAACCGTTTTTCTTTTTTTTAGAAACCTCTGCATAAGTAAAACTTCTAAAATAATACAAACCAGCTAAAATGTCAAACTTTAATAAAAATAAAAAAAACATCAACCTGCGTTAAATGGATTTATCTACTGCACTTGAACTGTTTTTAGAGTTTTGAGTTAAATTTTATTTTTAGATATGATCTCGTGCTACATCACAACTTCTAATATTAAAAATATAGATTTGGGATTTAACTGACATTTTGTTAATCATAGTTGAATAAAATAAAGCTGCAGATTGTTGAGGTTTTGCAGTTCAGCACAAAAAATATTTTGTTCTTATTGGAGTTAAATGTTCTAACTTTTGAAGCATTAAAATGCAAAACTTGTTCCACACTTTATGAAATCTAAGCACAACTGAAGAAACGATGTACTAAAAACCTAAAGTGTAACTCACCCCATATGCAAACATTATCCAACTTTTGTTTTTAAACATGTCACCATAGAACAATGGTTGGTCCTAATGGACCCTAAGGGGAGGGGCTAGGTGTGGGAGTTCAGTGTCAGGATGAGGGGAAATGGAAGCTAGCTTAGTCATATTTAAATGAGCAGAGATTCCACAGATCTTTTCAGGTTGAAGAGGGACCTTAATGGTGTAATACTTTTCAGACAGGGCAAATTGAGGGTCTTTTTTCATTTAGGGATTTGGCCTGGCCAGGAGCATTCAGGGCTTTTGCCAGTGATCGTATCTGTTTCTTTTTTCCCCTAGGGTGGCTAACCACCTTTCGAAAAAAAGAACTGAACCATATTTAGAAACATAATTGAATTTTCCTAATTCATATTTGAGTAAAATATTTCTAAAATCCTCATATATATATACAGCAGGAAAGCAAACATTTGAGGTAACAACAAAGACAAAGGCCTTGCAAAGAAGTATCCCTTTATTATTTTCCAAGGAGTTGGCAATCCTCAGTTGTATTAATTGTCTCTTTGATCACATCTGATTTGCAAATGAATTTAATTACTTTTTCTGCTATTTTAATTGTTTATTTTAATTGCAAACAGTTTAAAAATATAAATTCTAGTCAATTTTACCATTGGTAGGGGTTTGAAGAAGTTCAGATTCAACAAAATAAATGACTGTGTGTCTTTTATTGACATTTCTCTATCATTAAGAGAAATGTCAATAAAAGACAAAGATGATATAATAATTGAACAGAATGATCTTTTATTGTCCATCTGGAAATTGATGTCTATCAGCAACAAGGGAAAAGTTTACAACAAAGGAAATGCTGGAGAGCAGAGGTATTCAATAGGAGGTCGTGAAAGTTTTGGTTGATTAGACTTTTTTTTTTATATTTCCCTCCTGTAATTTTTTCCACTAATTGAAATGTCTTTAAATCCACATTAAAATTAATTCACCACACTGTAGTCAACAGATAAATGGAGACAGAAGATGTCTTTCAGTCATCAATGCAAACATTCAGTGACACACAGGAGCTCTTTCAAACTGGGCACCGTTTCATTCACAACACCTGTCCCATCAACAAGGAATCTGAATCAGAAATACTTTAATAATCCCAGGGAGGAATTACTTTTGTTACATGACTCCATCTGTAATAGAGTGACTATAGGAACAGTTTGATATAACACAGTTTCATACAATATATATATAGTTAGGGGGTCCCTGCTCCATCTCACCATCAGTTTGGGCTGGAAAACATTAAAGACCACTGCTGTAGAGTTTTTTGAAAAACTGTCCTTGTGCATGTTGTTAATTTAATAGGAAATCGGGCACATATAGTGACCACAATCTGCTGAGCTAAAATCAATTCCTCCCCCAAACTCTGTGTATTTTATTTTACTATTTATTCCTTCATGACATAAACACATTTCTAATAATCTTTCGGCCTTTGATCCTGTTCTGCAAACCAGTTTGTTCAAGCAGAATCACACCTACTTATTCATTTCTCGTAGTAACAGTTTGTTGCTGAGTATTGTCATGGCCTCAGCTGTGGTATCCTTGTGAACTGTCTTGAAATTAATGACATCATGCAGGAAATATTCTTTGGGCCCAGCTGTTGCATAAACAGGGCGGATGTTTTGGACTCTGGTTCCCTGGTTCAAGCGGGTCTCTGCAGAGCTTCTCTTGAAGAACATTAAAACAGTTTACTGAACCTTCATGAGGAGAAGTTGCTGCATCTTAATGCTGATAAAAAAGAAGAAGCAGAGCTGGAAAATGACCCAGAGACGTCATTTCTCAACCAGTGAGTTGATTCTTTATCTTTTTAAAGCTGCAGACTTGTTCCATTTGTAAAACATGTACAGAGCAACTGGCTCCTACTCAGCCTTTAAAAAATAGACTTATAGCTTCTTCAAAGGACTGAGTAAAACGTTAAAAGTAACCACAACTTTAAAATGAATGCTTTCCTGTTTTTAACAGTGGCACTTGCATAGACTCTGTACATTCTGTTCATAGAACATCTTGTTAATTCCATGTTTTCCTCCTTGCATGAAAAAGCGAGTCAAATAGAGGGCCTTTAATAGGTTCTGTCCCTCATCTTGTGCCTCTGCAGTGGCTGCAGTGCTCCAGATGTGCATGATCGTCTGTTTGCTGCCTGCTGCCATCACCCAGACAACAAATTCCTCATCAAAGAAAGGTCGTAATTACACCATCCATTCCTCTCAGCTGGTTTGCAGTCTGCCTGGCCCGGCAGGACCACCAGGACTGCCAGGAGCTCCTGGACCCCCAGGGTCCATAGGCCCTATGGGTCCACCAGGGTTGGATGGTCCAGACGGAAAAGATGGAGAAAAGGGACAGAAAGGAGATGGAGGTAACTCACTGCAGCTTTACCCAACTTTCAGCGTTAATCTGAGTATTCAAAAATATGTTTCTTTTACTCTATGCTAGTTTTGGCTTAATAATTAGCATGCAGTTTAATAGGGTTTGATAAAATACAGACTAATACTAGATATTTTATAACAGTCACTGATAGTGTTTATCTTTCACAAAAATCCCAATAATTAATGCTATAGTGTGTGGCTGTTCACAATGTATTGAAAAACCAAATCAAATCTAAAACAGAATTCAGAAGGACCCTAATTCTTTGCCTTTAACTCCAAGTTTGCATCTGTTTCCAGTCTAAGACCACCATGTGTTGAGTTGTTAACAAGTTATATTGTGTCTTCCCTCAGGGGATCCAGGAAGAACCGGGAACCCTGGCAAGCCAGGTGTGAAAGGCCGTGAAGGCGTTATTGGCAAGGCAGGACCCCGGGGACTGAGGGGCCAACGTGGACCACCAGGTGTGGCAGGAAAAGAAGGAAAAAAAGGAGAAATGGGAGACAGCGGCCAACAAGGAGCCCCTGGTGGCTGCAACTGTGGCACTGTGGCTCGATCGGCCTTCTCTGTGGCGGTGACAAAGAGTTATCCAAAAGAACGAATGCCAATCCGTTTTAGCCGGATCCTTCTAAATGAAGGGAATCATTATAATTCCACCAGCGGGAAGTTTGTCTGTGAGATCCCCGGGGTCTATTATTTCACCTATGATATAACACTGGCCAATAAACACCTGGCAATTGGACTGGTGCATAATGGTCAGTACAAGATCAAGACATTTGATGCCAACACAGGGAACCATGATGTGGCATCCGGCTCTACTATACTCCACCTCAAAGAGTCAGATCAGGTGTGGCTGCAGATCTTCTACTCAGAGCAGAATGGACTCTTCTTTGACCCTTTCTGGACAGACAGCACCTTCACAGGGTTTCTCATTTACGCTGATCAGGAGTTTCTCAATGAGGCGGATAACAAGGCAAATTCTCAGGATGATAGTTGACGCGCTAGACCTAAATACTCCAGTTTTATTGTCTGATTTATTATAGGGAAGAAATAAGATGCTTCACAATTCTTCCAGCAGTTTTAAAAAAAATATCCTGCCACCAGGGGGTGTAACAAGTAAAGAAACTGCTGAAAATCAGAAGGACAAAAAACAAAAGGATTTGATGCTTGCAATGATCCCTTTCATTTCCCTGATATAGAGACAACTTTTAGAAAACGTTTTTCCCCTTTCAAAGACTACTCTCATGGAGGTGATTGTAAATAATTTCATTAATTAATCCAAAAATGAGGAGGAAATGCAAACAATATGTGGCTTCAGTCAAATTTATGATTCAAAGAATGGTAAGAACTCCAAACATGTTGAATACATTTTTAAATAATTTAAGTAGTAAAAATGTTTATAAAAAGCAATAAATTAATTAAAAAGGACATTTTACATATTAGATCTAATAAATTTTCCTTGTTCTGTTATTCTTTTCCACATCAGCTTTGGACCCTTGACCAAAAAGGTAAATCTAAACAAAAGACTGTGAAATTTTAGCTTGTCTTTTTTCTTAACATGTGATCAGAAAGTAAAAGTATGATCAAAGCATAGCTTAAAATTAGCTTTAGAAGCAATTATGTTAATGGGACCACTTGGTTGCTTAATGTCAAAGTCAGAGAGCAACAGAAAAGAGAAGATATTAAAAAGCATTATTGATGGAAATTGACATTCAATTCAGGATGAGTTTATTCCAGTCTGAAGTATTTAGATATAATTCAAATGAAGTGAAAGAAAGCAGAAGTAGACCCGAAAATATGCAAATTATTATTTAAAACTAAATAAGGGTTTCCCAATACAGAAATTGAACTTTGAATATACCTATATTGACCCAATACAATATAAGTATAAGTGCCATGAGCATAAATGAATCATACATACTGTTTTTGCTTATTTTATAGGGTGGAATGATAGAAAGGCATGATTGAGTGATATTTCTCAGATAGAGAACAGAAGTCAACAACATCATGCGCTTTATTTCTTATTCACCAAAGAGCTGCATGAACCTTAAACAAAGGCAGATTGAAGCAAAGTGTTTCTATGAGCTTTCTAATCTCAGAAATTAGACACAGGTATATTCCAATATATGATATCAGACCAATTCTGATATTAGTATCGGATTGGGACAGCCCTAGAAATAAGTAATGTAAACTAACATTTATGCATCCTTCAAATGTTTTTTTTTTACCTTCTCAATACATTTATCCTATGATCTGATTTACAATTTGGTTAGTTTTAGATTTGTATTACAATGTAGGAGAAATTAACATTCAAAGTTAGAAAGGAAACGTGGAATTTCACAATTTTCATTTTTACTTTACAATTTTGTAAATAATAAATATAAATAAACATATAAATTAATTAAAATATAATCATAAATATTTGTTTTTGCTTTATTTTTACTGTTGCTGTATGACAATATTAGCCCTACACACAAAACCCTCAACTTTGGGGAAATTATGGCAACTTCAATTTAACATACCATTAAATAGTTCTATTTAAAATGAATGAAAAGTTGTTGTTTTTTTTATAACATATCATTAATTAAATATGTATTTATTTTTCATTAATTCAATCAAAAAAATCCTTATAATTTAAAATACCTAATTATTATTTTGTGGTTGACTCTTAATCTAAAACTATAAAATAAGTATGTAAAAAATATAATTTAAATATACATTTCATATAATAAAACAGATTCTTATGCTTGTAGATTTATAACATGTAGACATTTTCATTTCTATATGTCTATTGAATTGCGACACTTTTTGAGCCTCCTTCCTGTAGAGTTGGAAGCATGAATTAAATAAATATTAAAATAATGGTTTAAGGATTTTATTATTAATTTGCTATGTTTATATATCTAAATACATTTTTATTTTTTTATTTTTCAATTTTTTCTAAGGTTACTACATATTTACATTTGTATTCTACCGCCTATATTGGATTTTAGCAACCTATATTAGATAGTTGTAGTTTTTATAGAGACCTGGTTAAAAGACTACAAATCCCATGTTATAGTAGGAGGAACCTAACGTGCGGCGCACGAGCCCAGCAGCAGCAGCTGGCGCAGCCGAAGAGGCTACTTTGTCAAAGCCGAGCCACCGGAGAGAAAACGGCGGCGCACATTGTGGCAGGAAAAAAAGTGTGAACTGTTTGGGGAAAACAGGTTGAACCGAAGAGCCTTCGGTGGAATTTTCTTATTGGTGGCTGTCTGATGAGCTCCCCATCGGACGTGAAGTTTTGTGTTTTCGGCGTCAGAGAGAGGTCTGTTTAAAAGTTGAGCCGCGGAGGAGTTCTCTCATTCAGGATGTCGGACTGAGACAAAGAGGGTCTGGGGGGCATTCCCGACGGAACGGTGAGAGCCACATGTATTAACTACTGCTGTGAAAAGTTTTACTTTGAAAGAAAGCCGGCATTATTGTTGAAATAAAGCTGCAGTTTTTGGTGTTACTGGAATGTTTTTCTTTGTTTTAAACCTGTGAAGAAAATTAGAGCACGATGGGACGGCATCTCGGTCTCACGCCGTGGTAATATTCTATTTACGAATTAAATTCTGTGTTTTATTTTATTTATTTTTCTGATTTAATTGATAGCTTTTAAATGGAAGATATGTTAAACGCTTTATAGAAACAATGTGACCCGCAGCGTGGCCGAGCGGACATTTAAATGAGCCATTTAAATATCCTCGCAGAGAAGATGGCCTGTGTTAGCAGAGTACTGCTGTTTAATTAGCACCAACATTGTTCTGGTTGGTTTATTTAAAAAATATATATATATACTTTAAATATATATTAATTTAGTTTTAGCATTATATTTTTCTGTAATTAAAAGATTTACAGAAAAAACATAAATTCTAGTGCTTATCTCAAGGATGTTGCCTGTAAAGCTGCATTAAAGCTGTAAATATCGCAGCTTTAATCACTTTTTGCCTTGTTTCCTGCACTTTGAGGTATCTTATCTTTGTCCCGTTTGGGATGCATCCATCTCAGCAGGTTAAACTTGATTGTGGTCGCCTCCCCTGAATGGGAAGGATGGAGAGGGAGCTGCAGTGGTGGAAAGGACAGCTGGCTTCAGACATCCATCAGTCCTTACGCAACAAGGTGAGTTAGCCTCCTATTAATTAATACATTGCTTTTATCTTTAATTGAATGTAAACAGCATTTAAAGACTTCCAAATGACAATATGATCACATGTGTAGTTTGAAATTGAAGTAAATTATTTTATTGGAGTCTGCTGCTGTTATTAATGTGGATAGATTTACTTTAAAGCGTAAGAAAATTCCTGAATACTCATCATTAATATTAGATGGACTAATAGTCATTTAGATTTTACCATTAAAATAAAATCAGCTTTGAATTATTGTGTTAATTTTAATTGACTTGTAACAGTTCTTAATTAGGCAAAATGAAGATGATTTTTAACCATAATAATGGTAATGTAGCCCATTGTTGGCGGAAACAAAAAGGTAATCTGTTTAAATCCATTGCTAGTGTAAATCCCATGGTTGAGTTCTAAAATACGGCTAAAAGCTCTGCAAGTTGTTCAAAATGAAGGATTTTGATATTTGATGATAAAGGCTGAAAACCTCACCTGTGACTCTGTTCATTTGACATGTATGCTGTTTTTTTTTTTTTTGTTAGTTTTTTCTCATGTTGGAATTAAGTGAAGTGGGATTTTCAGAATTGCACCATGCATTTAAAAAATAAGTAGTTTTTAATGGATTAGCACAGCCAGTGGTACACATGCAAATTTAATAACCGGAACAAAGACAGCCACAGACTCCTTGATAGTGACAGAGATATAATTACTGCCTTTTAGTTTGGAACAAGGAGGTTATTTTTTTGTTACACGTCTAAGTCAGCCTAGTTTTACAGGAACTTTTCATCCAAATATGTTAACTTGTTTTTTTCTATTGTTTTGATATTTTAAAATGAAAAGTTTAGACAAAAAATGACTGTATGTATGTTAGAAACATTTTCAAACAACTCATTGGGGAAAATAAATACCTGAAAGAGGAAGAGTTTCTTTTAAAGTGACACCAGTATCATGTGTGTAGGTGAAAATGAGAACACTCTTTCAGTTTTAGTATTTAGCCGACCGATTGCACAAAGAAGTTTACAATTAAACACGGGAAAATTTGTGACACATAAGTTGTAAACAGCTTAATAAAAAATTGTATGGATGTAGTGAAAATTGCAACAAAAAGTATTCAATGATTGTTTCACTCTTTTTAGGGATTAGAATTAAATAAAGTTAATTGACCTCTTTATAATCATACATTTATATTTTCTCCAATTAAAGAGCCAGGGAGAATATTCTGTATTGAAGCATGAATTGTTCTACATTATTTTTCACATGTAGCATTGTAGTTTAATCTTAATAAGGAAGGTTACATTTTCTTTTATTCCAATGCACTGTATGTGGGCTAATTAAGTGTCTGTTCACATATCAGATTGGTTGATTGTCATCATAAAATGTGTTTAAAAATCCTAAATAGACAGAATATTATATTATTTAAAAAACTCATATTTGTGTAAATCAAAAATTGTTTTATATAAGAATAAGTCCCTGAAAAAAGTATTATGAAATATTTTTTATAATATTTGCATTTAATTGAGTCTTGAAAAGCAGCCACTGTAGCATATTTAAAGCTGGTTTTGACAGAGAATGACTCAGCCAGTAATATTGTTACCAAACAATTAAGGGTATCATCCCTAATGTTGGTAAAGCTGTTTGTTTGGTGTTGATGCTTAGTAAAAAACACTTTTTTTTTCTCCCTGGCAAACACTGTATTTGTAGCTTTTTAAAAACAAATATAAAATGTCTTATCAGAGAGAGGAAAGTAAAACATTCATGCTCTGTTTCCTTTTTAATCTTAATTTAGATATAACTCTATTACTAGATTTAGTAATTAGAAATGTGTTAATTATTCCCACGGCGTGATCGTGCCTTTCAGTGTTTCACCCTAATTGAGACATTTAAAAACTTGACTGGCATTTTCAACAGATGACCCCTGTGGAGCGAAAGGCCCTATGGGATGTGAATATCAGGTGTCTATAAATTGTTTTTCATCTTGAGAAGAGTGATGGTTGTGGCATTTAGGAGTTCTAACCAGATGTTTTTCAGTCATTTGGATTCAGATTTCTCACGCTGGACATTGTCTGACTCAGAAAAAGGGAAAGAAAATCTGCATGGAGGCGGAAACTGACAGAACACCCACATTTTCTTTCCATTTACTATAATCAGAGAGCGTTACTGTCAGCCTAATGCTGGGGTTTGGTCGCCCTACATCTGTGTTTCCCACTGCATCTTAACCAACAGTCCCAGTTTATTATGGTGTACCTTGTAGTACAATACCTTTGTTGAACACGGAAGAACACACTTAGCATGACTCATATAAGAAAATCACTTTATTGTGTCCTCCTGTTTAAATCGCGGTGTGTTCAACTGAGTCAGCAGTGAGGATGCTCTGTAGAGGGTTTTTCCAGGTACAGAATACCACTCTGTTTTGCACTATATGATTCATAAATGATGATTCTGTATAATTTCCCCTTTTCTCTCGTGCATTTTTTTGTTTTCTTGTTTTAAAAAAAATATACCTTAGCAGTGATTGCATTTGTCTTGAAATGCATTTCAGGAAATCTGATAAGCTATCATGTGTTATAACCTGTTGAACCTTCTGAAGCCATTACAAATCATGTTTAAAGGGAAGAAAATAGGATGACATTAAAGGGTTCTCTGTATAGCCAGAAAAAAGCTTTTGTTAAAGGTTATGTCCAGTTAGTATTAAACCAAAAAAAAAATGGCTAGCTTTAAAGAGAACACACAAGTATGAGGAATCTAAGATTATTAAAGAAAAATCCAAGTTACCAAATGGCTAAGACAGATTTAAACTGGGTCACATTTTAAGGTTTTAGGAATTTACTGCAAAACAAGCTCACTTATGACCAAACTTATGCTTAACTTAGAGTCAATAAAATCGCTGATGCTCTTGATATAAATGCTGCAACATATCAGAGTGTTTAAAAATTTAAAGGCGAACATAAACAAACTGTCTTGATCAGCAGAGATTGTTAGATATTCTCCTAATTGTTAGATATTTACTTAACCCTCACCCCATAAAAAAAAAAAACTACAGTGTAGTATTAAAAAATGGTGGAATCATTATCAGAGCCTCACACAGCGTTCAGATCTCCTGCATGGCGCCCGCACCCCCAACGTCTCATCCAGCCCTAATGACGTTTGCTGCAGTGATAATGCCCTGATGTGGGAGATAGCAGGGCTGTGTAGCATGTGGCAAATTATCAGACATGCAAATCAGCAGGCAGCTGTGGAATCCTTAATTACGGTGCGGTTCCCCCCACAAAGGCACTTCTCTGCTCCATGCAGACCCCACCACCACCTCCCAAGCCCTCCAGACTGCAGCAGCCTCCTCCCTTCAACCATCCCCTCCTTCATCCCCCCTCCCTTCCTCCTGCTGCCCTTGCACCTCTAGACAGACAGATGGACCAGAGGCAGTGGGAGGGGAGGAGAATTTTGGGAGGATCAGTTGATATGGGAGTTAGAGGCTCTGGGGGTGGTGCTGCTGCTATAGATTGATGCAGGGAGGGGGGGCACTGTTTATTTTTGGATTCCATTGAAGTGTCAGTCGGAGCATTGCCCTGTTCTTTTTTTGGGGGGGTAGGTGTGCCCAAAAAAAAAACAGTTTGAAACTTGACTGTGTTAGCAGTTTTGCCCTCACTGCAAATGCTATTGACTGTAAACATGTTTTCCTGAGAGCTTATCTTAAAACTTGGCTACTCTCCAGCTAGCAGATATTTTTGATATAGAACAATATACCAGCTGTTTAATGAGCAAGAGTCTTTCCAACCAGCAGAACTCACTGTAGAAATGATAGGAAATTATGCCACTTCTTTGAAATTTTGCTTTAGTCAGGCAATGCACATAGAAGTATATACTTTCCTGATTGTGTACACATTGATCTACCTGATGGCATTCTCTAATCAAACCTATATTATTGTTTGTTAACTCTTATTTAAAAGGTTTTCAGCATTGTAAAAGGTAAAGGCTGATTTATACTTTGAAACTAGGCCGTCTGCCTAGGTGTCGCAGTGAATAAAGACGTCTGCGCCCCCTCCGCAGACACTCTGCTGCACCTTTCCCAAATTGTAGGTGACCGCAGACAGGAGGTCCGCTTGTTTTGTTTGTATGACCGCAATTGCGGAAAACAACTCGTGAAGTTTGACCAGCTTGAAGAGCGAGGTGCGTGAAAACGCTGGGAGCCTTTTTCCACCTGGATCCCTGCTCTTTTTCGCCCTCATGTCCCTCCGTTGTCGCACAAACTTGCCCCCGCTTCCTCACCGCCTCGGCCGTATCTGCAGGGAGTATAACCTGTCCTTAACCCAGCTTAAGCGTTTTTGGCTGCTCTATAAATGCCCATGTGCCATTTTAAAGGTTTTTGGAGTCTCAGGCAAAAAATTTTTTCTTTCTAGCTTAGTTGAAGGTGATTCAGAAAGAAACCCTAGGCTGATCTAATGCTAATGCCCAAGAGTGTCTTCTTTCCACTTTGAAACACATGCAGCTAATTGAACATGAATAGGAGATGTGTTAGGGGTGAAACCTAATCCTATCTGCTGCTGAACTCTGGCAGAGGAAGTCCCTCCCTCCCCAGGCTACACGCTCACAAACCCTAACCCATTGTTCAAAGCTGCCTTCAATGATCCAAATTAGCTTCAGCTTTCTGTAGCAGTTTCAAATTCAGCAAGGCTGAATCATTTCTTTCTAATGTTGAAACTATCTCTCTTTATGAATGTTTTCAGCATACTTAAACTCAGTCAATGGGAGATGTGAAAAGATCACTATTATCATGCATACCAATATCATCCCAACTTCCTGCCCACCCTGCTCCTATCACCCCCTGTTGTTTTTTTAACATGTCTCATCTTTCTTTTCCCCTTCCCAGGAGCTGAAGCTGCCTATCTACCGGGCCCACTCTCCTCAGATTGGAATGCGGCGCTACTTTGCAGACTTGCTGGCCATCTTAAGCAACCGATACCAGCTGTGTCCCACTGCACGTCACCTGGCCGTCTATCTGCTCGACCTGTTCATGGACCATTATGATGTTGCTGTGAAACAGCTCTACATCATCGCCCTCTCCTGTTTGCTGCTAGCCAGTAAGTTCAGGAACTGTTTTAAAAAAACTTATTAGTTTTAAATAGCTTCCTTTGTTGGAAGGAATATTGAGAATTTTGTCTTTCGTTGCCTTACAATAGTTAGTTTTATTTTGAAAATGGTATGTTATTTCATCTGGATGTAAACAGCCGCTTCAGCTGGATCTCTCAGCCTAAAGCTTCTGTGGTTTCTGCTAAAGGTGAAGCATTTCCTGAAAAAAAGGCTAATTTAAGCATCGCAGTAGAGACCCTCAGACTTCACTCTCACAGAAAGTGAGAGTAACACATTTAACACTCATTTAACATTAACAGTTAAATGTGTTAGAAATAAAAACAGTTCAATGTGATTGAAGCAAGTTTGACAACTTTAAGAATGTGCATTTGAATTAGTATTTTTTTTTCTTGTGTGGGGGTTGGGCGGTTAGAGATGGACCACTGAGATTTTTTGGTTTATGTATGTATCAAAGCATTAAATATATTTAGAATCTATGAAAGGTATTATGAGGAGAAACTTTTCTCTTGTTTATAAAGAATTGACTTGTTGTTTATATTAGGATAAGAGGTGATAATATTTGATATATGTGCCCGAAATTAGTCTTTTGCGCAGATTTTAGTAAAGCAGGGTTTTACTATTGAAGCAGAAATCTTTATAGATTGGATGGGCATTTTAATTAGTAGCAGTTTGCATGTTGAGCAAAGCTAGTATTACCTTTTGTCTATAGTGTCTATAGTGTGTATGCCTTGTAGAGTTTGTCAGCATCCCATAACTGGGAGATTTTCACCATTTACAATTGCTTTATGTTCTTTAAAAAACATAATTTTTCTCCTAAAAATGATGAACAGGGCAGTTTTGATGTAGGATCTTTATCTTCATCATCTTTATCTTTTATGATTTCCTTTGTAGCTGAGAGTAAAACCTGCTGAAGATGAAGAGGAAAAAAAGGCTTTAAAGGAGATTTTGGTCTTAGAACTGAATATATATTGGTGTTCTAACAGAAAGTTCCTCTTTTAAATCATAGTTTGCTTACAATTAGTTATGTTTTTCTTTTTTCTCTCTTCTCGATAAATCTTTTTCCAGCTATTTTTTGTGCTTTCAATTTTTCCTCTTTTGCTGTGAAATCTTGGTATTTTTTTTAGCTTTGTGTTGAAGCAGGTGCGTTAATCATTCATATCCTGCTGATGCACAGTGCAGGTTGCTTGGTGGTTATTACTGTCTCAATGTCTGTCTGGTGATTAGCAGACTGTGAGCTTTTTTCATGCATTAATGCAGCCCTTGGCATCATGGATAATTAGACTAATGATGCTGTCAGAATGGGAGTCTGGAAGAGAGCATGTTCACTTGGGAGTATGTGTGTGTGTGAGAGGGGGAACATGTGAGTTGAAACAGACTATCTTCAATCAGAAGTCACCATGTTGAGATGATAAAATAATTTCTAGAGATTATAAAATAGATTTTAGAGTCATTTTAGTTGAGTTTTTTTGTCCAGACCTGAGTGGAGTTTTGTTTAATGAATCTCTAACACATTAATTAGACTTTGTATTGAATCTTCTAATCGTAGCTTTCATTTGCTATGGCTCTCTGTTCTCCTTTGCTCCTCCAGCACTCGGGGGAATCTCTGTCATGATTGATGAAGGCTTGAAAGACCCCTTGATTCACAGTTGACTTAGGTTTTCATCTGTCTTGAGGTGCTTTGGAATCTGGCCTAGTTATTGAACAACCTGCCTGGGTCTCACTGCTCCCCTCTGAAACACTATTGTCTTTCTTTTAACTTTCCTGCCTTCTGCACTTGTTTAATTAATCTGTACCCTCTTTGTGCCTCTCAGCAGTCACTGGCTAATCCTGTTACTCTATTGTGTGTGTGTTTTTTGTGGGCACTAATGTGTGTGTGGGTTTGTGTGTTAGCAACAGATGAGTTCCTCTTCCTTTTACAGGACAGAGATTATAGTCGGATTTTTTAAAAACCTTTTAGGACCAATTGTTATTTACTGCAGGCCATTTATTTAGAGATACTGCCTAGCTTTGAGAGCGCTTTTAACCCCCCAACAAAAAAAGGGCCACTCTGGGCAGAATCCATCATCCCAGAACCACGAAGTTTCCTTTGTGTTACATTCCATGAAGTCCTGCAGTGATCACATCAGTCTTCCTGCCCAGTTTAAGTCCACAAAGTCAGAGCTTTGCATCCTGCAGCTGTTTGTCTGTATAGATGACATCATTACTGTGTTTGTCAGCCAGAACAAAAATGTTATTGTATTTTCTATTTAAGCTTGTTTTTGTTCTTTTCTGCTTATTCTGGATTAATGCTCTTGTCTGGATTTATCGCTGAATGTTATTTTTTTAGTAAAAAAAAAAAATAGATCAGCTTGATGTAAAAAGCTTGTATTAGAAAAACAACAACAAGAACAATAAAGAACAGCCTGCTGAAACCACTGAGCACATGAGGCACAGCCATGTTGACCACAGGGTGCACATACACGGATGTCGGAGCCCGGGGGTGGGGACGAGCTGTGTGCTGAGGGGCACCTGCCATATGCTCTCCGAGTCAGACCTCAAACAAAAGCCAGTCAATGCAAGCAGGCCGGCCAGCCCCTTCCCAGAGAGGGGGGAAGGGGAGCACACTCTGAGGAGTGGAGGTTATTGTGTATGTCTGCATGGAGCAGGGTTTACCATAAGACAAGCAACCAGGAGGATGTGGTCACCATGACAACTAAATTATTTTCTTTCTAATGGTATATATATATATATATATATATATATATATATATATATATATATATATATATATATATACCAACACGAAAAACAAACAAACAAACAAATGGCTTTTTAAAGCCAGGCTTCCAGTTGCATTTTCGTTTTCTGCTGCCTGCACCATTTCATCCATGCTTCTCTCACCTTGTCAGGGTTGGGCACAGAGTTGTCCCGGGACAGAACTCTCTGTAAAACCAACCCCACATTCCCCGGGGGCTAGGAAGTGAACAGAGCAGCACTTCAAAGCTAGTTTGGCTGCTGATGTTAAACAGGGTGAATTGAGGCAGAGGGGGTGGGAGAGGTGGTGAAACATGTTAGAACTTCACCACCCAACAGGGTGCCCTGAAATGCAGAATAACAGGGATATCACTTCTTTCCTCATTCCTTTCTCAAAGTCAAACCAATCACATGCAGGTCTCTTGCATTTAAGAAACCCTTGAATGAAATACAGACTAGTTTTAAAGGTAAACACTGAAGGAAAGCAGAAAACTAAATGCCTCTGCCAAATGAGAATCGGGTGCTTGCGTCTCATTGAATCCCACCCAAAACTCTTGACACGCATATGCATAGAACAGGGTTTCTGCAATTCTCTATGTTCACCCAAGCATTCAGATTTTTGGGTCAGAGGTTAGCTTGAGACTACATTGTCAGAGTCCCTGGGTCCTGGGGCAGCAACACAGAGATTAAGTGATGGAGCTGTGACCAACTTCTTGCTCCCAGTGACACATAAAGGATGGATCAGGAGAAGAAGTCTCTTCATGGCCGTCAGTTCAAATAAAAAAATAGAAAACAAACAGATGGAATAATTAAGAATACTTTAGGAAGTTAACGTCAACCTCTGCATTTGCAAAAAAGTAAATAAATGATAGGAAATAGATTAAACATTCTAGCTATATTAATGTTTCAACTTATCTCTAAATTTTGTAATGAAATAAAAATTGATGCTGTGTTTAAGTTTTTCCCATTTAGTACCTTTATGCCCCATAAAAAAACAAAAGGTAAATGACTTAATAGTTCCCTGACTATCTTCTTTTATATATAATAAGCTTAAAGATGTTATATTTACCATTAGTTTTATCTTAGACGCTCAGGAAATATTTATTTGATGTATTTTTTAAGCCTGGACACTTTCGCACATGAGCTATTTGGTTGAATTTAAACGGACCAGAGTTTGTTTTCTTGAATTGTTTGTTTTGTTTAGTGAGAGCTAGCTTGCAAATCAACTCAGCTGCAGTTCACTTGCTGCTGGAATGCAAACCAAGAAGAGGAAGCGAACCAGCTGCAAATATCCAGTGTGCAGAGTAACATGCTGGCCATCTCTTATTGGGTTTTTTTGTAAAAAAAAAAAAAGCAAGTATTTTAGAACATGAAAGTAGAGCTGGAGACCTCAAGACGGCATTAATGTGCTGTTGCGTCATGGCTTGTTTTGGTTGTAAACAAGCTTGCTAAGCAGGGTGGTTTTCTTCTTCCTCTACATGCCTACCTCAAACGTCTGCTTGTTTCCATCAGTTCAGTCACGAACAAGGAGTTGCTCTAACAGTGTAAAGATTTTTCATGTAGTTTTGTTCATGTGATATTAAATAAAACCAAATAAAGGACAGAACATTTTCACCAATTGATGAACCGGGTTTTCCCGACTATCCTGATATATAAACACTTTGAGTTGATTATTTTGTATCACAGAATCTCCGCTGTCTGAGAATACGTTCCTCAGTTTTACCATCAAACCCTTATCAGTTCCAGCCTATTTCCACCTTGACCCTTTTCCCAAACAGCACACCTGGGACAAGCCTCTGCATCCTGGTCTCACCTCTTGCTAACCCTTGACCTCTTAGCTCTGTCTGTTGACTCGCCATCCCCATCATCTGTAGCTGCTGTGAGAAATGATAGATTGCTTGTGTTGGCTGCGTATGGAGGGGCAGCTTCTGGAGATAAAAAACGAAGCTTGCTTTTTCCCTTTGCACTACTCATCTGTCTCTTCTTGCTTGCTGAGATGAGATAGGATCAGTTTGCTTCTTTTTTTTCCAGGTGAGCTGAACTCAGAAGAGAGGAATGCACCATCTAGCTCAGCCAAGACAAAACTGATAGGAGCTCTTGTGGTTTAGGTTTGGTGTAAAAGAGCAACAGAGGATCAAGTACATGCACAAAGTCCAGTTTGATAGATCTTGTAATGGTTAATATAAAAGGCATGACTCTTTACTGAGGTTAAATCTAACCTGTGTCTATTTAGCCTGTATTTAAATAAAACAATAGATTTATCTCTGTTTGTAAAATTTAGTTTGAATGTTCCCCAGGTTTAAATGCAGATGGTGAATATCTCCAGTGTGAGATCAGTAAAGTTAAACTCTTATTATAAAGTTCAATTATTGTTATTATTAAATTAAAATAGTAACATTTACAGATGGTTTCATGGTGGTTTGGATGTTAGCACTGTCACCTCACAGCAAGATTAAGCACTGAGTGTTACTAATGTTTTGTTTTTTACTCTGAGGGTCTTTCCTGATTACACGCAGCCTGTTTCCGAGGGTCCCCAACAAGATAAAGCTGCTTTAAAATGCTTAAAAAAAATTATGATTTCAAAGTAGAAAGGTTTGGTAAAAAAATGCCTCTAATGTGTTTATTTCCAGCAGCATAATATCATTTAGATTTGATAGAAATCTCTGAGTTGGATGTTTGCTTTAGCAGTTGGTTGTAAAACTGCAAATTAAACTTTTTTCCACAGAACACCTACAAGGTCCCAAGTGTTTCCTGTGTGAGATTTCAAAACATCAACAATCAGCTTTCACATAAAACATGGTCTTCTCTAAATCGTTTGGTTTTGGGTTGGTTTGTTTTCAATTGTACCGAGACTTTTTATCTGATAGCAAGAAAATAAAAACTGACATTAGAAGGTTTGTGGATTTTAGATATCCTGTTTATTAAACACATATTCAAGTTAAAAGCAGGTTATGGTATTTTTGTTCTCATGTTGCAAACTTCGCAACTTTCCCTTACACCGAATCTCCAGCGGGTGACCTCTGTTCTCTGGCAGAGGTTGTTATATACTCAGCTGTCGTTCTTTTGCAGCCAGCTGAAATCATTTGCTTTTTCGCCTTCTTTTTTTAAGATGCGTTCTCATCAGTAATTCTGTTGGTGGCTCATCCACAACTGTGGCGAACACTGAAGGGAACTGGTTGGATTATGTCTCAACTTCAAAGACCCTGGCTCTATGGGTTGTTTCTGGGGGGATGGCTTTTTATGGCTGTTTTTGTGGACATCTAGCGGCATGCATAGCACTGATCTTGAGGATACAAGGGTGAGAGAATGTAGCAAGTGTGCAGTGAGACGTGGAACGAGTCATGGTGGCTGTAAACGGCTGTGTTTCTTATTGTGCTTCCTGTTCTGCAGTAGAAACACTAATTACACATTACTCCCACCTCCCTGCTCTTCGGGCTGCAGCTCCCTGCCTTCTACACGTCCTAGCCTCCTGCCCTGTTTAATGATAGGTCACAACACTGGTGATAAAACTTACGCCGGGCAGCAAGATGCTCCTCTAGACGTGGGGATAAAGGGATCAATGGGTTCTTCAGTATGTCAGGCAACGGCTCAGAGTGTTTCCTTTGACTCTAACTCAGTAATGCCAATAAACACTCCTATCTTTAATGTTTGGTTGCCATGGTTTTAGATCAGAAGATTAACTCCACTGAGGCTTTTTGTTGTTCTCAGCTTGAAACGTGACATTTTTATCCTTAGAGGGCGTCTTAAACAGTCTCTCTCTGATATGTCCCTGCAGTGGTGCATAAGCAGCTTGTTTCATTGAGTGTGGCAGATGCATAAATCTGCTGTTGTAATCAGCAGCAACCTAAACAGTGTTGGTCAGAACTTGGAAATCTCTTTTTAAAATGCTTTCTGGAACAGTTAGTGTTGTTTTTAATTTTAAAATTTAGAAAAGTTTATGTACTACTGATTTATTCTATATTTCCCTCATACCAGCACTGATTAAGCCTTTATATTTAAGGAGCTCCTAAGTCTAATTTAAAGTCCTCTCTGGAAGCTGTGTCTAGTTTTAATGTGTGGCTGTATCAGAGTAACCTGACACCCTCCTCGCCCTCATTCCTAATTTTTGGAGAGGCGGCCTCTTGGAGCCTTGGATTAAAGGCAGGAACAACCCTCTTCATTGGCCACATGGACCCCTGAGGCCCCGGGGCTGTTGCTATGGAAAAAAAGTAGCTCTTAAAATTGAGAGGGAGCTAATCACAGCTACATAGTTCTTGACTGTGAGTTTCTGGATGAAATTTTAGCTCTACTTCCTGGATATAACCAGGTTCTCTAAGTCATTTACTCTGTTGGATGTTTTTTAGGAGTTGAAAGCTTAGGTCCTTATTTTTAATCTAACAGTATCACTGTTTTCAATCCTTCATCAATTTTTATGCTATTATAGTGATTATTGCTGCAAAAATTGATGCAGCTATATAGTACTCTCACTAACAGTGTGTGTTATTAATACTGTAAAATATTTTAAAATGAAATATTTGCATGCAAATCAGATAAACTCTTAGTGTAGTTGGCATAGCTGCTGTTCTCTAAGAAACTCAACCTCAAAGAGAGCCTAGTTGGCATTGTAAGAATATTAACATCACCTTTTACCATGTTGATATCATGCAATTTTCAAAAAATTAGGTTAGCCATTAGTAATAATAAATTAAAAAAACTGAATTTAGAAAAAAAGAAAATATAGTTATTAAAAAAAACATGAACACAATCCACACACCCACCCTTACGCCTGGTTTCAGTATTCCATTGGGGACTTTCCATTGACTTCCATTCATTTGTTGGCAAGTTTTACAGCCTAACCCTGACCCTAAACCTGACCATTATGGCTTCATACCTAAAGCTAGTCCTAACCTAAACTGTGTTCAATGTTCAGTAGGACAACTGCACCTGTTGACAGATATGTTTGTTCACTGTTAATGAGCAAGGTACTTACATTTGTCAGGGACGTTTTTTTTTTTTTTTTTTTTTACTTTTTGTAGAATATTTTTTTAAATAGAAATTCAAACACAATATTTTATTTGACTAAATTATCATTCAGTAAACTTGTATTTATTATTACCTGTGTGAATTTAAAATGTTTTTTAATGGGGGGATGCAAGCATAACATCTATATATGTGTATATATGTGTGTATGTTTGTTTATTTATATATATATATATATATATATATATATATATATATATATATATATATATATATACATATATATAAATAAAATTATTTTATGGTTTATAATAATTTTTTATTTTCCGGTAATCCTCCATGGCATTTAATGAGATGAACTACCTGTTGTTAAATTACATACTTTTGTGTTTATCTTGACTTTTTCTTTTTTTTTTTTTTTTTTCTAGGTAAGTTTGAGGAGAAGGAAGACCGGGTCCCTAAACTAGAGCAGCTGAACTCTCTCGGCTTCATGTGCAGCCTGAACCTGGTTCTTAACAAGAAGGATCTGATCAAAATGGAGCTCCTGCTGCTGGAGACCTTCGGCTGGAACCTGTGTTTGCCCACACCTGCCCACTTTATCGACTACTACCTCCATGCCGCTGTGCAGGAGGGCGACCTCTACAACGGCTGGCCGCTGTCCTCCCTGTCCAAGACTAAGGCTTTTATGGACAAATACACTCACTACTTCCTGGAGGTTTCACTGCAGGGTGAGTTTCAGAGGAAAGGATGTAAATAACTGAGACTTCCAGCTAGTAAAGACTGAACAATAAGATTTTTTTTCTTTTTGTAGATCACGCCTTCCTGAATTTTAGACCCTCTCAGGTCGCTGCTGCTTGCGTTGCAGCATCCCGCGTTTGCCTTCAAATTTCCCCTAGCTGGACAACTGCTCTTCATCTACTAACAGGGTACTCCTGGGACCACCTGACCCCATGCATCGAGCTAATGCTGCTGTAAGAGATGCACAAACACACACAAGTAAAAGAAAATCAGTAGGTAGGGCTTAAAGACTAGAATATAGATTTTCAGGCCAGGTCGGGCCTTGATGTCACGCAGGTCGGTCGGATGCGGCTTGGTTCTGAGATTCCTTTTTTTTCCACCAGCTTAGTTAATTTTGTTTTAGTGGCTGCAAACTGCTGCTACACTTATAAATTAACCAGTAAGATCCACATATGATGATGTAACAGCATATAGAGACAGATACAGTTTGTTTTCATAATGTTTTACATTTTCTCTTGTTAATTGTTTTAAAGTTAGCCTTTCCATGACCATAGCTGCATTATTTCTTGGTCTATTTTCTATAACAAAGACTGTCTATATGGAGGAGAGAGTCAGATATTTTAAGTTCAGCAAGATTGTAAGTTGCCAAAATTGTTTTAAACTAGTACTCATCCATTTGAGTTTATGTAAAGCTGATATTTGAAACAAATGTCTGATAAACTTTCTTTGAAAAATTGCTCAAGATTAGTTCATGTTAGATCTGAGGTTGCCAAAATAACCAATACCTTGACATAATCGATTAAGACAAACTATATTTTCTAAAGATTCTCCTTTTCATTAAAACTAAGGTCAGCTTCACCTGACCATAATGGCGCTGGCAGTTATAAAGAATGCATAAATTTTTGAGGATACCGCCTGCTGATGAGTTGATGAGGGCAAAAATATTATATATTATAATAAGTTACATAAAATTGCTATTGTTACTATTTTCCATTAAAGCCTGGGGAAGTCCCCTCACCTCCTATTCCCTCAAATTGGTTTGGCCACCAACAGCTTCTTTAAAGTTTATTATTGACGTGGATAAAAGAAATGAGGCTGTGCTGCAGGTAGAGACAGGAAAATCCTGGGCTTGAATTTCTCCCTCAGCAGCGGCTCAATCACTTTCATGTAGAAAAAGTTTCCCGTTCTCACCTGCAAACAGCCCTCTCTCTGTGCAGGCTGTCATCAGGGTTTGTTAGTGCTGTAATGACTAAGAAACTCAGCAGTTTCTGTCATGGACCTGTTGGGTATTTTTGCCAGATGAAGTTATAATTAGGAGTGATTCAATAGGTGTTGTTAAAGGGCTGCACTGTTTCCAATTTGCTCTAGACTGATGTGAACTGCTGTGAACTACCAGGGGCGTTCACAGCTTTACCCACAGGATCTGGGCTGAATGCTAGCGGAATGAAAAGATCCTGCTGTAGAACCCCAACTGCTTAAGAGACGTTTTAACATTCACATTTTTGTGCTCAATATATAATTAGGGTTAGTTGCGACTGGAGCAGGTATGGAAAAGCCAAAAGTGCCATGAATTTAGTACATTAAAAAGCTGCAATATTTCTATTTGTAAGTGTAAACATTTCAGCTGTACTTATGATGCATGCAAACAAATTTATCCTAATTAAATAATACATAATTTTGTTTAATTATTAGATCCACATTTCTACATTATGGCTCAGTAATCAATTAATCTCTTGCTTTACATATCAAAATCTTTATTGCTACTTGAAAGTTAGTCATTATGGTTTATATTTTTAGGGTTAACTGCAGCTGACGTTTATTTGTTCTCATGTAAGCAGGCAAAAAGAGTACTTAAAATTGTCAATGGGGCCCATATCCTGGCAGTAAAGGTTGTCAGTGTGACCTTTCAGGGATGGCCAAAAAAACCAGCAAACCTCTTTATTGACAAATCAAAGACAAAAGAGGGGTTTGGAGTAATGTTCTCTATAAGGGAAATAATCAAGAAAAAAATTAAATGCTGAGTGGTGTGGCGTTCTCCCCAGCGTATTTCAGCTTAGTAGTCCTCTATTTTTAAAACTGTCCCTGCTACGCTGGAATTAAGGCTGCTAAACTAATTTTATGAGCATATCAGCCCTTTGACTGACTTCTGACCCCCTCCCCTGTGCTCTGTCCAGCACGTTTTACCACAAACCCTGGTTACACTGACATTTTAAAAATTATACTTAACCCATTTAGGCCTAAAACGCCTGGAAAAAACACCTTAAAAACCTATGGCCGATTTTAAAAAATACCCCTAAAACCTGAAGTTTTTCTGTAAATTCAGCAACTGTGTCAACGCCTAAATTATTGATATCTCAGCTTCTGTAGCAGATAGAACTCAAAATATATTTTATCTTTGAAATTCTTCCAAAAAAAAAATGTGAAAAGCAGTAATCAAAAAAAAAAAAATTCAACCTTTTATTTTTTCCATATGTGATCATGTCTTCATTGAGAATGTGCAATATAAAACGTTTTCAAAATAAAGAACAAACATTACATAAATAACTATCTGATGATTACTTATTAACAGTATTATTATGCATAATAATGCATATGTCTGTGTTATAAATTGCATACAACCTACCTCCAGATGGCCACAAATCTGTCCCGGGACATATTTTGGGGGAACTGCGTCCTGAAGAGAGGTTTACATACACAGCCCAATAAATGTCTTCATCTCCGTCACAGTCACGGGTGACCACTTTGCCATCTTTGCTCTTGTTGGAGTTTGGTTTGTTTGGTCACTGTACCTATTCGTCTCGGTAACTAGATGCATCCAAAGTTCTTCATTAAAAATATGCTCAAATGCCTGCAGCGGTGTGGCGTCTGCAGGCAAATCAACTTTCACTCCAGGTGTGCGGTTGAAAACACTCCGTGCATTGCGGTGGTAGTTCGATTGGTTCAGCGCGTTCAAAGTCATCATTTTCATCTATACCGTCATCAAAGCCGACACACTCCTCAAAATCACTGCCTTCCGACAACTCTTCTCTGTCAAACTCCTCCATGTTTGCTTGAAAAAAACTTCTTTCTTCTTGCTTGACTTATATGCTCTCCCGGCGTCAATGGTAGAATGACGCAACAGCACCCCCGGCTTGAATGGTAGAAATGCGGTAATGCTTTCCCGGCCTAAATGGGTTAAATAAGGCCGATACATTGACTTTTGACCATAAGACAGACGTACGCTTAAACCAGATCCATGTAACCCTGTATTTATTTAATTGTTGTTTAGTTTTTTTGTTTTTATTTCTGTCAGTTTCATTTCTTTATGGCATGATAACTCGACTAAGATTGTTTGTTGACCGATGTTTTCATGGATTCAATTTTGATTTCAGGTCATTTCAGCGTGTTCTAATGCTTTAAATTTAAACCCTTATTATGTAGCTCTGGCTGAATATTTAGGACCATAGTCCTGTTGAAGGGGAAATTTGCCATAATGTCAAGTATTTTCCAAGATTGTTATGATTTTAGTTCAATTCATCTTCATATCATCTCTTTACTGTTAATCCTGGAGAAACAACAAGTCCTGGATTTTCTCTTGGTTTCTTTCAACAATAGTTTTCCTCCTCCCTTGAAAATTTTTGCTCTTTCAAATGCATTGCACAGTGGGCCTCTTGGCTGCAGTTTCTGGCTGGCCCATCAGTTTAGGTGGATAGAAAATATCTTGGTACTACAACAGGTCTGCCCAAGCTGCTCTTTGCATTATTAGATGCTGAATTAGATGTTGCTTTGTCAGATATTTTTATATAAAACACAATATTCTCCTATTCGATGTGGTCTGATGGCTGTTTGGTGCATTATATTAAATGTAATGCCAGTTTTCAGTTTTCCATTTGGAAAATAAATATCTTTGATCATTTTGCCTCTTATACACAATCATACGCTGCTGTGTGTTTGTTAGTATACTGCTCTATAAAATGACAAAATGACTTTCTTCATGGAAACAGCGTCACTGACAAATTTTTCCCTGTTTCTTGTGCTAATGACAGGGCCCATGACAACGATGTGAAGGAGGCCAATAAAACCAAATCCACCCCTCCCCACCGGCCTTCCTCTCTGCAGTCACAACCTCCGACTTCTCACCTCTCTCCAATATCTGCCATCCAGAGACCCGCCTCGTCTTCGTCTTCCTCCTCCACCTCCTCCACGCCACAGTTGCTTTTCCAGCCAGACAGCTTCTCGCACCTCTCTCAGCATTCCCCATCTCTGTCCCAGCTCCAAGCACTAGCTGACTCTCAGGCTTTGGGCTCAGTGGTAAACATGTCTCAGGACTTCCTTCAGAGCCACAGGATGGGGCTCCTAGCTGGGCCCCCATCCATCACTGCTGGGGGAGCTTTCCCCTCCTACCCAAGCCTAACCGCTGGTCTTCAGCCTGGGGCCCGTGCTCTGCCTCTTCAGAGCCCCATATCTGTGCAGATGGCCCTCGCTGCAGAGCCACGGCACTGTCTGAGCATGGCTTACAGCGGGGGCTACCTCGGGGCTCATCACACGTTCACAGCCGGCTGCTTTGACAGGTGACGCCAGGAGACGGAGAGGGAGCACAAACCCATACGGGAGTCCCCCAGAATGCTTCCGTCCCACTTTCCCACCCCGAAATATCCATTTACAGACCTCCTCTCCCTCTCCGTCAGCACAGCAACACCTCCAGCCACCCCAGCTTCCCCGCCGCTCTCCCACAGACGCCTAAAACGTAAGCAGAGGGCCAAAGGCAAGACAGACCCAGTGGAAGTCATCACGCTGACATGACGAACGCTCCGCTGCCTCGAGTGGAACCCTGAGGTGCTGCAGAAATCTTTCCACCATATTCTGAACTGGCTTTATACATGTGTGTTATTATAAGACTGTCATCACTGTGAATGAGATGAAAGCAGCAGTGTGATCAAACACCCACCTCATTCAGTGTCTGCTCTCAGTTGTGCATGATAGCAGAGCCAATTTTAGAAGTGCACAGAACACAACGTATCTGTGGTGAATGCGTCTTGCTGCTCAATGTTTTTATTTTTCTTCTAATCCCAAAAATGTAACATTTTATAAGAAATCTGGCTAATTATATTTTTATGTAAGCTGACATTTGACTAAAGATATCCCGAAGTAAATGGAGGCATAAAATGGTTGTAAATGCCTTTGAAGATATTTTTATTCCTCTCTCATAAATCAGCTAACATTTGATGTAAAGAGCTGAAAGGCTTCTCTCATACTTCCCACCAACATAAGACCTCAGAGGAGACCAAGAACTTGTTGTTCTGTGCACAGCAGGTGACATGGATTGGCTCGAAAAGCCCTGCTGTTTTCACTCTTTCTCATTCTCTCATTCTCCCAAAGTTGAGCCTTCACACATGCAGGTTTAAATGTGGCTCTCCTGCAAGCTTTCCTCATACCGAAGTTTTCATTTCTTTAACACAAATTGATGTGACTGGACCAGCCTGGCGATGATGATGATTATGTGGAGGTTTGTTGTATTGTACATATGAAATGCTGCTGCCTTCTTAAGAACTGTTGGTTCTGTCTGTGTTTATGATGTTTACATGAACCACTATCAGGGACTTTATCAAGATTACTTGAATATGATGCCATTGAAACATTGTTATAGCTTTTATTTATGACTTTTTTTATTCTCTTGTTTTGTTTGGTGTAGTTTAGCTTTTTAAAACCAACGTAGAAATCCAACATTTAATAAACGAGTGTAGTTTTCTTTTTCTGTATGTTCAGGCTCAGGTTTTAAGGCTGAAGCTGCCTTTTTTTAATCGTCTCTCCTTTTTGGGCTTTAAAGTGGGTGCTACTGTAGCATCTACCCCCCCACCCCTTTATCACTGGATTATATTACTTGTTTCTGACTCACTAAATGCGTTAGCTGCATAAAGGGAAAGGAAAAAGTTTTGTAGCGTCTGGTTTCACATTTAAACATCTGCAGGCAGTCATCTGTAATTGCTTCCCAAATTTGTAAAGCTGCAATCCTCCATCTTCCACTTCCTGTTGAAGCGTAAACACATTCCTAGCTTCCCAGAGTTGATCTCAAAGGTTGACCACCGGTCACCACGCTGGAACTTCACGTGTTTTAGGGCTCTATTTGGTCTAAATTAGGACTTCAGTTGTGAATTATTTTCTCAAAGAATCATGAAATATAATATACTGGAAATTGAACCTAAATAATAATTACCGGTACCTGTAGAAATATGAATTAAAAGATAGTTATAGATAATTTCAAAACAACTTTTAAAGTTTAAAAAGACAGGAATGTTCAATTTTTGATTCTGTTGTGCTAATGACAGCTAGCCTTTTCTGTTACTGTACAAACCCTGAGGAAACGGTACCAACTTCATAGGCAAATTGAAATAACTGTAAAATGTTGACATATTGTTGACAATTAATGTTAAATTTGACTTTTCTTGAAGTGAGGCTTCCTGAATTTCCTACTGAACATTGTTTCCCCCACAGATTGTGAAGATATGTGTTGTTGAAATGACCTGAATTAGCTAAATCGGCGTCCGTCTTACTAGCTGCTAGCTTTTCACCAGTGTCTTTTTTTAAGTAACAGCACTATGATTTAGCAAATCAACATGAGCTCTTCCTTCATAAGAAGCGGAAGTGACTTGATAAACACTAAACTAATAAATCAATTCAGGTGTGTGTATAATACAAATGGTTAAACATTCATTAAAAACATAAAGTAACATTTATTTGGCACAAGGTGAAGCAATCAGACCCGTTTGTTTCCATAAACACTTATTCAGGGTGAAAAGGCAGCAGATAGAACCACATTGCATTTTGTTTTCTGATCAAAAAGTCAAAATCCCTTCTCTTACTAAGGGAATGGTTGCTGATAACTTCCTAGAAACTCTTTACATATCTTAATTTATTATGTCTTCTACTAATATGGGTGGAAAAGTAAACATTTCAATTAAAATCCAGCAAATCTGGATGCTAATTGAACTATTTCAGTTTACTTTGGAGGATTGCTGATTGCTTGTTTTGGAGGCTCTAAAAGTTAGGGAAAAAAACAAAGAATCAAACTATCTGAATATTTAATGTTTTGGCTTTAAAGGTAAATACACAGTTTGTTGTAGACACAGCTTTACATGGATTTCTGCAAGTTGAAGCTCCTGAAACATTCAGTAGCTGAAACAACCTGCTTCAGTTGGTGTTTATTCCAATTTACTGGAAAGCTATTTTTTTTCTGTCTTAAATGAATTCAACTCTGTTCTTTGTTTTCTTCTTCGTGTACCATTTTGTTATATTTTATACATTCCATATATTTGAACTATGGTTTAATTTTATTATTTCTGCTGTTGATGTAAACTAGATTAGTAGTTAGTTTTGTTTGCAACTTGTCATTGAGGTGTCAAAAGGTGCAATAAGTTGTCTTTGGGTTTTTGCAGACCACAGCCATCACTGACTGATGCGTACCACTGGTTCAACGCTATTAACTTATTTTGTTTCTAATTAAATGTGTCATTTAACTTGATCTCCACTATAGGGTTCTGAACAGTTAACGTGTTGCATATTGCAGCTACATGCTAAGAGTGATAAATATTACGTAATACTCTGAGCTTTGACTGTTTAAATGTTTTTTGTTACCTGTCTTGACCATGAAAAGTGCTCAAGTCACTCACCTCACAAGACAACGTGTGTTCTTTGTAACAGTGATGAAATGACACCACAGACATTTATTTTTTTATTTCTTTATAACAACTTGTAGTCTTGGTTTATCTGACACTGAATGATGAAACATTTTTATTATTGTGCCACAGTGAAATAAACCCACATTTGTGTTGATTTTTGAGATGTGTTTCCTATCTCTTGAATAATTTCATCAAAATGACTGTAATGTTCATGAAAATTAGGATTTTAATGTGAAGTTAAATCAAATCTTGCTATTTCTGTAGTATCTAAGCGTTTATAATGCCTCTCTAGTGAAGATGTGTATAAATCCGTAACATTGAAATAAGAATTTACTTCCATTAGTCTATTCTCACACTGTAAAAATAAAGGGAAATCACAGTACCTAAACATAAAGAACAATCTGTGATTGTTAGTAGATAAACCTTTTGTGATTTGGACAGCATTTATTCATTTATTCTTCTGTCTGGTGAACAATTTTTTCGACCTTATGTTTTATAAAACATTTTTTCATTTAATTCAATTCAGAAATGCTTCATTGACCCCAAAGGGAAATAAAAATTTGTAGAAACTGGGTTAATTTTAACAAGTTATTGTAGATGTTGATAGCTGTAGCCAGAAAGGATCTTCTGTGGTGCTCTATCTTGGACTGCATCTCTGCCACTAACAGCTGCTGAGTCATCCAAGTATTTTTTGAGATGAAAGGACTCTGTCTTTTACTGGAATCTGTCTTTTACTGGAAGTCTGAGGTGCACAGAGTTAAAAAGTAATGGTGAGAGAACCGTTCCCTGTGGTGTTTCTGTGCTTCTGACTACCTCATTAGACAGCTGACCTTTCACTCTCAAAAACTTGTCTGTGTATCAGGTAATGGATCTTGGCCTCCACCTGAGTCTTCTGTTTTCTTCTGAAAGAACTAAGACTAAAGGAGAAATCAAGAATTCAATTCTAAAAGTGTTTTTTGCCTTGTCGAAAACACTCGCCCTCTCTACTTTAAAAAGAAAATGCACATGCACAACGCTGTACCCCCTTCCAAGAGGGAACACCTATTAAACGCGTGCAAGAGCATGCAGAGCCCATTTTATAATGTACTAACTGCCCAATTGAAAAGTTGATGCTTGCATCACACATACAAGCTTACTTACCAAAAGAGGATTTGCTATTTTTCAACTATGTCAGACTCTCCACCGGTAAGTGAAAAATTTGGGACGAGGATTAAGTACGGCCTTATGTAAACATATCACCAGAATGATTGACAATTATGAGGACCACTTATCTTGATGATCCACCCGGAAAAAGAACATCCTCCACTATACCTTTAATATTCATTTCATTGATTCTGGAAAATTGAATATAACAAGATTATGGTGGATAAAATGCTTATTTTTTTACTTTTTGTCAAAAGTAAATTTTGTATTACTCATTAGTATTTATTGCCATTCAAAGTGGTTAAATTAAGGAGCCATATATCACCTGTACATAATTAGAGCATCATTACTAAGCATTTCGAAAGAGGTTTTCCCTGTTTAAACCTCAGACATTCAGGATGGGGTGCTTCTGATTGTTGAAGTAAGAGTTAAAGCCATGGTGACATATTAAGAGCTGTTTAAGGCCTTCAGAATGAGATTGCAGCTTTAAAGAAACTAGGAAAAAGAGCAGGACTCATTTTTTCTTTCAACTATAATTCAATTATTTGGAAACCAGAACATATGAGAAATGTTTGTTCCAAATCAAATAAGACATCCCAGGAAAGGAACAACTATAAGGCTCTCTAACTGAGAACCTTTGAGATCAGTCATCAGACAGATTTTCAGTGGAGGAAAGGTAAATATGGGTCTTCATCCAGCCTGCTGACTAATGGCGTAGAAATAAACCAATGGGCCATATTTTACCCCATAATTATAAAAAGTTAGGATTGGATCAGAGCCAGTTGTTTCCTTCACCATTGATAAGTGAAATGATTAATTCCTGAGATGTATTCATGCCCAGACTTCTAACAAAGTCATCATTCAGCCTCTAATCTGCTTCATCTTTACTTCGCCTCCATAGACCAGTCAACACTTACTGTGTTTCTATGCTTTGCCCACTCAGTGACGAGACACACTGTTACACATGAGACATTATGCTCTGATACAATGCTAGCCTTACTGCCTTCATCTCACACTTTACACTAAATGAAACCATTGAGCTTTACAACACAACAGAGTACAGTGGGGAATCCTCGTGATAAGGAATTTTTAATGATTAGGTAAAGAATGATTACATTTAAAACCAGAACAGTAATAAAAATGTGTGTATATATATATATATATATATATATATATATATATATATATATATATTTATATATTTTTTTTTTTTTTTTTTTTTTTTTTTTTTTTCACAGATCGTATTCGAATGCCAATTCTCTAAACCTCCCAATGGTTTGGGGGTTAGCTAGGATGTTGTGTCACATTAAGAATTTCTCATCTGCTGTAGGTGGTTGTTGTCTTTTCACACCACACTCTTTGAAGTCTCTTAAACATATTTTATATGACTGTATCTTGCAACCGATAGCTTGCAACAAACCACTTAAGGAGCCTTTAGGTCTGCAAGGAAAACACCATCTGTGGGTTGGAAAATCACCACTACTGAAAATGCAGAACAAGCACGTCATGATGGTGGCAGCATCATGCTGAGTGGATGGTTTACTTTAGACTTGTACAGCACCAGACTGGCTTAAATCCCACTTGGAAGACAATGTCTTTCTTAAGTCTGCAGAAACCACAATAATCACATGTGGCATTCTCCAAGGATTCATTTAAGTGCCCCTCTTATTCAAAATCGACTTGCTCCCCCTAACTCAGATCCTAATAAATAAATAATTTTATTTATGTAGACAACACACAGCCTTACAGAACAATGTCACCAGGTTACTATTGATTGATTAATTGACTTTGTTGATCTCACAGTGGAGAAATTCAGTCGTTACATCGGCTCAAATAGTCAAAGGAAAATAAGACACTAAAGGAGGAAAAAAATTGCATGGGATATATACAGTATATACAGTACTTCCACATATGACAGCTTTTTTTTTTTTATAGTAGGATCACTATACAAGGTTATTGCACAGATGTGTTTACATAGGTATTTATATAAATGCATCTTTAGAATGAAGCCAATTAAACTCTGGGTAAAGGCATATAGAAAGCAATTGATGAATGTGTAAAAATGTTCTTCAGCTGAATCAAAACAACACAGAACATTTTTTAAAAGTTAGCACACAGCTTAAGTTAATACAACTAAAAAAACACCAATCAGGTTTGAAATCGAGGTGTCATGATGGACTCAGGTGTGAACCTTCGTAGGCACATAAATACAGTAACAAAATTGGCCTTCTATCATCTAAGGAACATTTACAGGTTTAAATTACTAATGTGCATCATAAACATTATTACTTTAAGTTTGTATTTCATCTTCAAGTTTGTATTTCAACTTACATTTTTACCTAGAATTGTCTTATCATTTCAATATTTCATATTTATGCTCTTTACTTATTTCTATCAATTAATTATTCAATCATCTCCATGCCACTACAATGTACTGTTTTCTGTGTTTTCCTCTGTTTGTTATGGTCAGCTCTTTGAATTATCTTGCTACTGAAATGTGCTGTCTGAATAAAAGACAGTGAAGCAGCTCAGAGTTGATAGTAGGATTGATATAATTAAAAACAGGGAAATCCTGGAAGAAAGCCAGATAGTTTAGAACACGTTTTTGAAACTGATATTTTCAGATGCTTCTTTCTCAATCTGACTGAGGTTGAGTTTTATGTATTTTCCTTAGAAGAATCTTTGGGTGAAAAAGCTGGCGGAGAACTCAAAGGACATGAGGCCGTAATCTTATCAAAGGCTGGACTCTCAAAGAATTGTCAAAAGGAGCCTGAATGCATGCGCAACAATTACAGTCTACCTTGGTTTGATCAAACTCTCAGATGAGGAAAAGACATCTTCTCATTATTTTTCTCTTGCAAGACAGAAACTACAATAGAACCAGCAGCTGTGCAGCACTTCTGGACTGAAACATGTAAAACTTATTTTAAAGTAAAGGGAAAAAGCGTTGGCTAGTTATGTTCTTTTTTTATTTTCTACCATCTTTTATTATATTTTATTTTCTATTTTCTCACTGAAGAGGTTTTTTTAATCATACCAGATTATAGAAGGTTTTAACATGTTGCTTTCTATATAAAAAAGGTTAATCTCAATGAGATTTAGCTGTTAAACTAAAGCTGAAAAAGATAAATAACAAAAGCACATCTGTGTCAATAATTTGTAGGGTTATGAATAGTAATAAGAACAAAATGTTATTTTTTTAAAGTTTTTTCAACATATTTACTGAAGATGTTTCATCCAATTTTATCTAGTGGATAAACGGTCTTTGCAGAACATTAAGCAGCTTTTTTTGAAACATGATCCAATTTAACTTTTCTTTTAACCCCAGATCCATAATTTGACTTGGGTTTATCTGTATTACATCATAAACTAAGCTTTGATCTCTCTAACATACTACTTAGGTGTATATGTATGAGAAAAACATATTGCCAAATAACAATGATGCACTAATCTTTGTTGGAATGTTATAAAAGCTTCTTCTTCCTGGGTATTTACCAGGGGTATTTCAAACCCTTTGTATAGTAATTACTAGTATAGTATAGTAATGTATGTCTGTGCAGTAATGAGAAAGTCAACATAAGAACGGCAGACATATCAGATTACATCTGCTTGGAGATATTTAAATAGCAACTCAAGTGACAAGAAACTGGAAGGAGGGTGGAGGGTTCCAGATGCTTGGTTTCAGTGGCCCGTCTGTAAAGAGGTTGAGCTGTAGACAGAGGGGATGGTCCTGCTTCAGGCAATCCTGCTGCAAGCCTTTGTTTTCAGACTTAAAAACACAAACTCCCTGCCTCCTTTGAGGATCTCTTCCTGTAAGAATTAAAACCTTGATATTAGAATGCATGTAGGGACTCGTAATTCGTTATAATGCAACTTTCTAGTCAAAGTCCCAAAAGCAGAACTTGCATTCATATATCATTTATTACAAGTACTCAGCTGCCAATGGTTGACAAAGTTTGCATAGTCAAATGTTGACATGGTATGACCTCAAGCAACTTCCCAACAATGAAGCATGACGCTGTTAGCATTATGCTATGGCGATGATTACTGTGATATTTTTAAAGAAAGACCTGTTTCTCATTCTCAGGAACATTCAGACTCATTACTATGACTGAATATGACTGTCAGTGTGCCAGAAAAGCAACACTTAACTGGTTTCACAGGAAATATTTTCATTGCTCAAACCAGCTATTTTAAAGCCCTGGTTGTCATCAGACTGACAGCAATGCTTGATATATGAGAATGTACTAAAATAACCAACCCAGCTGGAAATACAGCTGTACAAGATATAAAAATGATCAATGTGGAACCTTGTATATTTGGGATGAAATGAAAAAAACAGTGGTTTAGTTTTTTTGATTCCCTGCAGTTTAGGCTCTGATCTGTACCCATCCACAAAATCCAAACTGAATCAGTTTGATCTGAATATAATAGTTTAGTTAAAATAGATATAGGTCAGCATTACATAATTCTGAAGACATTGCATGTAATCAATTATAAAAAAAGAAATTAATACCTAAAGTAAGCTTCTGCAAGGTGCTTACACTGAGTTCCAGGAATGACAGTGATTGCTGGTTTTAACTGTACTTTAAATAACAACAAAAATAACTAAAAAACAGGTTCAGTGCTGGGCTCTTACTACTGTTGTGGGGATTAGGAATGGGACAAGCGCCTAACATAAGGGTTACAGCAGTCTCCTACAGATCAGGATGTGGAAACAGAACACATCGCACATCTATTGTGTGTAAGTTCTCTATAAAACTGTGAAAAAAAGAACTGACTCCAAGGTTTATCCTTGTGTACAGAGATAACTACCAGCTGTCATAGTTTTGGTTCTGTTTATGTTTTCTCTTTGAGTTTTCATTGTCTTATTTCCATTTTGTGTTATTCTGTTTATGTTTTATTGTATATCAGTTCTTAGGTTTTTCTTGTTTGCCCTCTTGTGTCAGTCTCCTTTCCCCTAGCTCCCTTCTAGATCCCTCTGTCCACACCTGCTCCCAATCTGCTGATTAGCCTGGTCTTTGTTTCTGCCTCCTACATATACACCTCCTGTTCAGTCAATGTTTCCTGGTTCCTCCTTTTCATAATTTCTTTGCCCTTCTTGTGATTATTCCTGGCTTTTTGGTATTTTGTGAATTTATGTTTTTGGATTTGAGTTTCTGTTGCCCCCTTTTTATATTGAACCTGCAAAGAACCGCCTTCAGCTTCAGTCTCTGCATTTGGGTTCTCCTCAAATCTCCACTCAATCTGACACCAGCTTGTCACATCTTGTGACGTGCACATTGTCAGGGGATTCCTTGTTAATGTCCCAATAACAGTTTTTACCGGCGAACCTGGGTAACTGTTTCCTGCTAACAGTGTGTTTCTTTTGACCACCTGCTCTTACAGTACTTTCCTCTTTCGGTTTTGTGTTTATAGTGCTTGCTGGAAGTTTCTGTTACTCAGGTCCTGCAGCGGAGATTCACTTTGTGTTTGTTAGTTCTATATTGTATTTTAGATGTAGAGGGACCTGAGATTTATGTCTTAGAAAAACAGAAATGGGCACAAATGGTTAACCTAAAAAAATTGCCTTTCTTAATAAATGTACAGTTAAACTTCTGATATGGTTTCTATAGGAAAACTATGGAGGATCTTTACAGCACAGCAGCTGAGGAAACATCTTACTGTACAAACAGCATGTGGAGAGATTCTTAAGCATCCAGCAGAACATAGACCCGAAGCATACAGACAGAAACACAGTGAAATTATTTAGAGCAAAGCATTTCATGAGTAAGAATGGCCTAGTTAAAGGGCAGACCAAAATGCTTCTTAAAGATGCTTTCATTCAACCTGACCTATTTTCCAAAGAGTTTGGCAGATTACTTAATCTCTAGATGTGCAAATAAAAACACACCTTAAAAGACGTGTAACTTGAATTACAGCAAAACTTGATATCGGCTTAATGTTTCTGAAAATGACATATAACCGTTATATATTTAAAAAAAATAAAAGGATTTCTTCCCACTGTACAGCTTTCCATCCATGCCATGATGTCTGTTACATAAATTCTAACATGGTAAAGGGAAATTGATTCTTATTTGGTCTTGGTTTTTAAAATTTCTTCATGGTTATTTGTCTTACGTTAAATATGACGCTGTACATTGATGCAAGTTTATCCACAAACTTTTTTTTTAACTTTAAAATATTTTTCTTACCCAGAGTTAAACTGGTTTTACTTGTTCATAACAAAGTTTTTTTTTTTATTTTTTTTTTTTATTGTAGGCTATGTTTAGGTTTAGAATTTGAAATGTAAGTAGGAGAAGGGCACCCCTTAGTGGCAAATTGGAAGAAGTGCATCTATTTTGATAACTGAATTATTTCATCAGTTAAACTTTATTTTGAATTTTAATGATAAAGTGAATATATGGAAATAATTTAACTATGTAGAATTAAAACTTTTGCTATGAAAAATTACCGGGATGGATGCACACACACTGTTAAGGGAAGTCCGTCAATGCTGAGCTTGTCAAATTAAATTAACTATTAATGTGTTCAAATGTAAAACAGTACAAAAGTGTTAACTCATACTTTTATTTAGCTACTTGTTAAATGTATGCATGCAAACTTGTGCATTATTTTCAACTTTTCTCTTAAATTAAAGTCTGCAAAGAAAGATGCCATCTGAAATTTTCAATCAATTTTTTTCAGGCTGAATTTTATTTGTTGCTGTCCTCAGAGGAATCCAGTCAAGGGATTCCTAATTTAATTATTATTTAATGAAATAAAATTCTGTGGAACAGCTCATGCTCTTGCCTTGTTTTCCGAGTGAACTTTCAGGACATACCATAAATGCTGTGGTCTGTTGATAAGGACACGCTTGTACCACTTTCACATCTTTCCAATGTTTGTCAAAGGGTCGATGCGCACATAGAGCCTGTCTGCTGAACCATGCAAATAGAGAAAATGTACAAGATCACCTTTTAGATCAATGGATCAATCAACTTCCTGATGGTAAAAAAAACAACAACTCAGCCCTCTATTTGGTTTTGATTCACTTTATTTATATATCACTAATTCACAACACATGTCATCTCGAGGCACATTATGAGACAATTTAGTGAAATCACCCAAATTGGTTAAGTCTGTTGAGTAATTGACTTTATTGAATTTTCTCCTCCAGGATGGAGGATGGGGCGTCAATAGACATTCGCTTTGATTCTGAAGCTGACTTTGAAGCAAAACCAGTATGAATGTAGTGACAGTGGAGAGGAAAGCTTCCTTTAAACAGGAGGAAACCTCCAGCAGAACCAGGTTTGCTGTGATTGGCCATCTTGTCATGATCTGGCCTGTTTGCTCTCCCTTAATTAGTCATTCCTTTCACCTGTCATTTTCCCTCCCTGCCTCAATTATAATTTATTCCTCTAACCTTTTTCCTCTTGGTTATATTCAGTTCAGCCTGAGCATTCAGTGCCAGATCATTACTTGTCTTTCTGTTTGTCTGTCTGTCTGAGTTTTTGCCTTGGTTCATGTCCTGGATCCTGGCAGCCAGTGGAAAGAGGGTTTTTGTGTTTCTTGTCTCCTGATCGTCCGCTGTTCCTCCACTGCAGAGTCCTCTGGGTTTTTGGCTCTATATGTGGGGAGGTTCAGTTTTGATCTCAGTAAGCCTGGCTCCAGGAAGGAGACCAGTTTAAAGTCCTGCATCAAGTTCTGGTTCCACGTCCCGTCTTGGCTACCCTCTTCCACTGAGCCTGCTCATCTGCACCTGATCCTGTCTGCTCCTGTGCGTGACCACCTGGTCATGCTTTCAGACCCTGTCAGACTCTGATCCCTCCTGGGAGCCTGTGGATGCCTGGAAGTCTGGATCCTGCCACCTGTTTCTGTTCCTGCCTGATCTGGTTCCTGTTCCTGTCTGTTCTAGATCCCTGACCAGGATCGGCTTCCAGCATGTCTCATAATCATGTATAATATACTACTCAAAAAATTAAAGG
This sequence comes from Cyprinodon tularosa, assembly GCF_016077235.1. Taxonomy (NCBI): domain Eukaryota; kingdom Metazoa; phylum Chordata; class Actinopteri; order Cyprinodontiformes; family Cyprinodontidae; genus Cyprinodon; species Cyprinodon tularosa. Next base: position 1,109,428 of record NW_024039141.1, on the reverse strand, counting down.
AACACTTCATAATCAGAGTATAGCATCAAGTTAATTAAACTTCTGGGATATTGTTTTGTTCAGGTAAGTAGCAGTGGTGGTTGTTAATCAGTTTCAACTGCTTTGGTGTTGATGAAATTAACAACAGGTGCACTAGAGGGGCAACAACGAAACCACCATCAAAACAGGAATGGTTTTACAGGTGGAGGCCACTGACATTTTTTCCCCTCATCTTTTCTGACTCGTTTTCACCAGTTTGCATTTGGCCATGGTCACTGTCACTACTTGTTAGCATGAGGCGCTACCTGGACCCTGTGGTTAACAGGCAGTCCAACTCCTCCAGAATGGCACATCAATGGTGCCTTTGCTGGAATTGGCAAGTCTGCCACTGGCACCCTGTGCTTTTAACAGATGCGAGCAGGTTCACCCTGAGCACATGTGACAGACGTGAAAGGGTCTGGAGAAGCCGTGGAGAACGTTTTGCTGCCTGTAGCATCGTTCAGCATGACCAGTTTGGTGGTGGGTCAGTGATGGTCTGGGGAGGCATATCCATGGAGGGATGCACAGACCTATACAGGCTAGACAACGGCACCCTGACTGCCATTAGGTATCGGGATGAAATCCTTGCACCCATTGTCAGACCCTATGCTGGTGCAGTGGGTGCTGGATTCCTCCTGGTGCACGACAATGCCCGGCCTCATGTGGCAATGGTAAGCAGGCAGTTCCTGGAGGATGAAGGAATTGATACCATTGATTGGCCCCCATGCTCGCCTGACCTAAATCCAATAGAACACCACTGGGACATTATGTTTAGATCCATCCGACGGTGCCAGGTTGCACCTCAGACTGTCCAGGAGCTCAGTGAGGCCCTGGTCCAGATCTGGGAGGAGATACTCCAGGACACCATCTGTCGTTGCATTAGGAGCATTCCCCGATGCCGTCAGGCATGCATAGATGCATGTGGGGGGCCATACAGATTACTGAATACCATTTTGAGTTGCTACAATGAAATTTCAGTAAAATGCACTAGCCTGCAGCATAATTTTTTTACTGTAATTTCTGTAGGTTGATAATTTTTTATTTCCATCAAAATGTGGCATTCTTTTGTTCTTAACACAACACCCAGTCCATATCAGTATAAATAAACAGCATAATTACTTGCTCCATTGAGATCTAACATGTTTTCAAAGTGTTCCTTTAATTTTTTTGAGCAGTGTATGAAGTTTCAACAACTTTATGTCATAAATTATTATAACATCCAGTCCTTGCTTCTCTGGTCCTGGATTAAAGCCTAATTCAGATTCTGCTAATTCACTTTAATGTCTTAATTAAGACAAACATAATAATGAATACTATATTTGTTTGTTTCATGATTTTTGCATTTAACTTTTAACTATATATATATATATATATATATATATATATATATATATATATATATATATATATATATATATATATATATATATATATATATATATATATATATATAATGTTTGATCATTTAAAAGACAGCAGACACATGGTATATCCAAACAGGAAGATATTGCATTGTCTGAATATCAACCCTGCAAGACTGGTATAAATATAAAGTCTCACAGGGAAACTCATCGGCTTGTGTCGTTATGTCGAAAGAGGGCAGGGCATATTTGTAGTTGATTTGTGTGGCATGGTAACTGCCACCCTCCTCAAAGTTGCTTAGTGTCAGCAAAAGCCATAGAGACCTCTTCGGGCTATGACACAGAAGTCATTCAGCATTCAACTAGATGTACAATCGCAAAAGTTATAAAAATATTTTATGAAGGAAGCAAAGTTGCTTAGTCAGTTTAAAAATCTTAAAATTGCTGTGTGCAGCTTTACAACTTAAGTCTAACCCATCTTTATATTTAACTGTAAAAAATTCACATAAAAAGCAAAATTGTGCTTTTATCTTTTACTGACATGTGACTCAGCCATAGTGGGAGCCTCAGTGTGCAGCTTCATATACAGTGCTTACACTATGCACACAATACAGAGGATTATTTCTATTACTGGGTATAAATAAACATAGAGGAACTAGTTTATCTGGAATAGATTATATCTTGTTTGCTAGTTTTTGTGTAATGGTAGAAAGCCATATCATCCATATCAAACCCTCTTTCAGCTGGTTGTGCAATAAATAAACAGCAGATTTTTAGGAATGTCTTTTGAAAGCTTTTTATTTAGAATTGTATAAAAAAGATTCCACCCAATATCATTCATAAGGTGCCTAATTCTTATTCATGTAAACTATCATAGTCAGTCCTGTGATTTGAGTCAGATATTTCCTTCTGATTGAGGCAAAGAGATATGAATCTTCTGCAGAAGAAAACAGGAAAACAACCTGGACAGAATAACATCTGAGTCAAGCAAAAACATTATTTCAAAATAGTTATGGAAAAGAAATCTGTAGGAGCAGGTTATAGCCTACTTTAGTGAATGTTAGTGGTTTAGATGCAAGTCCTGTTAAAAGGGACAATTTCAAACAATAAGTTTTTGTCACTTCTGCAAAATCAAGCTCAAAAGTCATGAGAAACTCATTTTAGAGTTGCTGACAGGCAATCTGTCAGTGGCCTCATTTATGCGGTCACATTCTTTCTTTTTCTTTAAGAGGCCGGAGAGTTGTTTGCCTGTCAGTTTTTTTTTTTCTCCTGGGCAAACATGTTGGATCCCGCAGAGCTAAATCCTCTTGCACACTCTCTTCATAGCCACACCCTTTTCTCCAGGAGTGACACAGATCTGCACAATGAAAATGGTAGAAAAACAGAAGTAAAGTGATTCATTCAGTTGTCTGAAGTTTGAGATCACTTTTACGGTGTCAAAGTTTCCTCTCACCATCACTAGTCTATCGTCTATAATTTCTGCTGTGAAGAAATATTCTGGAAACTGCAGACAAATCTTTCCATCTTTCATGGTTACGGTGCCCTGTGGTTCACAGAGATCAGAAAGTTTTAAATAACAGAGTCGGTGTTTGGCAATTCTTCAGTCCAGTGGTTGTAACTCACCTTAAAAGTGACTCCTTTTATTGATTCCATCTCGCACTCCTTTCCAATTGTAAAGCTGATGCTCCAGCTCCAGCCGGGGATGGTCTGTGTCCAGGTGTAGTTGTCTCCATCCTGAACAACATCAGTCACCACTTTGTGCTCTGTCTTAGCATTCTGAAGCCCTGTGATTAAACAAACACAGTGTTTGAATAAATGATTTCTCACTACATCAATGCCTAAATGAAAACATCTGTGTACCAGTTGCTTCTAAAAACTCCTCATAGTTCTCTTGAGTTTCAAGCTGATATTTCCCTGCAAACGCCATGCTGCCTAGCCGAGGAACTGAGAGGAGAAGACCAGCGGAAACAGTTTATGAGTCAACAAAAGAGTGGCTGAACAATTTAAACGTGTCTCTTCCTCTTCTGTCCCACCCACTGCCATCATGTGACACCAGCAAATGCTTGAGAAACGTTTTTCTCCTCCACCCCAAAAAATGCCTGTTGCATGACATGAGGGGGTGTTATCACTCCAGTTAGAATCTGGCTGTTTAACGGTTGGTTTGTGGAGAACATGGGATCATGTTTAAACATGTGATGTTATCGGCAGTGTTCTTATGGTGGTTCAACAGATGCCACTCACTGAGATTTATTTTGAAATTCAGGCTGCTTAACTGTGCGATGGTCTTTGATAAACTGGGGACATTTAAAGTTTGTGGAACAGACAGTTTCTGTGGTTAAAACATTGCTTCTTAAAATGCATACATCCCAAATTTAGATTACATGTTGTCTTCATTGTATAGTTAGCCAGCCTCTGTTGCCTCTTCAGCAGCTTGTTCACTTCTGCAGCAAGACTTCTGATTGCACCATCAAAAACAGACCGAGATGGTCATGTTCATGTTGACATTAGACTGGATTTAAAATAATGTTTGTTGTAAAAATGATCAGCACTAAATAATTAAGTGAAAGGAAGGGGAAAAGTTCGAAAGGTGTTTGTTTTGCATCTAAATTATCCAAAGAGGCAATTTGTGCAGCACTAATAGCTGAATATTGTTTTTAGTATTTCACCACTACCAGCTTTGCTTAAGCCTGCCCATCTCTCTGTACAAAATTGCTCCTGCTCACTCAGATTCAGATTGGACAGTCAGCATCTGCGGTTTGCAAGTCTTACCACAAGATAGTCAATATTACTCAGGTCAGCACTTTGACATACTCATTCCAACCCATGTGTATTCATTCAAACTATTCCTGCATACTCTGCATGAATGGAGGCTCCTCTGAGACTGTCCCCAGGCAATCTTCAGCATCTAGAAAGGAAGCACAGCCCTCTGCAGGTGAAAATGAGGAGAGCGCTCTAGATGCTTCCCTGCCAAATACTGAAACATCCCCAGCCGACTCCTCCCTGCCCCCTCAGGCTTCCACACCTTCTCCAGCATTGTCTGTCGCTGCTAAACCTACCGATGGCACCACTGCTGCTTTAACCACGTCAGCCTCTTCAACCCAGGAGGCTACCACCCTCACAGCATCGTCATCATCGTCCTCTTCCTCCCCTGAGCCAGGAGAAGCGAGTGTTTCAGGAGCTGGAGGCAGTAGCAGCGGCTCATCAACACCTGCTGCTTACCTTATCAAGGCTGCACTTTAAAAAATGAAATTGTCTAGAGAGCTGTTCTAAACCAAATTTATTTTTGTTTACACTTGTGTATACAAAATAACAAAATAAATCTGTCTAAGTCATATTCTTTCCCAAGTCTGTAAAGGAAAGCCCTCCCTTACAGCAAAATGCTCATGTATTTGTTTAGATGACATTTTGTGTTTATGTAATGATGATATGTAATGATGACAAAATGCTCAGGCTCTGGTGAAGAATTTATTAAAGATGAACATTTCTTTTTAGTCTTGGCACTTTTGGAAAGCTATCACTTTTAACAGATTCTCCCACCTGAGCTTCGGATCTTTACAAATCCTCCAGAGCTACCATTAGCCTCTTTGCTGCTTCTCTGATTATTGCTCTGCTTAGAAGACCAGTTTGGGTAAGCAGCAGATGTCCCCTAATATTTCTGATATTCATTCTATGATATAAAAACTAAACTGTGTAAGAACCATTGGATAATGTTGAATAACACAGCTTCCAAACTTCACCAAATGTTCCCTCTCTGCTCCCTACTGATCATGATGTTTGACTGATCTTAAGACAGCCTCTGAAGCCTTCACAGAGCAGCTCCATTTACACTGAGAATACATCAGATAGATAAATGGATTTTATAAATATCTTATTTGATCTCTAAAGGTGTTTTGATTATTTTTAGTAGTAATGGAGCAAAGTGGATTTTTTTTTTTACACAGACCACACTTTACAATGTTTTGCTTGGAGAATCCTGTCAAATAATTTTTTTCACTTCACAATCAAGATTATCAGTTGGTTATTCACAAAAAAAACTCAAACTTTTCATTTTATCCACATTGTACGGCAGATATTGTCCCTAGGATCAAATTGCTGATTTGCATTCACCAAGTTTCTCCGCAATATTGAATTCACAACACAGTGCCTTTTGTTACTAATGTAAACAACCCGGGGGGGCACAAATGTCGAAATGCTTTAACAGAACTAGGAAAGTCGTTTCCCAACCTTTTTTCCTTCCCTTGGGTGCAGACAGAGGTTTACACATCAGATAACATTGTAGTTGTGTTTAGGTTGCAAACATTTTATTTTTATTTTTTATGAGAATTGCCCCCAATTAACAAGTGTTTGGAAAGTTGCATTGTTAAAGCTTTTGTTGAACAATGTGGGTTCCAATATTCTTTTTTTACTGAAAAGATGAACACTGTTTAAAAAATAATAATAATATGATAATAATAATAATAATAATAATAATAATAATAATAATAATAATAATAATAATAATAATAATAATAATAATAATAATAATAAAAGGAGCAATGTCTGACAGTTTAAGGACAGTTCATGCCAGTTTTATATTAGTGGAATCGTAAACCGAGGACAGAATGTTCTGCTTTTAAACAGAGAAGGGTGAAAGGTTACTGCAGAGTAAATGCTCAAGTGGGCTCTTACATAAATCAATCATTTGAAGCCTTTACAAAAAGATAAATGTTGTTCTCATTGAAGTCCAGAGTTTATTTTATTTTATTTATATGCTTAGAGGACAGCGATGAATGAACAGATTCATTGAAGGCATTGGCTGAATTTTCATCTGAAATGATAAAGGATAGTTTATAAGTAGAACCACAAATGTGTTATGAAATGGTTTTACTGAAGGTTACATTTTATTTAAAAATCAGAATAACTTTATTAATCCCTTCCAGGAAATTGTTTTCTTGCAGTGTAACCCTTTACAGAAGAGAGAAAAATAAGATTGAAAGTACAATAAAGTAAAAATTTATCATGAGCAGTACTTACGTTGAGGGGGGATGGTATCCACCTTCTTAAAATACCATCCCCTGTGACATTTTATTACTGAATGTGTAAAATTTCTATATATTTATTTGGCAGGCTGAGCAAAATAAATAAAATCAAAGAGGTGGCCTACTATTACTATAAGCTGGGAAAATTACTCCTCTGCATTTGTACCTTACTGTGCTGTAATTTTGCTGTCAGTTTATGGTTGATGTACTAACAACTGGAAAATCAAGTTACTTTACACTCCACCTGAGAGTTTCATTGCTGCCACCCTGTGTTTTAGGGGTGAAATGCTTGCTCTGGAGGATGTGAAGTATTTTCCAATAATAATAAATCATCTGATAGGGGTGGCCTTATGGTTGGCCGCTTATTGGCCAGCGGTTGTCCCCCCTCTTCTAGCTCCATCCCTGGATTCCTCTCAATCTAAGACATTATGAATTGAACTTTATTAATGTCACACTGGAGAAATTCAGCTCTGCATTTAACCCATCCCTTGAAGAGCAGTGGGCTGCCACTGCATGGCAGCATAGTGCTGCCATTTCAGGGCATTTGAGATAATTTTAGCTGAACAGCCAATGATTTTCTGCACCTCTTTGTATGTTTTCCCTTCTTTAATCAATTTTTTTATTAGGAAACGCTCATCTTCAGAACAGTGTCTTGAACGACCCATTTTCCTTGTTTTTTCAGGACAAATGCACAGCCAGCATGCCAGTTGTCTTGATCCTTAAATACGGATCACCTGTTAACACCCTTTTTTCCCAGAATACCCTCCCTAATTGATGCCCTCTCTAATTGAACTCACCACTGCTATTTTTTTGAACACACCCTTTTCAGTTAATCATTCAATTTCACAGAATCCACAGTATGCATGGCTGTCCTGTTGGGTTTGTTGGTTTTCTATACCTTTATTTTACCCCCCAGAAACTTATCTGGGGTATAGACATTGAAATGTTAATAAAACAAGTGATTTTCTTGCTGCTGTTGTGGCACTGCTATTATTTCGAACACAACTGTATATATATATATATATATATAAACCTGTTTGTCAGTTTGGATCTTGAAGTCCCATAGGATCTTAGCTCGGTCATTCTCAACTACCTTAGGAGGTGTCTTCCATTTTGACCTTGGGACTTCCAGCCCATACTCATGGCAGATGTTCCTGTACACTATGACAGCTACCTGGTTGTGGCGTTCCATGTATGCACTTCCTGCCTGCATTTTACACCCTGCTGTTATGTGCTGTATTGTTTCAGAGGCATCTTTGCACAGTCTGCACCGGGGGTCCTGCCTGGTGTGGTAGACCCTGGCCTCTATTGATCTTGTACTGAGTGCCTGTGCTTGTGCTGCCATGATTAGTGCCTCTGTGCTGTCCTTCAGTCCAGCCTTTTCCAGCCACTGGTAGGATTTGTTGATATCAGCCACTTCTTCTATTTGTCTGTGGTATACGCCGTGCAGCGGCTTGTCCCTCCATGATGGTTCTCCTTCCTCTTTCTTGTCCTCACTTTCGGTTTTCTCCTGCCTGAGGTACTCACCGAGCCATTTGTCTTTGGGGGCCATCTTTCGGATGTACTCCTGGATCTTAGTTGTTTCATCCTGGACAGTGGTCTTGATACTCACTAGCCCTCGGCCTCCCTCGCTACGCTTGGTGTACAGTCTCAGAGTGCTGGATTTGGGGTGGAACCCTCCATGCATTGTGAGGAGCTTTCTCGTCTTGATGTCAGTAGCCTCTATCTCCTCCTTTGGCCAGTTTATTATACCAGCGGGGTATCTGATGACTGGTAGGGCATATGTGTTGATCGCTTGGATCTTGTTTTTCCCATTCAGCTGACTTTTCAGGACCTGCCTTACTCTTTGTAGGTATTTAGCTGTGGCAGTCTTTCTTGCCATCTCCTCGTGGTTTCCGTTAGCCTGTGGCACCCCAAGGTAATTGTAGCTGTCCTGAACATCTGTTATGTGGCCTTCTGGTAGTTCAACCCCCTCGGTTCTGATCATCTTCCCTCTCTTTGAGACCATGCGACTGCACTTGTCCAGTCCGAATGACATCCCAATGTCGTTGCTGTAGATCCTGGTAGTGTGGATCAGTGAGTCGATGTCTCGCTCACTCCTGGCATACAGCTTGATGTCATCCATGTAGAGGAGGTGACTGATGATTGTTCCGCTTCGGAATTGGTATCCGTAGCCAGCCTTTGTGATGATCTGGCTGAGGGGGTTCAGGCCTATGCAGAACAGCAGCGGGGATAGTGCATCACCCTGGTATATGCCGCACTTGATGGTGACTTGTGCTATTGGCTTTGCATTGGCTTCCAGACTTGTTTTCCACAGCTTCAGTGAGTTCTTGATGAAGGCTATTAGAGTCCTGTTGATCTTGTACATTTCCAGGCATTCCAGTATCCATGTATGTGCCATTGAGTCATAGGCTTTCTTATAGTCAATCCAGGCAGTGCACAGATTTGTCTGCCTGGTCTTACAGTCTCGGGTGACTGCTCTATCCACTAGTAGCTGGTGTTTGGCTCCTCTGGTGTTGCTGCCTATTCCCTTCTGGGAAGGGTGCATGTATTGAGCAATGTGCCTATTCATCTTAGCCGCTATGATGCCTGACAGGAGCTTCCATGTTGTACATAGGCAAGTTATTGGCCGGTAGTTGGATGGGGTTGTTCCCTTCTGCGGATCCTTCATGATCAGGATTGTCCGTCCTTGGGTTAACCATTCTGGGTGGGTCCCATCCATCAGCAGTTGGTTCATTTGTGCTGCGAGGCGTGCATGAAGTGCGGTTAGTTTTTTCAGCCAGTAGGTGTGGATCATGTCAGGGCCTGGGGCCATATATATATATATATATATATATATATATATATATATATATATATATATATATATATATATATATATATATATATATATATATATATGCCATCCTTAAATGCTGAAGGGTATCTGCAGGTGATGATGATGCATGGGTTATTATCTGGTTTAGGTTATCACATATGAGCCCTATAATGGATTTTAATCACTGAGTTTGCTCGACCCTTTTAATTGGTCATTGATTGTCTTATATTTTAAGGATGTTTGAACCAAGATGTGTGATAGGATATATGAAGGTAAAGCTAAAGTATGCAGTAACACGTGTGCACACAGTTTGGTATGCCCGAAAATTTTTTTTTTTTTTGCCTAACATTTCAGAGTTTCTTTCTACTGCAAACTTTCAGTATAACCTGGACAATCTTTTGCACATGAAGCCCCAGGCGAGTTTATAAGGCAACAGATGATTTGTTCAATTGTAGTAGTACTGCTTAAAGGCTTAAATTGTTATAATTTGTGTGATATTCTGATCTATATTTGATATTTTAGCATTTGAAAATACTAAATATGAGGCACTTGTAGGCTGCTTTGTTTTAACTCATTTTCAACCCCATATTGTTCTTTTTTCTTGAGCTATTTCTGTTAGCTTGGACTTATGTTTTGGGTCATTACCTTCCTGAAAGATGAACCATTAAATAGGTAGGTGCATACCTGCTCTGCCCTACATCACTGTTTGCTGATCTAAAAAAATAAAGCATGTTGTTAACTGGGTAGGTAAACCATATTCAAGGTAGGATAGTCCTGCAGGGGGCAGGTAAGGATACAAATAGATAAAAAATCAAGCAAAATTACACTTTGTAAAAGACTGTGACGAAGGGATGACATTACAGCATAGCTTATAGCTCAGAAAAGTTAATAAAAAATTTTTTTTATTATTTGCTATCATAATCAATAGCTGTAGCCCTGATCTATTAAAAATCTTTATCAGGGGTTCCTGGTAAACTGTTGGGATGCTATACCCCCTAAGTGAAAATATCTTTTCTGCTACATCATTTTCATTAACGTATGTGGAAATAACAATACCAAAATTTTATGAAAATAAAGTTAAATCTTATAAAACATATTGGAAACATTGCCATCCACATTATAGCCAACAGTTGGTCTTTAAAAAATTAAAACAGTTGAAAATCAGTATTTGAATTCTATGTTTTTATTTTTCCATCACATCTCTACATACACACTTACAATATATTTGAAGATTGTGCGCACATCAGAAACATACAGATAATACTTTATTTACTACCTTCACAAAATACCACAAGGATATCAGAGAACTGCGACAGAGAGGTAATCCTATGCCTCATCACTCTTTGTATTACAAGAGGCCCATTTTTTTTTTTTTTTAATAAATCATGTTCAGTATTTTTACAGGAAGGTAATCTAGTCTAAGTTCAAACATTTGAAGGTTTGGAGTGAATTTAGTTCAATTCAGGTTACTCCAAAGAACATGCAGGTCTCTTTATGACCCATAGAGGGCAGCATACAAGTAGGTTTGATTGTCTTTTTTGTGGTCACAGCTCACTGAGAAGAACCCTTTTTAAATTACAAAGAGATATAAAGAGTAAATGAACATATTTTCACCTCACACTGATCACTAAAGACATGCCACTGACTGTTTCACCATCACAAACCACGTACAGTGGAACCTGTAAAACCTTTACTCCCTAACAGCAATGAATCAGAAGCTGCCAGCTGTTACACATTGTCATCATGCCCCATAATGTCCCTGTTGATTCCTCGTTTGTCTTTAATGTTTCCAAACGTGAAAGAAAACACACCTCCAGCGGTCCCCTCAGCCATTTTCCCCTCTCTGCTGTCCCCTCTAAGGGTTCCTTTCCTGCAGCCTGTTGGGCTGCCAGGCAGCAGGTTAGGTGTGGAAGGGGCCAAAGTGGTGGCTCCCCAAATGTACAAAGTTTCCCCCTCTGGGCACGGAGGGAGACCCTTGCTCAGGTAGCTGGGGCTGGGGGTGGCAGAGGATGGCAGGGTGCGCTGGCTCCCGTTCAGCCAGCCGGAGGTGTGATCCGCAGAGCTTTTCCGGGAGTTTCCAGAGGAACGGAAGGTGGACGAACGGTAGTTGTAGGACCTCCATCCAGGGCGTCTGTGGTGGTGACAGTGGCACCTCAGGATCTGGATGAAGGCCAGCTTGAACTCGCGGCTGTAGCAAGGGTAGATGATGGGATTCAGGCAGCTGTTGAAGTAGCCGAGCCAGAAGATGACTTTGAAGAGGGTCTCAGGTGGTCGCAGGTGGACATTGAAAGACCCTGAGGATAACGAACAAAAGGAGAAGGATAAGTGGAAAATAGCTGGCAGATATCTGTTATGTAAGTCCAGAAACCTATAAATCCATAATGACTCAGTGTTTGGGTTATTTAAAATTCAAACGCTGTTTTTATTAGTCTTTAGTGAGTCAAGCTCAGCTGGATTCCCATGCTTCTGTGCACCAATATTACACTGCAGTAAAATCAGAGATGCAGCAGTGGATTGTGCTCATGTTGACGGCTGGGCCAGTAGAAACTGGTTAAAGTTTGCTCACAAAGTGTAGATAGACAAGGCTTTAGACCAGGGGTCACCAACCTTTTTAAGGCTGAGGGCTACTTCATGGCTACCGAGTCATAGGAAGGGCTACCAATACTGACCTATGAACTGGAGGGATCAGTGTTCACCTATCTCATCCATAAAAACTCATTTTTATTCTTATTTTATTCTTTTATTCATTTCTAATTTTCTTTTTAATATTGTCATTTTGAAACCACTGAAATAGTTAACATGATGAAATAATACATAAATTATTAAAAAGAAGAGCAACAGAATAAAAAAAAAATTAAACTTAACCCACTGAGTGAGTTCTTCTGTTTTCAGAAGACGAAGAGAGCACCCCATGTGGTCCTTGAGAGCCCCTTGGTGCCCGCAGGCAACGCGTTGGTGACCCCTGCTTTAGACTACCGTATATTTAAACTTACAGTACGATATTTATTTAAAGGATCTTTGTTGTCTCTTCTACAAACTGGCCTAAAAGACAGACTATGCACTGAACTGACTGTGTCACCATCCTGCAGCCTCAAACCCCAACTCACCACCTACTGCTGATAACGGCTTTTAATTGAAAATATCTTCCTGTTAAAGAGGGATTTCGCTCATGCTCGCTCAGGATGAGAAGTTGTTGCAAACAGCTTATATTATATAAACAGCTGAAAAATTATTTGACCATCTTGGCTTTAACAGCCACCATTAAGTTTTTTGCAAATTGCTGCTATATAAAAATACTTTAATTCAATCTTAATGGTAACAAGTGAATCAAAGTCTAATAAGATAAGTTGTTCTCTTAAAGGAATAGTACACCCAAAACATGATTAGCCTTCATTTTCTACTCACCCCCATGCTGAACAACACTCTGGAGTACTTTTTTGATATCTCAAATGCATCTGGAGATCTGGGAGGCTTCTTGCTGTCTGCTGACATTCAAATAATGGAGGTCTGTGGCGCCCGAGGCAGAAAGGTCCATAAAAGTCCACAAAAAACGTTCCAATATTCCTCCATACTGCTCGTCCAATGTATTCCAAGTGTCCTGAGTGGGTAGCATCCAGAATTTACTCGAAACAAAGTCATTTAGAATGTTTTTAGAGCATAAACAGTAGTGTATAGGATTTCCTGAAAGCGCGCACATGCGCGATCACGACGCTACGGAAGCCGGCAGACCAAACCAGCGCATTCAGCTCGGCAAAGAACTCATGCTCTTCCTCAACACTGAAGTCCTCAGACATTTTTCTTTCGTTGTTTCTTTCTTTGCACAGGTAAACAGCACATTTCTTCTTCTATGCTTGCATCATCGGCAGAGCAGACGCTGAATGCGTACTTTCATCTGGTTTGGTCTGCCGGCTTCCGTAGCGTCGTGAACGCGCATGTGCGCGCTTTCAGGAAATCCTATACACTACTGTTTATGCTCTAAAAACATTCTAGTAAATTATGGACGCTACCCACTCAGGACACTTGGAATACATTGGACGAGCAGTATGGAGGAATATTGACAGGTTTTTTGTGGACTTTTATGGACCTTTCTGCCTCGGGCACCATAGACCTCCATTATTTGAATGTCAGCAGACAGCAAGAAGCCTCCCAGATCTCCAGATGCATTTGAGATATCAAAAAAGTACTCCAGAGTGTTGTTCAGCATGGGGGTGAGTAGAAAATGAAGGCTAATCATGTTTTGGGTGTACTATTCCTTTAAGAGGAGAGGAGAACACAGCATGTAAAACAGATGTATCCCATTAAACGGACAATCAGTTTTCCTCAAACATTTGTTTATTTTAGTAATTCCATGCAAAAGGTAAAACAAAATCATATGAGTCTTCTAGACTCTGTTAATATTTGCAGTGTGTTTATTCCTGGTAATTTGGATATAATGTTATATTTGATATAATTTGATGACATTGACTTACAGCGAGCGGGAGAACCTAAAATTTGGTCTCTCTGAAATTGTAAAATTACAGAGAATGTTAAGAAAATGTTGCCATAAAAAAGTCCTGGATCCAGGCCTAGTAATGGAGTCAGTTATAAAATGCGTGGCTTAAACGGTGCACGAATATCCGCCTGTAGAGGATTGTGAAAATAAATTCAAGAGTTTTATGGAGATTCTCTGGGCATGAATTGAAAGGCCGTTTCAGACATCAATTTACCACATTCTGGGTGTTTAGCAACTCCTTCCCTAGATAAATCAGCTGCTCAGCGGTTTGATGTCCTGTTTTCAGATAAAAGTAAATGTAGTGCTTCATTTTCATCCCGTGTGAAGGAGGCAAATAGAGGGAAATAGACCAGCTTTTGGACAAGCTACAGGTGTGTATTACAACCTTGGACTTCTATTACACCCTCAGCAGAGCCACAGACCCATCGTCTGCCTATGCTGCATTGATGAAGCAATGCATGTAAAATCAACCAAGTTGTAAAGTAGTTTTACATTAGTTTATATTTTGGCTTTAAAATATTTTTTGCTGTGTGTAATTATTTGTTCTGAGAAACTAAATTATGGTATTTCATTAGCGGGGGAGCTATGATCATCAAAAAACATACAAATTAACAGTTATAACCTATTACTCTGTGTAATGAGTCTATATCATATACATTCAAACTATTTATAGCCATGTGAGAAAATGTCTAAGAGTCTAAGATAATAAAAGTCAGATTTCTATTGACAAATACTCAGCATTCATCAATCACTAAGTGAGAAAGAGTTGTTAAAAAATGTGATTTTAGAGCAAAAATAAAAATATGAGAGAATAACAGGCAGCTTATGTCAACTAGTAGATAAGCTAAACAGATAACTGGACTCCCCATAAGCCCTGGTTTCATGTTCAAACGATTTAAGGATTTCATGTTTAACCAGTAGGTGGCAGCATTTCTTCAAACTTTCTACAATCACAGGAGCACCAGGACCACTAAAAAGGAAGTTTTTCTATTTAGTAAGACCTTCATGAACAGATAATGTGCTTATACAAAGTAAGGTTTGTAATAATGTAAAAAGTAGAAATTAGACCAACCCTGAATTCCTCCTTAATTCTCTGGGAGAGTCTCTTCTCTTTAACCATGATCATGAAATGAAATTGAGGGTTTTACTGAGAGGTTATGAAGCATAAAGTGCATTAAAACACCTCTGCTTTCCACACACAGACTCACATAGGTTAATGTTGTGTGTAAAGACAATCCTGAAGGGGACCATATATTAAGCAGATTGTGAAGCAGGCAATATGTAAAAAGAAATGAATGTTCTACCTGCTTACATCTACGCTATGCTTTTTCTCCATATGTGGCTAAGCTTTAAAAGGTGAAAATATTAGATACAAGTGAGTAGGTGAGAAGAGGAAGCCTGCTGATAATAAAAAAGCCTATTAATACGCACAGAAAGGGCGGGATTAGTGTGAAACAAAGACATACATGAGGACTTTGAATGCAGGCAGATGTGAAGAGTCCCTAAATGAAAGGGACCCACATTCTTACATTATTATCAAGCTCCCGGAGAGGCTGAAGATGCATCAGGATATCAAGTGTGAAATTAGTTCTGGTAATGCCTGACAGTCGAGTGGAGGCACCTCGGATTTACTTAATTTCAGTTAGACGGCCTGAATGATTCCTTAAAGCATCGATAGCTCTATATAACAGTGACAAAGGGTTCATGATTTGCACACGTTTTTACCGTTATTCTAATCTTGACAATAATGCCACTAAAGGCTTGAAATCTCTAACTTCTGTCTGTGTGTCTGCAGCTGAACTGAAACCAGAGAGAGTTGTCCTGGTCTCCTGAGCTGCCAGCTGCTTCTAATTCTTTTCCAAGCAGCTGGTATTTTCACATGATTTTTTTCTTCCCTTTCTGGAAATCCACTTAAATGTGACTGGGTGAATGTGAGAGTGATGAGGATGACTGGGATACATGGCATGCCTCTGCAGAAAGAGCCTGTCTTTATCCATCTTAGCTTTGGCTACAGATCCTGATGGACTCTGATGGTGATGGCTGCTTTCATCAGAAGCCCAAAAAGGCTCAAGTGTTAAAGGATTTTTTTTCCATTAGGCCCTCAGAGCATTTTATGTTTGATGTAAGAGATTAGTTTTTCCAGACCGCTGTGTTGGTTACAACCGTTTAGCCTCTCGTTTACTCAACTGGCCAGGAAATTAACCTAAATTTGTCTGTAATGATGCCAACGAGCCACACAATGGGGCCAAATGACCCAAACAACTAGAGAGCGAATGACTCTACATCATTTAAACATGTGACTCCTACTATTGAGTCCACAGGGAGCTAATATCACTTTGTTAGATTTCCTGTGCAACTTTATACAAGCAGAAAAGGAAAGAAATTGACTAATATTCCTCATAAAAGGCCCCCTATGACTTGCATGAATAAGTATGTGTGAATCATGTAAATGTAAAAAAATAAAGGTATTTTATTTTATTCTGCATAAAGAATCATTTTGTTAGTTTTTACTTCTAAATATTGTTAAAATAACCTTTTTATTTGACCCTATATGACAAAAACATTGATGAGCAGAATGACACCTCAATAGTAAAGTATCTATAACGCTGCGTTTACAGCAAATGTGTTTTGGGCATCAAAGCATCTGATTTTTATGCAAAGCCCAGGGGGGAATAGCGTCAAGAGGTCCTGCAGCGCGTCCAAGAGGCGGGAGCGGCGTATCCAGGTGTTCTGGCGTCCGGGTGTCACAGTGTCCAAGCATCCGAGCGTTCTGTGCTATGCATCAACCAATTAGAAAAGCTAATCCAACATTTTTTTTGGGGGAAGATAGAGACTACATCTACATGCAAGCTGTTATTGCTTCTGCAGAGCTGTCTATATATGAAGAATAAATAGATATCAATGGGTTAAACTCCAATGGTTTAAAAAAAAAGCAAAAAGAAACAGTTTATAAATACCCAAATCAACAAAATAATGTTAAGACCTTTCATACTGTTTCCAGAGCTGCTGGCCGACAGTATGCTGGAGGTCTGGTGCTTCAAACAAGAACTGCATGTTTTAGCAGGATCATAATCTTGATTAACTGATTGCACAGATATGGTTTTGATGTGGACTTTTTTGCTTAAAAACATGTAAAAACTACTTTTCCAACTCATCAAAGTAAATAAAGCCAAGCTGCACTCTAGCTTGTAGCTACAGAACAGAGCAGATAAACTACAAGAGCCTCAAACCAACGCGAGCAGCATTTGACCCATCGTCCAAATTTTGCCGTGTAAGAATTTTTAATGCCCAAAAGGCTTTTGTGTGAATGCAGCCTGTAGCCTATTTTCCTTTAATGTACTTCGGCTGTCTTAAATCCAGCAGCCAGATTCGTCGGTCGATTACATCATAGACCAGCGCCGAACCCTGTTCAGATTTGAAGACTCCTTTTATGCAACCAACATATGCAGCCTTCTTTTCGCCTGTTTTGAAGGACGGATGCTGTGTTTATATCTTAGCCTTGGGTATCCCATAATTCATTGCGAGTCCAAGAAAGCCTGCTGCTCCATGCTCAGAAGGAAAAGCGAAATGGCAAACAGTCCACCTGGACTGGGTCCTTCAGAGAACACAGACGCTGAAATTGAACACAGCACTCGGGTCACATGTACCCGCGCTGTTACTGCGGATGTGACATCAAGCACATCCAAGTTAAATGGGTCAAATCTAGCAAACAATCTAATCGTTATATCCTAGATGGATTTGGGGGATACTTAGAAGCATCTGGAAACCAGCTAAGCTTAGAAACAAATGGCAACTCTAGGTGAAAAATTAAAACTTGTCAACTACGAGCAAAGAAGAGTGCCGCAGTTCTGTGCTTTGGCCACAGGTGGCAAACTCCATCATGCCTGTTTAAGCAATGTATCAAAATGAAAAATAATGATCAATTATCTATACCTGTTTTCTTTTAATACATGTTTTGAGAACAGCAATTAATAATTCTCACTGGTTTCCTTTCATTATCTGGGTGCAAATAAATGGGCAGAGATATGCATGTTAGGTCAACTGGTCTCTCTCTAAAGGGCTTTTAGAACTGCACAGTGAAGCAGCTAGTAGCACTGTGCTTTGCAGCAAAAAGGTCCCGGAACTGAATCCAAATCAGGGTCTTTCTGCATTCTCCGTGTGCATACTTGGTTTCTCTCCAGGTGCTCCAGCTTTTCCCCCACAGTCCCAAAAAAGGACTGTTAGTTTAACTGGTATATCTAACTAACCCTAAGTTGTGGGTATGTGCTTGCGTGTTTTTTTTTTGTCTTCTTTGATGACCTCTGATGAACTGTTCAATGTATACCCTGCTGTACACAGGCACAGCCCTTCAGCAACTCGGCAATGGTAAACAATAGACTTCGGAAGTATGTAATAATTAATATTTGACATTGTTTAAGCAGTTGTAGAAAAAACTGTTTGTTTGTTTGTTTGAATAGAAAATAATGTGTTTGTTTAATATATATGCTAGAATTAAGAGGACATTAAAAGCCTTAAGACTGAGAATGGTAGTAAATCCCCTTTTCTTGATTTATTCAAACCAAAGGGTAAGATAAATAAAAATGTATCCCCCCCCCCCCCCCCCCCAAAAAAAAAAAAAAAAAAAAAAAAAAAATTCAGACCAAGAAGTCAGTTCTAACTATTTCTGTTATGACACACAAAAAAACAGACATTTGGTACATTGCGTATCTCTGCCTGATCAAGTTCGTTAGCTGGTCGTTAGAAGGGGGACGCTTGTTTACATACGTTGTCACTTTTTATGATGCATTTTAAACTAAAACACCAGCGCTGCATCAACAAGGCAACAAGATCAAGAGGAATTCTTTCTGCCAGATAGCATTGCGGGAAGGTGCAGATTTCTGGGTAGGGATAAAAGATTTCTGGAACACAGCTGGATCTCTCTTTCTAAAATCTGACATTCAAGCCAAAACTGTAATCAGGGAAACCAAAGGTCCTGATTATCAGGATGGTAACTTACAACATAACAGTCATAAAAAGCATCTAGAAACAGTCGTTGTTTGTAGAGATGTTGGAAACATTGAGGAGGGAATATCTGCAGTTACCACAGTAGTTAACTAAAAACAGGCACCCTTTGCATTTCTCTATGATGTCAGCACTACTAAACTTATTTATGTGATATTCTTAGCTTCAGATCAGCTTAAAGAACAGCATCAGTACATACCTATGATTTCTATTGCTAAACAGGGAGAAAAGGCCCTCAATTAATAGAGAAATGCATCGTGAAAAACTATGCAAACCCAAATACTATCTACCGTTATTAGCTAACCTAACCTGAGTGGTTCTAAAATAATCTGTTAAATAAAATAAGAAGAAGAATAAAAAAAGAAAATAGGTGCATGTATGGGAGAACATGAAAAAAATGGAAAACAGTAAGTTGTAGGAACAAGAAAAGGATCTGCTACAAGCACAACAAATATACACAGGAAAATGTTAAACAAAACAACATTGAAAAACTGGAGCCGTGAAGCCACAGTTCAGATCCTAATCTATAACACCCGGTTAGCTAGAGCAAAACACTGTCAACAACAATAAGGCATTAGGTGTTTCATCTAAGAACCCGACTAACCTTTTAAAAGAATGGCTGCACATGAAAATAATCAAAAATAATATGCTTTTATTTAAGACTATGGTTTATCTTTACAAAGGAGGCTTTAATATATGTTTCTTCTGTAAATTAAAAAGCAAAGAAATACATTTTTATATTTAAAAATGACCAACTAACAGTTTATTTCTTTGATGCATTTTGCTTTAAGTTTAGTAAAAATCTGATGATTAAAAACATGCTTTAATTTTTTAGGTGGAGAAAACTCCCAAAATTCTTCATCTAGTGTTGAATTACAAGCTGATGTCTGTCTGTCTGTCTGTCTGTCTGTCTGTCTGTCTGTCTGTCTGTCTGTCTGTCTGTCTGTCTGTCTGTCTGTCTGTCCCACTGAGGAACTGAGGCGTCAGAAGAAGGCCAAACAATGACCTCTTAATCCTCACTTCAATTAAAGTTCTTTCAGATGGGCTGAAACCCAGACAGTGGTTCTACCTTCCTCTTGGGAGGAGCTAATAAACATCCCAAGGTCTCTAGAGAGAATAAAAAGGCGGGTCAAGGCTGTCAGGTTTGTAGGTCCCATTTACACAAGCAGGGGGATAAAGGGTAGGAAACGGTGCATCATGGCTGAGTGGCCTGTAGTCACAAAGGGAACATATTTGTTTGTTTTAGTTCCATGTGAACTCACTCCATTTTTGTCCTTTTTAGAGTGTTTATGTAAAGAGCCTATACTATAAGAGGATGCGAGGGGCTTGTGCTGCGAGACAATGGTATAAATACACAGCAGATAACCGCGGGAGGCTTGATGTGGGAGGTGGTCTCGGGTTCTTCTGTTAAGAGGACTGCTTGCACCTCCTTCCTGAGGACAGGCACGCACATAACTCACTCCGAAACACAGGAACATCTTAACAAAACTATGCATCCTGTTATTCACACTAATTAGAAGGAGCCATGCTTATTCTCTGCCATGTGGAGCACACACACACACCCTCAACACACACTCTTCTCCCTCCAAAACTCAGGCATCCTGTTTCATAACACCTATAAACATGATTAATGTGGCTCGGATTGAAAGCGCCGTGGCCCTCACACAGAGCTTTCCGTCAAAACCGCAGTGTGGAGATATTTTTAGGAAATCACGCTGACAACATGGAGACCCCTTGCCTTCACCTTCCTCCTGCCCCATGGACCCTCCTTGCTCTGCGCTGTCACCTTTCTCCTGCATCGCTTTGACATGTTGCGCACTCCAAAAAAATCCCATCAATTACCTCTGGTGCACAGTAGACTCTCAGTTCAATAAAACAACGAAAGACCCTCATAAAACAGTGTTTTCAAATTTCCATAAAGAAACATGCTGTCTTTTGCTACATTTTGCAGTTTGCACCAGTCTGCTTACAGAGCTTTTGCAGTATTCTCGTACCCGTTGGGGGTGTTAAAGAGCTGCATGAAAATATGAGCAAGCACATGCATCCCACTGATTAGTCCTCTTTGTCTGAGCTTAGAAGAGGAGAAGGAGACAAAAGCCCACTGAGATGCATGATGCATGATGAGATGCATTCTGCAAGATAATCATAATCTGTAAAACTCTTTATAGATTAATGTAAAATCTGTGAGTTTAACAATGTGTATTATTGAAAGTAGATAAGCAGTAAAATGCAGCTTTATGGTTCCAGGTCATAGTAATAACACCTTCATAAACTTTGCTGCCAATATAACCTGCTAATAAAAGGTTCATGAAGCCACTGATGTCATGAACTCTTTCTTATTAGGACCTATTTAATAAGGTGGAATTCATTCACCTGAAGGAACATAAATTTACACATCCATCACCTTAAGAAGCAGTCTTATCATTGTATGACAGAGTTTATAACATTATTCAGTTACGATGTTGAAACGTTCCTGTTTTTCTGAAAAAAGGGCCTTACTTGCATTTTATCCACATTCTGAATTTGTGTGGCCACAAACCTTAAATTATGTTGCTCTTTATTTAGGAAATAGACCATCAAAAAATACTGCAAAACTGTTTCAGATATTTTTTTAAAGAAATAACAGAACTAGAAATCACCCAATACAGGTTTTTTAAGGCCATTGCAGATTATTTTGGCATCAGTCTAACTAAGGGGTCTGCAACCTTTCAAATCTAAAGAGCCATTTTTCCCTGAATCCAGCTAGTAAAAGTTGTTTAGAGACCCAAATATCACATGACCTTTTAATAAAACACAAGTTATTATTTTTGTCAAATAAAAGTCATAGGTGAAGCCAGGACTAATAGAGCAAACATAACTTTCAATAAAAGGGGGTTCTTTATCCTCAAGAAGAACAAACTATTCTGTAGCAGAAAAAAAGGAAATAAAGGTGATTTGACCGACCACATGATAATTCACACAGGTGAGAAGCCTTTCGCCACAGGAATGAACAGCAGGGACCTTTTCTATTCATCAGATTTGATAGGATTGTCTTGTTCTTTTTACTTTGCTAAGTAAAATAAAGTTCTGACTGTGTGGAAAAAAAGTGTCTCATAACGTGAATCACTTATACACAGCTCATAAGAAGCAGCTCCTCCAACAAAATGTTGGATTAACTGTTCAACTAGAATTCAGCAGTTTTTGCAACACAGCTAGAAAAACATAAATTGGTATATAACAAACAGAAGTGGCATCTCCAAAAGACGACAAACGGAAAAGAAAGATGACGTCTGCAACGTCGTTTCAGCTTTGCACATGAAAACAAACACAGTTCAGACATTAATTACTGGAGATTTGGATTCTTCGCTCATGTGGCCATAAAGTCGTCTTCCTCAACCAAATCTTGGCTTGAAATATGTCCCAGTTCTGTTCTCTCGGCTTTCAGGGTGCAAGTCACTAACTGATCCGTCCTGGAAGCACGATCTGTCCCATCAGCTCATTTGCGCATGTGCAACCAGATATATATCCGGGTTTCCATAAATAATGTAATTATGGTACTAAAATTAGTTATTTCTATCCTGAACTCACTAAAGAATGTTAATGTTTAAACAAATGTTTTATGACTTTTCAAAGACAATTTTAATGATTTTTACATTTTCTCAGTTAAAGTGCTTGTCTGACGTCATTATCGGACATGCTCAGAGCAGTCCAGCGAAATATGATTAAATACTGTTTATCTACATTTTAGTTGTTTCTTTCTTTAGGTTATGCACTATTACCATAATGTTAACACAAAATGTAAACAGAAAACTCCAAAAACACTAGATTTCTGTTTAAATCCAAAGCCAAAAAAGTTAGCTCTAGGATCCCAGTTCCGACACAGACAAGTGATAAAGCAGAAAGGATTTTAATGCATTTAATTTCTCTGGAAATACATTTATAACCGTTAACACATTATAGTTTAGTACGCTTACTATTTTTAAGGAGGGAAAAGGTAATTTAGGTATTTTCTATAAATTAAAATCGAGGGCGACCCAGATGTATATCTGGTTGCGCACGTGAAAATGAGCCGATTGTACGGATCGTGCTTCCGGGACGGATTGGGTAGTGACAGTGCAAAAATTTCCGGTAGTTTTAAAGCCTCTATTAGAATTGCACCACATGCTGATAAAAACAGGAACTTCAGCCAGTATTTGAAGTGACATATAAGCAAAGTCGGATAACAAAAAAACATTTTACAGGTATCCATTTTCCACCTGTTTACATGGGTAATCTGTTGCTATCTTAGACAACCAAACATTTTTTTTAAAGCTTGTAAAACAAGAAGAAATGTAAAACGATTTATGATGGTAAAGCATTGAATTTCTTCTATTGGGTATTATTTAATGTGAGAAAAAAAATTATAATACAGCACATTAATCATAGGTTAATGAAAGGAAAAGTAGCTCTAAAAACATGTTTCTGATTGTTTTAATGCCTTTCTGTTTGCAAATTCAATTAAAATATTCTTTATAAGGGCTGCACAGCAGCAAGAAGGTTCCGGGTTCGATTCGCTGCCCTGTCTTTCGGCATGTTTCTCCGTTTGAGAGAGCTGAAGTACCTGGTTCTCTCTGGGTACACTGGCTTCCTCCCGCAGTCCAAAAACATGACTGGTATGTAAACTGGCTTCTCAAAATTTCTCCTTAGGCGTAAGTGTGTTCATGAATGGTTGTTTGTAATGTTTGTATTTGTGTTGCCCTGGGATAGACCGGCGACGTGTCCAGGGTGTACCCCGCCTCTCGCCCATTGATAGCTGGAGATAGGCATCAGCACCCCACGCGACCCCAGCAGGAATAAGTGTGACAGAAAATGGATATTCTTTATAAAAAAACACTAAAACATCTAAGACTGGTATTTGTTATTATACTATATTAGTTGGTTATCTATATCATTTTTAGACAATAATACGAGCCATTGTAGAGGGCCTTAGGAGCCGCATGTGGCTCCAGGTAAGCAGGTTGCAGAGCCCTGGTGTAGATGATCCCTGATATGTGCCAATTCTTCCCCCTATATTGCTTTTTCTTTCACTACTTATATAATAAGAATGACACAATGACAACAAATGTTACACAACAATGGATGAAACTAATCATGGATAGCAAATGGAGAGAGAGATAATGCATGCTCTTAAGGCATTCATGCTGAATGCACTAATGAATCATTAAACCCTAATACTGATACAAAAACACCAACTATATGGGATTACGAATATTGGTTGGTTGAAAAAGCAGCGTGTATTCATGTCCAGCTCATCTTAGCAAAGAGTTTTTAGAATCAGCTTTTTGTTTTTGTCTTTATGTTTCTACAATCTCAATATTTTTTTTTCTTGTGCAAAATTTCCAAAGCTTAATTATTTCTGATGGAGAGCATCAACTGGATTTAGTTGTAAAATTAACAAGGCCATAGCAGCATGTGCTTTTATCTAAACTATCCCAGGCTGGATGTCTCTTTCTGTAATCTCCACTCCAAACTTCAGGTTCTAAATGATATTTTATTAAACTTTTATTAATCTCATACTGGAGAAAATCACCTCTGCATTTAACCCATCCCCTTGGGGAGCAGTCGGATGCCACTGTGTGGCGCCCAGGGAGGAGTGTGAGGCTAAGGGTCTTGCTCAGGGACCCAGAGTGCAGGCTGTGGGGATCAGGGCAAAAGTGCTCTGCTCTAGCCACAAGAGGCTGATTTATACTTCAAAACTAGGTCCTCTGCATAGGTATCGCAGTGAACTCTTGTTTTTATGACTGTAATTGCGGAAAACCAGTTGTCAAGTTGGACCAGCTAAAATAGCGAGGTGCGAGAGAACGCTGGGAGCCTTTTTCCTCCTGGATCTCTGCTCTTTTTTGCCGTCCTGTCCCTCCTTTGTTGGACAAACCTGCCCCCACTTCCTCACTGCCTTGGGCATATCTAGACCCACAGCGTATAAGCAGACCATGCTCAAAATTGAGCACAAATCAAAAATGTCTGCGTCAAGCTCACTGCGACACACTACTGCGGGGAGTATAACCAGCCCTTAGGCCAACACTCCCCCTCAAGCACGTTTTCTTTAATCATCATCTTGATTAGCCTCCCAGCCCCCACTAAAAAAAAAACTTTCCCACAGCATAATGCTTCCACCACCATGTTTCACTGTAGGGATGTTGTGTTCAGGCAGAGTTGAATTGTTTGCTTTGTGCAACACAATTGCCAAAATGCTGAATATTAGTCCCTTCTGACTCCAGCACCCTTTTCTTAGTAGTGCCTATGAGCATAACTGGATTCCTCTGGAAGAATCCTCTTACCCTATTTTCATGAAGGCCAGGTTTGTGAAGCTGATCTCTGAAACTGTTCCTGAGTTATTGGATTATCATCTGTTTCTTTGATAAATGTTTGCTAGGCCCTGAATGTCAGCGTAGGTGGAAGACCCTGTCTTGGTCGTACTTTTTTTAATCATCAGATGATGGATTCACCTCTGCTATGAGATGTTCAAAGCTCGGGATATTGTTTTATAGCCTGAACTGCTTTAGATTTATCTGCAACTTCAACCCTGACACACTGCATGAAAAGTGAGATTTTCGTCCCCGTAAACCCCCGTAAACTCCCGCAGATCTGCCTGATTTTCGTCAGTTTCCGACAATTTGCAACCCGTGCTTGTCCGCGTTTGTCGTGCCACAAATTGTCGGAAACGGACTCTGACGTATGTGGAGAGCGATCAGCTGTACTAATGGCCCTAATTAGCATATGAATGCAGCAAACCCGCGCGGCTGGCCAGGTCTGGCTTGAATAACCTTCTCAGTATTGGCTGAAACCACTATTCTCAAACAAGTGAAATCGCTCGTGATTGGCTGCAAAACCACACGTGGCCACGCCAGGCTTTAATTTTCTTACTGAGTATTGGACGGAACCGCTTCCTTTTAAACAAGTAAAGTCGCTCGTGATTGGTTGGCATATATATATATATTTACATATATATTTATTCATATATATATTTATTCATTCATATATATATATATATATATATTCATATATTTATTCATTCATATATTTATTCATTCATATATTTATTCATTCATATGTTGTGTATTTATGTTATCCTACACTACTACACAATTATTATGCTACCATCAAGGACATGAATGAATTTATACAGGAAATGAAGATTTGCCAGGAAGCTGTTTATGCAAAGAAAGAGCTTTATTAAAACACACACAACTATATACAACGCGTATCCAAACACATGCGTATCTAAAAATTACAACTCCGTGAACGGTCCGTTTGCTTCCTCGGGGTTGGAGGTAACAGGCAGCATTCCCTCCGAGGCAGGTCCGATGTGCAGACGCCTACTGTGCGTGGCCCTGTACTTCGGCATCGCTTCTAACCGGGACTGCAGCTTAACACAGAGTTCAGTGAGATCCGGCCTACGAAATGGCGGCGACCGTACAATCCATCCAGAGACACCGCCGACGACGCCATCTTCTTCGTCGGACATGAGGTCGACGGTGGCGGACTTACAGAGTTCCACTTCCTCATCTGATAGCACACTCTGCCTCGCCTTCAGCAGCTGAAAAAAAAAACAATGAATCAGCGCACTGCATATGGACATAACACATCTATCAATGCACCTGAAAAATAGTCACCAAATAAAGTCTTACCCTCTTTCTTCTGGCCCGACTCCGAGCAGATAGCCTGGCGGCCTCCGCACGCAGCGTGCTGGCTAGCAGCGTGTATCTGAAGCTCCTGCATACCGTCTCATAATACGTCTTACAGGCAGCTGGAAAACAATTAAATGAGAGTGGTATGAATAAAAAAAAAAAATCAAACGCAAGTCACAGTAACAAGGAAGGAGAAAACATTAAAACAAGTCACTTACACACAATGTCGTCTTTATCAACATCGTGCAAATCCGAGCAAATAGGAGGTCACCGCCTCATTGTGAGGCGACTGTAGTCTGTGAAAAAAAAAAAAAAGTACAGCTATGGTCGGTATCCATCCGTATCCATGTCCTTTTACCGCATATTCTTTAAACCTTACCCCTGCTCCGGTTCATAGCGCCTGCAATTAGTTTCCGAGTTGTTAAGACGGCATATTGTTTCCTGTGAATCACAAAAAATACACTTTAATAAAGCTTTAGGCTAGGCTGCTTTTAGCTTACCTAGCTAGGCTAGGTTGTCTTTAGCTTGCCTAGATAAGCTAGGCTGCTTTTAGCATAGCTACCAGTAATCGAACATATATTTACCGCTAGCGTGGCGTTGTGCACCCGTCTTCTCTTCCTCGAGTTCGTATATCCTGCAAAGTTGCTCGACTGCAGAGCCGCCATCTTGTCCTCTATGGACTACAACCTGGAGCGCATCGAATTCTCCAGCTGAGTGAGGCGTTCATTCATGTCGGCAGTATGTTGGGCAAGCTGACGAGACAGTCCGCTGATAGCAATCAGCAGTTTCTTCTCGTCAGTCTGCGGGCTGGCCGAAAGTTGTGGACTAAGAGCAGTTGGAGGCGAGTTGAACGCGAGACGTCGTGCAGCCATTGTTCACGTAACAACAAAATACAAACACGGTAAATGGAGATGAAGTTCTTCTAAGTGTAGTAACACAAACATGTCTGCTAATATGCTGGTCTCGCGAGAAGTCGTAGTGCACAAAAGCTCACACGTGATTGGACGATGGGGCCGAAGGCTCATCAGGCTCCTCCAATCACATACGACGTCATTGTTATACGGAAGGACTCGCGAGAAGAGCTCGCGTCGCTCCATTCTGGAAGGTGGCGGTAATGCACCTATAAATTGTTTGCAATTGCAATTGTTTGTCTCCATAAGATTGAATTTGAGCAGGTGGACATTAGAGATAATAAATGCAACAACAAGTTTTTGAATCAATATTCTATAAATAATATGTACCCAGGAAGAACAAAAAGCACAGCTCTCTAACAAAATTTTAAGAAATCTATGATAGTCAAAATTAGGACAAATTATTTGAAATTCCCAATTCCTCCTAAATATAAAGAATTACAATTTAAAATAATAAATAACATATATCCTTCAAATGAGTTTTTAAGAGAGAGATTTAAGTTTAATGTTGAGAATTGTGGCTTTTGTACAACTCAATTGGAAACAACTAAACATCTTTTTTATGAATGTAAAGAAGTATTAAACTTATGGGATCAACTTCGAACCTTTCTGTCTTCTAAAACAATAAATTTAGATTTTATTTCCTGGCAAAACATTCAATTCGGTTTATCCATTAAAGAAAAAAAATTTGGAATTTTTAATCAATATTCTAATAATTGTAACAAAGTATTATATCCATAAATGTCGCTATGCAAAATGCTCCCTCTCAATCTCTGCTCTCAAAAATGAACTTTCCCTTTTCAAAAGATGTCTGAGAAAGATGCAGAATTTAAATGCAATTAAATTGTTTGAGTTAATTGAAGAATTTCAGTTGGTAGTCCCCACTGATTAATTTACTTTAAACCCTATTATTATTTTATTTATTTTTATTTATTTTATTTTATACTTTGTTCCAGCCTGTGCATTTAATTTTATTTTTCAAAAGCAGGAGTTGTGATATTTCTTCTTGTATTGAAATATTTGTTATTGACTTGTTGTTTGAGATTGTTATTGTTTTCTTATATATTCAATAACAAAAAAAAAAAAAAGTGGAAATCTAAAAAAAAAATTAACCATTACAGCCAACTGATTCTGATTAAAACTAATTTTTGAAGTAAATTATTTTGTGTATTTTCTTTTACATAACATTTGCATACACAGTAATCTAGCGTACTTTAATTAAATAAATCAATTCAAGCTAAAATGTAAGAGTCTATAATTAGGCTATACTGGGCCTGATCTATTTCTACCATCTATTTGGAGGATATTTATTGCCACACTTTGGGCCACTTAAAACCAATTTAGCATGCTGACCTATGACCTTATGACCACAGTGTACCAATCTTCTGATGGCTACTTCCAACAGGATAATGCGCCATGTTATAAAGTGAATCATCTCAGAATCATTTCTTGAAACTTTTCCACTTAAGTAATTGTGAATTGAGCATATTGACAGACAACATTTTATTTTTTATCTTAAATGCAAATTTAAAAAAAAATAATTACTGCTCTAAATGTATTGCTCTGACAGCTAAAGATCTGTTTTGGTCTCTATACTTTAATTAAATAAATCAATTCAAGCTAAAATGTAAGAGGCTATACCTGATCTCTTTGTATCAGAGATTTTCTTACCCAGGGTTGCATTTGTATAGCTCACAGCATGTTCATTTACATGTTAAAGCCTCCCCTAGAATTCCATGGGGGGGAGGCATGGGGGGAACACTGCCTAAGAAATTCCACGTCAATTTCTGACAATTTACGGGAGTTTACGGCAAGGCCTGCAAATTGCCGTAAACTGCCGCTAACCTGAAGTTCCACGACAATCTACAGTGCCGTATATTGACGAAAATCCCACTTTTCATGCAGTGACATGTCTGGTTTGGTCCTGGGTCTTTATCATGCTGTTTATTTCCCTTCTGCCTTGCAACTGTGCTGTACTTCATATTGGTCTGTATCACAAAATCAACAAGTTACATTAAAGTTCATGACTGTTAACATGACAAAGTTATAGTAATAATATTCTAACAAGTCGGGTCATGCAGCTTCAAAGTAGAAGTAGAAGTGAAATACAAGTTAAGGCAGTCAATCACATTTATTTACGCTTGAAGTATGTGAACCATATGTGGAGAGTTGATCTTTATTAATATCACCTGTTCAAAATCACGATGTGCAAAATGTTTGTAGGTTTTAGCAGTTGGTCTTCTGCAATATTTAAAGCATAAATGTGTCCTGAATTTTCCATTTTTTGGTGAATCTTTTACTTTAGATTTTTTCAACTTTAAAATTTAAACCTTTTGTAGAAGATGTCATGACATCAATCTCCGCTTTGTGAACTGTTGGTGCAGATTTCCAGATTTTAGGCCGACCATGACTAAAGTATAACCAAATAGGGTGAGCCTGGATTATTCAGTAGATTTTAGAAGCATTGATCAACACTGATTAATCTAGCACAATACCCATCAATGTAATGTATTTGCGTATCATGCTTATATCCTACATTTATTATAAACAGGTATTGGTCTGTATGAGGACTACAAATTATATTTATCAAAAATAGTCATGTTATCGCATATTAGCTTCATTTAAACTTAAGTTTTCTATAATCAAACTAATATAGTGTTATTAAAATACTACAGAGGTCATTTAAGGCTAATATTTCTATAGATAAGGTCTATAACTTCATCTGTTATTAAACAAACTCAACAGATTTATGTTAGTTATCACTTTTAAAACTTCAAAAACATGCCAAATATTTTTGTGGAGTAAAGCAAGTTCTCCCTGGCTGCAAAGAGCAGTGTACCCCATCTTCAACTGTTTCTGCACCGTTTCCCCACATTGACAGTTTTTGTTATTAACTTCTACTTTGAATGTGTTTTTTTTTTATTTCAACAATAAAACATCTTTTAGGGCTGGTAGTTAATGATTATTTAATTATTGAATTAGCAGCTGAATATCTCAGCAACTGCTTTTCATTGCGATTATTTTTGTCAGTCCTAATTTGTTTACAAGACAGAAAGTTGACCAATAGCTTTAAAACTAAAGAAGTATCGGCAACCAAAAAACCTTTTTAAATAACCACTTTTAACAAGACAGACAACATGAGAGCAAACCAAGGCTTTGGCCTGGCTAACTAGTCAGCTATCACTGCAGAGCTGTTTGCAATGAGCAGGTTTCTTTTAAAGCCTTTCCTTATTCAGTTGACATTTTTTACATAATTGCTTAATATTTCACCTCCTTGTACATCGGTGAAACTTTTAAGTACTGATAACTGACCAAATTTATTGCATTAATTTTGACTGGAGTTGAATTAAATTCTTTATGGTTAACTTTACCTTTTCAATATACTGTAGGAGTATTCTGTTTACTATCCACACATCACAAACAGGCAGGTTTGAGAGGAAACTAGCATTGGTCACCATGAACTTTATAATTAATAGAAGTGTTTGTGGTCAACAGTTGAACCTAACAGGTCCTTATCTTCACCATGTACATTTCTCATTTAAGTATAAGTTAACGGGAAAGAAAATAGCAATAAATGTGTACCCTGGAGACATGCATGTATATAAAAAGAAACGCTAATAAACAATAACTGTATAATATAAGAATAAAGCTCATCTTTGCAAATAAAGGGATTTAAAAACAAGTTAATATGTAACATAAAAAACTCTAGTAATTATTTACAAATATTTCTTTACTTTTGTCCTATTTTTAAACAACGAATTGAATAGAACTGCATTTAGAAATAATAATGAGATAATAAACAATAGCAGCACAGATGTAAATCTGCTTTTGAATGCTCCCAAGGCCACCTAATTCAGCCTTTGATAGCTTGATAAAAAACTATTTTTTGCTCTTTTGAGAAACACTTGTTGGCTGAATGTCAGAAATGATATGGACACATACCAAAATAAAAAAAAGGAAAATGAAAACAGAAAAGTCAGGGGAAAAGGAAGTCTCTGGCAACAAAACTGGCAAACCAACTGATGCTTTAAAAAGAGATGAGAAACTGCTCAAATGCTGGTTGGAAAAGAAAAGGCGAGCATGAAAGAGGACAAAGTCCCCCAGCCAACAGGAGGGCGATGATTAAATATGATTCATTTACTGCCAGGTTTAAGCGCTGCTTTGCTCTTCTAACTTCGCTTTGTGATGGAGATCGACTGATACAGGTTTTTTTTAACGCCATCACTGATTATTCTGACATCAGTCTAAATGATCCTCGATATTTGCGACCGATATTTGTGGCTCAATTCTTAGAGCTGATATTTCTTTTCCTTCCTCCATTTCTATGATAAAACTGACACAAAGATAACAAACATTACACAATTCTCAAGTTAAACCAAAGCAAATATTTACTAATAAATCAAACTAAGCTTTAACAATGGTAACAAATGTAGGGAGGGGCAGTACACTCACTTCATGTAATCTTACGGCAATGCATTCAGAAAAGTGAACAGCAGGAAAATAAATGATGCAATAAAATAAACAACAATCAACTTTGAGTTGCTTAAACTACGAATTTTGAAATGCAACTATTTTAGATATAGTTGTTTATTTTGTTTAACGGAAATGTTGCTAACAATAAGTAAATTCATAAAAAACTCTCAGGGTCATTTATTCATTTAATTTCTAGAATATAATAGAATTCACCTTTTTTTGTCATTACATCTTCAAAAGTACAAAGCAATGAAATTCACTCTCTGCATTTAACCCATCCCTTTGGGGAGCAGTGGGCTGCAAATGTGCGGCCCCCAGGGAGCAGCGTAGGGGTTAAGGGTCTTACTCAGGGACCCGGAGTGTCAGTCTATGGGAGTGGGTCTTGAACTCTGGACCTCTGGGATCCAAGCGCAATGCCTTAACCACTAGTCCACCACTCTATCACTCTATCTATCTTCTATCACATCCCTCTGCAATTACACTGAGTCAACCCTAGGGGGAATCGATGCAGTAATGCATCAAACAATGAGTTCAGATCGGCCGATGCCGATACATGAATATAAAAAAAAAAAAAACTTCTTTCTCTACTCAGTGACATTCATCATAACAAATAATAACATTAGAAAAGTTAGGATGATATAATTTGTTTAAAGGTTATACTTTGGTATTGACCCCCTTTAGAAATCCTTCAGTAAAAGTCCATTGAGTTGCACTCAATCTCAGTATAAAACCATTTCATCTTTGAAGGTTTCAGAGAGACATTAGGGTCATTACTAAAGAAACAGACCAAAGAACCCAGCAGACAGGTCAGGGTGGACAAAATGAAGAGTTAGGCTGTTAAAAATATACAAAGCTTTAAACATCTCAGAGAGAGCAAAACAACATCTAAGATTAGAAAGACAGCAGCCTATAGATGCCACACTATAAAATGTTATTTGTAAAAAATGTTTTAAAAACAACATATTACTTCAATTAGCTTTAAACTTTAAAATACATGCAAGTTTGTAGTATCATCATTAGAGGACATGGGTGGAAACACCTAAGATTGGTAACCTTAGCAAAGTAGATTTCACTCTAAAATAATTGTTCTACAATGTCAAACACCTTTAATTTATAGTTGTTAATAGTGTAAAGTGAACCAAAGGAATGAGGTAAAAAGGTATTTTCCTTATAGAAATTTAAACTAAACCCTTATTTGAACATAACATTTAGGAGGATTTTTTTTTTATTTCTGCTTCAAGTCTGGTTAAACTAAAAGAAAAGAAAATCCTTGTCTGTATTTTAGAGTGCAAACACATACAGCAAAAGAAGAAAGCCCCTTTTGCATATAAGTAAATAACTGTGTATAAAGTAGGGGTGTGGGAAATAATCGTTTTGGCGATATATCGTGATATTCGGTTGCCCAATATAATATCGATCTTTCACTTCTTAGTATCGATAAAAACAAAACAAAACATGGTTACATAAAACATTGATGGGAAAATGGGCTACCTCTGTACCACCACTCTGGCAGAAAGCGCTATGGAGCCCTTTAACTGTGCGTGCAGCACCAAATCTGTATTTGAAGCAGTCACAGTGGAAGAAAACCCCAAACAACATGGATAATACCGTAAATCCTCTAATATAGGCCCGGGCCTTTATTTCACTCAAGTGCATCGCGGTCCAGGCCTTTATTGGAAAGAGGCCAGAATTAGAGACAGGCCTCTATTGCTATTTGAGCAAAACAGACTACCAGTGGAATGAATAAAAATGAGATTTTGTGTCTATTTGAACCTATAAAACACTAGGTTAATTTATTGAAAAAGTACAGTTACCATGTCTCGCTTGGTTTGAAGTAAAAAAAGAAAAAAAAATCCTCCAATTCTGTTTAATCCTCCTCCTCAGTTTTCTCCTCCTCTTCATCTCTCCCTTTAATCTCCTCATCACTCGCGCTCCTCCTCATGTTCTGCTGCGTGTCTGTTCTCTTCCTCGCGCAGACGGGCAGCAGTCAGGGCCCGTCGTCCAGCAGCGCAGGGCTGTGGTAGCCTACTTGTATGTTACTACCACAAGTATAATGTTGAGGTATGCCCAGAAAAAACGTTTATAGCCCCGCCCTGTATGAGAGACCGGCCATTATTTACCTCCTCTGACAGCGAGACCGGTCAATGTTAGAGTCCCGGCCGCTAATGGAATACAGGCCAATATTAGAGAATTTACGGTAATTATCTCATCATTTGATTTTGATAGCTGGGGAAAATATGGCAATATATAGTGATACTGCAATATCGTGATAATATTGTATCGTGACCCAAGTATCGCGACATGTATCGAATCGCAACACTCATGCCAATACTCACCTTTAGTATAAAGCCACATCCACCCAGCAAAGTATTCAACTTTAGTCATCTAAAACTTTTCCCTGTTAAAGTCCAGCATTAATTATGAGGCAGATTCTTCTTGTTCCTTTTTAATGTTTATTTAATATTCTAAACTATTTTTAAATGCTTGTGATGTGACATCAAAGAGCATATAAACATGTTTCTGGCATGTTTTTGCCTGTTTAAAGGCCACAAAGGATGATTTGCAAATGCCAAACTAAACATAAGTGAAATATTTTATTGAATATATGCCAAAGAAAATCACAAACTAGTTACCCTTAAGTGGCTGGAGTTTAAAACAAATACATTTTGTTTTATAATTTCCTTTCATGAATGTTACATTATAAAATTTTAGATTTGTTATCTTTTCCCTACTGTGACGCAGGAATGCCATGTAAAAGCACTTTAAATCTAAGTCTGTTCAGTCAGTGATTGAAATATTTGGACTGCTTTGGATCAATGGTTGCAGGCTTGGGATACCACAAACTTGATAAGATAAGATTTCTTTTAATCAATAAGTTTAATGCAGAAAAGGCAGCAGGAACTTTTAAAACTCGGGACAAACCCATCAACTCCGCTGAAAAAGAGTTTTTACAACATCTGACCCAGACAGGGTAGATCAGTAGTGAGAGGAGGGAGTTTGTCAAACTGTACTCTGGGGCTGAGACCTCACAGACCTGAGGTCACTTTAGCTCCGTCTGGAAGCATGCAGCGTCACATTTCTCTCTGCAGTCCTAAAATCTGCAGTAAAGGAAGAGAAGGAATCAAATCCAGCTTCACAGAAGAAACCACTCTAGAAATACATGAACAACCTGCACTTAAACACACATTTAACCCATGCATCGCCAATCCATACACACATTTGGCTAGCTGGTGTCTCCAAGAAAACACATCTCTGATCAGCGGCAGCATGTAGTTTAGGAAAGCTGGGTTAATGACGTGTGAAAACGGAAATCCCACAATGTGGGTGGACGCTAACAAACACTCATGGAGCAACAGGAGAAGAGCGTTGCCTGTGATCCTATCAGACTTGGAGAATTTTAATTCAGACCAAACTCTCAGCAGAGAGCAGTTAAGGAGAAAAAAAGCAATGAATTAAGTTTCCTTTAAACATATAAAAACTCAAGAAAGTGTGTGGTTTCTAAAGGAAGGTGCAGCCTCAGAGCTGCAATAGAAGATGATTTTTAAGACATCAGGAAAGAGTTTAACTTGTTTGTCCACTTTAAATGTGCATAAAATAGAGGCACAGTGTTTTGTTTGGGTGTATCAGTATGCTACACATGGAGCAGGCCGCAACAATGGTAGAGGAGAGGGGCTTTTTGGCAGTTTCTAACATACTGTTACATAAAGGCCCTTTCGACTGATCTCTCTCCCTGGAAATCTACACTTTTAGGGCTCTTAAATATTTACCTTCAATACCTGAAAGAGAATACCTTCCAGCTACAATCGATGCATCTTTAAGGATATGCAGCTTGAAGCCTGCCGTATACACACACTCTCATCTTACCACTGCATACAAACAAACACAGGAAGGTGGCAAAGAAGAGCCTACAAAACAAAAAAGAGGCAACAAAAATCTATTTTTTGCAGTTTTGCCCTTAAAAACTACACATTTCTATATTTTTTTGGTATATTATGTACTAAATGGATGTGAAATTGTGAATTGGAAGGAAAATTATACACAGTGTTTTTTGTTTTGTTTCAATTTAATAATTAGAAAATTGTGAATTTTTATTGAGCCCTTTTACTCTGATAGCACCTCAGCCACCTATCTGCTGAAGTCATTTAATTAGTAAAAAGACTCCACATCCATCTTCAAACCAACTTTTGTTCCTGCAAAAAAAAAAAAAAAAACGAATATACACAGGGGTTAAAATTAAGGATTTTTACCACTTGCCCAAAGGGCAAGTGGCTTTCACATTTCATTTGCCCAGAAACAATTTTTACTTGCCCAGTATAATGTTTGATAAATATAGTTCCTAATATTCATTTTTGTATATATATATCAATGAAACATGTTTGTTTTTTAAATGTTTTTTTGTCATTCAGTAAGTTTACAGGTTCCTGGTGTGTATATGCATGCGTCAGATAATGAAGTCAAGCCTACATTACTGTGTTAACATGCTTTTCAATCCTTCCTGCACATTCTTTTCAAACTAAACTTTGCTTTAAACTGTTGTGTGCTTGGAAAAATATAAAATGTAATGTTAAAAATCTAAAAAAAAAAACTTGACAGGTTAAAAACTTACACTACTACTACTCATCAATTTAACATGTTTAGCTCCATAAAATTTAAATGCACCATTCCAATGTCTAAGAGAAAAAAATGTAATGAATATTTTTTTAATGTATGACCACTGTACAGAAGACTGCCATATGATAGAAATATTTACACTGTGCGCATACAATTATTATTATTTTCCTAATCCTTGACTGATCATTTTTAATCTGGCGTGTATTATAGTATAGATTAAATTCATTATCCAGCTGCTGCTCTGCAGAATTCTCTCCCCAAGGAGCGAAAAATCACGCCATCTAGCGGAAAATCACGCGGCTTTTTCAAATCACGCGAGAATATGTACAAAACAACAAAAATAGCGTCGGCAACGCTTGTGGGTCGTTTTCAACGAATGTTGGTGATTTTAAAGTAATTTTGAGGGACAAATAATTTTTTTTGCGATCATTGCACTTGCCCGGCGGGCAAACGCAATGAAATTTGTACTCTCCCGACAATAAAAACTACTTGCCCCGGGCGATCGGGCAATGGTTAACATCGAGCCCTGATACATAATGCTGCCACTACCATGTGTCACTGAGACACATGGTAGTGGGAGCCTAAAACTGGTGTTTTAGGGTAATGGAAAATGCTATTTCTTTCTGCTAAGTAAAGGCCTCAAAAATGTTTTTTTTCCTCATTTGACCAGCTTGTTCCACATGTTTACTGTGTCCCTTCTATGACTTGTGATAAACTTTAAATGGGACTTCTTATGAGTTTCTGATTTTCTTGAGCTTTCTTTCCAGTGTTCCATGGAAGCCAGATGTGTGGAGTGAACGAATAATCTCTGCAGGTCCTCCAGAGTTAGCATTGGCCTCTGGGCTACTTCTCTGAATAATGTTCTGCTTTTAGTCAACTTCAGTTTAAAATACACCCAGATGGACTAATCAGTCTCTGTTAGGTGACTTATTAAGGCACAGCTTGTGTTTGTAATGTGAAAAGATTAGAGCGGTATGATTGTTTTTGCAACAAACTGACGTTGCCCTCGAAAACTGTCAAAGACTCAGGCAAATAATCTTCATGATGAGACTAGAATGAGCCTTTGTGTTTTGGGGCTCAATCACCATATAAGGACTATGTGGGTTTTTTCTTTCCTGTTTCATCGTCCTGTGCAGTTTCTGAAACAAGCCCACAAATGTATGTCACGCCGTGGATTCTCGGCAGGATTGACAGAAATTGAGCAGATCCCAGAGAGGCTACAGATGGAGCAATTGACACAGAGGGGCTATAACAAAAGAAAACAGTAATTGTTTGGATAAGTTTGGAAAGAATTCCTCCTCAAATTCCTAAGTTTTTTATTACTTATTTAGGTCCCTAAAATAGAGGAGTAAAATCTCAGGAAGTCTTTGAGTTAATAGATTTTGTAGAAACCTCCTAATATTACAAATGGACGTCTATGCACTAATAAGGATTTTTCTCAAGAATTCACTGAGATCTGATATGCCTATTGAGATTTGCTCATAAATAAGGACTATGGGGCAAAAAAACCCAAAATAATTTCTTAATAAAGGCAGTAGTTGTTAATTACAGAGATAATAAAGAAAAGTGAATATTATCTACACTATAAAATTTACCCCCATTTTTCTCTGACTTTTTTAAGCACTGTGTGGTAAAAAAAAACCTAATACAAATTAAAAAAAACATGAAAGCAACTGATTAACTTATATGGACTGTAAATGGTTAGTGCTGTCAGTTCTAATAGATTTAATGGGAAGTAGGGAATTTCTGTTCTTTCAGAATTTGTCCTGCTGATCAAAAAGAGATTGGATTAAAGGTAAATCGCTCCAGTTTTTGGCCATGAATAAAAAAAGAACATAAAATCTATAAAAAAGAGACTTAAATACAGGAATAAACATACTTCTATGAACAGTTTAAGTTGCATACTTATTTCAGCTCCTAGTGCAGTGTAAAGACTTTATCCTTCCACCTAGCTTTCCAATTATGCATCTAGATTCAGCATTTGTCCAGGGATGGTCTGCTGGGCAACTGTCAAATCAACATTCTTCTCTGATGATTATGTAGACCACTAACTAATATATTCCCTGCATTAAAACCATTATTTTTCTGACATTGCAAAGAAACTTTCAGTCCTCTGTATTGAATATATGGCCTCTAACTTTCATCACTTCAATGCAATTACTAAAAGCACAGTGCTGATTTGTTGGGATATAACTGTTTTCTATCTTTGCTGGTCTCACAGGCCACCATTTCATAGCTCTCAGGCATTGTTCTCATATTTTAATTTTCCGCAAATTTAATTAACTGACTGTTTATTTTAGTTCTCAGATTATAGTATAATCAGTGGTTAGGGGCAGGCTGTGTTATTGCAAATTAATATTAAATGCGTTTCAGCATATCAGGGCATAATAGAGAGCTTTGTCAGATGTGACCTGCTGCACTTACCTATAGGTAAGGCCAGGAAGAAAGGCAGCCAGCACAGGACGAACATTCCCACCACAACTCCCAGAGTTTTAGCTGCCTTCTTTTCTCGGGAAAATTTGAGCAGCTTCACAGTGAGGGAACTCCTGGCCTGGTGCGCACGGCCTTTCCCGGCGCCTGGCGCGCCGGGGTCCTCATGCACCTGAGAGCCCTTGTGGATCCTGAGGGTCAGCTCGTTGGTGTCCATCCTCTCCCGCATCACGCCCGCCTCCAAGTTCTTGGTGGTCCTTTTGGCAACGATGTAGACGCGGCAGTACATGGCCAGGATCACGGCGAGCGGGATGTAGAAGGAGCCGAGGGAGGAGAAGAGTGCGTAAAACGGCTCCTCTGTAATGAGGCACACCGTGTCGTCCGGCGCCGGCGGCTGCTTCCAACCGAAAAGAGGTCCGATGGAGATGACCACCGACAGCACCCAAACCCCCAGCATTGCCAACAGAGCCCGCTTCTCCGTCACTATACCTGGATACTGCAGCGGGTGGCTCACTCCGATGTAGCGGTCGATGGATATTACGCACAGGCTCATGATGGACGCTGTGCAACACAGTACGTCCAGCGCGGCCCATATATCGCAGAAAATTCGGCCGAACACCCAGTAGTCCAGGATCTCCAGGGTGGCGGACACCGGCAGCACCGTGGTGCCCAGCAGCAGGTCGGCCATGGCCAGGTTGAGGATGAAGTAGTTGGTCGGAGTCCGCAGGTGCCTGTTGCACACCACGGACAGAATGACTAGGATGTTGCCCACGATGGCAAACACGATGAAAGCCCCGAGCACCAAGCCGAGCAGGACGGCGCGGATGAGGTCCAGCTCGCCTGGCCCGGTGTGGTTCCTCCCGGAGCTGTTGGTGAAGTTGACCTGCATAGACTCCCACTCGAGTTCCGAGGAACCATTTTTCCAAAACTTTGTTACATCGTCAGTGCTCAAACTCATTTTGACTCACGGCTTGCTCCATAGCAGGCTTTCTATCACAATAACTGATGTGTCTGACTGCGCGCAAAGTCTCCAACCCAACTTATGTACGCGCGGGTCTTGTAAGAAGCGCCGATCCATGTGTCCGCATCAGTCCATTGTTTAGCGGAGCTGTGCCCACACAGTCCCTTTGCCTCTACACTAATGAGGCTCAGTGGAGAAGTGAGGGTGGTTGCAGTCATCTCCTGTCTCCTGACCAAACATACCCAAAACAAACCAACAGAGTGCGCACGGCGCAAAAGGAGACGCGACTCTTTTAAAGGGTATCATGTATAACAATTAAACAAATCCTTGTCTAGCAGTGCATACTTTTGCAATATTTGTAGATTTATTTATTTATAGTTTTTTTTTTTGTTGTTCTACCTACTTAATTTTGCCGCAGGGCTTGAAAAAATTAACCACTTTTATATCTGTAGTGACTGATGAACGCCCTTTTCCCCATCAGTGGAGGTTGCCTAATTAAACAAATAAAGTGATATGCAAAAGGATCATCAACCGCCTACACTTTATTTCTTTAGTCGCCCCCATTTAGGGAGCTTTTGTTTCATCTCTTAAACAATGATTCAGAAAGCAATCCAGAATCAGGTCTGATGAATGGAGTAGTGCGTTTAACATTAAACATTCCCTTGGTTTAAAAATTTAAAAGATATTGAAAACTGTCTTTAGGGAGAGGTTAAAAAAGATGTAACGCTCTGGGGTGTGCTGACAGAATTGACAATGACTCCTGAATAGGTGCTGCAAAGTAGTTTTTGAAGATGAAGAACATTTCATATATAAAGGTTTATAGCGCCTGCAAATGTATTAATGTCATTTTTACATTTTGATGCAAATAATTTGGGGGTAGGACTCTGTAAGATTTCTCTTCTAGCTTCATTAACCTCATCAACTCTGTCCAGACTCTCTGTTCTGCTGAGGATAAGTATCCCCACAGCATGATGCAGCCATTGCCACCTTTAACTGTGGGGATGTGCAGGGTTACTCCCCCCTACAGTACATTTTTCATAGCATACATCTTGAAATTTCGATCTCATCAGACCAAAGCTATGTCTTGCACATGTTCATTGTGTCTGATACTTTGTTTTGGGAATTAGATTTTTTTTTTTTTCAATAATTCAAACAGAGCCTAATAGTAACAGGGGCAAACTATGCTGGGTCTGTTAGTTTGATATGCTCTAAAAAACAGGCAAGAATGTCTCATATCACATGCCTGTCCTATCATATATTAGAGGAGTGGCGCCTAATTGTTAGGGCATAGAGCTTGGAATCCTGAGGTTGTGAGTTTGAAACCCAC
The DNA here is from genome assembly GCF_016077235.1 of Cyprinodon tularosa. Classification (NCBI taxonomy): domain Eukaryota; kingdom Metazoa; phylum Chordata; class Actinopteri; order Cyprinodontiformes; family Cyprinodontidae; genus Cyprinodon; species Cyprinodon tularosa. Next base: position 1,068,361 of record NW_024039141.1, on the reverse strand, counting down.
TTCCACGGACGGTTATGATGGGTTAAATGAAGAAGTAAATTTCTCCAATGTGAGATCAATAAAATTCAATTATTATTCTTTGTGTAAGCTCCTGCACAAAATGGAAACATAATCAGAATTGCGTTTAATGCATTAGAGAGATGATAGTTTAACTATTCATGCGCCATAAAAATGTACAAATTTTATCCTTAGATGCAAAATGGTACTGCTTGTAAAAGTTAAGTAATTTTCTTTCTCCCTCTTTCTTTCCTTGTTTCTTTCTATAAAAAAATGGAAATATTGGAGAAAAACTGAGGGAATGATGTAAACTCTTCAAATTCAAAGGGGGTGTACTTCTTTTTTTCTTACAGTAGGACTGACTGTAATTTCTCACAAGCTTAGAGGAGAATTTAATACTAAATAAAATCATTATTTGGTAATGAACAGTATAGATTGATCTAGTGCCGTCTACTGTAAATGTCCCAGGCATTATTTTGACAGTTTATTGGGTCTTGCTTTTGTGTCAAAAAATGCTTGTTTGGTTCTCTTAAAAAAAGGGTTACTGCATCTTTATTATCTTTATTTAAACATGGGAAGACTTAATTAGAGTAAATTTTTTTTTCCATTAGGGACTTGTGTGTGTGACCAGCAGAGGGGGTAGATCTTTTAGGCAAGACGCACCAGAGCATGGACCAGTCTCCAATGATTTATTAACCAATTTCATTAAAACATTTTTCTTTTAAAACATGGCCTCGGGCCCACTACTCAGCCCCTAGAAGGAAAAGGCATCAAAATAAGGACAATTTAAATTATTCCCAAAAAATGAATGAACAAACAAATCATGCAATGCAAAAGAAAACAAATTAGTAAATCAAAACAAAGGAAAGCAAACAAATTAGTAATTTAAATAATAAGCAAACAAACGGCAAAGAAAAAAACACAACCACTGCAAACGATGGGACAAACTGTCGTCGTCCGACTTCTAATGTCTTTTCACGGGGCCAGAGGAGTCGTGCCCCGCTCGTTCCGCCAGCCCAAGCGTCAGCAGGCTCCGCCGAGAGCGGACCAAACAAAACCAGCAGGACAAGACAAGACAGCAGGAGCGTCCCAGCGCTGCAACTCCGGAAGAATCCTAAATTAGAAAACTCGTTAACGGTGGATTCAGGTAAGAATAAATTAAATTCTAAACCGGTAGCTTACCCAGATGTGGTGACACAGCCGACCAGGGAGGGAGCGGATCAGCAGGCGAGGGCCGGATGGAAGCCGCTCGCCGCACCAACCTCCAACTGCAGCCGCCAACGCCAGCTGCGCAACGCTGCAGAAACGCACGGCAGGTATTGCACCAGAACCCGACAACAATCCCCAGCCCAGATGGCAAAATGGCACTTACTATTTTGGATGAGTGGATCGAGCACACCAGCCACTTGGGCAGCCTACATACAGTAAGGAAACAAAGCACATGCACCTCGCAGCGGACTGCTCAGCTTTAAAGCTATCTGCCCCGCCCACCAATCAGTCACTACACCTGGTGTGTGTAGTTGGGAGGGTGGAACACCATCCCACCACATGTGGCAGAAGAAATAATTAAATCAACCACAACAATAATAAAAGGAAATAAAACTGAATAGATTCCAATCAGATTTTTGCTTCTGGCTTAGATGTGACCTTACAAAGGTAGACTTGTGTGTTTTGTGTGGTTTGTTGTATATATATATATAAATGTATCTGGAGCATGTAATAAAAGTAATTTCCCTCTGGGATTATTAAAGTATGTCTGATTCTGAATTGAAATAAGCAGCTCTACTCTGGGGAATTCTTAAGTAGAAAAACAAAATGAATGTATGAGCAAACTTATAATAACAGATCATGCAAGTTAAATAGCCTATCCATCTTTTTGGTAGGCTATATATTTTGCGATATTTGTTGAAAAAAAAAGAATCTCTAAAGATCCAACATAAATGTTATCCTATTATTAGTGAAATATTTAGATATACACCAAAATAGACCCATTGTGTTCATCTAGCCATAAATTTGAGGAAACCATCACTCATCTATTCTGGTACTGCTCTTATACCCAAAAAGATACAGTTTTGTTCATTAAATTTTTATTAAAGTGTATTTTATGTTTTTTTTTGTTTCAACACCCTAAATAAGAAAGACTTTGCCATAAACTAAATATTACCAACATTTTACAACCATGACTTTGTTTTCCAGGCTAAAGCCCAGATAAAATATTTTCTTTCTTTCCCTATGTATTTTCTTTTGATAAAATATTGTACCAGTTAAAACCCCCTAAAGTCTATATTGCATTGTATTTAATTATGTAGGGAAATCTGTTGAAATATTTGTACTCTTGCCTGCCTTAACCCTTGACATACCTTCATATTTTTAGCTTTGAAATTTGGCGCACATGTTTGGTAATAATAATAAAAAAAAAAAAGAAAGAAAAAAAAGCTACATCCTGGGGAGCTGCTTTCTGCCGACTCACAGTGGTTTGCTTAGGGACTGACAGTATTTAATAGATTTCTTTTAATTAATAACAAAATACATAAATGTTTTTCCTCATAATAGAAGCAGAAGTAATAGTGTTTCTAAAATGCAGTTAATTCATTGAAACTGAATAAATACAAGTCTGCACTATTTCTACTCTAGTATTATGATAAGACATGATTTTATTGTTACTCAGTCACATGACCTAAGAGCTCTTGGATAAAACTTTATTTTAAAGGAAAGAAAAAAAAAGCAAGACAAACAAGGTTTGTGCCTCATCTTTCTAGACTAAAACACAGATTTGGCATACGTTTATTGTCAGTGGGTCACAAGACATGAAAGTTATTAATTGTTGTTGATCAAGAATGTTTGGATTGGACCTATAAAGGTCTCTATTTGCATGTGTCATACACAGTAAACTTGGATCAGACTGATTGTAAATAGCACTAACATCTAATCTTTTCTCTGCAGACATATTCGTTCATTTCTATGGGGAGGTCTGTGCTGTGCTATATGAGGTCAGGCAAAGGCGTGTAGCTGCAAGTTGCCTATGTAAATGGTAGGAAGCATCCTTTTCCTAACTCATTCCCTACTAAGAGCACTATTTGGATGGTGATTATCGTGGCAAAGGCGAAGGCATATCCGCTTTAGCATAGTAAGTCTAAATAATGTTAAAATTTGAGTCATGAAAACAGGTTTTAAAGATAGTTTTAAAAGATGTCAAAAAGGAACCTCTCTGGGTAGGTTATTCTACAACTGAGGAGCAAACACAGAGAAGGCTCTGTCCCCTCTGAGTCTTCTTTAAGACAAAGGTATCTGCAGAAGCCACTGTTCAGCCAATTTGAGGCACTGGAAAGGATAGTAGGGATGAAGCAGCTCAGAGAAGTAGGGCTAGGCCTGGTCATTTAAACACTTAAAAACCAAAAATGAAAAAATTCTGCAGCCAAGATAGCAAAGACTGACTCACTCCAACAAAGAATGCATTGGTAAAGACTCATTGGCCATTCTTTGTCTCTAATTTAACTAACTACATGATTTCAGGTGATGCAAAGATCTCAACACATCTTGGTCACTAACCGGTCTTCTTAATGGACCATCTCTTTATGCATGCAGCTAACGCACATTTTTCAAATGGTAACACAGAGAACCGTATGACACAAACCAAACTTTTATGCTCTAAACAGAGATATGATGCCAAGATTTCCAGCAGAAAACCATCATATGCAGGTGAGGAAAATGCAAACTCCCAATAGGCCCCAGCTGAGAATAAAACCAGAAACCTGCTGTTAGATTTTCTAATATTTCAAAAAAGAAAAGGATTTATAGAGACCACCCGACTGAGACACACAGGTTTTTGTAATATGGAAAAAATGATCAACCATCAGCGTGAGTTACATACTGCCAAATACAAAATCCCTTAAGACGCAGATATACATCAATAGCGCTATGTCTTCCTCCCCCTTTCAAGATTTTACTGAATAACTCTGTGAACATTAATCAGCTAACAACCTGCAACACATCCTAAGGAATTACTTTGGAATTGATCAGCTGTTGAAGCTAAAAAGAAAAACACACTCCCTGATAACCTAAATAGAACAAAACAACGATATTTATAAATATTCTAAACACTAAAACATCCAACTTTAAATACATGCAAACCTGATTTTGCATATTTAAAGTTTAATTAAAGTATTGGATTTGAAATAAGCGTCTACTGAAAGTTTGACATCCCCCCCATTATTTGGTTTACTATGCAATGGATTAAACTTTAAAGTATCACGTGTTGCAATATCTGTATTCATGCAGCGTTGCCATACTTTTGATTGACCATGATTAGACCTTGGCTCTGAATCTCAACTTTAGCAAATCTCCAAAAAAAAAAAAAAACTCAATTGGGTTTAGCTCTGGACTCTGTGGTTGTCAGCTTATGTGTGAAACAGAAGCTGTATGCCTGCTGAACCAATCTTTTCCAGTTTTAGCCAGATGAGTCCTGGCATTGTCCTCCAATGCAAGAAGGTGCCATAAACAGCCCTTTCACAAGGTTATTAGAGGAATTTGTAGCCTCTGACTGCATCATTTGGGGTGAAATAACTTATTGTCCACTAAATTTTTTTCTGCGTTGTTTTTCCCAATAACAGAGTCTGAACCTTATCCTCAGTTAAACCCAGATGTTTGCTTTTAACATGCAAGCATTATATAATTTACAGGTGCTGGTCATAAAATTAGAATATCATGAAAAAGTAGATTGATTTCAGTAATTCCATTTAAAAAGTGAAACTTGTATATTATATTCATACATTACATACAAACTCATATATTTCAGATGTTTATTTTGTTTAATTTTGATGATTACAAATGACAACAAATGAAAATCTCAAATTCATCATATCAGAAAATTAGAATATTGTGAAAAGGTTCAAAATTGATGGCCCCTGGTGCCACACTCTAATCAGCTAATTAACTCAAACCACCTGCAAAAGCCTTTAAATGGTCTTTCAGTCTAGTTCTATAGGCTACACAATCATGGGGAAGACTGCTGACTTGACAGTTGTCCAAAAGACGACCATCGACACCTTGCACAAGGAGGGCAAGACACAAAAGGTCATCGCTAAAGAGGCTGGCTGTTCACAGAGCTCAGTGTCCAAGCACATTAATAGAGAGGCGAAGGGAAGGAAAAGATGTGGTCGAAAAAAGTGTACAAGCAAGAGAGATAACCGCACCCTGGAGAGGATTGTGAAACAAAACCCATTCAAAAATGTGGGGGAGATTCACAAAGAGTGGACTGCAGCTGGAGTGAGTGCTTCAAGAACCACCACACACAGACGTATGAAAGACATGGGTTTCTGCTGTCGCATTCCTTGTGTCAAGCCACTCTTGAACCACAGACAGCGTCAGAAGCGTCTTGCCTGGGCTAAAGAGAAACAGGACTGGACTGCTGGTGAGTGGTCCAAAGTCATGTTCTCTGATGAAAGTAAATTTTGCATTTCCTTTGGAAATCAAGGTCCCAGAGTCTGGAGGAAAAGAAGAGAGGCACTTCATCCACGTTGCTTGAAGTCCAGTGTAAAGTTTCCACAGTCAGTGATGGTTTGGGGTGCCATGTCATCTGCTGGTGTTGGTCCATTGTGTTTTCTGAGGTCCAGGGTCAACGCAGCCACATACCAGGAAGTTTTAGAGCACTTCATGCTTCCTGCAGCTGACCAACTTTTTGGAGATGCAGATTTCATTTTCCAAAAGGACTTGGCACCTGCACACAGTGCCAAAGCTACCAGTACCTGGTTGAAGGACCATGGTATCCCTGTTCTTAATTGGCCAGCAAACTCTCCTGACCTTAACCCCATAGAAAATCTATGGGGTATTGTGAAGAAGAAGATGCAATACACCAGACCCAACAATTCAGAAGAGCTAAAAGCCACTATTAGAGCAACCTGGGCTATCATAACACCTGAGCAGTGCCACAGACTGATCGACTCCATGCCACGCCGCCTTGCTGCAGTAATACAGGCCAAAGGAGGCCCAACTAAATACTGAGTGCTGTACATGCTCATACTTTTCATGTTCATACTTTTCAGTTGGCCAACATTTCTATAAATCCTTTGTTTTTATTGGTCTTCAGTAATATTCTAATTTTCTGATATGATGAATTTGAGATTTTCATTTGTTGTCATTTGTAATCATCAAAATTAAACAAAATAAACATCTGAAATATATGAGTTTGTATGTAATGTATGAATATAATATACAAGTTTCACTTTTTAAATGGAATTACTGAAATCAATCTACTTTTTCATGATATTCTAATTTTATGACCAGCACCTGTACAGTTTGACAGTATGTGATTATTTTATAGACAGTGATAGCATCATGAATGGTTTCAACTGATTTCTGCACGCCTATTTGTGTTGCTTCATTTTGTATTCTCATTAGTCAGCAGGAAAGATCAGTGTTTCTGCTATTGATTAGCTGTGGGATGTGTAAGCAACAGACGGTCATTAGGAGGGTGTATGTGTGTGTATGTGAGAGAGGGAGAGCAAACAGTGGATTTTAACCGCTGGTTTGGCATATTTTAGTCTGATGATGAGAAGGTCCAATAGTCCTTGTCTGTGAGTGAAATCCCCCTCTATATTTACACCCATCATTCTCTTCAGTCTTTGTCCCCTCTCTTTGCTTCATTCCTCCATGTAATCCACATTTTTAAGTCAGTTTTCTTCCATTAATTATACCACTCGTACAGTCTTGCATTTTTCTTGTCTGCTCCCTTTTGGCCCTACACAACCACCATTATTGACACATGCAGTTAAATGACTGAGGGGAAACTCTCGCTCATCTTTAGCATACGCAGAAAAAACAAAGAAATATTCATGAAAAATGAAGGACATGTTGAATTTATGTTGAAATCTTAGAAAGCTAATGAAATTTCTATTTTGTCCAAGGAAAATTATTACAAGCTACTCGTGTCCCGTTTATCTGAAATAACTTAAGCGAGATGCTTCTGGCGGTTCTCGACAAGTCTAAAAAGTAGAAAGTTTGACTCACCTCTGCTAGTGAAAAGTTTGAGTGGGATCCTGCGAGTTCTGATCGATTAAAACCCTCCCACGTTCTTTTTTTTTTTTAAATGTTGGATCAATGGGTCATTATTGTAAGTTTTTTCCCTGGAAGGCTTTGTTTGGTTTAGTTTCAAACAAACAGCTATCCAAAGAATAGTTGGTCTCAAGCAAAAACCGTTTGTATGAACAAATTTGTTTTTAAATAATTTGTACGAGTAATTTAGGATAAAATGCTTCATTCACCATTTTTCTCCAATTTCTACATTGCTCTCAGGTAATTTTATAAAAGTGAAGAACAGTCAGAGATAAAGCAACTATTGAAATAACATCTGGAACAGAAAATATATAGAAAGTACAGAAAGGAGGTTCACTAATGGGCTGCTACTTGAAACTCTTCTAACGGTAAGACTTGTATTCAGTTCACCTCATGGCGCCATCTTGGCTTTATTGTTATACAAAATGTGTAATGTTTGGCTTTGTCTGAATTCTTCAAATTAGAGTTTTGCTGTTAACATATTTTTCACTGAAATCATTATTTCACTCTTGCAATGGTGTTCCCCATTAGTTTAATAGCCAGGAGCTAACAAAAGTAGATATGTGAGGTCAAAAAAGACTAAACTCATTTGAAATGCTGAGTAATTCTGATAAACTTCTCTTGGACTCTGTTTCAAAAAGTTGGATATACAAGAACTCAGAAAAGGTGTGGTGGTAAATCCCTGCATACCCTGGATTTTTGGTTTCAGAAAGCTGGAAAGTCATTATCCTGAATCAAGTCAGTACCTGAAGTTACTAATCTTTTTTTTTAAAGAGTATTTGTTGAACTTATCCTGAGTCTGTCACAAATTTGAGTAGAGATCAGACACAAGAAAAATCTCAGAAATGTTTTGATGTTGATGATATGTCATCATTAATATTTTTAGTTTTCCTGTGCACTTATTTCCTCCAGTAGTCATAGCGGATTGTGTTTTATGCATTCCACTGATGGGGACTTCTTTTTGTACTTTGCTCATTCTGAACTTTGGGATGAGTCAAGGTTATCTAACTATCACCTCTTCTGAAAATCCTAAATATCATAAATCTGAATAAGTTGACCTAAATTGCATTTAAAGGGGAACTTGGCCCCTTGATTTTACGTTATTACATCATGTTCTACTCTCCCATATTAGTTTTGTGTCATTTGGAGCTGTTCTGAAGATATTTTTGGTTTTGTAATATCCAAGTAACATCTTCCTATTTAGTTTGAAGGCACAAACTAAACTGTTAATAATTTATTCCTTATTGTACGCCAGCATTCATAACATGTAGGCAAATCACTGTCCCCCAGACATTCGCTGTTATATTTTTTATATTTTAATATCTATATTTTTTTCTTAACAGTGTCCTGTCTGGCAATGTGGCAATAAGAATAATTGTCTTGATGCCAAAAAGAGCCCAACAGATTTACTATCACAAGTGTAGCAGTATGGCAATTGCCATATTGTTCCACTTGTTTCATGCATATAAATTGCTTTATTATAATTATGCAGGGAGTTTTACAGTTTATACGGACACTGCAATGTACATAGAACAGAACAAGAAAAACAGAAGAAGAAAAAGAAAAAAAAAGAGAGAAAAGATGAAAGAAAGAGGAGATAGAAAGGAGACAATGACAAAACATTTTCAGTCTGCTTCATCACCTGCAACGAGATGCAAAAAGAACAGCACAACTGAAAGACATGGTAAGAGACATACAATAAAGCAACACTTTGAAACTATTGCTGAAGTAGCATTATTTAGTCTGTCATGTACTCTATGTTACCTGAAGATATGAATGTGGGCTTTATATTTATAAATATTTATATATTTTTAAAACAAAGCGGAGTGTGTATGACGTCATCCGCGCGCCGGACTGGGGTCGTAACAGGCAGCCCGGGCCACAGGCGGCTACACTTTACCCCTTCTATTCATTCGGCGAGCTAATCTGAATCTTTCAGTTCCATTTCGAGAGCGAGATCATCTGTGGTATTAGAACTAGACATCTTCCAGGCATGTGAGTAAAACTAGCAGCAGTTCAGCGGACAGGATGAATGAATGGTAGCCATCCTTTGTTGACATCTTCAGGAAAATGGAAAAATAAAAGATGTCACCAGGCTAGGGAAACTTAGTAGTGGGGGATGCAGAGTTAACCTGACTCCGCCAGATGGATTTGCTCTGCATATCCATCTGGAAACCTTCAGTTGAAGTAATTTTGGGAAGGGGCGAAAATACTGGTTAGCTGATTGGCCTATGTTGGTGATAGACGGGCCAAATAAACCAATCAGATCAACGAAGCATATGACGTACTAACAGAGTGACGATGAAGAGGAGCCAATTGATAGATCAAACTCTTGCCGAAGCCAGTCGGGAGAAGAGCAAAAACATCTTTTCCCCTGAGAAAAGCCTCCAGAGCAGTGTTTTGCTCTTCTTTCAGTGAAGAAATACAGTGTAATTCCGATAAAACTTGCTCGATAGCCACGCTAACGCTAGTTTTAAATCGGCTGAAGCCGACATGTTCTTTAGACTGAACTGTCGCGCTTCTCGTTGCGTCACACCTCAACCTGCCTCAAAGCAAACGCTGATTGGACGTTCGTTTGGTGGACGGCTCCAAATTTTCTTTAACGGAGTCTCCAGACTGATTAGCGAGTGAAATCTTGAAAGCTCGCAAGATCAGGATGGTCTCGCGAGGCTAATGCAGAGTAGCTAGAAGAGCTGTTTGCAGGATCATACTGGTTGGGGTGCATGCATTAGGAAGTCAAGTTTATTTATGTAGCACATTTCAGTAACAAGACAATTCAAGTGTTGTTCCTGAAAACACCCAAGAAAAGCACATAAAAGTACACAAGATAATAAGAAAAAACCCAAAATATATAATGATTGATAATAAAATGGAGGAAAAATGGACTACAAACGTAAACTAAAATGTTTAGAATAATGAGGCCACATTCATATTTTATCCACCGCATACTTTTAGTCTCCTTGGTCATCACTTATTTCTTTAATGTGCATAACTGTTAAAAGGTATTTCACTTGAAAGACATGGTTCCATACACGCTCTGTGAAGATTTGTAATGTTCCAGATAAAAGCTTTATCTGTACAAAACCAAACTAATTCACGGATCCCTTCAGTTTCTAAAAGGACATCAATCATCTTAAATATACATCAGGTAATAAATATGTTGTGAAAAACAACAAATAAAAGGTAAAGCTAAGACACAAAGGTTAAGCTTTTAATTAGAAGATGTAATATTTTTAATATGTCAATTAAATATTCTCAATGTTCTGGTAAATGCAGCAAACTGGTTGATATTGAAACATAAAATGTTCAATGATTGGATTCCATCATCCTATTGCATGAGAGGATAAACTCTCATGAGACGTTCATGTTTAGAACACTGCAATATGAGCGCTGCCCTTTTTTCTGCCAATAACTTACTCTAATCATTGTTTGAAGGTCAGCAAAGGATTAATTTAAAAACCCTGACAGAGATAATTAGCTCAACAAGCATAAATGATTTAAAGAGGTACTTTTTGATCTTAGGATTCCCAATTACAGTTTAAGAAACATCTTAGCCTTAATCTTAACTCCTTTGACTGGAATCCACTCTGTCTCCTAGATCCGCATCAATATTATGAGCACATTTCTACATACATAAATCACTTGGAATTATCCTTTTTCATAAATATGATAGGACTTCAGAACTGGGATCAAGAGTTTTCTGTCCATTGCACTTGATTAAATACACATATAAAAAAAAGAACATTAAAGCCTTTGCTTCTCTGTGTAAAGCAAAGTGAGAGGGAGAAAACTATATCAGGGCTTCTCAAACGTCAAGAGGAAAGGTCCAAATTTAATTTCTAGATAAGGTTAAAGATCTGGAACATCTAGTGGTGAGCAAATTCCTTTTATTAGATTTTCTAACCACTTGCAAGTAAAAGAAATGGCACTTTAGGCTACAATTGTTTTCGTATGTGACTGAGTTAATCTAATTTGGACAAAAAAGCATAAAATCACCATAATTTAAGACACAATCTGAGCTTAAACTTAATTATCTTCTAGACTTTTCATAATTGTATAAATGAAGGGCTTCTGTTCACATACAAAAATCAGCAAAGTGCAAACAAACATCAGCATGACATCAAATCATGGAGGTAATGGTTGCACTCTGAAACTGTGGAAATACTGTGCAACTTTTTTCACCTGTGTGCTAACAATGAGTTTCTTAAATTTTATGCCTTCAAAGATTTTATTGATTGTTTTTGCAAAATAAATGTTATTCTATTCTTTTCTTCTCTATTCTATTCTTCTTTACAATATATAATTGTTTCCGCATTTCAAGTGCTCAGAGTCCAATATGTTGCCAGAAAATAACACTAGTAGAAATTTACATATATGATCACTGGTTCAATAAAAACATACCCAGATTTGTTACAAATTACACCTTGTATATGAAGAATTCGCTCAATTCATCAGTGTTACATCATCCTCAGAGGTATTATGAATGTATTCTAACTACAAAGATCATATTTTGGATATTTTTTTTTAACGTATTTGTTAGATTTCCTCCTATAATGTGGAGAAAAAAAGATTTCATATTTTAATAATTCTTCATTTAAAACAGTCTTAGTATATAATCATTTATTTGTCAAGGGCTCCAATTAATTCAATTCAACTCAGTTTATTTCTATAGCGCCAATTCACAACACATTTAATCTCAAGGCACTTTACAGTTCAATTAGATCATACAGTCAAATTGATTTAAAGTTTTCTATCTAAGGAAAACCAGTTGATTGCATCGACTCATTGACTCAAATGCAATCCCTCACACTAATCATGCTTGTAGCGACAGTGGAGAGGAAAAACTCCCTTTTAACAGGATTAGCATTTACAGATGTATTGCTACAAAAGTGTTCATGCATTTACTGATGGTTTCTGCAAATAAGGATATTTCCTGAGACACAAGACTAATATTAGGTACTTTCTCTTTGTTGGCTAATGTATGAACAAAAAAAACTCAATTTGTTTTTTTTCTAACATAATACTCTGAGAAATTAGCTTTGAAAGTTATAATTATAGATGTCAGAGTTATGAACATTATAGATGTCAGTGTTATTGCTGTGCCAGTTTAGCATATTTAAAACAATACATTTTTTTTTCTCCAAAATGCTTTACATATTAAATTAAAAACAAATGATTAAATAGGTTTATTAAAGATAGAAAAAAATCAATAAAAGCCAAGTAATAAGAAATGCTTAAATCTCACACTCAAAATATTGAACAAGGAAGGTATTAAAAGTATTTTGAAGATTACTTTAAACTTGACTACTTTTAAAGGCTAAAGTGAAAAGGTTAGTCTTTGGCTGGTGGGGTCAGTGTGGGTTGCAGCTGAAGTGGAGGAAGACAGAGGCATTGTTTGCTACACATCTTATTTTGGTCTACAGACGATGCTCCCAGCCCAAATAGTGGTAAAATTTCACTTATAGTTAATTTAACCTTCTATGTTTCTGCTTGTTCCAGGTTTTTTTTCCTCGATTTACATACATTTAGGAGGATCAGCTTTTGTTTTGTACTTAAAGGAAAAACAAAACTTTGAAATAAGAGGTAGTATGGAGCTATTTGAATCCCCTTTTAAAACATGGTTTGGTCGTCTGCGCATTAATCTGTCATCATCTTCATATAATTTATTGTAAAGGAAATTCAGTAATATTAAATTCCATCCATGGAGAGTTTCTGTGAGTTATAAAAGGATCAGTTCTAAACCTGAGGGAGAAAAAAGAAGTCTTGTCCGGGTCTGACATGTTCTTCTAATGTACTTTTAACATAATATCTAGATTTCCAGTCCAAATGGTATAGGATAATCTCGGATGAAATGGCTGGAGGATTTTACCTTTAAAAGTTGACAGGTTTGGATTTTCTTAAAGCTCCGCCCAGGACCTGACCTCAGACTGATGTTATCAGAGCAAAGTTATACTTACTGAAAACACATGTTCAGTATTAGGTTCTTAAAAAAGAAAAAACAAATAATGACTTGGTCACTTTGAACAGACTGGGCTGATTTTACAAGTGGAGTGGCGTGACGTGAAAAGAGTGCATACACACAGTGTCTCCAGTTTATATTGCAGCCAATGAGCCAGTTACCTGTACAATACGCTCATTGCTTATATAACATGTAAAGCCTGTGAAGCAACATGTCTCTAACACTCACCGTGGATGTTTTTATCCTAGAATTTGGCAGATGGATGAAAGCAAAACCCACACATAATCTATATAGATACTAGCCCACTTGATGAGTGGGCTGTTTTTTGGAGGAGTAGTCAGCCCCCACGCTAAATATGGATGACATTATGTAATTTGCAAGGACACACTTTAAGTTTTGTTGTGCAGAAAAACTCAGAAATATTAACATAAAAAACAAACGCTGGCAGTAGTAGCCTGTTTGAGCATTTCTACAACGATGAAAAGCTGTGTTTGGTGTTGGTAGAGCATCCCTGTGGGCACAGCTGTAAAAGAAGGCACATAATGTAACAAAAAACAAATTTTTCAACAAAACAGAGGCAACTCAAATGCAAAAACTGTGGTAACATAATCTGTAAACAGCATAAACAAAGTTTTGTGAAAGCTTGAATTGGCATGGGAAAAATCAAGCCAAACTAAGATGAGTGCTGATAAAAACCTCTGACTATATAAACAATCAGAGGGGTGATGACTAACCAAAGACTGGAGTTGTTTAGGGTAAATTAAAACATGGTGAGCGGGCAGCTGAAAACAACAGTAACTAAGACCAACTGCTAAAGAACCTAAAAATAAAAGCATGACTCTGTAAAGCAAAAAGAGCAAAAAATAAAATAAAATAAAACTAAACAAAACAATGAGACTAAATATGACTAAAAACTCATCGTAAAGACAAAATCAGTGACATAATATCCAATCAACAGCTCTAAATCACAATGATGGAAAGCAGCTTTCATTTGTGAGTTTAATAGAGCATATCCATTTCAATGTCCTTATCTGCCCAATGGATCAGGCCATTAGCACTAATGCCACACACAGCGATGGTTTTTGCATGAATTGTGCACTATAAAGAGCCCCGCTTTCTGCCACCCCAACAGAACCAAATAGAAACTGACTCCCGTGGTGAAGTCTAGTTCATGTAAATTCATGTAACTTCCATGTTTGACTTGGTAAAAAAGCTAAAAACTGGAAAACTGTTAAGGCAAAAAACTTGTCCCTAATCCGTTCACCTTTTTTAAACTACAAAGAATCTGAAGGTCTGAATCTTTTTTCTTATTGAGCCCTTTTTAAAGTCACCATATCCTGGAAGACAAAGAAACTCAATGAACATATTTCCATGTTTGACCTGTTTATGCTTTTATTATATTATATTGTTGCATTATTACCAACAAAATAAAGGTTTTATAGATCTCTCTGTGTAGCTCAAACAAACTCTTTTAAGCATAGATTGATCCAGTTGTGATCTGACCAGTCAAATATGTGTCTATGTGCCTGATCTCCCCCCTGATTTTCCTACCACAGCACAAAACATATTCAGCATAGGTAAACTCCCATTACAATCTTTTCCACCCAATTTTATGAGAATATAAATAATTCAGAAAGTCATGTTATTGAATACTTTCTTTATACATATACACTATAGTTCTAATGCAGTTATTTATTTCAAAGATGTCAAGAAAAATTAAAACTTTAGTAATATCTGACTCGACTACAGACAATCAAACAAGCTCTTGATCTCCACCCTCCTGACTCATGATGTCCTGTTTGTTCAATGGACCCTAAGTAAATACAGTAAATATTCCTTTTTCAGTCAGGATTTCTGCTTAAAAAGAGATATCTGTAAAAAGTTGTTCCACAGAGGTAAGCAGTTACGAGTCTAATGTTCTGGGCGTCATTCAAATGCTTGGAACCTCATGTTGCAAAGACAGCAGAGCAGTTAGAAAATGGAAAAAGCAGAAAGAAGCAATTCCAAAATGCTTTATTAGCACTTCTTCCCTCAGTCAGTGTTACAGTTGTGTCTGAATATTTAACAAATTATGGTCACATGACACTGTTCGAATAATTTCATCCAACTGGGAACCACATTGAAAATAGCTTAAAAATACAAGAATTGAATGTGGTTCAAAGTTTGTGTAAGGAGAAATTGAAATCGTTAGTGTTTTTAAGAACTAACTTTGATGTAGACATATTATAAAGTCCAGTGTTTTGCAGCCTCAGTCTGTCAGCTCTTTATTTAAGCCTAACTTTATGTCAGCTACATAAAGATTACCGTGTGTTATACCTTCAGTCAGCAGAAATGTTCTGTTTTGCCTAATTTCTCACCTAGTATACAAGTAAGGTTCATATATGGTTATCTTCAAAAGCACAGAATATTCACACAAAGAAACAGCAGTGCAGCAGCCAGGCCGAGGTCGGCAGGAGCTCTGCTAATCCTTCAGTTTCTCTGGAAACATACGTCTAGGCCTGCAGCCGAATGTTTTTTTTTCAGATAACATTGAATAGTTTGGACAAAAAGTTCTCATAAATGTCTTCATCAATTCCCTCTTCAAATAAAACGGGGTTAAACTGTCCCCTGGGCATTTTATTAAATATGAACATGAAGGCCAGAAAGAAAAATGGGAAAATAACGGCATTTAAAAAGCCATATTTATATACTGCCTTAAACAAAAAACTATAAAATTTTACAACCTGTTTAAGTAGATAGATAGCATTTATTGTCACTGAACAGAATTCAACGAAATTTCCATTGCAGCTCCCGTGCAAGGGTCAAATATATACAGTACAGACAAGCAAACACACAACAATAATAATAACAACATACACTACTAAATCAACTAAAGGCACTCAGCCATGCCAAAGAAGCAGCAGCAGGTCCAATCATGGCAAAACACAGAAAATGTGACAGTGCAAGGTACAGAACAATATGGCTGTGTGTGTGTGTGTGGGGGGGTGGGGGGTGGGGGGGGGGGTTGTTATGATATGTGTGAGAGGGGGAGACGGCAGGGAGTAATGGCTCTGACGGCTGTGGGGAAGAAACTGTTTCTCAGTCTGTTTGTTGTAGTCCGTATATTCCTGTACCGCTTGCCTGATGGCAGCGGCACAAACAATCTGTGACCCGGGTGGCTGGAATCCATCGCTATGGATCCAGCTCTCTTCTTGACCCGGTCTGTGTAAATGGAGTCCAGGTCTGGGAGGGGACATCCCACAATGCCTTGTGCTGTTCTCACCACCCGTGTCAGTTGTTTCCTCTCCAGTGCTGTGCAGTGGAGAAGTACATCCACTATATCCAGACTAAGTTATAGAGGAGGCGATTCACGGCTGTCATTGGAAAAGTTGCAGAGATGTTTATATCCTCCCTCTCACTACAAATCAACTTGCTGATTTGACTTTTATAAATGAAGCTCTGAAAATCCTTTCAGCTGGAAATGGATACCTGCAGACACGGTGGAAATTCTGTAGACACCCATGACCAGCACACGATAATTCAATAAGCTGTACTATGAATGCATAACACATCTACATCCCAGACTCTCTATCCGTGTAATTTCAGAAGTTATGTGCAAGCAGCATCCATTTTTTTTACCTAATATTCCACTTCTCCATTTTCTGGGACAAAGTGTACTCACATCATTCAAAGCTTTATGAATAACGATTTTGTCTCCCCATCTAACAATGATGTAAACATCACATAACTAAATACTCATGAAGTCTCTGTAATGTTTTTATTCATGTGGTTGAAAATAACCTAAATCAGTTCTTTAGAAACATGCCACATATTAAGCTTTAAGATCAGACATCCCAGACGATCTCTTCTGGAGAAAAAACTGTGAAGCAGAACAATAAAATGAAACAAAAGCAGACCTGCACACAAGTTATCACATCTGCCCACATGGTCATAATGACTGCCCTTACTCTACATGCAACAGGAAGCAGATTTTAAAAATGCACTGTGCTACTAGTCTGCACATGTCTGCGAGCATATTTTCCCCCCCAGCATCCTTAAAACAAATTCCTTTTAAAATTTTATGATAGTAGATGATTCCCATATTGCTGATAATTGCACATAACTGTTTTAAAGATAAACCTGACAATTTGAGACATCAGGGAATAGTTTCAAATAATGAATCAAACTTGTAGCCTAGGAAACTAACCCCACCCGCAAGCGGCCAAAATCACTTTTGCCCGCGAGTGATCTAGCCTCGATCAATGCCCCAGGCCCTAGAACTGGTGGGCCAATCACAATGCAGAGATGGGTTTTGAATTTCTGCATGCAAAGAGGGCGGGGTTTTGAGGGCGTGACGACAAAGCTGAACAACGCTGGAAAAAGCACAACAAGGAAGATGGCAACAACTATTGAACAGCAGCATTCACTGCGGCAGCAGCAGCTTTAGATGGATCGCACCATTGAAAGTTAAAAGTTCTCTTTTCTGTCGCTGTTGTTCAATAAAAGTACGTTTTAAGATAATTTGAGGGGAGAATATTATACTTTAAAGCGCCACTGTATGGTCCATTTACCGATTTAATTAAAAAAACAATTTCCGAAGTTGAGAGGACCGCGGCAACCAGCGAACCTTCCGAGGCTACCGGCAACCAGGGCTAACCGCAGCCCGTCTGCAGCGGCCCTCTCTCGGCATAGTCGTGTGTGAAGGACTGCTGGCTCTGTTGGCGATTTTTGTCTCAGCTTTGGAATCAGTTTAGGAAGGATTAGACTTGGGGTTTACATTGAAACGTGAGCAGGAAGAGGCTCTACACTCATTAATTTTTGAAAAGGACGTATTTGCGGTTTCAGGCTGTTTGTTTACACTCCCCCAGCAGCTTTCTGTCGCACTTACTACGTCACAGTCAGTGGCGCTCATTGGTCAGAGCGTTGGCCAATAGGCACAGAGAGCGGTTTGAAAAACAACGGGTTGTTCTTATCAACAATCTTCCGATGTCTCATTCATCGGGGCCAGACTAAAAACACATTTAATCTGGTTTATCAGGCTATCAAACTTGTGGATTTCTATGATTCTCTTCTCAGTATCTCGGCAGAGTTTTTTTTAGGATTTCCAATAATGTCATCCAACAAAGTAGTCTTGTTTGGAGTATTTCCTTAAAATACATTCATGATTTCGTCTCGGTTTAACCTAAATTGTTGTACATTAATGTCCAACTAATATAGTCATTGCATCTTCATCTGGGATTTGCTAAATTTTTAAAAGGCAAAGTAACCTTTGTTTATTAAACTGTTGTATTTAGAGCAAGTAATAGCAGAAAAGTCCATATTTATCATATCCTTCTGGCATATAAAAATTTGTAAGAAATTTTAGATTAATTTATGCCTAAAATAGTAGATGCATAGGGAATGTAAAAGTCGCAAAAATGTTAAGGAAAACCCTTCTATGATCCTGTATAAAGTATAGTGCAAAAATCTGAATGGTAAGTACTTTCAGCCTGGTAGGTGTTCACTTTGGCTTTATGAAGCTTCATTCAAATACGAACCTGCTGAGAGACTGATGAGCTCATGAACGTTTAGTTTGAAATAACCCCAAAAATCTCTTAAGTTAGCATCTGATTCAAGCCTGACAAATTGGGAGTGAATCGGTTGGAATAAACCTTAGTTAACACTTTTATCCATTAAGGGCAACAGCTGAAGTTAATTAGTAAAATACAAAAGTTAAGTTATTAAGGTTGGTATTCACCTTCGGACACTCTGCAAGATATTATTCAAGGTCCTGTATCAGGCTTGTTTATGTTTTTTAAAGTCACCTACCTAGTTAAGGTGTTTCCTAGAGGCGGCTTCGCTCTATCTAGATCAGGGATGCTCAAGTCCAGTCTTCAAAAGCTACTATCCTGCAATTTCCGTAAAAGTTCAAAAAATATCCACTGGACTTGGTTTCCAAGATTTGAAGACGTTTCGCCACCTCTCCAGGAAGCTTTCTCAATTCTAATGTCTGGATCCGCAGTGAATTTGAGTCTTATATAGACAAGGCCTTGTATTGCTTGGAAACATGCAAATGGTAACCGATGATGCACCCCATTTTTAACACACCTGAATCAAATGAGTGGCTCGTTACCTTGCCTCTGCTGGGCTAAATGAGGGGATTGAGTCTTTCGATTCAGGTGCATTAGAGAAGAGCTTCATCTCAAAGTTACAGGATTGTAGCTCTTGAGGACTGGACTTGAGCACTTGAGATACTCTCCGACAGCTTGTTTTCACATTGAGGGAGGGGCTACTAGCAAAACTCATTATGATTACTCTGATATGCATTAATCAACAATTAATCAGCAATCAACAAAATAACAAATTGTAACTGATTTTGATGAAGGAATATAATTCTAACATAATAAAAGCGTGAAAAAGCTGATCTTGCATGATATAAGCCCTTAAAAACCCTCTGAAAACAAGATTAACTCAAGTATTTAGGGAGAAAGTTAGTCTAGTCTGAAGCCTTATTTGTGAAACCTAAGTGCGACTCAGCGGCTTCGACTGAAACCACCTTACCCAATGAGTACCCGATGAGTCTCTTCTGCAACAGGAGGCTTGCTGGTTTAAACCGGACTCTGTCCATTTCAGTCATCTTGTCCTTGGGTAACACACTTCAGTGCTTACTGATGGTGGTCATAGGGCCTGGTGGTGCCAGTGTATGGCAGCCTTCTTTCAGTCAATGTGCCCCAGGGCAGCTGTGGCTAATGTAGCTTGCCAACACTGTGTGAATGGATGAATGCCGGAATGTAGTGTAAAGCCCATTAGAGTCTCCTGACTTGACTTGGGGTGCTATATGAGTACACGCTAACAGCCATTTAGATCAACTGCCTCAAAACTTTTAAGCATTTTATGATTCTTTGTGTCCGTACTCCATTATACACTTTAAAGAGCAAGGTCAATAAACTTATAAGGGTTAGACATGTATAAACCAAATGCCTGATTGGTGGTTATAAATTAGAGTCAGATGGGAGCAAACGGCAACAACTATGAAAAAATGGACGAATGGGGGAAGGGTGAACTGACCTGGAGTCCACAGTGCGCGCATTAATCAAAGACCTAGGATTGAGCTACAATAACTTAAACTCTCTCTACCTTTAAAATAATGTGGTGATGAGATTTTCAGTTAAGTCTTTCTAATAGAGATCACTAAGTAAATATCTATATTAAAAATACCCCATCCTTTGCCTCACACATTCACTAACACTGTTTTGGCTGTACAAGTCAACTTTTTTCTTTGACATAAAGAGTCCCGTAATACAGTGTATCTGGTTGCAGCAATGGCGTAAATATCGGTAAGTAGAGACTGCAGTTACTTACTGTAGGGGCCCTGTCACTGACTCCTGTTAGGCCTCCTACGTAATTGTGGACTAGGACGTCTCATTGAAGATGTAAAGGTGCAAAAAAAATTCCTATTTCACCCACCTGATGTTAGTCTGTCTGACCGGACCTTATTTATACCCCAACACATGCCAGATTTCAACATGATGGTGAGCCGTTTAAACACGACACCAATAGCAAAGCAGACAGTGGTACTTTTAATTACTATGTTAATAACTGTGTATAGTTCATTAGACGTTTGGTAAAAAATACACTCATATAATATGTTTCAAACTGCAATAAAGATCTTAAAAAAACAATGTATTTGAGTGTTTTATTTTTTACACTATGACTTGGAATTATAGGTAATCCAGAGCGTAGATGAAACAATAACAGTTACGTATAGTGTGTTAGCGACGATGGATACCAAAAAGAGGTACTTAAGCAGATTCCAGAAAAGAAAAAGCAAAGAAGAGCTGCTGGAAGAACTGAAAACAACTTCCCAAAATAAACACGTTCTTTCAAAGAACCGAAGAGGGAATGGTGGACGTTGCTGCTACAGTGAGTAAAGATTGCGACCAGGAGATGAATGGAGAGAGTGTGGGTGAGGAGGGGGGCTGTGAAACTGAAGGTTGCCCGATAAGACTGATTTTACAGCAGAATATACTAAAGTATATCCATGTCTAGTGAAGGTGAAGAATGATGAGAATTGTGTATGGTTGTCTATGGCGGTGGCGGTGGGGGGAAGGGGTGTTGTACTTCGTATGGGGCCAACCCAGATAATGTCGCTTATGGGCCTATTGTTGTGTTGTTACGCCATTGGGTTGCAGTAGGCTACCTCAAGCTTTCACTTTAACTCATTGTCTCTGAGGCATTCAGGTCCCCGCTCCTTTGCTCAGCCACAGATAAGTTATCACATCAGTGCACACTGTCACAGTGACTGCCCTTAGTCTTCCAAATGGCATTCAACGAGGAAACTCACTTCTGCCATAATGTAGGATATGCTTTCCTGGATATGGTAGAGTTTTTTTTTTTCTCGGAGAAGAAAACCTGCCCCTTAAGCATTTTTCCGAAAACCTTTTTAAAGTGGAAAAAGATGAGTGAAAATCAGCCCCAAGCTGGGCTTCTTCAGTTCTGTGAAAAAATATAACCTGTTTACTGATTTATTCAGTAAATTGGCATCAACAATTACATCAAACAATTTGTTACAACAAGCAATGAGTCTTTTACATCACCTTAGAGGAATGGTGGCCCATTGGAGGATTTTTTAGTATGGCCCGTTTAATGTCTGCCACAGCACCTCAACTGGAGTTACACACAGATGTCTTTTGGATCAATGTGTTATTTCCTGAAGAAGAAGATAACTTATAAACAGTGAGAAGACAGGGAGGCAAAAAAGGAAGCACATTTCCTTTAAAAAATCTGAAATGTAAAAAATAAAGTACAAGAGTTTTCCAGAATAGTAAATGAGAAGAGGAGCGCAGAGTGGCTGATAAACTGGAGAGTGATTACTGGACAAGGAGCAGGTGGTTGATTAGAAACAGGCTGCAGCTGTGAGGAAAGATAAGTGAGAAAATTAGAGGAAAGACTGATCATTGAGGAAAATTGTGAAATTATATAAACATATATAAAAAAGTTTACATTTTGCTGCCTAAATTACATCATTTGAAAATAGAATTTTGGATTTACTCCAGTTGTCTTTGTCTGATAAAAAATAATATGTTTGATAGTAAAATAAAAAAAAAAAACTGATAAGAAAAAGAAAAATCTTTATGCAGCAAATACTTAAATAAAATTTAATTTTTATTTAATTAATCCTAACTAACAATTTAAACACCTCCTGGATGACTTTATCAGAAGTATTTATGGCTGGACATTTAGGATGTTAGCAAACATTGTAAGACAAAGATTAAAACAGGAGGAGGGCAGAGGGGAGCGTGTTAAAGCCTGATGGGCTGCCCTGCTGTTGCAGAAGGTACGTTCATCAGAGGAGATTCTTGGCTGATGATGCTTAAAGCTGGATATGGTTTGGCAGGAGCCCAGGCAGCACATACAGAGTGCTGCTGAGTAGACACTTTGGCAGAGTGCTGAGCCCCCCCACTATTAGATGATTGCCTCTGAGGTTTTAAGAGCAGTGGTGAGACTTGTTATGTCTTCAAAAGTTTCTTCTGCAGATCATAATGATAAGCTCTTTGATCCACTACAGTCTGGAAATTTGTGAAACCGAATTGTGCATGCTTTTTATGACCCAATTGGATTGCATATAGTGGTCACAAGTAATTGCTGGGTTTAAAGATGTTTTATAAAAGGCAGCTTTATTTCTCCAAACCACTTTCCAGTAAAGAAGGATGTCGTTCCAGCCTCATTGAGTAGGCGGTACTATTACTGACTGGATAAGGTTTATCATGTTTAAAAAGAACTGTATTTCAATAATTAACTCAACAAAAGGCGTCCAAACTGCACCGCATCACTGCTTCCAAACCATTGCCCTAAAAACCTCCTGTTCAACTTGTGAGTTTTAAGCGAACTGTGCTTGCAAGAATACATTAATCAGTTTAAAAGCAAATAATTGTGAGTCCATGTCTGCATGTGTCGAATTGTGTTTCAAGACTGATTACCACGTTGAGATAAGTTGTCATTAAAGAGCATACAGGCTGTCAGTGAAAGCTTGTGAGTGCAGCACAGACGTCTGTCAGAAGTAGTTTGTGGAACAAAGTCAGCTGACAAACTAGTATTGACACGTGAATAAGAACAGATCGGATAAATTATAGCGTTTCAGTCTGCTTTGTTCATCCTTCTTCGATAGAAAACCCTGAGCAGATGTAAGTCAATGTTAAAACAAATCAAAGTGTGTGCGAGAAAAACATTCTTTTCTCCGGTTTATCACTTTTAAACTATGTTTTTATAATTTAAAACACAACAACAAATCGGTCAAATAGGAAATCTTATGAGTATTACAAATGGTGCGTTTTGTTTCTGTTTCTATGTTTCTAAGACGTTGTTGTTGTGGAGAAACTGGAGAAGGAACAGGCCTCCAACTGCACCTCTTCCTCACCAGAGGAGAGATGGTGAGATCTTATAGGAGGGAGGTCCAGAAGGGCTACCAGAGAAGCACAGAGGAAATTAGCAGGAGAAATCTTGGAGGGAGGAAAGCCAAAGCAATGAAGGAATAATGAAATAATGCACACATCTATGTATGTGGAAAGGACGGCCGCAGAGGAAACCGCTCCTCTTTAAACATTTTTCCGTCTCAGTGAGAATAAGTTGTGAAAAAACATCCAGTGACGTAAACCCTTCAGAAAAGAGAGGAAAGCACATAAAAACCAAGCCAAACTGCACACATCGGTTTGCATCTGCACAGGATAGCCTATATATAATAAAACTGCAGATACTTTTCCTAAGGGCCTGGCTTGTTAAAGCCTGAGGCTATGGATGGGAAGAGCAAGCAACACACGTATGATGTCAGGATCGGACACAGAATAATGACACACCCTATCAGATAGACATCACCTTGGTGTGACACATAGTTTACAGATATTACAGGGGTATAAGAACCCACCAGAACTGTTTTCATGATTCATCTCCACTCTTTTAAAACCATCAACATGAGCCTAGCAATGTAAAATTCTCTTCTATTACTCTGATAAATTGAGATTAAATCTTGTTAAAGTTTAAATCCTATTTGAGAGCTGTTTGCTATAAGAAGAGGTGTTATTATAAATTGTCTTTTAACTGATTGCTTTAGGCAGAAAGAAGTGGGAATGAGCTAAGTTACAATCTTTGATGATAATATATATATTCTTTATTTGTGATTATTACATGTTTCCTCAGAGCTTCAAGCTTCTCTCCTGTGGAACCAACTACTGGTTTTAATCAGGACCTGGCATCAACTTGTGATGGTAAGATTTTCAAGTTGTTGTTTGATTTAAATTTTTTTTTTTTTTTTTTTTTTTTTTTTTACATAAGAGACCCAACAAATGACGTAAAAAAAAATCATAGACATAACAGGTTTGGTCTCAGAGTGCGTTGTGTACAGCCCCACAGCTAACAACTTACCAAACAAACAAATTTTACTCTCTAACAAAACTATTCGAGATCAAATGTGACAACAGAGTAAATAAACATTGGTGATGACGGACCAGCAATAGCAATAGAATGGGGACTGGATTGAACAGATAAAAACATTACAACATGAGATGCTGTTGGTTAAAGGAGTAGAGACAGCACAAATAGGGACTCTACTTTTTACACTATGATCTGCAAATAAGTTGTTCTGGGTTTTTCCCATCAATACTTTCTTGTTAACTACACAACACATTCATCAGACTGTGCCCAATTTTGTCTTCTGAGAACACCACACAATGCTTTGATGTCTTACCAAGACAATCTAAAATGTTAAATATCCCATATTTAAGGTTGAAGTAGTCCTGACGTCCTTCTGAGCAGACTAGATCACGCTTAACACATCATATACAGTTGGAGTCTCTCATAAAATCTTTTAAAAAGAGAGCGAGATCAGAGCAAAAATGACTATATCCTGTGTGCCAGGTGTAAGACTAGGGGACAATTTTTTTCTCTTTTGATAAAGTTTACAGTTATAGTGGATCAGGTTATCCTGAGCTCTACATTCTGCAAGGACTCTGCAAGTAAATAACTCAATGCAATGCAATTGCTCTGCTTTGTATCTTTAGATAGAAAAATGTTAAACCCATTCTGCCTGTTCAATTAATCTAAAATAACTATGTACAGTCTGTGTAGATACAATGTTTTAAATCTGGAGAAATATTGACCCAACCTGAAACCTGTATCTTTTTAGCCTATTTTTTGTTTATTTAAAAAATTGTAATTATTCTTTTCATTTTCTTAACTTTAACTTCTGTAAAGGGCATTATATTTGATTTTATGACAAACTGACTGAATGGGAAGAAAAACAAGTATTGCATAACCAAGGCAAATCATAATTCATAATATAAGAAATTATATGTTCTATTTTTTTTCTATGAAAAATTAATACCTATCAGCTGTTGGATAAAATCTTGGAAAGCTACAATTGTCTTCATTACAATGTCTAAAATTACTATGGCAATCTGTTTAAATTCCCACCGAGCCATTATTACTCAGAACATTAAATCCAAATTATTTTGTCAACACTTTAAATGTTATCTAGCTGTGAGGAGTTAACAGGTACAGTATGAGGTCCGTTTTCACATCAATCATTAACAACCACGCTGGGTGATCCAACCACACAAAAATGTGGCCCCCAGAAACTCTGAAAGCTTAAACCTCACAGAAATCTTCCACATAGAGAAAATGGATCAGAGTTTACCACTTTGTGTACAGTTATGTCTCCTGAATGAGTCATAAAATGATCAGAGACAAATAAATCTATCGTTTTTTTTGTTTTGTTTTTTTCCAAAACAATTGCATTTCAACGCCTTAAGTAATCTTGACTAACTTTTTTAGGTTTAGGAAATGTAATTTCAGAAATGTTCTGAATTCAGTTTTTAATCAAGAGAAATATAATATACAAAAAAATTTATTTTTTTTTACTTATTAGAAATCTCTGTGAAGAAAAAGCTAATCAATGCTTTGAAAACCAATAGAATTTCAGACTGACCACTTTCAAAAAATAAATGAATACTTAAAAACTTTAGAAATTATGATAAGAATCAATAAATTATTTTCTATACAAATCAGATCTTCTGCTACAGGGTTAAAAGGTTTTCAGTTTACTTGCTTATTTTCTTTCCTTTTAACTTAAACAAACATCGAAGCCTATTTCATAAAAAAAAGAGAAGAAAATCTAGTAATCAAGTCAATAATTTGTTTTTATTCATCAAGAATATAATTTTTTTAATCATTTAAAAAATCATTAACTTTTAAGGGATGATGGTATCCCTGTGGGAATTTTTGGTTATGTGGTATTTATTTAGCAATTTGCAATGATAACTATACGTTATATTTGTGTGTATCTCTTTAACATATATTTTCTTTGTTGTTGGTAATAACAGTTTGACTTGTGAAAGAAAATGTATTTGTTTACAAAGTAGACGGGTAAATAAATGTGTCTGGGTAGATCTTTTCCAAAATCTATTAATAAGAATCTCTTGGATAAAATGTCTGGCTAGAAGACAGCAGTGCAAATGTGAGTAAGAGTGACGGACTGTTCTACGAGTATATGGTGCATTGTTGGAGATCCACTTTCAAAGTGCTCACTGTTTCCTGTGAGAGACTTTCCAAACAATTCCAATAAAACATCAGTCCACACCTTAAGGAAAAGTAGTGAATATACAGATATATAGGCTGCATGTGGATTTCAAAGACTTCCAGGTTCCTGCTGCATGCAGAACATCATGCTTGCAGTGAATATTTTAACCAGGATGACACATATCATTGGAATATTGGAACAAATCTCACACCATCAAAAGGAAAAAAAAAAAAGCTCCCCCAAAACTCTATGCTGGCTGCCAAGGCCCAGGAGGTGAAATGAAGGCAGAGGTCTATTTGTTCAGAAAGCTTTGGCATAATCTCCACTAAGTAAATATGTAAAAATAGCAATAACATTGTTAAATGGGTAGATCTTAATGGACAAACAGGGCTAAACACAATACCAGATGTAAAACTGGGTTTCAAAAGCAACTACAATGCAAACAGCAACCTCTTCCAAATAAATATGGAAACTTCCGTCACAATATATCCTACAAATAGACATTAGGCTTTTAACTAAAAAGTATCTATGTCAAAGGCGGCAGTTTTTTATGTTTTATAATAAAAAAGGTTGTTTGTACACAATGATTATGTCTGGTGCTTTGCTAAAAATATAGATTTAAGCCAGTATGGAGTACTCACTGATTATTTTTTTTACAATTAGACTAATATCTATTTTTTTTATTTTTTACCTTTAAAGGGTGTTAATGCTTATGGATTTACACAAGTAATTCATATTAAGAAAAAGGAAAAAAATATGTCTCAGCTTTTAGTAAAACTGAATCTTACGTTGTTTTTTTAGCCAGCCAGTACCATGGTGGTTTTCCAGTGGATGCTCAAGCTGCCTGTTGGGAACTTGAATTGTCTATACAAGGTAGATATCCAGAACTTGTGCCTCCTGGTTCTGCCCTTGGAACATATATCTGATGCATGCACAAGTAGAGATTATAATGACTACAAAAAAAGAATATAAAGAAGGAATATTTGCAAAATCTAATTTTAATTAATGAAAAATGAAAACCTATGCTCAGATTATGCAGGTACGTGTGGAAAAGAGTTTAGATGTCTCTAAACAAAGGCATGTTTTCTCAGGACAACTGCTGAGAGTTGATACAAAAAATTTTATAAACCTGAAGTGGTAGGACAGCACAGTTCAGGTTAAACCCTGTATCTATTGCACCAGTATACAGTTTAGTCTTGTAGACTACTCAATTTGTTGCAACCTAGTCTCAACTTCAACTGCTCACATACTGAGCCATGTTCATACAGCCCCCATGGCTGCTACGGTGTCAGAATGGACTTATTTCTGTTGTCACATGTCATGGACTGTTAACTCTTTGGTTTTGCCCCCTTTTGATAGGTGCCATTTATTAAGAACTAGGCCATCTGTGCTTCTAAGTTTTGGCAAGTTCAAATTTTTGGCTATTTTCTCAAAATAGCATGAATTTGATTTTCTCTGTTGTTGTAAATTTATAACCCTTTATATTTCTTGGCATGTAACTGTGGAGATTGGTTTGGTCAGGTCCTAAATCTTCCAGGGATAAGGCATTTGTATGATGGTATTCCCTAGCCCGGGGGTAGGCAACCCGCGGCTCTGGAGCCGCATGTGACTCTTTAGCGTCCCCCTTTATGAAAATCAACCTTTTTTTGTTTGTTTTAATATGGTGTGCAGGAGTTCAAAGAAAAATTAATTATATTTTCCAATGCTGTAAACATTTGTATAATAAATAAATTTAAACAAAAATTGCATCATAGCCATAGAGATCGGTGGTCATAACTTTAATCCAGCACAGTGCGGTGCCAGGCATATAAAACTGCAGGTGTGTCTCGGACCATGGATTCCAAAGGGAAAAAAGGAAGATAGCTGATGAGAAAAGAGGATTCAAAGAATGGAGTGAATCATTTGCTTTAATTATCAATGTGGAAGGATTGCCTGCATTTTTGCTTCGTATTGAGAGGTTGTCAATAAAGAAAAAGAAAAATTTTGAAAAGGCATTTCCAGGGAAGGCTAAATATGCAGCCGACCACCAAGCTGGGAGTGAAAGAGAAAGTGTAATTACAGAACTTCTGGATAAATTAGAGGAGAGCAAAGATAGATTTAAGAAGTGGACAGCATCTCCAAACTCCACTACTGCTGCTAGTTGTGTTGCAAGGATGGAAAACCGTCCACAGATCAAACAGGTAGCGCTCTGATGCAGGCATGTGAACTTTCTTCCATTTTTTCCCCAAATCATAAAAATATAAGGACAGAATGCTGATGCGCTCTGTGAGACCGTGAGAGCGTTCACTGCTCCTCCCTCACCTCATGCTACTATGTGACATTTGCTCCAGGACTAACATTTAATCATGAATGCTTATTATATATTTAAGCCTAGATAGTCCTTTTCTATAGTGGAATAATACATTTCGAGCCAATGTTGCCATACGCAGCGTATATAAGACTTTTACATTTTTGCGGCTCCAGACAGATTTATTTTTTCGTTTTTTTGGTCCAACATGGCTCTTTGTGCAATTTGGGTTGCCAAACCCTGCCCTAGCCTCCTTCATCGTGCATACACAATGATAAACACTATATTTATCTAGCTGATAGCATGATGATACCGATTTGAGCACCCATACAGCCCTGAACAACTGAGGATAGAGGAGCATGAATTTTCCTGGTACCATTTCACTTTATTACACATAACTTTATTCCTGGACATCTATGTTTGGACATCTATGTACCAGGACATACTTCATGGGATACACCATGGACTCCTGGAAGGCTTGGAGGATTGTGTGTTTTACAATGTTATCACAGGAGGATATAGAAGATATATGGATTTTCGGATTTATGATACTCGGATTTCTCCTGTTCGGATTTGGAGGATACCGGATTTATCTACAATTACAGATGATGCCACCGGCAAAGTGGGTGTTGATCAGGCTGCCGGCAGCAGTTGATGCGCTCACAAAGGCTTTGAACGAGCAGGACTGTGAGCTGAGCTGTACGCTGGGTGCAATTGAACGCAGGCTGGTGGCAGTGGTTGCACTCAAAGGTTACTGTAGATAGGATAAGATCTTGGATGTGCATACTCGCTTTAAGTTGGAAAAACCCTACAAATTGGGAATATTGAATTTGCCATGTGGAGCCAGCAAGAAAAGACTCGAGGACTGATGGAAAAAATTCCTAGCAGCCTGCTCCCAAAACAATAAGTGTTATTTTGGATTCACCCTCCCTCTTATCAAACCTCCCATGGATGTTATGGCGGAAGGGCCCAAAACTGCCGGCTCCCCCCCTCCCTCCAGAACTGTATGCATCCAGAACTGTACTGCCGGTTGATAAACTTCCATCTTATCAAGGAGAATAGCCTGTGGACACAGTTAATGGATAAATTGAACACAACTGATACTCAAAATGTCAGATTGACTTTCATGTGGCCCCAGCCTCCGATGTGACCCTCTGCTGAAATGTTTGTCTCGTGTTTATATGTGCTTTTCTTGAGCCTAGGTTTTTTTGATATCTCAAACTGTCAAGGATAAAGTTTGAAATATGCCTTTTTCCCCTCTCCCTTCCCAGTGTGTCTCCTCTTTCCACAGAGATAAAGGCAGCGCTTTAGAGAACCGCCTCACGGTGGGGCGCTTGGCAACCATAAGAACGCGCCAACGGCTGCGTTCTGCAGCACGCTTGGCCTCAGTAAATCATTCCCCCTGCCATTTAACTAATCATTTTTCACATATTGGCAATCTTGTTAGATTCCTTGCAGTGTAACATGCCTTGTTACTACACAACTTGATCAATTACAGATATTTTGTATAAGAACATGCTCTCTGCTGCACAAAAGGACTGCCTTCTAGTTTTACTGCAAAGATGGAGTAGGAGAGTTGACATAGAGGTACACACAAAGCCAATCAGCTAAGGGACAATATTATGGGCAAGTGTTCAGTATGCACAGACTGCTGAACAGACTGAGAGGAGAGACACAGGGCATTGAAAGAGAGCACTGCTGCTATAAACAAAATGCTCCTAAAGTTGAAGCACTCGTTTCCAATTTTCTGGAATTGTGTGACTACAGATATTAAATTTTATTACAAATATATTGAATTTTTATTTGATTGCTAGTTTTTCATCATTATACCTATTTTGTAGGTAATCTTTCTTCCCATACAGCTCCATCTGATTGTTCCTCAAATACCTAAAGGAGGAAATCACTCTACAATCATTTCTCTTGTTTTGTTCTTATTTAGGATCAGATGATTGCTTCCACATCATGCCACTAAACAGTTTCCCCATCTCCCTGTATTCAGCTTCTTGTCCATCTCTGGTTCACCCAACAGCTGTAGAGTCAACCAAGTATTTCTTTAGAGGACAGAAGTAAGAGGAACAGTGAAAGTACAGTGAAAGTACAGTCCCTTGTGGTTCTCCAGATCTGCTGACCACCTGATTAAACAGTTGACCCTTCAGTTTCATAAATGGTGGTCTGTTTGTCTGGTAGTCTAGTAAGTCAGTCTGAATAATGTTAAATGCTCTGGAAAGATCGAGAGCATGACTCTAAAAGTGATTTTTGTTTGTCTAAATGACAGTTGAGTGGTGAAGCAGCTGTATGACAGCATCTTAAACTAAGCAAACTGCAACTTAAGGATAGGTATCGAGACTCAATAATTAATTGGAACTGCTTTCAACCTGTCATCCTGCAGGAGTTGTTAGTTGTTTTTCATTTCGGATTCCTTTCTTTGAGGCCCAGTCCACCAACCGAAATAGAAGCTGTGTAATATCAACAAAGAGGAATCCACAGCAGTGTGAAAATGTACAGCTGGCAGGTGGTCATAAGACTCTGCTACTGTAAGTTGGCCATTTCTTCTTCTGATTTGGTCACATAATCCAGGGTTTCAAGAAGCAGATTTAACTAATTCAGATTCAAATCTGCAACTCTAAATTGATCTAGCCAAAAGTCTGGAACACAACGGCTGCTATTAATTAGTTCAATTAATTTTAACTAGGTCCTCTCAGAGTTAAGCGCGTGCGCAACAAGT
Source organism: Cyprinodon tularosa (assembly GCF_016077235.1). Classification (NCBI taxonomy): domain Eukaryota; kingdom Metazoa; phylum Chordata; class Actinopteri; order Cyprinodontiformes; family Cyprinodontidae; genus Cyprinodon; species Cyprinodon tularosa. The sequence goes on along the minus strand of NW_024039141.1, from coordinate 1,036,815 downwards.
ATGAAAAGTAATTTTCAGTAGAGCGATGTTTTGATGAGTCCGCATGATAACAGGCCACAGGTTGTCCTTCCCCGCCCCCCTTTATCAAATTTAATATTGTACTTTTAAATATGCATTTAGAGTATTCCCACAGGGCACAAAAATGCAAATAATTCCTAAGTAGGAGGAGGAGAGCCCACCAGCCCCCACCCATCCTCATGAGCTTTTATAGAAGCACCATAGAGAGCGTTCTGACCAGCCTTCTCACTGTTTGGTGTGGAGATTGCAGCGCCTCAGATTGGAAGAAAGTAAGAAGAGTGGTGAGAAAAGCAGAGAAGATCATTGGGGCTCCTCTTCCTTCCATACAAGACATTTCCTTCCAGCACTGCATGTCCTGAGCCTGTAACATCATCAATGACCCCCTCACTGCCCAACCATGGACTGTTCTCCATGCTGCCCTCTGGAAAGTGGTCCAGCAGATTCCGAAACTTCTTCCCCACCGCCATCAGACAGCTGAACTGTTGAAAAAACTCTAAATCATGTCACAGAGTCTGCATTAAACTGACACCAAACCAAAACCCAGCAGAATTGCACCATATATATTTAATGTTCTGAACTTCCATAATAATATGTTTTTTTGGCACCATATTTTTTCCTCCCACACTTTAGATTTGATCACTGCTGCACTTCAAGAAATGGAAATGGCATGAGAGCTGTACAAAACGAAATTTCGTTTTGTATACACTCTGTGTATACAAAATAATAATAAAAATGTTCTCTGATCGACCAGTCTGGCTGCCAGGCTACAACTGGTTTGCACTTTTTAGGGAGACCCGACCCTGGGCTTGATTGCCCAGGGTCGGGTCTCCCAAGGCAGCCTCAGTAACAGGTCAGACAAAGAGCAGTTCAAAAAGCTGTACTGTATGATGACAACCAAAATTAAGTATGTGATATCAACTAGTAAAGCTGGGACGCCACCCTGAAACCAGTCCTGGTGTCTGGGTTCCTCCTTGTGGGACCGGGCAGGGCCAAGCTCAAGAGAGCAATGCAAGGCCATCCCTCAGTGGGCCCACCACCTGCAGGAGGAACCATAAGGGACCTGTGTTAGGATTTCCTGCTCTGTGTTACATTGTTTTTGGCCTGCCTCTGAATGAGATGCTGCCCTTATAACCCTATGGTCTTTAATGGACACTGCCTACAATATTTATTTGCTTTTTTTTCTCCTTTTTTTTCTTTTTCCTTTTTATGCAGCTGAGAAAAGGGAAAAGAAACTTGTTAAAGTGTGCTGAATTGCTGAAATAGGGATAAATAGTTAACAAAAAGTAATTAAAAAACATTTTTAAACACTTTGGGCCTTCTTTCAACATCTCTTTTGCTTATACAAACACATATGCTGCTTTAGGACATGCAAACCTTCTGAACGTCAAATCCCAAGTATTTGAGTTTCTCACAAGGCATAACCATTACTCCACAAATGTAAGACATAGAAAAAGGTCTGGGCAGCTTTTGGACTTTACAGTGCATCAAACACTGCTAATCATGGTGTATAGTATTTAGTTTCCATCCCAAAACAAAGACACATACTCATCCCATCCAGCCTATCCCAGATACACAGAGCCAAGATGGTTCATATCCACTAATTTCTTGAGACGAGACTATTGAGTTTATGTGTTGTTTGATGGTGAGTTAATGAGCAGAATGGTCCTATTTTCTTAGAAGATCTCATAAAAGATATAGTAAAAAACATCCATTTGCCTGGGGTTTTGTATACAAATCACCCATACAATTTGATGTGAAAAGTGGTTCTTTTTGCCACAGGCAAAAAGGTTAAAACAGATAGGAAATTACCCTATAGATGCTTGATAAAATGGATTTCCTTTGCCAAAGATAAAATGTTTTTCTTGAGGTTATGCTGCACTGTGATTTTCATACCACTTTCTGATTTCATATAAAATGACTGAGATCTGCTTAAACTCAAGCATTTCCTGCACATTTGTTTAAAACAATAAGCACATCATAAATAAAATATGAATTGCAATCTAAAATAATATATTCTGAAATTTATATATTACTTATTGACGGTATATTCCTGTATGGGAAAAAAAAATCTATATGTTTGTTGATAGAATCAGCATGTGGAACTTAAATGGCCCTTTTGAAAGCACCAAGACATCATTGATGACCTGACCTCAGCCCTGGAGTCCTTTATGTCTCAGCAGGCCTCCAGTAGAGAAAGACAAGCTGTCAGTGTAGGGAACTCATGTTCTTTCATGAAAAATGTGATCCCCTGCTGCTTTTCCTGGACTTAAAAATATCCAGGTCTAAGTGAACTGCAGCTTAGATTGTATGTGGTTGAATTGAAGGTCATTACCTTTGCGCAGTTTTCCATCACATCTCAAGAAAACATGAATTGACATGTCATAGTTCTATAATGTGAGCTAAAACAGTTTGAACACAGGCCTTTCTTTACAGAAAAAGAGTTGTCAGAGTTGATAGAATGTGGAAAGAGCTACAAACGGGGTAATAATGGAAGAGATTTAGGATGGTTTTATTGGGGTTTATCTTTAAGAAGGATTTACTCAACTGTCGTGCAAGGTGTTTCTATAAAGTATTACATTTAAGAGCACACCAGATCATGCATAATTGTATTCTCACTCGAAAAGTACAAGCTATTTGCAATGTTTGTAGGTTATAAATGCTAAGAGGTACAATATTCTTCTTACCTTGTTTTTTTTGCAAAAGTCAGACATTATTCGTCTTTCTGCAAAATGCAAGTACAGAATAATAAAAAGATGTTTTAAAGGCTTATCATCTTTTTTTGGGCTGAATTAAATCTGAAGAGGTTGTTCTGATGCTCCCTGGGTATCTGCAAAAAGAGTGCATCCCATAACATCTCAGAAAAGAAATGCTTTTATTGCAGGACAGCATTCTAATTCAAAATGTATATTAATAGGTTTAATGTTTTTGCAGTCATAAATTTCCAGCTCCCACAACCTTTCCAATACTTAAGCATTAAGCACATCTTGAGAGTTCCTTATGGAAAAGATTAACATGGATTTACAACTGAAAGAAATCCCAAATCCCCTCAAACAAGCTGGAAAAAATATCAATCTTTTTGTTTTGGTGCCCTTATATATTATGTTAAGGAACATGTGAACACATCACATAAACTTAAACACCACAAAAGTTTGTTTGAGACATTGTGATCATCTGAGACTTCCAGAAGTAGTTGCCAAAAGGGGAAAAAGAACATGAGTCTAAATAAACTTCACATGGAAGTTTGTAAATAAGTCCCAAAATAAGGCCTAACAGATAGCTCTCTTGACACTGACCATGGCCAAAGTTCTGTGAGGAGGGAGATATTTTCATCCTGAGAATTGTTCTGTTTCATGAGATCGTTAGGAAGCAAGGAGAAGCAGGGACTTTCTGCTGATGATCGAAAAATAGGTCTGGATACGTTCAGAGACAGCAAGGGGAAGATGGATGATGGGGTGGATGTTTGTTATAATCTAAATGAGACGTGTGGAGAAGGATCCAAAGTTTGAAGCAAAACAACTTTCAGGTGCTGCACCTCAACAGAGCTCAAGCAAAGATATCGGCAAAACACATGTTTAACATTATTTACCACAAAGAGCACTCTTTCATTAACTTTTACTCCCTGAAACACAGAATACTAGTGGGGACACTTGCAACCATGATTTTCAAAGTGCAAGCTTTTTTACCCCTCAACAATTTTGACCCTGGATAATTCTTTAAAACTACAGTTTTATTAATTCTTTGTATTGATAGGCTTTGAAAAAGCACTCACACTCCTTTCACGTGTTAACAATACAAAGGGAGATGGCATTATATAAGAAGCCAATCAAAAGCAGTGCATGACTCAAGTGGAGTGAATATCCTAATACTACAGTATGTCCTTTATTTGTATTGTGCCCTTGTGAGTTAATACTTCGTAGACCCTCCTTTGGAGGTGAGTCACTACCAGATTTGCTCATGCAGACTGAAATATTTGGACAATTTTCTGCATAACAGCTCACTCAGCCAGCTTGAGGAAAGATGTTTATGCCCATCATTGTAATCTTGTAAGGTTTTTGTTAGCTGGCAACTGTGCACGTTATAACCATTTGCATGAAAGATACACATGTTTACAGTTAAGGCAGGACAGACACTAAACATACATTATAACATACGGTTGTACATGTGCATCTGTTGCATGTGAGTTAGAAACAAAGCATTAAGGAAAGTTCCTGAATTGGGCCATGGAATATACAGTACCTTACTGCAAATAAATACAAAGTGGAGACAGTTTACCAGCTGTAGAGGTGGTCCTGGGAATATTTCATGACTGTTGGATGGCTGTTTCTCTGTTTGTTTCCCTCAGATTACAATATGGGGATCAATTTGGTGTCTTAGTTTATTCCTAAAACCCTGTCGTAAATGTCACCCCATTATGCTGATGAATGCTCTCCATGGCCTGCACTATGTGTAGAGCAGGCCATGGAGTATGGAGTATGTATAGAATTTTTCATTGTTAAAAATATACATGTTCTATTTTCTTTTTAAAAATATAAAGTTTATTAAAATTAATTAATGTTGAAGATTATTTTTTTTCAAGCAGCTCATATAAAACAGTTTGAAACTGACTATTAATTCCTTTACACTACTTATGCAAGAATTTGAAGGCATACATCAGAGTGTAAAAGTAAATCCTTGAATCCCAGATCAGAATATTTTTGGATTCAAACAAGCAAAAAAAAAAAGCTAATATCCTTTGACTAAATAGAACAAATAGGATTATAAATTTAGATTTATAGACTTTTTTGATCAAAGAGCCATGGCATTTACTGTATGTTTCTGCAGTGTTGTTGGTAGATGCTGTAACATTTACATTTAATATTTCATCCTTTCCGACCCTTCTATTGAAATTATAAACCTGCTCTATTTTCTTCTCTCTCCATTTGTTCAGGGTTTTTTTGCTTTTTTTCTATGCTCTTTTTATTTCTAAGTATACCACTCTGAATTATAATGTGAATAAAGCTTCTTAATTGGTTTTGAGTAAACATCTAAAATGTTATTAGAATTCATTTTTATAGAAATACAGTTTTTCAAATATATTTCTTAAGGCTTTAAAAGATTAAAGCAGGGATTTTAATTACTTTTCCACTATTTATGCAGAACAACCATTAACAGTAATTTTCCTTGAGTTGGATCTAAAGAAATGTACGTAATTCATTTTCACACTCTTAATGTCTTTTCACGGTTTTCTATTCTGTTAATTCTGTAAGTCAGATCTTTTTCCTCTTTGTATTCTTGCCTGTTTGCTTTCAAAACTTTCTTTTGCTAATTGGAGTCAAAGGGTATAGATCAATTAGTGCTCAGGTAATGGATCAATGCCCTGCATGACAATGAATTAAAAACATCTCATTTCAAGGAACATTGATGCTCCATATTAAACTGGAGTCATTGGAAATTCGTTTTCATTAGCAAAAGGTCTGTAATAGGTTAGGAAAGAGACCAATCAAATATAGGTAAGTATTAGGTATAGGTGTGTGATGTGTAATTATAATAAAATAAGAATAGGCAGGCACGTTTATTTGTACAGCACATTTCATTGGCAAGACAATTTGTAGTGCTATCCAAGGTAAAAACAATGTATGCAGCAGCATAGAGGCAACACAAATAATTTAAGAGAATAAAAGCGAATAGTTAAAACAAGAAATATCTCCCCAAAAGGAAAAATTATTGATAAAAAACACAAGTGGGACTGAAGATGTAAGTGATATTTTAGTTTAGATAGTAACAGTAAAAGGTCGACACAAAGCAAGTGATGGTTTCAGTGCTTTTACAGTTTTTTGAGTTTATTTCTGATTAGTGGAGCATAAGAAATAAAAGCTGCTTATCCATGTTTTGTACTAGATATGTTAAGTAGATTTGCCTCAAAAACCCTAATAAGTTTGGGAAGTTGATAAACTGACAAAAATTCTGCAATTTATTTGATGTTAGGCTTTTCACTTAACCTCCACCTGGAAAAAGAACATCCCCCCCCTATACCTTTAAGCAAGTTTATTCATATAGCATAATTCAGTACAAAGACAACTAAAAGTTATTTACATGACTTAAACAATAAAATAGAGGGGAAGTAAAAGCACAATAAGGTGAGTAAAGGTAAAACATGATAAAAGCAGTTAGTTAAACAAATAAAACAGTTGCACAATAAGCTTTAACTAATACCACCTCAGTTTAAGTTCAACAGTTGGGTTTTAAACCTTGACCTACAGAACTCAGGCTTTCGGCAATTTTACAATCTTTGTTCCGGATAAGTGGAGCTTAGGAACTGAATGCTGCTTTTCAATGTTTGGTTCTAGTTCTGGGTTAGCGGAGTAGGCTGGAACTAGAAGACCTGAGTGATCTGGGACTCTCTGATGGGTTTGTCACATGGTGACAATGTGATGTAAAGATGTGTGCAAAGCTATGTTCACTGATCGTTTTGTTTTCTGTAATTTCAGCTATGGTGAGCGTGTAGATATTGAGGCAAGGCAAGGCAAGGCAAATTTATTTGTATAGCACAATTAAGTACAAAGACAATGCAAAGTGCTTTACATGATTAAAATATATGAAAATAAAACAGAATCAAAGCAAGTAGAAAAAAAAAAAATGCAGACTCCAACAATGATGTCTTTACCAACTTCTGTCAACCCTGTTGACTTTATAGGTCCCGGACCTATTTATTTCAAACACAACGTTGTTTTTTCAAACCGCAAGATCCCTGACCTTGACACGATATGGTTCCCACAAGATCCCTGATCTTGACACAATATGGTACCCAAAAGATCCCTGATCTTGACACAATATGGTACCCAAAAGATCCCTGATCTTGACACAGTGTAACAGCCAAAAATGCAGAAACAAAAAAGAATATTAAAAACAGTATAGTAAACAGTATTGAATAGGTGGGGGGACCAAAATGGAGCCTTGAGTAACCCCGCATTTAATCGTCTCTGGTCTCTGATTAAAAGTTACCTGTTCACATGGATGTCCCTGTCCTTCAAATAGGATTCAAACCAATCAAGTGCTGTACCTGAAAGGCAGACCCGGTTTTCCAGCACTTATTTTATTAGACACTAATAAAATCAAGGGATCAATGGTGTCAAACGCTGCACAGAAGTCCAATAACAGTAGCATTGTGTTTCTTCCACAGTCTGCATTTATACAGATGTCAATGAAAACATTGAAAAGGGAAATCTCTGTGGTGAGCATGGAAGCCTGACTTGAAGAAAGCACAGTGACTGGTCTTTGACATGAAGGCATTTAACTACTGAAACACAGGTTGTTCAGTAATATTACTGATGAAGGGAAGGTTTTACATAGGTTCGGTTATTAACGACTGGGGTAAAACAACTGGTAAAAGAGACTTTTATTATTTATGTTTAATCAAATGTTATGACAGGCAGAGCTTATTAAAGAAGGCTGTTGGTAAAACATTGAGAAAGGAGCAGGCGAAACTTTGTGTAAGATTTCTTCTAAGTTATTGTAGTTTATTTGGGCCTGATATAGATGTACAGACATTCCTCCAATCATATTTTGTTTTTCTAGTGAAGAAGTTAGAACATTCATTTGCAGGCCCTGTCCCTGGTGGAGTGGAGTTCACAACCACAATTCACTGGAGGGTTTGTTAGCTTGCCGACCGTGGTCTATAAGGCACAAGCATTGTTAGTGTTGTATCTAATGATCTCAGAGAAGAAAGATTATCTTTTTCTTTTCATTTATAAGATGTAAATGTAGAGTCTCTCTTTATGGATGCTATGAAAAAGCTGGAGTCTAGACTCTAGGAGTCAATCAAATTGATTTAATCATGTGAATTAATGTTTGTATATTTTGAATATTAACTAAACTAAAAGTTACATTCTCTCATTTTCAAAAAAAATCACACATCTGAACTAAAACAACTAATGTGCCTTTTCTAAAAAGACAGAAAGAGTTTATACATTTAAGGCTTCTAATACTGTTTAGATATAATAGATACTAAAATTGATATATGCTCCTGCCATGCAGTTTGTTAATTCTTTAACATTTTAATTGGTGCCTATTCCTGACTTACTCCTATCTTGACATTTACACCAGTTCTTTTCTCCTCTTACCACTTGCCTTCTATGCCCTTTATTTTTAATTTCTGTTTCCTAAACGAATCACAGTTCAACAAAGGTGGCCTTTTTAGTCCATATCCATCCATACGTGCATTCCAAAAATGGTTCATGGCCCAAAAAACAGAATTAGCCTCTTTTCAACAAAATAAAATTTGACAAGTCATACTAGAAATGTAAATAAGAAGTGCTTTACTTTTAGGGGTCTTAGTTTTCAGACTGTCAGAACTCTGACAGTTACATTAAACTAAACTAGTAACACCTGTTCTTTTCCTTTATCAAAGCAGTCGGAAAAGAAGGTTTTCTACAGTAACTTAGTTCTGGAATTACATGAATGTTCTACCAAAGAATACGAGCTGCCAGTTTTAGAGCAGCTGACTTTGATCCAAGGGAACAAATCCCTCTTGGATTTCCACTGGTGGATTCTGCTTTTAACAACCTGATGGCATTTACCAACCATCTTTCTGACAGGACCCTCCATACTTCTTGCATCCTTGGTAAAGATGTGGGACAGCCTGAAAATAAATTCATTAAGTATTGCAAAGTCTAAAAACCAACGTGCTTTGCTGTAGTGTCCAACAAAAAATTGACACCGGGATATACTTGAAATCAATTTTGAAAGTAAATAAGGGTGTTTTTTGTGTCTGTAATCGTGTTGTGCATGTCTGAGGAGGGGTTTACAGGTGTCTGGAGAGATGGGATGTGAATGGCTGATAACAGGGAACTAATTGTCTTCTTTAGGAAAGAAAGTGTTCCTAAATCTATTTATTTCGAATTCATTTTTTAAAACTGTTTTTCTGATGTAGTGCAAGGGTGGGTGGGTTCTTTGAAACTGTGTCTGTACAATGTCTAGTCCATATCTGGTAGATGGCATCCTACAATCCACTGAGCTGACCTTATCACTCATGCTAAGTCCTGTGCTGAGTAGAAAGTCCAGTCCATTTCTGATTCTGAGAAAGAAGAGCCGCTATTATTCCTTCCTAGGTAGGAATTATTCAATGTCCAGGACAGCGTCAGAAATGTGATTGTCCAGGAACTTTATGCTCTTTACCTTGCTGCCTTTTTTAACTACTTTTACGTTGATGCTGAGAATTTAAAGGATTTATAGCTTATAGCTATATGGTATTGGTGGCCTAATTGTAGAGCACTGCAGAGCATCCCAGAGGTTCTGAGTTCAAGTCCCACTCATTCTCACAGACTGTCACTCTGGGTCCCCTAACTTCAGACTGCTCCCCGGGTGCCACACAATGGCAGCCCATTGCTTCCCAATGGAATGGGTTAAATGCAGAGAATGAATTTCGCCATTGTGGGACAATAAAGGGATTTACATTTCCTAATTCCAAACTCTAAGATATATAGACACGGTTAGGTCAGCACAGGAAGCAATTTCAACTTGGCCTTTTAAAGAAGGCAAAGCAGTGCTGTCTACATGTTGCAGTCACTACTGGAAGAGAGGCATGATTTAGGCAGGTACATGGCTGAGCACAAGTTACCAGCCACACTTATTGCATGTACTGAGAGCTCATGGTCAATGTGCCAATAGTTGTTACACCTTTTGGGGACCTTACAAAGGAGATCAGCTACAACAGCAGATATCATCCAAGTAAATGAAACACATGCTGAGCATGATCCACTGTACAGCTAGGTCCCCATTCTTTATTTAAGGTAAGTAACTGCAGGTGTTGTATTTTCTTGCCACGATTACTTACAGCCAACTACTATTAACCTAGAGAGACTCAAACAGAGAAAACACAGCAATTACAAAGTTCTAATACCATGATCAAATATAGGTGTTAGGTATTCAAGCTCGGGTTGGAGATGTTAGTGCTAAATGCATTAGATCTGAGTAAGCAGGTGTCATGATCCTTGTGCTGATGACTGGCTTAATTGTTCATTGTTCAAAAATTTTCGAAAAATCAGATCTTGAATTTATGATAGAAGTTGGTTATTTTGGGCTTTATGTACGAGAAGGATAGTTTAAAACTCTATTCTAGATTTAAAAGTAAGCCAGTGAAGGTAAGCTGTAACATGGGAATGTCATCTCTCTTTGTAATTTTCATCACAACTCAATTTTCAGAATTTTGGATCAGTTAAAGGCCAGTTTGTCTACTTCCTTATAGTACATTCTTACAATGCTTCAAAGACTTTGGTCATACTCATAATTTTTAAATTTAAGATGTCTTCCTGGTTGTTTCCTCAAAAATGCTTTTAGTCTGTTTAACAATTTAATTTAATCAGGATTTATGGACAAATAGATGAATGTCATCAGCATTACAGTGGAAATTATTCTTATGCTGTTAGTTCTACCAACTGGTTAAGAGAATTAATTTGAGCACCCTGTGTATGTGCTTGTGTAAATCTCCCTACCCAAAAACATGTTTATTTAAAAAACAAAGTTAACCGGAAACATTTAGCAAATGCACATGCAGATTGAAATCAATTGCTTTAAGGACAAAATAAAAAAATATCACCTGCAGAGATTCTACTCACACAGACCCCACTGTATTTTGTACTTTTGTATTTATATCTCCAGCTGTGGTTCGTGACCCTAGGCCTTCTGACCACTTGTCTGTAGAGTAATCCAAACCAGTACATGGTCCGTCTGGTATGCAAGGAGCTTCTGTTCTTATTTGTGGCTTCCTGTCTCTCTCTGTCTCTTTGTGAGACACAACCATACTGTGGCAGCCAGCTAGCTTCCCATGTGAACGCAGACGAGGCCTGCCAAGAAAATTGTGGCTTGGTCTCACCATCTAATCCATGTGAGTTAGTCAGCCCTTAAATATATAAACACTGATGACAGCAGATATTTGTTTTAATGAATACTCAAACAGGATCATAGATCCATTTTTCTTTAAGAATTCCACCTGTTCACTTGCACATAAGAGATGTAAGGCAAGGTAAGGCAACCTTATTTGGTACAAGGACAAAAAAAAAAGGCTTTTCATTAATTAAAAAATAAAAAAGAAGAAAATAAAAGCAGAATAAAAAAATGACCATCAAAACATGATTAGGGCAGGTATAATTGCACTGCCAACTGTTTATTCAGAGTACCAATTGTTTACATATACACTTGCAATAACTTACTTTAACTGTAATATGCAATTACCTTCCACTGCAGTTTAATTTAGATAGCTTCTGTTCAAACTTTATTTTTTCATTTTATAGTAAAACCCATCTGTATATATGCTATTGTACATAACTGTAAAAACCCTTTTTTATAGTTATATCCACCTGTATATTATATTCAGTAATTTACCAGCTGTAAATGTATTTTATATCACTAGTTATCTATATATCATATTCATCTATTAGTAAGATTCTGTTTATAATGGTATTCATCTCTATACTTACCCAGTAGAAACCCATGTCATGTATTTATGGCACCATTATTTATCCTGCACTTGCTGCTATTGCACCTAAACTGCATTTCGTTACCTTGTACCTGTACCTGTGCAATGACTATAAAGTTGAACCTAATCTAATCTAATCTAATCTAATCTAAACTAATCTAATCTAATCTAATCTATAAAACAAAATAAAAAAAAAGTTAAACTAATAATACCATAGTTTATTCCTCCAGATAAGTGGATCATAGGAATAAATACTGCTTCTCCATGTTTGGTTCAAGTTCTGGGTATACAGAGTAGGTTTGAGCAAGAAGACCTGAGTGGTCTGTGAGGTTGGTTCACTGACAAAAAAAATCTGTTTTGTATTGAGGTGTTGATCCATTCAGTGATTTATAGACTAAGTGAAGGGCTTAAGGAAGCATGTAGATATTGAATAAGAGGGGCCCTATAAAGAAGCCTTGAGGGACCCTGCATGTGATCTTTCTGGTCTCTGATTTAAAGTTCCCCCCTGATACATAGAAGTCCATATCCTTCAAGTAGGATTTAAACCACAATGCCTGCCGGCCTGCTTGCCTGCCAGTCCGCCCGCCCGCAAGGCGTGAACTCTTTGCAGAAATTTGTACAGCTATTCCTTTTCATTGTCAAGATATTTTGCCCTTACTGTCAGCTTAACACATATCTATATGCTAAAGATGAGTAAACTGACAAAATCTCCTACTGTATGAGGGTAATCATGCTCACTTCCCTGCTTTTGCAATAATCCCATCAAAGATATTAATCCAAAATAACCTCTCAGATAAATTATCCCTAAATTATCCTTTGTCATTAACCAAGGAGATGTGCTTCAATCTATCCATTTTTAAATAGATGTCATTATGGAGAAGACATTTCAAAGCCCTTCTTTAGGGGGTGAACATTTTATGATACCCAAATCTTACAACATTCCATAATTACAGATCTCTGATTAGTGAATTTAATTCTAGAAAGGGAGAAGAGGCAAGGTCGGTCTATAAAGAGCTATTATTGTTGTGGAAGTTAACATACCTGTAAAAAAAGAAGACTAATACATGTGATAGAAACATATTGTAACAGAACAAAAAATTTTTTTTACAAAGAATATTCTCACTGCCACCTTTTCTTGTGCACCAATGCTTGTTCCACCCACTGGAATACGTAGATCTCATGTGATGTTTCAAGTCCAGACACTCTTTCTTCAACCACAATTTTAGTTGGCACTTGATAGCTGAAAACATGCCTGAGTAAGTTTGACCATCACAGAATTTTTTAGACTAAATTGCAATGCTCGTTTCATGCCGGGTAAAAGGACATTCCAGCTCTGCAGATGGTTTGGCAAAGCTCAGGTTTCCCAAATCCCTAAACCAAGACATATAAGGAACCTCAAATGGAGGACTAGAGTGTAAACATTTAACAAGTGGCTAAGAAAAAATACCCATGAGGACCGGTCTTTAAAAGCCAAGAATCTGCTCTGATTTACCTTATTCTGCAATGGACTGGCGACCTGTCCAGGATACCCCGCCTCTTGCCCGTAGACAGCTGGAGATTGGCACCAGCATCCTCCGTGACCCCAGCAGGGATAATCATGACATAAAATGCATGGATGGATGGATGGATGGTAAACAGACGGTTCCATGTAAATCATATTATGTAGGTGTGTCCAGGAACTGTTCTGTTAATTGTTGGTTACCTGTCTACTGTGGTTAGCTTAATGATTACAAATAATGTATTATTTTACCACCTATTTTAGTTACAAAGACCGAAGAAATGATACAATAATGTTGTAGTATTCTGTGAAATATCAATAATGTTTAGTGTTGCACTACATACATTACCTTAACTGGTCATTTATGTTGTTGTTTAATAACTGATAGATTGTTAAAAAATGTCTATATTGAGGTTATTCAGATGGAACAACTTATCCTTTAAGACCAAGACATGCTGCTTCCACACACATTCTGATAATCTGATCTGTCTTTCTGTAGTCCATATAAAGAACACCAATGATATGACTTGAACTAGTCCAAGGTTTCATGCTTCTCTTTATCACATTCTTAGGGGCTTTAAAAGAGGGAAGTTACTGTACCTGCAGTGTCATCTGAGAATAATACCAACAGGGACACTGAATAGCTCCCCACAGGTAGGATGCAGTGGTATGGATGTGTCTGCAAAGGCAGTGTTTGCAAAATACCGCATAAACTCTTGCTGCAGCAGTGACCTATACCATTAAGGCTGTTACACAGTGCAGCAAAAATGAGGAAAGCTACAGATGACATGGAAACATGAGACATTGATCTCAATTAACTAAAGGCCAAAACCATAGAATATAAAATGATCGCTGAGTGACCCTCATACAGACTCTTGCCATAAATAGTTACAGTAAACACCCACACTGGAGGTTTCCTACATGGTGCACTGAAGAGGACACAGGTGAGAGAAGATAAAATGAAGCCTCAACTCCTACAACTCACTAAATAAAATGCTAATGTTATGTGTAATGCTAAAAAAACAGTCAGTAGTGTCAAAGCAGTATTCCAAGATATCTATTGGTAATAAATATAGTATTATCAAAGGCAAAACACAGCATAATGTAGTACATACATAGTCCTCTTTTTATAAAAACTGTTTATATTAGACCTAAATATACTTTACAAAATCTGGTCTAACTATAAAGATTTAATGTCTTTTTCAAAACCAGATTTTTCATATAAACAACAGATTTAGTATTAAACTCACACAGTTGTCTATGTCACAAACAACCACTCAACTAAAGAGTGGCACATGAATACATTTGGGCAATTACAGCTGACTGTTTTTGGGTTCTAACAGGTTTTACCCATTAAACAAAAACGATATAAGTGTGAAATCAAGACAAAGAGCAGCCTGAGACCTGCTGTTACCTACACTCTGCTCATTTACCCCAAAATGGTAAGGTCACAGAAGGCACAAAATGGACATAAGGAGAGATTATTGGTAGCATTAAAGCCCAGCTGCCTGTGTAAACAATCTGTCCTTAGCGAAAGCACCATTGACCCATTAGACCAAAGCTGCAGCAGTCAGGAAGGAAAACTTTGTTTGGGAAACATGAGATGTGCCATTTATCACACGTTTCTTCAACTTTGGTGTGCAACAACATTACAATGTTATTGTTTTAAAAGCGAGGAAAAGAAAAGCCTTATGATTCACAGCAGAGCTTCTCAGGGAAACTTCATGGTACACAGGAAGCATAATGATAATTACACCAACATAATGTTATGGCGGATCTGAACTCATAAGCGGTTCAGTGTGATTTAAGGGAACAAACAACATCATGAACTTTTATATTAATAAAAGCTAATATATGCTTATAGTTTATGATCCCACAAGAGGGAAACAAGAGTCCAACCATTAAGCAGTAATGATGTTCACTTTGAGTTATAATCTTAAATAAAGAGACTTAAATGATGACAGCTTTATCTTCCAGGCTATTTTCAAATCCATGTTGGATTTCTTGAACTTGTCCTTTAAGTGTATCCATATACTCATAAATTGTGGAAAGTTCTGCAGTGAAAAGTGTTTCCTTATTGGGAGCATAACTTTGTTGCCGATCTATTAGTTTTCCATTTCACTGCTTTCTTTACAAGGTAGTCTGAAACATAAGATAAGAAAATCAGGGGTGGAAAGTAACGAATTACATTTACTGACGTTACTGTAATTGAGTACTTTTTATGAGTAATTTGTAATTTTCTGAGTAGTTTTTGAAATATGTAATTTTTACTCGAGTAAATTTTAACTTAAGTAGTTTTACTTCGCTACATTTTAAACCCCCTCACGTTACTGAGTAAAAAAAAAAAATAAATAAAAATACTGAAAAAATTTAATGCGGCCAGAAATTTAAACCCCTGTGTCACGGAACCGACACATAATCGCCATTAAAAAATAGAAGACTTTTGACTTTTAACAGCACTTTATTTACACAATTCAAACATATAAGCAATTGATGTAAAACAAGCATCTGTCAGGGTTTGGTTGTGGTTTGGAGGACCCAAATGCAGAGGCAGAGGCTGAGATTTCTGGGAGTTTTAATGGGGCAAAACAGTAAACAAAGGCAGGAATCCAAAAATCCAACTAACCCCCAGATTCCACATACTCCGTCAGCGCTCCGCTCCGCTCCGCCACGCTGACGTACGTCGTGCGGAGCGCTTGTCTTTCATGGAAATCAATGAGAGCTGTTCCACATCCACCGCTACTCCTCCGCACGTCTCCGTCCACGTACGTCTTCTCCGTCCGGTACGGACAAATTACGGAGACGAGCTATTTTTTGCTTCGCTCCGGTCCGGCCAGGTCAAGATCCGCAATTGCAATCGCACCAAACAGGAAAAAGAACATCGACAAATTCCGGTTCGTCAAAATAAAATATAGCAGCAACAGATCGGTGACTAGAAATTATAGCACAATTCTTATATATATATATATATATATATATATATATATATATATATATATATATATATATATATATATATATATATATATATATATATATATATATATATATATATTTGGGCAGAAACTGAACATATGCTGGATGATGGTGGGATTTTTTTAATATGTCATATTAAATTAAGCGGTCACAGGGTTCATACAGGAATGACTGACTCTAATTTAATGCTATTTTAATGCTATTAGAAATGATTTTAATGCCATCAACAAATACCATGTACACAAGTTATTAGTGTACATGAAATATGAAGGAACTGTAAGCACAGTTCCATGACTCCTGTATGTATGTAAACACATACACACACACACACACACACACACACACACATATACGTGTATATATATATATATATATATATATATATATATATATATATATATATATATATATATATATATATATATATATATATCCTCTAGCTTTTTCTCTGCCTGGAGCTTCCTTTCCGAACATACAGCTTTATGATCAGTTTCACGCAAATTAATAGCGATATAATATATCTGACGGAATTGTTTTTATAAACATTTTTATTAAAGAATTATAAATACTTCGATAAACATTTTTAAATAATTTTAGTGCCAATTAAGGCCTGGATTTAAAAAAAAAATGAATGAATTGTAATTATTTTTAATGATCCGTGGAAACCCTGGTTCATCTCGCGCATGCCCTCTACGATCTCCAAGGAACTGAGAGCTGAGGGGACGGGAGCCACAGCGGCGGCTGTAGGCTTTGCTTTGCGCAGGCGGTCTGGAGCGCAGGGGGGCGGAGCGGAGCGGAGCGCTGACGGACTATGTGGGATTTCAGGGTAATAATGAAAGGCAAACCAGAACTGAGAAGACATCTGGGGAAAACCAAACACAAGGAGCCAGGGAGAGACGAGGAACGTGGACAACAGCATGGGAGGACAGCAAAGACAAGGAACCAACAAAGAGTGAGAGCAGAGGGAGAGCATATATAGGAGAGAGAGACAAAGGGAGGGCTAACGAGCAGACAAGTAACAGGTGTGAGAGGAGACAATGAGGGAGCCAAGGGGAAAGGAACATACACACACAAGAGGGCAAAAGAGGACAACAGAAAAACATGAGAACTAATATAAATCTAGAAATACAACAAAACTGGAATTAGGCCAATAAATCTAGAAAACAAGGAGCAAAGAAAAGAACAGCAGAACCAAGACCATGACAGCGTCAGTTAAAAATCACTATTAAAGTAACACAAATGTCAGTTAAAATCTTTAAATGAGGAGCTTGTTAATAACACTGGGATCCTGTTGCATTTTAGTTTGATTTCTGGTATCTTTTGGGCATTTAATTTTGTGTGCATTTTGAAAACTTTAAAATGCAGTTTAAATTTCTTTATTCCTATCATGGTGTTGTCTGTTGGACAGTAGGATTGAAAATTGTTTGCACTTTATGGTACAGGTTGTGACTGTCCTTGTGCTGTGAGGAAGTATGTTCTATAGCCCAGCTGATCTTTTGCAAGTTTGGATGTCCACTGAAATACGCCTTGAAATCGATTAAAACACCTTGTGGTCAATTTGATTCATGACTCATCCTTTTTTGCATTAAATAACTCAAAGTAACTAAGTAACTTTTACTCAAATTACAATTTAAATGAAGTAACTTTGTACTTTTTCTTGAGTAAATTTTGAGATGGGTAATTTTACTTTTACTCTAAGTAAAATTTAGGCAAAGTAAAGATACTTTTACTCAATTACAATTTTTTCCACCTCTGAAGAAAATTGATAACTCACTTGTTATGTAGGTTTTGTAGTGTTTTTGTATTACTTCATGGTTAATATAATCTAATTACTCATAAAGACATAGACACCTCAGAATAAAGGTATTAAAGAAAAAAAAGGAATTTGGACCAATACATTGCGGATCCACTTTATATAGACAACATTTAAAAGTGAAAGCAAATGATAAAAAGGGTGATATGACAACTTAGTAGAACAATTGTATAAACTCAGAAGCCAGAACAGTAAATCTGTTCTTAAATGTGCAAATAAAGTATTGCAAGTTTCCCATTTTTAAAACCTATAGGAGGAATCAGTAGTCTGATGGAAGGATTTGTCCAGCTTCCTGCAGTTCCATGCAACTGTTGCCAGTTTTTTTATGTTAGTCTCCTTACATGGAATGATTGATGCAGTAGTTTCCCTTCAAGCCCATCTGCTTTAGTTACTGAGTAAACAAAACCTACTTGAGTTACCCATAGGGTCTCACAACAAAATAATGTCACAATAGTGCTGAAGCCAAAATGTTTCACTTATTCTAACAGGGCATATTTGAAATATCTGACCATAAACAGATAACTTATATAAACAAAAACAAAAAACAAACCCCAAAACAAAAAGTGAATGCCCTGCAGTAAAGAGTCTACTAGAAATTATGAGGTTATTTAATATGTTTGTTGTAAAATGTCACAATAAATCAAGCTGTAAAATGCTAATTTAAATAATTAACGTTTAAACATACATAAATATTGTATTTATCTGTGCAGATATTTTGCAGAGATTAAAAGAACAAGCATATTAAATCAACTAAAAACTTGTAGATTGTACTTGTAGATTTCAATTTCAAGATGGTTTATCATGTTGCTGGAAAGCAGCTTAAATTCTACTGTACTACTGATGGAGGTAGAGAGTAAGTTGCTCCCTGCATAATGTGGCATGGCTGACATCAAAGATTTCTCAATTATCTAAACACATTAGTTCATAAAAACAGAGCAGAAAATTTTAACAATGCCAACAGCTGTGTTAAACAGCTCACCTGGCACTGTTCCCTAAACCAATCTTCATCTCCTCGCTCTCTGCAGGAGACTAACAGGCCTGCTGCAGATCTTCTATGTGGCCTGCTGTATATGCTGTATATGCTATTGTAGTAATACAGTTGGACACTGACCAGGGCATTAATGAATATTGTGATTTTTTTTCCAAAGGAAAAAGAAACTCATGAATCCCATATGTTCCTAGTAGATGCAGTCAATAAGGTGTGTAACGTACCACATGTTAGATTAAACACTTTGACATCTGAAGACTTTAGCTGATGCATGGATTTCCTAAATATAAAGATCTTAATTTAAGTTCCTAGAAGTATTAAAAACATAATCTTTAGATCCTTTATAATAGGCAAAAATAATTTTAACTCATTTAATTTTTTAAAACTTGTTCATTAATGGCTTCTTTTTTTTATTTAATTTTCTAATTTAATCTTTATTTTCTCAAGAAATGGAAAGGCTGCATTTTTCTGTAACATTTACTTTAGCTTAGAGGCAGAAATTTCATGTGTTTTGTGATACAAACTGGATGGCTCCGACAATGACAGTTACTTTAATTTTGCTCCTTCAAGAAATCTTTTTAGGGTAATTTATTTTTTTAGGTTAGTTTGACGAATTATAAACAAAATATTCTGGTATTTTAGCCTGTTTTATATCCATTTTGAATAAGTTATACATAATGTAATTTTATACAAGTTACCCTTGATCATTTTCTTTTGATATGCAATTCAATTTATATAGGCTTCAAAAGCTTCTTAATTTAGATCCATGAATTTGCAGAAATAATCGTAACATCATTTAAGGAAACACTCCTCATCTTCCACGGTATTATTTAGTATTCTTCACTATAACCTTCGCCTAGGCTTAATTTTAAAAACCTAAAGTAGACTTTGAGTGGAATAAGAAAAAAATGTAGGCTAAAGTATTTAACTATGGAAGCCTGTTTCTTTACTTTCTGATGAAAAAGATATATCACATTTCTGAGATAGCTAAGTCTCACTGGCAAAAACATGACATTTAGGTTCAGTCGAGACTCTCAAGATGAGTGTGTGTATGTGATGAAAGACCGGTCCCCATGAGGAAAGGTTTTCTTCTTTGAGTGGAGGTTAGGTTAAGGACTAAGGTAGAATTTGGGTTTAGATTAGGTTTAGTCATGTGTTGGTATTGGTTAGGCTTAGGGTAGGGGTTAGGCCATAACAATGATTGGGAAATGAATTTAAGTCAAAGGAAAATCTCCGAAAGGACGGAGTGACACCACATATGTGTGTGTAGTTGTGTTTCTCTGTCTTGTCACAATGAACTGGTGACCTGTTCACAGTGTATCCTGTGTTCCATATTTTGCCATATACCCTACATAGCTTATCCTAAACTACAGAAGGGAGATCTTACAACATTCCTCTTGCTTGTATAACGGTTATCCTGTCTCCCACCAAAGCTGGGAATCTGTAGCTATTCCAGAGTTACTATAAGCCTTTAGGCTGCTACTGTGAGAAAATGTATTTCTACCGTTTTAGCTTAGTTGGGCAGGAATGCTATGGTATGTAGGTGAACAGTTTTCCCACACATGTCGGATGTTCAGTTTTCTTTATTTTTCAAATCTATCATCTTGCTTTGACCCTATTCACATCTTTTTCTCCACAATTTCTGTCTTCATGGCAAAACCTATAAGGCCTTTACAATACACGAGTATTTGCACTGAAATCAAATTCCACGTGAATGGGATGTTTGTTTCCTTTTTTTTGTGTCCTCTTTTGCCAATATAGCTCTGGGGATTGATGTACCACAGCTAGATAATAGCCCAACAGATTGGCTTTTACAAGCAGACCATTATGGTTGTGGCCGTAAGGTTCCACTTGGTATATGAAACTTTATTGAAAATGATTCAGGGAATAAAATCGTATATAACGCACAGAGAGACAAAGGGGGAGGTGGGAAAGGGAGTGGTAATAAGAATTAAGGAGAGAGAGAAATAAATAGAGATAGAAAAGAGGAACGAGAGAAAAGAGAAAACAAAACAGCAAAAGATGTGCAGTAACTCCTAGAAGTCTGCTTCTGCACCTGCATGATTGACTTTTTATTTCCAAGGTGTCCTTTGAAGGTAGTTGGCTGCATTAGATTTTATTATGGGAATTAGTGTAATGGTGACTGAATGAAGTTGGTAAATCACAGTGTAATACTTCTTGCAGACTTACAGTATGTATAAGTTGTGGTCAAGGTATTCTAGCTGTTATTTTATTCACTAAAAACCACAATACATTTATTTCATCATTACAGATATTTTGATAAGTTTTTCTTCATGGTTGTCATCATTTTCTGTTCAGTTTCATTTAAATAGATTACAATATAAGTTTCTCCTTCAGTGATGTCTTTGTGATAAATTTGGTTTTATCTTGTTTTAAAAATTACAATTAGGGTTATTTTCTATGTAGGTAGGAAAGCTTTTGGAATTAGGAAGCTGTATGCTGTTTGTCTACAAACAAAAAGGGATTTCTTTATTTTATTATTTCTCTCTCCCTCTAACCTCTTGCAATCCCCAAAGGAAATAGTTAAAAATGAGTGAAAATAAGTTGCAGTGTTCATCCTGCAGCATGATCCTTGCTGTGGTTGTCAGCATACATACAAATGAGAGAGATGGTTACCCTACGTGCAAATGCAACATGTGCTCCTCTCCCTAGAGACATTTATATTTAGAGTTTATCTCCCTAAATATACTGAAAAAGAATGTGCCTCTAGATTTTGGCAATCAACGAAAAGAATTTTTCCACAGCTGTCTAAGTTCATTTGTCTCAACCATCTTGTTCAGCTGACACAATCCATAGCTGCCATTTACGTAAACACACTACACTGGTAGGGCAGATGCATTTAGTTTTATGAAGAATGGCTTTTTCACCCAGAAAAATAAACATTATATCCCAGATGTTCCACTAATTCGGGTTTTCAAAAGCTTTTAGCCCTGCCTTATCAATCTTGCCGCAATTTGCTAGGGTCTTTCTGTTGACATAGAGACATGGTTGACATTAGTTTTGAGCAGTTTCATCAACGACAAGCACAGAAATCACAGTCCAGTGAGCAACATTCTAAGATAACAGCACTGTCTAGGGTTTCAAACAAAGGGCAGGCTCGTCTTCCAGAAATTAATTTCCTATAAAGTGAAATTGTTTCTCGGTGCGAATGCGGTGCAATCACTGGCTCTATTATGTTCAGCGGCATTCTCAACAATAAACAAACAACATGACTCGTTAGGTTAAGAGGACTGCTTGAATGTAAATCAATATGTTGTCATTCATGATATGTTCTTTTTACTGTTGAACTTGGTGCATTAAAACACGAAATACATACTTTACCCATAAAAAACCAATAGCTTCCTTCTTTTGTATGCTTAGAAAATAGCATATCAAGATTAAATCAACATTCTCCCTACATTTCCTGTATATAGGGATTGAGTGCAGGACAAATAGAAGCTGAGGCCTACCCCACAGGAGAGCACCCTCGGTGTAGATTGGGCCCCAAAGATAGGGCAGCACATTATAATACGTCACTGAAAAAGAGCACAGAAACATCTGTGTTTCAGGTTTACACTGGAAGTCTTTCAATCAAGGTGGGAGAGACTGCCAAAGGTGTTGGAAAACGACGTGGCAAAGGTCTTGTGGGACATCCAGGTTTAAGCTGATGAACAGGTGAAAGCTCACCACCTAAATGCTGTTGTGATAAGCATGATCTACAAGAAGGAAGATGATAAAATGATGAACAACAGGGCGGCAAGAAAAGTAACTTAGATATGTCTGCCCAGAGCAGCATGGTCCAAGAAATATCTAAAATTCTGTGCAAACCCTCTAAACTTCTGGGCCCAAAGCAGGGGAGCCACAGTTGTTTACTGCGATATCAGTAATTATATTAGCCTTTATCAATACACTGACGAATTTAAGTAACCATTCTACCACTTGAACTGGACCTTGCAAAGGCTTCCCTAGCATTTGAACTTTGTAGAAAATAATTTTTGTTTTCCTTTAAATTCTCAATATAATTAGTGTCTGACATTGATCTACGCCATTTCATTGTAGCCCCTGCTGAATGCTTAGGGTCATTGCGCTACTGGAATCTGGACCTCCACCACAAGCTGAAATATATAATGCAGCCTCCAAGCCATTTTCTGCCACCATCGCTTTTAAACCTTTAAATATAGTCCCATCATTCCTGATCAGCTTTCCTTTGTCTTCTGAGGAATGGTGTGACTATGAAATAGCCAAAAAGCATGTTTCAAAGTGGGAAAAGTGTGTTTATTTTGCTATGCATTGACCATTTTTTCAACTCAGCTATATGAATATAGGTCAAAAACTAATTTTTGTTGCATCCAAGTAAAGCACCTTCCTTTACAGGTTTGTTTTGTCTCCAGCACACCTGTAGGCATTTTCCTGCAACAGTGGAGAATTTTTTTTGCGTCTTTGAATCTGATATGTGGCAGTCAAACACAAAAACCTTAATTTTTTTAATAGTTACTACCTCTATAGTTATCATGGTGATCCTCTCCAAGGCTATATACAGTATCAGCTGACATATATATTTTGATAGGCTTTTGTGTTTCTTGGTCTTCACACTGCTGTATTTTTCACAACGTTTCTGAGGTCTTCACAGAACTCCAATTCAACTACACACTCATGGGCTTTATTCATTAATTAGATGTCTTCTTATGTAGTTAATTGCAATAAAATTAGCTGCATTTGGTGGTGAGTAGTATCACCACCAAAGTATCAGAGTAGATAAGGAAATATAAATTCACATCACACTTTTTAGATATCTATACTTGAAAAATATTGAAAACCATAAAGCATTTCCTTTCCATGCTTTGTTGTGTTTTCGTATAAATTCCCAATGGAACAAAGTTAATTTTACATTATTATTGCACTCAAAGTTCTAATTGTCTGGATACTTTTGGATTTTTGGATGGTACAGACAGTATATAGACCCTCTAACTGCCAGGCCCATACAGTGGAGTTGAGATTATGCAGCAGACAACAGCTGACACTGTGTTTCATGTTGAATGAAGCCATCCTTCCATTAAAAACTCCCCCCTAGACATGTTTGTCAGACCAGATACCTGTCTGGCTTGTCATTGGCACTATGCGTTCTGGGGGCTCGACCTTTCTTACTTTCCATTTAAAACAATGCATGCCTCTGTTTCGCTCTAACTGTAAGTGGGGTTCGTATCTGTAGCCAGATTTTTTAAAAACAACTGTGCTCATGAGGCCTTCAGCCTGCCTGTCTACCTCCGTAGTGAGGGGCCCCAGGTCTGCCTTATGTAGAATCTACTGTACATACACAGGGGACATTTCACATGATATTTCCAGTTTGTATTTAATGTATGTTTGTAATTTTAGAAATGCTATAATGGAAAGCTTTAGTGTCAAATATTTTGCAGGTTTGATAGATACAACCGAGATTTGCTTTATTTTCTTTGCTTTACAATTCTAGTCTGTATTTTCAATCTGCTTGGCTCTATACATTAGCGTCAAAAGGATAAATCCTGCTATATGGTTTTTAGAGCCTAAACTGCTTGGTGTTTATTAAACACTTTTTAAATGTGTTTATTGTAACAGATCAGTCTTTTTTACTTTTTTTTACTTTGAATTTTAAATTTCTCCATGAAACACTGACATCAGATGTTTATGTTCGACAGCTTCAGTAAATAAGGAGAAGCATCACAAGAAGTAATAATATTAAACTCAGATTACAACATTACTTAATTAGTGGCTTTGGTGACTGGCAAAACACTGATTCTACTAACAACTGCAACTTTCCAGTTTCAATATTAGCATGAAGATTCCACCTCTATGTGATTTTATCTCATTATAATTTCAGAACTTCTCTGATAGCCGCTAGGGTTTGTTAGAAAATATTATAAAAAAAAAAAAACTGCATTATGAAGATTTAGGAACTCAGATAGGAAAGAGATAGTGCTGGGGAAAAGTTTCATTGCAAAGTTAGATTACGAAACATGAAATTAAATATATGCAAAGCTTTCATCATCTCATCAGGAACTTTTCAATCCAATCATTGCAAATAGAAACTGTTGGGAGCAAATGCAAACCAAATAAGATTGAATTACTTCAGAAATTATAAAGTAGATTATTCGGAGTGAATAGAAAATGCTGAAAGATTGTTTCTTCATTTAGAGCTTATACAGTAGGGTAAATATCAACTTTTCGAGCTCTCCAAGAAACACTGAACATTTCAGATGTATCATCAATTTCATTGTATTTAACTTGAAGAGTAATTTTAAAAGAGCTTATTGCCTATAAAAAATAATTTATAACCAGGCTGCCCTTAAAAACAGAAAGCTTCCCAATTTGCTTTAGTGTCACTACATAAGCATGTAAACAACAAAACAAACATCATCTATACTGTCCCTAAAGTTTATCCAGAATCTTAATCTCAAATCTAAATCTTATTCAAATATGAAAACAATTTCTTGCATCTTAAAATAGCATTTAAACACTTTTTTGTCTGAATGAAAAACAGAAAAATCTTCCATTTGGCCATAATGAAACAATTCTTTAGTTTGTGTGTTTAATTTTCTTCCCCCCTCACTCCAAGAACATACACAAATATATGGTCAATTGACCTCTTTTAATGTCCATGTTTCCTCACAAGGTTGTGTGTTTCTTTCCCTGAGATGGTTAGGGAAACTGTACAGGGTCTACCCTACCTAATGTATAGGATGGATGTATATTTCCAGATATATGATATGAATATAACCAATTTGAGCTACAAGCAAAATCTCAACAGGATAGAAATTATGATAAAAATAAGGGTATATGTCCTTATGACTGATCACCACTGACTTAGGGAGACTTAGGAGAACATTTTTTACTTTAACACTATTTTTGAACAGCAGGTTCTGCTTCAAGGATCCAACTCAAACGTCTGCAATTACAGCATTTTCTGTAAAATCCGAAATAGATGTGATAACTGTGACATCGATGCCCCCTTTGGAAGAGCACAAATGTCAAAGCTGTTTTTCACCATTTCTGTACCAATTATCTGATTGAAAAGTGTCTCTAAAGCCTTTTCTGGTTACCATGACCTATAAATGCCTGAAGTATTTCTGCTGCATGTCTTCAGGGATGGTCAAAGGTTTTAACCAAGACAAATGCAAAAAAAGC
This sequence comes from Cyprinodon tularosa, assembly GCF_016077235.1. NCBI lineage: Eukaryota > Metazoa > Chordata > Actinopteri > Cyprinodontiformes > Cyprinodontidae > Cyprinodon > Cyprinodon tularosa. Next base: position 1,010,912 of record NW_024039141.1, on the reverse strand, counting down.
TTTTAAATGTTTTTTGTTTTATTATTGTTTGTTTAGTTTCATATGTGAGGTGTAAATCATTGTGATAATGGGCCTACAGTATGACTTTTTACCACTAATTTTCTGCTCTTATTAGTGATTATTATGTTGACAATTTTGTTTGAAACCCTGCAAAAACAACATTTGAATGAGCTGCAGGATTATACAAGGAAATCCAGAGACTCACATCAGAATATAAAATACACAAGCTGGCCAAAACCAAAAAAAATCTCCATCTGGATTTAACTAGACAAAGAGGTGAGAAACTCCCCCAGGAAAATAAAGTACTGATGGATGAACTTCAGATTGTTCTACTTTTTTAACTCTAATGCAGTAGGTTGCTTTATTTTTTAACAACTTACTTCTTTTTCAGAAACAAGCAAATGTATACAAGTTGTTTATCCACATGAATCAAACAAAACAACTTTTTAAATTATTTTAATTAATAATGTGCCAGTTTTCAATTAGTTACACTAAGAAAACAACAGTGGTTACGTCTTTGACTATAATGTTTTAATCCGGTGTTGGAATCCTGATTGCATCACAAAAAATACTCTGGATTAAAAACTTTCCCTAATCTGTGAGCAAGTCTTAATGACTGTGTGGTCATGCCTGAATACGGGAAAGCTGTTGTTAAAAAAAATAAAAAAGAAAAAAATAATAATATTCAATGGGAGATCAGACTATTGTACTGATTTTCCTCTACTGATCTAAATTGCAACTCAGGAAGCGTTGTGAAATAGATGCGAATGATTTTGATACAATATTGTATTGGGATAAAACTGGTGTTTTACAAGCCTAGTATCAATCATGGCTAATTTCTGCTGCAGAAACCTACTTAGGGCAGGAACCTGATACTGCATCAAAAAATCTTAAAAACAGAAAATGATAAATAATTGTTTTATTTCATTTTGTGATCATCTAGTTTGCCTCTTAACTCTGATAGCCTTAAATGAAACCAATTTTAACTAATTCCCTTCAAAAGTCAGCAACAATGGTGCATCATGGTGAGCTACTTTTTCTATTACCTTACTAAAGATATCAGGATATATACACCCTTCCACATGATGGAAAAAAAGGTTGTTGGGTCATCAGGTTGGTTTGGTTTACTTAAGCAGGAACAGAAAGCTGATCAGATGGATAGAACAAAGTACAAGAGGCGGTCTGTTAAAAGCTACAAAATACTCACTGAAGTCATAGATTACATTCAGGCAAGACAACAGCCCTAAACATGCAGCCAGGGCTAAACAGAACAGTTGAGATCAAAGTAAATACTTGGCTAAACTTTGCCCAATAAAAGTCTAGACCTAAAACAAACTTAGATTCCGTAACAATACATAGAAATTGATGTATTGATATACTCCAGATGAGTCAAGGAAAACAATTTATCAAAGAATAAATGTGCAGATCTAAAAATGATAGTATTGCCTGAGGATGAATGAATATGTAGAAAACACAGAGGGCCTGATTTTTAAAAGGTTTATAGGTCTTAAAACACAAACTTGTTTTTTACACGCAGAGTAACCTTTATAGGAGGTGCAAAGTGATTTGGGTATGCAATTCATTATACAGCATGTGAGAAACCTTTTATTGTGTGTATCTTCCTCAATACACTGCTCATTTTGTAATGACCAGAATTTGTAAATGGGAGCATGATGTGCAAATGTAACCTCTACTATGTGAAATGGAATTTTTTTAAAACTGAAATTCAGAGGTAGCAATTTTTGCATATTTTTGAGCACATTTGAAAGTCGGGTGCAAGCTCACACAAAAAATTATTAGGGGCAAATGTCGGTCAAAGAGAGATTCTGCGGGCATGTAAACATATTTGGACCATTATACTTTTTACTAGTACTAATAGTGAAAAAAAACACCTATAAAGGCAAAAGAAATTAATGCAGTGGGATAGCAGACAATTGTTATGCAATCAAACCAAAAAAAAAAGTTTCTGAACTTAAGTATTGTTCAAAAATATGTTTAGTCAAATTATTCTGCCCTCTCTTGGTTTGCAGTATATTAGGTCAAACTGCATACTGTGTTAAACAAAACAAAACACTCATAATTTTCCTTTGACTGAATGAATATCCTGAACTTGCTGTGAGCTATTGTGAGTTAGTGTTATTTTAATGCGGCAAAATGAGAAAAGTTCAAGAGGTTTCTGTAAGTCCTCGTAGTAAATCATCAGATTACTGTTGTTGTTGTTTTTTTCAAACCCTCCCACAAGGTTTCAGGATAACAGTATCAGGATTAGTTTTTCCTAAATGCTGAGAGAGAGAGAGAGAAGCGTTAAACATGATTTAACATCTGAATTTATCCTCTTAGAGTTCAGATGTTAATCTCCTTGATAAGATGTCAGCTATGATGTTGCCTACCCCAAAGCATCACATATTTCAATATAGATAAATTCAAGATTATTTGGAAAAACGTTAATGAACAGCCCGGTTTTTAAATTCTGTGTTGATAAATGCATTCCTCTGAGAGATCAATCATGGCCTCTTTAGTAAATCTAAGGGTGAGCGTGATCCCCATCTTTAAAGGAGCAATCACTAATTTGTCTTTTTGGGGCAGTAGGGCCTGTTGACATATCTCCCAAATGGCTGATAGGAAAGCAGGCTGTCTACAAGTTACAAGATAAATTGAAATTGGGTTGGTGTTTCTGGCCGATGAGTATCTCATCGTTATCCAGTGACCTTTTATCACTGATTTCACTTTCTTCTCACACCAAATGAATTGTGAGAAACACCTGATTGATTTATTGCTAAATTCAGTTACCAGCCTTTTTCTAATTGTGTCAGATGACTGTTGAATAGGTAGATAGGGCTCAGTCCCATTTATTTTAAGATATCTGCTGGGGCTTGTACTAAGAAAAGAAGAGTAGAAAAGATGGGAAACACTGCAGCAAGATTACTAACCTCACTTTGAATTTTAAAAAAGAGATTAAGTCCTATTTTAACTTTAGCAGTATATTTTTTGTCTCAAACATTTCTAACAATGTTTTTGCTGTAGCACATAGGATCATGTAGATGTTCTTAGCTTCATTTAGGAAGTGCAAGAAAAACATGTAATACTGAAACAACAGGGGATGAAAAAACTGATTAATGCATAATTTTCTGTAATTCTGTCATGCCTAATTTACTAGACTAACATTAAGTGCAATAGATAATGAATTTGGCATCCTGGTGTGTGATTTTTTTCTTTTAAGTTAACATTCAGATCCTCAAACAAATATAACTATGATGAAAAAACGATGATGAAAACAGAGAATACAGAATAAACAAATGTGATTCATGTAATTTTAAGGTATAGTTTAAAGAAGTTAAGTAGTTTGCTCTTTCAAATGTATAAAAGATCATAACAATCTAATAGACTTTTATAAAGAATGAGTGAGTTTTCCTGCTAGCAGACTGAGGCTGTTTCTGACATAAAATGCTAACTATGATAGGAATGCATCATCAAAGGCCCCATGACAATTTGGTTCAATGGTCTGTGTCTTATAAGTTTAACGATTTATACAGATTTGCCCTTTTTCCCTGCCAGTAATCATAAGTTATGTATAATTAATGTAACCGGACAGTTCAACATTTAACAGTTGACCCTTAGCTGTTTACTGAGGATGGGACCAAAGATTACACGTATCTGTTCAAGCACATCACTGGTCCACACACTTCCACAGTCATGCAATAATGCCGTTTAAACATAATTAAGATATAGATGCCCTCACTGCTTCTCATAATCCAATAAAAAAAAGTTTTTACTTTTTGTTTCCTTAATTCAGAAGTTTCATGAACACTACATGTACATGGCTCTTTAACCCCCCACCATAGTTCCCCATGACTTTGTTTAGATGTACAGATTTATCCTAATCTACTTAATTCATACTAAACATTTTAAGTTTTATGTCGGACTGGGTAATTGAAATTGATGCACGGTGTCTGATCTGAATGTGAAAATTTGATTTTCACAGACTCTTCCAGAACAGTTTAAAGATTGAAACCTCTCCCTCGCTGCTCTCAACTAAGCTCTTTGGATATACAGGAAAACATCTGCAACCAAAAGAACGGCAATCCAGTTGGAAACTGTTATCTGAATTAAAAAAAAGAGGATTGCTTCTTGAGTTATGACTTCTTCATCTAGAGTGGCGTTTTAGTCTATGTTGGTATTGGACTTTTTTACTGTGGATACTGGCAAATTTACTGGCTTTTGGCTTTTTGTAAAATTTTCTTAAAGTCTTAAAGGTCGATTTTGTCTCCCCCCATTGGACAAAAGCTGCATTTTTGCTTGAAGGAAGACAACATTTCCCATGAGGACCATACAGGTAGTAAAGACCATAGTGTGGTAAAATCCTGATCTCCTGGTTGCCTGCAGTTGGGTTGAACTACATTTCTGTTTCCAGTGGCTGAGTAAAAGTTGAATAACGATGAGGTAATGAATCTAAATGTGGCGGGAATGTGAGGTTTACGGCTCACATTCCCGCACCACCACCATCCCGCCCTCTCACCCGACTGATCAGCGACTGATGTACTGACAAGTTTGAAACCTTGAAATAGATAAACTTAATGTTATGTTCAATAATTTAACAACAAACACACGTATAGATCACAGCAGGAAAGTGCCGCATTGCCTGAATATCAATCCTGACAATTTACACAAATATAATACTTCTCGAGAAAACTTAGTCGCATTAACTTACATCTTATTATTGAAATGGGGAAAGGGGTAAGTGGCGTATGCCCTAAAGCAGTCTGTACATTTGTAGTTGTTTTGTGTGGCAGTGTAACTGTTGCTTAGTGCTGTGAAAGCCATACAGAACCCCTTGCGCCATGACAGAGGTTTAATTCAGCTAGTTGTAAACCGACTTATAATAACAAAAGTTCTGAAAATATTTTATGAAGCTTGAAAAGTCATTAGTAGTGGTTTGAGGCAGGGTCATAATATTGTCACATATTGAAAAGTTTGCAAAGATAAATTACACACACACTGGTGTTCTAAAACCTTTATTCGTTTTAATAATGAGGATCCATTTGAAGATAATGGAGACAAATAAAAATCTAAGATGTGAATATCATATTAGAAAAGTAAAAAAATTGTATCCAGAAATGTATACTTCATGAAACATATGTTTAATATCCACTTATAACTTATACTTTTAATCTGACATATGAAACAAGCCTAATCTGAAGGCATATTTTAATTATTAAACAGGATTTTTTATTAGTTAGGTTATTAGTAAGGTTATTAAAAGCTGATAAAGCTATAGAATTCACACATGGGGTTTTTGAAATGGTTCAACAGCGTATTAATCAACTTTTGAAATCTCAACCATTCCAAAAAACTGTTTGATTTATTGTCACAGTTATAAAAGAAATGTTATGTGTGGTTTTATTTAAGTGATAAGGATTTGTAAGCATGCTGAAAAGCCAGGTTAAATTAGTCCAGTCTGTGTGAAATTAAAAGCTCTTGCGTTTGGCCTGACGTACCTGGCAAACACATTAATCTCGCTTCGATTTAAACCCCTCTGCCTGGAAGCAGGTTAGATTAGTCAATTACAATGATGAATTGAGTAGCTCTATTCTTCTGAGGAAATATGCAGAGTAACTCTGTTCATAGGCAAACACAGTATGTCCCATCATTTGGGACAGTAAGATAAAAATCTGTATTCCTTTGTCGTGCTTGTCCAACTGCTTCAGTTGCAGCACTACTGAAGTTTGACTGCAGTGGAGAGTAATTGTCACCTGTTTTACCTTGGAACTGATGGCAGCTGTGTGAGAAAAGCAGCCAAACGTCAGCAAATAAAAGACCTTCACGGAGTGGTAAGTTGCTTCTAAATCATCCTGTCAGCTCGGTGTTCACTTATCATTGGTTTTCTGAAAAACCACTGGGCTTTAATTTTATGGAGCTTAAGTTTCTGAAGTGATAAAAAAAAAATAAAGCTCTTGTATCAGAATGTCACAAATGGATCATATAATGAAAAACTATTTTACATTCTTGGGAAAACAAGCAAACTTGTGTAAACAAGCATTAAAGAAGAGGGCCAAGAGTCTATATTTCCCAAGGGAATGAGTGAAATTTAATTAACTGTGATTTAACACTTTATGTTCCACCTAGGAAAGCCAAACCGTGCAGCTAAACATACAATTACATTTTTGGTAAATCTTGAATAACTGAGGGAACAAAATTAAGATCTGATATAATATTGATAGTTTTTACCTTTTTTTTTTTTATTGAAAGATTTTGAAGTTGTCAGGTCTTACTTTTAAAACATGTTGCTGATTTCATGTCATTCTTAAACTTCTCCATCGTCTTTTTACAATGTTTTTCATTGTGACTTTACAATCTTAACTTTTCATAGTAATAGAATCTATTTTTATATGAAAATTGAGCAGAACTGTTATGATTTTCCTGCTCTGAAAACTTATTACAGGAAGTAGAGTAGACAAACATTGGTAGTGCACACTCTCTTTGTTTGTCTTCCAGTTGAACTAGCAAAGTGTTTGGTGAATCTATTCCCAGGCTGTGCACCCCACCACTTCATTAGCTACATTTTGCTCTTCAGGTCATTTCCTTGATACTTACTGCCGCATTATTACAACTGTTTTTAAAGTTGTGGGATTTTCTAATAATAGAAGGTTATATATTACAAACGTATAGCATTTCCTGATCAGAAGAGGGTAGGTAATGACTTGTTAAAGTTACTTAAAGCTATTACTCAGTTCCTTAAGTAACTTAAAAGGATATTTAGAAGTAGATTTATTGCAGTGTACTTTTTACTTTGTACTTGAGTAAAATAATTTTTAAAGTATTGTTACTCTCACTTGAGTAAAAGTTCTGGCCACAGACCACTCATTGAAGAACTGACTTGTTCTTCCATACACCAGTACTTAATGCTAAATTTCCATTTCTTGTTTGAAAACAAGCTTTGGTGTTTTGTGTTATTTTCTATATGTGCCATAATTCTGGCCTATCAACTTGTTCTTGTCATTTTCTGCCTCCTGCTCTGATTGCTCATTTAGCATACCTGCAACACTCCTGCTTACTCTAATCTGTATCCTTTCCTCTCACCTGTGTTCAAGCCTTTTTAAATAAAGACAAAATCACTTTTCCACGAAAAGCATCGTATTGTATTACCAGGCTAATGGGAATCCTGACTTATTTGTGATGTTCCTTTTCCATTTCTCTGAGAGAACCAGAAAAATCATGCAAATCAACGTAAACAACCCCACATGTTAGAGTGAGGTCATTAATATAGCATGACACACGGTTGGTGCACACACACACGTATTTCGTTATAAAACGTCCCTCCTCCTGCTGCAAGATATAATTAGAACATGTAAGAACAGGCCTCTTACCTGTTCTTACACAGTCCATGTCTGAGAGCTCTTCTTGGCTAACAGCCTCCATCACCGCCACCGCAGAGTCTTTTTTGGCTCTGCACTCCGTACATTGATATGGTGGTTTGTCTGGTGGTCTGATCTGCTACGATTGTTGCAGTCCACTCATAATTGCTCCTTGCAACCCGCGCCCTCTAAAAGTACTTATCAGAGCATAGCACTGGGTAGCTCAAGGGACAAAGCCCGTCTGGAGTACTGTCAAGGTTTGCCAACCATCACCACATTCCTGCTCCTACCTATCAAGTTGGCCAAAAGGTGTGGCTGTCAACCAAGCATACCCTACATTGAGGTAACGTCATAAGTTGCACCTCATTTTATTGGCTCCTTTCCTATTTCTAAGCTAGTGAACCTGGTGGGCATCAGGCTGTAACAACAACGCAACATAAAAGTGCATCCTACCTTTCACATGTCCAAGATCAAGCCCTACATCGTGACCCTATGCTTCCCATCAGGTCCCTCTGCATGGCTCTGTTCCATCAGCTCTGCCTCATTTTCTATTCCTGGACCAAGAGCTCTGTCTCTCCCATGGAAAACTAAAATGGAAAATCTTCTTGAGAGCAGGTGCCTGCATTACTCTTGCAACCTGTCTCATTCAGGGGTCCCTAAACCCGCTCTCTGAGCCCTCCAAGCATAGTGAGAGTGCGGCACTGCCAGTGGCCAACATGGAAGAGCAATCTGCAAGTTACAAGTCTAGCATTGGCTAAAATTTACAAAGTTTTGCTTTAAGGTAATAGATGAGGATACTGGGCTTCATGGAAGAAGTATTGAAGTATAACCGCTCATATGAGTGATTTAGGAGAAAATGTCGCATTTACCATTTTTCTCCTAATTTCAATCTTCTCTCAAGTACGAATGAACAAAGTGCACCAGGGTTGACATAGGAGTCTTGCACAATCAGTCAGCTGATATCCAAACCTAGTTTTTCACTAAATTAGCATATTTGTTGTTAACTAGAAGCAATTGTTCGCTTCATTGGGATACATCATGTATTATGCAACCATGCAATTATAAATGACATTTTTATTCAGTGTTGAGAGAACTATTGGTCACTACAACTGCAGTTGGCATGTCAGTATCAAGGACACATTTGTTGGATTTGTTATAATTTTGTTCAAAGAAAGAACAAAGAGCTCTATTCATTCATTCATTTTACTCCATAGCAGCTCGTTGGCTTTGTTATTAAACAGCATTTGGACGTTTGGGCCTGTCTAAATTTGTCAAATTAGAGAGAGTTTTGCCCTCATCATTTTTTGTTTAATAGTTGTATGAGAGAGATAGAGATTGGATGAAGGGATGGCAGTCATGGCCTAAAGATCTACAGTGCTGGTGTGCATTGTATGTATTAAAAAGAGATTTTGAAGAATGTTTTGCCATGTTGGTTGATGGCAAACTCATATTAAGCATTTAAATCACAATTTGCACCTCTTGCCTCCATCTGTAGTGTTTGTTGAATGCTTTTGGATCAAATGATTTTTAATATTCTATTTATTATTTAATCTTTACCTCTTCGCCTAAAGCCATTTCTGTGAATGAACAAGCATAGTAAGTCATAGCCTTATAAAGCATTATTGGAGCTGTAATGATGCAGTTTTATATTTCACACATTCATTTATGCACAGGTGGACTGCATCAAGGTTACAAGGATCATTTAGGATCATCAATTTAAGTTTGTTGAATCTGATGTGGGGCGTCCGTAAGAGTTAGCAGTAGGAGAAAAAAGCAAGAGAAATCTACGTCAAGAATACGAAAACCTTGTTTCATAAGGCCCATTCATCGATATTATTTAAAAAAATATATATTTTTTAAATGGACAACCGAGCCTTAAGTGTGAAGAAAATGGGCTTGATGAATAAAGAAAGGGAGACTGAAAGAGAATCAAATAAACTGGGTTATCTAAGGAGATTGTGAAAAGTGCGGCCAAAGGTCCACTTTTATTTATATTCGACACATGTGGTAATTTATAAAGGAGTATGAGCTATCTCATTAGCAGATAATGGGTTTGTGCAAAGCAATAACAGCATAGGTGGACTGGGAATTCTGTATATAACAATTCTTAAAATTTTCTACCATCTGAATAAATATACCAATGTTAGGAGTGCAGTTTCTCAGAATTTTGCAGCGTGAGGGATTCTGCTGCAATAAAGTAATATTCATTTCAAGAAATTTAACATCTAATCTGGAGGTGAGATTAAAACTTTCTTTTTAAAATTCTGTGTTAGAAAATAAAATACGGTTTAAATTTCATATGAACTTACATAAAAAGTACTGAGATAAGAGGAATGTGAATATTGATTAAAAAATAAAATCTCATTAGATAAATAAGACTTATTAATGATCCTCTTATGAACCTCGGGATTTTAACATGACACAGCCGTGAGGTAGTTGTTTATACTCTCTGTCTGATTAATTTAAAACATAATATCCGGTAAAAGGGAGTGTTAATGGTGCTCTTTGAACTCCATAGACCTCATCCAGAATAAACAGCAATACAATAGAAGCTCATACAACAATGCCTCTCATGTATTGAAAATCCCTATCTACGCTTTCTGGAAAGACTGCTAGTAATTTTGGCTGAAAAGGTGATTTGCAAGAGAAATTATGAGCACAAGATGTACACTAAGATAACAAAAAAGTCTTGGAAAGTTAACAGATCATTTTTTTCATCTTTCACTGTAGTGATTTTTATATGATGTTCTGAAAAGAGGGAGGCCACGTAGGACAGAAAATAGTTGATGTTTAATATCAATATTCTGTTTTTGTTAATGAAAAATGTTTTGTGACATTACGTCAGCTCTAAAGACTTCACATTCCTTTCTTTACACAGCCATTTTTGTGGAAGTTACTTACCCTAATTGAAATGCCAAAGGCGTCTGTGAGAAACTCTGACAGTCCCACCAGAGTCCGAGCCAAGTGAGCTGCACTGCTGCAGCGACAGCGTCTCCAAGGAGACTGCAGTGTGACCAAAAAAGAAGTGCCTCTATGTTTCTGAACCGTCTGCAGGGTGCAGCACAATGCAGCACAGCTGAGAGGTCAATCGTGAACCCTGTGAGGAATTCTGCTGAAAGCTTTCTCTTAACCTTTAGTCTTAATGTAATATATGGTCAATCTTTAAGGCAAACAACACAGACATGGGGAGGACTTTCTAAACACAGATGGTCTCTTAGAATAAACTGGTCTTGGAAGGGAAGCTTTTAATCATTTTCGCTTACTAAATTTATTCAGTTCTATTTTTGTTTCTGTACAGTGAGGGAGAGATATCGAGATATCTGAAAAGTTTTTAAAATAGCAGTCTAAGACTATAATAAATGTCAACCAAAAAAACAACAACTAATTTTATATCCTTATAAAGGACTTTCTTAAATTTCCTCATTCATAACATGTGTCAGATATGGACATGTTCTAGTTGCTAACAAAAAAAGCTGCTAACCAAAGGCTAACATATTTGAGCTGTCGTTTATAAGGTTATGACAACTTTTATTTCAATAAGGGTTGAAAAACAAATACAGTTTTGAGGTGTATGCATTTTCTAGAGCACGCATTACAGTACATTTGATTGCTAAAATTAGTAGAATATGACTTTTTATTATTTTATCCTATGCAAAAGCCTTGATGACAATGCATGAAATGCCATCAGGAAGTTATTGCTAAACTACAGACACACAGTGTCAAGAAAATGTCTTTAAAAAAATAACTAGTTATAGTTACTAGTTAGTTACTGGTTGGTTATGCAGTTACCGCACAATCAAGTTAACTATTTACTTGTTACGTTTTAATAGATTTACCAAACGCTTTGTACTCAGAAAAAACAAAAAAATAGAAATACTTTTATTTTAATGTCCCCAAAGCAAGACGTCTTTTAGGCAAATTGGATCGGAATCTTGATTTTCTCTATTTTTAATATAAACAACTTGTTCACAGACAAACTGAAAATAATAAAACTCGATGATTGTAGAAAACTCACAAATCTCTGCAGGGTCATAGTTGGGTGCACCATGGAAGGTAAAAATCAATCCTATGACATTTAACCAACCACATAAAAGTTTATGTGGACAACACCATCCTCACTAGAGCAATGAGATGTTTCCTGAGTAGTAAACTCTGGATCACTAGTAAACTAAAAGAATTGCCAAACAAAAGAGGAACATTTAGTTATATATGCAATTAATGAGGAGCGTGCAAATGCAACTTTAAGGTATTTTGGAGGATTTTCAGGAATTTTTAAAAAAGCCCTATCCCGCCCTATCCACTTTAAAAGATCTGCACATGCACAAACCTGTCGGGTAGCGATGAAAGATAAGAAAAGGTGAGCTTCAATGACTGACATATACGCCTGAAAGTGCGCATGCACAGAAACAGATTGCTAACTGGCGGCGAGCACGTAGGATGGCCTTATGTAAACATATCTCTAGAATGATCGACAATTAGGAGGACCACTTATTTAGATGATCCACCCGGAAATAAAAGATCATCGTCTATACCTTTAAAATCAGGCATTTATAAGATGACCGGCTGAGCAGCGTTATGGGATATCTTCAGCACCTCTTTATCCTTACAATGTTCGAGTGTTATAGAAGGTGACCTGCCATTTTCTGGAACTAAATAGTTGTTAGTTTAGATGTAGGCTACCATAGTAAAAGGACAACCATTTGTGTAAGCTTAAAGTACAAAGCAAGACCTCAAGACAAAACAAACTTTTAAAATATATTTTTTTCTCTTCTAAAAAACATTTATGAAAAAAGGTTTTATCATCTAAATTGAAGTTACTATTCACAATTAACAAGACACTGTTATTATTTTACTAGGAATGTTTATTATATGAAGTCTACTGGAATGTCACACTTGCCCTCTCAGGTGGGATTTTAGCTTATTTCTTTATTCTACCATGGCTCATTGTCTTTTTTTCCAGTTCTAATTGTGTCCGCCATTGCAGATGGTGTGTTTCCTTCCTGTCTTTGTTTAGCTTTCCCATATGAATCCAATAATCAGGGATCTCTGACTGCAGATGGATGATGTACTCTTTGGAAGGGACGGCTGGAAGTGTAACAAATGAGGGTTGATATGGGCTCATTGGGAATGCCTGAAATTCCTTGAGTAGGCAAATTAATCAACAGCAGGTTGCTAGCGTGGCCCTGGCCCCAAAATAACAGTAACACTGGCTGCAGTGGGAGAGTCTACACAACACTTAACAGCAACAATACTTGAGTGACATGTTTAATCGCTGTCAGATATATAAAGTCTGAGATCCACAAGAAACGAGTCCCTTCTGTTTGAGTTTAAATTGTTAATATTCTGATTATTCACAGTATATTTCTCATTTTATTGATACGGCTTGTATAAACAGTGGTGGTTTCTACCATGACATTACTTATATTAGTTATTTTATGCAAAACTAATAAATTAAACTTAAGCTACAGTAAGTACATTTTAAAGGGTTCCTACCAACTAAATCAATTGTCTATTATTTAATTTGAACTAATGCAGGGAATATGTTAATTTACAAAATAATGAGCATTATTTAACTATCAAATTTTGGCATTAAGGCATGTGAAGCAGTACTTCAGGGCCTCTGAAGTACTCTAGAATCTAATGGGCTGTTAAGATTGCTGACATGTAAACCTGCTTGGATGTTTTTTGGTAGGGGAGAGCTTTCTTTTTGTTTAACCCCAGTTTTCTCCTGTTTATGTGTTGGTTAGGTATGTTATTTTGTAGGTTTGTATATTTTGGTTTCAAATTGAGTTCACTTTTGTTTTTCTATTGTTTTGTTTGTTATTTTGGCCTGGGCTCTCCCCTAAGCCTTTACCATAATTTATTCAAAAGAAATGTTAGAATCAAACTTTTAAAATGCCATTTTGACTCCTTCATTCACAGTCTAAATTTATGTTAGTCCCTTACAACTCGACTCAGCCAGGGGATGTAACACCTTACAGATCAGAACCATACAGAGCAGACCTCTAGCCTACAGAGTTGGAGCAGGAGGGTGACGACTAATATGACCACAGCAGCCTAGAAAAAGCACGGCTTATTTTGCCTCTGGTACAGATAGTATAAACAGTTATTAGTTTGTAAATATAAATGATTACATAGTACTTTAAATGATGATGATTTTCCAATATATCCTCCATGACTGTTACAAGAAATTATCTCCTATATTCTTAGAGGTATATGTAGCTAGAAACACTAACAGATTATGAACAGGATTATCAGTTCTGTGTGATTCCAGTCTTAAAACAAGAGAGACCTAAGAATCAGTGGTGACAACTAAGAGAAAGAGTAGTAGAGGGGTACAAAACACTGGGTAAGTTAAGATAGGAAATGCTTTTTTAAAAGATTGGTCTTTAGGAGTTTCCTGAAGACAGAAAAGTACACTGCTGTTCTTGTATTACTTGGTAGGTCATTCCACTATATTTGAACGACCCATAAAAACAGTCTGGATTTTCTTAAAGGAATAGTACACCCAAAACATGATTAGCCTTCATTTTCTACTCACCCCCATGCTGAACAACACTCTGGAGTACTTTTTTGATATCTCAAATGCATATTGAGATCTGGGAGGCTTCTTGCTGTCTGCTGACATTCAAATAATGGAGGTCTATGGTCCCCGAGGCAGAAAGGTCCATAAAAGTCCACAAAAAACGTGTCAATATTCCTCCATACTGCTCGTCCAATGTATTCCAAGTGTCCTGAGTGGGTAGCATCCAGAATTTACTCGAAACGAAGTTATTAAGAATGTTTTTAGAGCATAAACAGTAGTGTATAGGATTTCCTGAAAGCGCGCACCTGCGCGTTCACAACGCTACGGAAGCCGGCAGACCAAACCAGATGAAAGTGCGCATTCAGCGTCTGCTCTGCCAATAATGCAAGCGTAGAAGAAGAAATGTGCTGTTTACCTGTGCAAAGAAAGAAACAACGAAAGAAAAATGTCTGAGGACTTCAGTGTTGAGGAAGAGCATGAGTTCTTTGCCGAGCTGAATGCGCACTTTCATCTGGTTTGGTCTGCCGCGGTTTCCGTAGCGTCGTGAATGCGCTTTCAGGAAATCCTATACACTACTGTTTATGCTCTAAATGATTCACAAATAACTTAATTCTGTGTGCTTTTCTTTTAGTATTCGCACCTGCAAAGTACTGGGTAAAAAGTCTGCTACAGCTAAAATCTTGCAATGTTATTGTTCAGGTGCTTGGATCTGGCTGAGCCTCATACAGTAGACTGCATGTTTTGTTTAACAAGGAAATAAAACTAAAGCAAAAATGCCATTTGAGAATAATCCCACCCTTATCCTCCATAAAGAAAAAACTCTACAATGTCTTGTGGTCTGTATATATTTTTCAAATCTCCAGCATTTTTTAGATAAGAATACATTTTTTTTCATAATCTTTGTGAAAAATTCTTCTTAAGCTCTTAACCTGGGGCTAACTATAGTACACCTTGCTGGGTTCTATTTTTTCTTTTTCCTTCTTACACCCCTCAGGGACTGCAGATGGAAAAGATTCAATGTGTGCATGTGTGCTTGTAGCAATATGTTAAAAGATTTTTTTTTTTGCTTCTTGAAATAATGGCTTTTTCTGTGAAGTTTCCATAAAGACCATATTTAAACGTGTACATCTAACAGTTATGCTTCCAGCATGCCCAAATTCAGATGTGAATCTCTGCAGCTCCTTCGGGGAGATTATGGGCCTTTTGCCGTGTCTAGTTAAGGTTGCAATTTCCTACTACTGAAAAATGTATTGTATACTATTACATGATTACATGACATGATCAAAGCTTGGGATATCTACATTTATTTTACATATCTACTGCAAATTCTTTCAAAGATAAGATATTAAAAGCAATTCCAGATAAGATGAAACAAGAAGGCATATAGGATGAAGCCAGGAAGCAAGCTCCAACAGATGTGTAGTCAGGGATGAAGAAGATCACAGGCTGATCAGTCAGATGAAAGTCTAGACAGAGCTGATTAATTGAACACATTCTTCAATAGATTTAGTTCAGGAATAAGCTCCGCTGCCGACAGTCAAATGAACATCCCACCCATCTTTGACCCAAAGCTTCCATCTCACACAAAAAATTTTTTTCCTCTTCCATGGACGGTTTTGCTTCTTTGTTTTTGTTCTCAACCAAATCAGAAGATGTTGCTGCTTCCTTTCACCTGCTATCCAAGGGGGTCCACAGAGATGGCAAGTTTATTCATATAATAAGAACAATTCAGTACAAAGAAAAGTGCTTTACATGAATTTAACATAAAATAGAAGAAATCACCTAAAATATTTTTATCATCATATGTAAATGATATTAGTTTTATCTCATACTTTTAGTTAGAACTCATATTGACTAACTGCTGACTGGAGACTGAACTGTGAATCCATCTAAAAGAAAAGAACACAAAGACTGTACAAAGCTTAGGTCCTTCAGCAAGATGATGCATATCTTCTATAAGTCTGTTGTGGAGTTGAAGCTAAAGTTTGTTCTGTTCTAGGAACTCATCTTGAGCCTCTGGAGAGGATTTCACAAAGAAACATTCTTCATAAAATGAAAAACATTAAGGACAATGCGAGCGTTCTCTTCATCAGACTGGTAAACAACCACAGTGTGTTCAGTCAGAGGCTTCTTCAGATCACGTGAAAGACAGACCACTACAGAAGATCCTTCTTGCCTACAACTATCAACATCTACAGCTTGCTAAAAAAAAGAAATCTTTATGGTTAATAAAAACATTTAATTTCCCCTTGGAATGAATCAAGTATTTTTGAACTGAATTGAAAACTTTCTATCTGAACACTATAGTCCTTGGTCTTCTTCATGCTACTTGTTCAAAAACATTCTCTAATGTTTAACTAAACTCTGCTTAACATAAACTCAAGCTATATAAATGCAAATAATTAAAAAATGAACTAAATATTGTGCTTATTAAATTGTAACTCTCCTATGTCTTTGAAAGAAATTCAAAGTGGAAAGAGTTTTTTAAATGTCTGTACGTTCAGTAGTGAAGAGATGCGGAGGCACAGCTTTGAAAACCAAGGTTGTAACAAAAGAAGACATACAATTTTTTTTTTTATTTAATCAGCTATACTGCAAAGTAATACTGGAACCTTTGCAGAACAACCCGATACAACTGGAATACTTCCCTGTCCTAAAATCTCTGACTGAAAGGAAAGACAAGCCAGCTGTGGATGTTAAGGATCTCACTGCAAAAACAATCCAGAAATAAGTAAAAAATGGCTTAAATTAAGTATATTTAGCCTTAATTTGAGCAGGTAAATAAGATGATTTGCCAATGGAATGAGTATTTTCACTCTTAAAATAAGATAGTTAGATAATATTTACTTGAAATAAGACGATAAAATAGTTTTTTCTTATTTTAAAAGGAAATTGTCTTGTTCCATTGGCAAAGTGTCTTACTTATCTCCTCAAATCAAGGAAAAACACACTTATTTTAAGAAAAAATAACTTATTGAGATTTATATTTTTTGCAGTGTTGCTTTTACTGTACTAATCACTTAGCTGGATAGGTGGTTTTATTGAGCTAAAAGGGGCTTAAAAAAAAAAAAAGAGAAAAGATATAATTTCCATTAGACCCAATCAAATACATTGAACTTCATAGTTGGAATTCATAAAATGCAAAACAGCTAAAGGGGGTGTGAACTTTTTGTTATAAGAGACTTTTTTTTCTAAATGAAACCACATGTGAGAAGTAGTTCTCCTCTTGGATATTCTGGGAATGAAAACGGTCGCTGTTATCCCTGTGTGCTTCTGGCCCGAAAGTTTACAGTTATATGTGTTTGTTCTTCTTTGACTGACCTTTAACACACGTGTCACAAGCAATACAACAGCTAAAAAGCCTGTGTGAACATGCGCCGCTGAAATGTTCTCATGATCTTTGACACTGACAGTGTTTAGCACAGAGGACTTGCGGCTTGGCGTTGATTCATAATGTAGATTATGAGCGGGTGGCTTTGTCTTGCAGTTGTGCTGAGGTGGTCTAACAGGAAAAAACACTGATTATAGCTGTAGGTGATAAGTCAACAAGAGGACATCTAACTTGTTGGCCTTGAGTGTTTAGTTCCTATATCTCGTCCTCTTTTAGGTTAATCTATCCCACACTGAGAAGTCTATAACTACCTTTATAGAACATGAAGTAGGATGATATTTCTCCAACTGGTCCCATGGTTATGCACTCGGATGGTTTTCTCAGCATCCTACTGTCCTGTGTAAGGATCGGGGGGGCCGAGCCATGTGAGAAATGAAAAAAAAATTACTTTCTTTTCCCAGAGGACAGAAAATGTTGGATCTAAATCAAGGCTGGGTCAGGAGAAATTCCTCTCTTCTGTACATCCTGATGTACTTCCTTGAGGCAAATGTTTATGCTTGCACATTTTTTTCCTCTGCCAACTGTGCAGAATAAGATTAGACACCTATAAATGGTTGTCACAGCCTCTGTATTTTTAAATGTTTTTAAATGTTTTTATAATTATAATTTTTATTTTTTCTGACACTTTTTATGTTTTGTACGGTGACCTTGAGTGTCCAGAAAGGCGCCTTTTTAAATAAAATGTATTATTATTATTATTATTATTAATGAAATGGTGCATTGAGATAAAAGCTGTGTCTCAGCATCATATGTTTTCATTTTTGTTTATTTATTATTTTATTTTTAAAATGTGCCACTGGACAGATGTCCACTGATTATCATTGTCAAGTAGCAAGTCACTGACCCACAATAGATTATGCGTGGGAACAACCTTCTGCAACTGGCTCTCCCAGATGATGCTGCAGTGAGTAATAGAAACGGGAGTCATGGCAGCTTCCCAACTCACTGGATTTGGAAGGCAGAATGGAAGCATATGAAGAAGGGAATGTTCAGAATAACTTTACAAGATTCATTTCTGTCTGGGTCAGATCCTATGAGCCAAACACTGTCTGGTGCCATCTTCTTGGCACCATCTCCTACTTGGTCTTAGTTTTTCTTTGCTTTTTTCACTTACGTTCTGTTTCCTTTCCTTCTCACACTTCCCTAACAATGTTTCACACTAGTCAGAACGAAAATGTCTCCCCATTCGCTTTTATCTTGTCTGTGCCTCTTCTTCCTCTTCTTCTACCAGGAGTGTTTGAAGGCGTTTCCGCTCCCAAACTCACCATGAGCTCTGCTCTCCCCAGTGGGATATTAATAGGACAGTGGAGTGGGACATGGAGATGCACTCCCAGGAGAGGCGATGGGTGGGAAGTAAAAAGTGGGAAAAGGGCCAATCTGCACATTCACCAGCAGTTGTAAATCCATCATGTGTGAGTTGTAGACACACAAACAAAGATTAGAGCTTGTCCTTGTGGAAGAAATCAGAGATAAATCAGTCTTAAAGATATGAAGCAAACTATATAGCAAGTACAAATGTTCACTTTTCCCATAGGGGCTCTAAAAATAAGTTACTGTCTCATAGGTGAAATTTGATTAAAACTAATTGATGAGTTTAAAAAAAATTAGAAAAGGAAACTATGAAACTTGTGTTAAAAATTTGTTTCCATTTAATTAATGAAATTTCTACAAAATGTAGGGTTTAATTTAATTTAATGTTTAAATCAATAATTTCATATGTGATAGACCATCATAAATGTGCTAACATTTGTAAATCAAAGTAAAGGAATGAAAAGTTTTAAACATTTGTCTAATTCAAATCTATTGACTTTGGTAATTTTCTGCCAATTTACAGCCAGTTTATCATCTCTAACAAAAAGTCTCTGAACCATTTAGGTTCACAAAACAAAAGCACAAACTGTACAGCTTGTTATTTGGTGTGAATAATTAATTAAACTCCCTTTGCTCTGTTACATCAAATCATTTGTTTGTTTCTTTTAGAAGTCCATTTTCTGTACATAGTTCTTTTTGTATTTGTATGTTGTTTGTTAGTTCTCCACCCATAATATTGTTCAGTTTGTCAATAGAGTATGAACTGCACATTCATGAAGCCAGTCATGCAAAACAAGGTTTGCATGCATCATATGTAAAAGATAAACACAAATCATTTTACACCTGGTATGAGGTGAGGTACAATGCAAAGAAGTTTGCATGTTTTAAAGGAAAAGTCTGGTCAGTAAGGAATAATCAATGGATCATTATCTTTACCTAAAACTAATACATTCACGGTGATTTAATGAATTTAGCGTTAATCAGTAAAAAAATAAAAACAATAATTTTCGTTGGCCACTTTTGTCCAAATAGAGTAACACCTCACTCTTGACATCTTCCGGCAATGACGTCACGGTGAGGTAAGCCTAGCACCATTCTCCCCGCTTTACAAGCAAAATCAATGGGAACTACTACAGTAGACATGCCTGCAATCAACAACAATTATTTAAGATTTCAAGAGGACTTCATCATTGAAATTCGCAAGAGCTACAGTTAAACTGACAATGCCGACATGCATGCCAGTTGGATGTTCTAATACATCAAGTAAAAGTGAAAATAAAAAATGTTAGTTATTTCACCTTTTCCGATTCCTGATCCTCCACGGACGGGTTCGTCGTTGGATTGCCAACTGGAGGAGGGAGGATTTGCCATCAAACTTCTGGCCAGAGAAAAAAACACATCATATGTAGCCAAAATTTCGAAGAAGAATGTTTTCAAGATAACTTGGATAATAGTGCGTTGTGACAAACACCAGATAGAGCACTGGGACTTCATCAACAGCAGATACCGCACAGTGACGTCACAAACTGGTAGGTGGTAGTGCTCTTTGACAAACCTGGAGGTTTCCAGTAAAGCACATTCAACTGAAAATTACTGCTAATTAAAAACACTTATCATTTATTCAACAGTATGTAATAATTTCACATTTAAAGGAGAAGTTCGGTTTTTTACACTTTAAGCCCATTTTCTGTAGTGTCCAGGATGAAATCGAATGATCGACACCAAAAGTTTGACAATTGCTCCTGTCTCTGCTTTTTGGCTCATTTAGAATCCCCCCCTGGCTGCTTTAGAATGGCTAGCATAGAGCATGTCCGATAATGTCCTTAAAACAACCTTAAACGTTCTTTTTTTTAAATATGCTACTCACCGTGTCGTCAGCGCTGTTCAATGACGTTCCAAAAAAAGTTTCGTAAAGAAAAAACGTTCCTGTAGTGTTTTATTTAGCATTTTGTAAATCCCATTGAGTTCTGTAGGAATAGTCAATATTCCGCTGCCACCGGAAACGGAAATGGGGCCTGTTTACACAGTTGTAGTCTTTTCGCTTCACTCTGTGTACTCCGACGTCGAGGTGCTAACGTCTCTGTTAAACACTTTAAAAAACTCTGAAAATGGAATACGAAAGGTGGATTCTTGATTCTCGACGTCGGAGTACACAGAGTGAAGCGAAAAGACTACAACTGTGTAAACAGGCCCCATTTCCGTTTCCGGTGGCAGCGGAATATTGACTATTCCTACAGAACTCAATGGGATTTACAAAATGCTAAATAAAACACTACAGGAACGTTTTTTCTTCACGAAACTTTTTTTGGAACGTCGTTGAACAGCGCTGACGACACGGTGAGTAGCATATTTTAAAAAAAGAACGTTTAAGGTTGTTTTAAGGACATTATCGGACATGCTCTATGCTAGCCATTCTAAAGCAGCCAGGGGGGGATTCTAAATGAGCCAAAAAGCAGAGACAGGAGCAATTGTCAAACTTTTGGTGTCGATCATTCGATTTCATCCTGGACACTACAGAAAATGGGCTTAAAGTGTAAAAAACCGAACTTCTCCTTTAAAGTACTTTCAGAAGTTTGAATTCTGAATATGACCGGACTTCTCCTTTAATTCATGCAAACTTTCTGAAGATCAGGCCCTAGGAGTCTGAATGTCCAACATGACTGAGACACTCCACCATCCTGTGAGGTGTTGGAGCTGTTGTCACTTGTGGAAAGCTTCCTGATGATGCAGGGATGTGAAGTTTTTTAATCTTCTCTTTGAACTTGCGAATGGCTGTGAAACCACCTTTAGAGATGGAGCTGTTAGAAAGTAGACACCACTTTGTTTATGGTTAGTTTTCTAAGTGTAATCACAAAGCTTTCATCACTCCACCTAAACCCTTGGCCTTGTTTGTCTAAAATATGTCCACCTCTGTTCACAGAAGGCTGCTGAGTCTTCTGCTTGACTAATGAGCCTCTCTGTGTTGTTTAATGTGTTTGTTTAGTTGCTGTTTGTTTTAACAATGTAAAGGTCTGCTTCACTTAATGGCATATAGGGATTTTGTCTCCATGCGGTGCTGCTAAATTTTTCAGAGCTGCAGGTTACCCACTGACGCAAAGTTGAGCAATTATGTCATTTTGCCCACATTTAAACCAATCAGGAGCTGGCTGCTGTATATTCATGTCCACCTATGCAGTACTTTTAGCCCTTTATTGCTCCATGTTATTTCCGTGTGTCTCCTTGCCAATGCTAGGATTAATCTCTCTGCCTTCCTGAATTTACCCTCGGTTCTCATTCTCTGTGACACCTATTGGATTTGAGGCTAAAAAAACCTAATCTAGCCATAACTTCTCAAATTATACCTCCACAAATAGCAGTTTTAAAGATTCTCCCTCCTTCACGCCTCCATCATAACATGTCCATCCTCCAGCACTCCTCCATTGTAACTCTGTTCACCTCATGGACCTCAACCATTGGACTCTGCCTGCTTATCACTGGCTCTTTGAAACCAGTGAGATCAGCTCACTGCTTCCATCTGATAACTTACATTGCATTCCATCTGCTTACCTTTCCAATGTCTGTCTCACATTGATCAATCCTCCCACATAAAATGAAAATGACTTACAGTCTTCATCGTGGAACAAAAATATAAAACAGAAACATTTCTTTCCGAACTGATGCTATCAGCGACTCTAGCATTGTATTCAATTTGTATAGATAAAGAAAATGTGTCTTCCAAAGTAAATTATTCAAGTCTTTTGTTTCAAAATCTAAGGTATTAGCTTGTTTCAGATCTTTGTGTCCTGATTTTTGATTATGATAAATTACCTGCTACCGTTTAATTCATTTTCAGTGCCATGTAGAGATCTGTACATTATATCACTATAACCCTTTGTTTAGGGAAGATGTTGTAAAAGTAAGACAAAACACAATACTATGAAGCAGAAGGCTTGTATTTGCATCCGGTAACTTGACCGTCATTGTCACTTGTTTGTTTATAGTAGTTTTCACCAGTTTAGTTTTTCTTTACTATGAGAGTCGTTTTCTTGACCTAAGCAAACTTCCTGAGGTTAAGAAAACATTGTGGCAGGAAGCAGAATCCTCTCTCTTTTGGTGTGTGTGTATGTTTTTTTTTTGTTTTTAACAAATCCTGCTGTTTCTGATTTTAAACATTTATTTTTTTCAGTCTACCCAACAGATTTCAATAATATGCTGTAATATTACTGCTGCCTAAAAAGTGGCCCTAGGCGTTGAAAACAGACCTTAAAAATATTTTTGGTGGTTAATATTTTTTATTCAAAATAAATTAACATTTGTGGACATTAGGTATATTTTCAAATACGATGGTAAATTAGCATGTTGTGTTCTAAACAATTTGCCTGTCAGACCCGCAGCATCACAGTAGGAGTTCAGTGCAAAGAATTTGTCCTGGATTTAGACATTTATGCCCATTTTACAGGAAATAGAAAAACAAACTCAAGAAGGAGAACAGGTTTGTTTTTCCTGAAAAAGAAAAGAAGAAAAACAGAAGAATTTAGCGAATTGCCATTAGAACATCTGTTTTCTTAGAGTAGCTGTAAGCGTAGACATGTATTTAAATTGCACTTTGTGTGTGATGAGTTGTGAATAAATTGTGTTTTCTCTGAATCAAAGGGAACAAAGTGAATCTCATCATGATTCTACAACTTGAAGCTTAAGTCTTTTTGCCTTGTACACTATGAAATGTTCTTGTAATCATCTTATTCAATTCTCAGTGTTTCTTTTCTGCTTATTTTGGTTGGTTGTTTAACTAATTATTATCTTATTGTTCTTCCATGTCCTTTTTATTACATCATTTTTTTATGTTTTAAATCCCTTCAGCCTCTCACAGCTGTTCTTGATCAGTGTAATCAGACTCACCTGTTTCATGTCATATTAAACACTAGTTTGCTTTCAGACATTGTTAGATTCACAATTCTCAAAGTTTTATTATCGCACCTTGTCCTCTGCCCTCTGTTTTGTGAGATCTTTAACAATCAAACCCATATTACCTTGATCTGACCATGCTCTTATGAACATGCATGCAAGTTATACAGTAGTGGCAGTAGGTCTACCATGGAAAATCTGGTATATTTTTTCACTTCTGTCATAAGAGATTTTATGTTGCAGCAACTCAATAAAAAAAAGTGTTTGCTTATGAAAAATGTACATTATACCTTCGGAGAGACAGACTTTTTTTTTTTTTTGTTGTTGGTCTTTTATTATCTTTAAGCAAACCCTATGAGAAGGGTTGATATAAAGTAACTCACTTCAGTTACAGGAGACCTCAGAAATGTTTTAACATGAATTTTGAAATGACTTTTTAAATTAGGCTAATAAACTTTGGTAACCTATTTTTTTCTATAAACAATAGTTTCCATTTTTATCTTTCATGTATAACATTCTTGCATATGATGAATACACAAAAAAACATCTTGGTATCCCATAAGGGCTCCAGCTGACAGCTTCTTGGTCAATTGCATTTAGAAGGTATTATTTGTCTGCTGATTAGGGAAGCAACAGTAAGCATCCAAATGCAAAATTCAATGATGAGTTCAGAGAGCTTCAGACTAAACCTTTAAGGCCCTTTTGATTGTACCAGAGTCTAGTTTCTTGAGGGGATTACACAGACCTTAAGAGAACCAATACCGTAGAACGGTTACAAACGCTGTACAGTTTTTCCAGGTCCTGCAGCAGTTCCCTTGCAGTGTGAATGTGTGCCAGGCCAGTGTACCATAAGCATGAAGAGATGATGTGATATGAGAGCAGAGCATTTGAGTAGAAGAAGTAAAACAAAGTAAGAGTGCAAATCTAACAACAAAATAGTCTGAAATTGGGGTCAGATGGGGTTCTGAAAGTCTGTCGGAGTGCTTTGCTGTTGGAGAGGGTGTATAAACGAAATTTCGTTTTGTATACACTCTGTGTAAACAAAATTACAATAAAGTTTGTCAAATTCTATAAGTCTAAGTCTGAGGATATGCAGGCATACATTTATGTGTGAAAACTAAAGTAGCAAGGAAATCTTATGAGATGGACTTTATTGTTTGTGTATTTTTAAAATGCTTTTCAGTACTAGATCATTACTGCTCCTGAAATACTTAGCTGCAACTACATTATTTTGCTTGACCAAGATTAAAAATGTCAGAGTTAAAAGAAACCAGGCAAACCGAAGCAGCAAACTTGTTCACTTTTGCTCATCCCTGGTCTAATCATTTGCCCCAACCAGCGATGTGAATTCACCAATTTTACTACACTTTTCAAACCAGTGGTCTCAGAAGTCAGTTCTCAATGGCTGGGCTCCCTAAGTGGCTCTGTTTTAAAAAACTCACTCAAATCTCTAGGAAAACATTTGAAAGTGTGACTGAAGCTCAAAGCATGGCCAGATAGTAAACTCTACACACGATAAAGTCAGAATAGCTTCCATTTAAAATAAAAACATTTAATAACAAAAATGTTTAAACTTCAGGTCAAATATATTTCAGTTAAAAACTCTTAAACAAGAAAGTAAAAATCTAATTAATTAATTGCTGCTATATACACAGGAATAGACAGATCCAACACGGCTTTCCCTGTAGGCAGCAACTTGATACAGCTTTCAACAATTCCACAAAATATGCCACTTAGAACGCTACAAACTAGACATCGATCCTGCATCTACGACCACCAGCATCCAGAAAGTGTTTTGGACTCTTAAAAACAGCCACTCTTGGCCGTTTAAAAAGCTGAAGAAGGCTTTGGACGGATGAGAACAGTGCAACGGGCTCATGGAGCAGGCCATGGGGGAATCACAGGTCCCATCAATTCTGCTATCCAAAGTCTGTTCACTGGATAACGAAATTGATTATCTCTAGCTTCATCCATACCAGACAATGCTGTGTCTGGTATGGACAACAGCAACAACACATTAACATTCAGAAAGTTAATGTCATAAACATTAACTTTCTGAATGTTAAATGCTGACCGTCTATCTGCCTAGAGAGCTTACTGTTGTTAGAATCACTGCCCACCTGCCCCCACCCATCCTCACCACCTTCTATGGAAGCACCATAGAGAGCGTTCTGACCAGCTGTCTCACTGTGTGGTGTGGAGGCTGCAGCACCTCAGACTGGAAGAACATGAGAAGAGTGGTGAAAACAGCACAGAGGATCACCAGGGCTCCCCTCCATTAAAGACATTTCATCCCAGCGCTGCGTGTCCCGAGCCCGTAACATCCTCAGAGACCCCTCACAAACCCACCGTGGACTGTTCTCCCTCTGGGAAGAGGCTTCGCAGCATCTGCTGCAGGACCAGCTGGTTCTGTAATAGCTTTTACCCCACTGCCACACTGTTTACATTCGATCACTGCCACACTTCGTGAAAGAAATGTTAATTTCACTGCTAAGCTGCTCATTCAATGTCTAAAAGTTGTATAAATAAAAATTACGTTTTGTACTCTAAGGGCCGGATTTATCAAGATCCAATTTTGCGTGCAGTAATTTGCGCTTGCAAACTGGAATTTTGCGCGAGGGGCTGAACCATGGTTTGCGGGTGATTTAACAAGAGTGATTGCGTAACTGGTGGAAGGTGCAAAACTGTTGGAGACGCCCTATTTAAATGATGGTTTTGCGCGTTTTGTGGTTTGCGGCAGAGTAGTTTGTAGTCTGTACAAACTAGTGCATTAAGAAATTTAAATCTTACAGTGACCCCCAACAAAAAAAATAAATAAGTAAATATATATATATATATATATATATATATATATATATATATATATATATATATATATATATATATATATATATATATATATATATATATATATTTTTTTTTTTTTATAAATTGGCAACCTTTATTCCCTAAGGTGGTATGTGCTGCAGTAAAAAAAACAAAAAAAAAACAGGTGTTTTGTATTGGCCTGTGACTGTGGATGAGATCCCCGCAGCATTTGGCACGTTGCTCCACAGGCGCAGGGGGAGAACCCCGACCCCGTCGGACAGCACTTCTGAAAAAGCGTGAGTGGGAGATCCCAGCTCTCGCTGCAACGTACGCTGGAATGACCCAGATGCAAAAAAGTGCAATGTTGCAAGGAGTTTTGTGATATCTGGTATTGCGTGGGTCCTCCTTGTGGCTGGCTCCAAATCCATTCGGAGTTCCCCCAACAGCTCCAAAATGGCAATGCTGGATAAACGATATGTTTTGATGATCGTTTCCTCGTTCATTGCAAAAATATTCACACGGAGTGAAAAAATGCGTTCTCTGCGTCTCCTTGCTTTATTTCCATGTCTCCTTGTTGCGACAATAACCGCTGCCATGTGTGCGCAATTACGCATACAGACCATTTGCACCTTCTTTTGAAACGTGTTAAATATAGAGTCAGATACCGTTAGCAAAATTGCGTTCAAGTTTGATAAATCACTTTGCGAGTGCTAAATTAATATATTTACATGTTCTCCTCCCACAAGACGCACTTTAGCGTGTAAACGCCCCATATTGCATATTCATTGCAGAAAAAGTACTAAATGGATAAGAGGCGCTATTTAGCACGTTTTAAAGACCAAATGCTTTTAGCACGCTGTTGATAGATCAGTTTGTACATTTTTTAGCGTGCGCAGTGAAATAGCTCACGTTTTAATACACGCAAACCTTTGATAGATCCGGCCCTATGTATACAAAATTAGTAAGTCTAAGTCAAAACATAAAAAAAATGGTTGAAACCTAGTATAAAAAAAATTATGGGGTTAGGTTTGTTCCCAATTCATCAAGTTTAAATGTGATTAGGGCTGCAACTAATAATTATTTCGCAAATCGATTAATCTGTTGGTAATTTTTTTTAAATTATTGATTAACAATCGGATAGCCAAAGGTTCCTTAAATAAGATTTTTTACTAAATTAAACCAGATGAAACTAAATCTTTTCCACTTGCGGAGTTCTTGATAGAGCATATTGAGAAATGAAAACGTTCTTTGTTGTACCTTTTTTTAATCTTGGTATAATTTCTGCTCTAAGTGATTTGCTCTGTCAGCTAAAGCCATATTTTAAAGTCTCTGTACTCCAGTTCATAATTACTCGATTACTAAGATAGCTGAAGATAATCAATCCATCTATCAATCCAATTAACTGTTTCAGCCCAAAATTTGACTATAGGGGAGTTACTCAGAGGAGCTCCAGTCTTATAAATATGGATTTTTGTAATATAATTTTAGTTTGTATTTAGTTCAATTCCTTATTAACTTCCAGGCAACATATTTATGGTGTTTTCTTTTTTTTTATTTGTGACTGAAAGCTTAAAATGCCTAAAAACTAATAAAAGATTAAGTCAAATAGTTTTTATTTTATAATCAGTTATTGTACATTCCACTTTTGGGGAGTCATCATTAAGTTCATCTGAGAGGGGTTCTTAGGATAAGAAAAAATGCCCAAAGGGATACACAAGTTAAAAAAGGTTAGGAATCACTGCTCTATGTATTTCATCCAGATTCAGTGTGGTAGATCAACAAAAAGCTTCACTAGAAATTAGATGCAAAATAAAACATGGTTATAGTTTTTTCTTGCAAATAAGAATCTCGATGATCAAATCATGTGTTTACTATTATTTGGGATAAAAAATATCTCTACCAATTTAGCCTTATTTAAAAAAGCATTTCCCTACTGTAAATCTAACAACTGATTAAGAGGCAGGAACAAATGTCATTAAGAGTTTGCAATCACTGACAATTAGTCCCTTTATTGTTTCAGACTGGTTTAATTATGAGTCACTTTTGTCACTGGTTGCATTAACCTTGAAGCTCTTCATCAGAACCACTCGTTCTTGCTGGATCATGAACCTTTGATTTCTTAACTGAGCAAGGCCTGCAGTGCTTCAAGAGGTTCTGAGCTATTTAATATCCTCCAGTATGTCTTAATGTGGAGTAATCTTAGTTGGCATGCCTTTTTTTTGAAAAGTTTGCAACTATTATAAATTTACTCTGTTTTTAAAGGGCCTATATTAAAAAAACAAAACTTTTTGAGCCTTTAAATACCACCCATTTTCAGAATTACAGAACATAGTGGTTCAAAACAAAGAATAGAAAGCCAGGATCAAAAGCATTAATCTTCAGGTGTCAGACTCCTCCTTTCAACTAATGCATTGTTATTTTTATATTAGTTATCTACTCACTGTGCCACTGAGCAGCCCGCTTTTAAATATCTTATATTGCTATTCCTTCACCATGATCAAACCCAAAGTTGTATTTCTCTCTATTTATGTCTGCCTGAATGATGTGTATAAATTATGTTCCTAAGCAGCCTCTCCCTATCCTGGAAATTGAATGGCCATCACAATTTTACAGAGCATTGAATATCTGACCCCTCCTGGAAGCACCTACTGACATGACAGAACTGCCCAGTAAACAACATTCCTACGTTCTCTGATCAGTGAATGCTTTTTTATTTGTTCAGAGACTAGAGGTTAGAGCCCTAGAGCGGCTGCTCTAAGGCTCTAACATGGGGAGAGACAGCATCCCTATCAGGGCGTTGTGCAGTCAGGCCCCTCAGTACAGTACATCACTGAATGGCTATGTACTGTATTCTTCAGCACACATCGTTCTCTCCTGAAGGTCCCAAAGACTCATTATAAAACCTGAGGAGACCCGACACTTTAGCCTGTAGCCAAAGTGACTGGTCTCTTGGAGTGACCTCCAACCATGTGGCTGGTTCCATGGAAATCTTTATAAAACGAATGAAAACTTTATTGTATAGGAGAGCTTTTGGCTGGTGTATTTTACCCCTTTGTTATTTTATTATTTAATTTGCATGTTACTTTACTGCCCATATATCTCCTTCCTGTACAGAAAATTATTTTTTTTTTCATCTGTAAAAAGCTTTTAATTAATAAAAATACTTGTATGAGAGCATTGAATGCAAATATGTTTATTTTATGTTAGAAAAAAAAACAACTACAACAACTTTACCAAATGAGTGTTATAGTTGTTCCAAAGACAATATTTCATATGCTTTAAAAAATAAAGAAATAGAGCTTTTAAGATTTTCTTGCTCTACTTTTTCCAAGGTAACATCGGCATAGGATGTATAAGTTCGTCTTGCAATCAGAGAATTTCCGGTTTGAACTCCAGCTTTGTATCAGTCGTTGTGTCCTTGGGCAAAACAAATCACCAACATTGTCTACTAATGGTGTTCAGACAGCCATGTTTTTAACAGTCAGCTCAAGGGCAGCTGTTGTTATATTGTACCTGACCACTATCAGTGTGTCAATGACTACTGCTCATTGAAAAGGCACTTTTTGGCCATACACCGTCCTGTTGGTTTCTTGATTGGACATTACTGGCAGCAAATAGGCCTGGACGTAGCCATAGAAACTAAACTCCTTTGTCTAACTAATTGGGTTAATTGGTTATTTTAATAGTTGTCTAATGATCTGAACCATTTAAACCTGACAAAAAACAAAGAACCAAACATATCTATGTGCATCCTTATTTATGCATCCTTTTTCCCCCAGTGATCTCAGGACCAAAACTCGTCGTGGGTGTCATATATGACAGCAGGATGTGGTGAAAAAAAAAAGTGGTGAGAAGAGACTAGGAAATGACTGACAAAGACAAAATACTTATATTTAGATTGTTACTTCCTATTACACTCTCACCTTTATCTTTTCATAAAAGTAGTTTAGTTTAGCTGAACTCAGTAGTTCAGCGCAATTGTATCTACAGTATAAGCCTGTAGCGTACTCAGCGGGGGATTTACCATTAGGCAATACTAGGCAGTTGCCTAGGGCCCCAAATCCCTGGGGGCCCCATAAAACTCTGTTTCCATGTATGATTAACTATTCCTTATTTGTGCACATTAATTATGTTTTTGATCAAAATCCTTTGGCTAAAATGCCATCAGAACGCTGATAATATTAAGTGTGTCTCAGCCCTCCCCCTTCAGTGTCCACCATATTGGATCAGTCCATTTGCTGCTCATGTTCAGAAAGGGCCAAACAGACAGCAGCAAACCATTTGAAAACAAACGATGCAAAGAGCAGTGTTGCCAACTTAGAGCTTTAGTTGCTATATTTAGCCACTTTTCAGACCCCTCTATAATTTTGATTTCTAAAAAAGCTCCTAGCGCCAAATCTAGCGACTTTTTTCTGCTACTGGAGACTTTGGAGACAACATCTAAAAGCAGCGAACTCTGCTCTCCAGAGCGAGTAGATTGGTAACCCCGCCTCCTGCTCTCCTCTATCTTGTCTGCTGTCATGATTCATGCAGCTATTATTTCATCCAAATGAAAAATTGAGAACAGATAAGCAGATCATGGCTTGTCTACAGTGAAAAGAAGGACTGGGTTATTTACTTTTGCCTTTTTGGAAACACAGGAAGGAGAAATCAGCTAAGTGAGCGTAGTGCTTGGAAAAAAACTTTAATTCCTTTAGAGACAGCATGAAAAGTCAGCAAAGTACAAAACATAGAGAGGAAAACAAGAAGAAAAGGGACAAGAAGAGAGGGACAAAACCAAGAACAGAAAATGGATGTCTATTATATTAACATTTCTCTATCTGTAGAATGGGTCTGTTCTATGTGTTGTCTTCTCAATTCAGAGGGCCCCCTGCCTGTCTTTGCCTAGGGCCCCAAATTTCCTAAATCCGCCCCTGAGCGTACTTACCTTAATTTACTTCGGGAAGTTCTGCAGATGTGACTTCAAGCATGTCCATGTTAATGTATGCATGTTATACTTTAGATGGATTATGCGACTGGCATCCAGTTCAGCTCAGACAATAATGGCAATTCCAGGTAAGGGGAAAAAAGCAAAAAAAAAGAAAAGAAATTGGTGTTAAGTATGATTGCGAGCTGTGAGAATGAACAAAAGAGTGCTGCAGTGTTTTGACCACAGGTGGCAGTACCATTAGAAAAGCCCTTAATGCCTCTTTAAGTGGTCATGTTTCTTATAAGGCAGTCAGATCCGTCCAAGACAGAGCCCAACAGAATATCCTTCCTGCGTACAGCTATAACATATACATGCACTATACGTATATAACATAAACAACACTTTGTTGAAAAAAAACAAAAACAACTATGAGTTACAACTACATGTAATTTCCCTTTTGGTCAAAGCGTTATGTTTTAAAGAAATATTGCATTAAAGGCTCCTGCAAAGGAAGGAAAAACACAAGGGGGAATCCAAGAGAACCTGACCAAAATTAAAGAAATAATGTCCAGAGGAAAATAATTAACCCCTTGTGACAAACTGGTGACCTCACCTAGGTGTACCCTGCATCTGGCGCAAAGACTGCTGGAGATAGACACTGGCCCCACTGCCACCCTGATGGATGGATGGATGGATGGATGGATGGATGGATGGATGGATGGATGGATGGATGGATGGATGGATTGTCGGACGGATGATGGATGGATGGATGGATGGATGGATGGATGGATGGATGATGGATGGATGGATGGATGGATGGATGGATGGATGGATGATGGATGGATGGATGGATGGATGGATGGATGGATGGATGGATGGATGGATGGACGGAGGGATGGATGGGTGGATGGACAGACGGATGGATGATGGATGGATGGATGGATGATGGATGGATGGATGGATGGATGGATGGATGGATGGACGGAGGGATGGATGGATGGGTGGATGGACGGATGGATGGATGGATGGATGGATGGGTGGATAGACGGACGGATGGATGGATGGATGGATGGATGGATGGATGGATGGACGGAGGGATGGATGGATGGGTGGATGGACGGATGGATGGATGGATGGATGGATGGGTGGATAGACGGACGGATGGATGGATGGATGGATGGATGGATGGATGGATGGATGGATGGACATATTGACTGACTGAAAAACATCAAACAGCAAATATAGCAGAATATAGTGAGCTAAAAAAAACCCAGCAATTTAATCTGTAGGGTCAATTCAGATGTTGCCAATGAAAAATTAAAGTTATTGAAATAGATTAGATCCTAATTAAGTCTGCAATTGTGTGTTTTTGCTACACCTCACTCATTTAACAAAAAAAATTCTGCCAGTCACTAATTCCTTTTTATGTCAGCAACAGATATTTTGTCCATGCATGCAATTAGAAGCAAAGTTACATTTTGCACATGCTGACGATGATCTTATTTTGAGGAGTTAGCTGAAGTTGTGGGCAAATTTAAGCCTTATTACTTCCTTTTTCTATAGTATTTTCTTACTAGCTGACGTAGTTCGGCTAATGACATTATTCATTGTGGTTTGAAAAGCTGACAAAACTTTGTTCAGAGGTAATTGTAATGTTTCACTATACCTCACCCTTCTTGTAAGCCCTCCAAAGCCTATAGTTCCAGCTGCATTTCTTTGTCATTTGTTTGTTCTGTGCTGCTCTTTAACAAAGAACAGTTGGATTTATGCAAATCATAAATTATTCACAGGAGGATTGCTTTAACCAAAGTAATAAGTTGTTGGTTAAACTAAGGCGTCTCAGAGTAAATGGGGCTTCATGCAAATGAACAACACCCCTTTGTTTCCACTTAAAAGTTATATAGCATGTGAAGTTTTGCCTGATAAGATCCCAGTGCACTGCAGTCAATTTAAAGGATGTACCACGACAGAATGTAAACAAATTCAAACATATTATAGTCATTTTTTGACATGTATAATTAGTATAACTGTGCAAAATAAAGAATAAATGAATTCATAAGACAAGCGGCGACCAGAGCGCTAGCAAAAGCGGAGAAAATTCATGATATATTTCCAAACCCTCTTTACATTGATTGTAGTGTGTGATTATAAAAGCAGAATGAGATGAAACTATAATGCAAGTGACAGTGAAGGGCTTCTTTAAAATACCAATTGCCTGCATCCGTTTAAAACAAACAACAGCAAAAACCCATCAAGGCAGTTTACTCTGCAAACAGTCCTTGCAGAGGAAAAGCTTCCTGCCTTATTTTTGATTCTATGGCGTATAACAAGCCTGCTAAGCATTTTCTTTGAAGCCACAAAGCAGAGCTAAAACATTTACAGGGATCAGGTAATGATTGGAAACACGATAACCAAGAGATAAATCTCATGTTTTAATGTCGATAGCACCCGAAGTCCAGCAGGATTTTAAAGATATCTTAAAATCAGAATGGAGCCAGTCATTCCAGCCAAAGAATAAATAAATGTTCCTTTATTACACCTAAAGAAATGTCACATTTGCACGGTAGAGGAAATAACATGAAGAATTCCCACTAAAATAATGACGGCATTTGTTTTGATAATTTTTCAACATCTCAAAACAGCTTCTGTGAAACAATTGTGTAAGATAGAAGTTAGTCAGACATCAAGGTTCCTTTTGGAACCAGTTTTCTTCTGTGTTTCCTTTGGTGGTTATAGCTTCCTATTTTGACGACACTAGTAATTACATCAACATTACACTCTGATCTCTTTTTTATTCTACTTCCAGCAAATTTAGGAGCATGTTAAAAGGAAGTGCCACCAAATTCATGAAAGTGGATTATAATAGTTCAAGATATGTGTGTATGTGATATGGTACATGAGGATTTCAGATTCACACTTAGACAGGGTAGCAACTTCCTTCCTGAATTTTTAAAAAGGGAACTTCAAGCTTTAGCAAGAAAGAACACAATTTGCCCAGTAGAGTACGTCGGGGCAGAAAATCATTGTCTCCCCTCTTTCGGACATGGTTGTACGATACTTTATACACCTGTTTGGTGTTTTTGTACCTTTTCTTCTCATCCTGTTCCAAGGTAAATCTCTATTTTATGTTCTTTTATTTTGCTGTTGTTTGTTATTGTTCGTTGCTCGTTGGCTGGACTTGTATGGATCTGTCTTCTCTACACAGTGTCATCCTGCAACATCAAAGTCACCGGTTACATTGGACAAGATGTTACCTTGCCCTGCATTTATGATGCCAAAGCTCATGGAGTTCTAAGTTTCTGCTGGGGACGCGAGAAGGTCCCCACATCCAAATGTTCTGAAACAATCCTGTCATCGGAATCTGGAGATGTGACTTTTAGAAAGTCCCTCAGGTACCAACTGCTGAGTCGGGTGAAGCAGGGTAATGTTTCCTTGACCATTCTCAGTGCTCAGAGAGAAGATGCTGGTGACTATGGCTGCAGGGTGGAAATTCCTGGATGGTTCAATGACCAAAAGACCAACATACAACTGATCATGGAAGAAGGTAAAGCTATTGTATGGGACATCAGTATCTATGGAAATTTCCCAACTGGTTATTCGGATGAAGGAATTCCAGTCTTTAGCAGGAGTTAGTGGACAGGGCTCCAGCTATCACACATTCTCCACATAGAATACAACCTTCAGCTCGGATTGAATCAGTTACAGAATAACCAGTTTATGAACTTATTATTCCATCTCTTCAGTACTATCCTGCTGAAGGTGGAATCATTGTGAAGCAACCAAGGTGTGTTAAAGGGGAACGCCAGTTTTTTTTACATTGGCCCCTTGATTTTACATTATTACATCATGTTCTACTCACCCATATTTGAAGCCGTTCCGAAGATATTCGGTTTGGATATATCCAAGTAATGTCTTCCTATGGGCAACTAGCTGAAGGCACAAACTAAACTGTTCATAATTTATTCTTTATGACACGCCAGCATTCATAACATGTAGGAACAAGAACCTGCAGAGACATTTGCATTTCTTGTAACTCAACGTAAATGACATCGGGGGGAACGCGATGTGAAGTTTTTTAACAGGGCATTCAGATCTGGTGAGTATATGAAATTAATAACTGGGGATGTCTAATTCTGAAATTCTGTGTGTTTGGGTTGTTATAGATACTGCAACATCTATCTATCCATCTATCTATCTAGATGTATACTCTGTGTGTGACATAAAATATGGATATCCATCCCCAGTGTTGTGCCTGAACGCGTTCATTAAACGAAAGTTCATGAACTCGTTCATATTTTGGGCGAACGTGAACTGAACGTACCGCATTATTGCCTGATGAACGTTATTGTGAACTCGTTCATTCTGGTGTCTGTGAACGGCACGCTCTCTCAGTTCAACTCCGTTCAATAGGTTGCCAGATTTCTATAGAGTCCTCCAGGCGAAACCCCGGCTAAATCACACCGTAAACAGGCCTTAATATGTAGCGGGAAAAACACCCAATCTGGCAACACCAGCTACCAGCGTCGTAGCCTACAGCCGCGTGCGTCATCAAAACAAAATGCCTTGTGAAAGCTACAGCAGCGTGGAGGCGAAAAAGCAGCAGTATGATCACTTAAAACAGGTTTATAACCAGGTGGTCGGTGAGGATGATGGCAACAAGTTTGCCCACCGGCTTTCAGTAAAAAAAATCCGCACTTCAGTAACCTTAAATTCCTACCTCAGCCTGGTCCCTCAGTTTGTGTTAGTAAAATCTTCTTGAGCGGAGGTCTTCAACAGGGGATCCGTGACCCCTAGGGGGTCTACGGAGGTACTGCATCAGGGTCTGCATGGTTAGTTGATATTTTTATATTCCCCCCTGCAATTTTTTCCCCCACTAATTGAAATGTCTTTAAATACTCATTAACATGAAATCAAAACACTGTAGTAAACAGATAAATGGAGACAAAAGATGTCTTTCAGTCATCAATGCTCACATTTAGCGACACACAGGAGCTCTTTCAAGCTGGGCACCGTTTCCTTCACAACAACCAGGAATCAGAAACAGAAAAACTTTAATAATCCCAGGGAGAAATTAATTTCTTTACATTACTCCATCTGTAATAGAGTGACTATAGGAAACAATTTCATACAATATATATAGTTAGGGGGTCCCCGCTCCATCTCGCCATCAGTTTGGGGGTTCTTGGTCTGGAAAACATAGAAGACCCCTGTTCTTGAGGGATTTACCAGGCACGTGCAGAGGGGGGGGGGCTAAGGGGGCTTGAGCACCTGCCCCTTTTGCTCCATGATCCCAATGTGCCCTTTTGGTCCCTTTTTTTTTTATTTATTTTTTTATTTGACACATGTACTGAAATTATTATTATTATCTTTTTTTTTGGCAAGAAAAACAATACAATAAGCCCTCCGGTCACATTGTTACCTTTGACCTTTTGCCGGTGAGGACGCACTTGCCTCTCGCACAGTCAGATAAGGCGGCTAACTGCGGAGCTAAAGGTAGCGAATATTCCACATTACACTGTGGCCGCTGCTCATTTGGCCCTAAGCAAAATCAACCATGATCGGACGGATGGCTATGTCTTCAGTCTGCACCGCCTCTCCAATGTCAACCTGAATAGAGATGTAAGTGAAACCAAATGAGCCCCATGGATGATGCAGTATTGTTTGATCTAAAACACTGTTTACTCTGTGCTTTTAGTCTTTTACATTGAAAATTATGTTTTTTAATTCACAAAAAACTGTTCTGTAATGATTACAGAACAGTTTTTTTTGTGAATTAAAAAACATAATTTTTGGTGAAAATACTGGAGTAGGCTTCCTACTTGTCAGACAACGGAAACCTTTGAACGTTGTATAATTTCTCTACTTTAGCAAAGAGTAGCGGTTTAAACGGAGGAAAGTATAGGATGTGGCGCTCCTTTCTCTGAAGAACTACTGAGCGGGAGGAGACAGCCAGGTGAGGAAAAGCTGTTCTTATCTATCGATTCAGTATTTTTATCATATAGACATTAGGCTGTTGTTCTTGTGCTATGAGCTAGCTGCTAGCTAATGACTTTGCTAGCAAAGCAAGATAACTAAAAAGCTTCCCTGTGTCGTTAATGATAGTAGGACATTCTTCAGTATTACTTATGCAATAGGGGCACATCGCCCGTCAAAAACCTATCATCTCCATAATGGATATATGTCTGATTTTCTAATTTCCTTTGCTGCATGATGTACATTTCATTTATTCTAGCATTAGGTAAATGTATCTTGAAGGAGAACTCATCCAGAACTACCATGATAGATATATGATAGATATAATGTATGAAGCTGGTGAAAACAAAACTGCGCAGCTTATGCAAGGAGGATCGGTTGTCAGACCTTCTTTTGTTGGCAATCGAGAAGGATGTGCCAATCATTCACAGTGAGGTTATTAACATTTTTAAAGACATGGCTAACAGAAAACTGCTGCTGTGAACAAAAGAGAACAAAAATAGCAAAAATGCTTAAAAGTTGGAAATTTGTTTTTAAACTGTTAAATCACCATGATAGAAAATAAGTTTTTGGATCATAATCTTGGATTTAGTTTGGGGGAAAAAGAAAGGCAAGAGACTGAAATCAATAAGACATTGACCTTCACTCAACACAGAAAAGATGAGACAATGAGGAAAAAAAGAAAAGAGAAACTGACAAGAAAAAAACGAAGAGGAAAGATTGAAGAAAATGTATATAGGTACTTACAAAATACACTAAGACACAAACAGAGTAGGCTTTTCTCATGGTGACATGCATTAATAAAATGTTTGTTTTGTTCTTTTTTTTCTGCAGTTCCACGTTAAAGTTTGATGCAGCAGCTCTGCTTTTCTGAATGGACCGTCTCCATATCCACTGTCAGTACAGCAAACCAGGCAGACATTCTTTTTTATAGATTACAGTACACTAAAAAGTTGCATTGTGCCCTTGTATGCATTTTTAACAGTTTAATTCTGTAAAGACAAAATATGTCTGGTGGTCCAGCTCTGATTTACATCTTTGGCTAGATTGCAGGTTTGAATATTGTAATACTTTCCTATAACAAAATAGACCTGCAGAACGAAATTACTAATAAAATATTTTACATATGCATAGTTCTATGTTATATGTAGAGATTTCCCTTAGCTTTGATTGTATGTCTCACAATTTTGTAATTTATCATTGTTCATTAAACTCTGAAAGCTATGTGACTTTGTTAATATTCTGTCCTAAAATGCGATAAGATGTGCCCTTTTTTTTTTGAGCACCTGCCCCTTTAGTGGTCTCTGCACGGCCCTGGGTTTTACTATCCATGTAACTTGTTTGTTAAACCTGCCTGGTATAATTTTCCAGGATTCCAGTATTCCTTTTTAGTATGTATTGAAATGGCATTTCAAATGGAAAAGATTATTAAAATAAAAAAAACATTTGCACCTTAAAGACTACTTTCCTATTTTTCTTTTAATAATTACTCATAAAAAAGACCATTCAAGCAGCACATTTTTCCTGATGTTTTTGAGAATATACTGTAGGGGTGAAAGCTGCAGCTGCTACTAGTGTGAAGTGAATGGACAGCAACAAAGCGTTAAAGCAGCAATGGGGAAATGCTGTCCCCTCAATGCTAATGTAAACCCTGGTTGGATAAGGATTCAAAACTGGATATGAAGATGAAATCTGACGCACAGTTTCAGAGTTACAACTGATAAAATAATTGCTGTCTGTGGTTCTACAGTAGGCTATGGTGTAATTGAGCAATATATGAAAAAATAAAAAAAAGAACTATGAACTAGTTCATTTTTTGGTTTTGAATTATGAACTATGAACTGAACTAGTTCATTTTAAAATGTGTGAACTGAACTTTGAACTAGTTCACGTAGAAAGAGAACTTTCCCAACACTGTCCATCCCTGCCACAAAGGCCATCAAATAATGTTTAAAATAAAAAATACAGTAGGTTGAAAAGTCAGAGTATCCATCCATCCATCCATCCATCCATCCATCCATCCATCCATCCATCCATCCATCCATCCATCCATCCAGATTTCTCCCTTTCTTCATATAGGCTATCATTTGATCGTTCACGCTCTCCATAGTTCTCCTGTGGCGAGAGCACCGGGCGAGTGTTGCGCGCCTTTAGCAAGCATGCGCGTTTCCTGTCCTTTTTTTTTCCTTGCGCGGTGACTTTTGCTCCCTGCGCTGTGCGGAGATGCAGAGGAAACCGTTATGTGATGGGGAAACGCAGCTCGACGTAACACCTGTATTTCCATCAGGAAAACGCTGTTTTGCTGCTGGATTCATCCTCACTCTCCATCTCTCTGTGTGTGCTGTACGTTAACACCCACCAGCAGAAACACCCACCTACCCAACTGACAGATGGAATCTCACTATACATCAGCCATTCTTATCCTCCCCTCTCTCATGACAAGGCGCGCATCTCTGGATGACCTAAAAAATAATCTTTAATATCTCTTAAACAAAAGTAGCACAAACAATATTTTTTTCTGCACAAATCTGCACTAACGTTGCACTAACCATTCAGTCTATTTGCAGAGTTTTTTGACGTGGATGGGGTGTCAGCCTCACGCCGCTGCACATGAGTCCTATCATGAAAAAAGGTTCATTGTGCGACCTGAGTAACGCGCAGTAACGGGGTGTCTGACTCTGCAATGGTAACTGCGTTATAGTTACAGTCAAAGTAATTAGTTAGATTAGTCGTTACTAAAACAAGGTAACGGCGTTAGTAACGCCGTTACTTTCAACGCCGTTAGTCCCATCACTGGTTATGTCATTGGCTGATCTTTAATAAATATTTTAACCAGTGTATCAGACTCATTTTGAATTGATATTAGGTTGGTACAATGTTAAGTCGTTTCTGATGTAGTTAAGCTACTGTTAACACATTAGTGTAACTTAGCTTGCTATAATTCTTTAGGTGGTAGCTTTTGTGTAGTGAAGCTTAATTTATTATTGAGTAACTGATAGCTTAGCTCACTACACTGGACAAGTAGCTTGCCCAACACTGGTGCTACTACCACAGATGATCTCGCTCTCGAAATGGAATTGAACGATTCAGATTAGCTAGCCGAATGAATAGAAGGGGTAGAGCGTAGCCGCCTGTGGCCCAGGCTGCCTGTCACAACTCCAGTCCAGTGCCTGGATGACGTCATACACTCTGCACTTTGTTTTCAAAAAATATAACTGCAGATGTCTGGGGGACAGTGATTCGCCTACATGTTATGAATGCTGACGTACCATAAAGAATACATTATCAACAATGTTGAAGTTTGTGCCTTAATCTCGCTGCCCATAGGAAGACGTTACTTGGATATTACAAAACCAAATATCGTTGGAACAGCTCCAAATCACCCAAACTAATAAAATCAAGGGGCCAATGTAAAAAAAAAACAAAAAAAAAAACGGTGTTCCACTTTAAAGGAGCAGGGTTTGGGAAATGCATGTGCAATGCATTGTTTAAATGTAAACTAAGGTGCAATCTGTGACTAGTTGTCCCACAGTAGGGGTTTGCAACCTGAATGTATGCAGCTGCAAATGGCTTCTAAGAGCTTCTAAGAGTGCTTCTTAATAGTTTCACCAAATATGAGATTTAACTAAAGATTACTTTAGAAAATAATTAAATTACATAAAAAGGTTGTTTTGAGCTGTTCTGATATTATTACGGTAAAGAATTTCTGTAAATTCTGGTATAATATATTTTTTTCAGGTTGAGTCAAGTTTTTCTACATTTCAAAGACAGTTTTCGCTAAAAGCGAGAGTAAAAGCGGCTATTTGTTTGGCAAAGGTTGCTGACGTCTGTCCTATGAGAACTATAAAGCCCATTTGACTCAGAAAACCAGAAAATGATTTTGAATGTCATATTATCGTAAAATAATATGACATAATATGATATTCTGTTTTTGTTTTTTTAGCCCCTGTGGAACAAGTTCACATCAAAAACCCAACAGAGACTGCCAGTGTGACAGTAAGGGAAGGTATGTAATCATTTGCAGCACTGCTGTATCTTTATAATTAAAGTGTAATTTCAAAGTTTAAAATTTAGTACACATATGAGTGATAATATTCAACTGCTCAAGTTCATTTTAATGATTATGATCTAATTACAAAACCTAAAATTCTGTTTCTATGGGAAGGCTGCTGGCACAACAATAGCAAGTTAATCCACTCTCAAAATGGAGGGTAACCTCTGAAAGGGTGCTAATAAAGCAGCTGGCTCTTCTTTGATTTGCTTCATCCAAGCATATTAACGGAAAGTTGAGTGGATGGAAAAAATAAGGTAGAAACAGGTGGACAGTTAACAGGGATAACGGTAGCCTTTAGAGGATTGTAAACAACAGCAATTTAACATTTACAAGTGCTGGACAGTCACTGGAGTCAGAACCTTAAGAGCCTCCACATAAAGAACATAGGAAACGTATAGAACTGCAGCATTGCTTATGTGAAGATATGCTTGAAAAATGGAAAACAAAAGTGTCTTAACTGGGCTTGGAAGAAAATAAATGGGCTTCCTTAAATCTCAGCTGAGCCACAGGAGGGTCCACCTCCATGTCACGCTACGCTAAGGCAATCATCAGTGAAGTCATCAAAATGAACCTTGACCTATTGTTCTGTGCTCAAACTGTACAATGCACAGACATCCTTCTTAGCTGGTAGGTATTTTATTGCCCACCAGTAATATTGATATCCCTTTAATAAAACCAACAGAAAATAAATTAACATTTCATTAGCAACTCATATCATATCGAAGCAATAATTTATTTTTGTGCTGATACACTCATATCTTTTATGTTTTGGCAGTATTCTAATTCAAGAACATTCAAGGAAATGAATTAATAAAATGTAATGTTTAGACATTTTATTATAAGTCCAGATCATATGAAAAACTTGTTGAAAATTTGATGCCAGATGGATCAAATTCATGAATTAATTTTTACAGAAATTATGATTCTGCATGAGATGGAAGCTAAAGAAGCAAGCATGGCAACAATTCAAAGCGTCATTGGTCAGGTAAGAGGCTGTTAAAGAAAGAAATACATTGATAAGTAAGCATAACTTGAAACTGATTTGTAAAGTTTATCCACAAATTTGTTTGGGAACTGATTTGGGAAAAAAAAAAAGGTATTTTAAGAGAATCCATTAAAATAATTACTTATGGGGTAAAAATGGCAAAAAAAAAAAGAAAATATAATTTGTTTTTTAAAGAGTCTTCTGAGATAATATGACAAACAAGAAATGGCCAAACTATTGCTAACTGGTTACTTTTTCATTGCAGGGGAAATTCAAACTTTTCTTAGAAGCAGAAAATATTGGGAGGATTGCAGCTATTTTCCTCCTCACCATAATCCTAATTCTCATCCTTATCATCCGTAAGTGCACAGCAGTTTATAGAATGTGCTTCATCCTTCTGCTGCCAGGATTCATTTACACTAATCCTCCTTCTTTTGACTGAGAACCCATCTATTTACTGCATTTCTCCAAAACAGGAAGGAAGGAACTAATACGAAGAAAGACCCCTCAGGAACTCAACCAGTTCACCATTGAGAATATTTACGAAACCATCCCAGTGGTTAAATGATGCTCAGCACCTGGACAAAAGAGGATACCAAAGATTTCTTCTGGCTTCACATCATGTTATAAATAACTCCCTTTTGTTTTGCTCCTTTAAATCATGTCTTTGAACATTTCTCTTATAATCACACTAACGAATTATTGTATTACCAAAGCTTTTTAGATGTTAATGATAAACCTTGGTCCATTTAATTAACTGAGCTGCTCAAATTTATTTTCTTTCTGTCACTAAACGATTGTGATGGTTTATAGTTGTGGGCACAGTGCCACCTACTGGACAGATTAAGTATAATCAAAAATAATGAAGCTGATATATTGTTCTATTTCTTTTTTTTATATATCAGCTGAGTGGATGCTGAAATTCAAAGCCTAGATAAGTCATTTTTTTCTTAAAATAAGTGCATTTGTTCTTGGATTGAGGAGGTAAAAGAGACATTTTGCCAATGGAACAAAACAATTTACATTTAAAATAAGAAAACATAATCACATTGTCTTATTTCAAGAGCACATTATCTATTTATCTTATTTTAAGAGTAAAAATACTAATTCAATTGGCAAATTATCTCATTTACTTACGGTAGTCAAATTAATGGTAAATACACTTTATTTAAAAAATTTTCACCTATTTCTAGATCGTTTTTCAAGTGTATAACTTAATTGACCTTATATTTTTAAAGTTAAAGACAGATTTCTTTTTTTTCTTCTGGTAATGTTTATTTTTAAACATTTGCTCAGGGATTACGGTACAATTAACTGTTTTTTTTTTCTGTAGATCTTTTTGGCTTAACTTAAGCATTTGATGCCGTATTTCTGTATTTATTATTTTATTATGTAAAGTATCTTTCTATGAGACAAGACTTCTATAAGACAAGAGGAAATGGTCACAATCAGTAGACTTTTCATTGTTTCTCTGCACTCTGAAAAGTCCTTGTTTGTTTTTTTAAACTGTGTGTAATTACCAGTTACAATATGTTATCATTGATCAAGTTTTTATTTGTTTAGGCCTCAATAAAACCTGTCTACTTAAATCAAGTATTCAAGCACAGAGAGAAACAAAGCATTACCAACAAACAACGATTCAGTGATTCATCGTAGGATGTATTTTATTGTATCTGCTGATTGGATCATTAACCTTTAAAGATTTAATCATCTAAAGTCTGGGGGAGCCAGTCTCTACCAATCATGATAACAGAGCCTACTTCATCACTAAGTAGTAGTCTATAATAGGATGTGGGAAAGCAGTACTGTGTAAATTAAAAAAGACTATAAGGCTGAAATTGCATTACCTTCAGAGACTATGCAGATGAGCTTTCATACATTTAGAAACCAGTCAGTAATTATTTTTGGTGACTATTTGTGATGGAGGT
This sequence comes from Cyprinodon tularosa, assembly GCF_016077235.1. Taxonomy (NCBI): domain Eukaryota; kingdom Metazoa; phylum Chordata; class Actinopteri; order Cyprinodontiformes; family Cyprinodontidae; genus Cyprinodon; species Cyprinodon tularosa. The sequence continues at coordinate 966,791 of NW_024039141.1, read as the reverse complement.
GTTTAAACTTGGTTAATGAGAAAACATTTTAAGAATTCAGTTTTTAAAATGCAACAAGCACCTTCATTATTCTACACAATTAATATATGCAAATATAAAACATAAAAAAATAGATTTTAATGTGCAGATAGATACTTTAGGTTAGATACTGTTAGTCTGTGTTCCGATGTTGATTGATCTTTATTTAACTTTATTCTATAACCAGTTATACTTTGTATGAATTACGATCAGCTCTCAGAGCAGCATTGTTACACGTAAACAAGCATTCTATTACAGAGAGTTACATATAAGAAAGCATCAACCTTTACACCGTAGATTGGATGATTTTATCATAAATGTGCCCCCATGATTTAAAGAATAGAGGAAATGAATATGGCAACCTCTATCTAGCCTTACTCCTTTAAGCTTTTTTATACATGAAATGCTTCCTCAAATAATTTTCATTTTTCCAGCAGGTCTATGTTTGCAGCTTTACTGAACTCGAAAAGGGGAATTACAGAACATAGTGGTTCAAAACAAAGAATAGAAAGCAATCATAGAATAGAAGGATCAAAAGAGTGGGTTACTCTTCAGGTGTCATACTCCTACTTTCAACTAATGCATTCTTATCTTTATATTAGTTATCTAATGTTCAATCAAAATTCACCTTAATCAGCGTAATTTCTTCCTTTAGCAGAATCACTATAATTCACAAAATCAATTTTCCAATCATATACATGATATTGATGCAGATGGTGAGAATAACCTGAATTTCTGAAGCAAACTTCATTCCACAGTAATAGAGTTCCTTCTGTTACATTAAGGTTTTCCTTAACCTTATTTTCCATTTTATAATTTTTTATAGTAACTTTTTCCATTGATCCACCTTTACTTCCCACTGAGGGAGAATAAAGGACATAACAGCTACAGAAGGGTGTTGCTACCATAGAGTTTATGCATGCATAGCCCTATATGTCCCTACTTTGTCCTGTTGGTGACCTATCCCAGGTGTACCCTGTTTCTTGCCCCATGAAACTGAACTCCTCCCTGACCTAACAAGGACAACTTGGTAAAGGCAACGGATGGATTAATATCAATTGAGGATTTTCTATGAGGAGAGCCCACCTGCCCCCAATTTGTGCACCAATTTTGCATCATATCAATTTATTTTCCACAGAACCGAATCTTTCTATATCAATGGCTTGCAACATGAGTTTAAACTGGTTTTCCTTTTCTCCTACACTGTTTTCATTTTGATCACTGCTGCACTTTATAAAAGGAAAGGTTAATTTCACTGCTAAGCTGCTCATACACTATATGCATCGAAATGTTGTTTTGTATTCACTCTGTGTATACAAAATGAAACTAAAGTTTGTCCAAGTCAAAGTCTAACTCAGCCACATTATGGTTCTGTGGTTTGTTTCAGGGTCTGAGGTGGCTTAACAATGAAGTCTGTCTAAGTCTATGCTTGTAAATCTGTTTGAATAAAATCATTAAATAAGATTGATCAATTAATGTTAACAGTCGGATTGCCTGTGACTGTTCTAGTTAAACAGTTCAAATGAAACATCATTAGTTCAACTTTTTTATTTTCTTTAGTCCAACTGTTTTTAATATTCTTTTTTGTTTCTGCATAATTTTATTTTATTTATTTTTTTCCTACTGGCTTTGATTCTGTTTTATTTTCCTATATTTTAATCATGTAGAGCACTTTGCATTGTCTTTGTACTGAATTGTGCTATACAAATAAATTTGCCTTGCCTTGCCTAATGAATACAGTCATGAACTGAAAGATATAGATGTCCTAAATAAAGATGAGTTATGAAAAAAGTGAAACAACCTCATTACTCTTTACTTTATAAACCTTAACCTGATCTGACAGCAGTGTAACTAATACTTTTCTTCTTGAGTCGGCTTTCATAGGCAAGCTGAAATATTTGATATGGGTTTACTCCATGGGCTTTTTGGTTGGGCTAGTGATTCACGTCATTTAGGCTCATATAGGTCTTGAATCTGCTGACCTTTGCAGTGAGACGTTTAAAAGCATATGATGCACCAAAGCAGACGTAAGGAGTAAATTAGACTAAAATACAAAAAAATATGTTTTATTTAAACTTGTGTTTTTAGTAAAAAAATAACACCTTTTCTACAAAGCCAGCTCTCTACTCAGACATTGCTCTCACAATTCATCTTACAGCCAGATCTACCAGTTGTAACGTAAGGAAGAATCAATCCTGTTCAAGGAAGAATTGTAACATAGAATCTTTATAAAATTAAATTCATGCCTATCAAATTATTTTATTACATAACTAGAAAGACGGCTGGTATGAGGACAGTTTTATTGAGCAAAATTCAATGATACTTTGTCCTAAAAGCATTTGATTAAACCACATTGCTAAGGCTTTCATGTCATACTTCTAGAGGCTGTCGACATTTTAAATTTGCATGTTTATTTGCTCTTCAGATACGCTGTCATGCAGTTACCTGTTTTTTCAGGTACATTAGTGTTTTAAAAAAAAAAAACTTTGAGGCGTTGATGCAAATTACAGGGGATATTATGAAATATTTGACTTTTTAAAGTGTATGTGTCACTTTGATGCGTTTCCTTTCTGAAGAACAAGTGTATAAAGAGATCAGTATGTTGCTTTTCTATAAGTTTAATGTCTATTTTATTTTTCAAATCAAATATTCTTTTGACCATTTGGGAATTCAATAATAATATAATGCAATACTTCTTACATAAAGCAGAAAATAGTACAGATTTTTTAAAGCCAGCATAAAGCCATTATCAAGGCTTTTATTTTCATTATTGATAAAAATGATGACATTTTGGCCTTTTTCCAACTATTTACCGACATGGTTTTGATTTACCAAATTTCACAGAAATAAGCTTCAGTCTTTCTGTTTCCCTTTCAGTTCGTTTTTTCCATATTTTCAACATCAGCATGTTCTACCTTCCCCTGTCATGTCAGGCTGTTCAGGATTTCTCTCACCCACTTGCCTTTTACCTGGTCCGATTAAGGTTAAAGCAATCTTTTTATTTTGCAGACATTTATCTAAATGTTATAAATGAGCCCAGCCAGATTTTTCCATGAACTAGTTAAGTGAATCTCTAGTTGAAGCTAGAAAATAGGGTGATAGCAGGAAGACCCTTAAACGCCAAAGACTTGAAAGTTCAAACCTCATGATATCATTATTCCTATTAGAATCTTTATTAAGTAAAAAATGATTTGTATATATTAATTTACACTGCAAGGATTTCCTGAATATTGAGAACAGATGGATGGATTATTGTTTCATTAATTGCATTTCAGGTTTATGTTTTCATCAGGAAGCAGATACATGAAGCAAGATATTTCTTTATCCCTTAATCCCAAACCATCTGTCAGCCTCAATAATAAGTTATCGGAGAATAGAATATCTTGCAAGTTTAAATGTAAAAGTAGTTTTTAAATGGTGCATTTGTTCTGGAACTTTAATTTGTTTGTGTTCACATTGCAACTGAAACTAAGGTTAATTTGCTTTTGCTGCTGTAAATATTTTGAGATATATCAAACTACTCCATTCTCATGCTTAATAAGGAGTAGCTAGAGGGGAAGTTCTCTATGGGTTACAAAACACCCAAAGAGAACCAAATGTTTGGTCAGCAGTACAAACTACATGCAAGAGTCCATGGCTTAGGGTAAACCAGACTTTCTATTTTCACTTGAGTCAAAGAGTACACATCCAGTTCAACATTTTCTTTCTTCCCATATGTTAATTATCAAACCACAGATCCAACCACCATTTACCCCTAAACAATCCATGTTTTTTTCTTTTTCTTTGAATGTTTATTGCTCTGATATAATAATCATAAACAAACCAAACAGAGAAAGCCAAATAGATCCTAGGGATGTGCAAGACTGATGTCTTAGCAAAACTAAGATCGCAAGCTTTGCAGCTTGTGTTACTGATGGGGAGCAAGGACCTCTGTAACCTCTCCTGTTTAAAGTGGCATTGATTAAGAAAGAAATAGGAGAAAAAATCTAACGTCATTACTAAATTAAGGAAATATTTAATAAATAAAGTAGTATTTATATCCTCAAATAAAGAAAAAGATGAACTGAATTCTTAAAGTATTTGGAAAAATTTCCTTTTAAACCATTTGACATAAATCAAATATTTTGATTATATTTCCTCAGGTTTTTCACAATAGTTTACTGTAATGCTGCCAAATTCCTCCTGACAGAACTGGGAAAAAAAAAAAGCTTAACAGATTTTCTGTGAAACAATCACTGTCTCCATCCCAATTTGCAACTATCTTGGCAGCAAGTTTATTTTCTGAAACAGACATTTGTGTCCAGGCTTTTTCTTCTTGGCTGGTTTCTCAAACTTCAGCCTTGATATTGTAATCCTTAGACTAAAGTCACACAGAGTTATTCAAGACAGAAAATAAGGCAAATGTTTTTAAAAACTCTGATTTTGAAGAAAGAGGCCTAAATAACTTTCTAATAATCCTGGTATTTTGCAAATAGACAGTATTTCTTTTGATTTAATTTTGTATTTTTTTGTTTTTTAAACTCTGTGGATATTTTTAAAGTTTGGATTAGTCACTTCAGTTAAGATAATTATCAATGATGATGTGTGAGTTCATTGCACCTTAAAATTAGCTGCCTGTTGCATGTTTGAACTGATGTTTCCCACAATAGTTTATCTGATTAGGACAGTTCCTCTGTCTGGAAATACAGTTATAATCTTAATTCTGTACGTTTCATTCTGGCAAAGATTTGGGAATGGAATGAGAGCGGTGTCCTTCAGCTAAGAACAAACTGTAATATTTTGATAAGGCTGGAGCCTTGGATGTCTACTCATCTGCAACTTGTACAATGTAAAATGTGATGATGTGGCAGACTGGAGATGTATAAAATGCTTCTAAACTGTTCATCAGGGCCATTTCCCAAGAAGTGAGCCCGGGGATCTGCACTGGAAAAAAAAATCGAAATCTAGATGAGTAATTTTTTTTTAAAATAACTCCATTTGTTTTTCAATTGAGGAAGTAAAAGATACATTTTGCCAATGGAGCAAGACAATTACCATTTAAAATAAGAAAAAAACAATTGCATTGTCTTATTATAATTGCATATTAACGAATGATCTTATTTTAAGAGTAAAAATACTAATTCCTTTGGCAACCATCTCGTTTACCTACTCAGATTAAGGGTAAATATACTAAATCCAAGAAAATTTTACTTATTTCTAGATCGTTTTTCCAGTGTTCTTTCTTGAATTCTAAGCAACTTCTCTGATCTGAGTAAGATTACAATTTCTATCAAAATCTGTTGTCATGTCTCATTGTTATTTATTACATATAAGTTATTCAATGTTATTTATATATTTCATTTGTCCTGAGTGATCTCTTTTCAGGAAAAAGAACCAGATAGAGAAAGCTTAAAGGTGTAGACACAGAGAGCTGATCTTTAACACTTCATTACAAAGCATGATCTGCACACTAAATGTTGGAATATTAGCTGCTCTATGGTGGTGGGCTTTAAGTAAATTTGGAAGGGTACTGCATTGTAGTAACTTAACATAGTTGAGCTAAAGGGAACTTAAAGAAAAAACAACTTGATAAAATGATGCAATTTGATTTAATAAACATGATGTATAAAAATCAGACCCATGTTTATGTTCTGTGTTTCTGAGGTTCAGGCATTTTTATTTTATTTTTATATCTTTATCCAAACTCATCACTAGTACTGTTATCATTTCCTGCATTCTTGTTCATTATTGTTTGTTTTGTTGGTTAGTTGGTATAAGAGGTATATACAAAACTATCAGGTTTTTTTTATACATTTTGGCAAAAAATAAAGTTAAAATAGAAACACATGGCTAAACGTAAGAAAACACAATTGTTACTCTGAGAACCCTGAAACTCTTCTGTCTATTCATCAGCATGATTTTTTTTTTCTTTTTTTCTTTTCAGAGAGGGAACCAAAACCACAGGAAAGGAAACAGGTTTTTTCTCCATTCCTCTTTTGCCACCAAAAGTTGTTAGTGTGAGCATATCAAGGAAAACATCATGTGATTGGGAAACACTTCAGGGCTGAGAGCATTCTGTGGTCAGGTCAAAGCTGCCCGACAGATGAACTAATCAGTCACTTGGAGAAGAGCTGTGAGAGGATCCAGTTAAGGATGAGGTTAATCAACTTGTGCTTCTGTCTTCTCTTCTGCCTGAACACAGGTAAGGGCCATACAATTTTATATTTTATTTAATGACACTAAAGTGGACTTTTCTGAAATCTTTTCTTACCTTTTCAGGTGATGTATCTGCAAACCCCATAACAGCCACAGTGGGAACAGATGTCACTCTAAAATGCAAATATGACTCTAAACATTACGGCAGGCTGCCTTTCTGCTGGGGCAGAGGCAGTATACCTAACAGTGGCTGTGGAAATGAGGTGATCAAGTCCGACGGGACAACGGTGCTCAGCAGGCGTTCAGAACGTTACACTCTTCTGGGTGACCTTGGCATGGGGGAGGCTTTTCTGACCATCACACAGGTTCAAGAGAGTGACTCCGGCATATACGGCTGTCGTATAGACATACCAGGCTGGTTCAATGATCAGAAACATGAGATTACTCTCAAAGTAAATCCAGGTACTTCTAACTCTAACAAAGTTATACTAAAAGATTTAAACATTTTTAATACTGCATGCTGGATATTTTAAAACTTCTGAAGAATTCACAGTATATTTTATTAATCAAAACAGTGTTTAAATTTGGCAGCTTGGTAACTGGTTCAGGGCTGCTTTTCTAACTGTTTTAGGAAAGCCTTTTCCTATAAAGGTGGAAATGAGAGAGGTGAGGGAACGGACGGTTATTGTACGCTGGACTCCTGCTTTTGATGGCGGCAGTCCTGTTACCAGCTACACGGTGGATTTGAAATTTAAATATGGTAAGAACAAGAAAAACCTGTGGTAATTGCTTCAGGTATGGAAACTTAAAAGTTCACAATACAACAATAATGTTGAATTAACCCTTTATATGTTTTAGTTTATTTCTGAGGGGAAAAATGTTTTTATAACCTTCCAAAGTGGTTCTATTGAAAAGAATAAAGATATTCAAATATTCTTTATTCTGAATAAAGAAAGAGGAATGTGATTTCCTATCTTTGCATTTCTTTGCAACAGCATCTTGGGATACAGCTATAAGAACTGAAGTATCACACGCCTCCCTGACTCAGGTGACTTTGGTCGACTTGTGTCCTGCCAAGACCTACAACCTTCGCATGTTTGTGGTCAACAGTGTGGGGATGAGTGAAGCCAGCAATATTCTGGTATTCACAACAAAGGAGGCAGGTTAATACGTTTCCAACATATTTATGTGAGACTAAAATAAAGTTCATTCCACCAAAGTTAAAAAACAATCCACTGGACTTGGTTTCCAAGTTTGAAGACGTTTCGCTTCCCATCCAGGAAGCTTTTTAAATTCAAAATGTCAAATTAGCGTTGAGTTCAAGGTTTATATATTTGGAGTGGATTGTTTTTTAACTTTTTTGGAATGACTATGACCTAGATTACTGAGAATCTTCACTGGCATATCAAATAAAGCTCAGACTTAAAGGCAGTGTTTCTAACACTTTGACATTTTTGCAGCACCTGAGGGTCCACCAAATGATATACAGCTAGAAGCCATCAGTTCTAACATCATTAAAGCTACATGGAAGGTAAACTCACAAACTTTGAATGCACATGAATTTTCTAAGAATGGTTTAACACCATGAACCAGAGTTTATTAACAGTGAATGATATATACGTATATATATATATATATATATATATATATATATATATATATATATATATATATATATATATATATATATATATATATATATATATATATATATATATATATATATATATATATATATACGTATATATATATATATATATATATATATACGTATATATATATATATATATATATATATATATATACGTATATATATATATATATATATATATATATATATATATATATATATATATATATGTGACATGGTTTTACAGAAAGTTTATGATGTATAATTTACCTTAATTGAAAATGTGTTAAATTGATCATTTTATTTTGTTCAGTTTATTTATATCGTCGTCTTTGCTTATGTTGTTTTTAGCCAAAGTTTATTGTTTTATACTACTAATTATAATATTACTGAAGCAAAATTAATATAAGAAAATTGTTCTAGGAAAATCTATCCTGGTAACTGTCAAAACTCATCTGGCCTTTGAATTACCAGTCTAACACACACACAAACACACCCACACACACACACACACACACACAAATCAGAGAGCAAATTAGAAGTTACATAAATGAAAAAGTAAAATCTCTATTCATGTCTACTGTCCCTGTAAACCCTTTAGTTGGTCTGTTTTTCTTCAGATGACTTCTGCACAATAACATCTTCAATATAATTTTCAAGTTTCCATGTTTGGGGTTTGATTAGCATTTGAGAAATTAGTATAAAAATGGGAACATAAGGTGATTTGAAAATCAATTTGCTTAATGGAAAATATATTCTATCTTTGCTTTTAGTGAAATAACATTTTTATTGTGTAAACAATTTTTAAAAGGGAAAAAAAATCGAAACAGTTACTGTTTGCAATCCGGATATCATGCAATATAAAAGGATAGTTAGATATGAAGTTCCCAACACAGGCTGGAACATTCACCTCATCACCTGTGCTGTGCTTGTTTTTCTGTTTAGCCTCCCAAGGCTGATCTCCAAAATGGTGTTCTACGCAATTATATTATCAGCTACAAGGAGTACGACCATGTGGCCAAAGTATTTCTAAAGGCAAAGCAGCTTAGCTTGACGGCTACAGGTGCAGAACAAAGCACCTTTCTGACTAACCTGAAGCCTTCAACTCAGTACAGTGTTCAAGTTCAGGCCAAAACAAGTGCAGGACTAGGACCTGTTTCAACGGCACGTTTCTGCACCACTCTAGAGGAAGGTAAGCTGGAAAAATTTTATTTCATTACAGTATTTTAAAGATTAATTGAATGTTTGATTCGTATTCTTTTATTCTTTTTTTTAAAGTTAAAGCAACCACAGCAGCCAATACTCTGTTATCTAGTACTACTGCTTCTACAAAACAGATGCAGTATACAAGTCTTAGTGATGGTATGTAACATAAAACCACTACAAGTATGCTTTTCTACAAAATACATAAGGTTGAATATATAAAAAAAAAGCAAAGAATTTAAAATGAAATAAATTTTCTGCTGTGTTTCAAGTCCACACAACTCCAACTTCAGCTGGGATTGAGTCCACATCCACGGTTATGGAACAAACATCTTGGAGCAAACATCTTTTGGAACAAACAAGCTTCATGACAGGTGTGATTTATTTTGCATCTTTAAGTTGTTATATTGTGTCCTATTAAAGAAAATTCACTATTTACTGCTTAAGGATTTTTTTCATCATGATAGCATTCAGCAAATGTTATAGAATAATTGTAAATGAGACATAAATGCAAAAAACAATTTTTTTTTAACCGAATATCCTAGCTGTGGTGCTTGGAGTGCCTCCGGATCCACCTGTAATTGTGTTGGAGGAGGTGAAAGGAAAAACATTTTCACTTTTCTGGACTCCTCGATTTGAGGGCGACAGCCCCATTACTGGTTTCTTCCTGCAATATAAAGACACAAATGGTGAGAAACGAGTCCGTATATTTAACACTGCTGACAAGCTGAGCTTTAAATTAGCTTTTAAATATTATTTTTTTTTTCTTAAACATTTTTTTTTTTCATTCACAGCTTCCTGGGACAAAGACCGATTAGTAGATTTTGGACCCGATTGGACAACGGCCACGATTTTAGAGAACACTCCTTCAACATACAACATCCGCATGTTTGCGAAAAACAGTCATGGCATGAGTAATGCCAGCAATGTTCTCACTGTAACCATTGAAGAAACAGGTGATGTTTCCTTATCTTCCTCATCCATCCATCTATCTGTCTTTCTTCCGTCCATCATTCCATGTGTCTTTATTAGCTAAAACCTTTATTTTTTATCAAAACGCTATTGCAGTTCCTGAAATTGCAATTTTCATATCCATGTTTTTTTATGTTGTTTCTGTTTAATAAGCAGCTTTTTAAAAAAGAAAGTTATATAAGTTCCTTTTTTTATTTCTCATGGTGGTGTGGACTTTGCAGGTCAGCAAAAGAGCAGTGTCATTGCCACCATGTCAACTATTAATGACGATTCTGTAAGTATTATGCAACTACTGGTAACAATAAAATAATGTTTACTAGAGGAGAGAGAAAATCATTAAACTATTTTAAAAATAAAATGTTATTTTGGCTTTAGGCTTAACTTCTTTGTCCACCTTTAATTTTCTCACAGCTTTGCTTAATTCTTACAGAAAGAAAATGTGAACACTTCTTCCAGCCTTCTTAAAGGAATAGTACACCCAAAACATGATTAGCCTTCATTTTCTACTCACCCCCATGCTGAACAACACTCTGGAGTACTTTTTTGATATCTCAAATGCAAATGCTGAAATTCAAATAATGGAGGTCTATGGCGCCCGAGGCAGAAAGGTCCATAAAAGTCCACAAAAAACGTGTCAATATTCCTCCATACTGCTCGTCCAATGTATTCCAAGTGTCCTGAGTGGGTAGCGTCCATAATTTACTCGAAACGAAGTCATTTAGAATGTTTTTAGAGCATAAACAGTAGTGTATAGGATTTCCTGAAAGCGCGCACCTGCGCGTTCACAACGCTACGGAAGCCGGCAGACCAAACCAGATGAAAGTGCGCATTCAGTGTCTGCTCTGCCAATAATGCAAGCATAGAAGAAGAAATGTGCTGTTTACCTGTGCAAAGAAAGAAACAACGAAAGAAAAATGTCTGAGGACTTCAGTGTTGAGGAAGAGCATGAGTTCTTTGCCGAACTGAATGCACACTTTCATCTGGTTTGGTCTGGCTTGGTTTCCGTAGCGTCGTGAACGCGCTTTCAGGAAATCCTATACACTACTGTTTATGCTCTAAAAACATTCTAAATAACTTCGTTTCTAGTAAATTCTGGATGCTACCCACTCAGGACACTTGGAATACATTGGACGAGCAGTATGGAGGAATATTGACACGTTTTTTGTGGACTTTTATGGACCTTTCTGCCTCGGGCGCCATAGACCTCCATTATTTGAATGTCAGCAGACAGCAAGAAGCCTCCCAGATCTCCAGATACATTTGAGATATCAAAAAAGTACTCCAGAGTGTTGTTCAGTATGGGGGTGAGTAGAAAATGAAGGCTAATCATGTTTTGGGTGTACTATTCCTTTAACTTCTTCTTAAATATGATCATCTAGGATTTCAGATTGTTGATTTAATATCAGGTCTTGCTGCTGAGCTATTTTCTCAATCATTTGTCTTTGTGAATAAATATAATTCTATATCTTTTCTGACAGGCGATTGCCGGCCAAAACAGTGGTGTTCACATAGCTGCCATCATTGTGCCAGTTGTAGTGGTGCTATTGGTTGGTGCCATTATAATTGGTTTGCTACTTCAACGTGAGTTTTCTCTCCTTATTCCATTTTGTATTGACCAAACAAATCTCTTTCTCTACTTTGATCCTTGCTCTCTCTTCACAGGTATAAAACAGAGGAAAGGTAGCCTTAATGTGTAAGTGTTTGATTTCATCTATCACAGTTGAAATACTGAAAAGGAGATTTTGTTGAGTTGTCTGCAAAAATGGTTTCAACTGCATGATATAGGTGGGTTAATAAGCTCAATATGGAGACACAAAAAAGAGAAAGTTTTACCAAACAAATGAGCTAAAGGCTAGTTTATAGGAGGCTTTGTACCATGGCAGTTTGGTGTTCTCTTTATCTTTTAAATCTCAATCTCTGAAGTTATTATTAGAGGGAGCTCCCTTACATGTAGTGGATACATATCAGATCACACTGAGGTTTTATAAAAGCAAATAAATATTCAGATCTTTGCAAAACAAAAATGCTGTTAGGAAAGACACTCCCTAGTAATGACAGACACTCTTTCCTCTTTAACAAGACATTGATCTTTTTTTGTTTTTTACTATTTTCTAATTCAAACAACATTTGCATTGTAACTCTTCTCAAAAACATGTTGAGGCTTCTAACAATGTTAATCTGCCTCACTACACATGACTTTGTGATTTGGCAGCAAGCCCTTTATTTGTGCTACTGTATTGTAAAAAATACCATCTCTATTGTTCCCCATTTATTGTTTTTGCATTTAAGGAACTTGTTACCTAAAGTGTCAGGGTGCTGTTGTGTTACAAAAATGATATCTCAGGATAATATCATAATTACATGACTATCTTTTTAAAATCAATTCTACATCTGGCATCAAATATCATTTTAAGCTTTTAGATAGCTTTTTGGGTGCTTGTATAAACACTGCATCATTTTTTTCTGCTTGTGCAGAAGTAAACAATATTAGTAGTTGTTTTCTTCCAGCTGCCACTAGGTGACTGGAGGTTAATGCAAAGTAAGGCAACATTTAGCCAGATGTTTGCAATCTTTAGAATGGCCTGGTTTATATGTTTAATTATTTCCTAACCCCTTAGGTGTCTTCAACTAACAGCATAGTAGAAGAGAGTCTGCTTCTATTTAGCAGGACTTATAAATGAATATAAGACTTTTTGCATGAAGCACCCCTTCAAGTATCTATTTTGCTGAAAGTATCTCTTCATTAGGTGAACTGAGACAAAACCGTCTGCAGACCTTTACAATAGAACCCTAAGCAAACATTTTCTCCACTATAAAAACCAACATTAAATTAAATGTATATTATCTGCTTTAGGCTTGTCCCGATCCGATCCATGTATCGGATCGGGACGCCGATATTGGCAAAAAAATGCGTATCGGCAAAGCATGTAAAATGCCGATCCAGACTGCCGATCCAGTTTTTAAAGAAAAATCCGGTCCGTATTTTCCAGTTTTGCCGATTGAAATTATCCATTCCACTATTTTGCGCCAGTGTTCCCCTGTTTTGCATTTTTATTAAAACTTACCGTAATACTTGCACCTTTAACTGTTTACGGTTTTACTGCTCACTGTGCAATTTCAGATTGCTATTCGTAATTTTGTCCAGTTTGTGTTTATCTCTTAATAAACAGGTAAGTTTGTTGTTACCAAGCATTGTGTTTTATTTAATCTCATCTAATTCAGCTGGCTAGATGTTATCAAGAGTACTAAAACCCTTTTCAACATGAGTCTTACAACTAAGGCTAAATACTTTAACTTAAACTTAAATACATGCTCGGATAGGCTGGTATCGGCCAGTATCGGTATCGGATCGGAAGTCCAAAAACAATATCGGTATCGGATCGGAAGTGCAAAAACCTGGATCGGGACATCTCTAATCTGCTTACAGAAAACGAAAAATCCACCTACAATCGTACTTTTTATATGTAATCATATGTCAATAGAATAATGATAATAATGAAATATGTGATGATTTTGCACATTATAATGATAATGTTTCCAGCTTAAACATCTTTAAGTTTAAAGTTCTGGCTGTAAATCAGCAAAAACGGGTTACAGTTTTTCTAGCTCTCAGGTTTAACAATTTATTCCCTTTGCAAATTTAATGGAATATAACATACAATATGTCTCCTATCCTAGAGGGAGGAAACATCTCCAGCTTTTAAACAGTAAATGCATAAGCCGTACATTTTGCATAGATTTGGATTAGACATTTATTTCCTTACAATTAACAAATTTGGTTATGAAATACTTTTGTTTTCTTTTGTCTGCTACTTGAACTATTTTTTTTTTTTTGGTCAAAAAACAGAATAATTTAAACATATGTGCAAAGATACACTATATTGCCAAAAGTATTTGCTCACCCATCCAAATTATTGGAATCAGGTGTTCCAATCACTTCCATGGCCACAGGTGTATAAATTCAAGCACCTAGGCATGCAGACTGTTTTTACAAACATTTGTGAAAGAATGGGTCGCTCTCAGGAGCTCAGTGAATTCCAGCGTGGAACTGTGATAGGATGCCACCTGTGCAACAAATCCAGTCGTGAAATTTCCTCGCTCCTAAATATTCCACAGTCAACTGTCAGCTGTATTATAAGAAAATGGAAGTGTTTGGGAACGACAGCAACTCAGCCATGAAGTGGTAGGCCACGTAAACTGACGGAGCGGGGTCAGCGGATGCTGACGCGCATAGTGCGAAGAGGTCGCCAACTTTCTGCAGAGTCAATCACTACAGACCTCCAAACTTCATGTGGCCTTCAGATTAGCTCAAGAACAGTGCGCAGAGAGCTTCATGGAATGGGTTTCCATGGTCGAGCAGCTGCATCCAAGCCATACATCACCAAGTGCAATGCAAAGCGTCGGATGCGGTGGTGTAAAGCACGCCGCCACTGGACTCTAGAGCAGTGGAGACGCGTTCTCTGGAGTGACGAATCGCGCTTCTCCATCTGGCAATCTGATGGACGGGTCTGGGTTTGGCGGTTGCCAGGAGAACGGTACTTGTCTGACTGCATTGTGCCAAGTGTAAAGTTTGTTGGAGGGGGGATTATGGTGTGGGGTTGTTTTTCAGGAGCTGGGCTTGGCCCCTTAGTTCCAGTGAAAGGAACTCTGAATGCTTCAGCATCCCAAGACATTTTGGACAATTCCATGCTCCCAACTTTGTGGGAACAGTTTGGAGCTGGCCCCTTCCTCTTCCAACATGACTGTGCACCAGTGCACAAAGCAAGGTCCATAAAGACATGGATGACAGAGTCTGGTGTGGATGAACTTGACTGGCCTGCACAGAGTCCTGACCTCAACCCGATAGAACACCTTTGGGATGAATTAGAGCGGAGACTGAGAGCCAGGCCTTCTCGTCCAACATCAGTGTGCGACCTCACAAATGCGCTTCTGGAAGAATGGTCAAAAATTCCCATAAACACACTCCTAAACCTTGTGGACAGCCTTCCCAGAAGAGTTGAAGCTGTTCTAGCTGCAAAGGGTGGACCGACGTCATATTGAACCCTATGGATTAGGAACGGGATGTCACTTAAGCTCATATGTGAGTCAAGGCAGGTGAGCAAATACTTTTGGCAATATAGTGTATGTGGGAAAAAATCTTATGTTTATATTCCTCCAATATAAGCAGTTGGTACAAACCTTATTTGCTAATTCATGCACGGTATTGTTTTTCCTTCAGATAGTTACCCTGACTTCCATTTTATAGCACACATATAATATTAGATCATCTTGTTTGGATCACATTCTTCAGTGCAAACAACTATATACTCCTCTATAAAAACATTTACAGTAATGGGAGAAAGAATGAAATAAATTTTTGAGATCAGGGTTGTTTCAAGATGGTAAAAATCTGCTGTGAACCTTTACTGTAACTGCTAACTCTGTTGTTTGGTTAGCCTGCCTCTATCTCCAACCGGAAAGCACTGTTATCTGCTTTTAGACAAGAGCTGATTGCAGATAACAACTGCTCTGAATCCGACCTCTTAAAACCCAAATGATCTCTTTAAGATATCAACACATTTAGCCCAACTAAACATTTTCTCTGTATTGTTTGCAGGTGGCTGAAAAATGGGGCAATTCATTACAAAGGATCAGATTCCCTAGAAGAACTGTGAACTTTGTTTCTCTGCAATCAACTTTTAAATACCATAAACAACAGAGTAGTTTATATCAATTAGCTATACTAAAAGCTATATTATAAAAAATCCTTTTTAACTGAGAAAAGATTTGCTAACAAGTAAACATTCTTGTGTGTTTGAGTCAAACTAACCACAGAAAAGTTAAAGCTTCTACTGTACAACTATTTTGTTTTAAAAATTGTTATTTTTTTTAAGTGATGGTACCACATATCTGCTTAAGTTGGTTTGATTTTTTTTTTTTTAACCAAGAAACCTTTTTGTTGTTTGTTTATTCAAATGTAAATCAGCCTCCACAATTTAGCAATTTGCTATCAACTTTAAGCTTTTTTCCACTGACATCTCAGGTCAGCTCACAACTTGGCACATTTTTCCCACTATATGTGAAATCACAAAGTTCACAAAACATATGGTGCTAATGCTAATAATGTTATGTTAGCACAAACACTCAATCCAGTTCAAAAGGTTAGACTGATGGGAAATCTCTATGAACCAGGCTACTGCTGGCGTTGCCTTGTTATGAGTCAAATTTGAGAGAATGTTTGGAAATCATTGTTTTGACTGTGTTACTAAGGTTCAGATATTCAGCTGGATGTTAAAAATGTATCAGTTCTACAAAAATGTATTGTTTGTACAAATTTTCACAGTATTCATCTGTGAAACAGATAAAATAAAACTGAAATAATTTGGATCACTGAAATCTTGACTTTATGTTGTTAATGAAATAAAATGTTTCATGTTTTTGCTTCATGGGGACTCCTCATCAGCCACAGTACATTATGTGACGAGGCCGCACTGTTTCCACAGGAGTTGCTGAAGATTCTCGACACTCAGGACAACACCATCTTAACACCAGACTACAATGTATCGCAGTCGTTCAGAAACCATTGTCGGACTATGCTTTTAACAATTATATGGTTTGTTTTTAGAAAATAACATTTCATTGACAATTTTTTACAAAAAAAATATATATATATATTATTTATTTAGATTTATATTTATAAGTTATTTGGATTTCAATCAAGACAAGATAAAATGGCTTTTATAAAATTTATTTTCCTTCATCTTCTTAGATAAAGATACATATTAAACATAAAACTGCATGTTTCAACGAGCGCTGCTCTTTGGAAACCAGACACTAATTATCCCATTGAAATTTATTAGAAATATACTGTTTTTATCTCTAAGCAATACAATTATACCTAAAAAAGCGGCTAAGTCTGTGTTAAAGCTTTAAGAATAACAAAGCTGTTCAGTCTTGAGTTTATTGTTTTTTTATTTTGTCCAATAACCACTCAATATTTTAGTGCATTGAGACATAAATGTAAATAGAAAATATCATAAAACTGTGTTTTAATGATAGTTTCTTGTAATAATGCTATTTTGTTTATCTGGTCTCATAAATGAATAAATAATCAACCCCCTCAATGTGAGAAATATTGACAAAGGGCTTATAGAGAGCCTATATCCTATAATAAATAAGATTTTGAAATGGGAAGCTATAAGTTATATTTGACGTCTGGGACTGTGGGTCACCTGTCATTGGGGGAAGAAGAAAATTTTTGTTTTTTAAAGTAGGGAGAAGATTATGTTGATTCTGAAACTTCGTTATTACCTCAAGTTACATTTTCAATGACAAAAAAAAAATTATATATTTTTTTTTCAACTGCTTAGTAATGTGACAACACAAAAACTGTGTGGCAGCAACAGTAGTTATTTCTTAATGATGATAAAACCAAATTTACTCATAAAGTGCTATCTACTTTGACGATAAATTTGTATTTTAAAACTAAGAAATACGTATTACACTTGAATTCAGTTTATCTGAGGAAATATTGCCACCTGCTGGTTATATGATATAATGCATAGTGAAATATGTTAAATATGTAATATGTGAAATATGTAGTTAGACAACTTTTATTGTCATAAACTGAGACTACACAAATAATGATCTGGCCCTGATAGCTGGGCTGAACCGTATATATAGCAAAGGGAGCAGGTGAATAAGATAAATGATAATTAGAGAGTTGGAGGCTACGGCAGGTGAATGAAGTGGGTAATTAGATCAGCTACTGAGGCTGCAATTATGGCAGAACAGTCCATGGTGGGGAATTGAGGGGTTACTGATAATGTTACGGGCTCGGGACACGCAGCACTAGGATAAGATGTCTTATGGAGAGAAGAGGAGCCCGATGATTGATGAAGTTGCAGACTATAATCTAAGATAAAAATACTTTTAATATTAGATTGTTTAACCACAAGTACTCTAACCTTTATATGTGGAAACAAAGGAAATATATCAGTTGTACAAATGCATCTAAATAATCTAGTTAAAATGAAAAAAATAAAGTTAGAGTTTTTCCTTTGGATGGATTCGTCTTTTTTATAAAGCTTTGTCTCTTCTCCAAAAGACTTCTACATTCTGAGCAGTTACAGGTGCAATATATAAGAAGTGCCTTTGCATAGTGCATCACTATGTTAATGGTGACAATCAAACCTGGTTGCTCACATGTAAACGGTGATAATCTGCAAATCCTGATGACAACAAATAATAACATGTAAAGTGTAAATCTTCTATTGTCTATGATCACTCTGCACAGGTATAGATTCATTCCTAAATTAATTCTTTGAAAATATACAGCTTGCTTCTGTTATACTTTGGGGTTTATTTCAAATACATCTTATACTGCAGAGTCAAACTAATGACGAATCAGAACAGAGTTTGGTTAAAATTAATCTAATGGAAAATAAAATATCAATCTAAAAAATGTTGTCTCAAATTATGCCACTGCTATTTAAGAAATCTTTCTAAGACCTTTACAAATGATTTGTTTACACTAAAGGTTATGCCAAAGGACAGTCTATGTTAATAAGAACCTATCATTAGGCCTTTACTTCACAATTCTGGATTTATTTTTGTGTTAATATATAAATTCTCAATGAAATGAAATAAAATCATGGCTGTGATGTGAATGTGATGTGATGTTCAGATAGTTACAGTACAGTAAACATTGGGGAATTAAAACTATTTTACATACATTCTTGGTAAAATGGCCCACTGGACAGAAAGGGGTCATTTTCTGCATAAAATATTGAACGTAAAGTTGGCAGCTTTTCTCAGATGAGGAGAGAAAGACATGTTGATATCTTAACCAACTTAGCTTCGGGAAAATGAACCCCAGCCAAAAAATTATTCAAAGCATACCTAAGGTCTACCATGCAGCAGTTCAGGCTGTCTTTCCTTTCCCTCATAACCGCTGAACACTAAAATCAAGATTTACATACAGAGAGGAAGGATCTACGATAACCTTCCTTAAATGCACCTAGGATGAAGCTATCTCCTACTGAAGGACCAATCCAGCTCTCCAACAGCTTGATGCAAAGGTTAGGAGACAGAACTGACCTTCCTAATGAGCTTATCTAATCACTTTCTCTCAGGTGCTGGACCCTCAGGTGCCGCTCCAACCTACAACATTATAAAAGATAGGAGATGCCAACATGGAGCAAATAAACATCTTAGGGAAAGATTTGCAAAAAAAGGGAGACAGAAAAGTCAAGGTAATGATGTTCCATAACTACTGCAAATAAGTGCAGTTTGTCTGTTTACTCTGGTGTTAGCAAATGTGATGTTTTTTCTTTCCACACATATGATTTATCCATTGAGTATCTATTCGTTTAGTATTTTATTCAGACTACCGTAAGCTACTGGCAACATGATTAAAGTCTTGTATCCTCCTTAGATCTATCCTAATATTCCCCTCATCCCCTCTAACATAAATAGCTTTATACTTTTCTTATCTATCATAGGACCTACATTTTTATTCATAAATTTTTAAACATGGCATTAGTACATTTAGTGAATTACTTTATTTTCCCAGATTAATATGTTGTATGCCCATAACGTCATCAGTGATCCCTCACACCCCCACTGTGGAATGTTCTCACTGCTACCCTCTGGAAAGAGGCTGCAGCATCCTCTGCAAGTGCAGCAGGTTATGCAACAGCTTTTTCCCTGCTGCCATCAGATTATTGAACTGTTGAAACTGGACTCTGCACCACAATATTTTGCACCAAAAATGTTGCTGAGCTATTATACTTTTTTAATAAAACACAACTCATTGTTTCTACTGCATTTTGCACCATATTAAATTTGCACTGAATTAAGCTTTTTCATATTTAAGCCTTTTTGAACCCTTATTTAAACTGGTTTCTTTTTATCCTGAATTGTTTACACTCTGATCACTGCTGCACTTTATAATGGTAAAGTTTATCTACTCCAACTGCAGTATTATGACACTGTTGTAAGCTGTATGCAACGAAATGTACACTCTGTGCATGTAAAATGAATGTCAAGGTCTGGGATTTGACTGGTTTCACGCTCTTACCAAATGTCAGGAGGATCCAGATAACCCCATGAAGCCTTTGGTAACAACCTGGCTTTGCAACAGAATCTCAAGCTGTACAAAATCAATGACGAAACAAGTGGCAGGCACCTCCAAAATGTCATTTTCTAGTTTTTCATTAGACTTCCTCCTTTCTCAAACACATTGACTTTTCCACATTGTAATTAGTCTAAGACTTAGCCTAAGTCTAATGTAATACCTGTGTAATAACAACTTTGTTATTTTTTTCGGGGGGGTAGCCTTTTGACAACAGTTCAACATATTACAGATGTCTACAATCCGAAAGCAAAGCATATCTAAGTTATTAGCTTATTAATGATAAATACCACTTAAAAGTACATAAAAGAACTAAGACAATCAACTTAATTATCATATTTATTGTCATTTTGATTCTGTTTTGGAAACCGTCCACAAATCATAGAGAATATCAATAAATTAAAGATCCTCTTTTTCTTCCTTCCTATTTTTTTGGTTGGGTTTTACAATTTTGCAGTCAAGACAAAAAACATCTTTAAGAAAATCTGCATGCTCTTACCCTATGACAAGTGCAATTTTTCTGTCCTTTTTTATTGGATTAAAACAGAATCAAGCAGCTTGTCCAGGGGGGGACTTTCTGATTCTTCCCTACTACTGATGAAAATCAGTCAGGGAACCATAAATATTCCAAATAATGTTCATTGTTCAGTAAAAAACAGCCTTACTGATGATGGGCTGATGACCTATCATTAAAGGAACCAAACATTCAGTTGAAGGAACCAAAAATAATAGAAACGGAACAGCATGTGTTCTGCAAATGCCACCAAAGGTGTCTGCTGGAGCATATTTAGGTAACCCCGGGATATTTAAAGGCTCAAACAACACTGGAGTGACTTGAGGCAGTGATCAGACAATTTAATCACTGATCCTCTTCAGAGAAATAAGATGAGTCATTTTGGAAGTAGATGTTTTCCTTTGTATTGCTTCCTTCTCTTTTGTCAGCTTAAAGGTAAGGAAGCTGTTTATCATATGGACATTTTTATTTAATTAAGACTAATTAAAGGGATTCATCTGTAATCGGATATCTCCTTCTCAGGTTGCGCCTCTCTATATTACGTAACAGCTACAGTAGGAGCAGATGTTTCTCTAAAATGCTCCTATAATGCCTGGCATCATGGCCCACTACCTTTCTGCTGGGGCAGAGAATCCACATCCACCTTTGGTTGCAATAATCAGGTGATAAAGTCAGACGGGACATCCGTGGTCAGCAGGCTGTCATGGCGTTACTCTCTCTCCGGTTATCTTCGTGGAGGAGATGCTTCACTCACCATTATGCAGGTTCAGGAGAGTGACGGGGGCAAATATGTCTGTCGTGTAGAAATACCTGGATGGTTTAACGATGAGACAACTGAAAGCATTGTTCGTGTCAATCCAGGTATTCTTTTTTAGAGAAAAAAACTAAATATAAAAAGTATATCTTTTAGTTTTATGTGTGTGTATAACATTGTCTTGTTGCTTTGACATTTTAGGACGTCCCTCTCAACCATTGCTGTCCATAAGAGTAATAATGGAAAGAGCAGTCAGAGTTGGCTGGATTCCTCCATTTAATGGTGGCAGAGCCATTACAGACTATATAATTGATGTGAAAAAAATATACGGTAAACGTAAACAGATTGATCATTTATTTAGAATGAATATTTCAAACCATGAAGCCTGTATCTTAATTGTTACTCCAATTACAGATCCATGGAGTAGTGCAATAAGAAGTTGGGTTAAAAGTACTGATGCCACTGTGGTTAATTTGCGTCCTGCAACAACGTACAACCTCCGCTTGTTTGCTGTCAACAGTGTGGGGACCAGTGATGCCAGCAATGTTCTGACGTTTACCACAAAAGAAGCAGGTAAAATGATCCAGTGGCATGAATGTGAAGTGTCTAGCAAAGGTTTTTTTTTTACATCTTGTCACAATGAAACCGTATTAAACACATTTATACCAAGTGTTTGTAAAGATTAGCTGCATTTGTTTTCAGCTTTCATGAGATAAACCTTTTAGAGTTGTGTTTCTACCAGATTTGGACATAAAGACCATTTTTGTCCTTTTTAAAAATGCACAGGAACATTCAAAAATGAATGCAGAGCCTATGAAAACACCAGTATCCAACTTCTGCAAAGATAACATCTGATTTTAATTTAGACATCGATTCATTAATTTATTTGATGTTCACAATCTTCTATTGTAGCTCTGGTGCACAATTGGGTGGTTTTCAAGCTAAATGGTGAGCGTTTACCCTGGTCTAGTATTTTTTTGCATACTGACAGTTTCTTCTTCCAGAATTTTCTCTGTTTTGCTCCACCAATATTCCAAATAACTCTGCAAGATGTAGATGTTTCAGCTCAAGAAATGGATCCCCACAGCATGATACAGTCAGAGCCATGTTCTCCTAAAGAGATGCTGTGTTCAGTTTGATCTGTGGTTTTACTTTCTGTAGGCAAAGTCTTTTGACATATCACTGATTCTTGGGAATTTGGATAAAACAGGTTTTAATTTTGAAAATAAAAAGTTAGTTGGATTACAAAATCTGAAGGTATATTGTTATAGACCAAGGTCTTGGCTGTTCAGCAGTGTACAGGTGCAACCTCCTCATTTTGTATTTCTTTCATAAAATAGGCATTTTTCCAGTTATTACTTTGTTTTTGTCAACACCATCAGACACAATAAAAAGCTAATTATTATTTATTTATTTGGTCTAATAAGTATTTAGAGTTTTTAAATCTTTATCTGGCATTGTTAGCACACATTTATGCTGTTAAATGTTGAATAATCATTTTTGTTAATTTTTTTTAACTGTATCATGTGTAGTCCTTTAAAATATCTAACATCAGATAACGTTTACTTTAAGCCTAAATAGAAAAAGTCATGTTTTTTTATTTAACAAACATATTTTTGTATTAAAAGAGACCATTACTTTAATGAGAGAACAGCACTGAAGAAACATATTGCAAGCATATTAATTTAAAACGAATAAAAAGCCCTCTGACGGTGGTGACTTTAGAACTGACGGTGGTGACAGTGGCCTCATTTCAACATACAATTCCAAACTGTATACAATTCAAGTCAATGGTTTCTTGCTTATTAACTTTATTTAACTATTTGGTCCAAAAAATAACAATCATGAGCACTGTGACAAATATTTTTCAAGGAATATAAGGTACAATTAAGAAATATCATTATCAGTCAGAATCATTCTCTGATGCTTTATTTTCTTGCGTGTGATTGTGTCCTGTTTGTCAGTTGTCATTCGTGCTGCATTATGGTAGAAATTTTGAACCTTCTGAGTAATTGCTTGAATATATGTAGGTTTTTTGTCAGTAGGCCTTCACACTTCTTTTGATATTCCCTGTTTCTTTTCCTTCTTTCCTTCACAGATAGCTGCTTCCTAGCCATAACTTCCTAAAATACATAAAGTCAAAGTTGAGTGTAATGACTATGAAATTGGGGGGAATTACAGTAAATGTTAGATTTGGTTAAATGTTGCCCTGCCGTAGCTTACAAGGAATATTGTATACTATGTGCTATGTAGGTAGGTAGTAGGTGCACTATGTGCATCCCAAATGATGTAAACCAAATGAACATGGCATAATAGTGAATTGAGAGACAGGGAAGGCACACCCCATCCCCTAGGGTTATACAATATGGAAGAAATCTAGGCGGAATTACATAAATAAAAATATAAAAGAGGTTAATGAAACATTACAGATCAACAATTATTTTCTAGCCTCCATTGAGAACCATTTGTAGTTTTTTGTCACCACCGTCAGACTGTGCGTCACCACCGTCAGACAGAAAATCTGACGGTGGTGACGTCTGACGGTGGTGACAAAATCCTACTCTTTCACATGATATGCATGAGTTGTTCACATTAGCCATCTTGTTTCCCCTCTGTTGCTAGCTACTTTAGACCTCTTCTTAAAAAGTAAACATTTATGTCATAATCTAATCTAATATTTTTTATACAAAAGAGACGGTGTTGACATGTTATGGTTGTGACATTAGCAGTGTCCAAAAAATATGAACAAGTTTAAGAGAAAATAGCAAACCTACAGGAGCTTGAGTGACCTTAAGGCATCCAGTAGAGCTGAAGATTTGAAAATGGGGTCCTCAGGCATGTAGTTGACCTTTTAGTTGCCTGATTTTATTGCTTTTTATAAATATCTGACGGTGGTGACAAATATGTGGGACACATTTTGAACAATCACAAAATAATGGTTATTATTGTTCAAAACTCACTGTTTGTAGTTTTAAATACATATTAAAATGTACCCTTTCATTTGGTAAAGATATTATTCAATTCAATTATTACTTTTTGTTTTTTTAATCAAGTTGAAATGATTATCTCCTATCCAAGGACAACTGATTTTATAGGCAATGGGCCAGCATATAATCATTAAATTAACAATAAAATAAAAAAACTTTAAAAGAACCTTGCATTTGTGCAAAGGACCCCCTGATTATAACCTTGATTGTTTTTATTCATGAAAATTTTATTTCTTTCCAACAGAATTAGCACTTTTCTTAGTGGGACATGTTTTTGCCGAAGTTTCAAGAATCAGTGATATCCTTCTCTTATATTCTCCTACCAGAGCAATGTTTCGTTGCTGATCTTCCACAGTTTCCACAGACATTTTGGCTGCCTCACTGTTTTTGATTAATAAAAGAAAGTCTAAATTTGGTGTTGGTTTATCATATAGAGTTGACATAAGAAACGTTCTCCAATGAGTTTTCTTTTTTTTCAGCACCCGAGGGCCCACCCCTTGATATGCAGCTTCAAGCTCTCAGTACCAAGAGTATCAAAGTGAACTGGAGGGTAGATTCACACACTTAAAATTTATATATTTTCATGAAAACACAGCAATAAAAAAAAAAAAACTCCAACCCTCATACTTGTTATCCTGATTTTCTTTTTACCTTTCTAGCCTCCAAAGGTTGAACTAAGGAACGGCGTTCTGCGCAGCTACACAGTTAGCTACAGAGATAATGACTCTGCGGTTCAGAATTGGTTGCACCATACTGTGGCAGCTACAGGTGATCCACAGAGCGTCATCCTGACCAATCTGAAGTATTCAACCAGGTATGAAGTAACGATTCAGGCCAGAACAAATGCGGGACTAGGCCCTGCTTCCACCGCACCTCTCTGCTCCACTCTGGATGAAGGTATGCTGAAAAACTAGAGATAAATTAATATTCCTCTGCTTCTTTTATGATTTTTCTTTCACTATTTCTATTTTACTTTCAAACTTTCACAACCAGACATAGAAATCCCTCTCTAGGGAGCATATATGTTTTTGACTGAATCAACATTTTAAATTAGGCTTGAATTACTTAACATGGAAGAATTTTAATCATGCATTAAAGCTACAGTGTGTAATTTTCAGCGACATCTAGCGGTCAGACTGCAGACTGCAGCAACATGAACGTCTCCCCCCCACCGCTTCTCCCCCCCAACAGTACGGCGAGCGTTACGGGACAAAATGTCTTCCACGACGTCCGCATCACCTACCTTCTCAAGTGATGAGGTTTGTTTACATAGATAATTTTACAGATAGTATTTCATTAGTCTGTGTAGGGTATAGATTTCATGTAGACTTAAGATAATAAATATACCCGTTATTTTTTCTACGTTGTTGTGACGTTTTGGTGAGCTGCTTTGCATGGTGATATAGACAGACGAAGTAATTGTAGTCATTAGTTTAACAGCGAGATTGTGTTCGCTGGAAGAATATATATTCCCCGTTTACAGAGTCCAAGTCTTGTTTGTGGCACGGGGGTTACAAGGCAAGGAAGAGGGAAAGGAAGAGGGCAGAGAGGCCGGGGTGAGCGTGCAGCTGGGGCCAGGCGAGAGAGGGGAGCCAGCGGGGTGAGAGCAGAGGAGGAAAGGCTTGAAGATCTCCAAAGGAGCCGGAGAGAAGTAACCGAGGTATATATCCAGAAAATTATTTTACAGAAAATTACTGAATCATTACCTGTGAAACGTCAGGGACGTTGCTGAATAAGTATACTGGAGAGTAACAGCATCATCACGCAGCATGTTATTGTTTTAGACAGGTCTGAGCATCCTGTACTCCAAAAACTGCAGTGATATTAGACAATTGTGTGTATAGGATTAATTACCTGTCCAAGAGAAAACTGGCAACTTGAGCGTCACTTTGAAAACCTTTTTCCTCCATCAGTGACTTCCATCGTGTAAATGCCGTGCCAATGTTGATCCGTGTTTTTTGTCGTTTCTTGTCACTCTTGCGTTTATTCTCGTCGTGTTTCCGCTTCTTAGATGACGGGGGTTCGGTGTCCGCCGCTTTTCGTTGTGATACAGAGTAGACATGATCCTCCATTCGTCTGATGTTTGGCCACACAGTGCCAAACAGTTTGCAAAGTCACTCACGCCTGCCGCCTTGTTTACCTTTCTTGTTACCGAGGCGCAGTATACCTGCTTCTTCTTCTTCTTTGGTTTCAGGCAGACTAAACGCTTCTCAGGCATAATACTGCCATCTACTGTTCAGTACCGTCTCAGTTCATCTCTCTCAACTTGCCGTAGTTATTTTCGAGCGTCATGGGAGATCTCGCAATCGCTAGTTTGTTGCCTCTGCGCTGCCGTAGCGCAAAGATGTCAGCCTCCATGGCTGCGAGACCCGCTCCTATGTAATTATAAATAACGAATTCTAAGGCAACGCAAATGTTATGGTTAAAAGGCTGAGCTCATAGGTGATGATAAATAACATAGTTATGTATAATATATTAAATTTCTGAATTTATATGCCTGTAATTATTACACACTGTAGCTTTAATAAGCAGGATGCACTCACACTTAGTGACTGAATCTCCTACCTGTGTTCCTCTTAGTGCCTCCAGATCCACCTGTAATTGAGTTAGAGGATGTGACCAGCAACAAAATCTTCCTTTTCTGGACTCCTGGCTTTCAAGGCGACAGCCCTATCACAGGTTTCTACCTGGATTATAAAGCAGCAAATGGTGAGAATAGTCCATTGGAATGAAAGTAAAAGTAAAGTAAAATGTAAATTCTTGTAGATCTGAAATGTTTAAAGGATGGATTGTGATAAATAACAAAAAAAGTATGGGGAGTGGTGCCCTGGGGCATAGAACTTGGAATCCTGAGGTTCTGAGTTCGAGCCCCACTACTACAGACTGCCACTCTGTGTCTCTGAGCAAGACCCTAAACCCCCACACTGCTCCCCGGGCGCCACACCATGGCAACACACTGCTCCCCAAGGGGATGGGTTAAATGAAGAGGTACATTTCTCCAATGTGAGATCACTAAAGTTCAGTTATTATTATTATTAATAACAAAATACATTGCGTTTTTGAGGACATGTTTTTGTCAAACATTTTACCAAGAACAAGATATGGTTATTCAAAAACACCTGCCTTATTTACCCCACCTAATGAATGACTGTATCTGAAATCACCTTTGAGGCTAAGGGTGATTGAGGTCCCAAAATACACAAAAACATATGATTATAAAATACAGTACTTGGTGTAATTTTAACAGTGCATCATTTATTAAGAATGAATATTTGAAACTATTAGTTTTTTAACTTAACTTTTATTTCAATTACAGATTCATGGACTAGTGCTGTAAGAAGTTGGGTTACAGGGACTCGTACCAGTGTGGCTGATTTGCATCCTGCAACGACGTACGACTTCCGCCTGTTTGCTGTTAGCAGTGTGGGAATGAGCAAAGCCAGCAATGTTCTGACGTTTGCTACAAACGAAGCAGGTAAAATCATCCATGGACATTATTGTGCAGTGTCTAGCAAACCTTTTTCACAGTTTATCGCAATTAAGCCATTTGAACACATTTATCAGAATCAGAAATACTTTGATAATCCCAGAGGGAAATTACTTAACTTATACCAAGTTCTTCCAGCTATTTACGTATAGACAATTATTTGCCCTTTTTGCAAAACAACACAAGCTCTCTCACAATGACTGCAGAGCCTCCGTAAACAATGGTATAAACTTCTGCAAAGATAACATCTGAATTGAATTTAGACTTCAATAGAGTTTATTTATTTGATGTTTACACTTTAAAACACACCTTCCTATTGTGGCTATGTTGCAAGATTTGGTGGTTTTCAAGCCAAATGGAGAACGTTTGCCCTGCTCTACAGTATTTTTGCATACTGATAGTGTTTACGTCCAGAATTGTTCCTATTTAGCTTTTATTTCCCTTCAAGAAATGGATCCCCACAGCATTATACTGTCAGTGTCATGTTCTACTATAGGGATGCTGTGTTCAGTTTGATCAGTTGGTTTATTTTCTGTAGACAAATTCTTTTGACATATCCTCTTATTCTCCTATCAGAGCAATGTTTCACTGCTTATCTTCCACAGTTACCACAGACATTTTGGCTGCCTCCTTGGGTTTAATTGACAAAAATCTAAATTTGGTGTTGGTTATCATGTAGAACTGACACAAAATGCATTGCTGACTGTGGTCTCAACTTGAAAAAAGATAGAAAAAAGGTTTAAGGGGAACTTCTGTAACGTAAAAAGCTCAACATTTTTTAGAAAAGTTCTCCAATTAGTCTTTTTTTTCTTCAGCACCTGAGGGCCCACCCCTTGATATGCAGCTTCAAGCTCTAAGTCCTCAGAGTATCAAAGTGACCTGGAGGGTAGAGTCACACACTTGAAATTAATATAATATTTTCATGAAAACACAGCAATAATTTTAAAAAAAACTCGAACCCTCACATTTGTAATCCTGATTTATTTATTTTTTTTTACCTTTCTAGCCTCCAAAGTTTGAACTAAGGAACGGCGTTCTGCGCAGCTACACAGTTAGCTACAGAGATAATGACTCTGCGGTTCAGAATTGGTTGCACCGTACTGTGGCAGCTACAGGTGATCCACAGAGCATCATACTGACCAATCTGAAGCCTTCAACCAGGTATGAAGTAACGATTCAGGCCAGAACAAATGCGGGACTAGGCCCTGCTTCCACCGCACCTCTCTGCTCCACTCTGGATGAAGGTATGCTGAGAAACTAGAGATAAATTAATATTCCTCTGCTCCTTTTATGATTTTTCTTTTCAATATTTTAATTTTAATTTCAAGCATCAACAGTGGCAACAACAATCACTTTGGCTACCACTTCCCCTGCTGCTGTCACAACCAGAGATACAACTTTCTCTCCAGGTAGCAGAGATGTTTTTGATTGAATCAACATTTTAAATTTAGCTTGAATTACTTAACATGGAAGTATTTCAATCATGCATTAATAAGCAGGATGTGCTCACACTTAGTGACTGAATATCCTGCATGTGTTCCTCTTAGTGCCTCCAGATCCCCCTGTATTGGAGTTAGAGGATGTGACAAACAACAAAATCTCCCTTTTCTGGACTCCTGGTTTTGAAGGCGACAGCCCTATCACAGGTTTCTACCTGGAGTATAAAGAAGCAAATGGTGAGAGAAGCATCCATTGGAATAAAAGTAAAATAAAATTAATTGCAAATCTTTGTAGATCTGAAACATTCAAAGGATGCATTGTAATGAAAAATGCATTGAGTCTCTGAGGACATGTGTCAAATCTCGTACCAAGCACAGGATATGGTTATTGAAAGGTATAGAGGACAATCTTGGTGGATCATCTAAATAAGTGGTCCTCCTAACTGTCAATCATTCTGGTGATATGTTTACGTAAGGCCATCCTACATGCCTATCTATTTCTGCGCACTTTCAGGCATATATATGTGGTTAGCTACGGTTTAAGATGGTTATTGACGCTCACCTTTCTCCCCACGGTTCTTTGAAAATGTCAGCAGCTCGTAAAAGAAAGCGTGTCCACGAAGTGTATAAGAAGAAAAGAAAGGCCTCAGAAGAGGCAGATATATCCCGGAATCCCGGAGAGCTCACCACACAAAGCATTATGGGATTTGCTGTCGCAGCGGCCCACAGTCACTATAGGCTGTCGCTACCCGACAGCGGCAACTAATAACAAAGATGGTGCAGGCACCGCTCGGTAGAGGAGGACTTATGTGACTAATGGGGAGCAAAAAGTAGGTTCATCTGTCCGAACAGTCACTTAACTGAGTTCGCTATAAAGTCCAATATATAGTACCCGCTCTATATAGTGATTGAGGGATTGAGAGGTTAGGGTGGACATTCGTACACAGTAAGCTTGTATGAGCTATGAGAACAGCAACTTTCAAACAAAGCGTGTACGAGGAGAAATGGGCTCATGCATGAGTTTAATGGGCATTTCCTGTCGTTAGCAGGTACAGGTACAGTTGAGAGGGCAGCTCTTTTAAAAAATTCACGAAAATCCTCCCCAATATCTTTAAAGTCAAACGGCTCTTCCAACCATTGTATTTTCAAATTCTCCCGAGTAGTGCCCGACTTTACACGAGTGAATAAAGTGAATGTGATTGGTCGTTTATCAAGGGGGCAGGATTGTTGTGGCGGAAGGTCTGCAAGCAAGTCTGGTTGTGGCCAGTTTGTCAGAAGCATCTTGCTAACCAGTTAGACACTTAGTGCTAATAGATCCCCAATGGGAAATTACATTGGGACCAAGTAGCTCTTAGAAACAACACTGTCAAGGAACGCCATGGACAGCAGAAACATGCAATAGGAGAAGAGTTTTGTGTCAGAGGTCGTGGATGAGTTTCCTTCATCATGAAGTTTTTATTTAGAGGAGGAAAGCCAGGATGAAGTTGTTGTTGAAGAGGACGCCAGGGCAGCAGAAGCTAAGGCTTACAGCCTTACATGTTTGAGCCTTTGCCTCAATGATAAAGTAAATTATTCTTATTTTTTATTTCAACCGTTGAGTTTATTAGCTGCTACATATGAATCAAGATGCTATGAACGAAAAAATTTGATTGACAGATGAGCATTGATATATGATTGGCTGAATTTAGGTGTACAAGCTGACATATAACAAACTGAGCTGCATAAAATAATGAAGTAAAAAAAAAACATAGATTTTAAGACTTTATTTTTTAATTGAAATTTTCTAACTTTTGGGACAATATCGTATAATAAAGAGTACAATTATATACATGTTTAATCCAGAATGATTTGACATTTAAATATGACTTCTTTACTACTTTAATGAATGACTCTACCTACTGTAAGATCGCCTTTGCATCTAGGGGTGATTGAGGTCCCAAAGGAATGGTGTCATTTTAGCAGTGCATCAATTATTAAGAATGAATATTTCATATTATGAAATCTGCATCTTAACTTTTATTTCATTTATAGATTCATGGTGTGGTGCTGTAAAAAGTTGGGTTTAAGGGACTCGTACCAGTGTTGCTGATTTGCGTCCTGCAACGACGTACGACTTCCGCCTGTTTGCTGTTAGCAGTGTGGGAATGAGCAATGCCAGCAATGTTCTGACGTTGGCACCAAATGGAACAGGTAAAATAATCCAGTAACTTAAATGTGCAGTGTGTCTAACAAATGTTTTTCACATTTTGTCACAATGAAGCCATTTGAACACATTTACAACAAGAAGTGTTTGTAAAGAATAGATGCATTTGTTTTCAGCTTCCATGGGTTAAAGCTTTTTAGAGTTGTGTTTCTACCAGTTTTGCACATAAGGACAATTTTTTGTCCTTTGTTTTTTCCACAAAAGCAAGTTCATTCAAGATAGATGCACAACCTGTGTAAACAATGGTGTCCAACTTCTGCAAAAAAGGGTTATTTTTATTTGATGTTTACACTTTAAAACACTCCTTCCTATTGTAGCTCTGTTGCACGATTGGGTGGTTTTCAAGCTAAATGGAGAACGTTTGCCCTGCTCTACAGTACTTTTGCATACTGACAGTGTTTACATACAGAATTGTCCCTTTTTAGTTTTTGTTCCTGCTCGAGAAATGGATCCCCTCAGGATTATACTTTTAGAACCATGTTCTACTATATTCTGTGTTCAGTTTAATCTGTGTGTTCAGTTTTATACTTTCTCATATTCTTTCACCAGAGCAGTGTTTCACTGCTGATCTTCCTCAGTTACCACATAAATGTTGGCTGTCTCTCAAGTTTTGATTGAAATAAATCTGAATTAGGTGTTGATTTATCATAAAGAATTGACACAAAAGGCATCGCTGAGTTTGGTTGCAACATGAAAAATGCCCCTAAAAAAAATACATTTAGGGGGAGAATCTGTAAGGTCATGCTCCTTTTCTGTTTTATTTTCCTATCAAACAACGGCAACAACAGCCACTTCGGCTACTATTTCACCGGCTGCTGTCACAGCCAGACATACAACTCCCTCTCCAGGTAGCAGAGATGTTTTTGATTGAATCAACATTTTAAATTTAGCTTGAGTTACTTTAACATGGAAGTATTTCAATCATGCATTAATAAGCAGTATGAGCCCAGGCTTTGTCAGTGAATATCCTGCCTGTGTTCCTCTTAGTGCCTCCAGATCCACCTGTAATTGGGATAGAGGATGTGACAAACAACAAAATCTCCCTTTTCTGGACTCCTGGCTTTGAAGGCGACAGCCCTATCACAGGTTTCTACCTGGAGTTTAAAGAAGCAAATGGTGAGAGAAGCATCCATTGGAATGAAAGTGTTTTCTTTTTATTATACGTTGTTTATCATTATATGATGTCTTTTTTTTAACAGCCTCATGGGATTACACAGAAACTGTTGTAGATTTTTATGCCAATGAGACAGAGGCCACGATAATAGAGATAAATCCTTCAACATACACTATATTGCCAAAAGTATTTGCTCACCTGCCTTGACTCACATATGAGCTTAAGTGACATCCCGTTCCTAATCCATAGGGTTCAATATGACGTCGGTCCACCCTTTGCAGCTAGAACAGCTTCAACTCTTCTGGGAAGGCTGTCCACAAGGTTTAGGAGTGTGTTTATGGGAATTTTTGACCATTCTTCCAGAAGCGCATTTGTGAGGTCGCACACTGATGTTGGACGAGAAGGCCTGGCTCTCAGTCTCCGCTCTAATTCATCCCAAAGGTGTTCTATCGGGTTGAGGTCAGGACTCTGTGCAGGCCAGTCAAGTTCATCCACACCAGACTCTGTCATCCATGTCTTTATGGACCTTGCTTTGTGCACTGGTGCACAGTCATGTTGGAAGAGGAAGGGGCCAGCTCCAAACTGTTCCCACAAAGTTGGGAGCATGGAATTGTCCAAAATGTCTTGGTATGCTGAAGCATTCAGAGTTCCTTTCACTGGAACTAAGGGGCCAAGCCCAGCTCCTGAAAAACAACCTCACACCATAATCCCCCCTCCACCAAACTTTACACTTGGCACAATGCAGTCAGACAAGTACCGTTCTCCTGGCAACCGCCAAACCCAGACCCGTCCATCAGATTGCCAGATGGAGAAGCGCGATTCGTCACTCCAGAGAACGCGTCTCCACTGCTCTAGAGTCCAGTGGCGGCGTGCTTTACACCACCGCATCCGACGCTTTGCATTGCACTTGGTGATGTATGGCTTGGATGCAGCTGCTCGACCATGGAAACCCATTCCATGAAGCTCTCTGCGCACTGTTCTTGAGCTAATCTGAAGGCCACATGAAGTTTGGAGGTCTGTAGTGATTGACTCTGCAGAAAGTTGGCGACCTCTTCGCACTATGCGCGTCAGCATCCGCTGACCCCGCTCCGTCAGTTTACGTGGCCTACCTCTTCGTGGCTGAGTTGCTGTCGTTCCCAAACACTTCCATTTTCTTATAATACAGCTGACAGTTGACTGTGGAATATTTAGGAGCGAGGAAATTTCACGACTGGATTTGTTGCACAGGTGGCATCCTATCACAGTTCCACGCTGGAATTCACTGAGCTCCTGAGAGCGACTCATTCTTTCACAAATGTTTGTAAAAACAGTCTGCATGCCTAGGTGCTTGAATTTATACACCTGTGGCCATGGAAGTGATTGGAACACCTGATTCCAATAATTTGGATGGGTGAGCAAATACTTTTGGCAATATAGTGTACAACATCCGCATGTTTGCTAAAAACAGTCTGGGTACCAGTAACGCCAGCAATGTTCTCACTGTGACCATCCAAGAAACAGCTGTTAATTTCGCATCCTCCTCTTATTGTTATTTTTCAATTTATGCTCTAAATGCAGAATGGAAATTAATGTTATTATTGTTTGTGTATCTGCTGTGATTCCTCAAAATTTGTGATTGACAAGGTTATCCATCCATCCATTTTCTGCCACACTTCATCATATATATATATATATATACACATATATATACATACATATTATATGTATATATACACATACATATACATTATGTAGTTCTGTGTTTCAGTAGTAAAGAGATATGTAAATCTTGGTAGATTTGAAACATTTAAATGATGCATTGTAAAAAGAAAATGCTTCTTGCATCAAGCTAGATATGGTTTTTCAAAACAACTTGCTTTATTTATCATGACTTTTGAGTCAAAGGGTCCTTGTGGTCCCAAAATATGTAAAAAGAAATATATGGTTATAAAATACAGTACTTGGTTTTTCCTCATATTATGTTGTTAAATTTTTATCGCCAGTGGAGAAGTGAACAGATCTATGTTGTGAATAGAGTCTAACACCTCTGTTAAAAAATTAACAAAAAATAAACTTGGCTATCGATGAAGCGAAAATACTGTTTTTGTATTGGTTTTTTCTATATATAAAAAGACTATTGACAATGACAAACAAATTACAGATTTGTAAAGTTCACAACCCTTTACTGGTCAAAAATAATTACACCTTTTTTTGCATTTCTCATACTCGTCGTCTCCCGCTTCATCCGAGATCGGGTCACAGGGGCAGGCAGTCTCAGTAGAGACTCCCTGACTTTCCTTTCCAAGGACACCTCCTTGTGTCCTGGGTCATCCCCTAGGCCTCCTCCCGGTGCGATGTGCCTGTAGCACCTCTCAAGGGAGGAATCCTGGCGGTGTTTAAGAGATGTCTGAGCCACATCAGGGGACTCCTTTCCACTTTGAGCGAGCTCCTTATGCTGTCCCTAAAAGAGAGCCCAGCTATTCTATAGAGGAAACTAATTTCAGCTGCTTTTATCTCAATTCTTTCGAATATGGTCCAGATTTCACAACCGTAGGTGAGGGTAGGAATGGTAAATCAAAAGTCCAACGTGCACCGGGAAGAGGTCCCACGTAATGCTGGTAATGCAGACCAGGCTTCTGCTCTGTTTGTACAGAGGCCTGATGGCCCTGACTCCTGAAGCACCCCCCCCCCCCCCCCCCAAGGCACCACAAGGGACCTGGTCCATTGTTCTACAGCCATGAAAACAACCA
Source organism: Cyprinodon tularosa (assembly GCF_016077235.1). Classification (NCBI taxonomy): domain Eukaryota; kingdom Metazoa; phylum Chordata; class Actinopteri; order Cyprinodontiformes; family Cyprinodontidae; genus Cyprinodon; species Cyprinodon tularosa. The sequence goes on along the minus strand of NW_024039141.1, from coordinate 931,492 downwards.
TGTTCCTCCTGAAGCCGAGGTTTGAGAAATAAGCTGGAATCTCCTCCGGGGAGACTGAGGAGTGTGATTCCCTTATACAGTAGCAGCCTTTCAAAAGGGCCCTTCCCTGTCAAACTCCAGCAAATCCTCTCCAACTTCCTGCCACTGGGCTTCCCCTGGGTGTGCACAATTATTTTTTGACTCCACCCTTTCACTGAATTACAGGGTCTGACCAGGAGATTATGCTTCTCTTAAGGTCTTAATGTCAACAAATCATGACAGAAATTATATTTTAGTACAAAGATTGTTTTTCAAAAAGGAATTGTAGGGGACCAGACAAGGGCCCATCAAGAAAAGTGGGGAAATTTTGAATGGCTGCTACTGTAATTGGAACACATCTTCCGGTCCACTTTCTTATACAGGGGAACCACCCCCCCAGCCTGCCAGTCCAGGGGCACTGTCCTGGGCCTCCAGGCGATGTTGAAGAGGCATGTCAGCCGTGAAAATCCAACAACATCCAGAGCTCCAAAGTACTCAGGGTGGCTTTAGGGTTTGGCAAGATCCACCCCCAGAGATGGGTTAAATGCAGAGAACTAATGTCCCCATTATGGGACAATGAAGGGATTTATATTTATTGGTCTTGTGCTTTCCATGATGAATTTTACAGTGATATAGATCTTTACCTGACTTATTGGAAGATTTAAAGTTACTGTGTTATATATGGAATAACATGATAAACTGTGAATGGAAAGAAAAACTTATGCTCATTATTAGAATTATAAAGACATCAGAGCAACTAATCAACAATAATTCTTAAGAGTATCTTCTTTATAAACCTTTAGCTGAACACGTTTATGGTTAATTTTCTGTTTCCAATAGAGTTTCCCCTGAAACACATACAGGACTAAAACTATATATATATAAATAAATAACTTATAGAGTTAATTTATGAATACAGTGGAAGATTTGATTTGACCTGCAGTCAGTGTGTCTGTTTACCATGTGGGACTCAGGGCCCAATATGCTACATATGTTACATTTCCCCCTGTTTAATTAAAGCTGTTTAAATCAAACACTCCTTTCTACATCATCAAATTCTGCCGACCAGCTACCATGCAGATAAGAAACATCTGGGCAGTTGGTACGCTCCTTAAAAGCTAGCTGATCTTCAAAGGTGCCAAAGTGCGCATGGCTCGCAAATGTTGTATAATAGAGAAAGAGCTAAACATCAAGGGGCCTCTTGCAGCTGCTGCACCACCAGCATTTTGGATAACTGGTAGCAGGCCAGATCAACAGGTGTGAACAGTGGGTTAGTGCAGCAGTAGCAGCTTTGCAGAGATGGTGAGGGAACGCAGCTGTTTAGAAATAAGCAGGTACAGCCTGACCCCTTGGACCACTGCAGAGCAGAAGCATTTACACCTCTCTAACTCGCTGTGGCCACATTCTGATCACACATGGGTGGCATGATCACACCCATTAAAACTATAAGCCATTAAGTTATAATTAAAGGTAAAACCAGATATATAATTTCAGATGCTTAGTATATTGAAATTGATAAATTAAAGGAAACTTTATTTATTTTAGTTTTACATCTTTCAGCAATTCATGATAAGCAAAGTACAAATCCTCCCTGTACTTGTTTTTTTCACTTGACCATCAAAAACTATAAATAAGAATGGGAATAAGACAGTTTGTATCAAATGGCTGAATTCCCCTATCAGCAGTTTTTTTTCCAGCTTTGGCCGATTAAAGAGCCATTCATTTCATCTAGTTGAATCAGAGCAAAGGTTCATCAAAGCTGCAGGATAGTAGCTCTCTAGGATTAAACTAAGACGCCCCTGGGCATTATTGATTTTCACTAAGCCTTCCTACCAAAAATAGATAGAATCCAAACCATTTTTAACCCTCACACTTGAGGGAAGTATCAGAGGTCCTTCCAACTGAAAGATATCCGAAATTATCCTTACTACTGATCGAGGTCATGGCCTACTGAAAAGAATTAGATATTGTATGTCAAATCAGCCTGTTGATGAATTTTAATACTAAAACCAGATATATGATTTAATTAGAAATAATCTAAGCACACAGTGATTAATATTTAGTTGCAAAATAGTTCTTAAACTCTTTTCAAGCACAACTCTGTTTAATTTCAACTTCTCTCAATATATATATGTATATATATATATATATATATATATATATATATATATATATATATATATATATATATATATATATATATATATGAGCATTATTCTTCTCTTTCCACCAGAGGGCACCAGAGTCCCACCGGTAAGTTGATGTAACAGTGTCCAATATTCACTCTTCTTATCATCATCAGAGCAGTCCTCTGGGGCACACACTGCAGCCAGCTGGATTTCAGTCCATCTGTCCTGTAAATTCCTTAATTGTCCTAATTAAGGAGATGAGAAAAAGGGTGAGATCTGATACCTCTGTGGGGCTTTGAGGCAGCTGCCTTTGAGAGTCTCTCCCACCAGTGGAGAATCACAGCATGGTTGGAATGATTTTCAGTTAGCTCGTCTTGGTGGCGGCGACTAAGATCAATGTCTTTATGTTTATGATCGGAGCCCTTATGATTTGCACTCCTCCTTCTTTGTTTGTTCATGTCTTCTAAAAAAAAAATTTATATATAGATAATATACTTTTTTCTGAGCATAATTTGAAATGCTGCACATCCTGAGAAAAGGACTAATGGTCGGCACTGATGTAAATATTGCTTGATTGTTGGTTAGCTGCGGTTACCCATCAACAAACTCAGGGCTGGCAATACCCAAAGTCACGGTACACTGTGTGACCGTTGTCTGTAAACACAGCTCCACCACATCCCTCCAAAGGATCCTGTCATTTCTGCACTCCATTTCCGTTTTCCAGGTTTTTGCCTACTCACTCTGGTTTGCTTATACAAAAAAAAAAAAAAAAACAGTCCCTGTTCCTGTTCCGGTGCTTTCCTGGATGTCAGGAATGTCTCTGTCCTCCACTTCTTCATCCATCTCATGCTTCCTGCTCCCGTCATGCTGATTACGCTGTGTGGCTCTTGTGTAAACGGAAGAAAAGAGACTAGGAAGGTTGTGGGACACATTGGCTGGATGTCTTTGATGAGGTCTCTTTGATTGGCCACACAGCCAAAAAACTAATTAACCCCCCCTCTGTCACCTCCGCTCCTACAGCCATTGGTCTTTTCATGCCATGAAACTACAAGGCAAAACAAATTAGAAGTCAGTACACAAAGTGTGTAAAGTTGACATAGTAGAAATGGAAACAGCTGATTTTGTTGTCCTGCAGTTAGTCAACTGTATATGTCATCTCCCATACAACTTTTTCACCTCATTCACAGAGTGGATACCCACCTCCTTCAACCTACTATGTCTAAACATTAATTTAGGGCAGCAGCACATCTTATGTAAGGGTTCTGGAGCTGTGTCAGCTGTTTTCAGCTGGAGGCTTAATGCCACAGGTGAAAGACACAGGGCCAGAGAAGGGAATGCATGGTTACAATAATGGCAGTACCAGCAGTGTGGACAGAGTGCTGTAATTAATCATGCCCTGTGGTTCTGGCCACATCAAGGCACCAAGAGTCAGGAAATGGAGACTGTGATCAGCCCAACATCCACCAAAGGCTGAGCTCCACAGGAGTGGCTGATCTGTCGGCCCTGTTACCCCAGAAATGGATGCACAGGCCCGGACTTAAGAAGCAGCCAGATGTTGGCCCCTTCTAAAGCGCTGTATGAAGTTTGAGAGAAAGAGAGCAGATGACAGTATTGAACATGGCTGAAATGAAAGGCACCAGAAGTTGAGGTAGAATAAAAAAAAGGATCTGAGGTATGACCTGTTTTCTGATGAAAGGGCTACTAATTGATTCAAGTCTCTATCGGAACCCCCTGCAAACTGTAACAGACCAAAGGAAACTTTTCATCTTTTGGAAGCAGGAACAATATGGTCCGCACAGAAATAAAAAAGCACTGATGTAATCCTGAAAGAGAGACTAAAACATATCTGAAATAAACAACAAAAAATTCTGTCACTGACAGAATAGAGAGAAAATGAGGCATCAGAGTGACTAATGTTAGACCAGTAAGGAAGCAGAACATATATTACAAGTTACTATTGAATACAAGAAGATCAAACTAAAACAACAACACTTGACAATATATATAACCACCCTATAGCATACAGTTCTGAAACCTGTTGACTAACTACCGGTACTACCCTGGTTTTGTTCAAACTGACACAGATTAACATAAACAGAAAGTTTAGAGAAGCTACTCTCACATGGTTTCTCATGATCAAGACATCCAGACAGAGCCATAATGAAACGGTAATTCATTTAACCCTATTGATTTAAGCAAGGATTAGTTCGCCAGCAATGCTGATAATCTTACCAGACTCATTGGGACACATGATCAGGAGTCATCTGCCCCTAATTGACATAGTTATATGGTTTCAAATCATTTCAGGTAGTGTGAGGTATTTCTGCTCGTTTATTGCTATGACTGATTGAATTTCTGTAGCAGAAATCCTTGCCCAGTTTGCAGTCTCAAACCCATAATCTGCCAGGATCTACTAAATAAACCCAAAAAACTGGACCATATTTCGCCCTGGACTGTTTGCCTAGTAACATTTTTATTGTGAAAAGTATTAAACTAACACATTTCAAGTGTCATAAATGTACCCAGGACTCTTAAATGATTGCATTTCCAATTCCAGAAACACATGTCTGCATGGTGAACAATGATTTATTTAAACTGTTATACCTTCCTATAATTGAATGCGTAATTTCTAAGTATTGCACATATAAAGTGTACACATAGTAAAGTCTTATTATAGTTTGCTACTGTAAAGCAGATCTTGAGCTAAATGGCAAATTTGAACCTTCTTGGAGGTCTAAGTTTCCATAGAAACACACTAGACTTTAGGTTGATGTAGCGAGTTTATCAAAGGCTGAAAAAAAATTGCGTTTGGCAGCCAGTTATTGAGGACAGAAATAGCTATACTGACAGGCTTGTTGCTTCCCTTTGCACACGCATAATCCTTAATGCTTGCAGATATTTCCATAAACGTTTGAACATCCAAAACCATATCTTGCACGATTCATATCACACGTCACCTCTCATTCAGACTGCATTAAGTGTCAGGGCTTTGAACGGATGCATGGCCCTTAATCTGTTTAAATTTGCTGCTTTTCTCTTTACTAACACCACTGACTTTTGCTTTTTTTTTTCAAGAAACCTGCCCAGAGGCTAAGTTTTGTAAGGAAAGCATCAGATTGGAAAAGCTCCATTGCCCTGGCAGCTGAACACAGTGGAAGTCTTGGATGTGTTGAGGGGATTGGGCCAGCTGAGCTCTGCCATGGAAGACAAGTGGCTGGCGCTGCTGAATGGGAGAAAGAGTGGAGGGATGGAGGGAGATAGTGGAGGGAAAGGGGGGGGCGAGATGAAGAGGTAATCACATCAGGGGATTAGTGGCTGTTATTAATGGGGGGATTCGGCTCTCTGCTGTCACTCTCGCCATAATGCACACACAAACCTGCAAAATCTACTTTTATGATCCTCATCTATCTATCTATCTATCTATCTATCTATCTATCTATCTATCTATCTATCTATCTATCTATCTATCTATCTATCTATCTATCTATCTATCTATCTATCTATCTATCTATCTATCTATCTATCTATCTATCTATCTATCTATCTATCTATCTATCTATCTATCTATCTATCTATCTATCTATCTATCCATCCATCTATAAGGTAATTTTATTACTTTTTCCTCTTTTCGTCCAAACTCTAGCCTGATGGCAATGCATCCTGATTTGAGTTTGTAATATTCTTGCTACCTACTTTATGAGGGAGAAAAATGAGCCGCTCCCGTGTGTGTCTGTGCGCACTCGTGCTGGCATGCCACCCCCTTGAAAGATGGCCATTCAGTGGCGAACAAACAAGACATTTGTCTAAAGTCTTGCATCACCTCGGGGAAGAATCTGTGGAAATGTGCTGTGCCAGGTTATCGCGCACTGTTATTTTCAGCCTCCCTGTGACTCACAGGAGCCAAACTTCATGGTAAAATTTGTGAAAGAGAAATTAATATTAAATTTGGCACATGTCATTTGTGTCATGCACTGAGACATAATCCAATAAGGAGTTTTTTTTCTAACCAAAGCAACCAAAACACATATTAGATTCCAGTGTTTCATTGCAGATGAACTGGTGTTATTCTCTGTTACTTAATGCACAACAGTCGCAAGAAGATTCGGTCAACATTAATGCATGAAGACTGAAAGGCTAATACACACCAAGGTGTAGTTTTTGAGGCCTCTTCTGCTGCATCCTTACCAACACCTAAAAAAAGTTTAAAATGCCTGTTTTTTTTTTGTTTTTTTTTGTTGTTTTTTGCAAGGTAATTTTTCCATGAATGATTTTTCCAAAACTGAACCTCCACTTTGAGAACTTTAATTTAGAGGGGAAATAACTGTTTTACAACAAATTCCCCTAAAACACAAATCTTGGTTCTTGTAGTACTTTGTGCAACCTCCATTTAAATAATTCAAAGGTTGCACAATATTTCACAATGTAAAAAAAAAACCTGTGCGGAACCATTATTGAGGTATTCATAAATTTCTCATTAAAAGATGACAAATGAACGGCTGGCTGGCTGGCTGGCTGGCTGGCTGGCTGGCTGGCTGGATGGATGGATGGATGGCAGGTCAGATGGATGGATGGATGGATGGATGGATGGATGGATGGATGGATGGATGGATGGATGGCAGGTCAGATGGACGGATGGATGGATGGATGGATGGATGGATGGATGGATGGATGGCAGGTCAGATGAATGGATGGATGGATGGATGGACGGATGGCAGGTCAGATGGATGGATGGATGGATGGATGGATGGAAGGATGGATGGATGGCAGGTCAGATGGATGGATGGATGGATGGACAAAGGTTGGATGGATGGCGGGACGGATGGATGATGGATGGATGGATGGATGATGGATGGATGGATGGATGGATGGATGGATGGATGGATGGATGGATGGATGGATGGATGGATGGACGGACCGACGGATGGCAGGTCAAATGGATGGATGGATGGATGGATGGATGGACGGATGGACAAAGGTCAGATGGATGGATGGATGGATGGATGGACGGACGGACGGACTGACTACGGGCTGTCACTCTTTATGTGGTTTTATAATGGTTGCCCTAAGCACCTACTGTCCTTTTCACAATCCTCATAGTTTTTTAAGCCACTGACTACAATGCTTGAGCCACTTGTGACATCTTTTTTATGCCGTCCATACAAAAAGTTTTAGATTCACCCCAGAATAAACCGGAAAGCCATAAAGCCATTGGATAATAGCGCTTTAGTAATCCACATTTTAAATAAATTGATACGAGTAGAAACAACTGCACAACCATTGGTTAAAAAAATATTGATATATTTCTATGGGTTCTTTTTCTTGACTGAATAACTTATAAAAATAAAAGTTGGGATCTTTGTGATTTTGTGGGAAATTCTGCTACAGTAATATGCATGCACATCATGTATTTCATGTTAGTGCAGAAAAGAAATAAATGGATAAGGCAAGAAAAATCACCTGGGGGTTTATAAAAAGGTAATCTTTTCAAACTCTGCTCATGCACCTAAGCACCAATGTATGAAAAGAAACAATCCCCCCGATGTCTTGTTCTTTCACCTGCTACAAAGAGTAATAATGTATATTCTGGGATATTACACTGTGTGACAGTTTGATTTTTATGTTTGGGTCATAAGGGTCAGGCTTATTTTCTTTAAAATCATAAAAGCACATCCACAGGTACACCTGATGAAGCTCAGAGAGTTGTTTTTTTTCTGTGAAAAGATGTAAGAGCCTGGGCTAAAGAGGCACATTTGCAGACTCTTTCATCAGGAAGATTTTGCCTTAGCCTCCCAGAGAGCTGCAAAGACACCAGTGTCCCCCCGTGAGCTGCAGCGCAGTTTCATCATCTGAATCGAGTTTCGCAGCAGTGGCAAGAAAACTGTATTCCCCAAGCTCCATCACATCACCCTAAGACCCAGGAGGGGCAGTAGCCTGTTGGAAAAAGCTTGGGGGCGAGACAAACACGTAAACAGACAGAATCCACGTGCAGAGCAAGAGAACTGGACGGACGGCTGAAGAGCGGCAGCCAGCCGTTCCTCATGGCCAAGCAGTGAAAATACACTTTGGGCTTATTCCTTATTCTGTGCTTCCTTTTTCACAGCCTGACTTCCAATGAAGCAGAGCAGCTCAACTTGTGTATAAACTTTGCTCACAGGTGTTGAACATACTTAGCTAAATAGAGTGCACTGTAAAGTTTTTTTTTTAATCTTCTTTCACATTTCTCATATTACAGCTGGAAGCTTTGATGTTTTTCAATGGGGATTTATTTAATGGACCCACACTAAAAACACGTAGATGTCAAAGGGTGGGCTTTTAAAAGATAATAATAAGAAAAATCAGTTGCAAAGAGTTGTATCCAGCTCAAATTAGAATTTATAGGGCGAGGTCTTTTTAATTTTGCACATCAAGAGACAGAAAGCTCAGTCAGATTCAACAGAGGCTCCTAAACATTAACTTTAAAATCCACAATAGGCTGAAATAGTGGTTTCACTAAGCTTTCCTAATGACATTTCAAAACTTAGACTTAGTCTAAGTTTAGAAACCCTGTTCAGGACTCTTTAATTCTGGCATTGAATCAGAAAAGACTCATAAAGAAACATAAAGAAAAAATATTGGTTGCCTCTGGTTACGGTTACTATACCCAGGATGACTGATAATTCGTCATATTTCAAAACATAATCAGATATCCTCCATTGTATTTAAACTCTTGATTTGGACTTGGCAAACCTCATACATGCATATGTGTTATAAAAACAATAATTGTTTTAGCTCTGGTTGTATTTTTTGGGGGGGAGGCTTTCAGGAAGGTAAGCCTCTGTTTAAATCTCAAACATTTTGCAGCCTCTAATGTGTGTTTCAGAATTGCACTTTGTATTTTGTAGCTCCTTCATTGTGTGCGTGTGTGTGCAACATCAGTGTGAAGTTTTTCTCTTAACTTCCAACCTTCCTCCATTTTCTCCTAGTCCTTCGTGGAGGAGGTGGCATTAAATGTAATGTGCAGATGCCATCTTGCCCTCTACCCCTGTAGGAAAGGGGCGTTAGGATAAGGTAGGCTACCACTGAGGCTTTAACTAAAATTACCACCAAAACAAAAGCACCATGCGGCGAAAGTCCATAGTGGGAAAAAAATAACAATACATCTACACCCACGACCAAAGAACAAAATAAATAGAAATCTGAGGGGCAGGGATACAGAGTAAAGAACATTGTGGATGAGGGGAATTCTTCAACTACTGAAGCGTTTCTGGAAAACTAGACAGTTCTGAGCATGCTGAAATGATTTAATGTGATCAAACACTTGGTATACACACGTCATGATCGGATTATTTTATTTAGTGTCCATGTAAACAAAGATTTCTCAACTCGATCATCCAAGATTTAGATCAGATCATGGAAATTATGCAAACATAAACATAGCTAGGGACTCTTTTCTTGCCAGAAAGGATGGATTTGTCTTTCAAAAGACTCTTCCGAATTAGTTGTGGATCTCTTTTGGATGCACTTCTGAATAACCATCTGGTTTCCCAACCTACCAGGATGACAGCCATGTAGTTGCGTTCAACGCAAATGCAAGGAAAACGTTGCAAACTTTTCATAAAACAATGAAAAAAATATGCAAACAAATGTCCTTCCATTTCACAATTGTTCCATAAAATAAACATTGTTTGCATGAAATCCTGCTTTTGCAAACCTCTGTAAATTGGCTCTTTTTTTTAATTATTATCATCAAAACGTAAACAATGTAAATAAAAGTCTAGGAGGCTGCTTTGTTTTAAACCAGTTGGGGCTTTTTAGGTTGGTGTCTCTCTGAACCAAAAGAGCTGAAGGCCCTTTGGGGATATGCGCACACACCCTCATATGTCAATCTATCTGTCAAGCTCTGCGCTCATAATCACATCCCATCCCCTCCTGTTCCCAGACACAGTACACCCATTGCTCTGCTTCACTGTAAAAGGAAAAAATATGCCCCCCCTCCAACACACACACACACACACACACACCCAAACGCTGTCTAAGATTAAGGATTTGTGTTTTACATGTGTTACCCTTGCTTCCCTTCATTATCCCCCCGCTTTTGTCTCAGCTTCCTCCTCTAATTAGAATCGTGTCCCTTTCATTCCCCCATTTGCCTTTCTTCCACCTGTGAGAGCGAAAAGAAGAGGAGGAGAAGGAGAAAAAGGAGGAAAAGCGAAGGAAGGATAGGGTGGAGGGGAGATGAAAAGCGCGCGACACAGAGCGAGTGGCGGAGCGTCGCGGAGCGCTGCGTCTTAGGGGAAGATGAAGGCGATTGTCACGTCTCATCACGCAAAGCTACACACACATACACGGCTGTGCCACAGCAGAGACACACGGTCCCGCTGAGTCGAGCTTTGAAAAGAAGAAAGCGCAAAGAGAATGAAGAAGAAGAAAGAAGAACAAGCGAGAAGAAGCCACCGTGTTGGATGTTTCATTTTGACCCATATTTGTCCTGACACATAAATCAAACAGGCGCTGAGGAGCCCAGCGCTGCTGTCACAACGGGGTGTTGGAAAACATATCTGAGCAGATCCACACGAATGCACACATTCCTGGTATGTGCATTTCTGGTGGCGTGAACAGCAATTAGGAAGACAAACAATAAGAACAATAGAACAAATACAGTGTTAAAGTAAGTTAACGCAGAAACATGGGCTTCTCGAACAAACATGAAATCCTTCCCTCCCCTGCTCTCTGCTCCACCCATACCCCTCCAGTCTGCTTTCCATCCCTTTCTGCCTCCAGACAAGTTTTAGTGCGTTCAGTCCCTTCCCTGGCCCACAGCGTGGCCTCCTTGGCTGTTTATGAGCAAGGTGAGGACAGGATGGCGCTGCGCCTCACAGTGTGGTCAGGCTGTGTTTACGTCTGTCTGGCGCTGGAGCCTGGAACCTGGAGTCATGCATCGGCCCATCTTTGACATCACACACAGCACTGTTGATGGATTTAAAAAGATAACATCTCAGACTTTGCAAGAAGACCAATGAAGAACCCATATTAATATCACTTAAACATTGATTTTAATCTAGTTTTTAACCAGATTGTTTGTCTTGTAAATATGTTCACACTCCTTAAACTTTCTCACATTTCATCACACTAAAAATGTTTACTTTGAGGAATTTAATTGAGATGTTATGTGATAGGAAAACACAAAGCATTGGTGTTGAGAGGTATCATCTATCCTAGTACTGAGGATATTAGTACTAATCCTGGTATTGAAATTGAACCATATTGTTATCGGTGTACTAATTTAGCTTTATGTCCATGTCGCCATTCCATTGCAGGGCAACACAGAGACAAACAGGACAAACAACCATTCATGTACACAATCACAACTAAGGAGAATTGAGAGAAGCCAATTAACCTAACAGTCAAGTTTTGGACTGTGGGAGGAAGCCAGAGTACCCGGAGAGAATCCAGGCATGCTCAGGGAGAACATGCAAACTACATGCAGAAAGACCCCGCGCAAGGAACCGAACCCACAACTTTCTTGCGTTCAATAAATGATAAGTGTTTTTATTTAAGTGTAATTTTCATTTGAATGTGCTTTACCAGAGACATCCATGTTTGTCAAAGAACACTACTGCAACCTACCGGTTTGTGACGTCACAGTGCGGTATCGGTTGCTAAGCAAGTCCCAGTGCTGTATCTGGTGGTTTTCACAATGTACTATTATTGAAAACATTCTTCTTTAAAATGTTGGCTACATATGATGTGTTTTTTTACTGGCCAGAAGTTCAATGGCAAATCTTCCCTCTTCCAATCCGACGACAAACCCATTCGTGGAGGATCATGAGTCAGAAAGGTGAAATAACTAATTTTTTTTTTCACTTTTACCCAATGTTTTAAAATACCCAAACATATACGTTTTAGGTATAAATAATAATCCATTGATTATTTCTTACCGACCGGACTTTTCCTTTTATCTTCCATCGTCCAATTGTGATAATGAAGTAAAAATTGCAAAAACACTAAAAGGTCAATGCTTTTGTGATACTTTAAGCTTAAATATAAAAAGTATTGATATCCGTAATGCTGACCCTGGAATTGTTTGATATTGGATCAAAGCCAAAGTTCCTGGTATCGCCAACCTCCAGAATTGAAGGAAAACTTTTTTAAAAAAAGTGTTGTGCTTTTGTATTGAGTCCGAGTCATTTTTAGCACCTGTGGATAATTAAATATTTTTCAATTCCCTATCTTTTATATTGTAAATAACTCAGTTCAGTCATACTGCATAGAAAGTCTAAAAATTTGACATTCTTAATCAGAGATGTAAGTCCGGAGTTCTATTAAGCAAATCAAAAAGATGAAGATTTGGCTATCTATTTAAATTTTGCAATACCTGCCTCCATGTATAGGATTGCATCCAGCTCCCTATCCATGTTCAAATTCTAACTCCTATGCAATTAGAGAAGGAAAGGTTTGGTATCTAACAGTCAGCTGGAGCCGTCCCCATGACAGTCCCATATCCGCATGTTGCTCGGATGCATAAAATTCCCCAAAACTGTATCTTGATTTGAAAAGCCTATCGTCAAATGTCATCAGTTTATTGTTATAAGGGCAGGATCTGTAACTGTTGCATTTGCTTTTATTAATAGGAAGCATTTTCATTTTATAGAAGCCCACCTATTTGTGATGTGATGCGAAGTGGTGTCTTGTTAACATAGTAGGATGTTGACAAACAAGAAAACTTTAACCCTTACCCTCAACACAGAATTCCTTTACAGCTACAATAAGTTATTGTAACCTTTCTAAAAGAAAATGCTGGAGGCTTCTATGTACTTAACTTTTTTATTAGCAACATCCTTGTTGTAAGCTGTAATTGTAGCTCATAAGTATGTTTGTGTGGTTATTCCTAATGGAGACCTGGGATTCATATTCATGTCTTTCATTAATTCATTAAACAATATAATGGTAAGCATTAAGAAATAATAAAGCTCAATGCAGCAGTTAGGAAACACTATCATACAAACACAGTAGCACACTACATGCCCAAGCTAACAGGAGCTTCTTTGTCCCTACTCTAGGGATGATATTCAGAGCTCCCCACACAGGTTTGTTGGGAGACTTTTCGGTGGATATGAGTGGCTGATGGCCCAGTGCGTCTTATATATGTACGTTTCCAGTTTTAAAAAAAAATATGCTTATAGTGATGGGTGCTTTATAGTATTAGGTGGACGTTTTTCTGGAAACTTTCAGCAGACATGATATGAGGTAAGATGATGAAGTTCTAAAAATCCATATGTGTTTTTGTAACACATAAAGATACAGTTATTAGCATGCACTTACAGTAGTTATGTTTGTCGCTGAGCATATTAATAAAAAAAAGCCCATTGGTTTTCATTGTTCGGAAGTAGAGGAAGTTAAGGCTGTGGTTTCATTTTCAGATCACAGTTTCATCACCAGAGAACGCAGCAAACAAGCCACCAGCAGCGTTCACTGGTATGGAGCGGTATAATTAGAGACTCTTTCAGTTCTTACTGGGAATTCTCCAAATTTTATCCACCACAGCTCTCTTTAGAGAATACCATCTTTTTGTGTTTAGGTTATGGTTAGAGCTTACGGTTAAGGAACTTCTATTCACCCTGCAAATAATATTACCGATCTCCCCGTTTAAGCAGTCCCAAATATCAGTATTGATACTTTGAGCTTTAGAGCTTTGGATCTGCAGGGCCATTAGGTTTCTGTCCATTTGCATAACTGACTCCTTCTCTTGATCTTAAATCCTCTCAATAGGTTTGGTTGCTTTATAAATCTCTAACAATCCACATGCTCCAAACTCTCCCTAAACTTCCCAGCATCTTCAGAGACAGATCACGAGGAGTTTGTGTTCTTTCTCTGATTGAACGGCTGTCAGTTCGCTCTTGGCATTTTCCAGTCTGAGATATGTTTAACATGACTAATCTGCTAAAAGCAGGCAAGAAGGGAGAGAACTGAAAAGCTGTGGTTGTGGTACACGACAAACAGCATGATCTGCCTTTTGTTTTTGGGAGCTGATGAATATGCATGTGGCCCTGGGAGTGACTGAATCCGGGGTGGGATGGGGGGCTCAGAAGAGCATGTTCAACAATAGAATTACATCTCTGACATGCATCCACCGCAAGGCTGGGATTAAGCACAACACAGAAAAGGGGAAGGGGGGACGGAAGAAGGAAAAAGAATGGAAATGGAGAGTGAAGCGATAAAGGACTGATCTGCTGCTTATCTATTGAAGATGAGGAGGCCTCAGGGAGGAGAAGGATGGAAAGAGAGATGGGAGGAAGGCTGTGGTGACAATGAGAGGAGCGAGATGGGAAGAAAAGCAAGAGATGGGGGAGCGGGTTGTCAATCCAATGAGTTTAATTTCTTTTTCTGTTGATGAATCATCACAGGAATGATCCAACAGTGGATCAAAAGGAAAGGCAGGAGAAGGGGGAAAAGCAGATTAATGCTGCAGATTAATGCAGCAGAAGAAAGACAAAGTCCCTTCTAGACGATCGCAACTCCTGTTTTTAATCTTCCTGTTTTTTATTTCTCATTCTTTATATCCAGTTTGTTTAATTAATTATAAAGAAACAGATTTTAACTCTGGTCCATCTAATGTCCCATCTTGAATGGAAAAAATTGGATGCCTCTACCTTCTGTCATGCAGCCTCAGCAGCCTCCCATGAGGCTTTGAGAAAACCACTTGTTTAGTCTAAGTTTCCCGCTGGCCAAACTTGAACAGTTTAAAAAAACTACACAGATCAGCACTATGGAAGTCCAGGCAGCGTGTCCTGTTTTTATTTTCAATGCCTCTACCTGTTTATACTGTGCTCATGTTGAGTGTAAAGCCTTGTTTTGAAACTGCAGAATTGTTCCCCCTGAGCGGTGTTAGTTGATGGTGGTGTCTGAAGGGTCTTCATGACGTATTGTTTTTGGCCCAGAAGTTCTGCTCCCTCTGTGTTTCTGCCACTGAGAGAACAGTGATAGAGGCCATATTTCAGAGGTGTCATCACTGTGGTGTGAGTCTTCAGCTCGGGAGGAGCTTGGATGAACGAACTGTTTGTGTGTAGGGAAAAGTTTGAGAAGTTTTCTCTTTCAGTAGGCTGTAAAAGTGTTCTTACCCTTGAAGTTCTTCCTCTTTTAATGTTTACTACCTACATTTTTTTAATCCATCACACAGAAAAACAATAGAAATACATTGAAGTTTTTTTTTGTAAATATAAAAATTAGTTATTATATAATGTATAGTGTAATGAAATCATACAAGTTCTCTACATTCTAAAACCTGAAAAGTTTGGTGAACTTAAAAAAAAAAAAAAAGAGCCATATACTCCGGTGATGGTAAACAACATATAGTACAATTGAGTGTCTCCCATTAAAAGTAACCTACTGCATTTAACAAATAGAACCTCATAAGCTCAGCATGAATGCAGCTTCTCTGTGAAGGCCTCAGAGGTTTGTTAGAGAATATTAATGAACAAACAACAATATGGAGACCAATGGAGGCAGCAGACAGGTCAGGGAAAAAGGCTGTGGAGAATTTTAAAGCAATGATAGATTATAAAGGAAATATCATACGCTTTAAACATCTCTGAGCATGGTTTAATACATAATCTGAAAACAGATGTATAGAACAATTGCAAAGCTACCGAGACATGGTTGTGTACGTGAACTAAGAGCCGAGACAAAGAGAGAATTTATCAGAATGGTAATCAAGCGGCTCATGATGCTTTTGTGAAAAGCTGCAGAGATCTACAGCTCAGGTTTATAGTTGGTCGTTTGCATTATTTCGAGTCATGCAAAGTCTACAAACTTGGCATTTCTCCACTTGTAAAGAAAAAAAACACAAACATTTTTTTTTTTTTTGCCACAAGCAAAGTACAAGAAACACAAAAAATATGTCAAGGGTTAGAATCACACAAGAAACAATATTAATCTATCTTGTTCATACACATACTATCCCAATGAAATACTCACAGCACATCACTTTTCTAAGGCACAGTTAGAAAATTCATGTGTTTTAGAAACATAAATAAATGATGCCTACATATTCCCTACATGTTGTTTTATCCCATTCGCTGCATATCAGCAAATGTAGGCTGGCATAAAGGTGTTTATTTGAGTGTGCCTGAGTTGTAATTCCTCACCTCATGACTTTTCTCCCTATCTTCACTGCCAGATAAGCCAGGATGACCCGAAGACTGAAGAGTCAAGCGATGTCCAGCCAAGCTCACGAATGGTTGACAGTCAATATTGACCCTAGGCTAAGTGTCTCTCGGTGGAAACGAGGATAAGCCACCCCCCCCTTATGTCACCTTGATGCAGCCACACACACATATAGAGGATCAAGATGTCGGCAATGGCTTGACCCCTCCGCTGACCCAAGTCTGGGTATTTTCTCATCCACCCGCTGGTTAAGAACAGGCTAGAGGAAGGTGCAAATCTGTTCCCACCTCTGTGAGCCAGCACTGAGTGATGGATTGGAGTGAGATGTAGACACTGATGCTTCAATTTCAAGGTGCATTGTTAACAGCTCCTTGCCAAGCGAAAAGGAGGCGAATCATCCTTATACTAATGTTCAGTTTAAACATTATTGCTGGAAAGAGGAAAGAAATGGTAGAAAAGGACTGCAAGGGTATGTTTCAGTGTAGCAGTGTGATGCCGTGCACTTGCCATTGTGTGTTCGTCAGCACAAACACCTAATGCTGAAGGAGACAAGCTGCCTCCTGACAGTTATTCGCTAGTTTTGGGCTCTCTGTATTCTGTCTAACCTTCTTCCTCCCCCCAAATTACCCCAGGAGGACTGAGCGAAGGTAAATACAACCAATAACGAAAGCCTGATGCCACTCCGCTTGTTATTGTGAGAAGCCTCCAACTTTTCTTGTTTTTTTGGTTTTTTCCTTGTCGCGCTTCCCCCAGGTACAATGACAAGAAAAAGTCTTTGCCTTCCTACCTTACCTTAGTGTACATAAATACACATTGTTGTTTCAGTTGATGCAGAAATCTATGTAAACCAACCTTGTCCAATGTGAAATTCTAATGAACTCCTTTTTCATATATTATAATGACGGTAAATAACCAAACGCTTAGTTTAAAGGTATAGAGGACGATCTTTTATTTCCATGTGGATCATATAAATAAGTGGTCCTCCTATTTGTCACTCACTCTGGGCGATATGTTTACGTAAGGCCGTGCTACAGTACATGCTCGTCCCGTTAGCTATCTTTTTCTGTGCATGCGCACTTTCAGGCATATATCTGTGGTGAGGTGCGGTTTCAGACAGTCATTAAAGCTCACCTTTCTCATTGCGGTTCTTTGAAAATGGCTCGATGGTCATAAGAGAAAATGTTTCTACAAAGTGTATGAGAAGAAGGGCCTCAGAAGTGGCAGATAAATCCCAGAATGGTTTTCGTGGAGAGCTCTCCTCACAAAGCATTATGGGATTTTTTGTCACAGTGCCCCAGTTGTCGCTACCAGACAGCGGCGACTAATAACAAAGATGGCGTAGGCAGCACGCAGTGGAGGAAGAGTTACGTGACCAATGTGGAGCAAAAAGCCGTTATCATCTGTCTGAATGGTCAGTTAACTGAGTTTGCTATAACGTCCACTATATAGTCCCTGCTTTATATAGTGATTGAGGGATTCAGGGGTTGGGGTGAAGGTTTGGACACAGTAAGCTTGTGAGCTATGAGAACAGCTTTTAAACTTTTAAACAGAGCGTCTGTGGGTTTGGGCTGTGCACGTCTTTAATATTCATTCCCTCTCAGATGCGGGTACAGGGTTGTGCGTGTGCATTTATTTTAAAGTGGAGAGGATGGGTCTTTTAAAGAATTTGCGAATATCTTCCAACATACATGTGGGTGTGAGTTTCATATTAGATTTAATGATTCAAGATAGGATGAAATGAACAGCTGATTGGTCAAGGTTGAACGCATGTCAATGGCTTTAATGTCAATGGCTTTAATGTCAATGGCTTTAATTCAATCTCAGCTCTGTCTGTTTCTCTCCTATAAGCTGCCTGTGGAAAAATAGTTATTGTCAGTTTTGTCTGATCAGTAAAAATTTCTTAAAGCTACAGTGTGTAATTTTCAGCGACATCTAGCGGTCAGACTGCAGACTGCAGCAACATGAACGTCTCCCCCCCACCGCTTCTCCCCCCCAACAGTACGGCGAGCGTTACGGGACAAAATGTCTTCCACGACGTCCGCATCACCTACCTTCTCAAGTGATGAGGTTTGTTTACATAGATAATTTTACAGATAGTATTTCATTAGTCTGTGTAGGGTATAGATTTCATGTAGACTTAAGATAATAAATATACCCGTTATTTTTTCTACGTCGTTGTGACGTTTTGGTGAGCTGCTTTGCATGGTGATATAAACAGACGAAGTAATTGTAGTCATTAGTTTAACAGCGAGATTGTGTTCGCTGGAAGAATATATATTCCCCGTTTACAGAGTCCAAGTCTTGTTTGTGGCACGGGGGTTACAAGGCAAGGAAGAGGGAAAGGAAGAGGGCAGAGAGGCCGGGGTGAGCGTGCAGCTGGGGCCAGGCGAGAGAGGGGAGCCAGCGGGGTGAGAGCAGAGGAGGAAAGGCTTGAAGATCTCCAAAGGAGCCGGAGAGAAGTAACCGAGGTATATATCCAGAAAATTATTTTACAGAAAATTACTGAATCATTACCTGTGAAACGTCAGGGACGTTGCTGAATAAGTATACTGGAGAGTAACAGCATCATCACGCAGCATGTTATTGTTTTAGACAGGTCTGAGCATCCTGTACTCCAAAAACTGCAGTGATATTAGACAATTGTGTGTATAGGATTAATTACCTGTCCAAGAGAAAACTGGCAACTTGAGCGTCACTTTGAAAACCTTTTTCCTCCATCAGTGACTTCCATCGTGTAAATGCCGTGCCAATGTTGATCCGTGTTTTTTGTCGTTTCTTGTCACTCTTGCGTTTATTCTCGTCGTGTTTCCGCTTCTTAGATGACGGGGGTTCGGTGTCCGCCGCTTTTCGTTGTGATACAGAGTAGGCATGATCCTCCATTCGTCTGATGTTTGGCCACACAGTGCCAAACAGTTTGCAAAGTCACTCACGCCTGCCGCCTTGTTTACCTTTCTTGTTACCGAGGCGCAGTATACCTGCTTCTTCTTCTTCTTTGGTTTCAGGCAGACTAAACGCTTCTCAGGCATAATACTGCCATCTACTGTTCAGTACCGTCTCAGTTCATCTCTCTCAACTTGCCGTAGTTATTTTCGAGCGTCATGGGAGATCTCGCAATCGCTAGTTTGTTGCCTCTGCGCTGCCGTAGCGCAAAGATGTCAGCCTCCATGGCTGCGAGACCCGCTCCTATGTAATTATAAATAACGAATTCTAAGGCAACGCAAATGTTATGGTTAAAAGGCTGAGCTCATAGGTGATGATAAATAACATAGTTATGTATAATATATTACATTTCTGAATTTATATGCCTGTAATTATTACACACTGTAGCTTTAACATTAGTAGATTTAAGATAGACAGATATTACACCTGAATTTAGCCTGACTTTCATGAGCATGGCAACCATAATCACAGGCATATTTGCTTTTCATTGAGGCCCCTAATTTTCACTGTTCCCTTATTATAAATCCACCCACATCTGACTTTCAACACACCTGCATCCAATATGAGCCCTCTATAACCCTCTATATTGCACACAGAGAAACGCACATTTCACTGTACCTGCTCATGTGGTGTTAACTGCCCCCCTGGCCTCGTCACCACTCTGTGTCATGCGTCTACTGACAGCAATGAGCCCCCCTACCATCCAGCTGCCCACACAGCTTTCTTTAATTCAACCTGCACTTTCATTGCAGCAGGATATCCTGAACATTTTACATTTCCCTCAGTTGTGCAGCAGATGTGTTTGAGCTCAAAGCAAAAGCAAAAAGAGAGGCTGAGCTGGAAGTGCTCTCAGTCAGCCAATGAATAAACAGCCCTCGACCAGGCCACATTCCTGTGCTTCTTCTTTTCTCTTCATGTTAGCTCACGTCTGTTCACTTCCACTCCGCTGCATCCCCAAGGTGACGGCTGGCTTCTGCTGCTGTGGCTCATGCCTAAAGGCTACAGGGCGAATGGTCCCGCTGTCCTCAGAGGTTTGTGACCAGAGGCCGTCTGTCCCCATCGATTCAGACCAAACCTCTGCGGCATGTTTCTTTGATGAGCTCTGTCTGATTGAGTTAGCATGAGTTACCCTCCGTCTTGATCAAACTTATTCCCAGTTCCAGAGAGAGAGAGGAGAGACTGATGAGAAAGCACTAAACAAACCTCATTGAAGTCACTTTTCTGTCACAAATAACCAGAATCATTGTCTACTTGAAATATCAAACATGTTTCAATGTTCCTGAAGACAAAAAAAAAAAAAACTATAACTTGAAAGCAACACAGTCACACTACATTTAAAGTATCATTTGCTTACATCCCCCTTCAAAAAAAGTCCCAGTGTCCAGGAATGCGAATGAAAAGCAACCCGAAGCCTCAGTGTGTTTGCAACCCTATAAATAAAGGTGGTGGTGGGGAGTGTGGTTGACCATAATTACACAGGCCCTGTTAAAGTTGGGCTGCACTCTCTGTCTGTCTGACTTTGTGTCCCGTTAGCATTCATGGCTACTCCCATCCACATACAAACACGTTCACAGGCGGCACACACATTCACATAAACACATGCAGACAGGATCTGGGTCAAAAGTTTTGTTTTCTACATCTGTCTGGACTTTTAATGCCTTCTGACGTTCACGGCCTATTACATAATTTAAACATTAAAAAAAGCATATTTGTTTTGGGTTTTTTCTTTTCTTTTCAGAGACTCATTTGTACTGCTAGTGTCATGTTATCTATTGTTTATACATATATGATAAATACGATGCCATTTTTTTGTTCAGATTTGTACCAGTATTCACAGCTGGGACCTATTCTGTTTTTATGCCAACACTGGACATGTGGGTACAACCTCATGAAGACCTCAGCTTTTCCTAAGATCTTGTCACTAAATATAGCCTTCCTACAATTTTTTTAAGTCAAAAGTATACACCTTCCCACAGATGGCATAACTTAAATATTAAATACAAACAACTCTCGAAGAACTTCTAAATAATGGATGGATAAGCAAGCATTAACTTTTCTTATACTCATTTTCTTTCTCCATACTTTCCCATACTACTCATGAAGCCTCTGAGTAACATGTTTTCCCTCTTCTTAAAAGATGCTCTCTGTCACTCTTGATTAGTGCGATAAGACATTTTTTTTGTCCCTTTCCTGATGTGTATTTCCAACCCGTGGTGTCCATGCTCACATGCTAAATCTCCATCTGGCTGCTGTGAAATAAAGTTCACAGCATTGGAGTCGAGATGTAAACACACATTCACACACTGTTCTCTTTCTCGCTAAGCTGGAGAGACAGACATTTACCAAACTGTGCTGTATGTCGCATATCCTTACCAGCCAAAACTGGTTTGATGGTGAGTGTGTGTGCGTGAGATCATGCACCTGAATGTGTGTGAATGTATCTAAGTTCACACAGGCAGAACCACGTACATATACCAGCCAAGACTTCTCTGTAGCTGCCAGAATAACGGTGAAAATTCTATACAGATTCTCAGCCGCGCGGTACAGTTTGTTCCAAAGCACTTGTCTCAGTGTACAAATCACAGCCATGCAGCCAACTATAGCTAGCTTACTCTAGTACTGCCAAAAGGAAACATATCCAAAAGTTTTAATACCTTGTTTTCACACAAGCAGTTCTTTTTTATTCCAGCATATAAATGCCAAACGAGAAAAACAATAGTATGAACAAGAAAAACAGCTCCTTGTTGATGAAAACTAAAGTCTCCTCAAACCGGTTATTGTTGTCAGTGAGTGGTCCGTGTTTCCCCACCCTCATTGTCCTTCTGTGGTTTGGCACTGGGAGAATGTGGACTGGGCAAACTGGATAGAACGGCCCCGGGTTTGATGTTTTAATGTTGTTTGTCTGAGCTGTAGGAGATGGATAAAAAAATGCTTTAAAGCTGAGCCAGACGTAAAAAATAAAAAATACCTTTCGTGGTCACACCTTTGGCTTTACTGTAAGATTCTTCCACACTGAATGTTTGCGATAAGAGAGGATAGAAATAGCAGAGGAGTGTTGGGTTAGTGTGATCACTCTTCCCTCCTCGTTCTGGTCCATTTTTCTCAGAGATACCATGGAGCAGAAAGGCAGTAATGTTCTTTAATGCACCTCTACATGATAAAAGTTGGCTGTCTGCTGTTACAATTCCCCTCTCTCACTTTCTCTCTCTAGCTCTCTCTCTCTCAAACACACACACACATATTTTCTGACTCTTATGCACCGCTGTGCCTCGTAGCATTAAACATTAAGGAGAAACAAATGAAAGGCTCTTTTAAAAGCTTTAACCAATAGGCTTTTACAAGCTGACTGGCTACATTTGAATAAAAACAAAGACTAAAGTGGTCTAGACAGCAGGAAATCCAACTTTGAAAGAATACTACTACTGAAGTTAAATGGTTTCCCCCTTTGGTGGCGGCGAATGCATTGCATTGTACCACATATATACTCATTTGGTTTATTGCTGGAAGAAATTGAATTGGTGCCACAGAGATGCAATATTCAGATCTTAAGGGGGTTGGAGGAGAGCGGCTGGTCGGCCATAAAGACAAATGAGTAAGGGATGGGGATCTTGTGGAGTTTTTGATGAACAGTTATGCATCATGGCATAACATAAGCTGTCTCCGGCACTCAGAATCAACTTTGGTTATCACAAACAGGAGCAGAGACAATATTCACAATGGAAATGTGGACAGTTATGAAATTCCTTGCTGGTTTGGACTTTGAAATCACGTTAACGTTATGAGGGTAAATCACCTTTCAACACACCATCCCCAGGGTGAAACATTTTGGAAAGAATTTTAAAGTAGGATAAGGAAATCCGAAGCTTTGAAAATCTCACCGAGCCATTTTCAGTCCAACATTCACACTCAAATATTAGTAGAACAACTACCTATCTTCTACGACAGAGTCTTGGTGGGTTTATCTAAAAACGTGTTTCAGTGTGTTGGAGTGTGATCCCTACTAAAAGAATAGAAAGCCCTCCACTGCCCAAAAAAATATATTTTTATATGCTTAATTGTACCTTTCATACTGAACAAATTTTCTTTTACACATTTCTAACATTTTCTGCTTTTTAAACACATTTAACAGGTTTTCAACTTATATCCTCCTCTCCCTGCCATCTTCTAGGAGTCCAGTGTCACATTACTATTGGTGTAACAGCTTAGCAGCACATTGACCACCCCCTCCGCATTGGTGAAGTTTACTTCTAAGTCTTGTTTTTTATGAGATTTTGAACTTATATCCTCCAACTGCATAATAATAAATTACACCCCTCTCTCTTTTAGTCAACCTCCTAAAATTGTATTTTTCTATAACTGCTACGAGTTCTCAAAACTACGGCAGCTAAGAGCGGCCATGCATGTCCCTCCGACACTTTTTCATGGTAGTTTTCTCAAGAAAAAAAAAAATATTTTTTTCATTATCTAAACATAACGAAAGCATTTTTTTTTTCGTGATAACAAGATGATAAATTTCTCACTAGAAAGCCGATTAAAAACCGATTACATCATTCAATACCACAAGCAGGAGAGGTTTACTTTTTTCCAAACTTGCTTAAAAATTCTCATTTCAGTGTGATGAAAATATGCTAAATAGAGTCCCCTAGTCCCCTTTTTTTTGTATTTTATATACTCTAATAATCCCAGAGGGAAATTACTTCTCTGCATTTAACCCATCCCCTTGGGGAGCAGTGGGCTGCCATTGTGCGGCGCCCGGAGAGCAATGTGGGGTTAAGGGTCTTGCTCAGGGACACAGAGTGGCAGTCTGTGGGAGTGGGGGATCGAACTCACAACCACTAGGCTGCCACTCCCCCACTAGATGGGAATGTGCACAGCTTGTTGGTAGAATGCATTGACTGGATCTAGTCGCTAAGTCATCGGGTCCTCTTGAGAATTTGACAAGAAGAGTGTCACAAAAAAATTTTCACAAGCCAGGAAGGCAACAAAGCAAACATGTGTAAGAAGTCTTTAACTTTTTTGTCTGGTCCGCACATCAAGCTCCTAAATTTCTCACACCAGCCCAAAAAAAGTCCAGGTGAATTTCACCAAAAAATCCACCCACCAACCTTCAGTAATTTAAAGGAATAGTACACCCAAAACATGATTAGCCTTCATTTTCTACTCACCCCCATGCTGAACAACACTCTGGAGTACTTTTTTGATATCTCAAATGCATCTGGAGATCTGGGAGGCTTCTTGCTGTCTGCTGACATTCAAATAATGGAGGTCTATTGTGCCCGAGACAGAAAGGTCCATAAAAGTCCACAAAAACGTGTCAATATTCCTCCATACTGCTCGTCCAATGTATTCCAAGTGTCCTGAGTGGGTAGCATCCAGAATTTACTCGAAACGAAGTAATTTAGAATGTTTTTAGAGCATAAACAGTAGTGTATAGTATTTCCTAAAAGCGCATTCACGAGTCTACGGAAACCGCGGCAGACCAAACCAGATGAAAGTGCGCATTCAGCTCGGCAAAGAAGTCATGCTCTTCCTCAACACTGAAGTCCTCAGACATTTTTCTTTCGTTGTTTCTTTCTTTGCACAGGTAAACAGCACATTTCTTCTTCTACGCTTGCATTATCGGCAGAGCAGACGCTGAATGCGCACTTTCATCTGGTTTGGTCTGCCGGCTTCCGTAGCGTCCTGAACGCACTGGCGCGCACTTTCAGGAAATCCTATACACTACTGTTTATGCTCTAAAAACATTCTAAATGACTTCGTTTCGAGTCAATTCTGGATGCTACCCACTCAGGACACTTGGAATACATCGGAAGAGCAGTATGGAGGAATATTGACATGTTTTTTGTGGACTTTTATGGACCTTTCTGTCTCGGGCACCGTAGACCTCCATTATTTGAATGTCAGCAGACAGCAAGAAGCCTCCCAGATCTCCAGATGCATTTGAGATATCAAAAAAGTACTCCAGAGTGTTGTTCAGCATGGGGGTGAGTAGAAAATGAAGGCTAATCATGTTTTGGGTGTACTATTCCTTTAACTAGTAAAAACAAGTAAGAAAAACTGAGCCAGAGTGGCTATCAGATGATGAAAGTGATATTTATGTGATCTGATAATACCAATTTTACAGCTGAAGGTGCTACAAGGTCAACCTTATTACACAGCTTAGTGTGACTGACTTTGCACCATATTAAGCAGGAGCGTGGGGTAACACTGCTTCTTGAGTACACCATCCCTACAGTGTAAAAGCGTAGTTGTGGCAGCATCATGCCATATAAAATCAAGCTATCCAGCTCTAGTAGATAAATACAATCATATACTATATTAGAACTAGTTAAGAGGCTAAAAAAAGACTTATGTCCTGGATAAAGGGTCATCTTCCAAGAGTATGATGACCTCACACATTTATTCAAGTGTATACAAAACAAAATTTAATTTTGTATACACTTTGTGTAAAAGTCTAAAATTATTCAAAATAATAATTTTTTTAATGGCCAAGCCAAAGTCATGCAAATAGGCATACCGACGTAGTTGTAGTAAACGGTAGCTATTAAAAGGAATTATGGTGAAAGCTTGTCGCACTTTTCAGAATTTTGGATGGAGAACATTTAGCATTGATATCTGTAAGAATTCACTTTACAATACTTTATGTAAGTCCACAGCATAAATCCTAACAAACACACTGAATTATCTAGTTGACTGTATTTACTCTGTAAATATAAAAGCCATTGCAGAACCACTTGATAAATAATTTACCATCATAAAGTGAGGTGTCTCTAAGATCAAGTTGGGTTATTACAAACAAGAGCAGGGACAGATTTCACTTAGGAAACGTGGACGTTGTGAAATTCCTGACTGATTTATGCTTAGAAATAGCAGAAGTGTTTTAGGCTTTTCTCCAGACATGTATTCATCTTTCTTTCTCTCTTGTCTGTCTATCTGTTGCTTCCAGGTGTCCTCTAGGTGTCACTAGAGATGTTCACGGGGCAGGCCAGAGGAGGCTGACTTATTAGGGGTGTGGAGAAGTGTAGGTCCACGTGTGAGACCGTGGAAAAAGAGAGCTGCAGCCTCTCCATTGCACTGACAGCCTCAATCCAGTTGCCGTGGTGATATCCTCTCCCAGGTGCATCAGTGTCTTTCTCTTTCACACAGACTCCCATGCACAAAAGAATACACACCCCTTCTTCCTCACATGCCTCTACACCCACAGCTGGCTGTTTGCAGCTCAGACAACCATCATTAACACACAGTGTCCCTGCGCTGCGCTGTCCCTCTCCCCACATTCCCTGAGCCGCACACCGTGCACCCTGCTTTTCCGCAGGTGTCCAACCCATCCCAGCCTCTACCCACCCACCACGTACTTGCTAATGAGAGTGAAAATGAGAACAATGGGGAGAGGAGCACGGGGCCCGCCAGCTCATCTGGGCTCCGTTGATCTTGTTAATTGCGTCCGTGGACGCGCTCCGCTCCCTTTGAAGTGTGTCTGAAGAGCCCGCTTCAGAGACTGGCAATTACCGCACATCATGTAATTGCTGCAAGACAGGCAGCCATATGAGAGAATTCATGTTACTGTATGGGTGCATCAGGGGCGTGTGAGTGTACATCTTGCTGGTGTGTGTGGGCAAGTTTTTTTTGTATGTGTGTGAGAGGGAAAAAAGATGATGGCGATGCTTTCCAAGGTGTTGAAGCAGCTCAACTGACGTCCTGTCAAACCGCAACACCTTCAGAACAAAAATCCTAACAGCTTTGATGCTACAGACAGCTGCATTTTGCAAAATGACTGCTAACTACTTTGTTAAAATCAATTTGCACAGATCAAAAAAGATTCTTCCTGTTTGGAATTCAGCTGATCATCTTTTTTCTCTCATAAAACTGTCTTGGCTGTGGTTTCGCAGGGATGTCGGTGTCCTGTTTACATCCTCAGCTCCTGCTCATGCACAGTGTGTTTTGAGGTCAGTAGTGCGATGTGTTACTTTGAAGCAAAAGTCATGTTGAGTGTCTTCAAAGGCTATGTAAAGTCCCTTTTTGTGGGTTTTATTCCACGTCTTTCTGCTGCTGTACTTCTCTTTTGTGTTATCAGCATGTTTCCACAAACTATCTCGACATCATTTAAAGCTGCTTTCAGCACTAATGCATCAGGTTTTTTAAAAGAGAGACAAAGTTTTCAAACTTCAAACAATAGAAATCACTATTAAGGAGAGGAAAATCCATTACAAATCTAAGCCATTAGTATGGAAGCGATGTAAATAAATCAGTAATTTATTACATTTACCATTACATCATAAGTTCATGAAAAAGATTTACAGTATTTATATCAGAGCTTTAAAATAGTTGTTTCCTTTTTCATTTATCTTCAGGCTTAAGGAAGCACCCAGTTTACGAATTTCTACAGTAAAATATTTAACATATCTTTTAAACATGAAACGTGAGCAAAGCAAAAGTGAAAGATCTATGGTTTCCATTGGAATGCCAGACCTGTAAACAAACAGAATAGTTTCTGATCAGTAGAAAAGTACAGACAACAAATATGTTCTAATTTATTTTTTCTTTTATATAATCAATGCATATGTGATCAGTGAGGAGAAGAATGGGAATAGTGCTGACTGAATACAGTTGCTTAGAGATCTAACAAACTAACAGTATGATGATGAAGATTCTCAGTCAGCAGGTCATAGTCATTCCGTAAAAGTTTAAAAAACAATCTACTTGGTTTCTAAGATTTGAAGACGTTTCGCTACCTCTCCAGGAAGCTTTCTTAATTCAAGTTAGGTTTGAACCCTCTAAAAGGCATTCAGGTCACCTATTAGGTGTGGCTGCTGCTAGGAAACGGTTGCTGCTCTGTCTCCTTGTACCTCCTTGCCTCTTTTGCACTTGCACTTTGGATAATTTTTGGAGAAAAAAAAAAAAAAAAAAGGGAGATTGATGACCTCACTGCTGCTTGGCTTCCATCACTTTTTCTCTGCACTATTGTCCATAGCGCTTGTCACCAACCTGTACACACTAACCAATGAAAAAGCTGGTACATCCGAAGAGCAGGTGTGATTGGTTTATTGTGTTTTCAATGAGATTTTTTTCCCAGAATTCTGCCTTTTTTTTTCCGGAATTCTGAGTTTTTTCTTAGAATTTTGAATGAATTCTGTAAGGTAACAAACATCAAGCTGTAGCTTTGTCTAGAGACTAAACTAGCTCTCTTGTTTTAATCACCTTCTGTCTTCCATTAATGAAATACCACCTGGCACGTAAAAAGTCACCTAATTTCTGTCATTTTACACCAATGTGTCACTGGCCCTCCCAAACAACTCACATCTTTGTAAGTGAAGCTGAGTGCCCCCACATCTCTTCTTTTATGTTGCCCATCTACATTAAGATCCAAAATTCTGAGATTAAAGTCAGAATTCTGAGATTAAATTTAGAATTCTGACTTTTTCACATATTAAACTGAAATAATATTTAAAAATCAGCCACCTTTTTACCTTTTTTCAGTGGCCCGAATCCTATTCCATAGAAAAATGGAAGTAAAAAAAATGGAAATGGAATAAGGAATAAGCTTTTTAAATGTGTGTTTAAGAAATGTTTTTATGATCAGATTTATGAATTTTGGTTTTTAAGCCTCCATTTAGAAATAGGATTTGAAAATACATTTTCTAATTGCAGTAATTTATAACTGATTGATAAATACAATTTTAAAATTCCATTTTAATAATTACATTTTATATACAATTAAATTGTATTTCCAATTCTATAATTTAAATCTTAAATTTGAAATGGCTGATTTTCTTTTTCAGTGACTCTCTAGATCTTCCATACTAACAGCCTGAAAGGGGAAAAACAAAGAAAAAAGAGAAGACGGATATGAAGCGTAACAGTGACCAAAGAAGAAACAAATTGTATCTGAATGTTTGCACATTGTACTTCAGCAACATTTTATCTGTGACTGTTCGGTATGTGAAATTGTGCTCCAGAGGATTGTGCATGAGTATGAGGTGCATGTTTAGTCTGGCACATGTCTGAGAGAAGGAGGGTTTCTCATAGGAAAAAATGGGCGAAAAAACAGGATACATTTAATAATTCTTTAACTTAACATAAAGCACTCTTGACTGCAAGAATGATTCTCTTTTCTCACCATTACAACACTTCATCATCATCAGTACACGGTAAAGCTTTTTATTTGAGATTGACTTAAAAACACTTAGTTAGTTAGTAAGTTAATTATATAGCAAGTTAGCTGATTGGTTAGTTATTTAGGAAATTACGTCCTTATCAGTTTATACATATTTCCAACTACTTATTAATTAAAATTACTTTGTATTTGATATATATAACTATTACTTAAAACTCAGTTTGAAATGAAATCATAATGCATTTGGATTTCATCCATATGCATTACAAAATTAGACTTAAAAAGTGATTATAAAATCACATTTTAATTCAAAGTTACACAGATTATACCTGATTATAATGATGATGTAAAACATTTTCTTTGCTCTGATTGAAAACGGGCAAGAAAGGAATTGACCGCTTTCCTCGTTTTCAAAATTTGATCAAGGCCAAATAGATGCATGCCTCACCTGAGACTTTTTTTTCTTGCTCTCATAGTAATCTTAACACGCCCTTCTATTTGTTTCTCATCAGGTCAGACTGTAATCAGTAAAGATAAATAGGAAATTTCATATGTGGAGTTAAGACTTCAAGCAGAAATTTCTTGCAATATTTGTAGGAACTAAAATAAAATAAAATGTTGAAAATGTGGAACAACTGAAACCAACGTAGAAGTATTGACAGTCTTGTAATTTTTTTTTCTTTTTTTAGCTTTATCATGTTACACATGCAGATTATGAATCTGTGAAGTGAAAAATAATTCATGGTTTTAATAGGAATCTGAACAGCATTTTCGTTCAGCCCACATGATTCAAAAGAACTACACTTCTCTACAAGAGGGGTCTGTCTATTCCAGGTTTTACCCATCCATCCATCAATCCATCCATCCATACATCCATCCATCTCTCTGTCCATCCGTCGATCCATCATCTGTCCGTCCATCCATCCATCCATCATCCGTCCCTCCATCCATCCATCCATCCATCCATCTCTCCGTCCATCCATCCATCCATCCATCCATCTCTCCGTCCATCCATCCATCCGTCCATCCATCATCCGTCCGTCCGTCCGTCCATCCATCCATCCATCCATCCATCATCTGTCCCTCCATCCATCCATCCATCTATCTCTCCGTCCATCCATCCATCTCTCCGTCCATCCGTCATCCGTCCGTCCATCCATCCATACATTCATCCGTCCATCCATCCGTCCATCTCTCCGTCCATCCGTCGATCCATCATCCGTCCCTCCATCCGTCCCTCCATCCATCCATCCATCCATCCATCCATCCATCCATCCATCCATCCATCCATCCATCCATCCATCCATCCATCTGTCCATCCATCCATCTCTTTGTCCATCCATCGATCCATCATCCATCCCTCCATCCCTCCATCGATCCATCCATCTCTTTGTCCATCCATCGATCCATAATCCGTCCCTCCATCGATCCATCCATCTCTTTGTCCATCCATCGATCCATCATCCGTTCCTCCATCCATCCATCCATCCATCCATCCATCCATCCATCCATCCATCCATCCATCCATCCATCCATCCATCCATCATTAAAATCATCTTGGGATCTTTTGTTTGTAAGAAGCAGCTGATGTAAACCGCCAACCTGTTCCAAGCTGCAGAGCCTCTCACATGCCCCCCCCACCATAATTTCAGATAATATAACAGCTCTATGCCGCCGTGCTTGGAGTCAGATACAGATACAGCGAGGCAACCCTGTGCTCCTACTCCCATGTCTGAAGCTGAAAGTGGTAGAGATTAAATGCACCACTCGGGGCTAACTACAACTGCAGCATAAATACTGACTGAAATGCTGATATGGTAGCAGGCATGGTTTTGTCTTTATGTGATGTAGGATAGACCTCAACTGTGAACATTTTCAAATGCATACACACATTAAAAAAGAGAAAGTGATAGCAGAGCTACATGTGACCCTATGCACATTACGCTGGGTATTAAAAGTAAGCCTACAATATCCTCTTTCTGTTATAGGAAAAAGCAGGACACTGTTAGGGAACTGCTTCGACTTTTATATAAATGGAAAGAAAAAAAAGAAAGAAATGTCTAGAAATGTTTATGAATGCAAAGAAATGATCTGTCTTTACTTTTTTTTTTCGAATAGCCCTGCAGGAACATTACACTAATTAATAATAATAATGCATGCCTGAATTGTGGGATTCTAAATAAAACCAGGTGGTCACCTTATTCCCTCTGCTTTGTTCTCCTGAGACCAAGTTTAAATACAGACTCTAATTCACATACATCCGTATGCTTCAACATGTGTAACATTTCTGCAGATAAACCACTAACGGGGGAAAACGGTCTTCCCCTACAACTTAACTGCTCATATCACTGTCAGAATGACAGCAGCGCTGAATAAAGAGGGAAGACAGAAGACAGCAGACTTGGCCAATTATTGATAATATGAACACCTGGGTGTCATAACTGGTTAAACAAAATCCCATAACTAGACTTTAGCTGAAGCAAAACCTGCAGGAGGCTTCATGATAAGAAAGGAATTGCTTTCTCTGTCTATGATTATGTTCAGATCAAGTTCATTACTTTAAAGCATTTATAGTTTTAATTCTGGGATGCATAAAATTACCCCAAACGTATAGCATGTCATTATTGACAAAGACACCTGAAAAAGTCTTTATCAGTATTGTTGGAGGGGGTCTGACAGTTCATGCAGAACTGTAAAAAAGAGCTTTCCATCAACACTATAGCCGCCACAAAGTGACATAAGTTGGCTTTGAATGATAACAATTATTTTATAGAAACTCTGGGATTCATAAAAAATGTGTTTTTTCCATTTTATCTTACTAATGCACACGCAAAAAAAAGAACAGTCGCAACAGTAGGGCATTTCAGGCTAGTTTTTCTTAAACACTCAAAAAAGGGGCACAAAATGTGTAAGTTTTATGTCTTCATTGAAATATGTTAGCAAGCTCTTATATGTAAATTTAATCAGCAAATCGTAAATAAAGGGAAAGTTTTTATTGTTGCTTTCTCTTTTGAGGAACAAGGGCAATTTTTAGGTACAGAGAAACTGAAAAAAAACAAGTAAATACAGAAGACTAAATCTGAAAAAATAAATTACCATACAGTACAGGACTGATTTTATTACTTTTATGAGAGCTCAAGCTGAAGATTGTTATGCTCTGCAGCAAAATATCTCACAAAGAAAACCAAATATAATATCTCTGCACTGGAATTTACAGAGAATAAATACATACTGGTTGGTCCAGTTGCAAACGGTGGATTTTCACACTCTGTGCCTCTCTGTTCATCTTTATCTCTTTACTCTGAAATATTCTCATCTTCCACAAATTTCCTCATCTTTAGTTTTTCCTTCTTACAGTGGCCTCCTTTACCTTTGACCTTCCCTGGCCTCTCTATAATTCTTCTTCTCTCAAATCTCACCATCTTTTCTCACTTTCCATCTTTCACTTTTTGTCAAAGAAACTGGAGATGTCCAAACTTTTAAATTTCCCTTTTCAGTGTGATCTAGAAAATTTAAACATCAAATTTTGAAAAATTAGCTTTCTTTTTACAACAATTTACTATTTTTATAATTTATAAAATAGATTTTTAAATGTTTCATTTCAAGGCTGTAAGGCGCTAAACTGGCATAATCCAGATTGATATATTTAGTTAATTTTGAATTTTCCATCTGGAACGGCTCCTGTGGAAAGTGTTGGTAAAAGGAAGGGAAAATTAATACAATTCTTCAAGCTGATTTGGTAAATCACCAAGCAGCACCTGCCTAAGCAATGTGACATACTACATTATTTATACTTTTCACAGCTAGTTGAGTTAACTGTTAAATTAAATGCAGTCAGAAGCAACACAGTAACATCTTTCCAATCCAAAATGGCACAAATCCTGTTCTTTTGCTCATTTTTCAAAAAAGAAATACAGGGTATTCCAACTAAAACAGAATGAATAACAACTTTACAGTACAGCAACAAGTACAGCTATGTTTGTTTTTGCTTCATTCTTCCGCTTCTGGTTGACATCATACTCATCACTGTATTTGATTGGTTTAAAACAAGCATCCCCAAACTTGGTCCTCAAGGCCCCCTGTCCTGCAGGTTTTAGAGGTTTCCTTGCTCCAGCACAGCTGATTTTAATTGAAAGCTGATTAACAGGCTTTTGGTCTACTGCAATCATTATAACCAGCTGTGCTGAAGCAAAGAAACCTCTAAAACCTGCAGGACAGGAGGCCTTGAGGACCGAGCTTGGGGATGCCTGGTTTAAAACATTTCTGTATTCAAGGCTAAAGCATTTATTAGCTCAAGAAATAGACCGTTTTCAGGTGTTTGTGAATACACAAATCTCACAAAAATTCATCTTGCTTGCAAGTAAGTAAGGGGTTTTTGGACAAGTAAAAAGTTGTCATTGCAAGAACTTAAAATATACAAAAGTAGGGGGGCAGCTGGGGGAGACAAGACTCCACAGTGGGAGGACATTTGTCCTAGCCCAAATATAGTTGTTTTCATCAAAGCCCTAAGAAAAACTCTTGCATTCAAAAGGAAGCTGCCTCTCCCTGTCTTAGTGCTGCTGATTTCATGATTTTACTGCATACCACTTCTAAATGGCTGAATAAAGTCCTAGACCTCTCAAGGCTAAGATAAAAACAACTTTTCTATAAATTGGAAACCAGCTAAAAAAGAGAGCCTGCTGTCCTTTTCCTGAATAACTGCTATAAAATACAGTTTAAACTGAGCCTAAATCATTAATCTCTGCCTAACATCACTCCTCCCTAACCTGAGAAAGTGAAGATTTGTTTAAAATGTGTTTAAAGTGCAGGCACAACCCTCTCAATGATTAGGTGCTTCCTATAGGGGCATCATAGATATTCTACATGCCTTCTTTTTTTACGGGATAGAGAGGAGCTTTTGCTCAGAGAGCAAAAATAATGAAGATCACACAGAGGGAGTTGCATTATAACAAAGTTAAAAACTAAGGTAGCAATAAAAGTATATTTCTCTATTAATATACAGGCATTTTAAAGTGTACTTAACTGCACTATCAACCTGTCAGTCTTCAGGTGGTAGATTGTTTTAGATTATCTTCTGGACACAAAGTTATTTGGTCATTAAGCGCTTTTCTCCATCTTTCTAATCAAGCAATAATCTGAATCTACTACTAAAATAAAAAAGAAAGAGGAATCCCCTGGTAAATGCATCCCTGCATATTGAAAACTGCATCTCCAAAATGCAAGGAGCCTAGGGCTGCCCTTAGAAAGCGTGATATTACAAGTAGGTTTACCGTATCAGTTTTAATCCTCATCCTAATTAACAACTTTTCTGCATTTGCTCAGCATATTTGCATATTATTGCTTGAATGCAAATCCTCTGAGGAGTTTATTGTTAAACCCAATAGGATCCATGATAATAATTTCCTGCGGACAAGTAAAAAAAAATCCTTTTCTTGTTTTTCTAAAATTCAAAATCAGAAATAAATATGCTTTTGCAACATATATGTTTTCAAGTGCAGGTTTCATATTTACTGTCACTTAAAAATCAAAACACCTTGTACTGTGAGCTTTAAAAAAAAAGGTTTGAATTAACCGATCTTGCCTTATTAAATGACTGTGAACTGCATTCTCATAAACTAATGCAAATTCATTTAGGCTTTATTCCGATCCATATTCACCACTGATATAGGATTGTTGTTTTTTCAGCTGGTTTTACACATCATCACTACAAAACAAATAATTGTTCTTCTTTTTAGTTTCTCTCCTAAGCAAACAGCAGTGGTCTTTCTATTCCTAAGTCTTGGTTCCTCTATGCCATTTTGGTATTGCTCTTCATTTTCAGTTTTTAGAAACTTTAAATCCTCTATAATCCATCAATAAAACAAAATATATATTTACCAATAATGACACTAAATTGGCTGTAGGAATGAATGTCTGCATACACGGTTCTTTATCTTGCATGTAAATCAACCAAGTCACTCCCTTCAAATATAAGTGTATATACTACATATGTACACAGAAGGATGTAGCAAACATTTTATCTCTTAAGATTTGATATGTTATAATACTGTTCTCCTACACTGTAGAACATAAAAGCATTACAAGTACCTGCACAGTAGATGTCCATGGTGGTCCTGGGTTTATATCTTATATCATATCCAGTCATTTTTGGTCTTAGTAAGTTTTCTGTGGGGACCTTAACTTTCTCCTGCTGTTTACATTTTGATATTTAACCTGCCTAGTGGTGGAAACCCCTAAAACAGAGGTCTTCAACAGGGAGTCCGCGACCCCTAGGGCGTCCACAGAGGTACTGCGTTGGGGTTGCAAAAGTTTTGGTTGATTTGTTTTTGTTTTTTTATATTCCCCCCCTGCAGTGTTTTTCCCACTAATTGAAATGTCTTTAAATACACATTAACAAAAATTTAACACACTGTTGTAAACAGATAAATGGAGGCAGAAGATGTCTTTCAGTTATCAATGCACACATTCATTGCTCTTTCAAGCTGGGCACCGTTTCATTCACAACACCTGTCCCAACAACGAGGAATCAGAATCAGAAATACTTTAATAATCCCAGGGCAAAATTACTTTTGTTACATGACTCCATTTGTATAGAGTGACTATAGGAGCAGTTGGATATAACTCAATTTCATGCAATATATAAATCGGGGGTACCTGCTCCATCTTGCCATCAGGATGGGGGTCCTTGGTTTGGAAAACATTGAAGACCCCTACACTAATGGGTAAAGGCTGTGTTTATAGGCAGATGTTGAACAGCAGTATGTTTAATGCTCTTTTTCACCAAGCCTATGGTTAAACTACTGTTTAAAATAGTTAGAACAGAAGGATTCATAGTAAGAAAGATCTCTTTGAGAAGTTAAGGGGGAGCATCATCCAAAATGGAACCTGATTATTTTAAACTGGACATTAACAGCTCCAGAAAAGGCTGAAATAGACTAAAAGTGACCAAATAAAGCTAAACATGTTACGGATGGACCTATTTTGGATCTGAAATGGCAGATTTTCTTTGTTTACATTCACTTGTGGACTTGTTTAGGACTATGTTCACTTTGGCTGTCCAAAGCACTCTATACAAAAAGCCTAACTGACTTATTGACGCTTTACAAGAACACTGAATATATTTGTGAGATATTCTCTAAACATCAAACAGACTAAATTCAAATATTTTGCTCGACATATAACATAATGAAGATGCTAACAGTGCTCTGAAACACATATTTTGCAAGCAGACCAGTGTAATATATAAATACACACACCCACATGCTAACACACCTAGTAAGAAAGCAGTGGGAAAAAAAGCCTTGAATTAAGGCAGCTTGCTTAAGGGCAACCTGCCAAAAGAGTGGGAGAGCGAGACAGCCACACAGACAAAGGGAGAGAGCAGGAAAGTCCTTACATAGCCTACAGGAAGAGCTGTGTCAGGACAGGAAGTTCCTTGTATGGGCATGGAGGTTTCCTGGCTCGCCGGGAGACTGACATTTCCTCTGCTGGTTTGCTTCTGGAGTGGGGATCACATGAAGGCTTGAGGGAGGCTGCAGGGGTGATGGTGGTGGGCCGCCAGCAGGGACGGGCCAGACTTGCTCTCTGGTTTCACCACTCTCCCTCCTTCCCTTTCTCTCTCTCCGCCTTAGCTTTGTGCCTGCAGCTAGAGGCTTATTGCTGTAGCAGACACTTTGCAGGTCAGCTTTCAGTCATGGCCATTAATGCCAGTAAACCACGGAGCAATGAGGAATATAGCATGGTTCACTGTTAGTATTACGATACATAGAGTTGAGCACTTACAGAAGTATCTGAATATCTTGAACATCTGTGGCATCTGTTGTACTCCTTCATTAAAGCTCTAGAATGCATGGTTATACCAGTTAGGTCATTTTTAGTGAAGCACTATTAAATCCCAGTTTTCAGCTAATCTATTATACTCCTTAGCCTTAGTCTATCTGGATGATTAGAAGGAAGATTTAAAAATGATTATATTACTCTATTAAAGTATCTACTTTCAAGTGCTCTAATATGTTATGATTGGTATTTTGCACAAAATAATCTTTGGATTTTTGTAGCAAGTCAGAGAGCAAGTTTTACAACATAACTAATGTTTTGTAAAAAAAAAAAAAAAAAAACGGGTGTCATGTCAGCCTCTTGAAGCAGTGTCGCAATTGGTAATAAATCTTTTTAACTGACAGGCTCGGCTTTGCTCAAGAAAAAAAATAGAACTCAAGTTACAAAAAAAGGAACACAAAAGTGAAAGTAATTTTTTGGTTTGCTTTGCTATCTTATTATTGTATATTGTTGATGAGAAGCATTTAGATGATAAAACCTGGTATAGACTTCAGAGAAACATGCCTTCTACTCCACCAACAGGTGCAAAAAGCTAGATATGGAGGGACCTACTAAGATTACTGAGAATAAGGGGATTCCTCTAAAAGCAGTTTGCTGCCTTGCAGGATGGCCTTGAAGAGAACAGCCTGTTTCAGACAACAGAAAAAGGTATGACAACATTCAGCTCTCTCCCAAACAGCCTCATAATAATACAGCTGCTAAGCCAAGAACATCAATGGCAACTAATGATGCTGTGAAGACGACTAAAAAGTTCTGCAACTAGAAAAGCACAGAAGAGTGAATGTTTGCTGTAGCAAGCCATCTGAAGTCTCAGAGAGGGTCACAGAGATCACCAAATCACATCCAATCAGGAAGAAAGTCATTCGCATTTTAGGACTGGATGATGTTGCTAAGAGGAACTCAGGTTTATTAAAAGGAGATGTGACAACACTGCTTAACACTCTGGAACGTACATTTTTACATGATGTGAATAAAAACCAGATAAAGAATCGCCCCTGATGTTAGGTTACTCTGCTCAGGCCTTGGAAGGGGAGGACTTCAAATGTGAGTACTTGGTTTGGGAACAAAAATTGAATGAACAAATAATAAGGATGGCCAAATTGGTTGTTGAGGTAATGGGGAAATATTGGTAACATCCCATCCAATTGGACCCACGCAAGTCCTTCACAGTATCATCTCCTGTATCCACCCCACGCTGGAAAAACAATCTAGAAATAAGTAAAACATTCTTAAATTTAGTGTATTTACCCTTAATTTGAGTTGGTAAATGAGATAGTTCACAGAATAGAATGAGCATTTTATCCACTTAAAAAAAGATTATTAGATAATATGAAATTAAAATAAGACAATGCAATTGTTTTTTTCTTATTTTAAATGTAAATCATCTTGCTCCATTGTCAAAGTGTCTCACTTTCCTCTGCAATTCAAGAAAAATAAACTTATTTTAAGAAAATAAGTACTTTTTGCAATATTTTGCATTGCAACAATACAGCTGAATCTACATCCTAAGCATGAAAACTTAACCGCCCCCCACCCAAACCTCCCCCTCACCTCCTCTTCTCAACCAAACACTACCTGCAAGCTGTGAATCAATCCCACCATCAGCTCTTTCTTCTCCACCAGCAAAGAAAGATGGCAGTGTTGGCAATCAGGACCTTGAAAACACTTTCTTGTAATCATAGGCGGATCTACTGGGGTGGCATAGGGTGGCAAATGCCACCCTAAATGACAGCCTTGCCACCCCAGCTGCCACCCCAGTTGGCGGTAGGGGTGGCGAGGCTTATAAATTATGGATCATTTGAGAATTACGACCGCTAATTTCCAATGTCGGACTGCAGTGAATGTAGCACGAGATGACGCGAGAGCGACTGAGACTGATTGTTTTGAAAACCAAATGGGGCAAAGCGAGGGAGCCAGGGGTGATGGGGAGAGGAGACACAGGATGAAACAGGTAAAAATTGATTAACTATCTATCGAGAAATTAAATCATAATGAAAGCACAATGTTGCTAGTATAGCTGCAATGCTGATTTACAGATGATAAAAATCAGGTTGCAGAAAGTTATTTCTCTATCTATGATGTTAGTTAGGCCTGACGTCTCAGGCTCATAAAGACATATTTGCGGTCAACTATGACAGAAAAGAGACTATCAAGTTTGGTTGTACTCAAATCAAAACGCACAAAGGCATTGGATCTAAATAAAGTTGTGAAGCGTTTTGCTGAGCAACATGGAAATCACTGCATTCAGCTGTTATAGTCATGTTAACTTTATGTTATGCTCTCTGGTGAACCTTTACAGAGCTGCTACATTTTGTTTTAGGACCTGAGAAAATCTGATATTTCCTTTAATAAAACCAAAAATGTTAAAAGTTCAAATGTGATACTGGTGTAAATCCTGCTTAATATGAAGCAGTGTTGTTGTTTCTTTTTTTGTATATATAATATGAAACTATCCAGAAATGACCCGTATGAACCTACTCACAAGCAAAATGTATTTTTATTTTGCTTCTTTTCAGATTTGTGGAGATTTTGATGTAACATACAGAACCCGCCTTTTTGTTGATTTGTTGATACAGCAGTATGGAGGACCAACTCTGCCATATTTAGAAATAAATACAGAAATAAATAAATGCTCAATAAATAAATAAGCATACAATTAATTGCCACGAAAAATACAAACAACAAATAAATGTAAGTAGAAATTAAATTATACAGCTAGTCATAAATGTATATAACTCTTTTAATTGGCTTCTTTATTTCTTTGCCTTTTTAATATTTACCTTATTTATTTTTTTGTCATTTATTATCTTCAACTTCATTTTTTAATTACTTATATTTTTAAGTATTTATTTATGTGCATGTTATCATATTTTTGTCTGTTTTATTCTTCCTTTGTATTTTTTTACCCTAGATATTTCTTCGCCGCTACCGTATTTTCACGACCATAAGGCGCACCGGACTAAAAGGCGCACTCTCAGTTATGTGTCCCATTTCTGTATTTAACACACACATAAGGCGCACCGGACTATAGGGCGCGTTTTTTATATACAGGTACATGTCCTCTACTACCTTTAAATACCTCTACTGCGTACTTAAAAATACAGCGGGGGCAAAACTGAGTATGATTGTGCTTTATTCATGTATTTATTACAAAGTATTAATCAAACCTGGCAGCTGGCCGTGAGACAGACACATCGCAGATGACACAGCGCTGTGGTCACTCCTAAATTAACTTAAAATCCTGAAACCTGCCGACGGAATATGTTCGCTTTTATTACCGGTATCCTGGTGCCTGCAGCTAAAATTATTTAGATGAAAAACACCTGCCAGCAGCCGCGGTGAACGGAAGGATTTCTCCTGTCGGCGCACCGCTGGTATGTGGGGGTCTGAGCGCCTCCGACAGAAATAGATAATCTGGATGAACTGACTGCAATTATTAAGTTTTCAGGTGGCCTTTCTCACTTAAAAACATATTAAAACTACTTTATTCCCACTGATCACAGCAAATATAGCTGCAAGATTTAGATTATTTAGATGAAAAAACACCTGCCAGCCACCGCGCTGAAGAGGAGGAGACGCGCCCACAGGCTGCTGTTGAATTAAGTTTTCAGGTAGAAAAATAGAGCGGGAGCAAACCTGAGTATGATTGTGCTTTATTCATGTATTTATTACAAAGTATTAATCAAACCCATCAAAGTCATCATCCTCTGTTATCCTCAGCATTCCTCTGAATAAAACAGCTGCGCTAAATCAGACATGCCAGTTTCCCCTTCTTCGCTGTCAGAGTCACTTTCCGTGCAGCGCAGCTCCTCAGAAATAATGCCGGCTTTTGCGAAAGCTTGAACAACAGAGCCAGCAGACACAGTCCATCTACAATCCATCCGCAAACGGTGGCGTAACTTGCACGGCGCTGCCTTCCACTTATCCTGAAACTGTGGTCTCAGTCTGTCATCCATCGCTCCCACGCCGCTCGCAGCCTTACTGTGAACGGCCGCTTCACACCGATGTCGAGCGGTGGAAGTTCCTTTGTCAGACCCCCCGGGATAACGGCGAGCACAGCGTTCATTTGATTCATCTTTTTTTCACATCGGCTGTGAAATGGGCACGCAGCGATGGTGATGCGTGGAAAAAAGCACCTGGTCTCCTCACATACACCTGCCTTTCATCATCTCCTCATTCATCCAGCCTTTTTCATTTGCGTTAATATCATATGTCATCAGAGCGCTGTGTCAGTCTCACTGTCAGCTCCCAGATCAGCTTCTCTGATTGGTTGATGCGGCGCGTCCAGCAGCAAAACTTCAATTTTTCCATCTGAGCAGCAGCAGCGCGTTGGCGGTGCGTCAGATGCTTAAACGCTCCCGACGTGCTGCACCAAAACGCGCTGCAGGACCTTTTGCTGCACCTATATGCGCGTCAACCATTGACTTTGCATGTAAACTCGCTGCTTCTGCTGCACCTGCTGGGTCCGGTTCACACCGATGTCGAGCGGTTGAACAGTGAGCACAGCGTTAATTTGTTTCCCCATGTTTTTCACATCAGCTGTGAGATGGGCACGCATGGAGTTACATATTAACAGCGATGGTGAGGGGTGGAAAAAAAACACCTGGTCTCCTTACATTCAGCCACTCTTTCATCATCTCCTCAATGAGGTGGTCTCAAAAGTCGCAGTTACAACACACATAGGGCGCACCGCACCATAGGGCGCACCGCACATTTTGAGGGAAAAAAAAGACGTTTAAGTGCGCCTTATAGTCGTGAAAATACGGTATTTCTTTCTGCCTGCCCTTTTAACATTTCTGCCTGCCATTATAATATAATTTCTAATTACATTTATTTGTTGATTGTACTTTTGGTGGCAATTAATTGTATGCTTATTTATTTATTGAGCATTTATTTATTTCTGTATTTATTTTTAAATATGGCGGAGTTGGTCCTCCATATACAGCTCTATCTACAGCAGATCTACATGCATGAAATGTCCCTTTCATGTTGCCTTAACTGCTGTCTGTCAAGTTACTGAGGAACAAATGGGGTGAATGTGTGTTCAGAGTAAACAATACATAGATATCTGGTACCTTGTTCAGGTGCCTTGACCCATTTATTTCTACTGTGTAGTTCTGCTCACTTTATTCCAGCTCAGTCCATTGATCTCTGATGGGTAACTTTTTCTTTCTATAGTTTCTTCTTGTGCAAATGCTGCAAAGCTGCCTCTCTGACAGTCAATCTCACACATCTGCGAACTCAGCACCTGTGTCTTACCTTAATACCTTTCCTGTCATAAGGCCCCCGTCTAGAAGTAGTGTTATCATTCTTCTATCTCCTATTAGGTGAGATCACATTGTACGATGTATTATTAATATGAACAGTTTCACATGAAACACTGACTGTACATACTATTCTCACCAAACTGTGATAACTGTGATTAAATTCAGTGTAAACAAATGCCATATGTTGCCACCCCTAAAAAATTCCTGCCCCCCTCTTGCCACCCCATAATTATTTTTCTAGATCCGCCCCTGCTTGTAATATACTTTGGGTTCCAGTGGTAACTTTATCAGAACTGATTCTCTCCAGGAATATTGGGCCTCAAAAGGAAGAAGGGTGTAAAATATTTGTTTAATGATTCACAAAAGTGTAGAAAAGTGATTCTAGGTGACTTTGAATCTTTTGAATATCTGGCTGTCCAAGTACAACGCCCTGTTCTAGCCATGTTTGTGAATGTTTACAGACCTCCAAAGACCATAACAAACGTTTTTTTTATTATTTCCTTTTGCAACACATATCACCTTTTATAG
This sequence comes from Cyprinodon tularosa, assembly GCF_016077235.1. Classification (NCBI taxonomy): domain Eukaryota; kingdom Metazoa; phylum Chordata; class Actinopteri; order Cyprinodontiformes; family Cyprinodontidae; genus Cyprinodon; species Cyprinodon tularosa. Next base: position 888,518 of record NW_024039141.1, on the reverse strand, counting down.
GTGATATGTGTTGAACATGACTACTTGGTTATTGTAGAGGAGTTTAATGTATACTTTGACAATCCTGAAGACAGAGGTACAAAAGAACTGTGTGACAAATTTAAACATTTTGGTTTGACTCAACATGTCAAAAAGCCCACCCATAATCGAGGACATATTTAGGACTTGGTTTCTGTAACTGATGTTGCTCTATCAGGCAAATTTTATGTTTACTTTGAAACCATTTTTCCACTGATCTAATTATCAAAAGAGATGTTATAAGAAAGTGTTTTATTGTGAGCCTTGCAATTGAAAGCTTTACCCAGGCTTATCCTTCTGCTCCCACTTTACCCTGTAACTCAGTAGATGAGCTGGTTGATAATTTGCATTCTAAAGATGCAGACATTATTGATGCTATTGCTCCAGTTAAAGTTGTCTCTAGGGAGATGAAAACCCCATGGAGAGATGCTCCAACAGAGATAAAAGAAAAGAAGGAGTGCCAAAAAGCTGAACAAAGGTGGTGAAATGATGGACTCCAAGTTCACTATAAAATCTATAAAGAGAAACTTCAAAGTTATAATTTATACCTGTCACAGTCTTTCTTCTCTAAGATTATCAACAATAACATAAATTATGTTCACAAGTTATTTTCCACAGTCAACAGGTTAACAAACTCTGCAATTTCTGTGGCTATTGAACTCCACCATAAAAAGTTATTTACTGAGAAGATACAAGGTAATAGAAAAGCAGTATATAAATCAGAGACCAGAAAAATCACACAAGGAGTTCCTCGAGGCTCCTTTCTGGGGCCCCTCCTGTTCAATATCTATATGTTACTTTGAGTTAACATTATAGCAAACAACAACATCAGTTACCATAACTACGTATGCAGATGACACAGCTCTACACCACAATGTCATCAGGTGACTTTGCACCCATCAGAGCGTTGGCTAGATGCTTAGAATAGATCAAAATGTGGATACGTCATATTTTTTTAAGTAGCTGAACCTGTGAGAGTTAGCTCACAGGTTCAGCTGCTACAATTAGAAAAAAAATGGTTATGGCTGAACTTGTGGTGTCATGATGCACTTAGACCTGAACCTTCACAGGCAAATAAAGGCAGTTTATTTACATCAGCCTTTTATCACCTCAAGAACATTTCCAAAAATAAAGGACTGATATCCAAGGAGGATCTAGAAAAAAACTAATTTATGTATTCATATTTAGTGCTGTAGAATTGATTACAGCAACAGTGCCTTCACAGGTTTGCCTAAAAAGTCTGTCAGACAGCTTCAGATGTCTCCCTATAGCCAGTATATTCTCTATAGGGGCAAATATAGCCACTAAAGACAAGTGACTTTAAAATCGTTCTGTTGAACTGTAAATGAGAACCTTAATACATAACAGATTTGTTGTCAGTTTATCAAGTTCTCAAACTATTCAGGTCTTCTAGTTCAAGCCAACTCTGTACACCCAGCACTAGAACCAAACATGGAGAAGCAGCATTTAGTTTCTTTGCTCCAGTTGTCTGGAACAAACTTCGAGAAGACTGTAAAAGTGCTGAAAACCTGAGTTCTTCATGTCAAAATCTAAGAACCCATTTGTTTAGAACTGCCTTGACTGTTGAAGTTTCTCACTTGAAGTTCACTTGTATTCTGTGTGGCTGCACCAAACCACTTAGAGGAATGGAAAAGCACTGCACAGGTTTATGGATATTATGGCAAGAAAGCTAATGGGTGAAACCCTCAATGAATAGAACCAGGAAAGACTTGAAAAAACACCCAGATCCCAATATTCAAGCTCCAACAAAATTTTGTGCTGGCAACTACACAACTGCCAACAATGACATCAACTAAGTCAACACCAGGAAAAGGGAGTAATAAAATATAATTTCTTTCAAGTCTAAACATGAGCTGAAAGGTTTATTAATTACAAGGTGAAAGGTGTTGTATCATAGAAACTGAAAAAACAATATTATGGATTTATGTTACACTATAATATCTTTTGTTGTTGTTTTTCAGTGGTTAAGACTATATAATTAAAATGTTTAATTTAAATTCATCTCAGTTTATTGATATAGCACCAATTCATAACACATGTAATCTCAGGGCAATTTAAAGATACAATTGACTTGCAAGACATGCTCCTACTGGTTGAGCTTGTGGCTACGATTGCCACTTGCATATGTCGTTGAGTCTTCAGCAATTCCTCACACTGAGCATGTATGCAGGGAGAGTGGAGAGGAAAAAGTCAATTTCAACAGGAAGAAACCTCCAGAAGAACCAGGTTCATTTTGAGCGAGCATCTGCCAAGGCCGACTGGGTTTCAAGGAGCTAAATGCAGACATACTGTACAAAAAAAAGCAGATATACAAATGTAAGTGCTAACTAGCTTCACCCTGGCCCCATCCAGGAAAGACACAGCAAGGGAGATGAGCCACAAGCCAGGTCCCATGTCAGAGGATGAAGAGAGCGCATACAGTTAGTCACAGTAAGAGACAGGACTAAGCTTAAAAATAGGCCAAGTTTCAACATCTATAACCAAAGATATTGATGGCAGCAGCACAGCAGATATTTCAATCCAGGATGGTGTCACGGCCGGACAGGAACAGACCAGATGCAGCAGGGTCTATATATAACAGCATAAATAAAGATATTAGCTCAAGATAACGTAAATATTTTGGATGGAATATGAGAAGGGTAGACCCACAGTAGAGTCAAGGCAGAGCCATGATGTGGTAAGAATTGTAAAAATGTGGAGGAACACATTAAATGAAAACTAGGTTTTGGGTCATAAAGACGTATATCCCTCATTATTTGTTTTAGCGTAAGGATCCATCATGACTTAGGAGTCAAACATGTAGGGTTTGGCCTCGATGAGCAGGATTCTCCTTATCTCCGAATTGTGTTAGTCACTGAAAATCTCTGGAAACTGTTTGACTAAATGAAACTGTTCATGTTGGATTCTTCTTACTGAAGCCAAAATATCACAATCAGTTGATGATTCTTGGACTCGATCAGCCTGTGCGAACAAGCATCAGGCAGCATGAGGGCCAAACATTATTGATGTATAGTGCAAGCGGGGTGGCAGCTGAAGGGGGGGGGTCTGCTGACTCCTGCCATCAAGAAAGTCAACGTTCAGCTAAATTCAGAAATACTGGTTTGTTGCCCTGAAGCTTTTCTTTCTAAATCCTCTGGTTAAGAAAATTTGACTCTCTCAAAGTCGAAATAATACACTTTACTCTGTGACTGTTCCTATTGCCCCATTGCCTAATGATCAACCATATGTTTATTTTTCTTAACATGTATCAGCTGCATTCAGACAAAGAGAAACAGTAACGGACAAGTACTTCCCTGTAAAGAGCTATCGCTCCAATCAGACATAAATCTGAAAAGTGACATGGTACAGAAATGTTTGCACCTGCTCTGTCTCCTTCTCCTCCTCCCTCTCACACACTCACACACAAACAAACAAACCCACGTGTCAAGGAAAAGCAGCAGACAGAGGAAATAGGATGGACAGTAGACCGGCATGGTGTCAAATGAAGACTGAGACGCAAATCAACACTCACAAGTTCTCTGTGTCATAACAGGAACTTTAATTGTCTTTGCTTTCTTGCTTTTCTTTGTGATATAATACAACAGAGAAGCGGTTTTGCTCAGCTGCTTCATAGCAACACTGCCCTGGACGGTGACGGCTGGTAGGAAAAATGTGTGAGCTGCAGCGAGCGGTCAACAAATTTGAACTAAGGCAGCGAGGTAGAGCTTGAAATGTGCAGTTTCAAAGATATATGTGTGCAGCACTTAAAAGATAAACCTAATAGCCACTGAATAATGGTAACACTGAAAAACAGGAGTGTTTGAGAAGAGTGCTTAAAGCAAACAAGCTTTCATTTAAACAAAAATTTTGTCTAATTTTACTGCTTCAGAGAAGTAAAGAGACCCTCTTTCCCATCCTCACAGCAGATTTTAGCCCGCTGGTCTGGATAGAATAACAGAAAAGCACTAGGGTCATTACTCTCAGTGAAGGACTCTATTAAGCAGCAGTGTTCAGCGCAACATTCACACAAGTACGAGCACATGCTCTCACACCCTGAGGTGCAGAGCCACCGCAGCAAAGAGTGTGTGTGTGGAAATGTGTCAAATGTGTGGCCCTTTTTGTGCAAATTACACTTAACTGCAGGGATATTTCCAAGCTTTAAAAACACATACACGCACAGGCCATGCGCACTCTTTGTAATCTAGCACCATTACTGCCAGCTTTACGTACATTAGAGGATAAAAATGATGGAAAGGAAGAGGATATAGGGGGTAATTTCACTGAGGGGGCATTGGAGGTATTTATAGCCAAACAGTTGAAGCGCTGAAAGCATGCTGAGTTCATGATCAGATCATTAATGCATTCTAATGGAGACACAATTGCCAAAGAACAGCAATGCACAGCTAAAGCAGGATGTTTGAGGGGGGGGGGGGGGGGGGGGGGGACATTGCTTTTCTATCACCTTGTCAAAGCATTTGAGGGCTGAGCCAAAAATTTCCCAAGCTGAAGTCGGGTTATAGCTGTGGTCAAGGCTCATGACTTCATTTTGGCAGTAATAACCTGTCAACTGTTTCACATTAGGAAATGTAAAAAGTCTACATATACACTTGACAAAGCTGACAGATGCTGACAAGCCACTGCATGCAGTCACAGGTCCTAAATGGGGACCTAATGGTGTGGATGTGACAGAGATGAGGCTGTGCTCAGCTTGCCACAGCATACTCTGCTTACTGTTAACTAGGTGCTGGGAGATTGGCGAGAGACATGCCAGCAGTGGAAGGGAAAAATAATTTAACATTGGATTGATTTTATTTAGGTTAAAACTCTCATAGTTCAGGATCTGTAAAAAAAAGAATCCAGACTAAAATCTTAGAATTGCATTACTTTTAGAGAAGTCTTTGATCAGTTTCTACAGCATAAGCATGTTCTTCACTACGTTGCATCAGTTTGTTCTTATTTTTCAGATAGATTTTGAAAGGGAAATTACAATTTCTGTATTTTCAGGACAAAATGTTTTTCAGCGCTTGCTCAATAGAAAAGTTCAGCAGTTGCTAATATAGAGGCCAGTTTTTCTTTTTTCCTGCATCATGTAAATAAACCTCTAAGAAATGTTATGATTGTGGCTGCAGATATCAAATATATGAGCCTGCCTTCCTTTTCTCCAACAAACTGAAGATTTGAGGCACTGTGTCACCTGTTTAGACAGTTTGAAAAACAAATAATTAATTTGGAAATGTATTTTTACCATAGCTCTATGTAAAGCTATTTTAGTTAACTGCAAAGCGGAGTCCTTCAATCATTGTTTAAAAGTCCAAATCTGATTTCCAAAAGTTTAAAAATGTGTTCAAGACACTCAAAAAAACTCTAATTTTCAAATACCCTTTCTTTTCAGACAGAAACAAAAACCACGGTACACAGTGAAAAACAAGTTTTAATTTTACACCTAAAGAGTTAAATACAACTCTTTCAGATAACATTTGGTCCCACTCCAATTAGTATAAAATGTACTCTATAGCAAGTGTCAGAGTTAATTTTACAAATTTTGGTGTCAAAATCCATAAAACCTCTCAGAGATTGGCAGGTAATCAAAACCATACATATTAAAAGTTACATTGCATGGCTGTTCATTTTTTCACTGACTATTAATTAGAACACTTGAGCAGATTTACACTTAAAACAGGTTGACTCTCGGTTTTTAACACCCAGTTTTTAACTGCATGTACTTTTAACCTAAAATGAAACACTGTTACAGGATACAGTTACAGAGAGACCCAAATATTTAATGTAAAAGTAGATCCACCTGTATATAAGCCATCCGGATTGTACATATGTCACCTCAAATCTCTGTGCTACTCCCTTGTATTTTTTATTTTCTTATTTCTTATTTTTATTTTGTTTTTCATTGTGTGTGATACATGTACACTTGCACCTTAATCTTCATTTATCTTGATATACTGTATATACCTGGATATACTGTATATATATTGTTTATTCTTAATGCACCTCTTTCCACCTTGTTTGCACCTTCTTTAATTACTATGCCAATATGTGACCAGTGAATTTCTCTGCTGTGAGATCAATAAAGCTCATCTAATCTAATCTAATCTAATCTAATCTAATCTAATCTAAACGCATTTATTTATTTATTTATTTATTTATTTATTTATTTATCAATATTTTTACAGAAGATCCCCAGTTTATTCACCTCAAACCTTTAAATCAGCTTGTCTAAACTTTAAACAGTTATTTTCTTTGGTGCAACTTATATTTTGACTCCCCTAAATTTCTGAGCATTGTCTGTGATGAAACTGAAGGTTAACTAAGTTTTGGAATGCATATATAATGGTTTAACAAAACTTAAACAAAGCTTTATTGTTTCTGTTTAAGCTGTAAAAGGTATTCAGTAAGCACATATATTACTGTGGTTAGGATCTTTTTTAACAAAAATGTTTTCGGAGCAGCTACAATAGGTAGCTTAACTTGAATCAGTGATTTTTGTCCAGCCTCTTCCTTTTAATCTTCTGTGAACAAGACTTACAAAAACATAATCTTTAGAAGTGTGTGTGTCACACCCCTCTGTTCTGCTGTGTTAGGTCACTCCCACACAGCTGTCGATTTAGTCTCGCTGAGTAAACTAAAAACTTTTCTGGATCTGGATCGACTTGCTGTTTGGTCCAGATGTGGATCAAAATCTAAATCACTATTAGGTAATATTGGGATCAGGTTTCAGTTACTATTTTGATGGAGACCGCTGCAATAACAGCACCTCATGCTTGCATTAATGTTGATGAACACCAGACGCACCCAGCAGGTATTCCACCCCCTGCTTCCCGCAGCACCCTGATGACATCAGCTGGTGTGGAAAGTAGCCATTAGTTCCACCTCATCACTGGGGGACAAATATAGCATTGCAAGGCTTTCATCAGACAGGGACGACAGCTGTAGTTAGGGGGGGGGGGGACCTGTCCAGATGATGATACACATTTAGAGCATCTCTCCTTTATCTCCACTTTTCCTATCTCTCTTTCACTAGTAATCAGGCTGTCATGACTGCACCTGATAAACCTTTAGACTGTTTCCAGAAAGGCACATGCCAGTTTGAAGCAAGGACTAATACACATGTTTTCAAGGGTAGCTACAGGATTGCGAAACCTAATTCTGACCACATTTAACTATTGATGACATGTTTATAAGGTGGTTTAATTGAATTCCCTACCTGCACTATTTATTAAGCATATATATTAATACTATACAATATCATATAGGCAGAATGGTTAAAAAAACCCAATATTTTCTGATTAAAAAGGTTTTACTGTAAATGCCTGAAATCAAAAAGCACATTCTATCACAGATAAAGATTACTAAGCAGTCTTCTGTCTCCAGTAGCTTAAATCTACATGATCTTTTAAATTGTAACTCTAGGAAGCCTCGTTTCAGTTTGAAGGCAGTTATGACCCTACTGCACTCTTCTACTGAAATATGATTTTGGCTCTTTCTTTCCTGGCTGTTCTTGCACAATGCCAGTGTTTTAAAGTAGTTTCCTGACTGTGGAATTTCCCTATGATTATGAGTGGTTTTTGTATGTGCTCTATAGAGGAGAAATAAAAAACACATTTTCATCAGTTAATTAATGGTATAGATGATGTATTTAACTAAACAACTAAGATGTCAGTAGAAAGTCAATGCCATACTTTGTGCACATATATTATTAACTGAGATCAGAGGGATTTATGCACTGACAGTCATTTGGGATTAACAGGGGGGCAGCTTTTTATGAATGGCACTGTAACATATAAAAAACATTGATAAGCTCTTCTCCTATTCCCCCTTTTACTTGTAACGCAACACAATGACAAGGCTCATCTTTTCTATGCAACACATACAATATATTCTGCATTTGAACTGCACCTTGAAAACCTAAACATATGCAGAGTTTTGGAGGTGTGTGTACATTATACACGGCTGTGATCATCACTCTTTTTTGCTCAGTGAAATATTTTTGGATGCACCCAGGGCAGTGGCAGGATGCAATGTGAATAGCAGCAAACACAGCAATGTTGTAGCACAAAATTACTATGGCTTCATCCCAAAACCTCCTATTTCTAACTCCTGTCCTTTTACCTTTTGCAGTGTCAACAGTAATAACACTATCCAGGATAAGAAAGGCACCCTGGACTCCTGAGTTACATTTGAACAGCCTTCAGCCAATGATGAGTTATTTTAGTCTGATGTAAAGGAGGCCTTACATAAATAGTAATAAATCAGAGGGGTTTGTACTTTTACAGTTTATAATTTAAACTGGAGTCTCTTTTTATTTCATGTTTGATTAGGCTTCAGCATATAAATTGGGCTTTGCAACAACCAGATAAAGAGTGCTGCTTTTGTTATCCCTGGTGCTGCATTATTAAAGCAGAGCAGTCGCAACACACACCATCATTGTCAAAACACCAAATAATGTCTCTTTCAAGTCATGGCAGCCCTGTTTCTATTATGTTTGACCCTGAACTAATACTGCTTTATATTTCAGATGTGCAAGTGGGATTTCTGTGGCACATTTATTATCTAATAAATAGCAAATAGGTTAGGGATTATTATTTGGTTGCTTGTAGACCGAATGCACTGGGTATTATTAAGTTCCATTCAGCGGTGGTGTTCTGTGGAAAAGCAATGTGTGTGTGGTGTTGGGTAACAGGTGGCCACAGAGTTGAAGCAGACACCTGGCCTCCATCTTTTGAATGACAGGTGTTGAAGTCACTAAATGTCACATCTGGAGGGCGGAGGGAGAGAACCAGATTTTCTCTCAGCTCTCTTTTGATGTGTCAGAGTGAGACACTGGACGAGATCACTGGAGAAGGCTTGTTGGGAGCTGTTTGTAAGAAAGAGAAATGCCCCCAAAGACCAGGAATGTGTGAATAAAATAACCCTATTTATAGTAAACCTGGATTGAGCAATATTCAGCCAAAAAGCCTCAAGACATGGACACACATACAGGACTGTGGCTCTCACCTTTAATCTGGGCTGTTGTGACAAGCTGGTGGTTTTCTGAGCTCTCGAACTGCAGCTTTAAGCGAAAGTGGCTCCCCTGAAATAAATTCCTACTGTTTCATGTGGAGAGCCAGTTATAGAAATGAATATTTGGGGATTGTTGAAGAAAGGGGCAGCAAACCATTTAGAATTTATAGGTTTTCTTCAAAATAAAGTCTGGGCAGCTGCAGAGAGGCAATTTGTAGGTGATGCCGGATGCTTATTATAATCTTTCCTAGGTGCTGTTTTCATGCCAAAAGCATGGTTTGTTTAGGTCATACATAAGGGTTCTTGGTTTCCATGCCAAGTTTTAAAAAAAGCAAGTGGGCATAAAAATAATCCACTGAATGGTATGGATTAGTGCCTTGCAAATGTATTCTTACCCCAGTAACCTTTTCACATTTCTTTTTGCAAAAGGCTCATTGTTATTAAGACTGTTATTAAGCTTCAAGTAAATAGTTTAGTGTTATGCAAATAGAATAGTATTTTTAAATATCTGAAAAGTTGGGTGTATACTGTATGTATTTTTTCTTGCTTGCTCAAATGAAACTGCATGCAACCATTTACCTTCAAAAATCACCAAATTGGTTAATTGGGTTCTACTTATATGTTATTCAGAATGGTATTATAATAGAAGCTGCTCTGTAAATGCAAGGAAACATTAACAAACATCCAGTGTCATGCAGACCAAGGACCTCACTAAACAGTTCTGGGACACTTTTATGTAGGAAACAAAAAGGAAGGTTAACTAAAACAATATCCTGAGCTTTAAACATCTCAAAGAGCACAGTTCAATCCATTGGTGATGGGAATGCTAGAGCGCAAATGCAAATACCTTGACATACCTTTCAATGTTCAAGCCACTTCAACCTTAGATAAATGTTTACATTCCCATTCAAACTGTTCTCATATAGTTCACCTGAACGAGATGCTTAAACAGAAAGATACACAATTATGAGTCCTGTATCTAAGGTTGTGTATATACTTTATTCTAACGAAGGGTGAAAAAGAATCAAATTGAATAACACATTTTTTTTATTTTCAAAACGAATTTCGTGTCCCTTATTGTCCCTCCCCTGTCTCTGGTCACTGTGTATCTAAGAAATACTCCTTTTTTGTTGCAGTGTCTTTATTGTGTGCACTTAACAGTTGTAGCAGCCTTATTTCTTTACTGATTTTTATAAAATATGGCCAAAATTAAAGAATCTAAATATTGCAGATGTTATGATACATAGAAAAATTTTCTCTTTCTAAACATAAATTCATGACCAGTGTTTATTGTAGTGTTTATAGGTAAAACATTCTACTCTATATACAGATTTTGCTCTTTCTAAAGCTCAAGTTGGTTATTTGTGATCATTAAGTCACAGCTTGTTGGTTTCTGCCCTTGTTATTCAAATGTATTTACTACTGTATAGGCTAATAAGAGCGTTTCATGTGACTCTTACCTTCAGGGGTGGTCTGACCACCGGTCCTGGCCAAGCTATCTCAGCTATCACCAAGGGGCAGTACCGAAGGCGCTGTTCTGGTCTTACTGGAGTTGTAGGACTGCATTCTGTGCAGTTTGTATGGCTCAGGTCAGGTTCCTCACTGAAGAACCCAGACTCAGACCAGTTACCCCCTCCTTTCTGTGTCTGAAACTGTCTGAAGAGGAAAGAAGGAGCATAGATGGAGAGGATGAGTAAGAAAATAGCTCTGTTAAGTGGAACACTATGGCGATAGCCGTACTGCTCCCAAAATCTGTTGGGCTCTTTTTGGCATCAAGACAATCATTCTTATTGCCACATTGCCAGACAGACCCCTGTTTAAAAAAAAAAAAAAAAAAGCTCTGTCACTACTGTGAATAAATATTTGTTCATAATGGAGCAGATAAAATATATACAACGAAGAAGTATAACACTTGCATAGGCTTTCCAGAAAAAATAACTTAAAACATTTTTAAAAGTTAAAGTGTCTGGATTCTTTGAACCAATAAAACCAATACATTTCTGATAATATATTTAATATATTATTTTTATTTAAATCCTTAATATTAAACATTTTTCTCCAACCTCTTCTTAATTTGGAAAAAACTATTTGTGTTAGTAGTTTAAACTACTACCTTTAACAGAAAAAGCTATGATTTCCCTGATGTTGTCTAAATTTTACTCACAGGTTTAATTTAGAATGTTTTACCCGAGTTTGATTTGATTCAAATAATAAACACATCCCATATTTCAGGTGTTTCCCCCCAAGCCTTAAACAAACTGTAGGAAGTCCTGATAGCTGCTTGTTTGCTTGCTAAGATGGACCAAAAGAAATCTCTCTAGGACCTTCTTGATATGGGATCTCAGAGCAACCTGTTTATAGTCATGGATGAATGGCAAAATTGCTTAGATACTGTAAATCATCAAAAACACTTCTTTCTAGATTTCCATAAGCCATGTGAGAATAAAGCTGGATCAGTTCAGCTTTTACCAAAATTCCACTTTTCGGCGTTCATGTAAGACAAATTTGGCTCTGATCTACTAAAGGTTGATATGTATAAAATAAATAGTGCAAACTTCATGCAGAAAGCTGACCTGCTAACCAACCGTGCATAAATGTTGCGTGCACAAGCAGTTTAGTGCTCCTTTTTACGGATTTTAGTGGACCATGGCCTAATAACAATAGAGATATATGCACAATGAGCACACCATCTCCAATGTGCAAATGCTATACGCCGTCCCCAAATGGAAAAATTGTCTTCATTTTGTTTTGTTTTTTATTTTGTATTCTAAAAAGGATAAAACTGACCAATATTTTTTGACCAAGTTTGGCCCGTCATGATATATGTCAGAGTGGTTTTGGTTAAACTTACAACTTATATTTTGGTAAAGTTATTTTAAGATCAATTTCTAGGTTTTATACAGCCTCTTTAGAAGCCTCTAATGTTTAGTTGTTCATTACACATCTACTGCACAACACACAGCTTTCTGGTAAGCAGAGGAAACCTTAGAAACATTAATTAATTTATTTACCCAGCTTCACAAACTCAGTTCAGGGATTACAGACAGAAAAAAAAGAAACAACTAAAACCTACTCACAATCCTTGAAACATAAAGACTTTTAAGGTTCTGTTTGCATTTCAGAGCCTCCTAGGTGTCTTTTGTGAAACTGTAGTGTACTTCATGCCGAGTTGAAGAGGTGTCACATTTGGAGGTACTTAAGTATGAGTTGTTTTTGTTGTCGGTTCAAAGCCACCCACTTCAATCAAGCAAGCCTTATTAGGTAGAGCTTGAGTTGCCAGGACACCTGTAGATCACTGCGCAACTGATATGTCACAAATCTGCTTTGTGTGCTGCAAATCGTTTTAAAGATAGCTACAGATTTTACCTCAGTTTGCTCTTACAAGTTTTGAACAGTTTGACATAACAAACATTTCAAGTAAGAAGTAGCTAAGCAAGTTTTAATATCATGAGCAACTATTGTGATTTTATAGATGCAAAGAGCATCTGCTTATCCAATAGATGTTGAGTTAAAATGAACAATGACAAGTTAAATTACAATATTTAAGAGCAATGAAAACACCATAAATATAAAAATTATTAAAAAAAACATGAGCAACTAATCTCTAAAAAACATAAATCATTTTAAAAGAAATAAGATAATCTAAAAAGTATATTCTGAAGACAAGAAAAGGATTTTAAAGCCACGCCTATCTTGTGAACTGCAAACTGGATCCCAGCATTTCTTCTTGGTAAAAAAAGCTTCATGGAAAAGCACTAAAATGACTAATAGAGAACTTCTGCTTCAAATGTGAAATAGATGACATCTCTGGAAGCAAAATAAAGCGTATTGATTTTGGATGAGTATTTTTTTTCTTATTAGAAACATTTTGTGACAAAGGGTTAGGAAACAATCTTGGATTCAAGCAAAGGAACAATCCAACCCAGGGGAACAGAACACAGCACAGTTCATGTTACAGCTATGAAAGACAGCTCCAACAGGAACTGAGCAGCATTGACCAAGGGTGTTTTTGTTGAACATTAGATGTGGTCTTTAAGGGATCCACTGTCAGCAAAAAAAACAAAAACAAAAAATGTTTACTTATATCTGCAGATCACATTGAATCAATTACTTTCCTCTCCTTATGTTCCCCCTTTAAATCTGTGCCTGTGTAAGTTCTTAATCACATTGGTCATGGCAATCACAAACAGAGGCAACTTTGCTTTTGTTAGATTTTCTGAAAATGTTTCATCACCTATTCAGGCATCTCTGTTAATTCTGTCAGCTTACACTAAAGCATTCTGTAGTTAGTTTGTTGATGTTTTAATAATAATTGTGCTCCAGGGTTACAGTCTAGACATAGACTTAAGCTTAGACATTTATTGTTGTTTTGTATATATAGAGTGTATACAAAATTAAATTTCATTTTGTACTCTCAAGACATTTCAATTTTGTTAAAGTGCAGCGGAGGGAAAAGGAGCCCCGATGATCTGCAGTTCTCACTACTTATTTCACCTTCTTTCAGTCTGAGGAGCTGCAGCCCCACACCACACAGTGAGACAGATGGTCAGAATACTCTATTGTTTGTATGGTTTTTGTGTTTGACCACTTGAATTATCATGAGTGTGCTTGTATAGCCTTTCTAGGGTGATTTCCAGGAGTGAGTTAAGCCATCAGCTCTGGGCAAGATTCAGATATAAATTTGCATCCAGAGAACAAAGTACACATACATTGATGACCACAATGTTATAATCTTGGACAGGGAGGGCGTATGGTTTAAGCAGAGGTTTTAGCTTACAAGCATCTACAACTCTGTCCTGGAACTCACTCCGAAGAGGTTAACCAAGCATACTCATCATGATTCAATTGGCCAAACACGAAACACATACAAAACACATGCCAACAACCGAGGAGAAAGAAGGGTGAGTCAATGAATGCCATCTGTCTTGGAATGTGCTTGGGAAGATGTGCCTCCAGATGCTTAGAAACATCAGCACTCCAACCACAGATTGCTCCTGTAAGCCAGAAGAATTAACACAGACTCCTGGATAGGTTAAACTTAACCAGATGGATTGACTCTGATTTAAATCCATTTTGTGGTTACTTTAAAGATAAGTTATGTACGTTTTTACTGAAAAATACTGATGGATTTAACTGAAAAAAAGCCTTTTATTATACCTTTATGGCTAAAACACATTTGATAAGCAGACTAACATCAGTATTTCAGAACCAATGCATATATTAGCCTATTTTCCAGAATTTACTTCAGGTTGGAAGTTCCTGTGGTGTTCTGTGGATGTGATATCAAGCATGTCTATGTTAAATGAGTTTGACCTAGCAAACAATTGGAGCGTTATATTCAAGATGGATTTTGTGGACATTTAGAAGCGACCAACATCCAGCTCAGACACCAATAACTCCACGTAAGGTAAAAAAAATAAAAACAAAAACCTTGATAATCTTCAAGAACGAGTAGAAGAGTGCTGCAGTTCTGTTTTGTAGCCACAGGTGGTAGTATCATTGGAAAACTCTGTGATGCCCCTTTAAAATTGGTAAATTTATCAGCTTTAACCACTACCCAGCTTCTCAGTCTCTATGCCAAATTAATGACAGCGTGCCTGACTGCAGCTGCACGCCTTTTTCTTCCCTGACCACATGTGCAGTATTAGCTTAAAATGACTTGATAGCATTGAATAGCATGTTGCTGGGAATCTAACAGTAGACTTACTTAAAGGTATTATGGAGGATTTTTCAGCTCTCCACGCATGTGAGAGAGCGTACTTGAGCCTCGTGCATGCTCTGTTTAAAAGTTGCTGTTCTCATAGCTCATAAAAACTTACTGTGTCCAAACATCCGCCCTAAATCCCTCAATCACTATATAGAGCGAGGACTATATACTGGACATTGCGAACTCAGTTAACTGAGAAAAAGGTGCATTAGATATATACAGTATAGTCAACATATTACAGCTTTTTTTATAGCAGGATTATTACACAGCGTTATTGCACAAAAGTCATTTTCAGTGGAGCAAAGATTTGATGAGTCAGCATCTTGACAACAGGCCACAGGAAGTGCCTAGTGAATAATATATATATATATATATATATATATATATATATATATATATATATATATATATATATATATATATATATATATATATATATATATATATATATATATAGCTATTGCACTGGGTGTCAACTATAAAGAAACAGGTTATTGCACAGGGAATTAAATGGTAATTGCACATTGCACATTATACATTGCACAAGTTATTGCCATTGTATTACTAATACAATAATGGAGTTAAACCATGAATATTGAACATTGACTTATCATATGGAGCAATGCTTAAGCTGAAATATAGTAAGTTTTTATCTGAATGCTGCAAGTTTTTTGTTTAGAATTCCAATACACATAGCTCACCCCAGTGCTCTTTTAAATAGAGCAGGAAGGTTTATTAGGTCTCCAAACCACTGTTTTCAGACATCACTGGAAAAATCACCATATATTTTTTAATTTTTATTATTTGCTTTATGAAAACCTACAGACCTTGCAAATACAATTTTTTTTCTAGTGGTCATTTTGTTTTTAATCTTTTTTTGTTTTTTATGCTTAGAAGTTTAGTGTTGCAGACATATGATCTCACTTAAAGCTACAGTGTGTAATAATTACAGGCATATAAATTCAGAAATTTAATATATTATACATAACTATGTTATTTATCATCACCTATGAGCTCAGCCTTTTAACCATAACATTTGCGTTGCCTTAGAATTCGTTATTTATAATTACATAGGAGCGGGTCTCGCAGCCATGGAGGCTGACATCTTTGCGCTACGGCAGCGCAGAGGCAACAAACTAGCGATTGCGAGATCTCCCATGACGCTCGAAAATAACTACGGCAAGTTGAGAGAGATGAACTGAGACGGTACTGAACAGTAGATGGCAGTATTATGCCTGAGAAGCGTTTAGTCTGCCTGAAACCAAAGAAGAAGAAGAAGCAGGTATACTGCGCCTCGGTAACAAGAAAGGTAAACAAGGCGGCAGGCGTGAGTGACTTTGCAAACTGTTTGGCACTCTGTGGCCAAACATCAGACGAATGGAGGATCATGCCTACTCTGTATCACAACGAAAAGCGGCGGACACCGAACCCCCGTCATCTAAGAAGCGGAAACACGACGAGAATAAACGCAAGAGTGACAAGAAACGACAAAAAACACGGATCAACATTGGCACGGCATTTACACGATGGAAGTCACTGATGGAGGAAAAAGGTTTTCAAAGTGACGCTCAAGTTGCCAGTTTTCTCTTGGACAGGTAATTAATCCTATACACACAATTGTCTAATATCACTGCAGTTTTTGGAGTACAGGATGCTCAGACCTGTCTAAAACAATAACATGCTGCGTGATGATGCTGTTACTCTCCAGTATACTTATTCAGCAACGTCCCTGACGTTTCACAGGTAATGATTCAGTAATTTTCTGTAAAATAATTTTCTGGATATATACCTCGGTTACTTCTCTCCGGCTCCTTTGGAGATCTTCAAGCCTTTCCTCCTCTGCTCTCACCCCGCTGGCTCCCCTCTCTCGCCTGGCCCCAGCTGCACGCTCACCCCGGCCTCTCTGCCCTCTTCCTTTCCCTCTTCCTTGCCTTGTAACCCCCGTGCCACAAACAAGACTTGGACTCTGTAAACGGGGAATATATATTCTTCCAGCGAACACAATCTCGCTGTTAAACTAATGACTACAATTACTTCGTCTGTTTATATCACCATGCAAAGCAGCTCACCAAAACGTCACAACGACGTAGAAAAAATAACGGGTATATTTATTATCTTAAGTCTACATGAAATCTATACCCTACACAGACTAATGAAATACTATCTGTAAAATTATCTATGTAAACAAACCTCATCACTTGAGAAGGTAGGTGATGCGGACGTCGTGGAAGACATTTTGTTCCGTAACGCTCGCCGTACTGTTGGGGGGGAGAAGCGGTGGGGGGGAGACGTTCATGTTGCTGCAGTCTGCAGTCTGACCGCTAGATGTCGCTGAAAATTACACACTGTAGCTTTAAGCATCCTTTGTCTGTGTCCTCAGAATCCTTATGCCATTTCTTCTGTTACACTTTCTTTTACAATTCTTGATTTCTATTACAGAAACAAATGTCTTTATACTGAGCTGAAATTCTGAAAACTATTGAAAAGGTAAAGTTATTAAAAGTTATAATATATGCACTTTAAGTTTTGCACATTTCCCGTTTTAATGTTGCAATCCACCTGAAATGTAGCAGCAAGAAGTCTGGAAAGTCAGTTAATCAGGCCTAAAATGTGCAACAGGTGTCACAGAACATGGAAAGCCACCTGATGACTGTTTTTGTTAGATAAAAAGCTATCCCAGCGAGGCAGACTGAAGCTCAGAACATGAGATCAATGGAGCATATTCAAAAGACATTAGATAGCAGTCCTACTGTCACAGCGCTGTGATAAAGTACAGGAATCTAGCCTTCCAGCATACAGTGCCACTTCTCTGTGATCCTCTAGTGGCTTTCCTCCTTGGCTTAATCGCTCCATGTCTAAGTGAAAGCTATAGAAAGGCCATCAGTGTCAAAGCCAGGGTTTGGTTTGTCCTACCCAACGCCCAGTGGCCCAGGGGACGCCAAGAGGTGAGGACGGTGAAGAATGGATTGCTGTTGGCTCCGGAGTCCCATTCACTCTCTAACTTGCTCACATTAAAGAGAGCTCAAATCACTGCAGGGACTTGGCCAATGATGTGCTTATCAAACAGCATATTTCAAAAAGGCATCTTAAAAGGCCCGAGGGCGAAGAGGCAATAAGAGCACATTTGTATGTGGATGAAAGGGAAAAGTGTAGACAGACCTTGCATCAGAATACAGCGGGGGGAGATCATTAGCATCAGTGGCAAAATATTCAGAGAGAGGGAGAGAGTGAGGTGGCGCTGGGATGGGGATGTTGGGCTGTGGGGAGAAAGAACAGTTCCCTTCGCTGTTCAAATTTTTTTTTTTTTTTTTTTTTGTTATACAAAGTTCCCAAAAAGAATATGAGAACAAATACATTTTTGAACAAAGGCTGGTCTCTTGAAGTGGAAGCCCACTGGGGTGCTTGAGGTGGCTCCTCTGTGGGTTACAACAGAGTGAAGCCACAAATGCATCTCCTCTGACTCTCCTCTGATAGAACACACCCAGCACATGAGCTTTGAACTGTGAGGAAGAGCCCTGAATCAAACACAATCATAAGCTACATAATTCCAGCGTTCTTTCCGTGGCATTGGTTGCATCTCTACAGCATTCTGGTTAAAGACCTTAACAAATTCAGGCCACAGCCCCCCCTGTGTGACAAATACTGGTTGAAATATTATCGTCTAACTATACAAAATGGCTGAGAGAAGCACAGTTTGCGGTTTCCAGTTAGAGACTTTCCAAAAGTGTGGCAATGTGAGAAAGTTTTTTATTTAAAGCTACAGTGTGTAATTTTCAGCGACATCTAGCGGTCAGACTGCAGACTGCAGCAACATGAACGTCTCCCCCCCACCGCTTCTCCCCCCCAACAGTACGGCGAGCGTTACGGGACAAAATGTCTTCCACGACGTCCGCATCACCTACCTTCTCAAGTGATGAGGTTTGTTTACATAGATAATTTTACAGATAGTATTTCATTAGTCTGTGTAGGGTATAGATTTCATGTAGACTTAAGATAATAAATATACCCGTTATTTTTTCTACGTTGTTGTGACGTTTTGGTGAGCTGCTTTGCATGGTGATATAGACAGACGAAGTAATTGTAGTCATTAGTTTAACAGCGAGATTGTGTTCGCTGGAAGAATATATATTCCCCGTTTACAGAGTCCAAGTCTTGTTTGTGGCACGGGGGTTACAAGGCAAGGAAGAGGGGAAGGAAGAGGGCAGAGAGGCCGGGGTGAGCGTGCAGCTGGGGCCAGGCGAGAGAGGGGAGCCAGCGGGGTGAGAGCAGAGGAGGAAAGGCTTGAAGATCTCCAAAGGAGCCGGAGAGAAGTAACCGAGGTATATATCCAGAAAATTATTTTACAGAAAATTACTGAATCATTACCTGTGAAACGTCAGGGACGTTGCTGAATAAGTATACTGGAGAGTAACAGCATCATCACGCAGCATGTTATTGTTTTAGACAGGTCTGAGCATCCTGTACTCCAAAAACTGCAGTGATATTAGACAATTGTGTGTATAGGATTAATTACCTGTCCAAGAGAAAACTGGCAACTTGAGCGTCACTTTGAAAACCTTTTTCCTCCATCAGTGACTTCCATCGTGTAAATGCCGTGCCAATGTTGATCCGTGTTTTTTGTCGTTTCTTGTCACTCTTGCGTTTATTCTCGTCGTGTTTCCGCTTCTTAGATGACGGGGGTTCGGTGTCCGCCGCTTTTCGTTGTGATACAGAGTAGACATGATCCTCCATTCGTCTGATGTTTGGCCACACAGTGCCAAACAGTTTGCAAAGTCACTCACGCCTGCCGCCTTGTTTACCTTTCTTGTTACCGAGGCGCAGTATACCTGCTTCTTCTTCTTCTTTGGTTTCAGGCAGACTAAACGCTTCTCAGGCATAATACTGCCATCTACTGTTCAGTACCGTCTCAGTTCATCTCTCTCAACTTGCCGTAGTTATTTTCGAGCGTCATGGGAGATCTCGCAATCGCTAGTTTGTTGCCTCTGCGCTGCCGTAGCGCAAAGATGTCAGCCTCCATGGCTGCGAGACCCGCTCCTATGTAATTATAAATAACGAATTCTAAGGCAACGCAAATGTTATGGTTAAAAGGCTGAGCTCATAGGTGATGATAAATAACATAGTTATGTATAATATATTAAATTTCTGAATTTATATGCCTGTAATTATTACACACTGTAGCTTTAAAAGCTGCTGAATAGCTCTTTCTTGCAGTTAGACACAAAAAAATGGTTCTGCTAACGATGAGAGGACGCGTCAGATTTCAGGAGTCGAAGCCACACAAAGAGTTTTGTGAATTCCCCTCCCAAAAAACGGCGAATAATCTTCCATCATCTTTAAAACGTTTACATGCATTATCTAAGTGTAAAGATGATTTGTTTATGTGAGGAAAACAGTTTTCTTATGTGCTCATTTTAAAATATTTATAAAAGGGCAGAAGCGCAAATGGGTTACAAGAAACTGAGGCAATGTTTAGTTTTTTTCCTTTTTTGGCAGCATTATTTCAAATAACTTTACGTTGTGTTTCATGTCAATGGTAGATGCCTTACAAGTGCAATATTACAGGTGCATATACTGGATATTTGATCTCCACTCAAGGGAAATTCACTATCAAATTTCCACCAAAACTTATAACTTTCAAATTAGAAAATGGCTGCAAAATAAACAAAAATGTTCAAACATTTGACAAATATATATAAGCATATAGGATTCAAAATTTGAAGTCTTAAGTAGTCCAGACTTGCCTTTTTTCTTGATTTTAGATTGTAATTTAGATTACGAAACACTAAAAATTAAGGTAAAGTTGCTTGTTTTTTGTTTTTTTTCCCTTTTAGTTTCTTAAATGTTTTCTTTTGTTGTTTTGTTTTTGTTTGTTTTTTTCCTATGGGTGGGTTTGTCGACCTTTCTGATGAGAATACATGAAAAAAGTGGCGGGTATTTCACCCCAGAAGCCAAATACCACATTTAAAATACAAGGTTGTCCAAAATTTGATTTAAGTGTTCATTCAGTTTCAATGTCAATAAATAAGAGTTTTAAATACATTAATGTTGACATTAATTGTTATCAATTTAAAATAAATGTAGCTGAGGAACTGCTAAAACGTATTGGCCAGCTTTATCTTTTAAAGTTCATTTGAGGTTCTTGTAACCTTAAATAAATAATGCAGGAATTCTTATTTCTAGGGGATGTAATAAAATGTGACACAGAGGGCTGTTTCTTTAGCTTCGGGTCAATAGTTTAAATAGAGAGTCCAAGTTATGCAGGATGCTCAGAGAAAAACAAAACAAGAAATGCAATAAAATGCGTTATTTTGGTTCACCAAATTTAAATATCTCTTATAACCTTACTTCTTTGTTTTTTGTTTGTTTGTTTGTTTGTTTGTTTATTTAGGATGGTATCATAAAATAAACAAACATTTCCTGTCCTATCAAAAAACAAAAGTTTATGGTTTTTCTAAACTCTGCCCAGCTAGAATGTTTTACATTTTATCAAATAAACAAAGAGCACTTCACTTTGGTTTGGCAAGACACACAAGATGGATATATTGAATACCACCACTGTTAAGCATGGTGGAGGATCTGTGATGCTGTGGGTCTGTTTGTCTTCCAAAATGTTTCATAAACCCCTTTTAATTCAATTAACAAATGAGGTTGCATTATACTAAAAATAAATAAATAAATGGCATCTGCCAGTAAGCTTAAGCTTATAATCTTACATTATCTTTCAGCAAAATGATGACAAAAATGACTGAATTCACAACAGTTACAGATTCAATTCTGGATGAAAAACAGATATTTTCGATAAATGATACATCAATTTTGCTTATTTGTTGCTTTTTTTTTTTTTGAGTTTTTATGGCACTAGTTGCACGTTTTTTTGACAGTAAGCTGACAGGAAAGGGGTGTGGGGGGGGGGGGGGGACATACGGCAAAGGACCACAGGTCGGATTCCAACCCGGGTCGGCCACATTGAGGACTAAGGCCTCCGTACAAGAGTCATGCGTGCTAACCGCTGCTCCACCTGCACGCCCAGATGATACATCAATTTTGCTAAATAAAAAAAATCTAGTTAAAGCTTAAATATTTAATTTTTTATTGTGGTATCATGCTATGGTATATGAAATCCATGAACAAGCAAAGATGTTGCCAATATATGGCTGTTTTTATAACAATGAGGATTATGAAGAGAAACATTTACAACCTTAAATCAAAAAACAAGATCTGGGAAAACCCCATGCACAACAGTGTTCCTGTACATTGGCAGCAGCTCATCATCAGTTCTACATATGGCTGACTAGACTGAAAAACTGATCCCCAGCAACAGAGGGACATGCATGGATATAAACAAAACTCATCAGACTCAGTTTGGAAATCCGGGATCAAGAGACCAATTATCTTAATTATTCCGCTTTTCCCTCCATCACTCACGTCTGCCTGTTTTCCCGCTTTCTATTTTAGCTGTGTCTGCATTTGTGGTTGTTTTGTTTCATGCATTTCACATAACAAAATTACTTCATAGCTCACAGAGAAGCTGCCTTACGTCTACACTTGCTTTTTTTTTTTTTTTATCAGTAAAAGAAAAAATGCTTTTTTTATTCATTTAGCTTGGGAATGTTGTGGCCGTTGAGTAACGATGGTGAAACGAAGCTGGGAAACCCCTCAGGGCCGGGCTGTCTCTGTTGCACCCGTGAAAAAGTTACCACCACCACCTGCATCAACCAGTCAACCTCTGCAGCTCCCCTGCTAAAATGGTGACAGCGTTTCGTCAACTGAAAAGAGGGGCAATTATTGTGTGATGGATTTCACCTGTATACCATGAAAATATGTCAGTGCAAGCCTCAGGTCTGTGAATATAACTACCAAAAATCATTTCTCTGTCAGCACATAAAGAGACAGATTTTTGTGAAAGATCAAATAGCTGGAAGCACGTTTGCCCAGCAATCTCTAATAAAAGAGAAATGGAACTAAGTTTAATATCTTCCAGAGGATGTTTAATCTAGATAAAAGTTGTTCATCTTAAGTGTTTGGTGGGATGCTGTTATCAGTAGAATAAGACTGCAATGACTATATAGAGATTGAAATTAATATTTTATGGTTTAGATGGACTGATTAAAATCAAACATCTAGTTTGATTGCAGTAGAATTCGAATGATTCTAAGTGATTTCCAAAGCTGCCTAAAGTATCTTCAGAAACAGGGCAGTCTAGCAACAAAATATGAAAACAAGTCTTGATATATATTCATATTTTTATTTATTTATTTATATTTCATTTCTGGAAGGATATCTTGTACAACAAATATCCTATTGGCAGTTAAGCGCATTCAATGTGTTTAGAAGCCAGAAACAGTCACTTATTTAAACAAACACAAATACAAAATAAAGTAAACCACAAAATAATGAACTGCATGTATATAACATACAAAAGAATCCCATGCCTACTTAGTAGGTAACTTCAACATTCCAGCTCTTGAAGATGTGGATATTTACATTTACAAAAATATACTTTAGGTTTTTTTTCCTTTTTTTTTTTTGCTTACATTCTGATAAAATGAAGCGGTGCCCTCATAGCTCGTCCCTTTTTCTTTCTCCCTCTGAGTGCGTACATTTTGTAACAAAAATATTCCCTTAACACTTAAGGCGAGATGCAGTGCATCCACTCTCACACTCAGCCGAGTTACAAAATCTGCAAGGCTTCACGAAAGGCACCAAATAACAGGAGCATTTGTCTGTTTAAGATTTTTTTTTCAGGTTTTTTTTTTCCATTTCTCAGTTTTTTTAATATAACCAAGCGATATGTCACATGTGAGAAAGAGATAGTACCAGTGGATGATATTTACAACAAAAACTAACATCACTCTTACTCATGCTCGAATACTTAAGTGCTTCTTTTTTTATCTCAAAAAATGTCAAAACGAATCACAGCATCATCACTACATAATAGAGAAAGTATGTAGAAAATATGGCCCTGCTCACTTCAAATAATACAATGCAAATAATTGTTCACATCAGTGGTACCAAGGAGTGATAAAAACAAAACATGGCACATGTACAATATACATATTTGATAGCTTATGTATATCATTCATTGTCTTTTGTATAAATGCCTCAAGCACGAACGTGCCTGAGGAATCCGTCTGTCTCTTGTTTTAGGTTTATTTGTTTTGTTTTTTGGGTACCTGATAGCACAGACCCGCCAGAGCTGTTTTCTGTTTGTCTCTAGAGTCCTATATGCATCTGAAGGGCTGCAGTTTTTTAAAGAGACGGTATAAAATCCCTTTAAACATTGTACTGTCCTTGCCCAGTCCTTGACATGTTTTTTTTGTTTTGTTTCGTAGTTTCTTTCAGACAAATCTCAAGATTTACCTGCACTACACCCAGGAGGGGAAAAAAGTGCTTTTAGGGGGAGGGAAATAAGAAGTCCTTTTGATACTGATTTATTTTTCTCCCTAAAATGAAAACCTTGCAGAAGGAGAAGTGCATTGAGAGTACAAAAAGTTTTTCTCTCTGCTCTGTTTTTAGCAGATCTCGATTGTCCTCGGGGAGACGGTGCTGTGCATGTCTGAAAGTGGCGTGGGCACCGGAGAGCTGTAGATGTTGGATGCAACTGATGAAGGGAATGAGGTGGCGACTTGAGACTGGAAGGTGGTGGACATGGACGCCGATGGGTAAGTGGTGGCGATGGATGGAGAGGGATAGGAAGTGTGGACGGGAGAGGAGTAGCAGGAGGTCACTGGAGAGGAGTAGGAAGATACTGGCGAGGGGTAAGAAGTGATGGGAGAGGGGTAGCTGGAGGCGGGGGAGGCAGAAGATGCTGGCGCTGACGTTACCACGGCAGCTCCAGCCTTCTCTGCCTTCTTGTCCTTTTGCCTGAGGTGGATCTTTGTGTGCCTCTTTCTCTCATCACTGCGGGCAAACTTGCGTCCGCAGATCTCGCAGGCAAAGGGCTTCTCACCTGTGTGAGTGCGGATGTGCGTTGTCAAGTGATCGCTGCGGCTGAAGTTTCGCATGCAGATGCGGCACTGGAAGGGTTTCTGACCGGTGTGAATGCGGATGTGACGAGTCAGCTCATCGGACCGTGAGAAGCGACGATCGCAGGTCTCCACAGGGCAAGCATAGGGCCTTTCATGTGGTGGCGTCTTGCTTGGCCGTGTGGGGTACTTGCGCATGCGGCTGGGCTTTATAAGCTGGGACTGGTAGACAGTTTTTAAGTCCTGGGAACCCGTCTGAGTGGCGAAGGCCTTGATGGTTGACAGAGGAGTAAGTGAGGGCTGGTTTGACTGACTCTGGAAGGGTTTTTGGTCAGGAGGGACCAGGCTGATCTCCCCCTGCTGCTGGGGGAAGAGGTAGTCAGGAATCATTGGCACAGGGAAACTTGTCTTGCTATTAGGGTATGCAGGCGGTGGGTACTGCACTGATCCGGCTGAGCTGACAAAACCCTGGCTCTGGTCTGGAAAGAGGTCGGAGTTGGGGCTGGAGTATGTTGGGGCAGCTGAGTAGATTGGATTGGGTTCGCTGTGGTGGATTGAGGTGTTGAGGCTGGAGCTTTGAGATGTGGAAGAGGTTGAGGAGGAAGAAGTGGATGAGGATGGGATGGTTGACGAGGAGGACGAGGAGGTCTGTGAGGAAACTGAGGAAGAGCTGGAGGCAGGTGCAACATTGCCCATAAGGCCGGTGAACAGCCCCAGGATGGGCTCCGCCCAGAGGCTGTTGCTGCATGTGGTGGCGGGTTCAAGGGTGAAACGGCCAGTGTAGGATATAGGAGGCAGCCTCTGGGTGGGATATGTTTGCTCCCCAATAGACTTTTCACAGGAGAAGGGGATATCAGATAATGTATCTGCAGAGAGTAGAAAAGAAAAAGAGAAATAAGTCAAAATGTCATTTTCTATAAAAAAAAATACTCCTGCCAGAGGTAGGCAGCGAATCACACTCTCTACTCCATTTAATATCATTAAATTAAACACTCTCTAATAAACTCTCATCTCCCAGCTTGTAAACTGTCTCTGTGTCAGAGCAAGCAGTTGTGCGTGCTTCCTGGGGTCACATTTTCCTCTATGAACAATATCTCGATCTTTCTTTCATTTTCTGTCTTCCTGTGTTGCACGAACACACACGGAATCACAGATTCCTAAAGACCATTAGAGCCAGAGGCAATTGATTACCAAAAGCTGCAGCTCAGCGGGTTTTAGGAATCTAATTTAAATTGAATGGAAAAAGTCTATCAAGCATGTAGTGACTGAGCCCCATTTGACTTTTTAAAAGGTAAATCATGTAGATGTATAAACATTTTATTTATATTTATCTTGCTTTTGTAAGGTTCCATAAGCATAATTAATATCTATTTATCTTTACTTCCCAAAGTCATGATACTGGTAATTTAAGAAATAACAGTTTAAAATTGTTAAAAATTTTAATGTAGAAATTTATCAAAGTTTTATGTGAACTCTTTTCTGCAACTCATAAAATATTATCTTAACATAGCACAGCATTATTTAAAACAAGCTGAAAGAAGCTCATGTTTTACCTCCAGGAAGGTGGTCATACTGCTCCCCTGGTTCCCCGGAGCCAAAGCCTGCACCCTCGGGTGCGGAGGCAGAGAGGAAGGGGGTCCCTGCATTGGTGAGCATCATCACCTCCTCCAGTTTGGGATAGTTATCCATGGGGGAGTGAGGAAAGCTCAGAGGCTCTGAGATCTGCAGGGTAGGGAGGATCATCTCGGTCTTGGCTGCAGCCATCCTCTGCTGGTGCTGAGGCTGCGCTGGTGGCTGCTTCGGAATCGCTGTGTGTGCTGGCAGAGCAGTGCCTCACAGGTGGAGGAGATCACTTAGCCCAACACTTCAGCCGATGCAGTGGAAGACCTTGCTCCGTAGTTCTTCTTCTCCAGTAGATGTTTTTTCCTTTTCCTCTCAGAGATGAGAAAAATCCACTCGTATTTTCAGCAAGAAAATAAATATTCAGTCCTCTACACTCATCTCCTAAGATTAATCAAAATTGATCAATCTTTTTTTTTTTTTACATTAAATAAGGCTACCTTTCCAATCAGGCTCTGACTGTCTTCTATGGTTGTTGTTTTGACTTTTTTGTTTCACTTTTGTAGTGATATTTCTCAGGCAGGGACTTCTGTGTGTCGCTGTTCTAACTGTTGCTCATGTGGGCTCTCAGAGCTCTCTCTAAGAGCTGCGAGGTTTCCCTGCTCTTATATACACTCTTGTCGTGACGTAGATGTCCATAAAAGGAGGCTGAGGAAGCCCATATTTAGGCATTGCGGTGGAGAACACACCAGGCAGAGGGACAGCAGAGGAGCGACTTTATATTAACCGATTGCAGTAAATTTGCGAATACACCCCCCCCCCCCCCCCTCTCCGGTCCAGAATCCATGCGTCTTCACAGCCGGGCGGCTCCGGTAGACAAGCGGCGTTATTTTCACTCTCTCTCGGTGCTCAGATAGATTTGATTCGGATCTCCCATCTGTGCAGCGGGCTGCCGGCTGCTCCCGGAACCCTCTGAACCGCCGTTCCTTATAAGGTCGTGACTACATAAGGACCTATTCCGGTGGGTTTCCATTTCCCTGTCCTTATTTGGAGCTTCCTGAGGAGGCAGCGCTGATCGCTTTTTGGACAGAGAATGAGACCGAAGTGCAAATCAAGTTTAGCGTTCACAATAACTAACGCTGGCAACAGAGCCCGACTTGTCTAAGAGAAAACATATGATCGGGCTCAACTGAAGGGTTTATATGTCACATCCTGAAACATTACACAAAGTTAAATAGTCTGCATTTTTTTAAATTATCTATAAAGTAGCCCATCATGAAAAAATCATGTAAATAAGAAAAAAAAAGAATTATATATATATATATATATATATATATATATATATATATATATATATATATATATATATATATATATATATATATATATATATATATATATATATATATATATAGGCTATATATATATATATATACACTCTGCTGCAAACTTCCACTAAATTAACTTTCGTCTCCCTCGCCTGTGGCATTGATTTATGGGCGCACAGATAGCCGGATGCTGACGAGGTGCGGGGCGATCTGTCTAATTGAGGGGTGTCCCCCCCCCCCCAAACTCAATATTCACGGGATCTCTCTGCCACTCAGCGGCCTAATGGGCCGCATTAACAACGCAGCGCGCAGCTGCGAGGACGCCTGCGGGGTACCGATGCTCCCCCGGCTGCTCCTTCTTCGCCCTGGCGCGCCAGCTCCTTTCGCAGCGATGCTGACGAGAAATCAATGTGCTTCCCTCGGCTGCTGACTGGATCTATACGACAGCAGGCTCATTGGGAAACATCGTGGGCTGGAGGCTGTGAGGTGGCCCCAGAGAGAAAGTGAGACGCTGGAAAGATGATGTTGCTGCGTTATGAAGGTGATCCCTGGTTTAGTTTAGTTTTATTAGGATCCCCATTAGCTGCCAAATAAATGGCCACTAATCTTCCTGGGGTCTGAAAACTTAAAGTCATATGATCAAGTTCCAGTGAATGTCATCCTGTGTATAAATGTGTTTATTTAACACCATAATTAATAAAAACAAAACATACAGAAAGATATTAATGATCTCCAAGCTGTTTTAGTTTGATTTGGTTTTAACTGGATCCCATTTTCTCCAAGGCATTTATTTTTGCTGTGTGGCAACTTGCCCTACTAAACCCCATCAGACTGTTTGCTAAATTTCATAATATATTATGAGTGACATGGAAAACATACCCCTCCTAAAAAAATCAAAATATGCAGCATAGTATGGTTGTGCCGGTGAGATTAATCACACTAATCTCTTCCAGAGGTACATAGCATCTTACAAGTGCATACTGTAAACATATTTTCTTTAATTTATTCTATTTGCAGACCAAAGTAGAGCATGATTGTAAAGCAATATTATGGCTTTTGCATTACTTTAAAGTGTGGCATGCATTTGTGTCTAGCTCCCTGAGAGAATGGCTCTCAGAACAAGTGTTTTGAGGTACGTTTTTACCAACTACATACATCTATGACCTTTTTTGTGACCATTTTTACCACAGATCCCCAGTGGAATTTAAGATTGTACTTTGGTTTGTGCTAAAACAGGATTATTTTTTTTTATCTAAACCATTACTTTATAGCTCTGGCATTTTTTGGGGTCATCTGTCCCAGTCTCACATCTTTAATTAGCCTCATCCTTCCCCTCATCATCTCTCACCAGTTTTTCTGTCCCTGCTAAACAGAGGCATCTCTACTGCATGATGTAGCTCACCAACATGTTCCACTGTGGGAATAGTTTGCTGGGATCTGTTACGTATTTTATTCTTTCTGACAAGATAATCGTTTTGTTTTATAAAGATGAATTTTGGTTACAGAGCACCATTTTTCACCTTAGATGTTCTTTACATGGACAGCAGGAAACTTCAAAAATGATTTTTGTATAAATGTATTTTACTGATGCCCTTTTATTTTAATAAAACTGCACAACCACCAACTGTCCTGCAAACTATGGTTCTCCCACCTCTCTGCAGCCTCACTGTTTAATGCCCCTCCTGGGATACTCATCATCTCAGATTTCCAATTTTAGGTGTTAGATTTTTTCTTACTAGTTTCTTACTAGATGTCCGAAGCTTGGACTGTTTTTTTTTTTTTTATAGCGACTTTCTCCCTGACCTTTCATCTGTGTTCCTTGAGCTCCCTGATCCCATTTGTTCATTGATGTCCTACAATAGATCTCCAAGGCTTTTACAGAACAGCTAGATTTATACTGAGATTCAAACACGTCGCCACAATTTACTAATTAAATGACCCCAGTAAGCAATTGCTTGCACTGGAGTCTTGTTTAAGGAGTTTAAGATGAAAAGGTGCCTAATAGTGATGCACAAAACATATTTTTTATATATAAAACACACTAAAAACCATGTTTCCATTTTCCATGATCTTACAAAAAACAACCTGTTTCCTAATAAAATACACAGGTGTTTGTGTGACCGATAACTTTGTAAGATGTATATAGATATACACTATATTGCCAAAAGTATTTGCTCACCCATCCAAATTATTGGAATCAGGTGTTCCAATCACTTCCATGGCCACAGGTGTATAAATTCAAGCACCTAGGCATGCAGACTGTTTTTACAAACATTTGTGAAAGAATGGGTCGCTCTCAGGAGCTCAGTGAATTCCAGCGTGGAACTGTGATAGGATGCCACCTGTGCAACAAATCCAGTCGTGAAATTTCCTCGCTCCTAAATATTCCACAGTCAACTGTCAGCTGTATTATAAGAAAATGGAAGTGTTTGGGAACGACAGCAACTCAGCCACGAAGAGGTAGGCCACGTAAACTGACGGAGCGGGGTCAGCGGATGCTGACGCGCATAGTGCGAAGAGGTCGCCAACTTTCTGCAGAGTCAATCACTACAGACCTCCAAACTTCATGTGGCCTTCAGATTAGCTCAAGAACAGTGCGCAGAGAGCTTCATGGAATGGGTTTCCATGGTCGAGCAGCTGCATCCAAGCCATACATCACCAAGTGCAATGCAAAGCGTCGGATGCGGTGGTGTAAAGCACGCCGCCACTGGACTCTAGAGCAGTGGAGACGCGTTCTCTGGAGTGACGAATCGCGCTTCTCCATCTGGCAATCTGATGGACGGGTCTGGGTTTGGCGGTTGCCAGGAGAACGGTACTTGTCTGACTGCATTGTGCCAAGTGTAAAGTTTGGTGGAGGGGGGATTATGGTGTGAGGTTGTTTTTCAGGAGCTGGGCTTGGCCCCTTAGTTCCAGTGAAAGGAACTCTGAATGCTTCAGCATACCAAGACATTTTGGACAATTCCATGCTCCCAACTTTGTGGGAACAGTTTGGAGCTGGCCCCTTCCTCTTCCAACATGACTGTGCACCAGTGCACAAAGCAAGGTCCATAAAGACATGGATGACAGAGTCTGGTGTGGATGAACTTGACTGGCCTGCACAGAGTCCTGACCTCAACCCGATAGAACACCTTTGGGATGAATTAGAGCGGAGACTGAGAGCCAGGCCTTCTCGTCCAACATCAGTGTGCGACCTCACAAATGCGCTTCTGGAAGAATGGTCAAAAATTCCCATAAACACACTCCTAAACCTTGTGGACAGCCTTCCCAGAAGAGTTGAAGCTGTTCTAGCTGCAAAGGGTGGACCGACGTCATATTGAACCCTATGGATTAGGAACGGGATGTCACTTAAGCTCATATGTGAGTCAAGGCAGGTGAGCAAATACTTTTGGCAATATAGTGTATATTGAACCCCGGTCGGCCTCGGCAGATGGTCGCTCACACTGAGCCTGGTTTTGTTGGAGGTTTCCTCTTGTTAAAAGGGAGTTTTTTCCTCTCCACTGTCGCTACAAGCATGCTTAATGTGAGGATTGCATTCGAGTCAATGAGTCGATGCATTCAACTGGTTTTCCTTAGATAGAAAATTTGAATCAGTTTGACTGTATGATCTGGTGAACTGTAAAGTGCCTTCAGATGACATGTGTTGTGAATTGGCGCTATATAAATAAACTGAATTGAACTGAATTGAAATTGAATATAGTTTTGGTTTTCATCTAAAAATGGCTGCTACTCACAGTGTTTCCTAAATAAACAAGAGGTTATAAGTTGTTTGTAAGTTAGAAAGAAGTGGCTTTGTCTCTGAGGTGAGTTGATGAATAAAATCCAAACTCCTGTCTGCATCCACCTCCACTGTCAGCGGCAAAGCAAAGAAGAAAAAGTACTGCGCACAGAGGAGAGAACTCATCATCTGATAACAATGTAATAAAATCAGGTTAGGGAAAACTCTGAAAAGTAATAAAGTAATAAAGATGATAAACAGTTCACAGTGTTTGGGCCCCCCTTCTTCCTGAGGCATGAGCTGGTGGGAGGGGAGGGGGGGACGCTTTAAGGGCAGGAAGGAGGAGGATGTAGGTACTCATAATCTTTGTGCACTGTTGCATGTTAATATTGGGTTAGCTAGTTTAGTGTCCTCTGTGTGTTTCCCAATACTACCCACACAAACCTGCCAGAGGAGTCCTTGCCTGATGAAACTCCAGCTCAGTGGCCAAGATCAAAAGGCTCTCCCGTTTCCTACGGAGCCACCACACCTCTGCTCCGACTCACAAACACACCCTGCTTGAGCCCTGGTGAATATTTGATCATGCCCTCGTCTGCAGAGAAAATATGAGGAAGTAGCCTAAACAGAGACTGAAAGTGAAAAAGAGATAAGGAGTGGGAGCCAGATATGAGAGGAGAGGAGAGAGAAAGTGCAGAAAAAATATAGTTTTTATGATGCAGTAAAAAAATAAAAACCTGGATACACTTTAACAGAAAGAGATATGTGGGAAGGAAGGGTTAATGTCATCAACAGAAAATAGAAAGTCTGAAAGAGAATCCTCACACCCACATATCGTACGTGGGAGCAGATCCCAGGCTCGAGGCTGGCATTTGTCAGCAACCAATATGCCAAGGCAAGTCAGTCCGGGAGACAGGACAGACATGCTGGTGTTCCACCTCCACACCTGCCCACACCAAAAAAATGGTGCAATCCCTGCCCATTAACATACAGGAAAGTCAGTCTGATCTGTGCTCCCTTTATGGGCGGAGCGAGACAACAGAGTGGGTGATGACAGTTACCAAAAGCCTGCATGTTACTTTATGTGGCAGAAGGAATCGGAGGCGGTGGATGGATAATGTTATAAGAGAGAAAAATGGGTTGGGACGTGGTTATTTTCAGAAACAGATTGTAGCATTTATAAGGAATGAGAATATGTGGTTTAATTGTGGCCTGACAGGTGTCACACACACTGTCGTTAGATAAGAAAGAGGCTAGAGTTCAGAGGTTGGATCACTCGCTAACTGTCAAAATAATCATTTCACTGGACAGTGACATACCAAATTATGTTTGCTTAGTGTCATTTTTCTACTATTCTTATTTACAGCATTAGATTTATTTGTAAAAAGATTATTTTGTAATATGTGGGACACTAAAATATTTACTATATCTTCACTACGGAAAGCTCTCTGAGAATGTTATTATCATTGCTGAACAGCATTTTCATAGCCTGGTTTTGACAGTAATATGGGCAGTAATCCCTAGATCAGGATTGGAAAGGGAATAAGAATAAAAAAATGAATTAAAAAGTAAATCATGGCTTTTGTTTTTTGGGGATGTATAGTCAATAGCAAGTTAGTGCCCTCAGTATGTTGGTGAGTGTGAGATTATTTGAAGTACTTTGTACAGAGCTGCACTCCATTTATCCTCATCCATCTTCAAAGGAGTAGTTTGCTGGATTTAAGAGATTTTGAGGTGAAGATAAAAACTGCAGAAAAGTGTCCTTCATTCCCCCATCTGAAGCACAAAGCAGTCAAGATAATATCTGCTTAAAACCTGAAAAAATGTTTTTTATATAATGGGGATATTCTATAACAAGAGTGGAGTTTCAGAAATTAAAATTTAAATCAACCTAATTCAGTAATATTAAAAACATGATTCTTGCAAAACAACAGAGCTAATACTTTGATTTTTCTAAACTGAAATTATTGCAGAAGTCTTATGGAAATATTAAAAATACTATTTTCCACTGTAAGTAATTGGTAATCTCTAAATACAAAGCTTGTCTTTTCTTGCAAACTGAAATACCGTGCCATCAAATTTGTTTCCACACATTCTATGCAAATCCAATAGAGGTCCCTCCTTTCTGATGGAAACTTCCTTGATTGCACGTGCATATTTGCAAAGTTTCCACTTATTTGTTTTTTTTTTGCAACAGGAATGTATTAAATTGCACATGCTATCGTTGGAAAAAGGACCGTTGGGTGTGTAAACAGGAACTTTAAATAAAATTAACAAATCTTCCTAACTGGTGCTGATCCAACACATAGATTGCTGTCTAACTGATATGTTTAGGGGAATGAGTAGGCACACTATCTGGCCTGTATACAACAGAGAGGTCAAGATATAATATATCATAATTATGGAGAAATTCAAAGGATGGTTAAATTAAAAACCAAACATCCAACAAAAATTAAACCAAATCTACATCTGCTCTACATCACGCATATTTCCTTTTTGGTACCTTACCGGCTTGTTTTGTTTGTATGATCGCAATTGTGGAAAATGACTTGTGAAGATGGACCAGTTAGAAGAGCGAGGTGTGTGAGAACGCTGGGACCCTTTTTCCCCCTGGATCCCCGCTCTTTTTCACCCTCATGTCCCTCTGTTGTCACACAAACTTGCCCCATGCTTTTTTCCACTTCCTCACCTCCTCGGCTGTATCTACACCCACAGTTAGTTCGGGAGTATAACCACCCTTGTAGGATGATATAGAGAAAACGCAGGCCTTAATTTAAACTAGGAATCTGTCAGTGTTCAGACATGCACCTAAGCATGCATAAGCCTAACATATTTTCTAAAAAAAAAAAAAAAAAAAAAAGGGGCCAAATGTTTCCACTTCTGGTAAAAGTTAGTTGAGACACACCTCAAAAGACATGCAGCTGTGATTACTGTAAAGGGGAGATTCTAAGAAGTGTTGACTCATGGGCCTGACAACTGATTTTAGATTTTGGAAACCATGTATCATTTAACAGTTATACACTATTTTACCTTGATGAATCTTGATGAAAGACAACGAAGTTTGTGGCTTCCATAGTAAAAAATGTTAATAAAAAGAAGACAAAGGGTAAAAACTGTTTTGCAGCTCTAGTAATGCGCTGCCCTGGGCCACTTTTAGCTTCCTATACCCACATGCCTTTTTTATAAATGGTTTCCATAGTTTCAGAGAATTATATTTATTGTTAGAGAAAATACTACAGAAACAGCATTAGTGACAACCTATATTTATTTATTGAGTTCAAAAACACATCTATAGGCTGCACAGAAATCTCTTTATACCTCAAATACGTCTAAGTTACACACTGGAAAAAATCTAAATCTATATAAGTAATTTTTTCTTAAAATAAGTGCATTTGTTATTGGATTGATATGGTAAAAGAGACATTTTGCCAATGGAACAAGACAATTTACACTTAAAATAAGAAAACACAATTCCATTGTCTTATTTTGTGTGCATATTATCTAATTATCTTATTTTAAGAGTAAAAATACTTATTCTATTGGCAAACTGCCTCACTTACCTACTCTAATTAAGGGTAAATAAACTTAATTTAAGACATTTTTTACTTATTTCTAGATCGTTTTTTCCAGTGCACATGGCCCATGACCAAAGACTGAAGTAGATTTCAGCTCAATAGAGTCAAACATTATATTTCCTCTTTTAAGAGGAGTCGAAGAATGCCACTGAGGAATGCAGGCCTTATGTCAGTGGTGTGTGAATATCCTTTAAAATCAAAAGTTTTATTTTACTGTGAGAGCTGGAAAAGCCTCAGGCCCTAGTAACTTTTGAAAAACAATCTGCTTGCACCTCACAGTCAAAACGTACATTCTTCCTCGTAGAATAACCCCCAGGCTGAGCAGAAGCAATGCTGTTAGAGTTTCACACAGAAAAAATAGCAGGAACACCGAAATGCATGCTCTGTCTGTTGTTGCCTCCTGAAGTTGGTAGGTAATACAGAGAAATTTACTCCAAGTACAGCCCACCCAGCACCACGAGGCCCCATCTTGTCCCTAAGGACATAACCTCAGCGAGTTTCCAGCCTGTTTATTTGATGCTTGTGACAAAAAGTCTGACCCTTGTCCTTTAAGCTCCCAATGAGTCACTGGTTCTGCGCTGCACCCAGAGAGATGGGGGCTCCCCCTCACTGCGCAGGTTTCATTGCACATTACCATCGCTTAACATTTAAAGGTTGTCACAAAGTATTTCAACTGTGTACACCACAATCTGCAGCTTTATCCATCATGTTGCCAAAACCAAAGCACAAACAGATGAGATCTGAGTTTATTATCTCATACGTTCAAGTAGTTTTTGATAAATAGTTTAGGAGCTCAGAGGGCAAAGGATTAGCTTAGCAGACCAAATAAAGGATCGGGGAGGACAGAGGATATTGCTCAGGGTAAAAAAGTCAATTTTAAATTGCTTTCAAATTTTACCTGTCTGTTTGAGTGAAGTCACCTTTTACTGATGGATGAGAGAAGTGACTTGGGTCAACTTATTGTCATGATTTCAAGTTGTTTTTCTTTATATGGATCTATTTCTAAGGATATTTCGATCTAGTTTTCTTTAGCTTCCATATCAGTGTTTATTTGGAGTTTTCCTTATATGTTCACTATTTGAAACACCTCCTCAGCGTTAGCAGTTTTCCCTGTTATCTCTGTTTAGTTGCACCCCCAGCCCTAAATCCCATTCCCATTACAGGCAAATGTGGCCAAAATCAGATTAGATTCTTTAGAACAAGTGGGAATGCTCACATATGTACAAAATATGATCTCTTTTTGTCATATTTGAACAATTTCCAATAGTGACCCTGAATCTGGTGGATACTTTTTTAACCGTCCAATGGGAAAAATCTAGGCAGATTTGGTGAGACGATATCAATTTACATCAATATTTGTCACAGCAACCAGTGCCCTGCCCTAGGGAGTCAAGAGGAGAGGTGCTGACAGCTATATTTACGTTAAAAAACTGTCCTCAAGATCCTAAAGTTCAGAAAGAAACATCAATTTAAATTAAACTTGTGTAAAGCTCTTAACATCTCTGCCTCATCACCCCTGGCTGCATCCCCACATCCAAACCCCTCTATGCTGAACTGGCAGCCAAAGCTCCATAAAATGCCAGAATTAGGGCTTTGTTTGGAAACTTGAAACTACTGACAACTATTTCGTCCAAAGCTCCAGTGCCAAAGTGGGCCTGGGCATGACGGCATTGTTAGTGTTGTTTTGAACATGCAGATCAGTTTGGAGATGCAAACAGTTCTCACTGGAATTATATATAGGAAACATTTTAAAGGTAAAGTAAAGGACCTCACAAAATAATCAGATTTTATATAGAAAAACAAAAAGACATTGTGAATGAACATTTAGACCAGTAGTGAGAACATTGCCAGAGCCACCTAGCATTCAAGCTCACTAAGTCCACCTGGCCCTCCTCTTTACTCTCATGTTTACCCACTATATTTGTTTTCATTTTAACGGGGCGACAGTGGCGTTGGATGTGGGAGTTTGCCCTGAAATCGAAGGGTTGACGGTTCAAGCCCCGACTCAGACTTTCATTGTCGTTGTGTCCTTGGGCAAGACACTTCACCTGCATTGTCTACTGATGGTGGTCAGAGGGCCCGGTGGTGCCAGTGTATGGCAGCCCCGCTTCTGTCAGTGAGCCCCAGGGCAGCTGTGGCTACAATGTAGCTTGCCACCATCAGTGTGTGTGTGTGTGTGAATGGGTGAATGAATGTAGTGTAAAGCGCTTTGGTCAAGTGTCCTGACTTGAATAATGGCGCTATATAAGTACATGCCATTTACCATTCATTTCTTACTGTTTCTCTGTATTATTACTTGTTTTTTGTTTACCTCTTTTTGCTGCTGCTCATGCCCAATCCACTCCTGCTTTTCATTCATCCTCCATTGTTAATCTCAAGCTTACTTTTTCTGTTCTGCCTGACTGTAAGCTTTTGGGTCTACTCAAAGAATATCGCCTTGACATTCACTTTAAAAAAAAATGCATTTTTGAGTTCAGCATAGATTCTGTTTCTGCTATTTATTCACTCTTCACCCTTTAAAATAAACAAATACTTCATTATGGAAATGACACAATGCTTAAAGCTTCACTGATGCATAAACTAAAAAAAAACCATACAGGCAGGTGAACAGAGACGTGGCAGAAAGGGACTTTATCGAATGAATCATTCTGTATTTTTGACATTCGAATAAACGCAGGGAAGAGCAGTCAATTAAGTATCCGGTAGGCTGTTGAATGAAAAAAAGGTCTTATGACCTTTTGCAGAACCTCACCTCAAAAGCTTAAACTATCCTTTTAAAATTTCTTCAGTATGATATTCCTGTATTTTATTAAGATGTCTGAAATTTCTCTTGCATCACCGCACAGTTGTTTACTTGCATATGCACAAACAGAAGACTGCTGTGTACAAGCATTTTTCACTTTAACATTATTCATTTCTGGAACTCTGTATGTTTGACCTGATTATAACAGAGTTTAATAAGTATTAGAAGCTATCTTAATTCTATAAACCAATACCATCAAATTATCATTGTAAAAAGATGCAGAATGGTTTCTTTTTTGTGTGGTCCTTAATTTTAGGGCACATTTTCACTTAATGAAGCATTTGAGGATTTTCATCCAAGGAAAAACATGAAAACTACCAGAATCTGAGTCAATAGGAAACTGAATATTCAGCCTTTCAAAACAACTAAGACACATTCTAAAACACACCCTTTTTTCCTATAATGATCTGTACAAGTAAGCTGTTAAATAAACAAGAAAGTTGTTTATGTTGTGAGTCAGATCAGACTCTAACACATCAAATGATCTCCTCGAATCTATCGACCAAAGCTGTTATGAAGTAAAAATGACAGAAAGATAGTTCAAGTGAGAACTATTTGTTTAGCAGTATTGTGGCATATGCAGAGGAAGGTGCAGAGAGAGTAAGGAGATAAATAGGTAAGAAGAGATTTAGAAGTAGAGTATGTGATGGAAAATGAAGCGACAGAGTGGAAAAGAAAGAGACTGTTGGTGGCTTGTTGACAGGTGGGCCTGAAGGCAGGTACGACAGGTTGATTCAGGTAACCCCCTCTCATCCTCTCTGCTCTCTTCACGCTCTCAAACTCCAAAGGCTCCCTGTACCTTCGGCTGGAGACTGAGGCTGTGGGATAGCCTACAGGGCTGGGGAGACAGGTCTCCATCAGGAACTCCCTCAACCCCTTATAATCACACTAAAATCATTTAACTTGCAGTGCCACGTGTCAGCAGGCATGACAGCTGATGGAGTGGATAGACAAGACAACTCACAAACTGAAAAACAGATACCATATGTTTCAGGGACAGACAAAAAACACACTAGGGTTCAGATTAGATGAAAGTGAATAAATAAAACCTGTGGGAAGGACTTTGCTTATGACACAAAGGTCTTCAGGAGGCAATGCTAGAAAGCCAAAAAGGTTCATTTGAACTGAAGATTCTCTTGCAGATCTTTTAAACTCTGCTGCAGCCAAATTGATAAATTATCTCAAGTATAATGTAATTATAGCTAGTCTAATTTGCACAAATTCATTCGATTTAGATCCTCACTTGTAAATTAGAAAGGTTCAAAGTTGGCTAACTAGGCATTGGAAAATGACCACATCTGCAGGTTAATGGTGCAACTGAATTAAGGAGACAAGATCTGTACAAGACGCAGGCATTTACCGTAATGGGAGAAACGTGACTGGTGAGGTGTGTTTACATTAAAGGAGGGTGAGAGTTCAGCTGAGCAGAGGGAATATTTTTCTGCCTACGCTGGCGGCAGACGGTGTAATGGATTTCTATAAAGCACACTGCAAATAAAAATAAAGACACACAAAGGAGATTGCATGTTGATGGTTGTCAGGTAATGCTGACAAGAATAAAAAGGGGGCGAGGATGCTGTTGGAACTTGCTGTCCTACACAGTTTGGAAAAAGATCCAGTCGGGTTGATCCAAACTCTAAATAAGAAATGAAACCTCTGCTGCTAAACTAAGATTAGGGAACAATAATCAAATTTATACTGGAGCTTTTGACAAATGCACAAAGAAAAGTGGTAAAACATGAGGTGAAACATTATTTCTACCCACCTTTCACCTAGTAAATTAGCACAAGTTGCAACAGAGAAGCACACCAACACATTCCATTATTTGTGTAAGTTTTGCTATCCAAACACAATTTGCTCATTGTATACTGACCACAAACACCCAGTTACTCACAGCATAAAGCCAAAAAAAGGTTTAAAACAAATGCATGTATCTACAAGAGCAATAACGGAACACACCCAGCATGGAGTTTGATCATTTGAGTAAATCCCATTGAAGACTACTATATTATTTTCAGGTAAATTGTGAAACTACTGAGGAATTGTTTACCAAAAGCCATGCATTGATTTGTATGTAAACAAGCCAAGCATGATCATTTAGTTTGGATTTGTCTTTGTTTTATCTAAAAAAAAATACGTTGAAATTGAAAGTCATGAACTTCTATTTTCCTCACAGTGGGACTTTGACATTGTGGGTTCTCATTACGAACACACCGTCATCCCTCTGTGGGTCTTACTCTCTGAGTTTCTGTCTCTTCCCCAATCTATCTCCACATTCCCAGACAGCTTTAGCAGTTCAAACCCTCGCACTGCGGCATTGTCACACACCACACTGGTTGCCATGGAGAAATAGTCCTCCTGGTCTCCAAGGTACCCAAGTCTATTGTCTTTGGCTTCTTTATTTAGATGAAAACATGATTTGTTGGAAGGGATCTTCTTTTCTTTCTCCTTGCTTCTTTTTACCACCCTTTCTTTGGTCTTTGCGGCGCTCATGAGCATCAATGCAAAGTTGCGTGATGCGTATTGTTTCATCCTTCTTCTTTCCAGGAGTTTGACTGTGCGCATGTCTGCGTCAAGCTCGTCTGATGTTTTGTAGCAATTAATTTCAGTGTGTCTTCGTGTCAGTGCCCCAGGAGGGGGGCTGTATAAAAGTTTTCCCCACTGCCACAGCTCTCGCCAGGGCTTATAATTGCCTTCTATTACCAGGGCTGGGTGTCACAGCGCCTGCCTGTCTGTCACCAGGAGACTCTCAACTAACAACAGATGATGAGGTAAAGGAGTTGGAGTTTCTTACTGCTGCTCTTTTCGGGTTAAGGAAAAGAAAAATGCATGTATATATAGTTTGTGGAACAGGTCCTAATCTTTCCTTAGCCAGATCCCGACAAGGAGTGAGGAAATCAGATAAGCCAACTCTTCTATATTGATGACACCAATACAAATACCAAGAATTAGAGAAATAGGTGTCTGTCACTTCATAATACCCTAGAAACTACAGGAAGGTATGAATTACTGTTTAAAACTAAAGACACAATTTGATCCACTTAATTTAGTTTCATTTAAAGGAAATGTCAGTGCATTGTTTTTTTATAAATTAAATGTAAATGATGCAGTTTGTAAGTAACAGCTTACTTTTTAAGTTAACCAATACTCTGTCTATATATATATTATTATTTGTATTCAGAAAAAACTGTCATGATGTTATTTGGTTATGAAAGGCAGCTGTGAAAGCACAAACACCTAAATTCAGAACTATTCCAACCTTTGAACTTATTCATTTGCATGTTTCCAACACCACACCACAGCTGTCAACAGGCTGCTGCTTCTTTTGGTGGCTGTCGGCGCAGCTGAAAACCAAACAGGAAGTGACATCACCGCTCTGAGTTGAAGAGAAACAACCGAGTTAAGAGAAAAAAATAGACAAAGAGGCCAAGAGCAGCATGGCTGATGAGTGGAAAGAGGAAGTTGTCTGTGTTTTGTTCTCATTCAGTGGCTGTGGCTCAGACATCCCACTCTGTGGTCTTGTTTTAGACGTGCCAGACAAAAATAAAGATTCAGTTTAAGTTATTTATTTTCCTAGTCACACATGGTCTTAATTTCCTGCCTTGCTTTTAAACACCCAAATACATCCAAATTATTTAATATTTTTTTTATAATCATCCAAAACTGAAAGTTCCCTAAAAGGGATGTTGATGACATCAGCTGTTGCTGGATAAGGATTCTATTCTTCTAATGCATTTGTTTATTTCTTATATAGACATCTTATATGTTTTTATCAAACTGTAAAGAGAGAATATTATACAGATTTTTACATTTCGTCACTCAAATTACCAACTCCATATTCCTCACTAAAAATGTTTTTCATAAAAAATGCTGCTTTTCACTATATAAAACCATCTGCATTATTTTGAAATTTCTAACATCTCTCACCTTTACTAAGGTCTTGTTTTCCTAAAGATTTCCTGCATCATATAAATATCTTAAAAAATCCAAAGGGCAGTATAGTTCTTGACTGTAGTAATTATATGACTTAATATCACTTATGTTATTCAATTATAACAAAACTGTGTTTAAGTTTTGGTAAAAAAAAAAATACAATTGTCATATTTCCCTGCTATTTGACAGAATCCCCGTGTAAGAAGTTTTAATATAGAAATATCGGAAATTAATTACCATCAAAATAATTCTCAAAAATTATGATACATATTAAAATATTATTTTTTTATGCTTATTCTTTGATAGAAATAGTCAACCCAAAATGGTAAATAAGCTTTCAAACAATGCAAATGAAGAACGTTATACCTGGTGCAAAGACATTTCAACTTTTTTTTTTTTTTTTTTTCACACAGGCACAGTGATGCAAAAGGGGAAGGAGAGGTTTCGGAAACTGTGACGCTGTGCTTTGTCAGCCTAGAGTGCAAGGAAGGGTTAGAAACTGCCGTGGGCTTTTGTGGCAGAAGCATGCGGCGGCTTGTCTTGGTTGCACAGGGCTGAACGGTGAAAGGAGTGAGTGTAGGTAAACATGCTAAGACACGCCGTCTCAGCCGCCGACTGCATTGTTGACACCTTTCACGCTGGTACGCCTACTTTTCCCTCATTATCTTTCACTGTTTCCTTTTCTTGACTTTTTTGTGTTTGGGATCCAGAGAGTTTCGGAGATTCGAGCTTCTACACAATACTGAAAAGCAAAAACTCACCAGAAACAACCTATATATGCGAGTTAAATAAGCAGAGTTTACCTTAATCTGGTTAGTTACAGTAAATCTTTTTGATAAACGGAACTGAAAGCATCTGCCCACATCAACTGTCTTCCCTCCAGGCTACTCCACAGAGCTTGAACAAAGCATGTCATCCATTGCCCAATATTTGTTGCTGTCTTGATGACGATCAACTTGATGATGGCATTGTGACTAGACTAGGCTAGAGCCACAAATAGATATGTGTTGTATGGAAATCTGTTATTTCTCATCTCCAGAAAGGGAAACTAGAGAAAATGAGTCAGAGAAACGGTGCAATGATTTCAAGACAACTCAAACTAAATATATCAGCTCCATTCTGTATACTTTTAAGCATAATCACTAGTCTGCATGCTACAGTTAATGGAAAAGAATCTCCAAGTGCTGCAAGCTGAGGAAGGGTGCGGCTGCAAACAGGAAAATGTCAAAAGGAGATGACCTGCTGAGAGTATAGGACAAATAAACCAGCAGTTGCTCTGTATTGTACTGTTGGGAATAGCCACACAGATTCACACACATATATCTCTAGGAAGAAAAAGAACCAGCAGGGAAAAGGGGGAAGCGGGTGGTTGAGAAAGGGAGAGAAGGAGGGACAGACTGTGGGATAGAGGCTGTTAGGAAGGGAGAGGAGGTCTGGAGTGAGTCCAGGGGAACTCCAGTCTGCTGTTACCCAACTCTCCTTTAGCGGGGGCTGAGACTCACTGCTGCTCCTGCTGCTGGAGGGGGGTTGCAAACACATACGGTCAGCATTCATGTATGCTCTCGCCTCCTCATACACACATGTGATCCCATGGCCAAGTCACCATAGTAACACACTGACCCCAGCTTTTAAGTTGCTCTCCTGAGCCCGGTTGCCTGCAGTGCTGAGTAAAGGGGTGGAGTAAATCTGCCTATTTATAGCAGACCCTTTGCCTTATTTTTACTTAGGACAATAAGAGATCATGTCTCACAACCAAGGTCTCATTATATCTCCTCTTTTTCCCCAAGGGGCAGGTATTGTTTTGGTTAGAGATAATAGTTCATCTTCTCTGTTAAGCAATGGGATTTAGGTGTTTATAACAATTGGCACATGTTCTAGACGTAAAAGTTTTTTTTATGTGTGAGAAACTGCTTGAGTAATTACCCCACTGCCACGGGTGTCTGTTCCCAGGCAGGAAAAGTTAACAAGGAGAAATGCTTGAGTGTAGCTGGAGGAAAACCACTCTACTGCTGGCAATAATCCAACTCCAGTGGCCTGTTTCTCACCCCCAAAGTGATACTGGGAGCAGTAAGCCGTGGTGGGTTCAGTTGAGGCCTCACAACACCGATGAATTAAAGGCAGAGAGCTGCTTCACACATATGAGATGATGTTGAGGCTCCTCGTCTAAAACAAATTCCTGAGCATGATCTAAACTTGGTCAATTGTTTTATACATTTATAGCAGAGGTATTATAGGATTACTGAAGTAGCAAAACAGTTTTTCTAAGCAAACTGCGTCTTGCTAAGTCTCATCCAGAGTTGTAAGAAATAATAATAAAGACATATCAGTGGCTCCTCAAAACGTTTTGAACGTTCGCATTTTGAATTTAATAATGTTTTCTTGTGTTCT
The DNA here is from genome assembly GCF_016077235.1 of Cyprinodon tularosa. Lineage (NCBI taxonomy): Eukaryota > Metazoa > Chordata > Actinopteri > Cyprinodontiformes > Cyprinodontidae > Cyprinodon > Cyprinodon tularosa. The sequence goes on along the minus strand of NW_024039141.1, from coordinate 844,517 downwards.
GCTTTCCACTTCTGATTTTGCATTTTCCATTCTCTTAACTTATTTTTAGCTAACGTCCGCCTTTTGGTTCCCTTTTTTTCTGGTACAAAGTCACAAGGTGCACATGTTATAACAATAACTTTACATCTATTTTTAAACTAACATATGAAACTAGATTAAATATTTTTTGTAATAGCACATACAGTTCCTTTAATATTGTTGCTACAGAAACTGAAAGTTAGACCTAGCTTTCTTTTAGCTTTAGGCTCACTTTATATTTTTGGGAAATATTTGTTTATTAATTCATTGGAAAGTTGGTCCCTATATTTGCCTTGGGTAAACTTTTGAAGTAAACACAACACTGACTTTCAGCTGGGTGAAACTTAAACCCCAGATTATAACTGAACTCAAGTAGGTAGCTGTCCTGGCTTAATTTACTCTTCTCTTACGGGCTACCTAATTGGCTTACACTGTTTCCTTTGTGGCATTTTGCGTCACACAGCAAACTTAAACCTCACACATAAGCACATTACCATAGTGTATAAATAACTTGGTGTAGTTAAATCGAACCACAGTGAATGTGGAAGTGAATATTTTGGGCAACTATGATCTCGTTATTGGTGTTAAATTTAGCTTTGTGGCCCTCCTTTAGGAGTGGAAACAGTGACAGGGACCTGTTTTGCCACAACACACTTCCTGTGCTCAGAGAGTAGTGAGAAAACCACAACCCAGTGACGCAACGCTCGGAAAAAAAAACAAAAAGAGAGCTTCAGAGATGCGAGGAAAATCAGCATTGAGGAAGTTGTGGCTTTATTTGAAAAAGGAAAATTGTTGACAGAACTGTTAGAGCATACTGTAAGTGAATATGTTTCCTGTGCCTGGACTTTCCCCCCTTCGAGATAACAATATAGGTAGTGATAAGGTAAGCAACAAATTAAATGCAAGGGTTCTACTTTTAGGGCTGTTGCTGGTTTGTATGATTAAATATCCTCATGCAAAATCACACTGATACATGTTGCTCTTTTTTAATCCTTTCATATTTTCATAAAATCTTGTCCTATTGCTGCTCTTATTTCATGGTTCTGTTTGCTGTAGCCCACGCACACAAGCACAGCACATTCAGCACAACATGCAACCTTTAGAGAGTCACAAAAACAGGACTTTGATCTATTGTCACAAATGTACTGCAGCATTTATAGATAAGGGAATAAGGCATTCAATTAAATACATTGCATAGCCCTTCTCCAAAAAAAAAGGATGATTTCATTGAATACTATTTTAAAGACAAGATAATCTGTTATCCACATGTTTGTATTGTTATGTTATTAACTCATGACCACAACCTGCTAGTCATTGGATTTGTAATGAGTGAATGTTTAAGATATTTTTGGATGATTTCTGTCAGCCTAAAAAGCATAAACAAAAAATGAACTCATTTGTGTGCCTGATTGTGTGGGAGTTGGAACACTGTAAGAGCACAAGGTTTTTTTTTGTTTTTTTTTTATCTGTGTGCATGTTTGAAGATTTAAGAGAGTGAAAAGGTGTTGGAAAGACTAAGATGTTATACTGTGCATTTTTTTTTCCACTCTTAAACTCTAGCTATGCTGCAACAATGAAACTCATGAATCATCTCTGCTGCTCATGCTTAACCACAGGAAGTACCCATGGAACACACATTCATATGCATGCACAGTTCATATACAAAACGCAACCAAACGCTATGATCCAGTGGAACAAACAAGAGGCCAAAAATATCATTTAAACACACTTTAAATATCACCGGAGGGTAAATTTTGTCAAGTTTGTTCCGACGGTTTCATCTTATCGATCACAAGCAATCTAAGCGAGGCAGAACGAGATTTTTCTCCAGAACAGGCATCAAATCATGTAGATCAATACACTCTGGTCAACAGCTTATCAGAGCATCCACGCTATTTGCTGTGGAAGACAAGATTGCCATGGTGACCCTTTCACACTTGGGACATATGTAAGGAAATTAGAAAGTGTGTTTCAGAGTGTACGGCAATGAAGAAAAGCTTGAGCTAGAGCTCTACTTTGACCCCCGGGAGTAGGTCTTTCTTGTAAACCTAGTTTGGTTTGCTGCGGTAGAACAGAATAGTTGCTCATTATTCCTGCTGTGCGAGCCTTGTCCAAAAGGTGACAGACAGCCACAGTGAAAGAGTCCACATCACCAATTGGAAGGAATTCACACTAACAAACAGTAACAGAAAGGAAGTAAACAGCCTATCAGAGTTGGGAAAAATTCACAGGAAAGCTTTATTTATGTGTGACCTTCTTTGGCTTCTAGTTACAAACAGAGGTAAGACCCATCAAACCTGCTGCTGTTTTTAAGCACAGGTTGAAAATGATGTTATGCTTTCTACCCTGTTTTTTATGTGCCGGCACAAGCAATCGGCAAAGTCGTTGTTAAACCAAAGAAAGTTTCTGAAATATTCAAATCGCTTAACTTTTAGTCTGCATTTCTCTTCTGTTAAAGTATTATTCACAGTGTGAAATATTTACCAAAAGTTATGAGAGTCCTTTATCCTCACTTCATCCAAGATATGTTTTAGCTAGAAGATTAATATTTAAAGTATTTAGATGAGTGTCCTGACGGTTATGATTGCTGCATGTTAACTGGCCAGCAGAAACAACACACTAAGTTTTTTTGTGACATCACTCAAAAAGAGCATGATTCTCCAAATTTATGATAAACCCACAACTATGAAAAGGGAAAAAGAGAAAAAACAATTTTCTTTTTCATTAGTGCACAGATGCCTAAATGAGTAACTAAAATCCCATGTCCTGCAGGTCATGGGTGAGAAAGCAGCTTTACTGTAGGTGGCTAACAGGGACTAGGTGATGCTAGAGCATCTGCTTTTTTCCCCTCTGAAAAAAGAGTGCCCTCCTGAAATAGTTTTTTATTAGTCTTTGGCCCAAAATACCATTTATTAATTTAAAAGCCTATCAAATCCAAGCATCTAGATTCTCCTAACTTAGTTTTTTTTTTTTTCATTATTTTATGCAGGCCAGTTAGTTATACGTCACCTGGTACACCTAAATTCGGCCAATCATATGTCAACGGTAATCTGTCAATCTAAATTTTTCAGTCATCTTGATTCACATGTCGCAGCTAATATACGCAACGGCTGAAATAAGAAATAACAATAATTATTTACCATTGAGTTCCGTCCCAGTGTTCACACGGATGGACGTCTGTGTCTTCGGCTGACGTAGAGCTAACTGGCAGCGTTGCGAGGCAAGCGCTCAAACATGTACGGCTGGAAGCCTTCTACACCAAACCAAGCTTCTGCCGCCCTGGCGTCCTCTTCCACAACACCTGCATGTCACTGATTGAAATACAGATTTTAGTTAGTGACATGTACAAAAAAAAATTTTTTATTTAACCAAAACTTTATTTTCATATATTATATGTTGATAGTCACTCATAAAATATAGAGGCTGGGCTTTAACTTCACTCCAACAAAAAGAAAACCTTTTAGAAGTTGCAAAAAGTCTTTAAAGTGAAGCGGACTTACAGAAGTACAATTTCCAAAGAAGGGCCACAGTTCAATAGTTAGGATTAAGGGATATAATAGTCCAGTTAAAGTCCAGATATAAAATCTAAATGAGATTATATATTGAGGCAAATTTTTACAAATGTCCTCCATAACTAACTGAGCTGCAGTTATTTAGGCAAGAAAACGTATTAAAGCATTTAAAAACTGAAAATGCAAAACTGGTAGAAAATTAACCAAAAAAACTTGCAATAAGATTAAACAATAGTTTCATAAAGCACAGAATTATTTTCAGTTTTTTATATAAAAAAATCTTACTAATGTTCCCAGTTCAAAATAATATTCCGCATTGTTTTTATTGCGTCACATAAAATCAGAAAATTACAATTTGTGGTACAGGGTTGTTTATCCCACATAAAAAAGAATCTTAGATACTGTAGATTTTTTTATGTTTTATCTACAGATCATACCATTAGTATTAGAACATACTGTAAGCAGAATGGAAACCTCCTGTTTATCTAAAATAATCCCAGTGATCGTGAAATAATAGTTTAGAAAGTTCAGACTAGAAATAAAGGGTCTGATTTATTGTCCTTCTTTCATGATCTATTATATTTTTTCACAAAAAGACAAGAAAGCAAGTTGTAAGGACACTTTCTGGCCTTGTAATCAGAAATCAAACTGATTTTAGAGTGGTTGGGTAGAGTTAGGGTTAGACAATTCCAGCTGTTTTTACACCCTTCCTAAAATTATTTTAGCAGACATGAGGAAAGAACTGGTTCTCACTCCCATTTCTGGTGCTGACTGATAAAAGAAAACTGCATTTCAGGTCTAGTGTTTCTGATGTTGACAAAAGGCACTGCAGCTGTCAGTGCTTTATGAAAAGAAAGAAAATACGTTCTGTTCTGTAAAACCTGTAAAAGGCAATGACTTTGAGGGTTTAATGCTAGCAAAGAACCATGAGTAAAGTGTTGCTATATGATTTAACTTAGCTTTATGAGTTATATGTTTATCAGTTTTTATTTGATTAAAAGTCGTCTGTATTAATTACCACTAAAAGGGGGGAAACAGGATAGATATTTTTTGCTGCTAACTGTTACGTTGTGTTTCAAAGTTCTGTTCCTGTGCAAGAGGAAGCTCTGAGGCAGGTGGAGATACAAAATGTTCCCGTCTCCTACTTGTTGCCAGCTGATGCCATGTCTGCGATCCCTCAGATGTAGCCACGGGGCTGGCATGCTGGCTTGTCCAGGTGATGGCCGCAGCAGAGGCAGAGACACTGAATGGTTTTTGGCCCACTTCGCGGCGCCAACTGTGCCAACTTACCATCAGCCGGACGCTAACTGGAAGCGACGCACACACACCGGCCTTCCTGGGCTTTGCACCGTGGGCGTAGTTTTTCTAACCTGACAAAGGTTGAAGGGCAAAAAAGGCTTCCTAACCATTTGAAATCATGAAATCTGAGCATAGATCTGCCACCCTCAGACCTAACCACATCAACTGAAAGAATGCTGAAGTATCTGACCCGGCATCGGCGGTGGAGGGAGGGGAATTGTTGCGGTTTGGGGGCGGGGGGGTTTGTTGCTGTTGGGCTCAAGTAACTCAGAGAAGAGATTTGCAGAGACAGCCCATAACAGCTCCCTTGGAACCAATGACTCAGATATGCAGATGTGTTTACTTGCCTTCTGTTTCCCACCTCAGCCGGCGCACAAAAGACAGAGGGAATGAAAGAGCTTCATAATGTCTTTAAGTGTTTCATTTATATATTTATATTCTGTTATAAAGAACTCATTTTTTACTAAAACTTAGACAAGCACTTCAAATGCTGCTTCCCCTCTATTCCCTCACTCCCTTCTGAGGGTATTCATCTTTAGTCTAATGTGCAGCTCTGCTCTCTGTTAGTTTCTTTCTGACACCATGCCAGCAGAGTCATCTGCAAAGGGACTCATGTAGGGATTAAAAACCATCAACAGCTCCCCTTTAAGAGCGAGGTAGAGGAAGCGGGAGGAGAGAGGGAGAGAGAGAGGGAAAAAAAAGCACAATTCTGAAAAATGAAATACAGAAAACAACTCCAGACAGTTTGGAGAAAACTTGCAGAGAGAGAATGTAGATTGTCACCTGACCCTGAGGCAAGGCAGCTCTAAATATAATAAAGAGAAGACAAGAGAAGAAAGCGAGGCGACACAACACGGGTAATGTGTTTTCTCTGCTGGTGTCGTCTGGCAGATCTGGAATGATTGAGTGCTGATGCCTGCCTGGGCCGCTTTAGAGAAGATCGTCTACCCCCCCAACGCCCCCTCCCCTTTCTTTCTCTTCTTTTCTCTTGTACTCACATGAAGAGCCCTCTGCAAGTTGCATATGTGCACACATGATCTCACAGATTCACATGTTGTCAGAACGGCAGGAACATCAAGGTGTATCACCTGTCATCGTCTCAGAATCTCTTCATCTTGCTTTATGTGAAATTAACTCTTAATCTTTGTGCACGTGTGGGGTTTTCTTCCATGCTAGATGTGTGCCTTAATTATAACGGGGTTTAGTGAATTAGGCCAGGATGGGTAATATACTCACATTTGCATAATCTCTGTTGAATAAAACCTCGGCGACAAACAAGCAAGCGGAAAATCATACCTACTTGCCCGTACCGCTCGACTTCAACACAAAAGACCCTCGTAGAGGCGTGTTGATGACAGTAATCTACAGTGTTTACTCGCTGAATTTTGGGATTACACTCTATACATTTTAGAAAAGCATTGTGAAATAAGACAGCGGCAGATACAGGCAAACAGGTGCCGGGTAGAGAGGAAGTTAACTGGCCCGATTCCACGATCCATTTTTTCCCAAGACTTCCACACCCCTGCAGCTGTCCTGCACAATATGAGAAACATGTGTTTGTGTGTACGGATGTGTGTATCTGCAATGCATGCTTGCGGTTATGACAAATTCACTCCTCGCTGTGCGCCAATCACTACGACAAGGGTCTCTGTTGACGCAAGCAAACAAAAAAAGGTCATCTGTTAAACGCTTCTCTTCTATCCATTTAGCTTCAGTTTTTACCAGTTTGTGTTTTTTTTCTTCAAAGGTGATCAGAGTTTGAAGTTGCCTGACCTGCTTGTGAATGAGATTCCACAATGTTCAAAGGGAAGTCATATAACAGGTTTTTAAGGCTTTTGGTTGTTTTGCATGCCAGAATGTTTTGAACTGAGCAGTGACAGCCTCAGCACAACTCAAGAGTCTACTTCAACTTTCCTCATTTCTATCGGAAAACATTCCCGGTCTCTTTCCCTCTCCCACTGTGTGTGTGTGAGTGTGTCTTCCTTGCCGTTCTCTGATGTTGCATATCACTTGAAAAAGAAAAGGGGAAGGAACATGAATAAAAACTGAAGGGACTTCTCTTAGATATGTCTCTTGATGCTCTTCAGATCTTAAGGGCTTCATTACATGAAAACGCAGGGTTACTCCAAGAAACCCAAGGACTGGGACTCCTCTAATCTACCATACAGGGTCTGAATTTAAAAACATATGCTTTTGAAAGTCCTTCCTTTCGGTTGTCTGAGGTGAAAACTTAGAGGAGCAGTGTGATTCAATGAGTATTTTGTTTCCTTTTTTTCTCTGGATGTAGTAAAAGAAAATATTAATAGGTCTATTATTATTTTAAAGACAATAAACAAGTATAAAAAAAAGCATCAGAGAACAAACAGAAATCCAATGATTTTTTTTGGGTTTTTTAAAATTCAAGGGTTGTAGGTGGATGTTTACTCTTACTGCTTATATTGAGTGTGCATATTTTTGTTTGCAGAAGTTTGTCTCCTTTTGCCCTTTCAGGTCAGGTATTACAGTTAACATAAACAGAAGCATTCCCGTCTTTGTACAAGGTGGTGTGATAAACATATAATACTCTCGTATTCTAGCATGCTTAATTGTTTTTTATCTGAATGTGTCTCCGACAAAAGCCTAAAAGCTACAGCTCTAAATGTTGCCTTTACTTGTTATAGTTTCATGTATTCATTCTGTATTTTCAAAAATATGGAAATATCCTCTCAAACTTTGGCTCTTCTATAGGAAAAACTGCGACCAACGTCATCCCTGCTAACGAAGAGGCCTCCATAAGTGCTTTTAGTGTGCAATTATGAGTGAGCAGTCTCTAAATGAAAGTGATTAAATGATGGGTTTTGGCAAGAAATATAAAACCACTGGATGACTAAAAAGCCTGGAAATAGTGAATATCACACAATGATCAATAAGGTATGATCAAAGTATTTATATAACCTTTAATTTACAAACGTTTTATCAAGAACCAACATAAAATTGTGCATAACTGTGAGGTAGAAGGAGAAGCATACAGTATGTGTTTTTCTTTCTCTTTTTTTCTTTTTTTTTTTACAAATGATAATCTAAAACTTGTTGCATGCATTTCTGTTGAGCCCTTTAAGTAAACACACCTTAAAATAACCTGTTGCTGCTACTAGCTTTACACATCAGAAACCTTTGAATGTTCCTCTTTGGAAAGGGAGCATTTTACACCTTTATAATTTATAAAGCACCTCAAAACAACAGTGACTGAACATGTAGCACATGTAAAAACAAGAGCATTGCATACAAAGGAAATAACAATAAAAGCAGTGAATAAACATAAACAGAAATGTTCAACTTGTGCAAAACGCCAAGTGTTTTTAAAAGAAGTTCAAAGGGTAAACTAAAAAGAGCCACAATTTAGATCCTAACCAATCCACTGTAGCTCTAAGTGTATCCTTGCTGTCCCAGTTTTGAATCTTTTACAGAATTTGGTAAATTTTCTTCCAGACTTGCCCTATATTCAGCTAAGTTCTTCTTCCCATCTACTGATAGCCTATTCTATTCCCCCACTGAGGAAAAGCTTTTCCACTGCACAACATCCCTCTGGTGTAATCATGGTACTGTGAAGTACTAGTTTTTAGCTACACAAAAATGTTTGGCTACAAAGCCTAGAAAGGCTTTATAGGAAATTTAGAAATCCTTCAAACTATTTTTCTTTTTTCCACCTTTCCATGTATTTATGACCATTAGTCGTTTTCTGGTCATTTCAGGTGAGTGGCCATTTCTAAACCTGCTTGTTTAAATACACTGATACCAGCTACTATATATATTTTATAGCTGTGGGAAAAAAACACACACTTAGAGTTTTTCATTAATAGACATTGCTTTTACGATAAAATCCTAAACCATCAAAATTTGTTATTTCAACTTAACATAATGGGAAAGGGTATAAATTATGTTAACAAGGCACTGCATGTAATAAAACCAGTAACATAACTGAATATATTGGCTTTCTTGTTATCATAATAAGACAAACTAAAGTAGGGATCTTATCAAAGCACACCTGTGGTCTGTACCCACTCTTTCCCACCTTGGTGTGCTTTGAAAGTATATTATATGACTATTACAAATATGGCCCTGTCTATTGTTGACCCTGAGGGGCCTTTGCTAGGTGGGATGCTAGAAAATATATGGGAAGGTCACAGGTTGCTTAGACTCATACTCTTCATTACACTATAGAAATGCAGTGTTTACCCCTGAGTGTTTAGTTGGGTTCAATGAGAAGGTGGGAAACAGCACCCCCTATTGGTGAACAATGACACTAACAAACAGTCAAAAACTTTTCTTTAGGGTATACTGGTGTTAGTATATTGTTTTAATGTAAAAAAAAAAAAAAAATGATCCTGCTCATAACTTCCTAACTCAATAGAGAGGTGATGTTTTACTGCCCTCACCTCACGCATGGGCCACTACATTTGAGGTTTACATTGATGCTATTAAATTACTGTAGATGCTTTAAAATAAAGCTAAACCTTCATTAGATTTCCTCTCAGTCATATTTATCACAAAGTCGTTTTCTCACATTTAGGTCATTCTGCATTGCCTTCCACTGACATCACCCATAAATCTGCATTTTGACCTATTGTATTACCCTGCCTGTTCCATAGCTCCAACCCACACATTTAGCTAGTTCATTCTGTAGGATTTGGATTTTGAGTTGATTATTATTATTTATTTATTTTTTGTACCAGCACAGTAACAATCCCATTATTTGCTCAAAAAGCATTATAGAACTTCTAATATCATTGGATTATCCCCAAAAGGGATAACTGACAGCAAATATTTTATGTGTTTCCCAAAGAAAATCTCTTACATTCAACAATCTTGGTTGTTCCTGGTTTGGTCCATCCTGTTGTACAGGTTTTGTTCTATCATGGAAAATTAAATGAAAAACAACTGGATCCTGAAAAGGTGCAGCGCTTAAAGGTATTTATTTATCGTTCCATACCTGCCTTTACACTTGCCCGACACGTAAAATGGGTTTCCTTCTGTTTATTGAAGCTGCCCCTATTGGCTCCATTAGTCAGTTTGGGGAGTGATCTGTGCGGGGGTGTTACGCACTCCGCACTCTTGTTCACATTGCTACTTTGATGAGACTTAGCTGGCATTGAGGCATCAGTGAGAGAAAGCAGGTGACTGTTTATGGGGATGGATCCCAAAAGACCAGCCAAAAATGCACCTTAAACCCAATCAAAGACTCCACACAAGAGTAGAGAAATTAAACTTTAGTGTAGTGCGAAGAAAAGGGACAAATTGGAGTCTGATCGATAGACAAGAGTAAATATTGGAGTAATTTTTTTAACAAATGGAGTGGGGTCAGATGTGCCCTGGGAAGGAAAAGGGATCCTCAGTTGGGTCGTTTTGGCTAAAAAGGTAAATGACTTTAATATTTATTGCTTTCTTACCCGAGAAGACATAACGCCTCTAGACAAGACGTTTTTCTTCTTCTCAAATACGTGCAACTGGTGCCATTTTAACCTGCTGCCAGAGGGAGCCAAGTTCTGCAAAAACTCTTGAAGTTTGCTCTAGTAATTTAATGTTGTTTTTTTATGTTTGCTCGTATTGTTATTCCTTGATTTATGATTTAAATGTGTCCTGATTTCTGGTGGAGAACTTTGAGGGAGCTATGGATGTTTTTAAGTACTTTATAGATAACGTAAAACAAATAAGATTGGTCAAGCAGCAGACAACGAAGATTAATATTTTATTTAGTTTTATTTTTCTTTCAAAAATATAGGAAAAATACCCAGCTGGTTTAGCTGGTGCTTGCACAAACTCTAAAGGTGACAAATGAGAACAGATCTGTCTCTTAAAGGTGCATCCATGTTGTTTTAGAATAATTAATTCATTTAATCGTGTTCCTTTGAAATGCTGTTAATACCATCATTACAAATATCACTAGAAAGAGTTTTCTATGGGAAGCCTGCTGAGTTTAATTTTTATTTTCCACTTCTTTGTCTCTTCCCCACTTTACGTTGATGGAGCTTACGTGATGTATGTTGCTACCCTAAGGGAAAGAGGAAAATTAGACTGTTTTCTCTCCTAGGGGAATGCTAGTCTTCTTAGTGAGAAAAATATTACACCAGACAATTTTGTTAGACCATACCGATGATAAAAAGAAGCAGTAAATGGGCCTTTATATCAGTCTCGTATACGGGAGGTAGCTGTCTATAAATAAAAGCAAAAGCTGTTTTGTGAGCGAGATCAGTGTTTCATATTCTTCCAATGAATGTCCGTCGACCCTCCCTGGACAAGGGTCCTGGCTGGTTGCCCGGGAAACGAGCAGACGACTATTCTGAGAGCCTCGGTGGAGACGGAGAGAGGAAGCGAGAGTAGTAAAGGTAAGTCACTCAAGGCCTCTCCGCTCAACCTGATAAAGTGTGATGAAAATCAAAGGCCACAACTCGACGATGCCTCCAATTCAGCAGAGACAGGAGACAGAAAGAAGTTGTCTCTTTACACAGAGCTCTGAAAAGAGTTGAACACAAAGGAGCAAATATGGTACTGCTCCCAGAGCACGTCTTTATAAAGTGAACGGATCAATAGGTAAACCCGAGAACGGATTTTCTTTTTCATCAAACGTACAAACAAACTCACTGCGGCAGATTACAACAGATGTCACCGCAGTAAGCTTTTATCTTATAGCTCCCTTTGTTATTTACATGAATGCTTTATCTCTGCATTAATTGATGAAAATCAGCACTCCCAGTATGAACATAGGTCCAGGGTTGCACGCTTTTTATTCATGTGTTTGAGGAGGCTGTCAGAAGTAATTATGACGGCATGCCTCTAAACAGGCTGTCTTAATAGCTGCTATATTCCAACCCCCCTTCACACCAATGCTGCAAAAATGATTAGTATTTGCATTACAAAAACAAAGGCATGAATGCAGCACCATAAGAATACAAGTGACTTAGGTTCAAGCAAAGGCAGCAGATGGGAGAAAAACAGCTAATTTTGGTGACCTGCTTTTGAGGATTTACAGTACAAAGGTGTGTTCGAGAAATTGTTTCACCTATAATTGGACTCAGTGTGTAAACATCAGCCTGAATCAAATGGGATTGCAATAGTCAATCCACAGTTTGTTGCAAAAGTGTTCAAATAGATTTTCATATTTAATCTCCGCCATTAATTTTAGTGTTAGTCGTTGCCATTTTATGTTGCAGAATAAAAGAGCCCATATTTATGAAATTGGGGGAAAATGCAAATAAAAAACTATCAGCTTTTATTATGCAGAGACCAAGAGGAGGAACATCAGATTGAACTTCCTGATGGATTCTTAAATAAATTTAGTTCTAGATATCAAAAATATATAGGTTTTAAAGGAATAGTACACCCAAAACATGATTAGCCTTCATTTTCTACTCACCCCCATGCTGAACAACACTCTGGAGTACTTTTTTGATATCTCAAATGAATCTGGAGATCTGGGAGGCTTCTTGCTGTCTGCTGACATTCAAATAATGGAGGTCCATAGCGCCCGAGGCAGAAAGGTCCATAAAAGTCCACAAAAAACGTGTCAATATTCCTCCATACTGCTCGTCCAATGTATTCCAAGTGTCCTGAGTGGGTAGCATCCATAATTTACTCGAAACAAAGTCATTTAGAATGTTTTTAGAGCATAAACAGTAGTGTATAGGATTTTCTAAAAGCGCGTTCACGAGTCTACGGAAACCGCGGCAGACCAAACCAGATGAAAGTGCGCATTCAGCGTCTGCTCTGCCGATAAAGCAAGCGTAGAAGAAGAAATGTGCTGTTTACCTGTGCAAAGAAAGAAACAACGAAAGATTAATGTCTGAGGACTTCAGTGTTGAGGAAGAGCATGAGTTCTTTGCCGAGCTGAATGCGCACTTTCGCCTGGTTTGGTCTGCCGCGGTTTCCGTAGACTCGTGAACGCGCTTTTAGGAAATCCTATACACTACTGTTTATGCTCTAAAAACATTCTAAATGACTTCATTTCGAGTAAATTATGGACGCCACCCACTCAGGACACTTGGAATACATTGGAGGAGCAGTATGGAGGAATATTGACACGTTTTTTGTGGACTTTTATGGACCTTTCTGCCTCGGGCGCAATAGACTTCCATTATTTGAATGTCAGCAGACAGCAAGAAGCCTCCCAGATCTCCAGATGCATTTGAGATATCAAAAAAGTACTCCAGAGTGTTGTTCAGCATGGGGGTGAGTAGAAAATGAAGGCTAATCATGTTTTGGGTGTACTATTCCTTTAAGCTAAACACTGACCTATTGCAGCTGGCTTTGTGTTTTACGTATCTCCTTCTGGAAGGTTAATCTCATCCTTAGCCCAAAGTCTTTGTATCCTTTTACAGATTTTCCTCCAGAATGATTCTGTATTCAGATCCATCAACCTTCCCATCATCTCCGACCAAATTCCCACTGTCTGTTAAAGAACAGCCTCTCTACAGTATGGTTATGCCAGCATCATGTTTCCCCATGAGACTGGTTTAATCAGGGTGAAGAATATTTTGCATGTAATAGAAACTATTCTTGGGCAAAATGATCAATTTTGCCTTACCTAAATAGATCCTTTTCTTTTACATGTTGACCATGTCTCCAACATAGCTTGTGACAAACTAGGACTCGTATTGTTAAACTTTACTCCAAACTTCTTCCGCCAGCGCCTGGAATCTCTGCAGCTCCTCTAAAATGACGATGGGTGCTTTTGTTTCTTTTATCAATTTTCCTCCTCAAGTTGACTATTTTCTATTAGATTAGCTCATGCACTGGAATTAGTTAATGATCATAATCATCCTTAGTGCATTACTTCTGTGTAGCGCAACAGGGCAATATTACTTTTGTAAGGCTGTAGAAGACCTCTTCCCCCTGCAACAGTTTGTGGACTCAAGCGCGACCAAACAGGCTGCCATGAGGTCAGTATTTGTTTTCCCTCTTTTGTCGCGGTCTTCATCCTTTGGTTATGATCCAGGGTGACAGGGCAGAGCTGGGGTGGATAGGCCAAGCAAGCATGAAGTGTAAGGGCAGAGACAGTGGCCTGGGCAGCATGGACAAGAGATCTGAGCCTGTTGGTGACAGCACAGCAGCCTGCACAGCCGCTCCTCAGGGGAATAATTCCATCATCACACAAGCATGATTAAGGTACAGAGAGAGAAAGAGACTTGGGGGATAAGCTGTGAGTTAAAGGCAGAGGATAGAGGCATGAGGAGAAAGAATCAGATTACCATGCTCCTAAAGGGAAGTTGGGGATGACACTCATCCAACCTGATTAAGGTGACAGAAGCGTAAGGAATGAAGTCCTCAGCCTGTCTGTCCCCTGACCCTGCTGGAGAGGGATGAGATGGTGAGCAGGGAACAGAGGAGTCGCTCATGCTTGGAGTGAGATGGTGCCTAATCGTCCAGAGGCCTGGACAGAGTAACTGTGACTTCTTAGGGACAATCTGAAAGGCTAAAAATTCTTAATCAGTTTTTTTACGCTAACAGGCAAGCCCCAGCAGACAGCTGCTCGTGCTGCTCGGCGCTCTCTGCGATGAGACGTGACAGAAGTCATTTTAGTTCAGCTCCACTCCGTTTGCACACATCTGCAGGATGAGCATTGTGTGATCGCCATCTACTACAGCCTGTGTGTATGAGACACATTTGTGAAGCGGGTAGGCTGCTTTGATGCTTTTAAGTTTACCTATCTGAATCCCCCCCCCCCCCCCCCCTTCTGGTTTCCACTTACTCCCTGCAACTAAGCTGTCAATTTGTGTCCCTCTCTAACATTCTGGTGATGAAACGCTATCCGACTTCTGAGAAAAACAGTTTTATCCCTACAGTAAGAGCATCATGATTATAGTTGAAGGGCTGAGATATTTTTCCTCTTTTAATGCGTGTGCATGGTTAGGTGTGTGCGCTTTTCTGTGGAGTTTTTGATGCCGTTCATGACCGTTTGTGTTTGCTTCCACATGCTTGTCTCAGAGTATCGATTTATCCAGCCCATAGCGGACATTAAACTAAAAGTGTAAAAGCTGAAGCTGACAGAGAGAGATGTGAAGAGTGATAGAAGCCAAGAAAAAAGCTGTAGGCATGTAGAAAATGTTTTCTCAGAAGCAAAAGTAGGAATTATGGATTTTAATATTTTACTAAGAACAGAGACATTCATGAAAAGGATTAACCAATCTAGCCCATATATCAGAAAACATTTGTACTTCACTATTTAAAAAATAAAGCACCAAAAAGCAACAGTGACTTAAAAATGGGACAAAAACACACAGCAACCCCCTGCTAACATAGCCAACAAAGCACACACACATACACACAATAAATGCGCTCTTACAAATCAATTTTGCTCTAGTATACCGACGCAACTGAACTGAAGGAAGTGGCTTGGAAATATCAAAACAACCTTGGGGAGCTTTAGCTCGCTGTGAGCTCTGTGTGCCTCCACGATGTGGGCTCTTTATATCGCTCCCATTCAATCAATCCGCTCTATGCTCTTTCATCCATTAATATGGCCTCCCTCCTCAGGTAATATTCCAGCCATTGTACTGCTTGTCCTATTCGCCAGGTGTCATGAAGCACAGGAGGAGGACGACAAGAACATACCAACATGACTGTGTCTGAGGCTGTCGGGACAGGCTGTGGAAATGTCAACGTTTTTCAAGCATGATGGCTTATTAGTGAAGTCTGTGTAAGGGAGAAAAGCAGGAAATAGATTGCTATGTGTCTTATTTATCCAATATGCATATTTCACCCATTGTACACACATGAGGAAATGTAAAACAGCCACATATACAAATGCTTTAATATGAAATCCTTGCACATCAAAAATTGAAATCTAAGTAAGTCAATTTTTCCTAAAGTAAGTAAATTTTTTTTTTGCTTGAATTCAGCAGCACTGAAAAAAAATCTACATATAGAAAAGTGTTTTTTTCTTCCTAAAATATGTGCAATTCTACTTAAATTAAGGAGGTAAGTGAGAAAATTTGCTAATGGAACAAGACAATTTACATTTGAAATAAGAAAAAACAATTGCATTGTCTAATTTAATGTGCATATTAGGTAATTATTTTATTTTAAGAGTAACAATACTCATTCTATTGGCAAATTATCGTATATACCTTGTCAAATTAAGGGTAAATACATTTGATTTAAGAAGTGCCGACTAACTTCTAGATCATTTTTGCAGTGAGATAAGCGAGACAATGCCACAGGAATACCTAAAATTAGAAAAACAACAGCATTCTCTTATTTCAAGTGCATAATTCATCTAATTTTCTTAGTTTAAGGGTAAAATTTCTCATTCCATCGGCAGATCATTTTATTTGCCTACTCAATTTAAGTGTCAGTACACTCGTTTTAAGACATTTATACTCATTTGTAGATTATTTTCGCAGTGTAAAAGCCCCCTAAACAAAAACCTATTTTTGGTACATTGGGCAGTACAATGCTTTTGAGATACTTGCTGATGAGAAAGGACCGTGTTTTACATGAAAATGAATAAAAAGATGAGTGAATAAAGTGATAAATACATACAAATGGTGACATATGCTGAAGATTAACTAAAGACTAAATAATTCCCTCTGATAGGAGTAATTTAGAATATCATGATGGAGATTTAGTAAGAATAAAACTGTAGTTTTGAGGAAAACATTGATGCATGAACAACAGATGTGAAGACTTGCCTGGAGAGCTGTAAAGGATCAAAAGCTTGTCGTGGCCAGTCTCCTTTTTTTTAATGTAGTGCGCTTCAATATAGACGATTGTACAAAGGACAGTGAACCAAGGTGATAAAATCAAATAAAGTTTCCAGTGTAGTGGTTGTCTTGTTATGTCAAGTGTGAAATACTCTTTTAAATGGACACTGGGAAAAGCTTTTGGTAATTAAAAAACAGCCATACATGGATTGACTTTCACATCTTATTTTCTCCTTCTGGATAATATGAATGCTTTTCAGAAGCTCAATGCAAACCTATAGTATGGACACCAGAAGTTACCTCGAAATAATGTGCTATATACTTAGCTGTGCTGGTAGCTATCCTTTCATGCAGATGATAAAACCTTGGTTATATTATATGCCTTGAACTTTCAAAAAAATTTAAAACCTTTCAACACGATCCCTAGCACACACATTGGTCTTTAACCTTAAGAGGATGACATTAGACATTTTACCACTTTCTATTTATGTAAAGAAGTTATTAATTCTAATATAAAACCCACATGTAAAGAAATATACATCTTTCAAAAATCCTTGCTCTAATATCTACAAATATACAATTGTGTTATCTATTTAGTTTTTGTGTTTTCATCCATCATTTTTTTTTTGTGGAGGTAAAAAAAAAAGTGAGACATCACCTTTAAATGTCCTTTCCATGCAGAGCCAGTTCTAAAGTAAATCTCTGACTTTACATCCAAGTACTGTGTATACACATGCAAACAGAGACACATATGTTAGTTGTTTCAGCATATGTACACACACACTGCACTCATGGGAGGTCAAGAGCACCATCTGTGCATGTTCAATTGTTAATTAGATTCACAGCTACAGAATAATAAATTAGTGTGATCAAAATAGACTGAAGCTGGGGAATACCTGAGGTTAGGAATGGGAAAGAAAGCGGGTTGAAATTTAGAACAAAATCCTTATGTTTTTTTTTTTTTTTATGCAATTTCTCCCTCCCTGCCACATTTGTGGTTGAAGATGCAACTTATATCTCCAGTTCACGTGATGTATACAGTCTTATAGTTTCTTGTGTTAGATATAAAATAAAGTGTTATCAATATCCAAATATTTTGAGTAAGTTATCACATTCCCGGCTGCACAGTGCAGCATTAGGTAGCGCTGCTGCCTTGCAGCAAGAATGTTCCGGGTTAGATACCCGGAGTTTGCATGTTCTCCCTTGCAGGCGTGGGTTTTCTCTGGGTACTCCAGCTTCCTCCCACAGTGCAAAAAAATGACTGTTATATAAATTGGCTTCTCTAAATTCCCCTTAGGTGTGAGTGTGTGTTTGAATGGTTGTTTGTCCTGTTTGTCTCTGTGTTGCCCTGCGATGGACTGGCGACCTGTCCAGGCTGTACCCCGCTTCTCGCCCGTAGACAGCTGGTGGTAGGCACCAGCACCCCTCAGGACCCCAGCAGGGATAGCCGGTCAAAAAATGAATGGAAGTTAGCACATTCCCAGAAAATGCTACATTTACTTTTCCTTAAAATGTTTCTTTCAGAACTGGCATCAAATTACCGTAAAGTAGAGAATCTTCTTGTATTTCCAGGATGTACAGTTTTAGGTAATAATGACTTTTCTGAAAATGTACCATAGATAATTGAACTTCAAGCCAACTTAAGACAGCTATATATAATTTCTTAGATTTTTGTTCAAGGGTTCTGTCACATGAGAGACATATGAGAGGCAGTGCAGAGTTCCACTGCATTCTAGAGGTTTAGTTAATCTTTAGCCACTACATGTTGCAGATGTTTTGTCTGCACTGATGAAGATAAATTAATGTTACGAGGCTGAATGAGTGAAGCTGCTGCAACAGCAAAGCAGTTCAACCAAGTTTTATGAACAATAACCAAAAGATTACCTTCCAACTGTTGGGAACTCGGAGACAATGAATGAAAAATGTAGCTTTTAGTCCCAGATGGTCAAGGTCATCGAGTATTTCGGAAAAACAAAATCATGCATAATTACTATAACAATAATAAATTATCTGAAATTTTACTTACACGTTTTGCAAATGAGATAAATATATTAAAGAGACATTTAATTCTTTATTGAATAGTATCTTTGCAATAGCCTTTTTATTTGACCCTTCATGACTAAACCATTCTTTGATGAGTAGATCACCACAGGCTCCACTCTGGGTCCCTGAGCAAGACCCTTAACCCCACACTGGTCCCAAACATTCCACTACATCAAATGTGTAAAAACTAACAATTTAAGAGGTCCGAAACTATAATTAAACATTTCAATTAAGAATAAATGTAGTCAACTAAAAGAAGATAGAAGTTAAAAAGACAAGTTTAGTGAATTGTGGTTAAACAAAATTATATTTCAGTCCTGCTTCAAACCGTTTAAAAATGTGTGATCAGTAACTGTGTTATTGGACACCAAGTAGTTTAAAATACCACTGCATAAAAAGATTTGCAGAACTTCTTATATATACTCTGCAAAGCTTAACTTTAGGCTGCATCTGCAGCTGAACTGGAGACTCCTGACAGGCTAAACATTTTCAGCAACCTACTGAAAGGATCCATTCAGTCTGCTATGCTGTTTTCTGAGGCAGGCGGTTGAGGTTCATGAAGTCCAAAGATGGTTAGAAGTTTTTACAGCATATTTATTTATTGATGGATGTATTTATCGTTTTATTAATTTATGTATCTCCTGTTTTACTGCAAGCAGGTTGAAAGGTAAAAGGAGTCAGTGCCACCACTGCTGTTTATTGTTAACATGCAGAACCCCATTAAATATCTTTTTAGAACAAGTTTTATAGTTTCTGTACATTATGTAACCTTTAGGATATTAGAAACAAAAAATGTTCACATATTCCTAATTATATTCATGTGGCACATGATTAGCTAATGACCTTTTTTTACTGTAATTAACGAGAAAATTGATCACTGCCAAAATCCTTGTATGTCAGAGAAGAAATCCTGTTATGTAAAAACGACTCGAATAGTTAAAAAAACAAAAAAAATGCCAATTTGTACTGAAAACACACATATTGTATCGAAAACCCTCTAAGAAGAAAAGCTTTGTAACGCTGATGCATCTCCTTGCTGTCAACACTGACATGATCATAAAGCACAAGGCCTCATTTCAAGTCAAACAGGAAATAACCCGCACAATCCTGGGAACAAACAAGGGGGGACAGCGACGCGGTTTGATTGGGCCGTGAACAGTTGCTGTCGTTACAAAGCACCACTGTAAGCTCCATCGCTTATCAAAGGCCTCCAAGCTTAAACGGGGAGTCTACTGATCTTTCCCAAGCTCAGACATGAAA
Source organism: Cyprinodon tularosa (assembly GCF_016077235.1). Classification (NCBI taxonomy): domain Eukaryota; kingdom Metazoa; phylum Chordata; class Actinopteri; order Cyprinodontiformes; family Cyprinodontidae; genus Cyprinodon; species Cyprinodon tularosa. The sequence goes on along the minus strand of NW_024039141.1, from coordinate 824,710 downwards.
AGCCACCAGTGACAGCTCATAGCCGGGGCTAGATCACACCGCTGTGCTGAGGAGGGGTGTGTGCAAGAAGGCTCCATGGTGTCTGAGTTTTAAACACCTGCTCCACGGACCAAGCTTGTGTTTTCTTGTTTTCTCCCTCTTAACGCTGTGCTCTGTCAGGGACGACAAGGATGTGCTTTCATGTGAACTGAGGCCCCACCAATAGCATCGCAGTGCGAGAGACACTTGGTAAAACAATGCCAGACAAGCTTTTTTTTATGGCTACGCCTCATTACTTTTTAACCAGCGTAATCGTATGTGGTGCTCCTCATGAATTATTCACAGGTGAGCTCTCGTCACAACATGACAGGGGGAGATGGAAAGGGCTCCAAATGACAAAAACACAAACAAAAAATAGGTAGAAGCAGATGTTAAAAATGAGATGCAGGAAAGAATGGCTTTTTATCCTCCACTCACTTATATTGTTGTTTTGGCTCAGGTCAGTGTTTACATATATGGGTCATAAACTGTTAAAAAAATGGATAAAACACAAGTTATTCTTTTCTGAAGTCAGCAGGTTTTATCGCTGCTTTGGGTGGTGGGTTCCTTAGAAGAGCATATTCAAAGCTGTGTATTAAAGGCCAAATCTACAAATGCAGGAATTTAAAGTAATCTCAGTTAAGCTCTAACCTGTGAAACACCACAAGATGCATGCAGTCACACCAGATGTTACATGAAATTATACAAAAATGCATTCAAGCATGACCGGTAAGACTGTGAAATGTGGATCAGAGTGGACAACCCTTTTGGGAGTTTCTTCTACTTCCTGTTTGGCAGCAAACGGTTTGAAGGGATTATATCTTGGCTTTCATATGTTCTCAGGAGGAACGTCAGTAAAGAATGATTATTTGCTGTAAGCATATGGATAAAATTCTCTGAAAAAAAGTACTTTTTAGTCAGAGAAACTTTTTTAGAGTTAAAATTCAAACCTTTGTCATCTCTGTGAGGCGCTCTCAGATAACACTTTGCAGAACAATTTTTCACCACTTTTTTTTGTCTTGCCACAGATTTTAATTTCAATATTTTGCTTTATTCTGTTGCAGCTCTGACATGATTTCCTCTAGGATTTCCCTACATACATGCTACATCTGGCACAGTGTTTCTCTTTGGCCATTACATCTGTCGAAACATCAGGGGGACTGCAGCTACAGACAACTTCATATTCTTCTGCTATGGATGATACACTGTTTTTAAGTGGTTAATTCCGTCTCTCTCCAAGACATACAGTAGTTATTGGTTGAGCTTTGACTGTCCAACAGTAATTGTTCTCTTTCATCGTCTACACTTAAGGGCTGTTTTACTTTTTGTCTGTGTAATGCTCCTCGATAACGATTCTGTGGATATATTCACATTAAATTAGAGTTTCTATCTAAGATCCAATTTCAAAAACAAATCAGAGCTATGACTGCACCCACAATGCTATAAGGACATGGTCTGTAACTGTCTAATTTGTGTTAATGAATAGTGAGCAGGTTCATGTAGGGCTGAGCCTCTATATTGTGATGCACAAAGGTGTCTCACAAATGTAGTGGCATGATGGCCTGCTAAACTCAGGAGTCTTTTATAAAATAATATTAATGATTGAGAAATTAATATTCTGTCTTTAACTGGCTAAAGGCAAGGTGATTTTATTTATATACCACATTTCAGTGCAAGACAAAAGGGTGGTACAGTATATTGCTGTGGTAAATGAATGAATAAGTTGACTTTATAAAATGACAAAATGGAAAACAAATGTATAATTGAGGAAGCAAATAAAATGAAATATTTATTCAAACTAAAGTTGTAATTGATTAATAAATTATGTAAATAAATAGGCAGATCTAATAGAATTTTAAATGAAACATTGGATTAAACTTTTCATTAAAAAATACGTTTTTAAGTAACTGTTTTAGCTTCCTTTGCTAAAGGATAATAAAATTTGGCTGCAGAGCACGTTACAAATTAAAACCATCATGACTGACTTTCTTGGAAAAAAAATGACTTTGATATTAAAGGCAGAGAAATAAAAAATAAAAGGATATCTATGACACATAGCCATACAGTGAAAATAACCAATTTCATTAATTTTGACTTTTTTTTAATTATCAGTCATTTTTTAAAGGTATAGTGGAGTATATTTGTGAATTTTTCAAAAGATCCTCCCTCTCCATTTAAAAAAATGCACATTGCACATGCATTTCTTTATGCACATGCATAACCCTGTACCCGCTCCCGAGAGGGAACACCTATTAAATGAATGCAAGAGCATGCACAAGCCATGCAATGATAAGATGCTGGGAAGGATCTCATCTCAACAATATTTTATATATAAAAAGTTTTCCCGCAAATAAGATAACAGGTACATGAAAAAAAAAAAAAAAGACATTGTATTTTAGGACGGGAGTGGTGGCCTAGCGGTTAGAGCAGTGCGCTTGTGCTCTGAGTAGGTTGTAAGTATCCGGTTCGAACCCCAAAGCCTGCACCCTGGGTCCCTGAGCAAAACCCTTAACCCTACACAGCCCCACTGGTGCTGCACTGAAGGTAGGATTTACCTTTTCCTTGATCTGTTTCTCTGCAGAGCAGAGAGGAATATTCACAGGCTGTGTATCTTCCTTTGTTTACCTGTAGTGTGTAGTGACATTTTGCATCTACTTCATCAGATCCAATTAAAGAAGTTGTCCAGCAGGGAAGGTTGGGGTGTTGCAACAGGAGCAGCAAAAATAGATCTGTTCCCACAAAGACGGATCTCTTAACATTCAGTAGAGTGCACAGATCACTAGCATCAAATACAGTCTTTGTTATATTTTATGTGAGAAATATGTTTTCAAATGGGTGAATTTCAGGAAAATGGGTCTCCCCCTCTCATTGTGTACCTCTACCTGATCAGGTTCTGGACTAAAAATCAAGGAAAAAGCAGCACAAAAAAAGCTTAAAAATGTCAGAAAGGCTGGAGAAATGTTCATCAAGTCTACCTTCAGGGGTCCTTACTGTATGCTCACATTTCTCTATGGTAGCTGATAGATCTTGATTTAATGATCACTTGATTACACCAAATAAATCTGGAAGTTTCCAAAGCAATAACTAATATTTCAAACAAAAAATATTTTTACATTTTTCTTTCAGCCATGTGGATCACTATCTGCAGCTTGCACCAACTTCTGCTGACTGTGGGAGTCTTCTGAAAGGCTGCTGGTGCCAAAGGAACCTGATGTTCACAGCTTTATAAAACATCCATGATCAATTAGACACAATTAAACAACGTGCTAATGAACTGCATGACGACTTAACAGCCATATTTCCTCTGTGAGCTTTCTCAGCACTTACAGTAATTAATACTTGAAATAAAAAGGATAGAATATTTTTGCCTAATGTGATACATGCATTTATTCGCGAGCAGAAATATTGCCACTTTGTAATGTATTGAACATGTGGCATTTTTTTCTCTCCATACATGCTGCTTTGATCCTATTTATAGTTCTGAGTTCTGCTTGTGTGGCATGTTTGAATTTAAACATAAAATGTGGTGAAAACCTTTATTTAGCAATAAAGGTTTATTGTGTGTGCTGACATAGTCTACACTGCAAAACCAGCTAAAAATAAGTAGAAATTTCTTAAAATAAGTGTATTACACCTGAATTTTAGTAGGTATATAAGATGTTCTGACAATGGAATGAGTATTTTTACACTTAAAATAATATAATTAGATATTATAGATTTGAAATAAGAAATGCAGTTGTTTTTGTCATGATATTAGCACTGATGGCTGGCTTAATTGCTCATTTGATCCACCTACTCCTGCTTCTATTTAAGCTCCTTGTTCCCAGCCATCAGTGCCAGGTTATTCTCGAGCCTCATGTGAGACTTATCTAGTGTACCCAGTTGTGTTTCTGATTCATGGGCGTAGGTTTGCATAGGGACCATAGGGACATGTCCCTACCAAAATTTTGGACTGACCCATTTGTCCCTACCAATAATTGGATGTGAACAACATATAATTTACTATACAGCAGCCGCTTCTTTTCCTCTCGCAGCTTCTCTGCCTGGTAGCTGCAGCTGCCTGCTCTTTCCTGTCCCTTTCACATAGCAGCGCATCAACTGTGCTGCGCGGTTTAACTCTCTGATTATTCTGCCTTAAGTTCCGCCTTCTCTCTTTCTGATCGCGTGTTTTCTAGTCTGTATGTGCGCGCGCGGGGGTGCTTGGAGCGTGAAAAAAAAGACGCTAAAATAAATTAATATTGGGCCACGAAACTAGTCCAAATTAAAAAAAACTTATTATCTACGCTAAAACAGGCGAAAGCTTCTGATTGGAGTTCTGTAAAGAAGCAGGAGAGAGTTTTTTGATTTGTGGAACTTGAGAAATGTAAGTTAACAACGTTAGGATTTCTGTTATTTTATCTTTTAATCAGATAGCCAAAGGCTCCTTAAAGAAGATCTTTTATGAAATGAAACCAGGTGAAACAGAAACGTTTAAACGTTTCCTTTGGAGGAGTTCTGGATGGAGAATATTGACAGACAAAAACTTTTTTTTTTTTTTTTACTTCTTAAATGCAAAATGTTTACATATTTTTTACAAGCTTAGTATAATTCCTGCTCTAAGTGAGTCGCTTTGTTGGCTAAAGGCACATTTTAGTGGCCCTATACTCCAGTTAACAATTAATCAATTACTAAATTAGTTCACGATTATTTAAATAATTTGTTAATATGATTAATTGTTTCAGCCATAGATAAAATACATGAAATTAGCTACACAGAGTAACTACAGCCCAGATCCAAAGAGAGCATATTAGATAAAAAAAAATAACATTGGGTTTTACCTCTGTTTAACTCTGCACAATTCTATATCTTCAGAAGAAAACACAGGATAAATCCACATATTATAGACTATATTTGGTTAAACAGACACTGTCTTAGTCGCAGGTAAATTTAAATGCAATCCTTTTCAAAGTGGAAAAAGTCCTAATTCCACATTCAGAGCCAGTGATGCTTTAAATATTGATAAACAGCATCTAGTGCATGTAGTGCTTATAAGATTTGTATTAATGTAGCAAGAAATGCTGCTGTTCTCTTTAAACAAAATGAGCCTTGAAGCTCACATTAAGCATAAAAAAAGAGCATGCATATTTTTGCAAAGGACCAATGAAACTGAAGAATAGTGTCCCTACCAAAGTTGAAATCAAACCTACGCCCTTGTTCTGATTACCTGATACTGACTAGTTTCTGCTAGTTTTACCTGCCCCTGTCTGCATTTCTTCGTCTGCGTGGATCTGACCTCCTGCCAGTTCTGCAGACTTCTTGGCTTCCTGGGAGCATCCGTTGCGTCTTGTCTGCCAACTGCCTGGAATCATCCTCATTCTCTGGGAACGGACTGAACTGTCAAACCAGGTTAGTTACTCACATTTTCATAATCATTCTGAGTCAGATTATCATGGTAACTAACCTGTGCTTATCTCCTATAGATGTTCCTGCTTTAGACACCCTAGCCGCTGATACCGCAGATCCACAGCATGTCATTTGAATCAACGCTTTTTAAGTAATTACACTGTCTGTCTTGCCTGAAATATGGGTCCTTCTGTTCCAAGTTATTACAGTTTTTTTTCTTATGTAGAATGAAAATTGTCTTATTCCATTGGCAGAGTCTCACTTAACTGCCTAATTCTGAAAAAATGCGCTGATTTTAAGAAAAATTCACTTACTTAGATAAACATTTTTTGCAGTGTACCTGCAGCTTGAGGCGTGATCCCCTGGAGAGAGTTGCTGTACTGTTTCTATTTCAAACTGATGGAGCCACTGCTTGACCCACAGTAGAGGACAATATTCAAACTCCATAGTACCTGTCTCTACCAGTAGCATAATGAGCTACGGTATTTGTACTTTACAAAGGCAATTTAATAAACTCCAGTAACCCATTTTGTGGGGAATGCTGAGGGGGATTTGGGATATTTCCTCACTACTGCAATAAAGAAATTGAAGCACTCATATATATAATAATGGGTTTTATCACACAAGCAGGAAAAATCAGCACAACAGCCAAGTTTAAATGTCTATTGTAGTCAACACCAGTACCTCAAATGTGGCCATGCATTTAAAAAACAGCTTTTCTTAATAACCCATTAAAATGCCAGGTATTTAAAAAAAAATGTTTTATAAAATTTGTTGATAAAATTTTGTGAAAAGTATGCTTTAAAATTGTCTCTTTTTTCAGTATAATGTGATGCTTCATCAAAACAAGGAAGAGAGCACAGCTTCTGTCATGAGTTAGCTAATCTGGCTCCACTGAAGGAGTGTTGATACTGTACGTCTAGTTAGTGATAAAATGAATGTAAACTGATTTTGAGTTTACTTTGATGTTACTAGATTCATGATGGGATTTAAACAAAACATGAAAAAGCAGAAATAGCTCAGTTGAGAGAGCAGCAGATTAAAGGTCTGATGTTCCTTGGTTCAATTCTGGGTTTTCGTAAAGAACAAGAATCCTCTTTCCATTGTCGGCATACAGAAGAAAAGTTGAATACTTCTATAGCTCCTGAAATTGCAAAATAACCCTCCGTCAACTTGCTATAAGTTGATAGTTAGGTGGGCTGATTCTGAGCCCTGAGCTTGCTGGTGGATGTTGTTGTGCAGCCCTGAAAAGTAAGCTTTAAGAATATATATCTTAGTGGAGGAAGGAAAAATAGTTGATTCCCAAATATCATTTATTCTGTTGTCACTGGAATAGCAATAAATAAGCAAACATAAATGCCTGGACAAATAAGTTATTTAAAGGTTCATATTTATATTTATATTTATTATATTTGTATTTTTAGCCAGCAAGTACGTAAGTAAGCTTTATTTATATAGCACATTTCAGAGACCAAAGTTACAAATTGCTTTCCAACACAAGCCAATGGTTGATGACCAGAATAATCCTAATAAGGTAGGATTAACATGTACTGACCCCAGGATTGAAGGCCCTTTGCAAGATTCACTCCACAGTCTCTAGAGCTAGAGCAAATATTTCAATAACAAACAAATAATAAATAAATAAGCCATCTAAAAAATGTCTAACTTAACCAAAAAGAAAAACAAAATATTCCTAGAAATATTTGAATCTCTTTTATTGCGTCTGACTTCTTTAATCATTAGAAAAGATAATTTAGTCCAGTTTAGAAAATATGTGTCTCAAAGCAATCCTAAAGAACTTTCAGTTTTGGTGAATTTTCTCTCCCCCAGTGGACAAAAGCTCCATTGTTTTGTCTGAAGGAAGACAACAGGTGTGTTCAATTTCAGAGCCTGCATCCTCCAAGGACCGGGTCTACCTGGACCATGAAAATAAGGAGGCCGGAAGAGTTTAACTGTGGATTCAACGGTGACAGTGAAAACATCAAAGCAGGCAAAGAATGGATACCGAACTTGTCACTACTGTTCTGGGTGCTAAAAACATATTCAAGGAGCTTCAGCTGCAGTGTCATAGTTGTTACTATCAGATTTATAGTCCCCACACTGCACAGATATTGGAATATGTGCTTAAATGTCACTCAAACCCATTTACACTGGGACAGATAAAACCTTTCAATAAACCAAAGATGACCTGCCACATATGTGACTCAATGACCACTTAAAACAATCATTTTTATTAATTTGAGACGGAACTATTCACATACTTGTATCATATTAAACTGCACTTACAATATTCACCACTGTTTCCCTATTTCCTCTGAGCATTGAGCAGTTAGCTTCCTTGGACTCGCAATGAATCACGGGACACCCAAGGCTACGCAGGATACACCGGGCCCATTGTTGAAAACGGGCAGAAAGAAGGCTGCATTTGTCGGCCGCATAACGGGAAGTCTTCCAATCCCAACAGGCCTCGGCGCCATGCCATGATGTCATCGGCCAATGAATTTGGCCCTCTGAGGACATAGCCCCTGAATTCGAATTCAGCAAACATTTCCAATGAGGACCAGTATGGTACTGTAAACACACACCCAACCAACTCAGCAGCAACTGATGTGCTGAAGCGTTTACAGCCTTGAAAGGGATAAATATAATGCTATGTTGAATAATTTCTCAATAAACACGAGTATAGATCCCAGCAGAAAAGTGACCAGTTCCCTGAATATCAATGTTTTAGTCTGTAAGTTTTTCTTGCTATTGCTTTTTAGAGCTCCCATATTGTGGTGCTCTGATATACTATTTTGTTTCTTTTATTACTATTAGACATTGATAATTAGCCTTAATATTATTAACACAAGAAATGTCCTAATTTGAATATTTTACCATCTAACTGAAAACAAGACTGGGTAGTTTGATACATGCCCACATTTTTATTTATTTTTACAATTCTTGAAACTTCCTGATAAAGCAAAACAAGTAATTATTTGTCTAAAGTAATTTATCAGAGAAGAAAAAATGGTTAATGATCCCTATAATGTCTAGTCTAATTCATTCTTTCAATCAACTAGTTTTCCTTAGATAGAAAACTTTGCATCAATTTGTTTGTATGATTTGGCTGAATTGTAAAGTGCCGTAAGATGACATGTATTGTGAATTGGCACTATATAAATAAACTGAACTGAATTGAATTGAATACTAGTGAAGCAAAGAAATGCAAGTATAAGCAATATAATACATCTTTTCAGAGTTGTCTTTATTCCCCTGGAGTTTTTTTTACATTTTATTAAAATTCATAACACAAACATTTATCCAGTTTTTCCATTGGTTCTGACCAGCTTCCTTTGAAAGAAACTCCACAGCATGATGCTGCCAAAACCATATTTCACTGTAAAGATACTCTGTTTAGGTTGAAGTGTTAGTTTTCCATCACATATCATTATGCATGGACATAAAATATATCAACAGCTTCTTCTAAATAACTGCTATGTGTCTCTCACATTGATTGCTTTATATCTGTCAAATCAAGGGAATAGAAACAGAAGCAAGGAATACAACCAGGAAATAAAACAGGTTTGTCATTTCTCAAAGTTGTTGCCAATGGAACTTTTTGTATTCAACCTCTCTGCGATAATAATTCTTTGGAGGCCTGAGGATTAAGAAACCTTCTAGCCTTGGCTCTAAAATGAATACACAGAGCTCTTTTTAAAATCAGATCAATTTGCTGAAGAGACAACAGCTAAAGCCAGCAGAACATGCTGTTTCAAAAATTAAACTTGGGTTACCATGGTTACCCGTTTGATTCACCTCGTTATCTGCTAGATTTCTTTATTTCTAATGTCGCTCACTGCGGCTCCTCAAACCTGCTTCTAGTTCTAGAAGGATCAAACCTTGCCCTCAGTTACATAACCTGTTCTACTTTATAACATTTGGCCCAGCATGACTTTTGACATCACACATGATATACGTAATCAGCAAACAGATATCTGTGACTAACTCAGATATTTGACAAAGTAAAATAAAATCAAGTTGTTGTTTTTTTTAGAACCTCCATCCTGACCCTGCTGTTCTCATGCTCCACTCCTCCACTGTCTGAGTCAACCGCCTGCTTTTGCAGCCTTTATCCATAAAATGCTGAGTGAATCACTGTAGCTGCATCGCTCCCTTTCTTACCAAACTTTGTTTAAGAAGTTTAAAATGCTAATGCCACAAAGACAGGAAGAAAGAAAGGAGCTCAGATGGAGATGACCCACTTAGTGTAATTATTGCTAACAAAGAGACGGGATAGTTGCAAGCTGGGGAAAACACACAGGCCTAAATGCGTTAAATTAATCCAGATAATTCAATAGCAGATGATGAAACGCCACAATCAAGCCCCTCCGGCTGTGGTGTTTGACTAATAGTGTGCTCGGCTGTTTTATGCAAATAATTTTCCATAATCTTCCTCTCGTTCTCCATGTTGGGAGGTGTGGTTGTGGTCAGTGTGGCTGGGTTCGTCTGTGGAGAGCACAACATGGGGACAAGAGCATTTGAATGCACACACATGGATAAACACTCCACTGTATAGTGTCACCCTTGGACATTTTCAGTAGCTCATGTGAGATTCATATAATGCGTTCAACCATGGCTTCCCCTCGGGGCGAGGATGCAAGCGCACTGTCTGAGGTTTAGTAACAAGATCATTAAAATAATCAAATTATGATAAGAGAAAGTCGGTCGTGCTGAAACTACTTGTTTTAAGCCCATCGTCGGGGCATGTGTGGAGCAACGACCGAGGAGAGGGCATCATCAGCATTAGCTGACAGCATGGGAAAAGGCCTGCGGTGTATCTGAACAATAATAACATTACCAGTGCAGTCTCACAATAACAACATTCAAGAAATAAACAGAAAGTTTTTTTTCTGCGAGTTGAATGTCGCAATTTTTATGCCTCGCAGCAAATCGATGCTCATGAATCGCACGGTCGTCGGTGAAGATGTCTGACAGTCAGGCATCCAATCAGCAGCAAATCCATATGTTTCTACAGGAAATAAAAGCAGCATCCGCTCTGTTTTTTTCTAAAGGACTGCCACAACTTCTCTGCCTTGCAGACTTTTTATTCATATTTTATCACATAAAACATTATAGTATAAAAACATTCTATGTGATAAAACAATGCTAAGATGTGTATAGTTTTATATTCAATAAAATACCTGGGCAGTTGTATTCAGTTAATGTGTGTTTCTACTGTTTATGTGCATTACACTTTTCAAGCTTTTATGCAAAAGTGACACAAGGAAATTTGCTCTTAGAAGTAGGTCATACAAAGTCGTATTCACAGTTCAATCCCAGCTATTTATGAGGAATGGCAAAAATAGAGAAGAAATAAACTTTATGGCCATCATACAAAATACTAAGATGATGAAAACCAATAATGCTGTCCGTGGGGTGAAACTCGGTGGTGGCAGCATCATGCTGTGGGGATGCTTTTCCTTAAGCAGATATAATGAAGAAGGATAGAGGACAGCTGATGTAGTGCACAGTCACACACCTAATTCCTGTAAGACTGTTTAGAGTGAGCATACTTTTCCATTCAGAATGAATGAGAAGCAGCTTTTTGACAAACAAATGATCGTTTGAGGAAGGAAGAAGTAAATAAGAAAAAAGGGAACAAGAAAAAAGATTTGAGAAACATAAATTTGAGTTTTAAATTTGAGATTATAGACAATAAAATCTGAATATTTACAGTTTTATATGTCCTCCTAGGTTAAAAAGTGGTTTCCATGGGTTCAAAAGTGGTTCTATGATTTTACTCTGAGTCTAAAACTGTGAAAGAAACAGAATTAAATTTAGAAATAATGTTTTTGATAGGAAACAAAGCTGGTTTTGATGAGTATCAAGCATTTCTCTGACTCCTTACATGGTAATGTGGTGTAGTGGCAACTGTATTTTCAGAGAATAGACTACCAGTGTCAAAAATAAGTATAAACTGCAGGCTTGTATGCCATCTGTGGAGACCTGCTCACCACCCGAACGCACAACTATAACCTTAGCTTTTAGAGGTTACAAAAAAAGACTTGGGCCAGGATTGACTTTTTAACAGAAAAATAACCATAAATATAGAAACAAAGCTTGAATAGGAGGTTTCACATAAAGGCTTATTCAACTGTTTGACCAGTCCAGTTAAAGATTAGCCCTAAATCCATCTATATAAATAGCTTAACTTCAGTCCCTAGATGTGAAAAGTTGACACAACAGCAGCAGCAAAAACAATATCAGAGGGTTTGAACTTGGGAGGCCTAACACCAATGTGCACCCTGCTTTTCAGACTTCTATCTGTAAATATGTTTTGTTAAAAAATCTGAATAATCAATCATTTAACATTCGAATTAAATTGTCTTTTCCATTCACCTCTTTCTTGGAAAGCAATGGGCTGGAAGTATGCAGATCTCGAGGAACATTTTGCAGCCTGCTCAGAAATGCAGGATGGGAGCCTGTGGGATGAAAAGTACAGTAGGAACTTACAGCCTTCCCAGGACTAAAGGCTACCACTCCCCAAACAATAGTCCAAAACACTACACAACTGACATGACAAGCCTTGTCAGCAACTAGCGATTGTGATTTGTACTGAAGAGAAATGGACTCTGCAGGAGCAACTGCTTGTCTTTCTTTGGCAACTTTCCAAAGATTTTTCATAGAAAGGCAAAGCGAACATGATGATTTTGTTAAAAAAAAAAAGACATCTAGTAAAAGCTTTAATGTTGTAAGTGTGAAACATGCTATTCAGATACCCTTATCCCAAGTTATTTACAGCATGGAAAACACTTAATTCTATTCCAAAAACTGGATATGGAGAGTTAAAAAATCTGTAGGATTAACAGGCCTAGAGGATGTGGAGCAGCTGATGTGGACCATTCACATAGTTTCCCGAAATGTCCAAAAATATTGGTGTTTTGGGGATCTGTAAAGTCTTAGGATACAAAGTCCCAATGATATCCCAGAGTATTGTACATGTGTAAATTGTCATATAGAAATTTTCATGACAGTTGCTGATATTTGGTTAAAACATTGTTAATAGCTGCCAAACAACAATAACAAAGAGCTGGAGGGGAAAAAAATGTCCCGTCAAACGATCATTGGACTCCTCTTTCTGACGAAAGTGTGCGCTTTAATGTCAATTTATTTGTGACTACCTTAAAATAAATTTATTGAATAAATGTAGAAGAAATTCTGTCCATTGTTGTTGCCTTAATGTTTGCTGATCTGGCAAAATGCCTAATTAAAAGCCTCAGGTAGCTTTGTGCTTCATTATGTCACCATCAAAAATATCCTGAGTTTGTTTGAGCTTTGCTCCCACTGGCTTGCATTTCCACATAGGCGAAGCACTGGAAAAAATCGAAATCTAGATAAGTCATTGTTCTTATTCTTATTCAAGTTCTTGGATTGAAGAGGTAAAAGTGACATTTTCACAAATGGAACAAGACAATTTAAACTTAAAATAAGAAAACACAATTGTATTGTCTTATTTCAAGTACATATTTTCCAATTATCTCATGTTAAGAGTAAAAATACTCATTCCATTGGCAAACTATCTAATTTACCTACTCAAATTAAGGGTAAATACACTTAATTTAAGAAATTTTTACTTATTTCTAGATCGTTTTTCCAGTGAACGATCCCGCAGTTGGCATGAGGTGACATGTCAAGTTCCTCAACTCGAGGGTTGTGTAGTGTTTTGGGTTTGTCCATCATATAGGATCCAAAAAAAAAAAGACCATTGATGCTTTTGGTCCAAGCCTAAAAGAAACGTGAATGCATTCAGAGGATCTGAATACATTTTAAAGGTACTGTATCTCACCTCCAGCTCAAACATTTTGTTTAATGAGAAAGAGATTATTCCTCCTTTAATTACAAATGCGTCTTCTCTGTCTGCTTGCAAACATTCCCTCTGAGACGCTGTCTTATTACAATTGCAGTTTAATCTAAAAAGGAATTAAAGTACCGGTAATTTGTTTATAGATGAGTCTCATTTTCTTACTGTATTAAAAAAACATTCCTTTGTCTCCTCAGGAACTTTGAAAACAGGATAGTGTTTCCCTCATGCAACCCATAACCCCCACCCCATGCAAAAAAACTATTCATTTAAACCAATAATCTCCAAGTCATTACCACTTATCAAAAGGACCCCAAATTAATTATAATAACTAAAAGAGTTTTCATTAGATCTTTAAATGCCTTCACTTCATCAGTTCTGAGAACTCAGCAATTTGATTCCAGCTGATTTCTTTCTGTTTTACAAAGCAAGCAAATTACTTTCTCCCATCTTTTTTTCTTCAACTCTTCTTTTTTTTTCCCACATTAATTGGATTATGATCAATGCAAGCTTTAGTGTTACAGAAAGCTTCACCACATCCTCTATCTACCATGACACAGATTACAGAACGCTGCATTCATCATATATCACACTGTCCATCCCCAACAATGTTAAAATAAAAGGCTGCTAATCGCTGCTGACGGATGCACTGCGCTGTTCAACAAAGATAATGAGTCTGCCACAATCAAGAGTGGAAACAAACAGTCGAGGAGAACTCGCCGGACAGGGGTGGGGGAGAGGGAGGAAACCAAACCTGACAGATCAACAAAACATGGATCGTACAAGTGCAACTTTGGACTGACAATTCATGTGGAGAAAACTGTGAAACTGAAGAGGAAAGGACAGGGGCAGCTCAGGAAACCAAGGGAAAATAGAGATATTTAAAAGGGTGTGAGAGAAGAGGAGAGACCGTCACATTGTTTCAGGTTGGAGAGTTGACCTAAATGAAGCCGTGAGACGGAGCAGGAAGAGATGGAGTCAGAAACATCGCCGAGACACATGTCAACCACCATGGGATGTAAGGTCTGAAAGAGAAGAGCACTGTGAAGGAGGGCAAGACTCTGGAAAATGGAGTGAAGATGTTAGGGATGAAGTCAAACATGCAGAACGTTGACAGCAAAGCAACCAAGAGTTAAAAAAAGGGCATCAATTCCAATTTCAGTTAAGAAATTAAAATGTTAACATGAGTAACCTAAGCTTTGCCACAATAAAGCTTCTTTTGTATGTTGCAAGTTAATAAAAAAATAAATTTTGTGGTTAAGCATAACTAGATTTACTTATTAAAACAAAAATGAAAAAGAGGTTTGTTTATTTTTTCAGAAATAATGTTATTTTGTTAAGACTGTATGATCTGGATTGTCTGTAAAGTGCCTTGAAATGACATGTGTTGTAAATTGGCACTATATAGATAAACTTAAATTAATTAAGTGTTTTAATATCACATTAAGGAACTTTTGTTTTTGTTTAATCATTGTCCATGTGTAATTATTGTGTAAACATTAGTCAAAATATAATTGATTATTTTCTTAGGATAAAGAGCTTAAAAGCACTTTAGTATTGTTGTACTGTTACCTCCAACTTTAAACAAAACAACCTTCACATATAGTCACTTGAGGAGGTCACAATTGGTTTCTGTTAATCAGGAAAACTCACTGCTAATCTGCAGTTTTAAAATTGATAAACATTCCAGGAGTGCCACCAGCCAATAATCATTTTCTAGAACAAATATATTATTTTATTATGTAACTGAAGCAAATTATTCGGTCACAGTTGAGAATATAACTAAATAAGAAAGCATAAAATGACTACACAAATAGTCAGTTTATATATGTAGTAAAAAAAAACATTATAAAACAGTATAATGAAATATTAAAGGTATGAAACCCTTCATCCTTATTAGCGATCTAATTCAGAAACATCCAATGTGGTTTTTCCATTTACCTAAATCAGCAATGGCATTAATAAATTTAGAGATTTTTTTTTTGACAGCAACAGATCTTTTTTCCCCTACTTAAGATATTGGTGGTGAGTCCATATGCTTTTCCAAAATGTTGTTCAAGAGGTTAGTAAACCTAATCTTCTAACAATCCATGACCTAAAAAAGACAGAATGTTTTCTTTTGTCTCTAGAGAGACTTTTCAGGCAAATACATGTGTTTACCCCCCCAAAACTTTGAGTTTAAGTCTTCCAATCACTTCTACATGACAGGTCTACAGTATAAGATCCAACTTCTGCAGATAACATCTTAGAACGTGTTGCTCACAGCCACTCAGTAAATTTCAGTATGGTAGAATGATAAGATCCAGTCTGCACACAAAGCCCATGGAGGGCATTTTTCTAACAACTAATTATTCTATATTCAAATGTAAAGATTCTATGACAAGATGAAAGGGACTGGGTGTGACAGCAACACAGCCACAAAGGGGTAGTGGTGTGGAGAGGGCATCAACTTTACAGAGTCAATATCTGCAGAGCCAAAAATTTCTCGTGGGTTTAAGATGAGCTCATTTAAAGCCCAGAGGGAGGTCTATGAAAAGTTTCTCTGTGGCTGAATGACAGGATCCAAGACGTACAGTATGACATGCATCATGGCGGCACCTGGCGCCAGCGGCCTGATGCAGCTCTCGACAAATCAGCAAAATATGTCGTTTTACACTGCATATTTACACCATATGTATTTAATGCTCTGAACTGCCATATCGATATCGTTTTTTGCACAATGTTTTTTTCTCTCTCACACTGTTTACATTTGATCACTGCAGCACTTTAAGGAATGGAAATCTCATGAAAGCTGTACAAAACGAAATTTAGTTTTTTATACAATCTGTATATACAAAATGACAATAAAAGTTGTCTAAGTAGAAATCTAAGTCTAAGTTAAGCATCAAATACAGGTTCATAGAGCCTGCTGTCGCTAGCCTTTGAAGCAGAGGAGATTGTTCTCTGGAATGACTAATTTTTCCCCCTGTCTCGGGTTTGGTGATTGCCAGTAGAAAATGCACCTGTCTAACCACACTGTGTCAATGTGTTGAGGGGACTAAGGGGACTGTTTTCAGGAGTTTGGCTTCGCGACTTAGCTCAAATAAAAAGGACAATTAATGCTTCAGGATCCCAAAACAGTTTAAATATAAGGCTTCCAACGTTGAAATTATCTAGGGATGTCCCCTTTCTGTTCCAGTATGACAGCAGTGAGTAAACCCAATAGAACACCTTTGGGATGAATAACAGCAAACACTACAGGCTGGACCTTTACCTCTAATATCAGGGAGCCTACAAATGCACCAGAGAAAGGGACACACATTTTCACAAACATACTCCTTAAGTTTGCAGAAAACCCTCAAGAGTTGAGGGTGTTTTAGTATTAATTAATAACCTTAAACATTGTGGATGGGAATGGTCACTCGTGTGTGTGAAGGTAGAAGTGATTATTATGGCAATGTTGTATGTGACTCAACGAAAACAGCTGCAGTCATCAATATACTGACTGATGATGTTGACATTCAGAGCAGTTCGCTGATGTTCAAGGATAAAATTAGACTGTTTTGATGTGACTTGTTGATCATTTTGCTCATATTTTAGTTTTGTTCCACAGGTTTGTCATGGGTTGAAATACAGAAAAAAGCCATATGGTGGACAGAGAGCCTTAGCAACCAGAAAAGCTTACCCCTTCCTGTGCACATACTAGCAGAGGGTGAATTGTTGAGGAAAGATCAGACTCTTTGAACAAAAACAATAAACTAAAAAGCAAAATACACAGTTTGAAAAAGTGTGCGCACAGAAATGGGTCCTGTTTTTGAGGAAAATGTCTGATTACAAATGTAATTATTGGGATACACAGGGTATCTACCAATAATAACTGTTCATGAGTAATGTCTTATAGTTCCAATACCGATGAACAAAGGGCCCCGAACTTGAATCACATCACAAAACTCCTAAGAAAAACACATCTGAATGCATTGATCAATCAAATCAATAGCTGCAAGTTTATGAGATGAAATTTTGTTACATCCCAACATATAAATCAAATAACATTTAGTGTCAGAAGGATTTTAAAATGCTTCAAAACAGCGCAATATTTCTTATCTAAGCAAAGCTGCTACCCAGCTGTAGTCAGCATGTGACTCTGAATAAATGTAATAATAATGTCAATTCTGACCCTGGATATTAAGCTGTTCAGAATATGACTATAGGAAAGGACGTTGTTCTGAAATTGATGCCCAGTTTAAGTGACAGTAAGCTAATAAAGACTTTTTGTTGGGTTACAAACCACCCCCGCTGCTTTTTAGTTGGTCTGGCAGCATTTTTGTTACGCAATAAAAAGAAAGAAACGACAGACTTTACAGCAACTGGCTAACTGTAAGCCTCTAGTGTTTGCATCGGCTACAGACCTTATTACTGTTGCTAAACTAAAAGGCCATTTTAGGTTCATTTGATAAGCTTGAGTTGTTATTTAACTTTCTATAGTTAAAAAAAATAAATAAACCTTAACTGTTTAATGCTGAACTTCATGTTTTTGTGCTCCATGAAGATTTTATGAAACAATTAATCTACTGAGCAAACAAAAAATGAGTGCAAATGAAGGCAGGGCTCATCTCAAAATCACAAAGCCATAATGATTTACCAAACATAGACCCATCAAACTTGGGCCATTTCTCAATATGTGTACTTGTGCGTTATCATGTGCTTGTGAAGTGTCATCAGCCTCAGCACTGTTCCAATTCACAAGAACACAAGATCGAGAATGGAAAAAGTCCCTGGATGTTGTTCTCGCCCCTCCCTCTTTACCCTGCATTAATCAGAGCAGACTTGTCTGTTCTTGAGATTGACAGCTGTCCCAGCATGCACCACGGCAGCAGCAGCTTCCAGTGGAGCGCTCAGAAAGCTCAGAGTATTAAGATAAAAGTTCACATTTCTGTTGCTGTTGTTCTATAAAAGTAACTTTTAAGATCATTTGCGGAGAGAACATTACAGTTTTAGGCATCAATATATGGCCCATTTACTCACTTAGGCCATAATTAAAAAAAAAAAAGTTCTGATGTTGCGAGGACAGCGGCAACCAGCTAGTTCAAAAAACGTTCATTTGATGTGTGTTTATCTGACTGAGTTAATCGTTATTCCCCAAGTAAATTAAAAACTAATCACTCATTAATATTATCTAGAGACCATTAATAACTAGAGGTGAAAGTCAGCTCCAGACGAGCTGAGCGTGTGGTGACATCATGAGTACGCTTCTGTTCAAATTGACCCATATTTATTCTGCGTGCTCCCGTTCTCCCCGACTCCATACTTTCCTGTGTTCTTGTTAAGCCCATACTCGCATTCTTGTGAATTGAGAAACGTTGGACTGGTTGCTCTCTAATTCTCACACATCTGACAAATTATAGCTTGTTATTTATTCAATATTGACTTAGTTCTGGAAACTAAAAAACTAAAAATTTAAAACCTCTGTCTTGAGCATTGCTTTTGCATCATTACAGACTGGCTTATCCCTCCACATCCACTTGAGTCACATAAAGTCAATTTCAAGGCCTATAACATTCACCTGCATGCTTTAGCTACACCCACTTTGGACCTGAAATGTCAAGCTGATGCATAAACACACACTAACAAACACGTAGAATCATATACAGGTGCTGCTGGGTGGACCGTGGGGACAAGGTGAGCGCTCTCTCTCGCTCCAATGGGTGGAAAACCAAATCTTCTTACCTCAGCAGCTTCAGATGGAGCAGCTCAGCAGAGAGACATCTGTGTGTGAAAAGGAGATCAACTGAGGAGGAAGCGAGAAACACACAGACTGAGCAGGAGACAATGAACAGGTGTCTCCTTTTAACTTTATTTAATCCAGCTAAATTAGGTAACTCTCAACCATCACCCTGTACCATACCCCCTCCCCTATGTGGTCAAATGGATTTGCACGGTGCTACAACCTTGCATTGACTCCCAGCAGAACCGCAAGAGGCATCTCACAGACTACAGCCGGGTGTGTGTACGACCACCCACCTTCATCATTAGCATCCGAGAGACAGAGTGCACCGTTTGTGTGGATTACCACCGCCGTGCTTGCTATTATAATAACAGTTAGAATAGCTGTGCTTTGTTGAATGGATAATCAGCCAGGTATTATGTGCTGTGATAATAGCAGCCTGCGAGAACTGGAGATGCACTCGCCGCTAACATGCGCTCAGAACCGTCCCGGTTATTACAAGCAGGGTTCACGCTACAACTGGCACATCTGCAGAGGTCTGATTACAATAAAAACAGTGTATTTTGCAATGATGATTATTAGGGCCGGCGCAGAAACGAATAGGGTGTTATTTCAAGGGATGAGTTTACCTTCGTGAGTTACTCGGCTTTCTAGGTGTCTGATCATTGGTAAATAGAGAAAAAAAAAGTTATTTTCCAACTGTGGACCATGAGAAGAAAACAGCAACTAATGAGCTTCACACAGCCTCCTCTCAAATACGGAGTGGTCTGCTGGTGTGATATTCAGTTGCGGGAAGTGGTAAGAAGATTATCTCACGTTTGCAAATTGAATATATCTCCGTTTCTGCACGACACACCTGCATCTTCAAGGCTTGTTACTAATGTAAGCAGCTGTCATTAGGAGACGATTTGCACTAATTATCTCATCACTGTCAGTCTCAATGGGTTTGAAGGCAAAAGCAAGGAATACGTATTCATTTCAAGTTTTTATTAGCTCTACTTTGTCAAGGAGGAGTAGACACCCTTAATGATGGCGAGAGAAAAAAACATGACAATAAACAAAAGTGGTTAGCAGGCAAAATTTAGAGACACGCTCTTTCACAATTAAATCTGCTGAAACATGAGGTTTGCTCTGCTCCATCATTTCCCCATCTCATTTTAGTAGGGCAGCAGTTTTTTTGTTGCCTTATATCCCCCTGATGCTGTGTGGATGTACACATTATTAAACTAGTTGGGCCCTTCACTAGCATCAAAACTCCTCCTTCCAAACGCCATCCCACCAAGCTCCAGGGAGATGATCAGGAGTTAGAAAAAATGAGAAGTCAGAGCCGTAAATCCAGACTCTCACAGCATCGCCATTCTTGCTCTAGTCCTAAACGAGTTTTACATGGAAAAACAGAAACCCCGCTTGTTCATTCTGAGGAAAAACAAAAAGAAACACGGACGTGCAGAAAAACTGAGGAAGGGGACCAGAGAGACAGATTGGGGAATGCAAGGGGCTGAGTAATCCGGGATTTCCACTGTGTGACTTCAGCAGCCTCTGTCATCCATCAGGCTCACATCTGTGTCGCAAACATTCCTGAGCATGAGTGTGAGTGTCTGTGTTGCAATACTACATGATTCAGATGCAGCTGGTCAGCTCAGGATTGTTGAACTAGACGGACAATGATCGGGAAGAACAGGGCAAAAAATACATTTAATTTAGAAAATTACTACCGGTAATTAAGATACATGATCTTTAGATTAGATTTCATCACATTAAAACCACCAAGAATATGTTTAATGGGATTTTACGAGTTAAACTAACATTCCGCTTGTAATGTCTAAGTGGAAGGATGGTTTGAAATAGTTCATTATGTGTGATAGTTATTTTTCTGCCAAACGTCATTCACACATATAAGCCAGAAAGTGATATTTCAAACTGATCTGACCAAAGTTTTACTCACATTTGTGGCTAACAAAGTTCAGGGATTGGCAAACACAGGATTTTAAGATCAACTTTTAAAATTGACCAAAAGACTAAAACTGAGTTAATGCCGGCTGAGTCTTCTTTGTGTCCTTGTTTTGATTTGTTACATTTGTTTGCATGGTCAACCAATGGCTAGGTTCATGAGTGTCGTTCACCTTAATATGTGAGGTCAAAAAGGAAAATGTTTGGAAACCACAACTGTTTATGGCTTATTACACACAGAAAACAGAAATTCCTATTTTTTTCCCCTCAAAAAATGTTTTTTATATTCTATTAGAAAGCTCAGAATAGTGGGGAGTATGATAATTAGCTGCTCTGTCCAAAAATACACCACACCTGAGCTGAAGATCTTTTGCAGCTCCTCCAAAGCGGGCGTCCTTTTCTTTGCCAGTCAGTTTAAAATGAAGCTCACCTCTTGAAGGTTTGCTCATGTGCCAAACGCTCTCAATTGTTTGATGATTGATTGAATGGTATTCTTTGAGAACTTAATATTGTAGTATATTTTATAGTACTGAAAAACGTATTAGTATTTAAACCTTCTCAAATATATTGAAACTTGTGGTTAAAACATTACTAAACTCATGAAAACACAAATGAATAACTTTGCAAGACATTGTGCATATTTTGAAGCTTTTGCTTCCCTCATCTTGCAGAACTTGTTATGTCGTTATGTAAAATAGAATAATGAATAACCAGTATAACCAGTACAGATAAGGGACTGAGGTCCAGCATAATCCAGTTGTCTGACAGTACAACAGTGGATAGCAAGAGAGAAGATAGGAAGAAGAAACAGAGAATGGAAGGAGAGATAGAAGGAGGGAGGGTATGTCTTCCTCCTCCCCGGCCTGTCAGTCAGTCACAGAGGGGGAGAACGACAGGCCACAATGGGGCCCTTCAATGCCTGGCTGAAAGTTGTAATTTAGCATGAAGAGCCATCGAGGGGCGAGCCTAAATATAGCTGCACATATACATTGTCTCTTGTAGAGAGAATAGCAATTAACAGCCAATTAAATGAATGACTGGGGTCAGCAGCAGCAGCAAACTAATAGAGGGTGTGTTGCTGCTCTGCTGGATAATCTGGAGAGACAAAGGAGGAGGTTTGGGAGCATACAGGAGCACTTTTCTTCACTTCTCTTTTCAGCAAGCAAGCATAACAGGGTTTGAAGTGTTCTAATCAAGTGCCACCTGCACCTCACAAACACTAAATGCCTGTGTACAGCACACAATTATTACAAAACGCTGGGGATGTGTTCAAACATGAAGAATTACTAGCTTTACGCACAGCATAGGGGAGTGTGCGCTTCTGATAGCTGGAGAAACTTAGTGCCCCATGTTAGCAGCACGCTCATTACATCACGTCACTGCATGCGCTAGCGTGCAACAGTCACCACTGTCCAGCACTGATTGGCCTGCAGATGACAGCTTTACTAAGTCACCGCGGTAACCCAGGCACAACAGAACAAGTCCCCCACTAATTGCCTCGCGTTTGAAAAAGCAACTCCTCGCTTCAAAAAACAAGGCGAGTCATTAACGCCGTTCTGGCTGCTTTCCCACCTCCCCTCCACCCCACCATCCTTCCCTGCTGCAGCTGATAACACCTTGTTCAGAGCCAGTGATCAAGGCAGAATCATCTCCTTCTCACCCCCATCTTTTCTACAACTCCACCTGCGTAATTGCCGCACCTAACCTTTTCAACGCTGCCTCCACTGGGAGTCAGCCAGCCAGCCCAATTGTGCTGCTGGTATTAATAGAATCTCATTTCATGCCTCCATCGGATAAAACAAAGGTTGGGTTTCACCAAGCAAGTTTGATCTTATTAGTGCGACTGTAGAGAAGGTAAAGATGAAGTGTAAATTCAGAGTCGGGGTGTTTTTGCATGCGTAGGAGCCAGCAGGGCCAGATCATAGGCTGATAAGGCAGCCAGATGTGTAATCATGATAATAACCCATCAAATATACTATAAATTAAACAAATAATGGTTCCTTCCCTTTAAGATCACATAACTTTGATCTGAAATGTACCCAGAGGCGTTTTAATCATTCTTACACAAATTCTGTGCACATTTAAATGAGTTTCATTTGTAAGCAAGAAGTGTATTTTTATTTTGCAATACTGATCAAAGTTAAAATAAGTAGAAATATTTGGTTATTTGTATTGCCTCTGACTTTATATCCCATCTTTTATTAAAATAAATCAAATGAAACATTTTTTTTATGCAGTAAAAAAAAAAGATCCTATTTGCAATTCATTGGGTTAACTTTTCTCCAAATCAGCCAGCTATCTTAACATGTTTCAGCCTATTTTAATCCCATTTTAGGATTTTTGACTTTTCAATTTCTTAATGAAAGTGGCCTTTAAGCTGCTCAAACTTAACATGCTAACAAAAGCTACTTTTATTTTCTGACAACATATATAGCTTTATCATTTTATTTTTTTTAATGATACAGTGGTTTGAGGAAGTATTTTACCCTTGATATTTCAGATGTTAAATTAATTTTAATATCAGACAAAGACACCCTGATTTAACTAAAAACAGTTTTGGGATAATGAAAGTATACACAACTTGGTTTTAATAATAATAGCTGGCTCTAACAGCTGCCATATTTGGCCATAACCTTTAATTAGTCTTTAGTATCATTGTGGTTAACTTTTAGGTTTCTCTATTTTGCAGGATGGTTTCAAATCAGCTACATTTGTGGGTTTGGGGGCATGAAAAGGCTGCTTTAATTCATTCCACATATCTCAACTAAATGTCTAGGCTTTTAGTCAGTGACTCCAATGATTCATTTGTTTTGGTTTTTGCTTTGTTTTTTGTTTATGCTAATGTGCTTGTATTGCTGTTCAGCTGCAGAAAGACCTGAAGCGTTAGGCACAGAGGAGCGGCTGGACATTCCCCTTCATGTATGTCTGCAAGGGAGCAGAATTTATGTTTATATCAATTATGGCAAATCAATCAGCTACGTACCTATGATCAACTAAAATGCTGCCTTAATTTTATTCTGCCTGGGGTAAGTGAGGCCTACTGAGTATGTTGCTTACTATATGCTTTTATTTTCTGGATCTATAAATAATAGCTCCGTACATGGTTCACTAGTTTCTCTAAAAGTCTTAGAAATAGCTCTGTAGTCCTTTCTAGACCTATGATACACTATATTGCCAAAAGTATTTGCTCACCCATCCAAATTATTGGAATCAGGTGTTCCAATCACTTCCATGGCCACAGGTGTATAAATTCAAGCACCTAGGCATGCAGACTGTTTTTACAAACATTTGTGAAAGAATGGGTCGCTCTCAGGAGCTCAGTGAATTCCAGCGTGGAACTGTGATAGGATGCCACCTGTGCAACAAATCCAGTCGTGAAATTTCCTCGCTCCTAAATATTCCACAGTCAACTGTCAGCTGTATTATAAGAAAATGGAAGTGTTTGGGAACGACAGCAACTCAGCCACGAAGTGGTAGGCCACGTAAACTGACGGAGCGGGGTCAGCGGATGCTGACGCGCATAGTGCGAAGAGGTCGCCAACTTTCTGCAGAGTCAATCACTACAGACCTCCAAACTTCATGTGGCCTTCAGATTAGCTCAAGAACAGTGCGCAGAGAGCTTCATGGAATGGGTTTCCATGGTCGAGCAGCTGCATCCAAGCCATACATCACCAAGTGCAATGCAAAGCGTCGGATGCGGTGGTGTAAAGCACGCCGCCACTGGACTCTAGAGCAGTGGAGACGCGTTCTCTGGAGTGACGAATCGCGCTTCTCCATCTGGCAATCTGATGGACGGGTCTGGGTTTGGCGGTTGCTAGGAGAACGGTACTTGTCTGACTGCATTGTGCCAAGTGTAAAGTTTGTTGGAGGGGGGATTATGGTGTGGGGTTGTTTTTCAGGAGCTGGGCTTGGCCCCTTAGTTCCAGTGAAAGGAACTCTGAATGCTTCAGCATCCCAAGACATTTTGGACAATTCCATGCTCCCAACTTTGTGGGAACAGTTTGGAGCTGGCCCCTTCCTCTTCCAACATGACTGTGCACCAGTGCACAAAGCAAGGTCCATAAAGACATGGATGACAGAGTCTGGTGTGGATGAACTTGACTGGCCTGCACAGAGTCCTGACCTCAACCCGATAGAACACCTTTGGGATGAATTAGAGCGGAGACTGAGAGCCAGGCCTTCTCGTCCAACATCAGTGTGCGACCTCACAAATGCGCTTCTGGAAGAATGGTCAAAAATTCCCATAAACACACTCCTAAACCTTGTGGACAGCCTTCCCAGAAGAGTTGAAGCTGTTCTAGCTGCAAAGGGTGGACCGACGTCATATTGAACCCTATGGATTAGGAACGGGATGTCACTTAAGCTCATATGTGAGTCAAGGCAGGTGAGCAAATACTTTTGGCAATATAGTGTATAAAATGTTGATTTTGAGATATTTTTTACCTACTTCACAATATAAAACTGGTTTTCCATCCATCCATTTTCTGTCACACTTATCCAAACCAGGGTCGGCAGGGGTGCTGGTGCCTATCTCCAGCTGTCTACGAGCGAGAGGGGGGGTATCCTGGACAGGGCACCAGTCCATTGCAGGGCAAAACTGGTTTCATCTAAGATATTTTAGTTTGTGTCTGGAAAATATCTAAATGAAAATGTGGTTTGTAACAGCTGATTCAGAATTTAACCTCTCAAAACCCACCGTTTGAAAGCGTTTACAAATTATAACTCAGAATGCATGAAAATTACACTGGTAAAATGTTTACCATTAAAGACATGTTAGACATCGTTGGAAAGCTTAGATTCTCCACAATTCAACCACCTAATTTATTTTATGGAAATAGCGAGGACATAAGCACGATTAACACAGATATAGCTGCATGTCAAATTGTAAACATGAAAAAGCAGCCACAACAAGCATGCGTGTCTTTATTACTGCTGTTCAAAATACACCTATTATTTTGAGGATAAAAAAACAACCTTGAGTCATGTTTGAACTGATGCAGCTTGGGCTGTGTTTAACTCACCCAAATAATATATTTGGGCATATACTGTAGTTCCTAAGTTATTTGCTTTTTCATTTGGGTATGCAAAATAGGCGAGAATTTTCCCAAAATGAGGTGGATGTTAAGAGGTTAAACAGATATGCATTTATGTTTTCCCACTTGGCTTTTTTTTTTATTAACTCAGACTTTTCTCCGGTCATAAAATGTCTTGTTAATTGAAAAATGTGTTGTTAAACACATCAAAACACCATAGTCACCTTGCTGCTTGTTCAAGTATTTCCATACTAAGCAGTTTTCTATAGGCTAAAGCTAGTGTGTTTACTCTCTTGTGATACTTAGACAGTGTATGTGTAATTACTGAGGCTGTGCAGATTAAAAAACTTTTACCGCTAGAAATAAACTGGCTGGATGCCGTATCCTTCTCCATGTTAGGTCTCTGATTTTCGCAAGCTTGACAGGAAAATGTCCCAGTGAATTTCTGAAATAACACTAACGTCACTCGCAAGGTGATGTTAGCGTTTTCTAATGCACATTTTGAAGTATCGCATCAGAAAAGCTTGATGGAAACTGCAAAATTCGAATAAGTACCTGTAAATTTGCAAAAAATGTACACTCGCTTGAGATGGTTTTTGGCTTTTGCCAAAAACGGTAAATGTGCAAAGAGGGAGATGAAAACACTTTTTTGACTCAGCTCTGTGGTAGCAAATGTTTTGCTCACGACTGATCGGCGACCAGTCACCATCACCATCTTCCTGGATGTTCCTGTTTTGCACATAGACATGGCTGGAAGCAACATCACAATTACTAACTGAGAACAACTTTCTATATAGTAATACATTCATTAGAACTTCCCTCTGTGGACCGCGCAAGATTGCAGCCTCTAATTCCTGTTCACTACAGCCATGCCTCACGACATAATATGGACAACGATGTAGGAAGACATTTCACTTTGCAGTTCTTGGTAATATGCTTCAAATAGAAACACTGCAAATTGACATTGGGTTTTTTTTCGAACATTTAAAAGTTAAAATTCGAATTTTAGTTAAATTTAAGCAGCCACACAGGGACAATGGAAGGGATAATAATGTGTAGCGTAATTCAGTCTGGTAAAATGCTGTTGACTCTACAATGCGTCACTCTGCGCCAGGATTACCCATAATGCAGCAGCACCTTTCTGCTAGCATAACAGAAAGTTGGTGACTATGAAAAAGCAATGTTTTAATGATGCCCTTTCTGATGTCTTAGTTAAAAATTGTCGTTCACCAGAAATGTGTTTCAAAGACTAATAATTATAAAAACAGAGCAAGTTGCTTGGAGTTTGTGTGTTACACTCGTAATTATCTGAGTGGTTCTGACCTAATGACGCTGACCCTGTCAGTCCCCCCTTTGAAAGCGAGCAGTAGCAGCTTTTAACCTAATACGTTGTGTATATATCGTATTAGTCTGGCTGGCCAGGTTTAAAAATGTACACTAACAATAAGTTTTGATCGACAACTCCTGGGAAGAGCCAACGTCAACTTCTTTTCTGTTTAGCACAGTTTCCGCAGCTGGAGTCGCAGCTGGGCAAGCATGGTTGCAGTGTCCAGTGTAAGTGACTTTCTGTACCACGCTAACATCACAGCAGTTTTGCAGAATTCAGTGAGAGCCCTGCGTTAGAATTGGCAGAAGTTTTACCCTTTTCATTTTTACCATCACTTTCAATATGCACTATTTTGAAGTTCGATCATCATTGCATTATACTGCGAGTAATGGATAAACAGTGGTTTTAGAATTAAAGTTGCTGTCTTTTTAATGGCAAAAAATAACTCTTTCCTACAATGATCTTTTTTACAACCGTTCTATCTTTTAAAATTCTGCTGAGTGAATACATTAATTTTTATTGCAGAAAAAAGGTGTAATTAAATAAAGTAGCGGCTCAAATAGTAATTTTCATGTTTTCAGAAACAGGTGCATTAATACTCAGCCCCCCCTGAGATTGAATGAATCTATCCTGTGTAAAGCCCATCTCTGTCATTTTTTCATATGGTCCAATTTGGTCTGTTGCCCTTTATAGTTTTGTTATCAATCTCAGCTTACTTCACTGGTTAAAAACTAATCCGTAGATGTATTATACGGCACATTGACCCACGCTGAGCTTTCTGACCTTTTATTGCTGCAGTTAAATGAAACTCATTAGCAGCTAAATACCCTGTGAAGCATTCTCCTGCTTATCTAATTCCTCAGCTTTTTGTCATTGGGGCCTTTCCATGTTGACCAACTTTAATTGAAGTCAATGACTGGACTGATTGTCCAGTTTGTTGACGTACCACAGAGATGTCTCTGCTGAGATATTTCTCTTAACATCATGATGATAAATCTTGCTTTGAGGGATTTGAGGGGCATTAAGTTTGCTTTTTGGCAAAGGAGGAATTTTGTCCTCAAAGTATTTAGTTGTTAGGGTTTCAGCTATATTGGTAAAAACAAGCAGCACAGAACAGAATGTCATTTGACAGCTCTTGGGAGTTGAATACAATTATACTTAAATGTCCTATATTCAATGTAGAGGCATTTTAATAGTGTTGTGCTGCCCTTTAGGAATCAGTGCAGGCCTCACCACACATATCGATGTGAGCTGCTGAGATGTACCTTGGGAAATCTCTTTAATGAACAAACACAGTAAAGAGAGCGTCAGAACAGGATTTCTGCTTAGCAGTCACTAAGATACAAAAGAATGCATGGCCATGCAGATGTCTGAAATGTTAGCTTTTTATCCTCAGTCTAACTTTATTTTTTTCTCCGCCTCATCTTCCTGTCCTCTGTGCTTGGTATCCTGTAGATGTGTAACCAAAGCGTTGGTAGACACTTTGCAGCCTTTATTTAAACCTTAATAATGCATAGATGCTGTGGGTGATGAGGGAAAACGGCATCTTTGTTCAGGGAATCCCTAGTGTGACACAAATTGATGGAGATCTATGAGAATCTGGCTTGTTATAAGCGAGCCAGAGCCGTTTATGAGGTGGGTGTGGGTGGCTGTGGGGACGGCAGACAGAAACGGGGAGAGAGGGAGGGGCGCAGCAGGTCACCGAAGACCAGCCACCAACTCTCATTTAGAAAACGATCAAGAATGACAAAGGTTTGCTTTCATCCAGGGCTGGGGGAATGGAACAGAGCAGGAATCATTATACAACATTTGCAAACACACACACACATTCACACATCTCATTTGAGTCTGCTACCCTCAGCTCAAATCTCAGTAAATTAAAAAGTCTGACCAGAAAAGGCATTTATGTGCAATATTTGCAATGAGGAGGTGTGTGGGTGGGCGGGCTGCTGTCTTAATTGGGAATTAATGAGGGGGACAGGGTGAATAAGGAAGAGCCGGGAAGTGGAGGTGGTGGTGACAGAGATTGAGAAGAGGGATTACCTTCCAGCAATATGATGAGTAGGAGGGATTCTCCTGTCAGTCTCCCTCTCTGGTAAACTGATTGGATGTCGGCACTCACTGAGAAAAGCTGCCACACCCCTTCAGTAAACAACTGTGAGATAGTTTGGTCGAGGATCAATAAGGTGAACCAAAAAAAAAAAAAACAGCTTCAGCCAACGGTTCCAGTTTCTCTGTTGTCTTTTATTCCATTTCCCTCTGACAAAACATTTTTTTGAGCTTCCAAGAGCTCAGTGCTTATATAATCAAGTGGCAACACACCTGCACTTGAGTGGACCAAGCCTCAATTAAACAGGAAAAAAAAAACAAAGTCTAAACAGAGAAACAAGAATAAAATTTATCTAATTTGCAAACTCATCTACAAAAAGAAAGAGTCTTCAAAATAAACAGTGTGATACAAGATAACTCAAAAAGTTACTTTAAAGAAAAACAAACAAAACATAACTCCAAAAGAAACCCTCTAAATGGTAGAACCCAGCAAGGTAATGGGTGACATCATCTAGTCAATTTAGAAGGAGATACTTAAACAATGGTAAGTAAAAAGGAAAACAAAAACCATGAATATATTTTGAAACAAAATAAACAATTTCATCCAATAATCCTGAAGTAATAGCTTTAACTTAAACATAAGTAGATGGAAACTGCAACATAATGCTAACACAAACAAACCCGGGATAGTAAGTGAAAGTGAAAGTTGCAAACTAATGTTTAAATTTAAGCATTACAAATCAGAAGAAAGAATAAGGGACAAGTGGTAAACACAAACTGAACCACTTTGTCACAACAACCAGTACTAAAAAGTACCAAATATATCAAGTAAAATTGGCAGGAACCATAATCAGTATGCTGCCTTCCTTACTTACTTACAAGTTGTTCTACCTTTGCAGCCCCAGTGAAAAATGCCTGAAGAACCTTTCCAGTACCAGCAATCATCAAGTTCTTTTAAAATATGTCTGAAAACCAAATCCATTTTCCCACCACACATCACAGAGGAGGCCCATATGTGACACGTCATTACATATCTAGAACAGCTCTTGCATTAAATGTTTGATCTTATCTCTGTTGTGTTTAAAATTACTTAATCAAACAACATATCTTGTCTGAGTTTTTAGCAGATAACATATTTTGTCTATTCAGCTCATTTCTCACTTTTCAGTAGTATTCAAGTATGACATTGCCGACATTGTCTTCTTGTATATATTTGACCAATATTTTGGATAATGATCCCATTCATTATCTACCAGTCCATTATCTAATTATTTGTTTTTGGCAAAAGCCACTGAATAAAATTTAAAATCTTTCAGTTTTTCAAAGAGCTTTTCAAATAATGCACACAGTTCCAAAGATCATTTGCAAGTGAAACAGGCCCATAGCATCACAGATCTTCCATCTTACTCACAGCAGATGTTTTTGTTTATATTCATCATAAGTTTACACATAAAATGATAAGCAGAGTTAATACTGACATTTTATAACCCCACGATAACACTATTACTATGCAGACTAATGCCCTGTTTACACTACCCCTCGAACCAAGCTTTGATCAGTTAACTGTGCTAAGCTTGCTTCTTATGACCATTTACACATCATGCTATCATAGTTTATCGCCTCCTGCGGGTGGTCCATGACAGCTCTCAAGGCGGGGATTACACAAACAAAAATGGCAGCGCTCACAACGTTCAGGAACTTATGTGACTGGATAGCGTCCTCCACCCAATTTTTTTTGTTATTGCTTTTACTATAAATATCGATATTTTTAGTCAAACACTTTTTGTTGGATTTTACTTAATTATGAAAATAAATATATGCTTTACCTAAATGACCTTTTCCACTGTTGGACAAGGATTCTGTCAATGAGGTATCGTGTTCTCTGGGGCGCATTTTGCTCAACTTACTATAAACATGCGTATATTGATGTTTCTGGTAATGATGTGTTGGTGCTGGCTGGTTTGCGCGCCTCGATGGTCAGTCTGTCCGCCTGAAGATGGTTTCTGGCAATTATAGAAAGTCATGTGATCATTTTTCAGCTAATGGGGAAATATGTTTTCAATGGCAGGCGTTTAACTAGACAAATTGCTCCAGTATATTTAATTTAGCCTTTTCCGTGTGTTTTATTTATTTATTTTTTCTGAAGTATTCAGAAACAGTTTTTTTTTAAATATGGGCCTGGAGGTTTTCTGCAGCCTCATTGAATACCTGTAAAGTCTACTAGAAAGCTTAGACTTAGAAAGGTTCTCTAGATTGGTATATTCTACACCGTCAATAGTAAGATACCTAAGATGTGGACATTGTCTTGTTGTAGGTATAAACTCTACATTGCGAAATTTCAGTTTACAACTTAACAGGGAAAAGTGGAAAGAGACATATTTTGCTTAAAAAAGAAAGTATATGTAACACTAGTTTTATTCTTCTTTAAAACAAAAACAAAAAGATAGACCATAAATATGTGGAAAGTGTTTTCTTATTTTATTGTTTTTACTGTCTCGAAATTAAATAAATGAAAAGTCAAAGTAATGGATTTAAACTCTGTGCTGATACTATTTGAGTTTCTTTTTTGTTTATGTTCCCCATCTTTCACTGAGCTCAGCAAAACAGTAGCATCATGCCTTTGTGCCAGAGTCAGAACAAATACAGAAAACTGTAAACTAAGTCAGAACTTGCATCATATTGAAGTTATTTTCTGACCATAATGGGTGTTTTTAAAATATATTTTTTTCCTTCTATCCTCTCAATTGAAACCATTTTCCCCTTTTGGTTGAAGGAATTTATTTATGAAACTGCTGCAAGATCTGCTGGGACTGCTCCACTTTTAACCATAATCTCTCATTTTCATTCAGAATACATTAATGAGAAATGAGACTCCACCGTTTACAGCAGGATTTCTAGGACTGCTAAATAAAGTATTTTTCTGTCAGTCTCACCGTCTTTTTTTCATTTCTTATTACTTTCAACACCATCGTCTTACATTCCTTTCTCTCATCTATATTTATGTACTCCATATTGAAAAGTTCTTTTTGCGTAAGAAGAAAAGCTGTGCCTGGATCCTCACTACAATTACTGATTAATTACAGGGAATTAAAGCAATTAGAGCTGCTGAGATGTACAATTAACGAACACAATCTTCCCAATGCCACACACCGGCTGTGCAATCACCACACAGTGATGAACATTCCTCTGTCTTTTAATCTCTCACTCTATTTCTTTTTTTCATTTCTCATTCTGCTCTTCAACACGTATTCCACAAATACACAAACAGGAACACACCAAAAGCAGCAGGGGTAGGTTTTCCAGTTCATTAGATAGTATTTAATTTAGAGATACCTCTGTGTTGAGGGACATGTGAGACCCCCCCTCAGGGAGAGAAACTAAAGCAGAAGCGGGCAATGAGAGAGGGATTCCTCCATCTGTCCCCTTCATTCCCACAAGACAGACACCAGCAGCTCCTTAGAAACTAGGGGGAAGATATTGAAATTATCTTTGATTACTGATACGGAGTATGAACTACATATTATAAATAAATGTAAGGGACAGCGCTTAATTCAATATAAAGCAACCATCTGAATATATCTCATCAGATGATGGTTACACTGTCCTCGCCACGAGTTTGCTGTTTTTCATTAACTAGACAGCTAAACAATGATGCTCCAATAAACAGACGTTTTCTCTTTGGTTTCATGCTTGTTTATTGAATACTGGCTTCTGACCATTGTCCTCTCTTTGACCATCGTAAAACTGGAATACACAAAAAATGGTATGAGCTAGCTAACACTGGAAGCTAAATACAGTAATGTTCTATTTGATTAACATGTAAAGATTATATAATATCATCACTCAAATAACAGCTGCCATGTTAAGTAATAAGAAATAGTTACGGAAAAAACCTGTCAAAACACAACAATGTATTTAAGACATAATGGAGGATCTTTGCAAATTTTTGAAAAGACCTGAAAAGATGCACATGCACAACCCTGTATAGAGTTCACTCTGTTTAAAAGTTTCTGTTTGCATTACTTATACAAGCTACTTTCCAAAAGAAGATTTGCAATTTTTCCAATATGTCAGACTCTCCACTGGTAAGTGATCATGAGGACAAGCACATAGTACGGTCTTACGTCGATATATCACCAGATTGATTGACAATTAGGAGGACCACTTATTTTGATGATCCACTCAGAAAAACAACATCCTCTACTATACCTTTAAGGTTTCTAGGCTTTACCTAGAAGCACTCTAGCATTGTGTTCCGTCATCTTGAATCTGCCGCTTCCTCTAATTAGTTAGTTTTAAGCATAACCAAAACAATATACCAAAAACAACCACGCGAGGGAGCTTTAGGGTGATTTACAAAAAAACAATAACTCATCCAGTACAAGTGAGAAAAGGCAGAACAATAGACCATTTTTCACGAAACCAAGAAACAGTCCGCTGTTGACAATGGTTACTTCCGGTTAGCGGCCTGTCATTGCAAAAATTGAACTTATTTTTTCCACTGTTTGATTAACTTGCCAGCTCTTACATTTGCGTATGTAGCGGCAATCATAAAGGCAAATTTATGGGAGAATTATCCTGCCATAATACAAGAGCACATAATTTCAATTTGATAAAAGAATTTCATCTTCTTGCACTCAAAACTTATAATGCTCACACTCAAAACATGCGCTCTCTCTCAAATATTTTCTCTTCTCTCTCAAATCTTTGTTTCTTCTCTCAGATTTAATGCTTCTTGCACAGATACTTTCTCCTTTCGCTTGCCTCCTTCTCTTCGCGCACAAATCGCTCTCGAATCTTAGATACGCTCGCAAACCCGTAGGCTCTGCTTGCAGATTTTTATTGCTCTCTCTCAGATTGGATTGGATCGTCGCCTAGCAACCTTTCCAGCCAATAGAACAACAGCCTCAGAAAGGGTGCGCTTGTCTAACTTTAGAGTGTGCCTGTGATAAACCTTACCGACAATAAATTGGCTTTTTAATTTAAAAGCTATTAAAATAAGAAGCTGAAAAACAACAATCAGGAAAATAAAAAAAGGAAATAATAAAGGGCGATTCAAGAATCACCAATGAAAAGTCACTTAATTTCTGCAGGAGGCAGAATTAGCATCTGCCCTGACTAGCAAACTTTTTTTTTTTTTCTGACGAGCAACTCTGAGGAGTTTTCTGTTCACATCACGTCACGTCTGAAAATGGATAGCTTTTAAATTAAAAAGCCATTTTATTGTCGGTAAGGTTTATCCAAAGGAAAAACGCTCAATAGTGGTTGTGAAGAGCCAAAGATGTGCCCCTCCAGAGCACCGAGGGGACCCAAGCCCCAGACATCCAAAGGGTTCTCAAGGGCAAAGGTGCCCAGGAGGAGCCAACCTAGGAAATTTAAGAGAGTTTAGAATGTGGTAAAATAAAAGCATTGAGCAAAATCACATTAAAGGTCAAATTTATAGCTTTGTCTTCAAAATTAATTTGAATTAATTTTGCAGAATAAACATATTGATTTTACTGAAAAATTTAGTATGGTATATTAAACAATTGTTTTATACATTTTTACAGGTCCAAAATCTATAAATAATTATCTCTGGTTATGTCAATGTTGAAGGCCTTTCCTACTGTTACCAATGTAGCAACTTTGTTACTATATTCAGCAACTTTTTAGACTGCTCTAGTGATTTTTGATAAAACTAGCAACTTTTTTCTTCTGCCTACAACGTGAAAGCTTAGATCACCGAGTTCTCAGCCTTCAGTAAGCAGTGAGGGCTGCTGGAAGCCCCTCCCTCCATCAAAGCACTGATAGGCAGTCAGTTGAAATTAGGTCACACATGCACAAATCTTCCACTGATCCCCCAGGATAAACAGGATTTAAATCAAATATTTAACATAATGTTTCTCTTTTATTTGACACTGAAATTTAACCCTCCTTGTATTTATTTCATTCACAACTTAATCCGCAGTGTTTATCTCTGCTACCTGTCGTTAAGATAAATTTGATTATGCAAGCACAAGTGTGGCACTTACTGGCTGGGGGGGGGATACAATTATATCTATCACCTTAGACCACATACTGTTGTAGGACAGGGGTTACAATTCCTCAATTTTTGTCATAGGATTTCTGCAAAAATAAGCATTTCCCTAAACTTACAAATATGTAACTTTTTCAGAATGCAACATAGCAAAAAGGAGAAAAAAGTAAAAAAAGTCATGAATTCCTTACTTCAGCAGACATGCATTCATAAAAAAATGCCATATCACCTTTTTAAAAACATTTAGTTTTAGATATTTAACTGTCACCAGGAAACAAGGTTTGATTAAAAGTTGAAAGCAATGTGATATTTCTGCTGAGAAACTACGATATACATTTCTCCTTATCTTTTTTTTAATCATTTAAAATTCAAATTATTAAAGTTTGTTAAGATAAAGTGTAAAACAGCCCTATGTCAGACTGCTAAATGAGGGGGCAGCTTTAGCATTGTGTTTCATAACTTTGGGGAAATACCCATTGATTATATCAAGAATTCATGCAAAATATGTAGGATATCTGCATAAGCAACCGAACTGTGTAGTCAGCTGCACCTATACCGTTGCACTTTGGTCTTAGTCAGCCTTTTACATCTCCTGCAAGCAAGCACTTTCTTTAGCCACCGATCTATTGACTGATTTCATTTATGAACTGGCCCACAACTAATTTTTTGTACAATTTAATCTTTGGCTCTCATCCAATCTTGTAGTAGTTCCAGTTGTTTTAGCCACTTTACACATCAGAGTACTCCCTTGGGATGTCATTAGGGTGATTAATTGTAAAGTATTATTCTTTGGTTTGGTCCGCCTTGAAAACACAAACAAGCTGTT
Organism: Cyprinodon tularosa; assembly: GCF_016077235.1. Lineage (NCBI taxonomy): Eukaryota > Metazoa > Chordata > Actinopteri > Cyprinodontiformes > Cyprinodontidae > Cyprinodon > Cyprinodon tularosa. The sequence goes on along the minus strand of NW_024039141.1, from coordinate 788,562 downwards.
GGGAATGGGCACTACTCTGTATGGCAAGAGGTTTTAACATTTAACCAATTATGTTTATTTCACTACTTCCCATTTTAATTCTATATTTCTGAAATAAAAGAGCCCCCTGTTACTCAGTCTACTCATCATGCATTTGATGATAGTGTTACGTCCACCAAGGGCACAACATATTTGAGGACACGAGACAAAAGATGAGGGTTCAAAAAAAAAATATTTTATTTATCAATTCTCTCCGATTTAGTTTTTTCTTGGTTCGGCTTCTTCAGATTTTCTGCGAAGAGAAAAAGGTTAAAGGCCCTCAAATCCCGTGCCCCAAAAAGTAAAAATAGAAACCCAAAGTAACAACAGAAAGTTGGGCCTGGCAGGCCGATCAAACAGAATAAAACGGTACAGCAGGGGGCCAACCCTATACAGGGCCGTCGAAGCCCCTACTGGTACCGGACTAAAGGCCAAAAATAACCTAAGCAAAAGAAAAATCGAAAACAGGACAACCGGTCCCGCCAGGCCAAAAACCACAAGAAAAAAGTAAGAAACGGCTAACAAAAATACCGCATGGCAGGCTGGAACGTCCGCTGCAGGCCGCAGCGACAAGACAAGTGCGCACCGCGCACGATGGAACAAATGGAAGCAGGTGGAAAGCGGCGTCCAAACGAAGTTGGAAAGGAACGCCCCAACATGCTGAAAGCCAGCCTATTTATAGGCGGACGACAGCACCACAAATTAACGTAATTAACTAGCTAAAAGAATCCCAAAATATATTAACAAAAGATCCTTCAACTAAAGTCTGTAAGAAAACAAAGAAAAGAAATAGACAAAAATCATAATGTGCCCGAAGCACATAACACCCCCACCCAAAGACTCTGAATGGGGTCTGAAGTAAAACTCAACCCATTCAGAGAAAAAAAGGAAAGCGGGACTAGAGTCGTGAGTGTGCGTCGGCCACTACATTGTCCTCTCTTCTCATAATAAAAACATGTTAAAAGGAAAGCGGGACTAGAGTCGGGAGAGTGCGTCAGCCACTACGTTGTCCTCTCTTCCTACAATAAAAAACGCGTTACAATAGTTTTCATATCCAAGACACAACCCAATGTGCTCACAACGCCACCCAGCTCCTTCTCCATTAAAGCCAGCTGACCTAATTCGACCTGAAGTTCCTTTAAACGAAACGGGTCAGCTGCAAGTGAGGTTTTCTTCGGCGATTCATCAGGACTCTGTGTTAAAACTGCAGCAGGAAAAATATCCTTCGTGCACTTACTAAAGACACCTAAAGTAGGCTTCTCACCAAACTCATCCAAGGCAAACACCATGTTCGAACCCTGGAGTCACGCCGCACAAACTGTCAAGCACACACACAAAGCCACAAAAACACCAGAGCCAAATCGTCTAAACCACAGTAACATCGGCGTCGCCAGACCCCATTTACTGGGGCACGTGCCCCAGTATAAATGAGCTGTGCCCCAGTATAAACCTCATGAATATTTGCAACAGTGATACATTTGTTTAATGCATCAATTTAGATAATGCGCAGCAAGTGTGTCGTTAACTCCAAATTGAGGATGAATTAGCGCCCCCACGTCAGCGCATGTCACTGCATGAACTGCAGGTAAATTAACGCGCTGCTCTCACTGAGTTGGATGGGACACTTTGCGGCCGCGACGTAGTTTTAGTTCTGGTAACGTTTCTTACCTGTCAATTTTATTATTTTCCCAGTGAAACCACATGATTTATAGGCTACTAACTGAAAATGACTGCATTGGTTTGTAGATGGATATCAGGAAATTCCTCACACGAAGCAGAGACAGGGAAGCAGTATGGAGAGATATTTGTGCCATCGGTTTGAGCGCGCAGGAACCAATCCGAGCGCGCAGTGAGACAACACGCGCGCGCGCAAAACCGGTCCGGCGCGCGCTCAACTCTGAAAAACCCTCTCAACACACTGTTCTCGCGCTCAGTTTCATCTCTGCGCGTGCTCGAATCCGTCTCTGCTCGCGCTCGCTCGACCTGCTCTCTCTCCGCGCTCAACACCAGCTGTGCGCTCGGCTGTTTCTCCGCTCGCTCGACTCTCTGCGCTCGCAACTTCAGCAATGTATGTAAATGAACCATACCATCAGCCAATCACACTCAGCTTCTTTTCATCCAATGAAAGCATTCCTTCCTTCTTCTTCTTCTTTTCTATCATGGCGGATCGCAAGCAACTTTAAGGTGCATACCGCCACCTACTGTTCATGAGTGTGTAGCAACATTGTTTTACATCTATTAAATTCTATTTTTTAATTTTGCATTCTGAAGATAACTAAATAATGCTTTCCTTAATCTATAAACATCCTTTATATTTCCTTTATTTCCCAATAATCCTTTAAGACTCCATTCTTGGCCTGTCATTTCAACTACTCTTCTCAATTTTTCCCTTTCAGGTTCATATGTTTTACAGTTCATTAATATGTAAGCATTCGTTCCAAATACTACATCCGGTTAGATGAAAAAAAAATACATAAATAAATAAAAACACAATCAGGAAAATCAAACAACTCTTACAGGTATTTTGTCAACATTCCTAAGATAGTACTATAAAATATCTTGAATTATCTCAAATAAACTTCAGTAAAACAGTTATTAGATCATTGCCTCATCCATCTCTTTTACCTGCTATTGACATGGATTTAAATTTGATGTTTTAAAAGAAAAATAAGGAGGATATTTCAGGTTCCAGTATGGTTCAACAATATATAGATAAAAAATATTATGGATATGTTAAATTTTTTATGGATGCTTCAAAATATTCCAATATTAGGAATGGTGTTTTGTTTTAGTTTCATAATTTATTTTTAAATCGGGTAAAAGAATCAGTGATGGAATTCAGCCTACAAAGGAGAAATGTTTTGGATCATATTGGCCTTACAATGGATTGAAGAAATCGTTCCATTAAGAAGTTTAGTTTGCTCTGATTTTAGATCAGCGACCGTTATATTAATTTAAACGCAATTATTCAGACAGCAGACCTGATCTGAAATTTAACAATTATTATTTAGAAGACCTTTTACAGATGGACTCTAAATAAGAGGGTTATTCTTTATATATATATTAAAAAGAATAATTTGATAAACAGGATTTTTCAGTTGGTGGCGGTAATTGTTGTTTGCCAACCTCCATAAAAAACAACAAAAAGAAGAAACACCCGCCACAAAAGCTAAGAGTAAGGCCAATATGATCCAAAACATTATCTATATACTGTTGAACCATACTGGAACCTGAAATATCCTCCTTATTTTTCTTTTAAAACAGCAAATTTAAATCCATGTCAATAGCAGGTAAAAGAGATGGATGAGGCAATGATCTAATAACTGTTTTACTGAAGTTTATTTGAGATAATTCAAGATATTTTATAGTACTATCTTAGGAATGTTGACAAAATAACTGTAAGAGTAGTTTGATTTTCCTGATTGTGTTTTTATTTATTTATTTTTTTTTTTTTCATCTAACCGGATGTAGTATTTGGAACGAATGCTTACATATTAATGAACTGTAAAACATATGAACCTGAAAGGGAAAAATTGAGAAGAGTAGTTGAAATGACAGGCCAAGAATGGAGTCTTAAAGGATTATTGGGAAATAAAGGAAATATAAAGGATGTTTATAGATTAAGGAAAGCATTATTTAGTTATCTTCAGAATGCAAAATTAAAAAATAGAATTTAATAGATGTAAAACAATGTTGCTACACACTCATGAACAGTAGGTGGCGGTATGCACCTTGAAGTTGCTTGCGAACCGCCATGATAGAAAAGAAGAAGAAGGAAGGAATGCTTTCATTGGATGAAAAGAAGCTGGGTGTGATTGGCTGATGGTATGGTTCATTTACATACATTGCTGAAGTTGCGAGCGCAGAGAGTCGAGCGAGCGGAGAAACAGCCGAGCGCACAGCTGGTGTTGAGCGCAGAGAGAGAGCAGGTCGAGCGAGCGCGAGCAGAGACGGATTCGAGCACGCGCAGAGATGAAACTGAGCGCGAGAACAGTGTGTTGAGAGGGTTTTTCAGAGTTGAGCGCGCGCCGGACCGGTTTTGCGCGCGCGCGTGTTGTCTCACTGCGCGCTCGGATTGGTTCCTGCGCGCTCAAACCGATGGCACAAATATCTCTCCATAAAGCAGTAAAACAAGATGAGAGAGAGGGAGGTAAGGTCCCGTGATGAATTAGTGATTTAAGCTAAGCAGTTACATTAGGAACGTAATAGGCAATATGATAGATATTTACATAATTATAAATTTACGTTTTTAAATGTTTGCTGTAGAGAATGAGAATGCAGGTGCTGGAGTAGGAAAGGGAGGAGGAGGAGAGACTGACAGGCAAGAGACAGGAGAGAGACAGGAGCATGAAGGTGATGAGGATGCAACAACCAGCGTCCACAAACAAGAAGAGGACATTAGTGACTTAGGGGGAAAGCATGATGGTCCTAAACAAGTGAAGTTGTCCCACCATCCCCAGGACAAATTTGGAGTAAAAAGAACGTTCATTTAATTCAAAATGTTTTGAAAGCTTTTTATGGTTGAAAAAGAAAGCCTTGTCATCAAGGATATGCAGTGTGTTTTCAACTTGCTTGATAACACCATGTTCCCCACACTAACACAGGTCATCCAGATCTCCCTCACAATCAACAGCTGTAGTTATGAAAGGTCATTCAGTGTGTTGAGAAAGATCCACACTTGGCCGAGGTGCACAATGGGACAAGACAGGCTCCATCATCTGGCTATTTTATCAGTTGAAAAGGAAGAACTTTCTAAGCTGAGTCACAGTCTAGTGATTGACCGCTTTGCAAAAATGAAAAATAGGAGGTACACTTTAATGCTCAAAAAATAAGAGAAAAACTTAGTTCAGGTTGAGTTAAACTTTCCCCTGAACTGAAACTCTGAAACCTAGGAATTAATGATTACTTCAGAATGTTTATAAGGAAACTTTTTATTTTTAAAGTCGGTGATGTCTTATTTTTTATAGCTGCAATGTTGAAAATGTTCATGTTTGTTAAAACAAATATGCTCTTACACTCATTAATATCTCAACTGGTAATTTTTGTAGGAATGTATCAGGGTGGGGCAGTGTGCTTGTCTGTATTTGTGTATGGCAGGAGGGGCATATGCAGTAGGGGGCCAGTGCCCCAGTAAAGCTTTGTGCCTAGCAACGCCCCTGCACAGTAACCTCAAAATGCTCGGCTACCAAACTCATCCAGGTCAAACTCCATGTCTACCCCTGGAATCAAGCCAAACAACAGCAACAGATCCTTTGTGCATTCAAGCAAAGTATCCAACGTGGGCCCTCGAACAAACTCATCCAGGTCAAACTCCATGTCTACCCCTGGAATCAAGCCACACCAAATCAGGAACACCTCTGCACAAACAAAGCTACAGCACCACCAGAACCGAATGCTCTAATTAAACAGCGCAACGCGCGTCAGCTGTGCAAAAACACACACAAACCCAGCACAACCGCCAACAAACAAGAACCAACCGTAGGACACGACCTGCCTTAAAGTCACACTTTGTTTAAACAAGCCCCCATAAATATGTTACGTCCACCAAGGACACAACATTTTCGGGGACACGAAAGGCAAACTTTGTTTAGACAAGCCCCCATAAATATGTTACGTCCACCAAGGACACAACATTTTCGGGGACACGAAAGGCAAACTTTGTTTAGACAAGCCCCCATAAATATCCCGGACAAGCCCCCATAAATATGTTACAACAAGCCCCCATAAATATGTTTAAACAAGCCCCCATAAATATGTTACGTCCACCAAGGGAACAACATATTTGAGGACACGAGACAAAAGATGAGGGTTCAAAAAAGATATTTTATTTATCAATTCTCTCCAATTTAGTTTTTCTTGGTTCGTCTTCTTCAGATTTTCTGCGAAGAGAAAAAGGTTAAAGGCCCTCAAATCCCGTGCCCCAAAAAGTAAAAATAGAAACCCAAAGTAACAAGAGAAAGTTGGACCTGGCAGGCCGTCGAAGCCCCTACTGGTACCGGACTAAAGGCCAAAAATAACCTAAGCAAAAGAAAAATCGAAAACAGGACAACCGGTCCCGCCAGGCCAAAAACCACAAGAAAAAAGTAAGAAACGGCTAACAAAAATACCGCATGGCAGGCTGGAACGTCCGCTGCAGGCCGCAGCGACAAGACAAGTGCGCACCGCGCACGATGGAAAAAATGGAAGCAGGTGGAAAGCGGCGTCCAAACGAAGTTGGAAAGGAACGCCCCAACATGCTGAAAGCCAGCCTATTTATAGGCGGACGACAGCACCACAAATTAACGTAATTAACTCGCTAAAAGAATCCCAAAATATATTAACAAAAGATCCTTCAACTAAAGTCTGTAAGAAAACAAAGAAAAGAAATAGACAAAAATCATAATGTGCCCGAAGCACATAACAGATAGCAGAAGCTAAAAAACACAGGAATGAAAAAAAGTGAGGTCATTTGTCTAAGGAGGGATGATTCTTAAATTATTTAAAATATTTAGGATAGATAGGGAAAACATATCTGGAGATCTAAAATGTTAATATCTATTTAAACTAATTTACAAATATATATGGTCTAAAGCAGGGGAGCCCTGAGCTGAGTTCCCTCGGCGTGTCATTCATCTTAGAGCCGCTCTGTAGATTCAGGTGTGTTGGAAAAGAAATGCAGTTTAAGGACTGGAGCTTTTGAGGACTGGACTTTAGCACACCTGATTTACAGATTCTCTCTGGCTATTAAATGTTAGGCCATAAAACACAGCAAACTATCAGTTCACTTCTAAATACCAATGTTTTTAATGTGAATTAAGGTTCATATCTGCTGGAACGAAACAGAGAATCTGAGGTCACAAAGGTTGGTTTACTCATGACCAATCCCACAGTTCTTTGTAACTGCTTTGTTGACTATAAAAACAGGCAAGAAGCCATTTTCTTGAATTAAATTTCCTAATTAACCATACCATATATGGCATAACTGAGCAGCATTTGTTTGGTCTTTCCTATTTTGAAGAGTGGCTAAAAAAGAAATCTTCTTTGTCACATCATATCCATACGCTAAGAGAAATATGTTATGAAGTAATATCCCCTAATCAGCATTGTCAATTGATTAAAACATGCCTTGGTACCATTACTTCTATAGGCAAATTTAAAGGTAAAAATAATTCTTCAGCAGAAATAATCTTTGTGAAAATAATATTTTCCCAGTGAAAAAAATGGCTTTCTGGTGGATTAGCGCCACATTGGACTTAAAATAAACGTTTTTGTTTATTTTTTATTTATATTCAAGCCTTTTTAAGCTGTGCATGTGTGTGGCTGTTTTAGAAAACTCATGTTTACATTCTTATTTTAGTGTAAGTTGTTTCCTCTGTTTAATGTTATGTTTTATGTTTGCAGTTCTGCAAAACAAGTAATACAAGAAATTTGCACTGATTAAGATTTTATATTGGCATGTGTAAATATACATATTTATATGTATATTTACAAGCCTTTTTTATTGTCTTGGTAACTGGAATACAGCATTATTTACTTTTGTGAATCATGTAAAGAAAAGCTGCTTACAGCATTAGTTAAAACATAATTCAAAGGTTTGAAAGTTAATTTTTCCATTTATTTTTTAAATTGAATTTAAAATTTGGACAAATCATCAAAAAAAGAAAAATAAATAATTTTTTTTTAGGTAAAATAGTAAACTCACTGTAAAATATTCTTCTAATGATCTATAAGCCTCTGGATCTTCATGTTTGGAGGAAACACAGCATAAAAAAGCCACAACATTCCAGCAGAAATCAAAGTAGAAATTGCTGCATATCATCACAATATATAAATAATTGGTCTACTTCGTGATTATGCTAATATTTTTACAGTACGCTTATTTTCTTTCTATGTTGAATATTGTAATTTTTATAAAGTTATCTAATTAATCAGGTAAGTATTAGAATTATTCTACCACTAATCAAAATTTAACAAAAATTGCATATTAAGGCCATAATGTGGAAAAATGTTGCTTTTATCCACATGTTTTGTAAAAGGAATTAAGACACTTGCATTGTTCTATGCATCCTATTGTTTTATGCAACTAGTATTTAAGATGGAAAGTATATTAAATAAGCAAGCACTCACATTCATAAGGTCACAGATAGATCTGTTTTTTACATTATAGTCCACTCTTTAAACATGCCCATGGGTTTTCTCCTGAAGCTCTTTTTCCCTCCCACACTGCAGGAAAGGATTCTAAATATGATGACTGCAATAGCCCTGTGACTGCCTGGCTGGCTGGCGATCTTTTCACAGTCCCCGCTGGAGAAACGACTGAGTGGGTAGAGGCTATAAATGAACATTTCACTTTTTCTCATAGGCTGAACATTGTAAAAGAGTTTCTGAGTCATGTTTTGGTGCGAATCAGCAACATAAAGGATGCAAACCCTGCCATTGCTTTTTCTGTTAGATGGAAAGAAGCCCCTACGAACTCAAGATCTCAGATGCACTTGAAATAGAGAGCACACATTAATAAACTCACACTGTGCTTGTACAAGCATGAATTATACTGTGTTTTTTTTCAAGACAAATGAAAACTGACAGCAATAACTTTGGTAGCCTGGAGAAAAAAGAAGGCATCTTTATCTTGGGGGATACGTGTCCATTCTCTAGAGTTTCCACTGCAATAACGTTCTTTCACACACACACAAACACACAGGTAAGCAGAACTCTGAAAGGCAGAGAGATTGAAGGAGAAAAATTTGTGTGAACAGGAGAAAAAACAGAAAAACAAATAAAAGCAGAAGAGGGAAGATTGATAGGTGACAGACGCACCTCTGTCTCTCTGTATATCTGGCACTGTGTGTGTGAAGCCTTCAGGCGATGCCCACGGATACAACCCCCCCAACCCCACCCCACCACCACTACCTCTTTGGCTTTATTTAAAAGCACACATCTCCACAATTCTTATGAACTTTGAGCTTTCTCTTACAAACTTTTTTTGCACTGGCACAGATGCATCCTTTTGCCTTTAAACCTATCAAAACTATGAATCGTGTTTAACCTGTGCACCAGCCTTGGGTGCCCCACAACGAAACCTTGCATCTCACAGAGATCACAGGGTGCTGTAATATTCATGTCCATACATAGTTTTTCTCTTCGTTTTTTGTCCAGTTTCAAAGAACATTTTTCTGCACTTTAAGGCTTGCTATATTTATGAGGGAGGGCAGCATGTATCCTCACTGCAATACAGTGACTCATCTGGAAGTCCTGCTAGACAACGGAGGCAAGCCTAAGATAACTCACAGCCACTCAACCCGTACTATAGGCTATATATTCTTGGAAGGAGACACACTCATCATGAGCATGAAGGTGATAATTTGATTAGTCATAGAAAGTTCATTGATTAGCATGATTTCTTTTTTAGCATTAGAGCAGTGGTTGTTCTAAAATGAAGCACAATTTATTTAAAAGTAAAAGAGAAATCAAAGCAATTACCCAATGAACACGAGTTAGTTTACATCTCACCACTATGCGTCCGCGTTCAGGAGATGGGGACAAATTAAATGAGTACAATTCTTAGTAGTCGGTGCAGCTGGGGATTTTAATAAAAGGGTAAACACAACTGCTGGATGAGTTCCTGAAATAAAGATGATCCTATAGGATCTATAATTCAAAGTATTGTGGAAGTACTTCCAGAAATTTGACAGGTATTGATCACACTTTTTTTGGGACGCAGAAGGAAGTACAAGCCACAAATATCCATATATATATGGAAATGGCACGTAACAGTGGTGAATATTGTAAGCTTAGTTAAATATAATAAAAGAATGTGAATAGTTCCGTCTAAAAAATTAATAAAAATAGTTATTTTAAATTGTTAGTGTGGCAGATTATCTATGTGGCAGGTAATTATTGTTTTATTGAAATGTTTTATCTTTCCCTGTGCAAATGGGTTGGCCTGACATTTAAGCAAAGATTCAAATATCTCTGCAATGTAGGGACTATAAATCTGATATCTGTCACGACAGTGCTTCTGCTGAAGCTCTTCAAAAATGAAACTAGCACCCAGAAAAGTGAGAAGTTCGACATCCATTCTTTACCTACTTTGTGTGCCAACTGTCACGGTTGCTAGGTGACAGAGCTTACACTGAGTGAGGGGTGGTAACAGCTGGGGAAGGCTGGAACTGTTCGATTCTATAGCTTAAAGTCGTAGGGAAGCGGCTGTTCCAACCAGTGCATTTCTCCCGAGTGATGCCCGACTTTACACGAGTGAAGAAAGTGAATGTGATTGGTCGTTTATCAAGGGGTCAGGATTGTTGTGGCGGAAGGTTCGCAAGCAATTTTGGTTGTGGCTGGTGTCTCGGAAGCATCTTGCTAACCAGTTAGCAACTAAGTGCTAGTAGGTTCCCAATGGGAAATTCCATTGGGACCAAGTAGCTCTAAATTGGTGACTTAGAAACGACACTGTCAAGGAACGCTATGGACAGCAGAAACATGCAAGAGGAGGAGAGTTTAGTGTCGGAGGTCATGGATGAGTCCTCAGTCATACATTTTTTATTTAGAGGAGGAAAATGGGGACGAAGATGTTGTGGAAGAGGACGCCAGGGCGGCAGAAGGATGGTTTGGTGTAGAAGGCTTCCAGCCGTACATGTTTGAGCCCTTGCCTCGCAACGCTGCAAATTCTGTTAGCTCTACGCCTGCCGAAGACAGACGTCCATCCCCGTGAACACTGGGACGCAACTCAATGGTAAAGTAAATGATTCTTATTTCTTATTTCAACTGCTGCGTATATTAGCTGCGACATATGAATCAAAATGCTATAAACGAAAAAATTTGATTGACAGATGACCGTTTATGTGTACTAGTTGAAGTATAACTAACTGGCCTGCATAAGATAATGAAAAAAAAAGTTTTTTTCAAAAATAGAAATATTCTAAGTGTTGGGAAAATATCATCTGATAAAGAGTACATTTATATACATGTTTAAGCCAGAATGATTTGACATTTAAATATAAATTCCCTACGACTCTTCTGGCCTCCTAATTTTCACAGTACCTGCTGTCACTACCTGATCTGTGCCATCAGCTAATTTGAGCACCAGATATACATCTGGGTCACCCTAGATTCTATTTTGTAAAAAAGACATAACCTCCCTAAAAGTGGTAAGCGTACTAAACTATAATGCGTAAAATAAATGCCTTAAAATCCTACGCTACTGCCAGGAGCAAACTTTTTCGGCTTTGGATATAAACATAAATCTAGCGTTTTTGAGTTTTATGTTTTCCTTTTATGTTAACATTATGTATATAGTGCATGACCTAAAAAAAGAAACAACTAAAAAGCATATGTAAACATGGTTTAATCATATTTTGCCGGACTACTCTGAGCATGTCCGAATAAAGTTAATTTCTAGTTAATCTAATTGATAATTTTTCAATTATTCACAAAATCCACTAAATATAGAAAAGAGAATGTCATATCCGTGTAACCATGGTGAGGCTCAGCACCTATTTGACTGACTGTGCAAAAACATCATTAATCAGATAATCTCTTAAGAGCTGCACTGTAAGACTGGAGTGTCACTTCCTACACAGCACAAGTCTACAGTAAACTATTTAGGAGGCGTAAAACAGGCACCCCCAACCTCGGTCGTCGAGGCCCGCTGTCCTGCGGGTTTTAGAGGTTTCCTTGCTCCAGCACAGCTGATTTTAATTGAAAGCTGATTGACAGGCTTTTGGTCTACTGCAATCATTATAATCAGCTGTGCTAAAGCAGGGAAACTCCTAAAACCTGCAGGACAGCGGGCCTTGAAGACCGAGGTTGGGGATGCCTGGCGTAAAACACAGCCAGTCGTCTGCAGGGCTGAGTAGCCTCAACAGTGCAGTCCAACTTCCTCTGCACCAAGATTTTTTTTATTCTCTAGTGCAGAGGTCTTCAACAGGGGGTCCGCGAGCCCTAGGGGGTCCATGGAGGCACTGCATGGGGGTCGCAAAAGTTTTGGTTGATTAGACTTTTTCTTTAAACTACCCCTGCAATTATTTCCACTAATTGAAATGTCTTTAAATACACATTAAAATGAATTCAACACACTGTAGTAAACAGATAAATGGAGGCAGAAGATGTCTTTCATCATCAATGCACACATTCAGCGACACACAGGAGCTCTTTCAAGCTGGGCACTGTTTCATTCACAACACCCATCAACCAGGAATCAGAATCAGAAATACTTTAATAATCCCAGGAAGAAATTACTTTCATTACATTACTCCATCTGTAATAGAGTGACTATAGGACCAGTTTGATAAAACACAATTTCATACAGCATATATAATTAAGGGGTCCCCGATCCACCAAGCCAACAGTTTTGGGGTCCTTGGCCTGGAAAACCTTGAAGACCCCTGCTCTAGTGCTATTAGATTAAGAAAAAATAAGTCAAATTGAAATGTTTATTTCCTTGACTTCCTTATCAGAGGAGTTTAAGTTATAGCTGTTCTGTTTCACGACAAAAATCTCATCAAAGCCTCCTTTTTGCCTTTAATCTTAAGTTTGTAAGCTAGTTTTCAAAAGACAGTCGATGGTCGCCAATATTTGCGGTTCTCATGTTTAATATCTGTAACTTGTATGAGTGAGCCTGAAGATTCATTATTTAAGCCTAAAAGATAAACTCATGCCTCATTTCACCAAATAAAACCACAAACTCTCCTACAGAGTCACAGACAGACTCAAATGTAGAAAATGAGTTATTTAAGGAACCCACCTGGGTTGGAGCTGCTTCTCTGTCACAGCTGTGAATAAAGAAAATCTCTGTCTGGAGCTCGGTCTGGCCCACGCTGCCAATGCTTACGTTTGCTTTGCCACAAACCCCCTCTTGCTATCTCCACCATGCTGGGTAGGTGGCAACATGCAGGTGAATTTACTTCACAGCAGGAAAGACTTTTGGAGAGGCACCATACCTTGGAGGTGTTGAGCTGGATTATTACAGGCTTTTCTATAGTGTTCACAGAATGAATGCTACTGTTTGTTGCTTCTAGAGACATGGATAAGCCAATCTCCCAGTTGTTTGGGTTCATTCTGGTGCACAGAAACATTTCGAGGGTCCGCTTCTTCAATTTCATCTGTGATTTACGCCAGCACAGCATTTTTTTCAAATTACTATAAACCTTGAATATTTTTATGTAAAGAATTGGTCTCATTGTGAGTGGTGCATAACAGGCAAGTAAAGGGAAAAAAAGACAAGTCAATAGATTTTTAACCAATGTATCAGTATTTCTTTTTTTGGTGTATTAACTCACACAACTCAACTTTATTTATCAAGCCCTTAAAAACAACCAAAGCTGCCACAAAGTGCTGTACATATCAGGTAAAGTTAAATTTAGATACAACAACGTAGAAGTTTAAAGGAATAAAACAACAATAAACTAAATTAATTAAAACTAATAAAACCAAATGAAAAACAATAAAACAAACCACAAACACAAAAAAAAGAGAGAATAAAAATAGGTTTTAAGATGGTAGTTTTCTTACCATTTGTCTTTGCAAATTAACTTAGATTTGCCTAGGGAGACAGATAATGGTACACATTCTGAGAGTGATATTGGTGTGGGCTTGGACTTGAATCACTACTATTGCACAGGATTTAGATGTTTTATTGAAAAATGTAAAATGTTGGTCCAGAGCTACAGTGTACTAAATTCTTGGCAATATTTTTACTGAAATAGCTAGATTTATCTTGATCTACTGTAATGACTACCTGCATCTGTGTACCTGGATCTTATGGCATCAAAAATCTGAACACATTTCAACTAAATTCAATTCAGTTTATTTATATAGCGCCAATTCACAACATATGTCATCTCAGGGTATTTTAAGAAGATCAATCAACCAGCTCGGGGCTCCTCTTCCCTCCATAAAAGACCCCTCACACCCCCACCATGGACTGTTCTCCCAGCTGCCCTCTGGAAAGGGACTTAGAAGCATCCGATGCAGGTCCAGCAGATTCCAGAACAGTTTCTTCCCCACTGCCATTAGACTGCTAAATGTTATGTAAAATGGGTTATTAAAAAAAAAAACAAATGTTGGAACTGTAACTATACATTCATATGTTTATACACAGATGGGAAGTAACGAAGTACAAATACTTCGTTACTGTACTCAAGTAGTTTTTTCTGATATTTTTACTTTACTTTACTACTTATTTTTATGGCGACTTTTTACTTCTACTCCTTACATTTTTACACAAATATCTGTACTTTCTACTCCTTACATTTTAAAAAATTGGCTCGTTACTTTAGTTTTGAATCATTTCAATGGAGTTACCGTTATTATTTTTCACGTCATCAATACCAAATTCAATCTAATTAGATGGGAATCTACGTTGCATTTGACGCACCACTACAAGATGAATCGACAGATTCGGCGGTATTCATTCACAGCAAATCATTGCAGCTTGGTGGCGGTGGCGTTAGCATAGTAGTATGGGCGACGAGATGATTGAAAATGAACACGACGGAGATCTAGTCCTATTGGCAGACATCCATTTAAAATGTAGGCAACGGCATGAAAAAAGTGGCTTCTACTTTTACTTTTATACTTTAAGTAAATTTACAAGCCTGTACTTTGTTACTTTTACTTGAGTAAAGAAGTTTAATCAGTACTTCCACTTTTACCAGAGTATTTTTCAACACAAGTATCTGTACTTTTACTCAAGTACGGAAAGTGAGTACTTTTGCCATCTCTGTGTTTATATCACTTTTTTTCATCACTGTTTTTATCACTGCTGCTTACATGCACTTTAGAAAATGAAATAGTCTAGAGAGCTGTACCTGTGTGTACAAAATGACATACATATAAATAAATATATACATAAATAAAATCTGTCTAGTCTAAGTCTGTCTAAGCTCATACAGTCAATACAGAATCCTGTTTGTGGTTCATGTGTATAAAATCTGCTGATCCATCATGATGGGATGATTGCTGATGATGAGACACATATGCTCCACCTTTTAGTATTAGATGACAGAGAAAAGTTAAATTTTCGCTATAAATCTTTCAGTAACAGATGCATCTAATGACCTTTCTGTTCAAACAAACAATGGAGTTTCAGGGATAATAAAGGGTGTTATTTTCTAATTAAAATGGCATACTGTTTTGTCAAACTAATATCATATTTTTGATAATTTTCCTCAAAAATTATCAACAATGCCACAGACAGAGTAATAAGTGATCAATAGAGTTGATTTTTTTTTTTAACCAAAGGCAACTATATGCAGAATCTCTAAGGAGAACACCGGGTTTTTTTTTACATTTGGCCCTTGATTTTACGTTATTACATCATGTTCTACTCACCCATACAAGGCTCAATGGGAACAATGGGTGGCAATGGAGATTATTGTTTTTGGTATTGAGAGAAGTTGACACAACAAACCTTAAGCTGGTTATAGCATAAGGTTTGTTGTGTCAACTTCTCTCAATACCAAAAAACATCTGTAGCTATATGTCCTATAGTTATATTTTTGGTTAAGTTCATACATTTCAAATTTTTTTGGACCTTTGCACCTTCTTTACTATTTGAAATCACAGGCCAAATGTTACATAGTGCAACATTATTTAAAAAATCGTGAACATGAAGTTTGAAGACTTCCGCTCTAAAGTAAAGCTGAGATTGGCTTAAAGGCCAGAGAAAGTCTTCAGACATGTGGAAGTATGACTTGAAAACCAGGGTCATGGAGGAGTATCCCACACCACAGCTGGTAGAATATACAGTTTTCACAGCAACTTAAATCTACAGATTGGTAATTCATTTTATTACAGCTGTAAAACCGTAAGAATATCTCAAAAATAAGTATCTTATTTTGGAAAGCTATTGCTTCAATTAGTTCAAACTGTAACAACACATTTTTGTTTGAAATTAAGAAGATTTAGACATAGAGTGAAAAGTTTAGACTGAAATAAAAAAAAAGATGAAATACTAACATCACTACACCTAATTCCTGCTGTAACAGTGATTTTCAAATGTCTATAAGCATCTTTTCTGTCCTGTATTTTTCAGGCAAATTTGTTGCCGACAACTAGTTTTTTTTTTTTTTTACCATGGTATAAATGTATGCAAAGATGCTGTAAAAATGAATATTTTTTTTTCATATTTCCATCTCTCTGTAAACCGTCTTTCAATTTCCACACTAGCGTCTGAATCCCTAAACTGTCTCCCCACGTCCCTCTCTGTCGCTCATCTCCTCCTGTTTCCCTCAGAACAGTTTAACACATAATGACCGCACCGTTGCGCTCTCCCACAAACTATATCTAATGCATTCAGATCCGATAATACGAGGCTTGGCATGTTGTATTTCCATACTGCTGCCTAGTACATCACCATAACATGCAGCCATTATGGTAATACAGCACCTGAGGGAATGGAGACGAAAAGAAGAGGGAATTTGTCAAGAAGGAGTTGTCAGGATGCGGAAATATGGAAGAGAGGACGAGACGGACTGTGTGTCGGATTAGTGAAGGGTTAATGGGCACCAACTGGTGGAACAGGAGTGCCTAGGCAAAGCCATGTGATGTTCTGATTTGATTTGTAGCCTGATAAAGTACTTTGGCTCAGAGCTAAACAATAACTGTTAAATTATACATTTGAATTTCAATATGGGAACTACTATCAAGGCTCCCAGAGGAAGCTGTCTGTGGAAATACAACAATGTACTTAGACTGAGTTTTAAAAGAATAAATGCACAGGCAAGATCTGGCTTTTTTCAAACGGTGAATGTCTTCTCGGCTGCTACAAAATGATTAAGGAAAAAGTTTGGTTCATTTCCAGGATTTGTGGACATGACCTCCATCCACCATGAGTTCTACATATTTCAATAGCTCTTTTTAAACCTCTGTTGTCAAAACATTGTTTTTAAACCTCAATTAACATTTTTTTATTTGCAAATGCATGTGAGAATTTTTAAAGTTTGTAAGACTATTTTTAATTTTAAAAGTGTTACCATGATGGGGTTATTACTTTTATATTTTAATCAACTAATCTGTCTTTGTGAGAAAGAAATTAAGTAATACTGTATCAAAACCTGAAATCCTTTACAAGTTTATCAAAACAGGATTACAATTTCAGAAGGTCAACGTTATGCTATCTGCTTGATTTGGATTTATGATTTTTGACTTTTGTTGCATTATTTAAACCAAACATTAACATTAGATCTCATTTAAACTTGAGAGAAACTTCGGATCTAAAAAGTATACACACCCGTTTATTGGTGCATAAAAAAGTACATTTAACCCTTTAAAGCCTAAACTATAAGATAATTGACAGAAAATCTGAGTTTACATTGAACTTTCTGACTAATTAAATAAAAAAAAATCATTTTGTGTAAGTTAAATTATATCATTAATTTGCATCAACTTTTACACATTAGGCATTTTTGCACTTCTGTACTTTTTTACGTTTTTTGGTCACTGCATGTGTCCGTTTGTGTAAGTCAGGGTTCTCAAGAAAATAGTCAGAAAGTAACGGTTATTCATGGCAAAAGAAATCTTTAAAAAGCTCATTTTTAGAAATTTTCATTTATATCCACCTTGACATAAGTTTTATTTTTTCTATCTTAATAAGAATAATCCAAGGGCATGATGCTACCACCACCCTGTTTGCTTTAGATGTGCTGTTTATTGTTGGTAATGTCTCAAACCAGCCTTTTGAGACGAAAGTGTCCTAAATTAGTGTTCACATTTTCTTCCATGAGGATTGATAAAATCTGACCTAAGACATTTGAACTAGGATTTAACAATTTCTGTCTAGCAACCCTTTTCTTTTGTTCAAACTCATAAAATTGTTGGTCAAATGTGGCGACATGTCTCTCTTCAGTGTCATCGTCTGAGTAATATTGTAATTTCATTCTGTATTATGCTCCTGACTGATACTTTTGTATGATACTTGTTTTGATAATTTTTATTTCACTCACTCCGACCTGCCAGTATACTATGTCTTTAGTTAAAGGTTGCAAATCTCAAAACATCCTTCTGAACTTGTTAAGTTTACTTTATTAAGCGTTTATTCCAGTTCACCCAGTTAAAAACTTTATCCATGAATTATTTAAAAGAAACTTTATCAAAAAACTAACTTTTATTTATTCCATGACAAGTGCTTGCATGCATTAACTGATGCTAAAGGCTCTTTGTAGGAGAATTGACAGGCATTTTACAGACGAAAGCCAGTAGCTTGCACTACAGTTTACCACTTTTATTAGAGAATCTCTCTACATACCTCAGTCATAATCCTCTCCATCTACTTTTATTCCATACACCATTATCACAGTTTCACCTTTGCTCTCTCTTTTTTTCCTGTTCCTCGTCTCTGTCTCTGCTACTCGCTCCATCAGTCAATAACACACCGTGACAGCTTATGTAACATGCGGAGCTCCAAGTCGAAGTCAACTCTCCTTGATCCGCAGCCTTTTCCTTCTGCTAAATGACTCACTTGTGTTATAACACTTCAGCCGTTGTGAGAGACAAAGCAGAGATGGGCGGGAGGAGGGGTGGCAGACGGAGACCTGACATGAGAAGAGAGGAAACGCAGGTTTAATTATTCATACCTACTGCAGCAAAAAGAGAGCCGGAGAGAGGGGCTGGGGTAAAGAAATAACGATAAAGAGGGAGGGATTGACCCACATGGGAAGGTACTCCTAGTGCAGCGATGCTCTCTGGGAGCTGTGGCTGTGCCACCCTGGGGCCATGCGTGTGAGGGAACTCCTCGATGAGCGATCAGAGGGCCACTGAGGGAAACCGAGAGGGAAGAGGATATTCATGAATTCCATATGACAACTAGCCCTTTGGTTTTTTCTGCTTCCTTAACACGCTTTTGCTGTTAACCGAGTTTAATTCAGTTTTTTCATTCCCTCGAGTCCACCACACCCTTTAACTATGAATGAATACGGCAGAGACTGGAAGTTTATTTGTAGAGTTCATAGGGGACCAACATCTTCAAGGTGTAATTGTGTGCATGTGAAAATATATACCATGTGCCTATGAAAGGGGGTAAGTGTGAACCAGAGTACCCAGATCCTACCATCCCCACCCTGGAGATGTCTAATCTCAGAGAGCACAGGGCTTCTCCATTCAGCTCCAGCTCTCCCCTGAGACTGGCTTCCTTTCATCTTCTCATCTCCTCAGGGTGCTCAACAACAAACCTCTGATAGGGAAGGCTGAGAAGACGACGAATAGGAAACTTTTGCCCGGAACTGGGATAAAAGTTTGTAGAATTGCAGCAGAGCGGTCAGTATGTTGCGTTTATGGATGTCACTGAAACCTTTTTCTTTTCTAACCTGAGGTTGTGAATGTAAAACTGAATCTGTTTTGTTTATATTTTTATCTTACAGTATCCCTGAATATTTCATAAACTTTTTCACGATTACTGATGTTCTGACTACAAACTTCAGCATATTTTATTGGGGTTTTGTGTGAAACACAAAGAATAATGATCATTTAGTATATTTTTTTTTCTTTGCTCATATATATATATATATATATACACTATATTGCCAAAAGTATTTGCTCACCCATCCAAATTATTGGAATCAGGTGTTCCAATCACTTCCATGGCCACAGGTGTATAAATTCAAGCACCTAGGCATGCAGACTGTTTTTACAAACATTTGTGAAAGAATGGGTCGCTCTCAGGAGCTCAGTGAATTCCAGCGTGGAACTGTGATAGGATGCCACCTGTGCAACAAATCCAGTCGTGAAATTTCCTCGCTCCTAAATATTCCACAGTCAACTGTCAGCTGTATTATAAGAAAATGGAAGTGTTTGGGAACGACAGCAACTCAGCCACGAAGTGGTAGGCCACGTAAACTGACGGAGCGGGGTCAGCGGATGCTGACGCGCATAGTGCGAAGAGGTCGCCAACTTTCTGCAGAGTCAATCACTACAGACCTCCAAACTTCATGTGGCCTTCAGATTAGCTCAAGAACAGTGCGCAGAGAGCTTCATGGAATGGGTTTCCATGGTCGAGCAGCTGCATCCAAGCCATACATCACCAAGTGCAATGCAAAGCGTCGGATGCGGTGGTGTAAAGCACGCCGCCACTGGACTCTAGAGCAGTGGAGACGCGTTCTCTGGAGTGACGAATCGCGCTTCTCCATCTGGCAATCTGATGGACGGGTCTGGGTTTGGCGGTTGCCAGGAGAACGGTACTTGTCTGACTGCATTGTGCCAAGTGTAAAGTTTGGTGGAGGGGGGATTATGGTGTGAGGTTGTTTTTCAGGAGCTGGGCTTGGCCCCTTAGTTCCAGTGAAAGGAACTCTGAATGCTTCAGCATACCAAGACATTTTGGACAATTCCATGCTCCCAACTTTGTGGGAACAGTTTGGAGCTGGCCCCTTCCTCTTCCAACATGACTGTGCACCAGTGCACAAAGCAAGGTCCATAAAGACATGGATGACAGAGTCTGGTGTGGATGAACTTGACTGGCCTGCACAGAGTCCTGACCTCAACCCGATAGAACACCTTTGGGATGAATTAGAGCGGAGACTGAGAGCCAGGCCTTCTCGTCCAACATCAGTGTGCGACCTCACAAATGCGCTTCTGGAAGAATGGTCAAAAATTCCCATAAACACACTCCTAAACCTTGTGGACAGCCTTCCCAGAAGAGTTGAAGCTGTTCTAGCTGCAAAGGGTGGACCGACGTCATATTGAACCCTATGGATTAGGAACGGGATGTCACTTAAGCTCATATGTGAGTCAAGGCAGGTGAGCAAATACTTTTGGCAATATAGTGTATATATATATATATATATAGTGTGACAGACATTTCGCCCCGTTTACACGAAAATAATAAAATAAAAAAGAGCATCATATTAATACCGAGACTCTCTTAGTTAGAAAATGTAAAAGTCTCATAGGTTTGTCTGAGAATATTAGTGAATAAGCAGCATAACAAAGACCATACAAATCACAAGGAACACACTATTCCCATTGTGAGGCATGGTGATGGTAGCATCATGCTGTGGCAATCTTATCTTTAGTATGGGCCAGACATGGGCAATGTGGAGTCAACAAGTCATCTCCATGTCATGTATTTAATCTACCCAGCCAATTAACCAGGTGAGTCCAATCTGCACAGGTTAATTCACGGTGAAGATTGGACTCACCTGCTTCAGTGGCTGGGTAGAACAAATACATGACATGGAGATGACTTGTTGACACCACATTGCCCATGTCTGGTATGGGCAGGTAAACTGGTTAGAGTTAATACATAAAAATGTATGAGATTAAAGTAAAGGCAATCCAGAAATAAACATTGTTAGATAAACCTGTTAAACAAGAGAAACTGGAGAAGATGAACAACAGGAATGAAAAAGAGAAGGAAAAAGAAACTAACACTCAAACACCTGACACGGGAGGATCCCTACATTAGCCACATAATGACCTTTAACATACATCCAGGGCTATGATTAAATGGTTTGCATTGAGGAATACTGATGAGTCAAAGATCAATCTTAAATCCAATTAAGAACAGGTGAGTTATTTTTCAAAGACTAATGAGCAAATATTCAAAGCTGGTAGATGATCACCCTGAAAAGACCTGATGTCAAAGTGAAAGGTGGTTATTTTCTGATATAAGAATATAAAATATAAATATATATAGATATAAAATGCAGAGACAATGAGAGAGAATAAAGAGTTGTAAAAAACTGTAGCATTGACTGAGCTGAAAAATACATGAAAGCCATGTGTTGTGTTTTCTAAAAAAAAAAAAAAAAGGAGAGGAACAGAGGCCTGAGTTTTGGTAACACAGCTGATGGACCGGTGTCTCTTCATTGATTTGGGGATTGAGGAAGGAAGGACGAGGACTTCCACTAAGATGACTTGTGCCAGGTATTGGACAATAACGGGAACAAAAAGAGAGATTTGAAAACCACACTTCAAAACCTCTTTCCCTTTTCTATTCTGTGTGAGCCCTGCCTCATACACCGCTGAGCCTTTCTTCCTATCCGTCTCTCCTCTCTTAATTGCTGCCTGCTGAATCCCTTGTTCTTCCTTCTCATCCCCCCTGTGTTCTGCTTGTCTCCCTCCACGGCTCCCTCTGTCCCTGTCTATCTTCCTCTGCTCTTTTTAATGTCATCCTTTTCAAATCCCCACCCTCTCACCCCTCCGATCCCCCCACCCCCATTGGTCGTCATCCTCACTTTTCTAACCCTCTCCATCCTTCTCCTCAGTTTGCCGTTCCTCTGTGATGAGACGTTGGCACGTGGTTTTTTTGAGGAGGCAGGCGGTTGTCACGGACGCAGTGACTAAACTTCCGATAAAATCAATGTTTAATTCAGATGACTGCAGGCCGTTGACAGAAAAAGTGTGAAGCCTTTCATCTATAAAAAGACTGAGGAAAATGGGGGGGATTGGAAAGATGGAGAGAAACGACAGGATTAATGGAATAGTCATCTGTTGTATCTTTGACAAGAAATCACCATCATCCCTCTGTTGAGACCTCTGCACTGTGTGTCTAACCATGGACCAGATCTGTGCTCCTCTGATTAATTCTTTCTTTGTCACAGCAGTCCACCGGGTCAGAAAGTCAGAGCTAAGGTCTGCAGTGCAAATCTATCAGGGAACAGAGCTGTTCAAAACCATTCTTCAAAATAATGTTAATTTGTTATTAATGTATGTAAGTGTAAAGCTTATGCCAATCACGCTTCACATTTAATAAAGAACTGCAGTAACAACAACGGTCTATTAAGGAACTGCATAACTCTTTTTTTTTCTGGCAGATTTCAGTTTGTTCATGTTATTGATAAATCTTCCTCAAGCTCCAGGATTACCTGTTAAATATGACAGGGGTCATTGCTAGGGATAAATCTCTTATCTATTTCTACGATCCAAGTTGGTAAAATTAACAGTAGAATTATCTGAGTATCATCAGATATGCTGAAGATACTGAGCTATACTTGTCTATAAATCCTTATGAAACTAACCCATTACATAGACAACAGGCATGTCTTGAAGTCATAAAAATCTAGATGGCTTTACACCTTCTGCTTTTGAATGCAGACACAACAGAAGTTATAGTCTTTGGGGGAGGGTTTTTGAATAAGAAGCTGATTAGTCACTGACTTCTTTTGGGTGGGATTAATTAATTCATTTAATTTGTCTTGTCATTTAAATCCCATAATCAATTTCCTTCTTTCATCTCCAGATTATTAAAAAAAAATAGTAGTACTGTTCAGAGGGGATGCTGAGAAAGTTGTCCATGCATTTGTTGCGTCAAGGCTGGATTATTGTAATTTGTCAGGAAGTCAACAAACTGTAGATAAAAGCCTTCAGCTGATCCAAAATGCTGCAGCCAGAGGTCTGATAAAAATTAAAAAGAGAGATCACATCTCTCCTATCCTGGCTTCTCTCCATTGGCTTCCTGTTAAATCCAGAATAGAATTAAAAATCCTCCTTCTTGCATATAAAGCCTTAAATGGCCAAGCTCCAGCTTACATCAGAGATCTGATTGTTCCTTATGTTCCTAACAGAGCACTTCGCTCTCAATCTGCAGGTTTACTAGTGGTTCATAGAATTTATAAAAGTAGAATGGGAGGCAGATGTTTTAGGTATCAGGCTCCATGGAACCAAATACCAGTTCTAGTCCATGAGGCAGACACCCTGTCTACCTGTAAACTAACTTAACTACTTCACTGTTTCTTTCTTAAACAGAGCTAGTTTGCTGTTACCGTTTCTATCATAAAAAGTATTTATAGATTAGTGCTTCTATGTTCCTTCTAGATTTTTAAGAAAACCCTTCAGATGGGTTTTCTTAAAAATAACACTAAGAAATCTAACAGTGTGATCTGATTGAATTATCTCTGTAAAGTCCCATGAGATGACAGGTGGGCTTCATGAATAAACTGAATGGATTTTAATTGAATTAAACAGCACTTCTGGGAGATATTTAAGTGCAACTACTACATTCGTAGCTCTCAAAAAAGTTGCACAGCTAAACATTACCAAGCTCACACATTAGGTTTACTAAACACCTCACTGACTTTGATTAAGCTGGGGAAAGCTCACCAGTAAACATCTAGACGGAGCAAACTTTAAACACTTCAACCCTAACAACATGTTCCAAGCTTTGGGAGTAAGCCTACACACCTGAGTGAGAAAAACTGTTTTCTATACGGAAAAAGAATAAGAAAGCAATTTAGGCGGTGTTACAGATGTGCATCTCCAAAGTTTTCAAAATGTTTTCAAAGCAGAAAGCTATTCAAAACTTGACCCATGACGAAGTACACGGTCCAAGCTTTGACTCTTTTATGTTTGGTTTTGGTTTTATTTAGGGGTATCATACTAAAAGGGTGCTTGATATAAATGCCTTTCACGTTTTTCACATTTTGTAATCTTTATTATTATACAGTCCCTTCTACCTTAAAATTAGGCATTACTCGTCATCAGTCCACCCTACATAAGTCATGAGGATTGTAGTTGTAACATGACAAATGTAAAAAAAGAAAAAAATCAGTCTAGAAATGTGCTCATTTTTGCATAGTGCTAACGATTTCTGCTTTCATAGCTTTTTATTTTTCCACATCCATCCACATCAATTGTTCTTGGGTTTTTTTTCCAGGCATTGTAAAACTTAGATTATCACTCACTGCGTAAATGATGAACATGGAAATTGACTGTGGAGTAAAGTTGCAACACTCTTCAAGCTCATATGTCAAATGTGCAGACGAGCAAGTACTAGGATTCATTTATTTAAGGTCACACACACACTTGTGCACAAATACCCATACACATACAATAACTCGCATGCAAAATGCCAAAATAGATACATGTGTTTGTCTGGACAACGTCACATGGATGAGAAGATCAACCCTTCTGGCTCTTCGCTCAAATGTCAGACCTTTAACCTTTCTTATTTGACCTCTGGTGGTGTGCAGGCCTGTCAGTCGCAGACACTCACGTGCCGGAGACAAGAGAAGGAGAGAGATGGGAGGGATGGAGGGGGTAAGACATAAAAATAAGATTAAAATGCCAACACTCAGATCTGCTGGAGAACAGATTGAAGTGTCATGCTGGGAGAGGAGAGAATCTGTTCCCATACAGGTGGTGAACAGAAGGTGAGGGCTGAGGGGAGAACAGGATGGCGAGAGAGAGAGTGGAGGTGAGAAGGAGAGGAGAGGAGAGAGAAAAGGAGGAGAGGGAGGAGAAATGTTACTCCTCTTACATAATGAATGAGGTGAGAAGCCACAAATTTTCTGTAGCTGCTTCTTTTACCCAACTGTCGGCTAAAGCTGGGGAACTCACCACCTTTAAAACATTCAAGCATAAAATCATCCCGAGTTATAAATCAAAAAGCCAGCAGTTAACTCCATGCCTCTTGATGCTTTGTTTCCCATTTTGCAGCGCGCACGTTGTGTATGTGCATGCACTGGTCGCGTCGGCATAAATGATTAGCTAACAGGCGACTCAGAGAGTGACAGGTGACCACACTACAAAGATAGAGATGTCAAGGTTTGCTGAGTGGGGGGTGGGGGGGTTGGGACGCCTGGAGTGATGAGTACATTGCCACAGCTCTTGTCACTTCCTATTAACAGCCCATACACACAAACACTCAGGCTGTGAGTGTAATTAATTCATTAGTGTGCTTTGGAATGGGTGTAAACGAATGCGTGCGCTGCATGTAGCACAGAATATTATCGTGTGTGCAAGAGATGAAAATGTGTGTAAGATGAGAGCTGGCAGAGTGTGTGATGGCATGCTGTGGGTTAAAGCAGCAGGGTGCTTCTGCACACACTGGGACACACATTACCCCTCTATACATCCTGTCACCACCACTCAGATTACCCACAGGTCAGCTCTACAGCATGAACTGAGAGCAGGTATTTCATCAGAGATGCGCTAACAACTGATTAACCCCACTGCTGTTTGGAGTTGTCTCTTTCTGCTCCCAGGGAGACTAACCTGGTCGCTACGATTAGGATGCACAAATGATTGATTTCAGACAAGAATGTCTGTACTTATCAGTTATCCAAGCTTTCATTTTTGATAATTTTTTCTTAATGTGCATTTTCTGCAAAATATCTGACCTTTTCATGGAACAGACAGAATGAACCGAGGGACAAGCCTCGCTTTCTGTGAAACCTTGCCTTGCAGCCCATTAAGTCTTTCCACTACATTGTTCTTTTTTTTTTTTTTTTATAAAACAAAGCCCTAGAAATTACAAGGAAATGTCAATGGAAGGTGGTTGATATTCAAAAGGAGAAATTCTTATCTAGCAGTAAGATGAGACATATTTTTAAATGTAATAAAATACTTGAAAATACTATAAAATACTATAAAAGAGATATATATTTATTGTTTATTGCGGCAAAAGCAAAGCCTTCTTGGTGTTTAACAGGCCGACATCAGTTGGCCTTGTAAACACCTATCATTTAAAAGTTTGACTCATTTTTCAGCAATTTTGTTCAGCAGTAAAAATCTAAATAGGTATATATCCCTTTAAAGATAACTTTCTTTTTTCATTCCCACTATTAAGAGTATGAGATCACCAGAAAAACTTTGATTTCAAAGTGTCCTAATCTGTCAGGCTGTTTCCCCCTGTGTTACTAGCTATCTCAATTCAATCAGGACACATTTCTGGTTACCTGCTCAGCCTCATTATGGCAGCATTTCATTTACTTTAGAACTTGGAACTGGAAAGTCACAGTGACATAATGTCCAAGTTAATAGTATTCCAAATGAGAGTCGAAAGAAACATTTAAGCTCCTCTAATTTACTGCCTGTGTACGGATGCTATAACCACTGCTATAACAGTGACAATAACACTGCTCTGCACTGTGTTTAATGCATATAAACATTCAAAATTGGTACCATATTGTCTGGAGCACCAACAATTGTTTTTATAAAAACTGGAAACGTACATAAGCCGTATCAGGCTATAAGCCGCTGATATTGACTGAGCTGTCGCCCACCGAACCTGTACAGGGAGCTCTACATATCACACCAAGAGTAGAGAGAAAGAAGAATGCTAGCACCCATTAGCTTGTTGGCTCCTAACAGTAAGATCTGTCACTACCCGATCCGTACTGGTAGCACGATCCATACCATCAGCTCATGTTTGCATGCACAACCAGATATGCATCGGGGTCGCCCTCGATTTTACTTTGTAAATAATGCATAAATTATGTTTTTCTTTCCCTAAAAATAGTAAGAGTACTAAACGATAATGCATTAAAGGTTAATAATTTATTACCTGAGAAAATAAATGCATTTATATCCTTTCTGTTTTATCACTAGTCTGTGCCAGACATGGGATCCTATGCTACTTCCTTCAAGTTTTTTGGCTTTGGATTTAAACATAAATCAGCCTTTTTGAGTTTTATTTTTTCCTTTCCTGTTAACCTTATGGTACACCCTTCGTTATCTAAAGAAAGAAACAATGAAAATGCAGATAAACATGGTTTAATCATATTTTACCGGACTGCTATGGGCATTTCTGATGATGACTTCAGACAAGCAGTTTAAGGGAGAAAATGTACAGTAAAATGCATCAAATTGTCTCATAAAACTTGAAAAAAAATGTTTAGAGATGCAGTGTAGCATTACTTACTTTTAGTACCATAATTACATTATTTATGGCAACCTGGATGAACATCTTGCCCATGCCCAAATGGGCTGATGGTACAGATCATGCTTCCAGTACGGATTGGGTGGCGACAAGAGATTCTCAAAATATATGGGGCTCAGTCAGCTTTTTATTTAAGCTCTGCACATTCTCTTTATTGGTTCGAAAGCTTTATTATGTCAAATAAATGTCAAAATGTGTGAAATAGGGATATTTGTTCCCCAACGTGCCTCCTGCTAGCATGTGCTTGTGCCAAGTGAAAACATCGACTTCCACCACCTGGCGTTCAGGAAAAATCCACAGAAAAGCCACACCTTGGTATAAGCCGCTGGGTACAAAGTGTGGGAAAAAAGTTGCTGCTTATAGTCCTGAAAATACAGTGGACATTTCACTCGCTAAATGTAATTTATATAATTAAAAATTTATTAACTAAAGTCAGGAATGGAAATCTTTCCAAGACTTTCTGACTTGTAATTCTGACTTTTTATGTTTTTCAGTTGAACTTTTCAACTCGGGTAGTCAGAAATTCTGACTTCCGAGTAGAGACGGATCGCATTCCTCCATAGCTGCACCCGTTTCCTCCCCCCTTCCAAAGCACAGTCAGTAAACATTTTTCAGATTATCAGAATTCTTGTGATAGTAAATACATTCTCCTTTAAATTTAAAAATTCCTCCAAATTTGCTGCATGGACAAAATGTACTTATTTCTGTAAGCTGGTTGTGTGCACTACAGCCATTGTTCCATTTGTCCCTCTTCACCTGTATAAATACATGTATAACTCGGCACATTCTTGCTTTTACTATGTCCTCCCATCTTCCTTTCATTCAGAAATAAATAGGGATGTAAATGCTTGGCAAAGAGTTTTAAAACTGTCAAAAATCAGTGGATGTGTTTTGTCAATCTTTAATGATCTAAATCTAGTTAAAGAATGGCACACATGCTTTCTTAAGAGTGGCATTTTGACTTTGTTTTTTCGTGACCACATAAGTGAATTATCAGAATCTGTATTTAGAGTAATTTTGTTTTTTTCTTTCAGCTATGAAAAACAAATCTGAGTCTTTTTTTCTCATCCTTAGAATTTATGTGTTGCTTCTTTAGATATTTTCCCAAACCTAATGTTGTCCAACAGGTTTAGCTTAAGTTAAGCTTTCATATTGTACAGGTCTGATATTAATCAGGCAGGAGTGTGTAGGTGTTCAATACGATGTAGTACTATACACTGCACTCTGTTTATCTCAAAGCTTCTTGCATTTAATAAGGTTGTATGACATTTGAATATCAGAACATCTGTGTGCAACAAAATGCAAAATCATAAATTTGTTCACTTTTGAGAGCCACTTTCTGATAGTACTGTATAAAAGCAACAATTTAGATTTCAGGGTCACATCTCTGTTTATCTAATAGATGACAGAAACCATGTGGTATCCCGGCATCACTTCATTACATAAACAAAACCTCTGTATCAGATCCAGGTCTGCTAAGATACCTGTGGGCGGTGCATCACAAGTGAGGCCGACTAATCTGAAAGCGGGCTCTGACCCAGATATCACTGAGTGGGAACCACCCCGACCATCTGTGGGTCTGCACACCTTACACTTTCCACACACGCACACACATTCTGACACTTCACCAAAACTGGTGCTGCGGAAGGAAAAAAAAT
Organism: Cyprinodon tularosa; assembly: GCF_016077235.1. Taxonomy (NCBI): domain Eukaryota; kingdom Metazoa; phylum Chordata; class Actinopteri; order Cyprinodontiformes; family Cyprinodontidae; genus Cyprinodon; species Cyprinodon tularosa. The sequence continues at coordinate 759,318 of NW_024039141.1, read as the reverse complement.
CTGAAGGAAGAAGATCAAAGCAGGGAGAAAAACTGAGGATGTGTCAGTGGTAAGGAAAAATGTTACATCTTTCCAGTTATCAGTTGCTCTATCATGAAAAAAATGTCTAGTTCTCTGTTTCACTCAGCTGTTGGTCTGGAAAGCAGCATCGTAGGGCAGGCAGGCAGTACGGTCGAGTCGACCTTCTGCAGCGGCTGGGTGGGAGGGCAGGAGGAAACCCTGCGCCCCTGCCCAGGCCTGCCGAGAAGCCATCTGGACCGGGGAAACACATGCAGAGTACCTGGCCAGACCTGGAGCTCAACTCTGACTCACGATCTCACACTCACAGCTATGCACGACACATCTATATGCATGCATGCACAATTAGACTCACGCACGTTTCTTTCTGGCGCCTCAAACAACCAGTCCTCCAAGCAGAAACATTAACATTAAAGCTGTTCTGTTAGATTTTGCTGCTGCAGACCAGAATGTATGCATGCGAACATTTATGCCACACAAAATGCTTCCTTTTTTTTTACGCTTTACTGTATGTAGCAGGATCAAGACTATATCCAGCTTGAAACTCCCACTCATACCAACCCACACACTCTTTCCACAGTGGCTCTTGTCAGTCTATGGTGATGTTAACGTTAAGCCCCTCCGATTCAGCCTGCCAGTAAGAGTTTTACATTTGGTTAAAACTGTTTCTGCCTGTGTTGCTTTGGAGAGTGCTACATTTGGTTAAAAGCCATTATTATGGTAATGTGAGGGTGCTTGAGATAATGGCAAGATGAGAGCAGCTCGACTGTCTCTGACATAACAACCCTACTCTATCCATCTCTTCAGCTTCTTCTCTCTTCATACTGTATCCTGCCCACCCTCCCTTTCTCTATACTTCTCTCTCACTGACTCACCTCTGTTACTTATTGCAAAGCGTTATTTTTTTTCCTTGTTACCTGCTCGCAGCAAAGCTATTTAGTCATTAAAATGAAACATTACCATGCGAGAGCTTTCGCTGTGGCCACATTTCAATTGTGTTTGAAAGGCTTTCTTTCTATATATTTGTACTATTGTTAAAAATTATGATATCTGACTACAGTTTGTCGCAGTTGAGTCTTGATATCCCGGGTATCAAGCAAGAGTATTTATACAGCTTGAATTTTTCAATATTTTGTCCTTTTACAACAAAGTGAGTGGAAGGAACGTTTAACATGTTTTTAAATAGACATTAAAACATTTAATCTATTTTTATGAGGTGTACAAAATTATTAAAGTTCTTAGTAAATAATATGTATGATACCAGAATTGCAAAATTTGTGATTTTAAAAGGCTCATGCGTTCATGATACATCCATTGGACCCTAACTTGCTTTAATACCCCTCTTGTATGATTGTAGGGGCTGAGATGCTAAAGGTCATAGGGAGCATTATGGTCATTGTGTGATGGGACAGACCTAAACATTTCAGAGAAATTCAAATTATTAATAGTCAATATCATCATTGTAATTTTCAAGATATTTATTCCTTTACTGTGCAGCTGTAACTTTTCTTTTACAGTTACAAAAGTGAATACAGAACATAGAGTAGAAGGTGATTTAATTTTAAACTTTGTACAGAAAAACAGCTGTCAGTGTTTCATAGGCAGGTCAGCAGCAGGCCTTTTTCAATCTTTTAAATTTTTTTACACTACTTTTTGGTTTTGGGAATAGAATTTACTGTGATCTACCCTCTCAGTACGTGGGTTTATGCATGTATGAATTCAATGTTAAATTTTTTTTCTGTGCCGCTTTCCCATGGAAATCTGGGTTTTTCAAAGCTAGGTTGACCCTCTAACAATCAAACTCTTTTCCCATTTGACCGAAAAGCCGGGTCTGACCCCGATCAGAGCGAAGGCAATTTTAAAACAGGTTGTTTGCCAAGTTGTTTGACCCAGGTAGACACGCTTCAGTGAGCTGTTCCCACTGCCACTAAAAGCCGATTGTTCCCGGGTTTAAACAGGTTTTTCTGCCTGTGTGAAAGTGGTATATATTATCTCAATATAATCCCTAATTGTAATGCAAAATCCCTACAATTTATTGCAGGTAAAGGCACTCCCACTCATGCAGGGTAAAGGAACTTCACTTCAGGTCAAATTGTGATCATTTGGTCAAGTAAAGACATGGCTCAGGACTGATTGACCGGTGGAGTCACAACAATAGTACCACACATTCCCAGAGAAACCTGTAGAGCCGACAAAAGATATAAGACTAGGCGGGTGATCAAACCTTAATGCAATTGAGAATAAAAAAAAAACAGTTTCTGACAGTCGCTTTTCATCCACATGCAAACAAGAGCAAGACAAATATATTTCTAGATTTGCAAAAAATTTCAAAGACATGTAGCTGAGGTCTTAGTTTTGAACACATATGTAATGCAGACTCTTTCCTCTTCATAATTATGTACCTTTTTGGGTTGGTCTACCAGACAAGATCTCAACAAATAAAGATGAAAGTTTATGGTTTTATTATGACAAAGCTGGACACACAGTGCTGCCAATATTTAAAGTTACTATATTTAGATGTAGGCTGTAATACAAAACCCTTTCTAGTTGCAGAGAACAGAAGATTAGCTTAGCGGCTAAGTCACTGGCAGGGGATTTTTCAGGTCAATAGCATTGAAAATCAGAAATAAAATAAAGTAAGTTAACGAGAGAGGAACTGGAAAAAAAAAACACAGAGATTGAGAGCAATGTAATGCCTTGCACACCAAAATTCCCCTAATATGATTTTGTGTTCTGTGTCTATTCAAGTCAGCTCTGATTTGGTTGTGTGAATAATCGCATCAGAGCAGGGATTTACTCTGGCTTTTTTTCCCACTGTTGTTGTGTTGTTGGTTTTTTTTCCCTGTTATTGGAGTTGGCATCAGCCTTCATGACACAAATCCCCTCTGATAAATTAAAAATGATTGATTCAGAGTCAAAGATGGAAACTGCAATGGGAGCGCGTCCCCTCTCGTGCCCATGTTTGAAGTGAATTGCAAGTGCGCGAGTGTCGCCGTGCGTTTCACTCTGTTCATAAGCCGATGCCCGACACGATGTGTGAGCACCGCAAAGCGTGTAGCACATTGGTGGGTAATACAACACGAAAGGATGGAGTATACAACACTGATTTTCTGGCACTTTTAAAGAATGTGAGAAGAAGGCAGATATCCGACGTGTGAACCTCAAAGCCATCAGTGTGTGTTTAATGCTCTGGGATCCACGTTCCTTGCCAGCGTCGGTTAAAAGCGTGAAATTCTGGCCTGAAAAATGTGTGAAGATCCCACCAAGAACACAAAGTAAACGGCAAATACCTACATGAGCTGAAATACTTACATTTATACTTCAACTCTCGATGTGTAGGCCTAATTAAGTGAGCATATATGAGTCTACTTTGTCTTACATTCACTTATTCCCTCCTAAAACAGATACACGCACTCTCTTTGACGCACAGACACCCTCGTTGTGGGCTCTGGCTCCCCCAATTAAGCAGAGGAGTGTTGCAGCGCATCGGTGTCGGGGGGATTCTGCTTTCTTCTCCTCTGTCAGGACCCATCACAAAGGCTCCTCATTAGTGTCAACCTCAGCTGTGCCACCACTTTCTCCTTCCCTCTTCCATTTCTCCCTCTACGCCATCGCTTTGACTCTTACTCTTTTCCATCCAGAACATCTCCATCTCTCCCCCCGTTTGACTTTTTCAACGTCTTATTGATTGCTGAACGCCTCTCGACGGCCCTGCTGGGTTAGCTCCTGTAAATTCCCACCCTCGGCGTCGACAACAGGTGTGTGTCCTTCGGAGATCCTAATGGCGACGGGAGACGAGGCGCTGGTAACAGAAAGGAGACGATATAAACATAGCCTCATCATTAAAAAAGCAGAAATGGATGGAAGTTGATTTGTGACTCTGCATGCTGCATTACAGACACCTAATGATGTTAATGATCAACGTCCCGAGCGTGCAGCGGCGGCAAAGTGTAAACAAGGCAGCAGGGGAGTTGGCGTGGAGTTCAGAGATCACTAGACACTAGCAAGGGACGGGATCTAGAAGAAAAAGGCACGGAGATAAAACAGACGATTGTTGTTTGTTTGTTGTTTCAGTTTTTATTTTTTCTCTCTCCCCTGAGCAACAGTTTCCTCTGTACCCCTTCACCCCCTGCCGTGGCTGTGCTCCTGCATCCCCATTATCATTGCTGCAGTCGGACTCCATCTCTTATTCTGCCTCAGTGTGCCTCATTTCACACCATAATGAAGAAATGGTGCTTTGATTCCAAGGTATGGGTTATAGAGGGAAGATTGGGATTCAGCATAAACTCCGTCCCCGTCTGAACCTCCATGTTCCTCTGACTCACACTCTTTCTCTGCACAATTTGGTATCAAAGACATGATAATTAGGCTGAACAGAAGTTCATCTGGCTTCTATTATTTCTCCTTAATTAATGGTGTATGATAATGACACAGAGTTCCTCCAATGCACTTTTTGACTTATTATGTGTGTGTGTGTTTGTGTGTGTGAGCAAAGAGATAGTGTGAACTCGTGCCTGTGCATGCATATCTTTTAGAGCATACATAACTTTAAACCCTGAGACGCCATGCAGATAAAAGGCGCCAAGTGTCAAAAGCTCGCAAACTTTTCTCTCCTTTCTCCTCGCCTCCTACCCCTCTTCTTTTTCTTCTTCTTTCTTCTCCTCCCTTCTCCTCTCCTCTCTCCTTTTCCTCTCCTCTTCTCTCCTCCCCCTTTTCGTGCTTCAGCTCCCTCCTCGCAGCATTTGTGGAGACCTAATGAGGACATTTCTGTCACGCTCCTCAATCACAAGCACAGCTGCCAAACCCCAGCCAGCTATGAGTCCCAGGTATCTGAGACTTCTGTGTTTTTTACCCCCCTCTCCTAGATGAAAAACAACAAATAAATAAATAAACAAATAAAAAAAGACACATTTAATGCAGCGCAGTGATGTGAAGAAGAGAAGCAAGGGGGAGTATGAGAGAGAAGACTTAAAAGAGAGACACAGTGGGAACAGAGCAGGGTTGAATTCGCTAATCTCCGAGGATGCATAAAGTGAACATGCCAACCACCTTCGGCTCTGATGGAAAAAAACTCCATTGGTTTGGTGATAAATAGGATTTAAGTTAGGGTGACAGCTTCTCTGTATGTATGCATGCATGCTTGAATGTTTTTTTTTTTTGTTCCTAAGCACATTCAAATGATGCGCAGCGGTGGGCATTCTTCCAGCGAGCCCTGGATGCTTTGCTTGTGACTTATCTCTCAGAAACAAAGATGGATGTGTCAGAGCGCTTATTAAAACATGCTTTTAGCCCCGGCCGCTGCTCTTCAGGAGGAAATCGCTTTCCCGGCAGCAGATTGACAGAAGAGAAAAGAGAAAACAACATCCTCATTTAGGCCCAACATTTCGGACATGATTGCTCGCTTTAAGCCGGGCGTCCCTACTGAAGATTTTTAATTGTTGTTTGCTTCTTTCGCTCACAGCGAAGGCGGCCATGGCTCCAATCTTTAATTACTTCCGCTACTTGTCCCCCATATTTCAACAATTGTATGATTAAACACAGTTTGTTTTTTCTGCCTCCTCTCCTCGTCTCTATCCTCAAAAACAAAACATTTAAGTAAACAGCCCCCCCAACCCCCATTGGTTGGCTTGTTTGTTAAACTGTTGAGCTTTTTATTCTTAAAGCCACAGTTTCCACAAAGGCTCCACTTGTACAGCAGCAGAGCAGGCAGCCCGGCTCAGATTCAATCCAGCTTTGCCTCTATCACATTATCGCGGCGACGCGATGGTGTCAGCTTACAGAGGAAATGAAAAGATTGTTGTTGACAAATCATCGCTGACAAGAGTAGCAGAAGAGATCCCTCCAGCTTCAGACAGGATTAGCTGCGTGCCATCTTTAAGACAAACACTGTGTCCTATGTGTTGCTATTTCCATCATGGATATAAACAAAGAAAGACGAGTAGAGTGGGGGGTGGGGGTAGGGGTTGAAGAGGAAGGCTTGTCTTAAGTCTTGGCGAGATGATGGGCTTTCTTCATTCAGTATTAACAGATTAGACGTGTTTCATGAGCCAATCTCTCCGGATGATGCACTGGTGCGCCTGCGTTTGTGTGTGAAGGTAGCAACAACAAAGGAGGGCGCTTCGCTTTTTGGATTTATAATTAAAGATGGAAAACAATATGGGAATGGGAATGTTGTCATCTGTTGAGATAGAGCCTTAAAGCCATGTATCTGCTTCAACTTGATCATATGAACAGACTGTCAGCTGAGTTTGCATTATGCTTGATCTTTCATAGATTCTTTATTCATGAACTGCTAGCTTTAGCTGCCATTTGCACACATAGCGCTGCCAGTCCAGTTCCTAGCTTCAAGAAAGAAAGTGAAGAATATCCTAAATAATTTGTTTAGCCAAAGTCTCTTCCACTCTATAAAATAACAGTTGCCCTGTGGCTATGATAAAGCTACACTTTTTCATCATGCAACAGTAATTCTTTGCTTTCTTCTTCCCCGCTTTCTGCTTTTCTTCCTCTGATGTCTTGCCAGAGTAATCGAGGTAATTTCTGGCAGGGGAAGGGTGGAAAGAGAGCAGAAAAGAAGAGCAGAGAACAGACAGGAAGGTTTGCCAATACATAAGATCAGAGCTTAAAGCTAAAACTACTTCAAATCACCTTTCACACACTCCTGGGACACGGATAGTAAAGGACTTCCAGTTGGTGCTTTGGCTTTTGTTTCAAGTGGAATGTCTTTCAAATTGAAAGTTCTGCAAATGACATTCAGTGGCTTAATGTGCACACAGGAGACAGATGGGAAAGAAACATGCATCTTTGCTCGTTATTCAAGCATGCGGGATGTCTACTTTATTGAACACACCAAATTCATTCAAAGAAACCATGAATCCAAGACCATTGGAAATCCAGCCTCATTCAATAATCAAAATTTATAGTCTAATTTATAATAATCCAGAGAAACCTATTCTGCTTAGTCTGAAAACCCCCACTTGTCTCTTGATTCTTAAAGGATGAATAAGTTGGAAATTCACTGAATAATATTACCCAGGCTGGAACATTCCCATTAAACAACCTGTTTTCCCCATTAACAATGTCTTAGTCATGTTTTCCTCCATGCAAACCTACAGGTATTGTGTAGAACCGCTTTAATGTGGTGTGAAGCATCTTTACTTACTGGCTATCAAGCCAATCGTTTTAAAGTTCTGAGTTTTGCCAAAACAGAGTACAGCATTTGGTATATTATGCTGGCATAAGAGTAGCAACCTGCAAATAGAGAAGCAATCAAGCAATAAGAAATAGTCTCAACTACACCCAAGAAGCACTGGCATCATTAAAAAGGGCAGACAACCTGAAGCAGGATTCTGTTTTATGTGTTGTTTTGATTTGAAACACTGGATTTCATAAAGACCAATTTTCTCTTTAAATCTCTAACTGAGAAATGACATTCTGCCCTTGAGAAATTATCTTATATCATAGATTTGATTGTTCCTTATGTTCCTAACAGAGCACTTTGCTCTCAATCTGCAGGTTACTTGTGGTTCCTAGAATTTCTCGAAGTTTAGTTGTCAGGCTCCTCTCCTGTGGAACCAACTACCATATTTAGTACGTGAGGAAGACTCCCCATCTACTTTTAAGGGTAGGCTTAAAACTTTCCTCTTTGATAAAGCTTATTGTTAGAGTGGCTCAGGTTATCTTGTGCCATCTCAAATGCTGCTATAGGCTTAGAATGCTGGAGGACACAGGGGCCCTTTTCATCATTCTATCTCTATTCTCCCACTCTGTAGAATTTTTGGTTCAGTCTCCAATGCTATGCTCTCTCTGCTTTTTCTCATGGTAGCTTCATCTGTACAGGTCCTGTTTGGCTGTGACACCATCCTGGAGAGAAATATTAACTGTGCTGCTGCCATCAACACCTTTGTTTATAGATGTTCGAGATCGGCCTGTTTTTTAGTGTAATCCTGTTTCTCTGACTATAACTGGCTGGATGTGCTCTCTTTCATCCTCTGACATGGTAGCTGGCTCTTTGTTTCCTGTACGGGGACGCCTATGGAGTTGGCTTACATTTGCCTTTGTATCTCTGCTTCTTTCTATGTGTCTGTTTCTGTCTCCTTGAACCCCAGTCGGCCTCAGCATTCTGCTGGAGATTTCTTCCTGTTATAAGGTAATTTTTCCTCTCCACTGTTGCTACAAGCATGCTTAGTGTGCCTCTGAGTCAATGAGTTGATGCAATCAACTGGTTTTCCTTAGATAGAAAACTTTAAATCAATTTGACTGTATGATCTGGTTGAACTGTAAAGTGCCTTGAGATGACATGCGTTGTGAATTGGCACGTGCTGTACCTCTCTGTACACTGCTCACCAGTGGATTACATGTTAAAAAAAAACCCAGCCTGCAAAGGCTACAGGTGGCCTATAATGATGCTTTGTGGATACTTTTGAAATGACCAAGATGGACTAGTGCGAGTGACATGTTTGTCACAGCAAGAGATAATAACTTACATGCTGTTTTGCAAAAGCCAATGTATAGTTTTAGCTGTAGGTTAAATGCATCTGGCAATGATATTATCTTGTCCCTTACCGACACCAAACGTAGTGCTGTGGAGTCTAAGCAGAGGAGACACTGGTATTCCTGTCTCCTTAAATCTCCTATCCTAATTGTTACTTGTACTTGTATTGTACATTTCTACTTGTATTGTTTTATTTTTATCTTATATATTTATTGGACCATGAGCCCGGTATTAAATCTATCTATCTATCTATCTATCTATCTATCTATCTATCTATCTATCTATCTATCTATCTATAGAGCCATTCAAAAAAAGCAAACATAGGGTTACAAAGTAAGGGTTAAGGTTAAATACAGATTTTTTAAAAACATACAAAGAGCAACAGGTACACATAAAGAAGCAGAAATTACTTTATTGCCCCACAATGGACAAGTTAGAACATTAGAACACTATTTCTAGAACATTAGATAAAATTATATGAATAAAAGCTGATTAAAAATTAAGATGTAAAGTACATTCGGGAAATAACTTATCAGAAAGTGAAAAAAAAATCAATGAATTTTACACTAGAGGTTGCATCTGAAGATTTCAGCAGGAGAAACATCTTTGCAACAGTAACTATAAATACAGAAAACCTTTTGGATCTGAAGATATTTAGCAGGTTTGATATGTTGGTTCAGGTCTGCCGCGGGATTGATGGTAACACCATGGCCAGGTTAATTAATGCTTGACTTATTATGTATGGGCAGTTTGTTTTTCTGTCAGTCTTTGCAAAAGCACTAATGCATTTTTATACATGCTGTTACTCACGTATGTTCTCACCCACCCACTTCATTCAACTGTTATGAAAACATTCATTTTACTTTTCACTCAAGGTGGATATAACCTCACTGAAATCAACCTGTCTGTTCTTTCAATCAAACCTGAATGCTTATGTGATTAAGGATTTTAACGCCGGCTAAAAAGATCACTGTAATTATTTTTGCACTGGTCAAAATCTCCTCTAAATCCTTTTAACATTTCATTTTTGTGTGCTGTGAAACATTAGTATTTAGCCCTGTATCACAGGTATTAGTCATCTCCATTCTGAGTGCACAAATAGTCTTCAGTGAAAATGGAAAAGGAACTACTTCCTGTTATCCTTTAGGAAATAGTTACTATTATCCAGCATTAGCTCCAACTTTGTCAGTGGGCATTTTATCAAGAATCTGCAGCTTTAGCAGAGATTCTTGACACACTTGCTGAATTAGGATTTGTAATTATTAAAATAAAGTCCAGATACATTGTCAGCAAATGTAATTCATTACTGAACTAAAATACACCTAGAAGCATTTGTATTGACCGACAACAGGTGAACCATGTAAATTTTAAATTTAGAATGAACTGAAGAGCTTCTGAAACACAGATTCTAAAACTTAACAGCAGCTCTAAAGTCTGCTGGTTGTTTTTTTGCATCAGTGCATGCATATTAAGGGTGGTGAGGTCTAGGTTTGCCTGCATGTTTAAACACAGCAGTTTGTTGCTCTTTATATGGATAGAGATACCAAGAAGGACATGACGCCGAGGGGAGGTTTCAAACTTAATTACTCTCGGAGCAGGTTTAGCTTGAAGTCAGTTTTGTTGTCGCTCCATTCACATTGGGCCCCTATTTGACCAAGGAATGTGTGGAATAGACTTCCACCAGGCTTCATCTCCACAGGAACTCAATGCTTCCCTTCTTTACCAAGACTTTAGAGAAGGTTGTGGATAAGGAGTTAACTGCTGCTCTTTATCAGCCCAGAATTCTGGTTCACTTTCAGTTAAGCTCACTCATTAAATCAACAGCAAAGGGTACAAGCAGAGACAGACACACTTAAGGTGGGAGGTGTTCTCATATGTCATTGATCTGCTGCACATTCTGACTTGCATATATCCAAATAAAAATGTTGACCACTTCTATTTTAATGTCCTCCAAAGACCTGCACTACCCTCTTTTTGATTGGCTAATGTTGCAGCTATGCCATTTGCATATTAAGGGTCATCCAACGCCGGACGACTCATTTAGTCCGTGAGTGTTCCCGAAAGGCTGGCCATGACCAATCAATTCTACATCCACATTAACTGCGACACACGCAGACGACCTGGTTTCTGAGCATAAACCAGGCTTAAGAGTGAGTTTTACAAGACCAGAAAGCTTCTTTTGAAGTGGAAAGCTTGACAATAGTGGGATGAGCATTCTTGGCACAGCTAAGGTGTTCTCGGATGAACGATTGTAGCCGATGTGCCCCTTTTCTTCCCTTTCCTCTTCCTTTTTTGGCGTAATTTAAAGTGTAGACTCCTCATATGTACTGGCTTTCATATGTGGGATGATTTAACTTAAATTATGCTAAAAAAATGCATAAAGCTCCATCAGATCACCCTCAGTATGAACTTCTAATAATGTCAGCTTTAAATGCAGATCTGTGTTTATGAGATTCAAAGTGGTCATGGATGCAGCCTGCCACACATGATAGAAACGCCTCTGTCTGCTTCCTGCCATATCTAGAGGGGACAGTCTCCAACAGCCAGCCCTGGCCCCGTCCCGTTCCCTACCCCATGTGCCTCCCTGCCTACTCGTGTGGACATCTGTCATTCTGACTGGTGTCAGCACCCGTTGCCTCTGCTCGGCTAATAGCTCCTGACACTGTGGTACCCGGGGCACCATGCTGCGCAGAGTACCGGGCATCTCATTTGTGTAGCTCATATACAAACCAGCAGACACATTGACCTATTCCTTTGGCTTTAGCATCAATGTCAGACAGCAGCTCGCCGCTTGCTCAGCCCAAACACCTCCAGATGGACCCCGATGCCAGCTAACCCTTTCTGAGGGAAACATCAAAGAGACAAATATGTACGCAGCAGAAAACAGCGATCGGGCGAGATGTGGAATTTAACCCTTTCAGCTGAGCACCTATGGGAAAACTTCAAACACTTAATGATGCCATGGGCAGGAACAGCTACTGATTACCACAGCAACTGCCGACAGTAGTTGCTATAGAGACAGCTTGAGGAAAGCAAAAAGAAAGTCTAAACAGCAAAGCCGGCCTGTTGGAGATGTTGCAGCTCCTGGAAGCTGACGGGAAACTTTCAGACATATGCGATCAGCAAAAGTTTGCTCCAAACTTTGTTGCAGTGGAAAATACTGTGGGATGCATATGCAAATCAGCACATCTCTCCTACAGGCCTGGGTTTAAATGACTCTACTGTTGACCGACAGCAGTATGGATCCTTTGTGTGCCATCTACCTTAGACATATTGTTATATAAGTATTAGCTCAGGGGCAGCTTGCTCTCCTGTCTATCAGACAGTCCTCCCTTCACACTCACCTGGAGCCCCTGCACAACACAATGCACTTATTTCTGCATGCTCTGCCTTGAAGACATTTTTTTATGCTTATGTTCTCTGAAGGGACGCCTCAGCATAATCGCACTAAAGGATGAGGGAAATAAACTACTGTTGTGTCCGGTGTTGCTAATGTTGTCTAAAGAGAGAGAGAAAAAAGAAAGCGACCCAGTCAGGAGATTGAAAAGAGCATTGGGTCGCTGAATATTCCCTCTGGTTTCAGGACTATCAAGCCCTGCCATGTAGCTTCTATATTAGATCACTGTATACACATTATTAGTGAGAGGGGGCCCAAAGTGTACTTATATGACTCCCAGGTATGGCATGTTATGATTACCTATGGAGGAATAATTCTCAGCTTCATAAAGACAGTAGGTGGGGAGTGTATCTGCACGTGAGGGCGGTGAAGGTGCATGTATGGATCAGGGATGTGTGCCGGACATAGCAGAGCCTTGGCAATTGAAACAGATCCATTCAAAGGCAATATGATCTGTCTTTTCTGGGGTAAAACAGAATGAGGAGATAGGAGAGAAACAAAGAGAGACAAGGAGGGTGTGTGGACTTAAAAACCTCTGGGCCTATAACAGATTACAGCCTTATTGCTTTGAGACTATCCAATCTGACATCAGCGATGTAGCGCTGAGAACAGCTGACCACACGCATGGACACAGCAATAAAGATAGAAGGATAAATCAGGGAGAGCGGGCAGAGCTGGAGGGAAAGAAAAAAATAAAATCTTGTTGAAATGAAGAAGTATCTTGTTTTGCAAGGTGTTTATAAAGTGTTACCTTGGCATGGGTTGGAAAAAATAGCCACAAAATAGACAAAAGGACAAAAATCCTGAGCTTGAGTTCACCAGTTTGTCCTGATGTTACAAAATCTCAGACCTTGCAGAGAGAAACCAGCTGATGGCTTGAACTAGGCGATATTCAGGTGCAATTGATCATCAACTGTTTAGAAAATAAAAATCACTGAATGCCTGAGATGGGTAGAGTACAAAAAAATGTGCTCAAGTAAAGTAACACTAATACAACATATTTCTAACCAAGTAAAAGTAGAAGGTAGCCGTCCAATGAATTACCTAAGAAAAAGTAAAAAAAAATCACTTCATAAAAAGGCTACTTAAATAATGAGAAATGTTTAAGTGTTTAAAATTAGGGTTATTATTTTTTGACATAACATACGGAACCATTTATTATATTATAAAAAGTATGCATGAGGGAACAGGGTACAGCAAGTCCAGTGACAATATGTCAGGGTTTTTTTTGGGTTTTTTTACCATATATCAGATTGACCTCTATGTCTCAGCAGATAGAAATGACATCAAAACAACATTTATGGAAAAAGAGAGAATACTTATTTTAGAGAAACTTAGACTTCCTGTGTCTGCTGCATTTTAGGTTTAAATATTTTTGTTTCTTTTTCAGGAAAGTTACTTACAGCTGGTAGAGTACACAAATATTTTACTCAAGTAAGAGTAGTAGCACTTCATGATAATTTTTACTTAAGGTATAATGGAGGACGTTCTTCTTCCGGGTGGATCATCAAAATAAGTGGTCCTCCAAATTGTCAATTATTCTGGTGATATGTTTACGTAAGGCCGTCCTATGTGCTTGTCCCCATTTTCACTTAACGATTGTGAGTCTGATATAGCGGAAAAATTGCAAATCTTTTGGAAAGTAAGCTTGTATGAGCTATGCAAAAAGCAGCTTTTAAACAGCATGTGCATGAGGAGAAATGGGCTCATGCACGCTCTCATACACGTTTAATAGATGTTCCCTTTGGGGAGCGGGTACAGGGTTGTGCATGTGCATTTTTTTTTTTTTTTTAATGTAGAGGGCGGGTGTCTTCAAAAATTTGTGAAAATGCAGTGAAACCACTCAAAAGTAAATTTTTATCAAGAAGTTACTCAAGTAAATGTAACTGGCTGCTTCCACCTAAAAATCAGCAGCAATGTTCACTCTTTAGTGTAGAAGTTACTACAGAGAGCAGAACAATTTGAAGAGTTTTATTGAGGGGACAGATTTTAGCAAAAAACAGAAAATGTTATGTTTTAATGTAACAGAGTTGAAGGGTCAAATCCATTCTCTCAAGGAACGTACTTTAGGAAATCTTACAGTTAGGTTGACGATCGGCCTACTTGAATAGACATTAATGATAAGTGGGTTAAGCATGCCCATCATGTAATCACTAATATAAGATGCTGAACATAATTACATCTTTGTTTTGAATTAATCATCCTATAAATGCAGAGTTTTGTAATACGACTTCTCTCTCTTAAGGCTCCTGTGTAGATAAATACATGAATGATTAACTGAACCATCCTCATCTGCAAACTGAAACCTTTTACTAAACATATTGAGCTAAAAACTGCTGTTGTCTAGTTTGAAAATAATCTTACAGAAAAAATTATATCTGGTGATATGTTGCACTTCTACATTTTGTGCGGTAAAAAAGATTGAACTATAATCGGTCATGTAAAGGAACAAATAGGCTGTATTTATTTTATTGTTGGTTTCTTTAGCTGCTGTTGTCCTTTCTGGGATTTTTATTGTATATGGAGATGTTCAGAGATGCAAATAAAGATAAATGTTTTATTTGACTATAAAAGCTGCAGGTAAGAGCTTTAAAAATGGTGATTAGCCTCCATAATTCTGATCCATGCACCTTTACTCATATCTACGTGATTAACTCAAAAAGTTACTTGACAATTCTGAAAACAGAACTGAAAAGACCAAGGTTTTTTTTTTTTATTAGAATGTGCTAACAGTTATTTTTATTTTTAAAAACAATAGGGCTACAATAGGATACAAATATCTGGGGGTCATTTTCCTTGAAAGGTCAAATATTTCTCTCTTTGTAAGTTTTGGTGTGGATTAAATATTATAAAAGGGAGACTAAGTGTTAAAAAAGTAAAGAGAAACATCAAAAAATGAGTACTTATGATTTTTTTTAAACATAAAAATATAAATTTTTACAAATGTTTTTTTTTCCACTCTCAACTAAAATGAATACATGACTCAGCCTCTTTGCCACACTCAGGGAAGAGTGTTGAAACCTTGTCTCAAAACTAGAGCAGGGTACAAAAAGAAAAAAAAGAAAAAATACTGAACTGGTCTGAAAGAAACATTGTGAGAGAATAAATGTGGAAAACATTGAGAACGATTTTATAAACAGGAAAGAGTTGGGAAAACACACAAGGGAGGAAAAAGAGACACCGGAAGGGGCGTGGATCTGAGCGACAGAGAGGAAGTCCCATCCGTCGCCCCCTCAGCCCAGTGACAGAGTCATGAGCAGAGAGGAGAGCCTGGGTGCCCGCAGCCACCCACAGAGCAACAGTAACTAGGGGAGCCCTTCTTCTGCCAGCCTGCCTCCCACTCTACATCCACTAAAATCCAGCAACTTTCCTCCCACCGCACTCTTCTTACAGGCTCTTATTACCTCACCAACACCCACACACACACACACATCATATCCAGCATCTCTCCACGCACTGGCCTAACACGGCTTAGTGATGAAGAGAACGGATTTGAAAACAATCTGGGTGCAAACTGTTATATGACACGAAGGAGTTTGGCTCCTCTGGCATTTCTCTGACGCTGCACTTCTCGCTTATTGTTCTTCAAGCAGTATTACTTCAGTTTGATTAGTTTCATCGTACTACATATCAGATCAAACTCACATGCTGCTGGAAACCGTAACAAATACAAGATTTATTGGCTATAGCTTGAGCTTAAACTCTGAACTGAAATATTTAAGATGCATGAAGATGTGTGTGTTTAGATATGAGATCTAAGCACATTTCGAGCTTGATGTTTGATAGTTTAGTTCTATTCTAAGAGATTTATAAAACACTATTAAACACACTCAGCCAATAAAAATGAACTCAAGCAAAATTTGGTTTTGTGTTTTACTGTTGTTTTTGCCAGTTTAAATTACTGTTCTAGCATTTACAAGTCAGATATAGATTTTTGATACTTTTATAGTAGTTTAGTAGTTGTTTTTAATCTTTTAGGTCCTAATAAACATTGTAAACACTTGACACAAATTTCTAGAATTTCTAGTACATAATACAGTAAAAGAGCGTGTTTTTTTAAGAATAGAAAGTGCTAAACGATGCCTGGCAGAACAGGTTTAGGCTGAAATCGAGACTTATAATGCCTAACCCCACTTACAAATGCAACATATGCCCAAAAATTGCTCTACAAATGACGGTAACATATTGGACAAAACGTAAACTTACACAATCAAAATTATGCAAAGAGTCACAGTTTACTTATTTTTACATTCATTCAAGTTTTATATACTTTACTATAATATTTGATTTTTAATGCAAATTACATTTAAGGTAATAGGAGCCCATGGATCCACAGCAGGAATTGACTTGTTAATCGAAATCCGTTGATATTTAGTTGCATCAGTGCTGCTGGTGATTTTAAACTGGGAAAAAAGGGAAAGACTTTTTTTTATTATTATTATCACTAAACACAGCATTCAGACCTCACATCTTAATACAGCGCTTGCTGTCTATGCTTTTGCTTATTTAGGAAGACTGACTTTGTTACAAGGTAGAAGGAAGGAAGGGGAAAAAAAGTTACTGTTTATGAACATAATTTCATAACAGGTACAGAAATAATGCGCATTCAGCCAATTTTAGTGACAAAATGAAGAGGAAATTGGAGAAAAGCAAAAATAGGAATGCAGCAAGGATTACAGCAGCATGTATCATCCCTAAACCTTAGGGCCAAACCTTTTTATGCTTTAGATGTACCTCTGATCCAGCATATAAGCTAAAAACATCTTGATGATCCCAAAGACCTTTAGGAGAATATTCTTTAGAAACACAAGACGGAGGCAAAACTTTTGGAAAGCATAGTTCCTGGTACATCTGCTCCAAAAATAGAGCATAATATAAAAAAAAAATACCATCTTACTAACAGTAAAGCATGGCAGTAGTAGTATGATTGTCGGGGGCTGCTGTGCAGCGCTTTTGAACCCATCAACAAGTTTCTGGAAGAAAAAAAAAATCACCATGTATTGAGGCTGATTATTCAAAGACGCTCACCTTCTTTATTCATTCGAGGACAAATATAAAAGTTTATTCAAGTTTCAGCCACACCTACTCGATTCAAACTGAAGCTGCAGAATTACATAGTCTTCTACTTTCATTATTATTCAACCCCTACCCCCTTTATAAAATGGAGCTCCTCACCATGACAGTACCACCACCATGCTTGACAGTCACTCAACACATTCCTCTGTTGACTTGATCTTAATCTTGTATTTCCATGAATCTTATCTGCAAAAGGCCTTTGGTTTGTCCATGGGAGAAACTGCATATTCCAGTTGAACTGGATGTAACCCCAGGACAGGTATGTGATCATACACCTTCCCACTCATGCCTAAGGGCAATTTAGTGAGACCCATAACCTAACAGTCACGTTTTGGGAATGTGGGAGGAGGTGACTTTTTTTTTTTTTTTTCCCAGTAAGAAGAGCATATAGCAGGTGTAGGAGAAGACAGCAGATAATAGTCCAGAAGAGGCTAATATATTTTTCAATTTAAAAAATGTTGTGTTGAATGTTGAGTGTTGAGTATGAATGACTAACTTTATGAATTAGGGAAGTTAATTGAATCTAATTGTTGTATAATCATTCAAAACTAAAAATGCACAGGTAAAAAGCCAATTTACAGAAAAGAGTCAACATCAGGTGTCTCTCAAAAGATTTAAAAAGGGCTTCAGTCCCATAAAAAAACTACAAGTAGTGCACTAAACCACACTCATCTCTATGCATACCAACTGGACAAGAGTCCACTGCTGAAGAGAAAGCTTGTTAAAGTTTGTCAGTCAAAGTTTCCTGCAGAATATAAATATATGCCAGTGAAATACACAGAGAGAATAATCTGTCCCAATGAGGCAAAAACTGAACTCACTGGATGTCAATAAAGGCCATGTCTGGGGAAAGAACAGTTCTGCACAGTGTGCCAGGACATCATTGGTAAGAATCTAAAGATAAAAGTGGTATGTTTTTTTTAAAGAAATAAAACAGGTTCCAAATACCCAGCCAGGAAATCCCTTAATTTGATTTAAAGGAAGACAGTGAAACTGCTCAAATAGCCCAACCACATAACTTTTTATACGTATTTTACTTAGGTTGCTGGTAATTTAACAGCTATTTCCTCCAATTTATTGAAATAAACATTTTGAAACAGGTCCCTTTAGAAGTGATATTTCAATTGACCCTTTTGTTCTGCAAAAGCATTATTTTTCCTGTGCTAACATTATTAACAATCTAGTTACTAGCTGCTAAATACAATCTTCCCTTTCAGCCTTTTATCAGATTTCTTTTTATCCACTTATCTAAAAAATTTTGTGGATAGTCACAAAGCAGCAAAAAACAGAGTAAAACTAGTTATATGAATCTTTTCTTGTAATCTTGGAGCTAGAATTTCTGTCTTACAATGAAAACCGGATTACGCACTGGAAGAATGAGAATCAATTTGTCATAAGTAGAGAAAAAGTCTCTGCAGGTGTTGCCTCCAAAGGTAAAACAAGTTTGCCTTCATACTCGCATAGCACGTGCATCAGTTTCACAATACCCAGGCTGCACTGTGAGACAGCAGATATCAAGGCCTGTCTGTGCCCTTGGGTTGTGAAACAAAGAACAGAAAACGCTGATACAGATTTTGGAAAACATCGAAAAGAAAAGAAGAGAGATGAGGAAAAGATAAAAGAAAGACATGGAGGCTTTTGTCTTTGCAAAGGATGAACATAGAACATGCACACACTGACATGGAGAGGGAGGCAGGGATGCACAGACAGGTACCCAGAAAATGAGTGGGTGGAGGTTAGCCCTTGGGCTTTTCCCAGAAACCAGCAGCCTAATTACAAAAGTAAACACACACACACACACAGATGCAAACAAAGGCCTTCTCCAAAGCTGTAACAGCTGTGACGCCAGTGATAAAACAGCAGCACCTTTAGATGATGGATCTCGGGTAAAACATAAAACATACATCATTCACTGACCTCACTGCTCCAAGGCAGTGTTTTAATGTATCGGTAGCGATGCCGTACGCTCGTGTTTATACTGTAAACATAAATATAGGCTGAAAAAGGCCAGTGACGTCTATGGGCCTTACGGAATTGCTGAGTTGCTGCTGTTTGTGTCGCTGCTTAGAGCAAATAAGGACAGATTACTATAAAGGGAAAATTCTTTAATGCCAGATCATTTATGCAATATTTATAAGGCTAAATTAAAAGGCATGTGTTTATTATTCAAGGCGACTGATGTAGTAGCAGTGTGCGTGTTTGAGTGTGGACTCCGGGCAAATGTGGGTGGAAAAGGGCTTTCCCGATGCCATATAACAGAGAAATACTCTCTACGCTCTTATCTAAACATGGACTCAAAAGAACTTTACTGTGCATCAAACACCTACACACAGATACACAACCACAAGCTCAATCTGGATATACCTCAGCTGTTCAGAGAGTGCTACATGAAAACAATCGCAATGCATTGTTTAAAAACAGCTCACGCAGGGTAGAATAACAGACATATGAAGCTACTGAACATCTGCAAAGAAAACCTTGTAAAACGAAACTAAACTTACTGAGCTGGCCTGCGGTAACTGAAAAACCTTCAAGATCAACAAAGTTTAACTTTTCTATGAACACAAACTCAAATTTCATTGGATTTTATACGATGAAGCAACACAAAAGGAGAAATACTACATACAAAGGAGTTCCTTTGGTGTAATGGTTAGCAGTGTGGACTCAAAATCTCAGTAGGACCTTCTGTCTTAGCGTCTGTTTGTGGCTTATAGAGGCTTTCTTTGAGGGAATGGGTAGCCTGGTAGTTAGAGCAGTGCGCTTGTGCTCTGAAAAGGTTTGAGAAGGTTGCAAATACCTGGTTTGATCCCCACAGCCTGCACTCTGCACTGGAAAAAATCGAAATCTAGATGAGTCATTTTTTCTTAAAATAAGTGCACTTGTTCTTGAATTGAGGAGATAAAAAGATATTTTGCCAATGAAACAAAAGACAATTTAGATTTCAAACAAGAACACACAATTATATTGTCTTATTTCAAGTGCATATTATCAGATTATGCTATTTTAACAGGAAAAATATTCCATTGGCAAACTACCTAATTTACCTATTCAAATCATGGGTAAATACACTTAATTTAAAAAAATGTTTCTTATTTATAGATCATTTTTCCAGTGTGGGTCACTGAGCAAGACCCTTCAAGTACCCTCAGTACTTGAACACTTGGGGCCCAAATGTCTAAATGTAATAACAATATAGGGTCCAGCTGTGAAACATTCAACAGCTTTTCCTGCTCTTGTTTATTGTGGGCAGTTTCAGAGCGCTGCAGCTTCTATTTTCCAAATGCACCTTCATGACACTGAAATTTCTTCACCCTCTAAGTCCAATATTTACTATTTTGCACCCTGCCAGCTCCAAAGGGAAATATATCTCCTAAGCTCCTCTATGCTCCAGTATGTTTATCTTCCCAATGCAAACAAAAGCTGTCTGCTGTTTGATGCAAGTGCAGTAGTATTCAAATGAGTTTTAGATTTTTTTTTCTAGTTTTTAGTTTCCAGAGCTACAGTGATGATTTATGTAATGAACTCGTGCACAGAGAGTTAAGCCCAAAATTATTTCTGAGCCTGAGAGATAGAGATAAAAAATGATTTCCATTCCACTAAGAAGTTTGTTTCATCAGAAAAGATAATATAAAAGTAACAAAGTAAAATAACATTTTCTCAGCTTTGATCCACATTATGATAAAAAAAAAAGTCATGTAAAAAGGGAGGCTTGCTTTCAATCTTTGATATATTCTGTGCCTTAAAGATTAAAATCCTCCCTTAAATTGCTGACCAACCTTCTGCATGTGTCCACACATCTTAAATGTTTTCCATCTTTGACCGCCTTGCCTTATTACACCAACCTTTAGCTTCCTCCGAAGATTATCTATCGGTTCAGGTTGGCAATCTGTCAGGTTGGCTACTTACAGTAGCTTATCTACTAAGTAACAGCTGGGTTAGGGCTCAACACAAAGCTGAAATTGTGCATCTCTGAAACAAAGAGGTTATTTTTTTTGCAGATGTTATTGTCATTACACTATCACAAGGACAGAGCAACAAAATTAACTCTCTGCGTTTAACCCATTCATTTGGGGAGCAGTGGGCTGCTATCGTGGAGCAGTGTGGGGTTAAGGGTCTTGCTCAGTGGTTGTCTGTGGGAGTGGGGCTTGAACTCAGAACCTCTGGATTTCAAGCACAATGCCCTAACCACTAGGCTGCCAACTCCAAATATCCAGAAAGGTTAAAGAAAATCAAATAGTGAGTTTGCCGTTTTAAAAATCTTTGGTTAGTTTGTTCTTCTGTAAAAGAATTTAAACGTTAAACGTGGCGCCGCCTCAGGGTGGACTGAGTAACTATTTCCAGATGTCATACTGTAACTGGATTTTTTTTTCCCATTGCCCATCAAAAGCCCCAGGCTTCTCAATAGCCTAGAGCTTTTAAAAGCCCGGGTAGCATTTGGATACACATTTACCAGTGTAATTTTCACTTTGCTGGAGAGTTGGTTCCTTCAGAGAGGAAGGTCTAAGGCGAGGAGTTGTGTACAGCAAGATATCTTACTATAGCGCTTGTGCTATAGTGATTCATGAAGGCTACAATTGTTAACTGAAAAGACGTACTCAGCTCAGGAACAAGAACAGTATCCCTTAAATAGCAAAAAGCTGAAATGAAATTAATTTACTAAGACATGAGAAATAGGAAAAAATAAAAGTAAAGAGGAGGATTAAATATAAAGGTATAGGATTTAGAGATACAGCTTCTACTTGACTTAAATATGTTCTTATATTTATAATTCAAGGTGTCTGTGCCCTGACTCCAATAATTAACATTTTGATTAAAAAGGAATTAAAAAATTCTGTTTCTGCTTTAGATATCCAAGATTTACCTGATTATTATTACAATAGAAGAAAAATAAGTGTGTTAATTGGTTAAAGTAATCTATTTAAATTAATATTTTACTTATAAAGCAAAAACTAGGAGGGGAATCAATGTAAAATGAAATTTCAAATGACAAATTCAAACACATTTGGGACAGAAAAGGGTGGAAATGGAAATGCATTACTTAGTAAAGATCTCTATCAGTTGATAGAGATCAGAGATAGATCTGTGCATATACTCTAAGATTCTTGCTTATTTCACCTAATTGTGAACAAGCCATAGTCCCAGTTTATCTGTAAATGAAACAAAGACATTAAAGAATAAGTTCATTATCATGTATAGTGAGTTAGTCTTCATAAAGTGAAGTTTAAAATTAGAATGATCTTAGAGATAAAAAAAAAAACAACAAATACTGAAAGTGAGTGTTAATGTTATTATTAATATGCTCTGAGTACAACTCATTACAATTCATTTTGTTGTGATGTCCTTGTGATCATTGCTGATGCATGTTGGAGTGTGTTTGTTCGGCATTTGGTGCAGTAAATAAAAATAAGCTCAATGCTCATGTTTGTGTGTGGATCCAACATGCAAATGAAATGCCCCATAGTAATACCAGCCTTATTAAATCACAGATTATGTTTATTGTTAATTATTAAGCTCCGCTCCATCATGCATTAATATGTATTTATTCTATAATTAAAGTACAGTATATCTCCCTGTATAATTATCCGCCGCCTGACCCCTCTCACCGTCATCATTTCTTAATTTCTTCACCTCTTTCTTCTCTGTCTCCCCTCAGCCTCCCACTTCCAGCTGCTTTGATTGCAGCCTGTCCAGAGGTTCTCTGACTCACCCCTGCTGCATGTGTTTGTTTATATGTGTGTTCATTGGTCTGAAACGAGGAAATAAACCAGCTTGTTTTCCATGCTGAATGTTCATTAGATAGGTTTTGTTTTTGTTTTTATTGAATATTTGTGATTTATCAAAAATCTTCCAGGGGTTTAAAGGTTCTGGTTGCTTTTTCTTTCAAACCAATGTAAATGAATCGTAACAGTCCAAACACATGATTAACCCATGTCTGACTTGTATAAGGTGTTAATTTTTCTTTTTTTATTAAAAACTCAAATCAAGAATTAGACATAGAACTAAACCATAACACCATAAGACATAAACATTATGATATTTCTATTAAACAGGTCTTTATAAAAAAAAAAAAAATATCTAGACACTATTGTCCAACTGTCTTTAATGATGCTAAATGTGTTTTTTTTTTTTTTTGGTTGGATGGACAGCTAGGTGGTCGGCTGATATTATGCTCTACAGAGTAAAGATCGACTGGTACAGCTTCTTTAGGCCAATAATGACAACATTCTAACCAATCACAACATGTGCTGCCAATATTGTTTGGCCAATCAATAAGGTACGTTCACATCGAATGCAAATTTCGCAGCTGTAGTGAAGGATTCCAAAGTTATCTCTATTTAGAGGGGAGATCTGGAACAAAGCAAAGCAAGAAGCTAAGCGAGTCAAAGGTCGCTGCATTTGATCACTGCCTCGCCTGCAAGTGAAGAGTAAAAATCTGAACTTTTGTTTACATTTGAGTCGCAAAATCCAGTCAGGGATTTCATGTGAGCTACAGTGAAGGAGCGCAGCAGACACAGACCTTTTTTATTTATTTAAAAGGTAGATAGAAAAAAATAAGGTTGACAAAGAATGAAGTAGGAATGCTCTCAAGAGGATTTCAGGTTCCTTTCAAAAAAGCCATTTTAATTTAGCCGTTGAAGGACTGTTATGTGTCTGACCTCCATCACAGACGGATGCCTTCTTCCCCAGCTCCACCAGTGCCTACCTGGGCAAGTGTTGCTAATCCTCCATGGTGCTCCTGTCACCTCCTACAAGACTTTCGCTAGCCAGGCAAATTTCAAGGTGAGCAAAAACAGACTAATCTGGCGAAATGTTTGCAGGTTTTATGTACAGTGTGAACGCAGAGATGATTGTGGGTTTTTTTTACCTTTAAATGATAAAAAACACATAATGTCTTGTTTGTGTCAAAGTTTTTGGACTTTCTCAATCTCTAACCCCGCTTCTATCTTTACAACAGATGAACAAACAAAACTCAACAGCAGTAAAACAAATATTACAATAAAATAAACTACAATCTACTATGAATTGCTAAAACTGTCATCTTTGTAGTGCAGTTATTTTAAGTTTAGCTGTTTATTCAATTGTGTAACCGATTACTATCAATTAATAAATGAATAAATAAAACTCTCAAACTGGGTCAGTTATTTAATTCATTTTTGCCACGCTCCCTTGCAATTACCCCTAGGGGCGTGTCTCACAGTTTTGGAACCACTGCTTTAATTAATAGGCTAAAGCAGTGATTCCCAATCTGGGGTTCTTGTACCCCTAGTGGTATACGAGTCCATTGCAAGGGGTACAAGAAAATATTGTATTTCACAGTTAATAAAATAAAATAGGGCTGGGATCTGTTCTGCCTAATGGGGAACCACCTAAAAATAAAAACAAGTTTTTTCAACCAAATAGGAAGTTATTCTTCTATGTTTGAGTTCAGCTTCAGCTTTGACATCAAAACCAAGCAGGAGAACAGCCTGGGATCAGCTGTTTTCCCAGAGCTGAGCTCATGAAAGCAAGCTCAGATGTCATGATGAAAACAATGTAAAATAAATATCCAACTATAATTTTTGTTTTCCAATTCCTGAAATTTAAATGTGATTACAGGCGGGGAGTTACTTCGAGGTGCTCCAGTTTGATTAAGGCAGATTTATTGCATGATTATATTTTGTATTTATTTTGACTCCTTACTAATTTCAGGGTAAAGTATTTATGTTTTTTTTTTTTTTTTTTTTTTTTTTTTTTTAAGAGTTGGAAAGAATAAAATGCCAAATAATTAAATGCTCAAGTTAAAAAGATTCATTAAAATACTCTATTTCAAAGTTAGTTACATTCCAATTTTGGAAAATCTTTTTTATCTCTTGGCTGAGGGGGTACACCTGGTAAAACAAGATGCCCAAAGGGGTACACAGGTAAAGAAAAAAAAAGGTTGGGAAATAATGGGCTAAAGGATGCACGTATTGGCCAGTGCCTTTACAAAATAATATATATACGTTGGCTAAGCCAATGAATCGGCCGATCTCTATCAAAGACACGGGCGGCTGGATTACAGGATGATTTCCTGCTTGGTTACTAGGTTGGTTCGGCTGGTTGTTATGATTATCTCAATGTTTCAGGTAGGGCTTGTTGATTGGTTAGTTTGTTTGCAAGTTTTGTTGGCTTATTTGCTTTGTTGATTTTCTAATTATTTTCTGAATGGGTTTTTACTGGCTGGCTTGTTTACTGGTCAGTCTTATTGATTTGCCAGCTGATAGGCTGGCTAGAAGGCTTGTCGGCTGGTTTACTGGTTGCTTTTTTTCTGCTGATTGGTTGCCAAATACTGTCTATAGCCAGATTTCACTTTATATGCTTTTTTTACTGGTTGCTTGTTTACATTTTTATAAGTTAACTTTTTTGTTTTGAACATTGGCTGGTAGACAATTCAAATAATTGATTTGGTGCTTTTTTAACTGCTCGGTTAGTGCAATAATATTTATATAAACTGCTGTGGATTGGACAGCTTTGTTGCAATGAGATAACAGAAGTGACAAAAAAGATGAATGCAATGTGATAACTAAAAAATCTACATGGAGAGTTTGAGGTTCTGAAAATGTGAAAAATTAAACACTACTTTCACATAAGATTTTACTGTAAAACCAAGATATTAATTGGAAAAACTTGGGTCATGAAACTTCCTCAGAACAAGAAGCCACCATGAGAGAGCTTAATTTGTTAAAGACAAATTTAACAACCCATATATTTTACCATTTAAAATGACAGCAAGGTGTTTGACCTTTAGTAACAATGGAGAAAGCAGTATTTGATTTTTGAACACAACATAGACAGTTAAGAAATCAATTTTCTAAGTGTGAGTATGTGTGAAAAACTCTGGTCAAACATATAAAACACACAAATACTACTTTGTAAAAGCGGGGGAGTGCTACAAATCTTCGAAAAGACCTACCAGATGTGTCAAAATGTATGTTAGAAAATGTATTTATCATCAACCATGTCCATATAAGGGCCGGTTCTCCGTTGTGATGCCGTTTCCCCTTTGGCATCAGAAGAAACTGGAACCTCAGTGTGGCCTGCTGTTAAACCTCCCTCTGTGTAAACCACTCAGCATCAAGAGAGAGGATACCCTCTTGTCTGTACGTACAACCATTAAATTACACACAGCCCCTCACTCTCGGCCAGCGCCCCCCCCCAAACCACCCAAATCTGTGTCGGTTATGTAAAACGTGGGGCGAGGAGTATGAGAAAGGTCCCTGGAGAGGGACGTTCATCATACATTAAACAGCACCCCAGGTCTGACTAAACACCGGCTCATTAATAAGTAATGAAGGCAGCGGTTAAAAATAGATCCCCTGCAGCTCCCTCCAACCCGCTTCTCCCCGTCTGACAGGAGCCTCTCAATGCGGGGAGCAGGAGAGGCGGCATGTTCTAATCTGCTCAGTGCCAAACTCATTCTGGTTGGGATCAGCACCATGGAGAGTACCACTATAATAGCTCACCAGGTGTTCTCTCAGAGCAGGTTGCTGACTGAACAGCAGACAAGCTATAAACACTGACTGAGAGGACGACAGTTATGTGTTATTTTCTGCATCCCATGTTTGTTCCTTCTGTTAATCTTATCTTCTTTTTTTAATCCCGTAGCCTCTCTCCTTTCTTTCAGGTTTGACCAACACATTTTTCTAATCGTTATATATATGAAATACCACTCTTTTCCCTGACATCAAATATTTCCATTTATTTTCACTTTAGTGCCCCAGAGAACCATTCAGCTTCCTTTGCTCGCCATATTTCTCTTTCCTAAAGACCTCTATCCATTTTTCCTGTCTGATTTAAGCTGCAGGATGATTTTTTTACTCTTTCCCCGAAAGGCCAGTCGGATTTCTTTTCATGAGCCTGGAACACAAGAAATATGAGCAGAATCTGAAAAACAGCAGAGAGGATGAGGGAGAAAAGAAAAAAAAAATCAGGTGATGGGTTGAAAGCAGCAGACTCTTCAGCAGCCTAGCTCTTAGTTATGAGGGGAGAAGATACAGATAGTCAAACTCTAAAAGTTCTGTCCAGGAAATGGTTTAGGTCAGGCGGTTATTACTAAATATACTGGGATAGATGGCGATGGGTACATTTTTATGCTCCATGCTCTGCACTACATACATGTAAATTTCTACATGAGTGTGTGGGCTCGTATGGATTGTTTTACACTGTCCAATCCTTTTAAATCAGCCTTAATCTCCTTCTAATGTACTTCTACTGTGCACATTATTAAAGTGGTTTTGATTCAACAGACCTCTGCTGCCATATATGAACAAAACTAAATAACCCAATGTTTGCCTAATGTTGTAGGAAGAGTTTGTGTAAAAATAAATAAATAAATAAAATTACAGAAGAAAGCAGTGACCCAGAGGAAAACTAAGATCAATCTAAATTTTTGGAGTCGACAGAGAAGCACAGAGGTGGCAGCATCATGCTGTAGGAATTGTTTTCCATAGGAAAAGCAGGGACGCTGATAAGGCAAGAATAGAAGATGGTTGGAGAACACTGCAGAGGTTCAGGAGCAAAATGACTTTATTAGACTCGAGACTTGAGTCCAGGCACAACTTCTAGTTTTGCAATGACCCTAACATACAACATACCTAAAATGGAATTCTTGAAACAAAGGGATATTCATGTTTTAGAATGGCTGGTCTAAGTTCAGACCTAAATACACCAGATATTTGCTGATAAGATTGGGAATCTAATCAGGCTGAGTTATCATTTTTTTGAGTTAAAATTGGCAGAACATAGGTCAGAATTATACATGAAACATTTTGCTCTGACAAATTAAAAAGGCATAAGGAAGTTTTCTAATAATGCCTTCTGTGGTCAAAACAGAACTCCAGCACTCTACTGTTCGTGATAAGATTTTTTTTTTTTTGCTAGTCGCCTCTGAGTATTAACAAAATATATCTGAAAATATAACAATTTGTTTGCTAGATTGGACCCATTTAACATGAACAGGCTTGACATCACACCTGCAGCAACAGCACGGGAACCAGAAGTAAATTAAGGAAAATAGGGTACAGGCTTATATATGCTGAATAACTGAGGTGTCAGTGTGCTAATGAAATGATGCCTTGATCTTAAAGGGTTAAAATAAGACAATGACCAGGACAATGAATGGCACTACAGAGAGGAGGTGGAGCAGCTAGTGGGTTGGTGCAGAAATAAAAGCCTGATCCTGACTGTGGAGAAGGCGAAGGAGAACATCATCAACTTCAGAAAGAACCGGCCTAACCACGCTCCACTGCTCATCAACAGCTTAACTGTAGAGGTGGTAAGCAGCACCAAATTTCTTGGGTGCACATCACAGACAACCTCACTTGGACTGTAAACACCACCTCACTGGTCAAAAGGGCACAGAAGCACTTGTACTTCCTGCAGAGGATGAGGATAACCCACCTGCCCCCACCAATCCTCACCACCTTCTACAGAAGCCCCATAGAGAGCCTTCTGACCAGCTGTCTCACTGTGTGGTGGGGAGGCTGAAGCTCCTCAGACTGGAAGAAAGTGAGGAGAGTAGGGAGAACAGCAGAGAGGATCACTGGGGCTCCTCTTCCCTCCATAAAAAACATTTCATCCCAGCACTGCATGTCCCGAGCCCTTAAAATCATAATAGACCCCTCACACCCCCACCATGGACTGTTCTCCCTGCTGCCCTCTGGGAAGAGACCTTGAGGTATTTGATGCAGATCAAGCAGATTCAGCTGAACTGTTGAGAAAACTCTAAATCATGTCACAGACTCTGCATAGACTGAGAACACCAAACCAAAATACAGTACTGCACATTTGCACCATACATAATTAATGCTCTGAACTTCTATATCAATGCATTTTTTTGCACCATGTCTAAACATTTGATCACTGCTGCACTTTACAGAATGGAAATGTTCTGAACGCTGTACAAAACAAAATTTTGTTTTGTATACATTCAGTGTATACAAAACAAAATTTTGTTTTGTATACATTCAGTGTATACAAAATGACAGTAAAATTTGTCTGAGTCTAAATAAAAAAGGCTATTGTAAATAGATTTTTCTGTAAAAACGTACAAAATGTCTCTTTGATGAAATGGGGAGCAGTGGGGGGACCAGCTAAAAACATATGCAAGCCACACTTTTAAGGTTTGTTTGGTACAAAAACCTGGAAGAACGTGTCCTTTTTCTTTTTTCTTTTGGTTTTTTGAGTTTTTTACAGCACTAGTGGCTCACTTTTTCAACAGCAGGCTGACAGGAAAGGGGGCCTGAGAGAGGGGGAAAGACATGTGGCAAAGGACCACAGGTCAGATTGGTACCTGGGTCGGCCTTGTCGAGGACTAAAGCCTCCGTACATGGATTGTGCGCGCTAACCACTGCCCCACCTGCACGCCCAACGTGTTCTTCTTTCATCCACTTCACAAGGATACAATAAATACTGGGTACTCTAATGCCAAAAAAATGGGAAAAGTTTAGGAGTAATGACCCTTTTGTAAGACAATTTACAAAAGATTCCACCAAAACCAGGATAGTTTTTCTGTAGTTATGTGCATTTAGTAAACCACAACTAGATTATTTGCTATTTTTCTTGTGATTTTGTTTTTTGCTCTTTGCTTGACCATATTCTTACATTTTAGCTGCAAACAATACAATATACATTTAATGTCACTTTCAAAAACTTTCGATTTAGTTAAAATGAAACCATATTCAAAGAGGTGGTCTAGAAAAATGGGAGCCAAATCAAGACTTTTGCACAATTATATGTAGCCAACACATGCAATAAAGGCATTAAATAAAGGTAAAGGAAATATAACTAGGACTTTCAAATCCAATCAAACAATTACCATAACCCTAGAAAATCTCATGAATAGTTTGATTATTCATGCAGTCATTTCTCACAACCTAAAGTACATGATCCTTTCCTCCATATCCTCTGGTGGTATTTCCAGGTAAGTTCATCAGATGCTGCTGTGGACTCCTGAAGGCTCTGAAGGTCAGAGTCTCCACCTCTGGTTTGCAGCCAGTTGTCACTCTGCCCAGTCGGGTGGAGCAGGTAAGAAGGTTTTTAGAGACAGCAGCCAAAATTTTCCAATAATTTCTCATCCAAAAAAAAGAAAAAAAGCAGAACACAACAACTCTGGTACTGAAGAGGGGGTGATGAAGCTGAGAGGAGACAAAAGGGTAAGGGTGAGGAAGGAGGGAAACAACCGAGGTGAGGTACTGGGGTGAAGATGGAGGGGTAAAGTTATGAGCGGAGGAGAAAAGGAGCGAGGGGTGGCGGATGATGCAGGAAGGTGAGCCAATCGTCCTGCTCACTTGACCCCTCCAATTACCACGGCGGTGGTTAATTAGCACCAAGGTAAGCTCCAGTAATTACCACATTGTGTCTCGGACAAGAGGCTGCTCACACAGAGCATACACATACACACACACACAGGCACACAAATGTGTTGCTATGGATACCTGCAATCCTCTCCATCACTTCGCTGCAAAAAGAAGAGAGAAACGAAGATGAAATAGATGAGAGGAGATAACGAGAGCAGAAACAGGAAGCGGGGAGAAAGCAAACAGAAGCTGTACAAAGTCAAAGATAGCGGGAACAGAGTTTTGGTTTGAAAGGAGGCGGCTGATTCTGTGGCGGCCTCAGTTAACAACTCACTGTCGAGGAATGGCAGTCGTGAAAAGCAACAAATTGATCATCAAGTGTACAGGTAAGCTTTGAAAAGTGAAGACAAGAGGAAACCATGAGTGCCAGCTATCTACTTAAAAGACAAAAATATTGCTACCTTCATGCATTTATCTCCTTGAAGCTATCAGGTGTCTTCAGATACTCCTCTGCAGCAATACAAAGAACAACCCTGCATCCAGCTGAATATTTTCACAGACACCTGTCCAAAAGAGGTGACAGATAGGTCATGGCACCCTGACCCTGAGCCCTCACCTCTGCCAACACCTTCACCTCCTAAAAGCTCTGATACTGTATGCACCGAATCACATGCATGCAGGTACACACGAAGGCAAAATGTCTCCCCAGTTTAGTTGATATGTTACATAAGCTGTCCAAAACAATGTGTCTCAGCAGGACAGTGAGGCAGAAACACTAGTCTGTTTTTACATCAGTGTGGAAGGAGCCACACTGTGACCCCTGTTTAGGTAGAATGGCTTCATCTCTCTTGTCCTGCTGGAAGGGAAATAAAAAAAAGAAGAAGATAGGAAAAGATTGTGGAAAAACATTTGGACTTCAATGTTTTTTTTAGTTTAAGTGACAAGTCCTAAAGTTGCACAAGTCTTTGATTTATTTAAGTTTTTTTTTCTCATTTTCAGTTAAAAGAGGCATCACATAAATCCAAATGATCTGAGCGGAGCAGCTGCTTCCTCCAAATGCAGCCATGTGCGAAAAAAAAAATTAATCTCATTAAGTCCTCGCTCGTTCTTTAAAGGTCAGACAGCGCCGCCAAGTGGAAAACTGCAGTACTGCATCAGTTTATGTAGACACAAACAGAATATTGTCATGAAAATGGTTTAAGCTCTTAAATACACAAAAATAAAAATCTATGTTGTCTTAATTTTTCTGAAATGATCAGAGGTTTTTAGTAAATATGATGGAAAAAAAATATTAATTAGAAATTCACAAGATAAGGAAGCTTCAGCAAATCACCAGATAATCTATTACGGATATTAAAATATTTTGTAGAGTGGCAAAAATTGTAATGCAGGTTTAAACAAAAAAAAAAATAAAAAATCTGGCAAATTTCTTTGAGAAAATCAAAACAAAGCAAAAAAGACCTACATTTTCTTTCACCTGACTGACCAAAATCCTGCATCTAAAATATATTTGCAGTATTTAATGCAACAGACAAGGTGGCATCCGATGTATTTAAATCTGAAAAACCTGCAGAAGCCGAGGTCGAAATTGCAGTTCTGCAGTTCCAAAATTGTTTATCATATGCTACTGTTCTGCATCTTGTTATTTGTCCATGAATTTTAGAGATAAGAAGAGGTTCCTTGTGAAAAGTGGGGAAAGACTTGATTTGTGAATGAAAAACCTGCCCATCATAATTATTACATTAAGTAGTGTTTCAAATGTCTTTTCTTTTCTCAGAGTCACAAAAATAATGTCTTTCTCAGAGAATTCGGGTAAGTTTGGAATTTTAGGGATCCTAAGAATTTAAACCAGATATAAGGAAGAGAATTGTAATCCTCTTTAAGTGTCCCGGATTTATATGTCCAAATAATTATATTAAAATATAAATAACATGGCAATGTTAAACCAGCATACTGTCCAGGAACAAGCAGGTTCTGTGTCCCAGAGATGAACATGCTTTGCTGGGAAATGTTTTCATAGAGCCCAGAAAAAAAAGGCAGATATATTGATTTCATTGGTAAGAAAAAAAAAATTTAAGCCACATTATAGTTTTCAGGTGGTTTTGGACCGAACATAAAAGTATGTTTAGGTGAGGTAGAGAGCAAACTTAAGTGAAATGTTGAGAGAAGCTGATGGAAGGATATCCATATTGTTTGACACAGTTTCTATAGAAATGTAATTCCAGCAAACACAGAGGAAAGGTATACAAATAAATGTGTTTCTGAATTTCAGGAAAGTATTAAAAACTTCTTAAAATACATAATCTAACCTTTAGCATTGTAGTCAAGACCACACCAACTGCGACCCACTGATATGGTCAGTTTGACTCTGCATCAAACTGACCACATCAATGTGTTTGTTTGTCTTTTTGCATCATGTTTTTTCTACCACAATGTTTACATTTGATCACTGCTGCACTTTAAGAAATGGAAATGCTAGGAGAGCTGTACAAAACGAAATTTTTACAACCTGTGAATAAAAAATGACTATAAAGTTTGTCTGGGTCT
The DNA here is from genome assembly GCF_016077235.1 of Cyprinodon tularosa. Classification (NCBI taxonomy): domain Eukaryota; kingdom Metazoa; phylum Chordata; class Actinopteri; order Cyprinodontiformes; family Cyprinodontidae; genus Cyprinodon; species Cyprinodon tularosa. Next base: position 726,473 of record NW_024039141.1, on the reverse strand, counting down.
AAGAGACCAAGGAGTACAGAGACAACAACAAGACATTTAAAGGCCAAAACAAGACCATACATAGCCTTGGTGTTGTCTCAGTTCTCCTTGGCCTTGACTAAAACACCACAAACTTATTATTCTGGTATTTAACAAATATTAAATAACTTTGCTCATTGCTTTGTGTCAGATAGAGGAAAAAATAGAGGATGCATCTTTTCAGCAGATAAGTTAACTGGTTTTAACTATTTATAGCCAAAAGCAGCTGATTATGTGATATCCCTTTTTAGCTTGTATCACACACTTAATTTCATGTATGAAACTTAATGGACAGGTGTCTTTCAAACCAAGGATTCCCAAACTACGAAGCTAATTTATAAGGGTAGGGTATACACTATGTTTTTTTTTTTGTTTGTTTGTTTTGTTTTTTTCCAGTGTATTGTTTGCTTGCTTGCTTGCTTGCTTGTTTGTTTAAGATAAATTGTTACAAAGCTTTTGTGGTTTTGCTTATATATATATATATATATACATATATATATATATATATACATATATATATATATACATATATATATATATATATATATATATATATATATATATATATATATATATATATATACACTATATTGCCAAAAGTATTTGCTCACCCATCCAAATTATTGGAATCAGGTGTTCCAATCACTTCCATGGCCACAGGTGTATAAATTCAAGCACCTAGGCATGCAGACTGTTTTTACAAACATTTGTGAAAGAATGGGTCGCTCTCAGGAGCTCAGTGAATTCCAGCGTGGACCTGTGATAGGATGCCACCTGTGCAACAAATCCAGTCGTGAAATTTCCTCGCTCCTAAATATTCCACAGTCAACTGTCAGCTGTATTATAAGAAAATGGAAGTGTTTGGGAACGACAGCAACTCAGCCACGAAGTGGTAGGCCACGTAAACTGACGGAGCGGGGTCAGCGGATGCTGACGCGCATAGTGCGAAGAGGTCGCCAACTTTCTGCAGAGTCAATCACTACAGACCTCCAAACTTCATGTGGCCTTCAGATTAGCTCAAGAACAGTGCGCAGAGAGCTTCATGGAATGGGTTTCCATGGTCGAGCAGCTGCATCCAAGCCATACATCACCAAGTGCAATGCAAAGCGTCGGATGCGGTGGTGTAAAGCACGCCGCCACTGGACTCTAGAGCAGTGGAGACGCGTTCTCTGGAGTGACGAATCGCGCTTCTCCATCTGGCAATCTGATGGACGGGTCTGGGTTTGGCGGTTGCCAGGAGAACGGTACTTGTCTGACTGCATTGTGCCAAGTGTAAAGTTTGGTGGAGGGGGGATTATGGTGTGGGGTTGTTTTTCAGGAGCTGGGCTTGGCCCCTTAGTTCCAGTGAAAGGAACTCTGAATGCTTCAGCATACCAAGACATTTTGGACAATTCCATGCTCCCAACTTTGTGGGAACAGTTTGGTGCTGGCCCCTTCCTCTTCCAACATGACTGTGCACCAGTGCACAAAGCAAGGTCCATAAAGACATGGATGACAGAGTCTGGTGTGGATGAACTTGACTGGCCTGCACAGAGTCCTGACCTCAACCCGATAGAACACCTTTGGGATGAATTAGAGCGTAGACTGAGAGCCAGGCCTTCTCGTCCAACATCAGTGTGCGACCTCACAAATGCGCTTCTGGAAGAATGGTCAAAAATTCCCATAAACACACTCCTAAACCTTGTGGACAGCCTTCCCAGAAGAGTTGAAGCTGTTCTAGCTGCAAAGGGTGGACCGACGTCATATTGAACCCTATGGATTAGGAACGGGATGTCACTTAAGCTCATATGTGAGTCAAGGCAGGTGAGCAAATACTTTTGGCAATATAGTGTATATCAAGGCTGAATAAGAACCAGAGTTATCCCTTACCTCCAGCACAGACCCCGGTATGCCGCTGTCCTTTCCCCAGCATCAGTGCTTTCTGCGTGGGTAGATTTAAAAGGCAGAACCGCCGAATCCAACCGTCTTCAAACCGCAGCTCTGAATTAACGAAAGAAGACTCTTTCATTTTTTCTTTTTTTTTGGAAGCACAATAGGCACCTAAGAAGATTCAAAAGTTGCGCAGGGAGAACAAATTAACAGCAGCCGGTGAAGTTATACCTGTGCTTTTATTGTGAAATACCAAGCGAGACCTTGACAGGAAATGCTGTGGGGTTACCAAGGGCAACACCAGGCCCAAACTGAAGGATCTGAGAGGCTGGTTAATTATTAAATAATATTAAACAATCATTCCAGCCACTAAATAATATAATATAATTTCTTATTGTATTTATATTAAATAGCAGCACAGAATATAAACAATAAACAACACATTATGTCATATTATGTTATGGAATAAATGTAAAGCCTGAAACGACTGCAGCACTAATGGCTGCTGGGATGGTGATGTCATCAGCCAAAAATAAAAATTATTATATCTTCAAAAACCAAATCAGCACAAACGACTGCTCTACCTGAACAAATCAAGAAACTCCCAAAAAGTAGATAATTTTTATTCAACTCAGAGCTTCATTAGGGGTATAGCTGATCTAAGACCTACAAAATATTTTTTAATCTCAGAAACAACAGCAGCACACATGATCTTTTTGAATTCTTTTTCCTTTTTTTTTTTATTTAAAGAAAAAATTACAATTTCAACTACACAAACCTGCACTAATGAAGCACTAATCAGTTCATTTTGGCTCAAACTACAGTAGATGGTGTGATCTGCCAATGTAGTTCCCTGAGCTTGAAGTTTAACTTTAATCCATTTAAAATTTATTTTCTTTTTTTTTTTTTTACTTACAATGGGTTGAGTAGCCGCAAATAGATAATGATAATACTTTCTTTCTTTAGATTTGTTTTTATAAAGTTACTCATGTAAATGTAAGTAGGTACTACTCACCTTTGCACCATTACAGGTTATCTATATGCCAATTGGCTGCAAAGAAGCTTATTTCAATCAATCAAAATATTTAGCAAATTCCAGTTTGGCCTTCTAGGATTTGTTTTCAACAACGCTGTCTTCCTTGGTTGCCTTCCATTAAGTCCACTTTGGCTCAAACCACAATGGATGGTGTGATCTGACATGGATGTTAAACTTTAACCCTTTTAGAATTTATTTTTTCATTTTATCCATCTGTTTAATTTTCATACATTTTCCTCCAGTGAACACATCTAAGGAGGTTGATTATAGTTCCATGTCTACTGAAGTCACAGGAACATCAAGGAAATGGTCTTTTGGTCTTTACTTTTAACGTTTTTGTTTGTAATTTTCCTTCAAATCTCCGGAGGCAAATCAGAGTCCTGGGTTTTTCCATTGCTTCCTCTGGTCCATGTTGGGTGCTGTACACACCATGTCACCATTCAGCACAGTGACTACCTTTACCTGTAGAATTTAATTTAGCAGATTTCTGATTTATTAGAAATTCAAAGTCTATTCAAGGTGCTGAAACCTTAATGCATTCCCAGTTTTATTTAATAAGCAGGTCTAAGACTAACTCCACCACTATTGTACAAACATTCAAAGTATTTGACAGTAAATCAAAGCAATTTCATCACTGTTTCATCTTATCAAAATACAATATTCTAATATATTGTATTCAATATGTATTTATGTATAATAAATAAATGAATATATATGTATTTAATATTCTAAATTTCAATACCCTTTTTATTATTTATATTTATTATTATTATTTTCTAATCTCATCTAGCTAACAAATCCCTATCAGATATACAACATCTCACATGGAATGGCTCACCAGCTCTTTAGTGAGAAATCTCAGATAAATCGACACACAGAATAACCTGAGGAGTGTCTAAGCAGATTATCCCATATAGAAAAGTGTCTCTTAATCAGCTCTCTTTGTTCTCTGGCTCGCAGGAATGGAAAACCATTTCAACGACAATCAGAGAAATCAATACATACAGCCTAATTCACACATGTTGGCTGATAAGAAACCGCAACTGTCAACGCTGAACTCCTGCTGTTGCCTTTTATTTTTATAAATGTGTTTTTTTTCTCACATTGTCACTTTAATTGTTGCATGTTTTATAAGTTTGTCAGTAATAATGTTTATTTTATTCTGTATCTGTCTCTTGTTTGAAGCTGCCTCACTAATACATGAAACTTATTCTGTTGCCAAGCTGCTTTTATCAAAAAAAAAAAAAAGTGACCACACTGGCTTTAATGATAAATTAGAAATAATACAATCTATGTAAGTCAAATTTTATTGTTTTTTGTTTTGTTTACCCCATTCATTTTCCATGGTTCCGCCATACAACTTTCCTACAGATGAGAACTAGCCTGTTAGACATGTTACAGGTGTACTGGTTTAACTATGCACCGTCCTTGTAAATGAATAAACTTAAAGCTGTTGGGTAAGGTGGGAGATGTGTCATCCTGTGGGGCTTCTTTTTTTTTACATGCCTTTAAAACCTCTTTAGAGCGGAGGACATAGTGGATTCCTGAAATCTAATAACTTCTGAAATTAAATGGTTTTTGAGCAGGATATTAATTCAACACACCGGGGAAAAACAGAGACATGTTTCACGAAATACAAAGAAAAGTTTCTTTCACAGCTATCTTAGTGAAGAGACCAATAAAGTGAACAATAAAAGAGGAATGGTCATAAAACCTTTTTTTATTGTTACATATTTGACTTTTTTACAAAAGCAACCTACTGGAAAGAAATCAGTTTAGCGGCACTAGAAGCTAAAAAACACATATTGACAATTCAACAGAAAGAGACAACAGAAAAAAAATAAGTCTTATGAGGGTATTTTCATCAAAAAGATGTGTTATAAGGACTGATAAATTACTAAACAGAAAATATTTTAAGACAAGTTAAAAGTGACTAGAGCAGCGCTTTAAATAAGTACAATGGGAAAAGACTTCTGGCAGCAAAGGGAATTTTTAAAAGTTTGCCCTTGTTTTCCAACAACCTGAAGTGCCTGACAGCTTCAATAAATAAACAGCACTTCATTTCTAGAAGGTTATTCAGTCTTGAAGGAGCTACAGAGGACATCTGTTATTTAAAATTAAATGAGAAAAAAAAGAAAACATTTCTATTCCCATAGTCTATCATTAGGTTAGCCCTTCAGTTTTCCTGTTTTTGTTTCCATCAACAAAAAAAAGTAAACAAGATGACAATAAATAAGAAATACTCCCAACATCACTTAAATTTCTATTTTCACTTCTCATGCTGAGCTCTGTTATCTGGCTCACTATTTGCTCCATTTTCAGTTTTCTGCTCTCTGTTGTTACTCATCATGGCCTGTAGAGGTCATCAGTGTTTCTGATGCCTGGCATGAATTTGTTAAAATGATGTCATTATACAGACATTTCAAATTATATACACGTTTTTATAAAATAAAATAAAAATGAATAAATCACAGCATTACAAAAATAATTTAGTGGGATTTCTCATTTCCAAATCTCACCATGAAAAATTTTTTACTTATATGTCAGAACAGCCCAAAGTTTCATCAGATTTAAAAAAAATTGTTGCCAAGTAGTGTTTTACACGTATGATTAACTTGTTTTTGATGATTAGGTGCTACACTCTCACCAGTACAGTTAGCATAAGTAAAACAACATGACCTGTGTAGATGTGTGAGGTGCATATTTAGCTAGAACTTTCTACCACACTAGGAGGAGTGATACTTCACTATATTGTTTAATTAAAAGTTACATTTATGATGCTATTAAACTACTGCTAGGAATAATGTAATAAGCAAATCTAACTGCTTACTAAAAACTCCTGCTTAATTTATTTCTATAAGCCTTGTCAGCCATTCCAGCTTTATTAAGGGCCTGTTCACTTTCTGCTCCCTCATTGTTCTCTATTGGGATTCCCTAAACCCTCAGGTTTCCAGTATGCTGCCTGTTTTCTCAGGAAAAAGAGTTAGAACTTTATCTTCTTAGTGATTCTTTAACTTAAGTCTGTATTTAATTAGCTCAGTGGCGCAGTGGGTAGCACTGCTGCCTTGCAGCAAGAAGGTTCCGGGTTTGATTCCCAGCCTGTTTGCATGTTCTCCCTGAGCATGCGTGGGTTTTCTCCGGGTACTCTGGCTTCTTCCCACAATCCAAAAACATGACTGTTAGGTTAATCGGCTTTTCTAAATTCTCCTTAGGTGCGAGTGTGTGTGTTCATGGTTGTTTGTCCTCTTTGTCTCTGTGTTGCCCTGTGATGGACTGGCAACCTGTCCAGGGTGGACCCGCCTCTTGCCCGTAGACAGCTGAAGATAGGCACCAGCACCCCTCACGACCCCAATTGGGATTAAGCGCCTCAGAAAATGGATGGATGGATTTGATTACCATTGTTAAGTTAAGACAGCAGTGGCTTCGCCAGTCTTCTTGCTTACCTCTGCAGGCAGATGTGCTCACCACTTTGGGCTGCTATTAGTGGTGGAATACACTCCTATAGTCGTTATAAGACATGGTTTCTTCCTGATCCAATCTGATGAAAAATGATATTTGCACACATTTTATTAGCTTGGTTAAGAAAAAGAAAAGAAAAAAAAAAAACACATTTTGCTTCTAGCGACCTGCTATTAGTGTTGATAGAGCAACAGTCTAGTTATACTGAATATTTGCTTGTTGGTCATTTTCATGCCAGGGGAACGCTACTGCGGAAAAGTTTCCATTTTAAAGCTCTGTGCAGCTACTAAACATGCCCATGAATGCACCACTCAGTGATATATAAATACAAACTGTTCACTGAAACAAAACTGTCGTTTTTTTTCAATTACAAACTTTTTGATGTGTTCACAAATAAAAATTTAACATGTACAAAATAAACTACATGATTCTGCACAGTTAACATTTCCTCCATAGTTTTTTTACATTTAGATTCAAATCAATAACATATCTGTTCATGGAAATACATCTTAAATAACTCTGTACTTCATAGTAAAATACAGTAAAAGCCTGAGAGATGGATTTAATTTCCTTTATTTTATTAGTAGCCGTTTCTTTACAGATGAGCAATGTTTTTGTCCAAGCAGAACCACTCTGCTGACCATTTTACATGAAGGCTTTGGATTTGGCACAAACAAAATATACAAATTAGCATCCTACTCTGCCACCTTGATAACAAACACAAAGTAATCAACAATATATATGATACAAGATAAAAATGAAGTCATAACATGAAATGTCTTTAAATTATACAATGACTTCAGAGCAAAAAGCAAATTAAGAGAAGAAAAAAAAAAGCTATTTGTATCTTTTGGCCATAAAATACTTTTTAATACAGCTGTTAATATTCAAGCTTCAGAATGGGGGTTAAAGTTCCATATAAAAAAAAAAGCAGTAATCATGTTAATGAGTCTGTTCTGATAAGGCCTCTGCTCTCAGTGCAGCTGATTTATCAAGGCCCAGTAGTGAAGGAGAGGGAACCCAAGCAACAAGGATAAGAGAAGTAAGCTCATGGTCTATGTACAGCCAGATATTGATGTTTCTAGTTTAATGTGGAGTTTGTCTCCCCCTACTGGTTACATCCAGTGTAAACATAAAACCTGCTTTACAGCATCCAGTGGAAACCAGGCCTTTGTTGGGCTTGATAAAACCTGACTGTCCACAGCTGGCCTTCCAAAACCTGGATAAAAAATAAAAAAAAGATCCTGCTGTGTTTGTCTTAATTTGACAGCAGGGTGCAGGGATGTGCCTCCATGTACATCTGGGTAAGAGGGTGAAGAGAAAGTGCAGAATTTCTCTCTATATTGAAGCATTGAATGGTAAAAACCAGCCATCGCTGTGGTGATGGTAAACACACACAGGTGACAAAGATCAGGGGAATCATTTACTAAAATGGGACTGAAAGATAAAAACAAAGTAAAGGAGTCTGAAAAAAATAATCTAAGGTCATTTTAAGATGAAATTCGCAGTGAGATCTGAACATATCCGAGCCAGGCTCCCTCAGAGGCGTGTAAACACCTCAAATAATGTATGTAAGGGTCCAGAGATAAAAGGAGATAGAATAAAAGGAGTGCATAATTCAACAGGAGAAACACTTTAAGGACTAAAAGACCTCACGACTGCAGCCAGCTGTCTTTTAGTGGGAAGTAAAGGCTGCTGATAAAAACGTTGAAGGTGATATCATAACCTAGTTTTGACTGATTACTCCTGACATTTTGCTTAGCAGGACTGTCCTGTAAACATAGAGCTTACTGAGCATGTCTAATGCTGTGAGTCCAGATAACTATGCAAAGAATGTGAAAAAGTTTTCTTCATCGACAATCCAGACACTAGAAGCAAAAACTGGATTATCTAAATATGCTATAAATAAAGACAGCCTAAATCCAAAACAACACATCCCAATTGGGAACACATATTCCACCTCAGTGTGGAGAAGTACTTGTGAGCAGATTGCTATCCAACTTAAACAGTTTTAGAAAACAGCTTTAGCAGTGAAATCAAATCCAAACTGACCCTAAAGGGTGACCCGAAATATGCAACCAGACTGTTGAACCAAAGCTTTCCTTAAAACTTAAAAACGCCACCTGTACTTTGCTCTAAAAACTAGTAGCAGTGACGGATTCGGTTCCTGATATATGAAGCAAATGTGTTTGTGGAGGCCCAACAGAGGGAGGCGTAGCAGGCTGTGGTTGGAGGTGGAGGTGGGGTCCAGAGGATGAGGATAGCAGGAGTCATGGAGGCGTCTCTGCGTTGTTAGTAGTGGTCTTTTTCTTTGTGACCTTTTTCACTGTCTTGATTTGAGGCTGGGAGGAGAAGAGGAGGAAGAGCTCAATTAATCAACTGAATGAAGAAAAGAGGAAACGATTAAAAAACAGTTTAGACTTCGAACATTTTCAGCTTAGTTTTAGATATAGTCCCAGTAAGATATGTTCCGAGATGGGCATATGAAGTGGGAAACAAGGGGAAAGCTTAAATCTGAAATTTCAAACACTTTTAATCACAATTAACCTGTAACTTTATTAAATAAGTACCGTTATAAATGAATCATAAGCCAATGAAAAGCTGCCAACAGAAGCTGAAAACTGTTCAAGGAGAAGAACACCCTCAGCGAGTGTAAAGAAGTGTGTTCCTACCTCTGTCTTCACAGTCGCTGCCTTTTTGGTTGTCTTTGTGGTGCTGACGCTGCGTTTAGGGCCTTTGTCCCCAAGATCATCGTCCGAGTGTTCAGTCCGAGTGTCTGACTGGTCAGAGCTGTGTTGGGATGAAGCGTCATCAGCAAGTGCTGCTGAGGAGCGGGCTGTGGACAGAGCGAGATGGTTAGTGAGAGCAGCAGGAGGGTCACCAAGCTATAAAGCCATAGAAAAAGGCCAGATTAGATCATCGGACAGCAACATTTATGAGAAGGCTAATTAATCTACTTTTTGTTTAATAATAAAAAAAAGGCTGCAGCTGTTCTGAGGTTTGAAGTAATCATTTAATTATGATCACTTAGTCACATTCTTATCTACATTAAATCATTCATTTTCAGTTGTTGGCCTCAGTGAAACATGGCTTACAGAAAATTCTAAAGAATCTGGTTTATATGAACTGCCAGGATACAACTCTGTCCATACTATCAGGCAGAACCGGACAGGGGGAGGGCTGTCAATTTTTGTGAAACAAAATTTTAAATTTATTCAACGAGATGATCTAATTCTCAATAATGAAGAATTTAATATAGAATCAACGTTTGTCGAGCTTGAGACTTCAAAAAACAAAAATATTGTGATTGGTCAAATTTATAAGCCACCTGATGTTGATATTAAATTTAATGATGGAATGAACAAAGTTCTTGGAAACATAAATCAAGAAGACAAAATATGTTATATTATGGGAGATTTTAATATTAATATTATGAAAAGTGAAATTCATGGTCAGACAAATGAATTTCTAAATATGCTGCATGCTAATAATTTTTTTCCAGCTATAGACAAACCAACCAGGATAACTAATCAATCTGCAACTTTGATCGACAATATACTGTTTAATACTTTGTCATATGATACGATGTCTGGGCTATTATTTACAGAAATAACTGATCATTTACCAGTATTTCTTTTTGCAAAATATAATGAAAATGTGAAGACAAGACAAGTTGAAACTCAATACTTTAGAAATTTTAGTAAATCAAATAAAATCAAATTTAAAAAAATGATACAAGAAATTTCTTTTGATGAAGTTTATAATGAAAATGAACCAAATTCTGCCTATACAGTGTTCATAAAACTGTTTAATTCTTGTTTTGATAAATGTTTCCCATTAATGTATGGAGTTGTGAGGAAAAATAACCCTTGGTTTACAAGTGGCTTGAAAAAATCTTCTAGAATTAAAAATAAATTATATAAAAAATATCTTACATGCCCAACTCCACTAAATCTGGCTACATATAAATTATATAAAAATAAATTTGCTCATTTGTTGAGAGCATCTAAGAAAAAATATTACAGCAATCAGTTTAGAAAATGTTTAAATAATATAAAAAACACTTGGAAAACGATTAACCAATTATTACAAAGAAAAAAGGCTGCATCAAAGTTTCCTTCAACTTTTGTTAATGGAAACTCTGTTCTGTCTGATCCATATAAAATTGTTTGTCATTTTAATAATTTTTTTTCAAGTACAGGTATCACACTTGCCAACAAGATCCAAAACACAACGATTGATCCAGTTGACTATATTAAAGATTCATTTCCAATAATGGATAGCTTTGATCTTCCAAACAGTAATGAAGTGTGTGAGGTTATAATGCAGTTAAAAAACTCAGCTCCAGGGCATGATGGCATTAGAGCCTCTCTGATAAAAGATGTGCAGACCCTATTGAGCAAACCTCTGACACACATTTGTGCACTGTCAATGATTACTGGTATTGTTCCTACAGATTTAAAAGTAGCTAAAGTCATCCCTGTATTTAAAACTGGTGACCCAAGTATGTTCACAAATTACCGTCCTGTTTCCGTTTTACCATGTTTTTCAAAAGTTTTAGAAAAATTGATTTATAAAAGATTATTAAAACATTTAAATACACATAATATAATCTATCAGTATCAATATGGTTTTAGGAAGAATTATTCCACCTATATGGCACTTGTAGAAATTACTGACAGAATATTAACTGCGTTAAACAATAATGAATATACAATAGGAGTGTTCTTGGATCTCTCTAAAGCATTTGATACTGTTCATCATGAAATTTTACTGAAAAAGTTATTTAAATATGGATTTCAAGGTTTTGTTCATAAATGGTTAACTAGTTATGTAAAAAATAGATATCAGTATGTATCAATGAATGGTCTTGATTCAAAGCAAAACTCAATACAATTTGGAGTACCGCAGGGCTCCATCCTAGGACCTTTATTGTTTTTAGTTTACATTAATGATCTGGCTAATGTCACAAGTTCTACAATACCTATTCTGTTTGCAGATGATACAAATTTTCTAATCTCTCATAAAGACTTGACTACTATTACAGAGAATTTGAACAGAGATCTAGCCCAGTTTTCAACCTGGTTCCAAGCCAATAAGTTATCTTTGAATGTGAAAACATTTAATTTCATGGTTTTTGCTGGGCACAAAAATTACACATTTGATGATATAAGAATTTGTATTCAAAACCAACAAATTGATAAAGTTTCTACTGTTCGTTTTTTGGGTGTCCAACTTGACAACAAACTCCTTTGGAGAGAACAAATTGGTACAGTCTGCAAAAAAGTCACTAAATCTCTGGGTATTTTGAGAAGGATTAGAAATTTTGTTCACAATAAAGTGATGTCAACTCTATATTATTCATTAATCTATCCATACCTGTCATACTGTAATATTGTTTGGGCAAGTACATTTCCTATTTATCTTAAAAAAATACTACTTTTGCAAAAAGCTTTTGTTCGCTTAGCAACATTCTCTAAAGTTGATGCAGCTAGTGCTCCTCTTTTTTCCAAATTACAGCTGTTGAATATTTTTGAAATTAATATTTATCAAACATGTACCTTTATTTTTATGATAAAACAAGGTCAGTCTCCTGATACTTTTAAGAAATATTTTGTTAAGAACTGCCAAGTGCATTCTTATAATACTAGACAAGCTTTGTCTTTTCATTTACCGTTAAGTATTAAAACTCAAGTGCAATTTTCTTTTCGGCATCGTGGTGCAAAATTATGTAATGAATATGGAAAATATTTGGAATCTTCAGAAATAAATGGTAGAAAGTCTTTGAAAAAAATACTGTTATCCAAAAAAGACAGTGATGTATGATTTTACAAAAATTTGACCCCCTGAAATCTGAATGCTAAAATGTAAAAATAATGTTACTGTATATGTCTATTCTGTTTTCTCTGAAAGGACTTTCATAATGTGAGCTGCCTGATATTTTGTTGGTTTATGGGTGTGGCCTTGGTATAAGCCCTAAAGGGTTTCTGTCACACTCCATCACATTTTTTTATTTTATTCTATTGGTGTATTCTGACTTTTTATTTTGATCTGTGAAAAAAAAAAAAAAAAAAAAAAAGTATAATAAAGTGCGTAAAGAAACCTAAAGGGCAAAAAACCTCCTCCTTTTAGTCCAGCTTTATTTAAAACACTGTGGCTCTAAATGTTGTGGTTCTAACAGTCCCATGCTACAGGAGCTATAGGCCAGAATGTAAAAACAAACTTTGAGTACAGAAATATGCCTCCGAAACGTTCAGGTTTCCCAGTCAGGGTTTGATGTAAGCCTGCTGTAATCCTGGCTTAAAAACTGTCTTTCTAATCTGATTTGGATTATAGAACCCAAGATAAATCAGTCTGAATTAAACCAACCTGAGCTGGATTCCTTTACAGTTTCTAGGAAAAACAAATCTATGCACTTTTCTCAGACTATAACATTCATTTAAAATCTAAACTACAAACACTGAAAACAAAAATTGTAAAATATAGATGGATGGGAAGGAAGAAAGTAAGGCAAGAAAGAAAAAAAAATGCAAGAAAAAGAAAGAAAGAAAATAAAGTAGGACACAGGGACAGAAAGAATAAAGGAGGGAGAAAAACAAGAACACACACAAAAAAAAAGTTCATAAACCCCAGGAGGAGCAAGCTACAAAAGTCTGGGAACCACTGGAATAAAGAATGAAAAGCATTGAACTGCTTTCCATATTGTGATGTTTTTTAAGTTTCCCTTATTCACCTGAAAAAAATCAAATTTCAAACTTTACAGACTGTAAACAATAAAGTAGCAATAAAGTCCCTATAAACTCTGGAATCAAATAAGTAGAGGAAACCAAGACACAGCTCTGATGATGGAAAGTCTAAGAAAAGGAGTCCAATCAATAAGAACTCGATCATTAAAGATTAAAAACAGCTAGATGCTAAGAATCAAAGAAAACACCCTGCAGGGATATTTGGTTCTTTGGAATTTTATATTTCTGTAACCAGTGTACAAAAGAGTTAGAAGATGACCCATAATGCTCACTATGGACTGTAGTTAAAAGAAAAGGAAACTAAATGTGCCTTAAGATGGACTGGACCTGTCCAGGGTACACCCTGGACAGGTCTCGCGTCTCGCCCGTCGACAGCTGGAAATAGGCACCAGCATCCCTCGAGAAAATGGATTGATGGATGTGTAATAAAAATCCAAAAGGAGAGAATGAAAACATTGAAACAGGTTTAATACCAGTGTGGCCTGCCCTTCTCTTTCCTTTGAATCATTTCAGATCATCATTAATTTTTTTTATAATATAAGATCATCAGGAGGCACTTCCTGCCAGCAATACTTTGACAGCACTTATGTTTCTTATCTCATGGCTAAAGTGTCCGGACCAGCTTTAAGGTAATCGGATTTCTGTTTCCAAAGATTTGAAGTAGGAAGTCTCTAAAGGTTTAATCGGAGATGGAAAACAGTGCTGCACAGTGTATCATTCAAGATGAAGCATGTTTTGATCAACTTCAATCCCAATAAAGTTGTTTTACTGAGAAGTAAAACCTAAAATAATGAGGATTAATTCCAAATTTAAGTTTGAATTATTTGATATTTGGCGTTGGCTCGTTTTAGAAACTTGTTTGGTATCTAACCAATGTTGGTACTACAGCTTCAGCCTCCGTATCCATGACAACAATCAGCTGAGCAGTGAGACAAAGAACCGTCCCTCTAAAGCTCTCCTGCCTCCAAAGTCACATGTTTTCACCCACCTCCCAAATTGCACTCTCTCTAGACGGCTGTATTATTCTGCAGCTGACTCCTTCCAGCCCAGATTCTCCCAGCCCTGTTTTAAAGTCGGGCGGTTCCTAAAAATCACGCTCTTACCCAGGGGGTACCAACTGATTTTTGTAAACCTAAGTACAGCTTCATGCTGCTGTTATTAAAATCTGATGGGATGTTTGCGGCCTTACTCTGGCGTGCAGAAGAACTCCTTGCTCGAGGCAGCGTGCTGGCCCCCGAGCTCATCTCGTCCATGTGGTCCCGTCTCATCCGAACCTCCGACGTGTGCAGATCCAGCTCATCCTCCGTGTTGATCAGAGTCAGGTCCTGCATGCTGAAGCTGCGCAGCTTGTCAGAAAGCACACCCTGCCCCTGGGAATGTAGGGTAAAGTAAACACAGATGCTTTGGAGATGGGACAGCGTGGATACGTCAATGCTTTTAGCGGTTCGGACTCAGTAAAAAGGGAAAAACATTTTAAAAATTCAGCAGGCAGCTATTCCTTTACGATGCTGTTAAGATTCAGTTTGCTTCAATGTTGCAAAACTTTTGACACATAGGCAACTCTTTGGACTTTTTCTTCTCATTTGAAGGGCAGCTGTGGCTACAATGTAGTTTGCGTCAGTGTGCGAGTGAATGACTGAATGTAGTGTAGGCGCTTTGGTCAGTCATCTGACTTGAAAAAGCGCTATATCGGTACAGGCCATTTACCATTACCATGTTATGCTTCAGATTGTTATATTAGACCAGAAACCTCAAAAGAGTTTCTGTCATAAATGGTTGTTCCAAACCAAAACAGACTGAGGTTTACAAGCAGCATGGATTTAATGTAATATTGAGGCAGATGAGCGACAAACAGGAAGGGAAACATGGAAAATTAACTATAAATACCC
Source organism: Cyprinodon tularosa (assembly GCF_016077235.1). NCBI lineage: Eukaryota > Metazoa > Chordata > Actinopteri > Cyprinodontiformes > Cyprinodontidae > Cyprinodon > Cyprinodon tularosa. Next base: position 711,456 of record NW_024039141.1, on the reverse strand, counting down.
TATGAAATCATTTTTTATACAAGACATTAATTATTAAAACTGGAAATAGATCATTTACCTAATAAACAGGTAAATATAGCTTTATTTTATGAGGTAAATATCAATATTTCATGTTTTAATAAACTAATAGATGTTCCTGCGCTGAAGACCACCATGAATTAATCGGAACTGTCACACATCTTTAAAAGTACACTGCACTTTCATACGCTGCTCGTTTCTGTGCATCGGCACTTTTGAGTGAAACATGGCGACATGAGGCTTTAGTGCATATGCACCACTTAAACATGAGGCATACATAAGGTCTTCATTTAAATCCTGACATCAGATGCTCACCTTGGTAGCTGCAGTGACGGCAGCAGTAGCTGCGAGGTTGAGACCCCGTTTTCCAAACTTCATCATGGTCTCATAACTCCTATCTTTGGCCTGGGCGATGTATTCATCGATTTCCTTCACATAGCAGGAGGATTAGATCAAACACAAAAAGGAGGTAAACAGACTTAACGTGAAGGCTTGTAAAAGGGACTTTTATCAGACAAGAAAAACGTTAACATCCATGTGGATTTCATTATGGTTAGGGTTAGACTTTACCTTCTCTTTGTTGGAGAGGGTTGGGTGGACAAACTTGCGGTAAAGAACGCTGGAGCCCTTGGTGTAGGGGGACAGGAGCCAAATCACAAAGGCTATCTTTAGTTCAAAGTAAAAGGGAAACCTGAGCAAAGGAATAAAAAGTTTAAGCTCTAACCGGCAGTACTGCTGTCCAAACTTTGATAACCAAGATTATGAACAAGAGAATGAGCTCAGAGGTTAGAGGCAAAAGAGGAAGTTATTCTGCAAAATCTAAAACATTTCTTCATTAATACTAAAGATGCTTTCTTTATACTCCTTTTACATTTTCACAGGAAAACAACAACCATTAGAGAGGTGCTTTTTGTATGTTAATTTATTTCTAGCATGTACTAATGCTCCATAAGAATTAATAGCAAAACCTGACATCCTATTCATTTTAGACTGACATGTCGAAAGCATGCATCACTTCTGGAAACATGGAGCCTACAGTAGGCTTTTCAAAATAACAAATTTTGCTGGAGAAATTGTTCAAGAAATTAAAAAAATATATTGTTTTCAAGTAATATAATGATTATTACAAAAATAACACCAAATCAATGACCAATAAATCTGTTTTTTTTAAGAACCTTTAACCCGAGAACTGGAAGACATTTTGAATATCTAAAATAAATAAAATAACCAAAACAATCAATAAAATAGAATCATAATCTGTTAACTAAATGCTCTTAAATAAACAAAAATAAAATCTTAAAACAATTAAAAAAAAGAATAAAGAAACAATGAATAAAATTGGGACTGAAAAGACAAATCTGATTAATTGGTGAAATAATCTTTAACTAATTTAGTAATCAATTGATCGTTAACTGGAGTATAGAGACTTTATTGATTAATTGAAAAAAAAAAAAACCCAGACAGATTAATCGATTATCAAAATAATTGTTAGTTGCCACCCTAAATAAAATTGATCACCAAATCTATGTAAACAAAAGTGTCTGTTATAGTCTGTTGCTGAGCCGAGTCGGCAGAGTGACGGCTGGTTTATTTTTTTATTAGCTACTTGGAGTGAGTTAATTTTTAATTCTGAACAATTCAGCACACCTTTATATTTAATAAACAAACTTATTTCATTGCACAATAATTATCATGTGTGTTTTATTCTGTCCCCCCCCCCTCTACTGCACTTTTATACTAACCCATCAGAAAGACGTCATTCAAAGAGATGGAAACTCAAACAATCTCCCATTTCACAAAACACGACTCACAGCTTAAACTACAATAACAAGCCTGTTTTTAAGAATCAGAATAATTAGTATCTGTCAATCAATTGTGTTTCAAAAGCCAGCTGAATAAAACAAAACATGATTTTATTTTACAACTGGTTATTACTTTTATGTTACAGAAAACACAAGTCCCTTTATGCCAGGATAGAATGTGCTTTGGAATGCCAAACGACAAAAACAAGGTGAGAATCAACATTATGCGATATAAATTGATGACAGATTAACGGTTATCCGTTTGTGGAGAATATTCAGCTTACTATTGAGTTGATGGTAGTTTTCTTTAGGATCCCCTGATTCTAAAGAGGTACATGTTGGGTTTTGTTTACAAATAAGCTTGCTGTTCAATGCAGAACAAAATGTGACGTCAAAAATGACCCGGGGCCGGCGATGGGAGATAAGGGGTTAACAGCTTCAAAAAAGGTGAAGAGTTAACTATTTATTCAGAGGAAATCACTGATGAAAGCAATGTCAGAAATTATACCTGATCAAACAGGACTTAAATGTCTCTTTTTTTTGTTTTTTTAAAGAAAGTATTCCCACTTCTCTGATCTCTGTATGAACAAGTCATATTGCAACACTCAAAGCTTCAGTTGTGGTTAATAATAAAAAACAACCGGCTAATTTAAAACCTAAAAAGTAAACTACATGCTAAAAATAACCAGAGCACATCAGCCTTCAATCAAACCAAGTCCTAGAAGCTCCCTTCTGAACTCTATGCAGGCATGTGAAGCTGCTCACTCACCATGACAGAAGCAGATCTGTGGCCGTCTCTGCTGTGCTAAACAGTGCAAATACTATCCAGTACATCATCCATTTTACCTGCAGAGACAGAAAGACACAGAGGGGAGAAAGAGCGAATAAATTAAAAATAGCACATGAAAACACACCACTTTACACAAGCTGGGAAGAATGACGAACACAGAGGTTGTGAACATGCCAAAGCCAAATAATGATGTGTGGATTTGTTGTGAACTGATATCATCTTATCCTCAAACCAGGACTTTGAGATGAATCAGCACTGATCAAAATATGAGAAGCTTCAGATGTAGTGGAAACTCTTAATATCCTATAAAGTGAGCATAAATGTTTAGAAACATAAGAGTCAGACGAACATGTAGCAACAAGAAGACAAAACCACATCAACCGTCTCATTTAATTAGTCAAACGGTGGTGGGGGGGGGACATCAGCTTTAAAAATGCCCCCCCCCCCCTTTTTTTTTCTTATCCTCCTCCCGTCACTCCCTACTTCTGCTTGAGCAGCAATCCAAGGGTTGCCACGGTAACCTGACAGGAGGAGAGTGCTCTCCAGTATAAATGTAGGCCGGGGGACAGCTCCTCCTCCTGGCTCCCCCCCTTTGCTCGATGAGGTAAGCAGGAGGAACCCTGTTTGGAAGACAAACCCTCAGCTGAAAACAGAACAAGATTCTGCAGAACTTTCAGCCGTTTTCCCTTAGAAACGCTGTTTAATTAATTAGCACCGGTGTGAATCGGGTTTCATATTAACGCCACACAAAGACGAAAATATAGGGGGGGGGCACATGTTTAACATTAATATGGTCTGTTTTAGATTAGATTAGATGAGCTTTATTGATCTCACAGCGGAAAAATTCACTGGTCACATCTTGGCATAGTAATTAAAGAAGGTGCAAACAAGGAGAAAAAGGTGCATTAGGAAAAAAAAATAAAAATAAAAAATAAGTTAATGATAAGTTAGAGGTTCTGGAACTCATTACATTTTCTTTAGCATACATAAAAAGCAAAACCATTACTTATGCCAGGGAGTTTTCATTAAAAAAAACATGCAGGAGACTCATGAATCGGACTATTTGTTAAATAACAGCGTACCACAAAGTTGATTAAACTGGCGTATGACGACAGAAAAAACAGTACCAATTGCGATTTTCTATGTGCATTACTGATTTTTTAAAAACAATTATAAGATAAACATCTGCAAAACTAGTTTGGTTATTTTATTCAAATTCTCCAATAAGGTTTTAAAGATTCCATTTTGAACCCTTTAAAGAGGTTTAATTCCCAGGGACAGTTTGGCGTATTTTTTTTAAACCATGCTCTTTTTGTCTTTACTAAATGCAAAGTTTTACCAAATAAAAAACGGGGATGGGAGATAAGGGGATCAGGGCTGCATGTAACGACTATTTAGCGAATCGGTAAAAATTTGTTTTTTTAGATTAATCGATTAATAATCAGATCGGCCAAAAGATTCCTTTCATCAGTGATTTTATTTTTACAAAATTGATATAATTACTGCTCTAAGTGGGTCGCTCTTTCAGCTGAAGGCATATTTTATAGTCTCTATACTCCAGTTAAGGATTGATCGATTACTAAATTAGTTGACGATCTAATTGACTAATCCAATTAATTGTTTCAGCCCTAATTTGGATACCATAATTCATTATCTTTTGAAAGATTATTTTTATAGATTGTAATGGAAAAAAAAACACCATAAACAGCGAGAGTTCCGCTCCTCCTGAAAAAAAAAAAATATTTGAAAATAAAACAATGTGCTTCTTTAAACTCATTTATTGACCTTTTTTCTTTAGTCTCTCTGAAAAACTGATTATGATTGAAGGTTTTCAACACATAACTGAACCTTAATCAAGTCCACCAGTGGTGCCGGTGTTACATTAAAACCTTTTAATCAATAACTGTTTCTTGTGTATGGTAATCATTTAAAGTGAAGTTGATAAATCATAACAGCTGGGAGGAGCAGAGAGCACAAACTAAATGGAACAAAGCAAACAGGAAGGAGTCCTGCTCTAACAACTGGAGGTGGTACTCACATATTCCTTCACATTCTTCGTTTTGACGGCCTTATAGGAGGAGTATGCAGGGTAGAGCGTCCCAAAGGCGAGGCTGAAAAAGAAAGAGGGAAGACCTGGATCAATGTAAGGAGGACGTGCATGACCTCTGGGTATGGACGCCCGAAAAAAACTCAACCATAGAGACTGTTTACATTTGCACTAGGCTTAGATAAACAAAAAGAGGCTGATCTTCTGCACCATATGTCCTACTTTTACTTGAACAAGCACAGTTGCCCCCCCCCTTTCCTTTTGATTTGAGTGGTAATGCTCCAAAATAGACTTAATCAATAGAAACACTGTAATGGAGATCCCACAGTCAGGAAGAGTGCAAAGGGATGAAATGGAAAAAATGAACAAATGGGTCTGCCAGGGGTGGGACACCATGTGTTGGCTCATGTGCAACTCTGGGACTCTGTGCACACAGACTGTTGCAACCTTTGTTCCTTGGGAGGATTTGTGCTGATGTGACATGTGCAAAGAGGAAGACACGGAAAAGCAGTCACCAGTGCAGTGCGAGTCCATTTTTGAGACCTTAAACTAGAGCTCAAGGATTAAATGTGCATCCGACTGAGACCCAGTTGAACATATTTAGCATTTCTCTATGCCATACCATCTCACACTCTCTGTCCTATATGCAGTAGAGTCTGACCTGACTTAAAGCAGCCCTCAAGGCTAGTGATATCTGAAGCCACAAGCTTCTTTGTTTCTATATCACAAAATTACTTCAGAGTTTGAGGCTAAACGGGCTTTTTCTTCAGGAAGACATGAAAGCAAATTTATTAAAGCTGTATTGCCTATTTAAGTGGTTTGCTTTAATTACCGTACAACATATTAAAACTCTTGATTTTTCACATTGATTGTCCATGTAAAACCAGACATGTTAATAGGGAGGACAATTAACTTTATCATAAATGTCATTCGTTAGCATCTCCCGATTAACATTGTGTCCCAAATCCAATCGAGTCAAGTTTTAAAGCTTGCATCATAGATGCTTTTTTCCCCCAACATTTTTTTCGTTATAGTTTTAAATATATTCTTCATTTCATCTCACTTTTATGTACTACTTAAGAGAGCTCTACCAAAGAAAATCTCAGTAAAACACATTGAAATTAATGCGACACAGAAAACCTAAAAGACTAGGGATATCTTTAGCAATGCATTCAAAATGTTCAAAGAGCCAACTAAAATGGAAATGGCCAACCATTTGTTTGAAGTGCTGCAGCTATAATGATGCATATGCATCACACTGCCTGATCGGTGCATGACTAACTGAGGCACAGGGAGGAACAGGAGCCGGCTGGAAGCAGTTTGCAGTTTATTACCTAATCAGGAATATTTAGAGGAATGGGAACATTTCAACACTATTTTAAATACTAAGGAAAAGAGCAGCATCTGTGACATGTTTGATATTTAAAGAAGGGAATGAAGCAGCAAGAGTAAACTAAATCAGAATTTAAAATAACCAAAAAAAAAATGTACTGGAAATAGTTGAACAGAGGAAAATCTTAAATTTAACTCTGAATTGGTACACCCATTTACAAAAGCCAACAAATTACATCATTTCCAGAGTTTATGCAAAACTATCAATATAAAGGCAGGCCGTGTAACTTTTGGCAACTAGGGGTGCTAGATCTATAACTGCCTGTATTTTGCTTCAACTAAACATCAAAAATAATAAAGATATGACTGTATACTAGAAGCAAAGTGTTAACTTGCCAATCTAATAATAAAGTTGAGAAGAGAGAATCTGTTTTACATCCGGCCTTTGCCGACGAACAAATTCCTTTCCAAGATCGACTCTTGTTTTTCCTCACTCACAATCATTCCACGTTTTCTCTTTTAAGCATCCTCAAAAGGTTTAAACTTTTTCTTTTCCTCAGCCATGACCAGTAGTCGAGCAGGCTGAAAAATAGTAGAGCAAAAGCCTTAGTTCCATGACGATATAAGAGCCTGTGGACGTAAAGAGATACGTTCTTCCAGGTCACACGGGCCTGGCCAATGACGGTGCGTCTTCTCCCAACTTACATAGGCGGTATTTCAAGAGAGGAGCCCCCTCTTAGTATTAATAGTGTCAAGCGCTGTATCTTGGCCTGAGGAATCATATAAAATAACCAATATGCGTAAAATCTTTAGGTCACAAATCCTGCAGTTGCCTTTAATAAATAACGTCAACATTAAACTTACATATCTTAAGCACTAAATCGTGGGTAATTTAAAGACGATCATGTCAACTGAGAAATTTAATCCAATTAGTAGAATTTATATTTTGTACCCAAATAACATTTAAACTGCTTCATCTTTGTCATCCTGATAAACCAGACTAAATGTGAGATTAAAGCTACAGTGTGTAATTTTTAGCGACATCTAACGTCCAGACTGCAGACCGCAGCAACATGAACATCCCCCCCCCCCCCCCCCCCCCACCGCTTCTCCCCCCCAACAGTACGGCGAGCGTTACGGGACAAAATGTCTTGCACGATGTCCGAATCACCTAGCTTCTCAAGTGATGAGGTTTGTTTACATAGATAATTTTAATACTGCCATCTATTGTTCACACACACACACACACACACACACGACTATGCCGAGAGAGGGCCGCTGCAGGCGGGCTGCGGTTAGCCCTGGCTGGCGTTAGACTCGGAGTTCCGCTGGTTGCCACGATCCTCTCAATTTCACAAATAGTTTTTTTTATTTTGCTTTAAATCAGTCAATGGACCATATAGTGACGCTTAAAAGTATAATATTCTCGCCTCAAAAGGTCTTAAAACAAACGTTTATTGAACAACAGCAACAGAAAATTGAACTTTTAACTTTCAATGGAGCGCTCCACTGAAAGCTGCTGCTGCAGTGCATGCTACTGTTCAATAGTTGTTGCCATCTCACTGGTTGTGCTTTCTCCAGTGTCACGCAGCTTTGTCGTCACGCCCTCAAAACCCCGCCCGCTTTGCATCCAAAAGTTCAAAACACATCTCTGTGTTGTGATTGGCCCGCCAGTTCTAGGGCCTGGGGCATTAATCGAGGCTAGACCACCACTGGCCACTGGTGGGTGGGGCTAGTTTACTAGGCTAAAAGTCTGCGGTTGCCCTTTAATAACTTTAAACCTACATATCTTAAATACTGAAGCATGGGTAATTTAAAGACGATCATGTCAACTGGGCAAATTAATCCAATTAGTAGACATAAAATTTTGTACCCACATAACATTTAAACTGCTTCATCTTTGTTCTCTTTACTAGTCTTGTTCTGAATTATGAGGAAAACTAAAACATTAAACTTTTCAAAGCACAGATGCATTTGTTTAAATTGTGTATAATCCAAGCTCCAATTTATCTTTATATGGATCTTTGTCTGGACTAGTAACAAAATAAGGCCGGATAGGCCACATAGCAAATCAAAAGATCCAATTAAATTATTGGCCGTCATAGCAGGCAGAACTATGGAAACAGCCTTGCACAGATTAACATGAGGTCAGTTTAAAATGTTCTAATGAAAATAGGCTTATTTTTTGGAGCCAACAGCAACCTCATCATACAAGAAAAATAAAAAATAAGCCAATTAAGGTGAAAATAACCAACACCCTTTAAAAGAGCCATTAGTGGAGATCCCAAGCATCAATCTTGGGCCTGTCCTGGAAGCAGCCTAGAGAAGCTGCTGCTGCTTTAGTTGAGTCATCCACAGTGTGGAGATGTTTCCAGGTGGAAAGTGTTGGCTGGGTTTATGAGGCTTCCCTGAGAGGAAAAATAAAATAAAACAATAAAACAGAACTGATCCACCTTTACTCTGTCACTGAGCTGAATTTTCATTCATCGTTTAGCTAAGGGCCACTGAATGCTGTTTTGTCTGTGTTTACTGGTCTGCAGTAAGGTTTGCATGTTAATCAGGTTGACTAAATAATAGCTGCTTTCCTGGCAGCGCGTGAATCTCCATTTGCTTTGTTTTTTTTAGATGGCCGTTAGCTTAAAGCTGTTAGCTCAGCTCGCGCTGCATCATCGACCTGACTAACAATATTAGAGAAGTGCCGGAAAGTGAGCATCTACAGTAGCTTTAAACACGTTTCAAACACCAAGCAGCCCATTATCTTTTATTAGTTGTTCTTAATTTAACAAGTTTAGCTGTGTTTGGGTAGAAAACAGCCCAGCAGATCGAAGTGATGAATGGAGCAGCCGTTGAGGATGACGATGATGTAGCTAACGTTTTTTAACAACAGATGGAGCCCAGCCCAGCCCATACTCACACCACTACCCTCGAAATAATCCAGGATACCATGCTGCTGCTGCTGCTGCTGGATGGCAAAGACGAGAGCTTTCTCCGCGTCTAAGGACTCTTATTTTGGCTAGCAGGTGGGCTCTGTGCCCCCCATTCCTCCTCCAGCGGAATGTGAGGCAGCGGGTCTGGTTCCGTCCTGTCAGGCTCGGTCTGCCACGCTGCTGTGCTGTCAGGTGAGTGAGCGGCACGGAGGATGATGAGGGTCTGCTGCTGCTGCTGCTGCAGTCTGCTCCCCACTGCTGGAAGACTGGCTCTTAAAGGGGCCGCGTCACATTGGTTCAGGTCGCTTTCGCTTCATGAATGCCTTCCATGTTTTCTCGTCCTCGTGCACTCATAGCTATGGGAGTCTGTTTGCGCCACGTGAAAATATAAAAATGCCAATAGAAAGTCATAACTGTGAGATACAATGTCATCATTTCAACTTTTAAAATTGTAATTATGAGATACAAAGTCATAATTTTTAACTTTCAAAGTCATAATTTGAACTTTCAAAGTCACAATATGAGAAAAAGTCATAATTATGAGATACATAGTCATAATTTGAACTTTCAAAGTGACAATATGAGATAAAAAGTCATAATTTCATCTTTTAAAGTGACAATTGTGAGATACAAAGTCATATTTACGAGATAGAAAGTCATAATTTCAGTGTTCAGTCATAATTATGAGATACAAAGTCATAATTTCAACGTTCAAAGCCATAATTATGAGATATAAGACATAATTTGAACTTTCAAAGTGACAATATTAGATAATGTCATAATTATGAGATAAAGTCATAATTTGAACTTTCAAAGTGACAATATGAGATAAAACAACATAATTATGAGATACAAAGTCATAATTTTTAACTTTCAAAGTCATAATTATGAGATACAAAGTCATAATTTTGAAATACATACCGGTAACTGATAATTATGACATTCTTTATTTTCATGTGGCAGAAATGGGCTTCCATACACAGTTCAGTGAAAGTAGGAGAACATAAAGATTAATCTTACCAATTTAAGCTCGATACTTTATTTCACACATAATAATGCTAGTAATTTAAAAATATATATAAAAAAAAACATATGGTATTTTAATGTCTGAGGGGCGTTTAGAAAAATAAAATGTGGCCCCGAGGGAGTCCTCCACCCCACTGATGAGCTCTTTTTGGCAGTTCTAGAAAAAAAAATTCCTGGGGCAGGAAGGGTTGTTCCATGTTAAAAATATACATGAACAGCACTATTTTCTAAAGATCTTCCATATCACCATAATTCAGCCTGCTTTGTATTCTGTCTACCCTAGCTCATCAACAAAGAACGATAGATCTGCAGATAGAATGGTAGAAAATGACCTTCCCTTCATTCAGGGGCTATACAGGTCTAGGGTCAGGAAAAGGTCAGTTAACATCTCTGCCAACCTCACACATTCGATCTCACAGACTATTTAGAACCCAATCGGGAGGCCTACACCACAGAGCCATGTTTGCTTTACCTAGGCTGTCACAAAAGGAGGTTCTTTCCACAGAATCTCAACAAAATAAACTCTCTGAATAGTTCAAATTAATTTGTGTCACAGGGAGAAATGTTTGGTGTCAAAGCAGCATTTAAAATACATTACAAACTAAGATAGAGAACCAGATAAACATTTAACAGTTTATATACCATTTGGAGACAATTTTGATTGCCTTATTATAGAGTCTGGGGGCTGCAGGAAGTAAAGAGGGACAAAAATGTCCCACTGCAGACCTGTGGTGCCTCAGCCTTCCTTTGGAGGGACAGAGGCGTAGCCAGAAAATTTTAATAAGGGTGGCCAGGCAGTAACCAGTGTACACTGAGGGGTGGCAGAAAGGGGGTCCATCAACACCATATTTTCCAAATAAAGACAAACTATACTTTCCTACAGCTTTTGCTAACAACTACATACATTTATTTAAGCATCTATGCTGTCTAATTTAAAGGTGTAGAAGAGAAACTTCTCTCAAGTTTGAGTTCTGGGGCAAACATCTTATTCATTGTCATTACTTATCTACTTTTATCAAATGAATGCATGGTGGCAGTGATGCGTCTGGTTTCTCGCTTTCTTTCATTAATCTGAAGAGTTTGATCTTCACCACTCCACAAAGTCACACATCACCTTTCTGTTTTCCCTTTGCAAGATGAGGCCAACAACCACAGTCATCTGATCATTTCTGCAGGTAAAGAGGACCGGAACCAGAACTTTACCCTGTTGGGGCCTCCTTACTGCAGATCTCATTGTTCTGTTGACAGTTGTTAAGATTGTCCAGTCTGTGGGTTAACCTTTCACCTTAGTCTGCTCCAGCTTGCTTTTCAGAATAAATTGCTGTATTTTATTGAAAGCATTAGTGAAAAGATAAAAATAAATAAATAAAAAAAACTCACAAAACTTCCAGGGTGCGAGAGTTCGCCCTGTACTAGAGGAAAAAAAAAAAAAATCACAGCATCATCCACTCCAGTGCCTGGCTGGTTGTTAAACTGAAGGAGCCCTGGTCTATATATAGGTACATAATGCAGATAAAGAGCTTCTTTTCTAATAACTGTTGATGTGCTCTTCATACAACATTGATGCATTTATTCTATATTTTATATTCTATTAAACTCAATGGTTGCTTGTCTATGTGAAGCACCTCAGCAAATTCCTTACGTGTGAAAACACTGCTCGACAGTAGAGCACTTCAGTTACCGCATGTGGCTTGCAAAAGACTTGGTTGATAAGACGTTTTTTTTTTGTTTTTTTTTATTCCCCCTGCAATTTTTTCCACTAAGTGAAATGTCTTTAAATAAACATTAACATGAATTCAACACACTGTAGTAAACAGAAGGAGGCAGAAGATGTCTTTCAGTCATCAATGCACACTTTCAGGGACACACAGGAGCTCTTTCAAGCTGGTCACCGTTTCTTTCACTACACCTTTTCCATCAACGATAAATCTGAAATACTTTAATAATCCCAGGGCGAAATTACTTTTGTTACATTACTCCATCTATAATAGATACTATAGGACTGGTTTGATTTAACACAATTTCATCGATATATATATAAAATTAGGGGGTCCCCGCTCTATCTCACCATCAGTTTGGAGGTCCTTGGCCTGGAAAATGTTAAAGGCCATATTGGAGCATATATTAAATAGTTGATGTTTTGGATCCCAATTCAGGCACTATGGAAAACTTTTTTTTTTTTTTTTTTATGAATTTATGAGCTTGATTCTGTTTTTTTTTTTAATGGCACTAGTGCCTCGTTTTTTTGACAATAGGTGGACGGGAAAGGGGGAATGAGGGGCACCTAGTGTGCAGCTGTTATGGCAACATAACCCCCCTGCTCCCCCCTGAGACCTGAACATCTAAAACAACCAGAATTGAATAAAAAAAATGACCCTATTTTTTATTCTTGTGATTCAGACTAGTTATGCAGCGTAAAATCGACTGCTCTATATGTTGTGTGTGTGCTCTAGTCCTCACTTGTTTGTGTTTCCCCTTGTTCAAAAACTAAATATAAAGTCAAAAAAATTATATAAAAACTACTCTCTACTTTCAGCCTGGGTTCTTCTAAGAATTAGGTCAATCATTCACTCAACCTGATCTGGAGCCAGTTTCTCTTACTGGTTAATGTGGAGGAGTTTAAAAATAGAACACCAGCTAAAAATGTATTCTTTCCAGTTTTGGCACATCAGAGGACTAGAATAGACATATAGATCTAATACAAAACAAGCATAAAACAACATTATTTTTGTAAATTTTATTGTGAAAAAGAAATCCAACTGCTAAGATCAATATATATATTGATACAATGTTAATGGCCAGTAGTTCTGTTCAGCTGCAACTGGGATTGTTGAACAATATAACTGGGAGCTCTTAATTCCTCAAACCCCCTGGTTGTTAAAAAAGAAAAAAAAAAGATTGCCGTCTCTGAAGCATCTAATCCACTCGTTGCATAAAAAAAGGAAGATTTCTTACTCTAAATGAAAGAAATAAGAAAACTAAAAATACAAAACTTTGGTCAGCTTCCCTTGATTGGCTGCTTTGCAAATCCTTTAAGCAACAGACGGCAAAAATCATCATTTTTTTTTTTTAAAGAAAGAAAATCTACAAAAAAACAAAATCAGGTTAACCTTGCTTCTAATGAAAAACAGAACCATGTCATCAAAATAAGAATGTTAGCCCAGTACTCACATTTAGTCATTTTGCTTATATGGTAGCTGAACCTCCGCTCTGAAGGCACGTCAGCTTTTTACCTCCCTTACTGAAACGTTTTACATTTACAACAAAACCAAGAGAACACACCGACCTTAAATACAACGTTAATCAAAAAAGGGGAGGGAGGGGGGGGAAGAAAAACAACTAGACAAGTTAGAGAGTACTGTGTAACAGCGATGAAGGACTTCCTTAATTCAAGCGCTGATTTAATCCCTCCCTGTCTCATCCCTCCCCCCCAGATTACAGACCTTCACTTCCCCCCCAACAACATACACAATCTCTGTACTTTGTACTCGTGTAGATATGGTGTGTGTGTGTGTGTGTGTGTGTGTGTGTGTAGGTAGTGGAGTGGGCGACTAAGGGCGAGCTAGTTTAGGTTCGTGGGCCTTCAGTGTCCCGACCGCGTCCTTCACTGCATGATAGATGATGTTCTTCACCTGCAGAAAACGAGGAAAAACTCATGTAAGAACAAAACCTCAACGTCTCTTTAAGACAGATGTGTGAAGGAATAAAACACACCTGTAGCTTGTCTTCATGGTTTGTGTGAGTCGTGGAAAGGTGTCTGAACTCCTGCGTCAGTCTGAAACAGTGCCTCACATGTTCAGGAGACACAAAGTCCTCCGCCACCTTGATACAGCTGTACAGATTATGCACCTAAAAAGAAGGGAGAGGAAGAAGATTGGGTTGGTTAACAAGCTTGAGCCTTGAAGCTATGAAACGCACCGTGAGGCGCCGTGAGTCTGACCTGGTGTGGCGCTCCAGCGGGTATAAACACAGCATCGCCTAAGAACTGTAAAATGGCCCAGCCCTGGACACCGTACTCCTCGTATAGTCGGCGCCGGAGCCCCTGGTCCAAGTACCAGCTCTGGTCGTGGATTGGGTCGTGATCCGGAGGGTTCTCTTGACCCTGCTCTTCTCCCACCTGATTAAAAAAAACAAAAACAAAAACAAAAAACAGAAGATTAAAATATATTGTTCATTACAGCTAATAAAGGATTTATTATCCTCTTTATTTTCTATTTTAACACCAGTCTCTGGGGTTCTGACCTTGCGGAGTAATTCACGGATCTTCTCAGCATCCTTAGCTGCATAGATGTGCCACAGAGCTCCTGGTTTCTCCTTCCCCTCATGTACCCTCCTCTTTGTCATTTCATCTACATCGCCCTCCTTGATGGTTGTCATGACCTCTGAAGACCCAAGGAGAGGAAATGATACAGACAAAAAACATACAAAAACACCAAACCTTCGTCAGTAGGGTCTATATATAAACATAACTAAGCTTTTTATTTCTTATTGTTCATTATTAGGGTTTAAAACTATGCTTGTTACTGATTCTTTGAAGCTATGGCACTTATTTCACTTGTTCTATGGAGGAACTATTGTTACTTTGACATGATTAGTTAAAAAAATAAAGATATTTCCTGTTACATTATTTAAAATATGGGCCAAGTTCTTAACTTGCTCCTTTTGACTCATTGTGTTTCTTCTCAGTTGGTTTAAACGTTAGGCAGATAACTTTCAACTAAAATAAAAATATATTACAGAATAGATTTATTTTATTAATTTAATGCAAACAGTGAACCTAATGCATTTATATTATGCACAGAGTTCTATATAAGCATTTCTGTTTGATCATTTGATTTTTATTATAGTTGGTTTTAGCAAATATAGGTAAAAAATAACATTTCTCTGAGAAAAAAAAAAAGGTTTTGACTATGGTAGAACCTATCTAATTGCGTGGACGAATACTATCTTGACTGATGACCAACAATAAGAATAAATCACAGATGGCCACTGTTACAGCAGCTGCATGTTTAGAGGTTGGTATCTAAGCATCTTAAAACAATGTTGAGTTTGAAAGAAATTAATAGAAAGGGGACGAATACAAACTTGAAACGACAAAGAAAAATCAGTTCTTAAATGTAGGGTTGATTTAAATAAAATAAGTCCTAGCTGGGTTCTGGGCTCCAATATCTTCCACCAAAATACCTTTTTTATGTTAATAGAAAAATTAAGGTCCAATTTTTTGAAGGAAGAGCAGAGAGGTAGAGAATCCAGGCTGCTTCATCAAACTTTAAGCTTCCATCTGCAGATAAGCTTTATGGAAACACCTATTTTATTTAACTGGCCCCATTGCCAAAAGGCACCAGAACCTGGTTTAATGACTTTAGATTCCCCATGCTTGATAGGTGAGCAAACCGGCCTGACCTGATCCCTACAGAGGATCCATGCAGAGGAGCTGAAGCTCTCTGCCAGACAACCTGGGCTTCCACTACACCTCAGCAGAACTACAGGCTGATCGCATCTGAGCAACGTACTGAGGTCATATAATGTACAGTAGTACAGTACTGTAATAATTCAGTTGTATACATCTCCATGTCAATAAATCTGCACAAGTTTCCAGCATTTAGATGAATAATTGAAACAAACGTAACGTTCATTTTCCTATTAAAGATATGCTTGTGTTCTCAGTTTGTGATGTGCACTGATTCCTATTCAAACACTGTTAGCCTGATGCGGCCATTTTCAACAGCAGTTTTTTTGTGTTCATCATTTAGCCACAAATAACTGAATTCATATAACTGCATACAAGCAACTGAGGGGTTCAATAGACACAGCTGCTCAGAAGGCTTTAATATCCAATCTTTTCAAAGTGTGGCAGTTTGGCTAAAATGGAAAAAAAAAAAAAAATGGCACATGTTGGCGTTTCTAAGCTAGGATTTCAATTCATTATCTATTTACGCTCCGGGGCGGGGCAGGAGAACTTCTGTGGTTCAGACTAGGGATCACCTGTGCTAATTCAGGCAAAATTAGGAAATACTTGTGGCCTTATGTGTTTCTGTAATCTAATCAACCAAAAACTGTCCTATAGTGCCATAATTTCAGCTTCGAATATAAATTTATATGCTGCCTTATTTTAAAATCCAGCCAAAGAGCTCAGATGTTAAAGAGATGCCTTTAAAGTTAAGCATTATGTGCGTCTTGGGGGGGATTTACTGCCAGTAATCAGCAGCTCTAATTCTAGTAATTTTAACTATAATCTGTAAGAACTGCTAGACACCAAAAGCAGCACAAGAGAAGCATGAAGAGGAGGAAGATGAGGAGGAAGAGCAAGGAGGGATACGATAGATGCCTGCTCAGATTTTCTGCTTGGCCACATACATTTTTAGTTTTTTTTATTTATTTATAAAAAAACAAAACAAACAAGTGGAAATTTCAATAACATTAAAGCATCTAATAGTGCTAAAGTTTAAAATTGCATTCACACTGAACTCGTTCTTCATGTCAAAACATCTGATTTACAGGTTAAGTCTATATGGGGGACAAAGAATCTAAAGATCCAGCAGCGTATCTGAGCATCAGAAACGCCACATCCTGGCGTCCGAACATCGATGCTGGAGTTCAGAAATCATGACTTTTGTTGTTTGATGTGGATCAGAAAAGCTAATCCAGTTTTTTGGCAGACAGACACTACATGCAAACCGTGATCACTTCTGCAGCGCTGAAGAAGAAGAAGCCAGGAGAAGTGATTGTTATTTACAAAGAACAGAAGTCATCGACAGCCTGGCCACATTCTGAGAACTGCCTGAGGTTTCCCAGTGCCGTCGCCGTGCAGGTATGCGGAGATCTGCTGCTCTGAACAAGAACTCCATATTTTAGTAGGATCATAATCCTGATTAACTTTCTGTACAGATGATGTTTTGAGGTGGACTTTCTCACTTAAAACATTTTTGACTTATTTTTCCAAACTCATCAAAGTAAATGGATCCAAGCTGCTCTCTAGCTTGTAACACAGCAGATAAAAATCCGACCACAGAGCTTCCAGAGCATCAAATGATCTTAACCAGCATTTGAGCCAGCGTCCTATCTACACGTTTTTGACGCCCAAAACACGTTCAGTGTGAATGCACCATGAGCAGATTTATTTTTAAGTTTTTTTGTGAATTATCCTACAGCCAGACTAGTTGAGAACGTGGGGCGAATAAAAAGCACAGTTTACAGACTAGACAATCACAATTACTGACAACATTCACATCCACAGCCTGCTTTTGATTCATAAAGCAGCTATGACCACAGTTATGTCTGGGAAAGAGAAGTGATATTATTTCATTTGAAACTAAGATCTTTGATTCAGTGCATACTTTATTCTTTAACCCCTTAGTTCTTACTCTGAATATTCTTAACCTGAAACATGCATTAAGGAAGGAAAGTGTTCACAGTTCCAACATAAAGAACTACAGCGGTTATGTGTGGGATTTTAAATACGGCAAAGTTTTCATTTTATAACAGAGTTATTTTGGCAACTAAACAAAATTCAGTGCAAATAATTTCTAAAAATGCAGTAGAGGTGCTACAAAAGCCGGAAAAGCTTGAGTTTGGACACTTTAGAACAAATTGTGTTGCTTCCTTTACAGGAAGCCCTAATGAATGATTCCTAAAGATGCACAGATCAGAATTCTGATGCCATTTCACACCTTTTCAAAAGAAAATTTGTATTTATTTAATTTTATTTTATTTATTTATTTTTTTTTTTTTGCAGTTTTGCCCTAATCTGATGATATCCTGCTGTCATTAGTAATTCCTATTGAGAGCATGGACGACGTACCTAAAAATCAGACTTCAGTGTCATTTTCCTAAACAAAGAGAATCCATTACAGAGTCCTTTTTTTAACAAATGGACTGTGGTTAAATATTTATTTTAACTCTAGATTTCCTAAAGGTTTTAATAATTCATAGGGGAAAACGATGTAAAAAGAGAACACAGAGCGCATTTGCTCTCCTCTGTTCAGCCTTTCTATTATCTGTTCAAAGTCTTGCTCTCTTTTACAGCCTTAATGAATTAAGACAGATGATTATACTTACCAGCCAATTATTAGTGCATCTCTTATAACCATCATAAAAGAAGCTTCAAAGTGGCCAATTAAGAATTTTTAAGTTTTATTTCCGCTAACTAAATGTGTGCGAGTGTGTCTTAGTGTAGAGAAAATTGAAAAGGAACAGGAACGCCACCTCTAGATGCCCTTCATCCATACTACTCTCCCACAGTCTAAGGACCAGAGCACTGTACACTCAAAGTAAGTCAACCTGAGGTGAAGACCCAGTGCTGCAGCTATCCATATGACCCCAGATTACTTAATCAAATTCACACTAACCAAAAAAATTCTAAGTTGGAACCCAACCCTGAAAACAAAAAACACTAAAAAAAAAAAAAAAAAAAAAAAAAAACGACACAGATCTCCAATAGTTATTTGGAAACTGTTATTTAGTTGAATGAACGTTGCAAAACACAGAAATTTACAGACATGCATCAACACAAACTGAGGGATGAGTCCCGGTGCTCTGGCCCCTACTGCACAATAATAACAGAGGGATGGAGCGCAGGTGTGAAAAGGGGGGAGTTAGTTGAGAAGAAGGGCATGCTACGCAAGTGATACAACTGAAAGTCTACAGACCTTTGTATCCAGAGTTCTCTGCCTCTGTGAAGGAGAAATTTTGCCACAATGTAAAAACGCGAGACCCCCTGGAGGGTGCCTCCATTGTCCTTTCCAAGCACATCAAGCTTGGAGCAACTACAACCATTACATCTCATGATAATATAATAACCTCAACATTGGATTTTATTTCAATCTTAGTAAAAGTATTTAAAATGCACATAATAAATACTATTGTTCTCAATGAGGAAGAAGATACTTCATAAAACTGTTAAGCAACATTTTTCTTTCCAAGAACACAATTTTAATAGTTAGTAGCTAAGCTGTTAATTTGTCTAGAATTAAATAAACATCAAATGACTTACAGTGCATGTTAGATAAAAAGGAAATAAGGACTCCTAAATCTACTGACCTTTCTCCTGGTTTTGTTCTCCATGAGGAATTCCGACGTACACCATGACATTGACGGCGTCAGACACATCCAGATGGAGGTTGGTGGTTCCCACCTTCCTGTCCTCACTCGAAATTAAGCCTGAAGATTAAAAGGGAAGAGTTTGAGAGAGAAGGGCTGTGAAAAGATACGAGAACTGCACGCAAACACAAGGTAGGAATTAAACCAGAATATATTTTTTTACCGTAGGCGTTGTACATCTTTGGTCCGAGGTCAGGACGGACAAAAAAGTTGGGCAACCGTGAAGCGAGGTTTAGACGGCCATCTCTTTTTGTGTATTCGGGCAAAGGAAGATTGTCCATCAAATCATCAAACCTGAACAGAAACAGGGAGGTTAAAATAAAATCTTACTGAATGAAACATTGTGGTTCTTTTTCTAAATTGTACTTTTAAATCCTAAAAGTCTAGTCTAATTGGAATGCACAGAGAAATTGGCCACCATGTTTATTTTCCAACAAAAAAAAAATTGACAAAAGCCTAACTTATCTGCCCCATGAAAGCAAATGCAATAGGCTAATAATGTATTATCTACATTTTAAAATCAATTTCTTCCACCTCTATCAATGTTTGTCTCATTCAAGGTGCGCAGGGAGAGCAAGACATTCAGTAGATAACAGGAAGAATCAAGAGTTTACAGCAACGTTGCATTTTGAGCTTTTGAACTCATGGAACATGTAGGATTTGGAAATGCTGGCAGCCTTTTGTGTATTTTAAGTTGATGGCAAATCGTATATTTTGGATTCCTCCTCAGATTTTCATGGCAACATAGAGCACTAAGACATTGAAAATGTGACACCTGTGATGAGGACAGGTGACCAAGGAACTCTAATCAAAAGGCTATGTGCCAACTCCACGACTTCCTGAACTTCAGCCAGCTCATTTGGTTCCTGTCGATCTTTACAGGAGAGACTTAAGCCAGGCTTACACGTTGCAATGTTTTGCCCTTTTTTTCGATCTGCCCAACTTTTGGCCTGATCATTGTGTAGTGTACAGGGGGTAACAAGGGGCGATCAGCCTCTCACGACCACCTCACATTCGGGGATCTTGAGCACGGGAGAAATTCAAACATGTTTGATTTTCAGTCGACTGTCGTGGGCAAATCGCTCAGTGCGCAAACAAGGACTTTTCTTCCTCTCAGATTAAAACACAGAAGCATGGCGGGACCGTAGTAGCCATGGCTGAGCCATGTTTGCTCAGCCATGTCTTTGTCCAAACACATTGCTGCCTGTTCCTTTTAGGGCTTTCAGCACAAAATAGCAAAATTACCAAGGCAGCGAGTGTTTCACTCTAGTGAGTTTAATATTCCTCTTCTACTGGTTTGCAGTGTTAGCAGGTAGATCAGATCAGAGCGTCGGGCCGCACATGCATCGTGAGCTGCAAACTCGCACTGTACGACGAAACCCTGCGGTTTGGTCATACAGCGTGAGCTGCAGCTGCGTGCAAAGACTAAAAAATCGTACAGTGTATGCCTGGCTTTATTAATCCAGGTGTGTCTGGCCAATGTTTTCATGGTTACTCAGGTCAGACATACCTGGATATATTACTTTGCCCATTAATGAAAGACTGGAAATAAAAAGATAGGTGATATAGGTTTCCATCCATTTTTCTCCAGCATTATATACCAACTGCTCTGCATCTAAATATTTAAATGACCAATCATGGCAGAAAGGCTAAAAATGGGAAAAAATATATATACATATATATTATGATAATTAAAGAGAAATCAGAATTAGTTAGAGTTCCAATTTGAAAATAATGCATTCATTAAAGAGTTAATATTTCAGGTGTGATTTCCTCACCTTGTGGGCATCATGTCCCTAAAGTCTTCTCCTGGAGGCCAGTCCTTTAGTTTTAACACCATGGGTCTACCGTCACTGTCTTGCAGTCGTTCTGCGCTCACAGAAAACACAGAGACATTTTTAAGGGAGAAAACTTGCATTTTGGGTGGCTTTTCTACAACTAATTACAAACCGATTAACGAGAACACAACCAGTCATTTTCTACTCACTGGAGATCGTCTCAAAGCCATCCCAGAAGTCTCGAACCTTTACGTCAGAAATGATGGCACAGTTTCTACAGTTGACCAGATCTACGTCCTGGTTTCCAAACTCCTCGCTGAAGGCCTCAGGCCGCCACAGTTCGGATTTTAGGCGTTTATGTATCCCTGACACCAGCACAGGCTGAAAACAAACCAAAGCAAACATTTTAAGCTCAAACATCCTGTAATCCCTTCTAATTTAGAAGTTTTTACTTATTGTTTCTGACTCTTACTTGTCCCTGTTTCCAACACTCTCTAAAGATCTTCCAGTTGTTGCTGTTGCTGGGGTCTTGCAGGCAAAGCAGTCGCCCATCACAGAGCCATGAGTGTGAGGTATGTGGTTCCAATACACTAAGACACATTACGCCATCTTTACGACCCCCCAGCACTCCCAGCTCGCCCCCTTCGGAGGCCGTGGATCGACGGCCCTCCGCTTTCTTAGTTTCCACCACAGAGGCGATGATGTGGTCAAGGAAGTTCGGTAGGCTGCTCTTCATCTTGTCGCTCTGAAACATAACATAATTACAGGTTACAACCCTTCATCATTATGTAGCTGGCAGTAATAGCTTAAGAAAGCTTAAGAAAAACCTGACGTACACTTGATGAGGTAAAAACAGAGGGGAAAGGTACACTGCTATCTCCAGGACCCTGAGACAATTTTCCTGGTCCAGAGTTGAGCAGATCCCGAAGACTTGACCCCTCCGGTTTGGACTGGGTCATGCTGGGTCCGAGTAACAAGCTGTTGAAGAGCTTCGGACTGGAAGGAGGCGGCTTTGAAAGGGCACTGAGCGAGTCCAGCCCAAAGGGGGGCCGATTTTCTCTACTCATCATGGCGCGAAGCGAGCCGGATTCTGAAAGAACACGACAAAAAAAAAAACTCTAGCTGATCCTTTATCAATAAACAGAAAAAGTCTATACTCTTCACTCTGTATTTTTTACATACCCTTGGTGTCATCCTTAGCTTTCTGTGTGGCCAGGTCTGCCAGCCAATGCAGAGCGGAACTGTTGCCCTCTCCTGGCGGACGGGAGTCCTTGGCAGAGGACTGTGCGGCATTGCAGGGAGTGGATGTACTAACGGAGTTACTGGTACTACCCACACTCCCCCCGCCCCCACTGTCTGAAGGCGTCGCTGTTTGCATGGTCTCTGTTTTTATTACTGTCGTTTCTGCCTCTGGTTTTGGAATAGTAGCAGCGCCAGGTAAAACTGCAAGGCCACCTCCGCTGCTGGATGTAGACTGCTGGAATAAACACCACAAACAAAAAAATGCAAGTTAAAATATTTCAGAAAATGCAGAAAAGCACAAAAAAAGAAAAAAAAAAAAGAAAAGGTCAAACATAATACCTGTGAAATTCCATTAGGGGCGGTGGGGCGCATTAGTGACTTTGTGTGTCGACTGGCACAGGGACAGTTGGCTTTAATGCCCCACTTGCCCCTTGCTGCATGCACCATGTCACCTATATTATAAAGAGCTGAAGCAGAAAGCAGATCATTAGCATCTATTTTAAACCTACATTAGATCACAATGTATGAACTCCGATTTATCATTTCAAACTCTACTTGAAAATATTTGTAGTTTTTTCTTCTGTTAAAAATTTCCTCTACACATTGTAAAAAAAACCTTTGGGATCTTTGCCATTAAAAAGGCAGATGATGTACAGTAAAATACTTAAAACCCCTTCAAGAAAACAGTTTATAACAAATGCACGTGTCCAAATTGAGATAAATTCAGATAGGGCATTTCCTTTAAATTAAAAAAAAACTTCAATTTCTTAATATTTATTAACAATTAAAAATAAACAAGCACAAAATGATCCAAATTTCTTTAGTAAATATATATTGGCATTAAATATGCAGTCTTGCAAAAATATAAAAAGCATTTTTTCCTCTCGTATATCAGAGCTGTTTTAATGGTGCCTTTATTATTATTAGAATAACATTATCAACCATTTTTTTTTAACCATGTGATTAATTTTGTTCAAATCTCTGTGCTTTCCCTGTCCCTGCTAAAAGCCTTCCCAACGATTGTATCTGCCGCCATGTTTCTCTGTAGGCAAGGTGTGTTCAGGGTAATCTACTGTTAATATTTTACACCATAGAGTTTTGCATGTAGGCCAAAAGGGTCAGTTTTGGTCTCAACTGTCAATTATTTACTCAGGGGCCCAATTGCTCTTTGCCACTCCGCCATAAGCACCAGATCTATTTAATGCACCAACTCTACCATCCCTTCTGAGGAGCTTCTGGCTGTTTCCCTTATTAATGAGGAGCCTATAAAGCCTTGATCTCTGGATGATGGGTTGAGAAATCTTAAATGGATGTATTCAAAGTCTGAAATATTGTTTTATTACCCAACTTTGCTTTAAGCTTTTTAACAGCCTTATTAGAGACCTTCCTGCTGTGTTCTTCATAATCTGAGGCTTACTTAGCGCAAGTATTTACTGAGATTAAATTATACACTATTAGACCCTGTTTTCTAAATGCTCTTCTCTAGAAACAAATGGTTAGCAATGGATTTAATTTGAAGGTAATGCATGGTTGAAACTGCAATATTTTAAAATAGTTTTTGTTTTGTTTTTTTACTTAAAAAGACCCCACACATGAAGATACAAATCTGTAGATAACAGATTTAGTCCTACATTGTGTGGCATGATGCAACACAACAAACAGAAGCAGAATTTAATCAAGAAATCAAAGATGTAGAACAAGAAATTTCAGAAAACGTCTTGAAATAAAATTTTAATTTAGGGTAAACAAACACTAATAGGAGGAAGAGGCAAATGGCGCTACTTTTTGCACTAATATTAACAGAAGAGAAAAATTAGAGTAAGTAAAGGCCTTGAGTGAAGAAATTCTGTCATATTACACAGGCTTTTATCCTCATCTGTGCTTGGGGAATACCATCTATGCAAGGATATCTGGCCAAGATAATCCAATCAACATCCTAATGACACCAGATTACCATGAACACATCACAAACAGCAGAATCATCTCATCAGATTTACTTAAGAGCCATCAGGTTTACTCAGAAGGGCCATATCGGCATAATTATTTTTACATTATGAACCAGGTATTAGAGAGTACAAAGGAGAGCTTTGTATTCTGATCTAAAAGCTCATTTTAGATCATTTCTTTACCTGTTCCTGGGATAATTTGTGTGGGCATGAGGTTCTGAGGCTCATGAGGCTGGCCTTTGGCGCACTTTAACCAAGAGAAAACCTCGTCTTCTGGAATTTCGTCAACATCTAAGGAGAATATACAGGGAGGCAAGCAAAATCAGAATAACAGAAAGTCAACAGTTTTTTTTCTCCAAACTCTTAGCCGATGTAAGCTACCTTCTCTTTGTCTGTTCCTGCGGAGCCGATAGCAGTCCAGACACACTCCGAAGCCACACTTACGGCACACCCAGTGGATGTTGAACAGAGTTGTCTCGCATACGTCACACATTTCTCGAACACCTCGCACTGCTCGTTTCCACGCCACTTTCTCTGAAGCACCATAGAGGGATTTTAAATAATTTCAGTTAAGTGAAACCAGAGACGGTAGAACAAGAGGTTTTGGTTGGAGTATATGAGAAGACTTTTCTACTCACGGTGGGGCTCCACCATCATCATGGCCTCCTTCTCAGACATCACTAGCTGACAAAACTGGTCTCCAACGTTGGCCAGGATGTACTTGGATGTATCGAGGTCAAGGCCCTCTTGGATTGCTGGTGCAGGTAGCCAGAGACCCATCGCCATGGCGTCACTCTGCTGAGGACTGAGGAAGCCTTCCACACGCAGTATACCTTTCCGTGTGAAAGCCAACCTGGTGGAAGGCAAGAAAAACTTGATCAATGGTTTATTCCAAGACACTAAGGGACCGATGTGCCAACAAACCACGTCAGTCGTACCTTCTGAAGTGGAAGAAGCGACAGGCCACATTTGGGTCATCTTCGTCCTCACTGTCGTCCTCTGTGCTTCGGTATTTGCGGTAACGCTCAAGGCGACACTCGCGGCACTTGTGCAAGTGAGGAGCCACACTGATACACGATCCATCCTGGAGGAAGGACTCACCGGACTGCTTCAGACGGCGCACCTTGCTCTGATCTTTCAGCACAGACTGGCCCACTGGAAAACACACAGAGCTTTAATTCCATCTGCAATAAAGCTTGAGAGGTTGAGAAATTGAGGTTTGCAAAAATAAAGAGGATGCACCTTTAAAAGATTTGTTACGTGGACGGCTCTTTGGAGCCACCTGGACCTTAGATTTTGGCAGGATGGATCCATCCTTGTTAGGCAGGGGAAGTCCTGCAGGGATCTGGTCTTTCTCCAGGCCGTCCTCGTTCTCGCTAAGATCCGATAAGTCACTGTTGGTGCTGGAGTCGGAGTCACGTTTAGACGACTGACTTCTATCTTCAAGACTAAATTTCTGCTGCTGATTCTGGTCGAAGGACAGAGCAGTTTCCTTCACCTCTCCAGAGGTACTGCTTCCGAGCATCGGACAGCCTGATGTCGAAGTTGGCATCTCTACGACTTCTTGCTCCTTCTTTGTCACGGCTATCTCACTCTGCAAAGTTTGAGCTGGTGATGGAGTGGTAGAGGAGCTGACTATAGCTGAAGGTGAGTGTGCTGGGAAGGTGGATGACAGAATACCTTTAGGTGGCTCTGGCATAGTGAACAGATTAGGCTTAGCATCCAAAGAGACACCCAGAGTTTGTGGCTCAGTCCCGGAGAGGCCTACAAAAGGTGTTAGGGAGTTTTTATCTCCATAAGACAAAAAAGGATTAGCAGACTCTTTCGAGGCCTGCAGAAAAAGGTTCTGGTGGACATCTGAGGAATTAAAACTGGACTGTAGCACTGAACCCCCTTCAGGAGTTCCATTGTTATTGTTGTTCTTAATAGCACTTTGGGCTCCAGAGGCCATCCCCAGACCAAGAGGCAGGCTGGGACCCCGTCCACCTGCAGATGCGCCCTGGAAGGCTGATGGTTTGTTGAAAGCGCCATTTCCCAGAGGGTGGGCCTCAGGCACTTTGGGCAGCTCAGGTTTTTTCAGTGCTTCAGTAGAGGCTGCAGGCCTGAAAAGGGTCGCTGACTCTTTACTCAGACTCTCAGACACAGCAGTGAAGTAATTAGTGTCCTTGGTTTGAGTCTGACCAGTCAGAACAGGGCTGGTTCCAGAACCCTGGGTCATGCACTGAAAAAAGAGGTTCTGGTCCTGCAGAGGCCGGCTATCATTCTTTGCTCCACCGAAGCCGAAGCCAAAAGTCCTGGTGGTGTCATGGGAAGCTGTGGTAGTGCTGGGAGCTCCGTTGGACTGGGATAAAGCATCTCCAAACACAGGAGCTGTGGGGGTAGCCTGGGACAAACAGAAGTTGGGTGTCGTTTTAGAACCCTGAAGAAAGAAAGATAGAAAGATAAAACTATCCGACCTTATGGCCCGTAAATAACACCTTATAGATTGCCTTGGAAAACCAACCATAGCCCTAAACTATTACCCGTGTGAAACGTAAAGATATATCAGGACAACAAACTGTTATACTGTTCCTGTAGACTGCAACACAGATTACGACAAGTAACCCATATTGTTCTGATTTTCATCATTTTAGTGGCCAAAGCTTGAGCACATTAGGCATTAAAGTTAGACATCTGCTGGAGCAGATGCAAACCATGAATAGATCAAAACCTGAAATTTAAAAATCCTAACAAATACTGAGTTTACCATTTTTCGCAAACACTATATCACAAAGTGATTTGTAAAAATGACTGTAACATCATGTACCATGAAGCACTACAATAAAACTAAAGTTCTGTACATTTTCTTTGGACTCCTGGTAACAAAATGATGAGTAAGTTGTTACATTATGTATATATGTTTTGTTTTTTAATAAAGATCGGTCTGAAAAAGAGTAGCATGCAATCAATGAGCACACTCAACTCCAAGACCACTACATCAAATCCAGTGTAACCAACTGCTTTACAAGGTCTTTTGCTTGATAAACAGATGGATCATGTAGATAATTAAGGAGACGTCTAAAAAAGGGGTAGGGAAAAAAAAAACATTCCCACAGCAATGCATGGTGAAGGCAACATGCTGCTGTGGGGATTAATTTTAGCAAAGAGATGAAGCTAGATAGAGCTGGCTAATAGAAGAAAAGATCATGAAGGCTTAAACATAGGGATGTAAAAAAGCAGATACAGAATTATAGTGTTTTGTTTGGATGATGAAACATTTTCATTAACTTCGTAATGATAACACTTTTAATTAATTCACTTTACAAGTCTGCGATAGGTGTGATATAACCTAAATTAAGAATTATTGCATCTATATCAAAACTCAAGCATTTAAACAAAAAAGGAATCTTCTCATTAACGTAGCTTGTCCTAAAGACAACAAAGTGGATCAATGTTTTAATTTCACACAGCTCCTAATAAAAAAAAAGAACTAGTGTCCATTATCTCATGCATCTAATCTGACTAACTTTAACTGACTCCCCCAAAAGTAAGGAAGTGTTGGCCTAGTGGTTAGAGCAGTGCTCTGAGAAGGTTAGAGGTAGTGGGTTTGATCACCACAGCCTGCGCTCTGGGTCTCTGAACAAGACCTTTAAAGGAATAGTACACCCAAAACATGATTAGCCTTCATTTTCTACTCACCCCCATGCTGAACAACACTCTGGAGTACTTTTTTGATATCTCAAATGCATCTGGAGATCTGGGAGGCTTCTTGCTGTCTGCTGACATTCAAATAATGGAGGTCCATGGCGCCCGAGGCAGAAAGGTCCATAAAAGTCCACATAAAACGTGTCAATATTCCTCCATACTGCTCGTCCAATGTATTCCAAGTGTCCTGAGTGGGTAGCGTCCATAATTTACTCGAAACGAAGTCATTTAGAATGTTTTTAGAGCATAAACAGTAGTGTATAGGATTTCCTAAAAGCGCGCGCCTGCGAGTTCACGACTCTACGGAAACTGCGGCAGACCCAACCAGATGAAAGTGCGCATTTAGCTCGGCAAAGAACTCATGCTCTTCCTCAACACTGAAGTCCTCAGACATTTTTCTTTCGTTGTTACTTTCTTTGCACAGGTAAAGAAGCACATTTCTTCTTCTACGCTTGCATTATCGGCAGAGCAGACGCTGAATGCGCACTTTCATCTGGTTTGGTCTGCCGCGGTTTTCGTAGCGTCGTGAACGCTCAGGCGCGCGCTTTTAGGAAATCCTATACACTACTGTTTATGCTCTAAAAACATTCTAAATGACTTCGTTTCAAGTAAATTATGGACGCTAGCCACTCAGGACACTTGGAATACATTGGACGAGCAGTATGGAGGAATATTGACACGTTTTTTGTGGACTTTTATGGACCTTTCTGCCTTGGGTGCCATAGATCTCCATTATTTGCATGTCAGCAGACAGCAAGAAGCCTCCCAGATCTCCAGATGCATTTGATATATCAAAAAAGTACTCCAGAGTGTTGTTCAGCATGGGGGTGAGTAGAAAATGAAGGCTAATCATGTTTTGGGTGTACTATTCCTTTAACCCCACACTGCTCCCTGGGCACCACACAATGGCAGCCCACTGCTCCCCAAGGGTATGGGTTAAATGCAGAGATTGATTTTTCCAATGTGAGATCAATAAAGTTAAATGATCATCAATTAGTATTCATTTACAGAGAAAAATTGACCCAAATTTTATTCTTTGGAAGTTTAAAACTTGCAGCCAACTATTAAGGCTAAAATAAAGGAATACAGGAATACAGTTATCTATGAATTCCCAGTTTCTGTCACCTCAGATGTACCAGCTATGTTGTAAAGGTCCATGGCTATAATGTGACCAAATGTTACAGTGTAAAGGTTATAAATAATAAATAAGCTCATGACAGGCTTACCTCTGTCTGGCCTCCCCAGGTCGGAGGTTTAGAGTTGAATCCCACCGATGGTGACAGTGTTACACTGGGTCTGCTATCCTGGGACCAAGAGATAGTGACCGGACCCGGGGAAACAAGAGCGGCTGTTTTAGAATAAGCCGACTGACAGGCCTCCTCGCGGTCCGGCTGGGGGGATGGAGAGGTCATTGGGGCCGGAGCACCAGGGACCAGGACCGGCATCTGCCCTAGTGAGGGAAAAGATGTGGTAGAGAAAGGGGAAGGAGCCGGTTTGAGAGGGGGAGGGTTCGGCGGGTGAGAAATGTTGCTGGTTGAGTCTGCTGCTCCTTGTGGAGGGAACAGGCGACCATTTTCTTTGATAATGGCAGGATAAAGAGGTGAAGAAACACTGGAGTGGTCCAAGTTGGCCGAGGAATTGGTGTTGGGAGAAGAAATGCTTCCTGGAGGAGAGGTCCCCTCGGAGGGGGTTCCGTTTTTAGTGGAGCTGCTGACCCTCTCAGAATCTCCAGCCCAGATTCCTGCGCCTTCCTCTGGAACTTTGTTGGAATTGCCACAGTTTTGGGTACCTGCTTCTGAATTTCCTGCTCCTTTAAACCGTTTCAAGTTCAAATCATCACCATCCTCTGAGGCGGTCCTACGTCTGCGCCCGTCTCCCTTCAATGCGTCGCTGTCCTTCCTTCGCTGTCCATTGTTTCCAGGCTAAGAGAGGGAAAGAAAAGGGGAATTTAGTTCCAAAGCAGAAAATACTTTCTAATCCTGCAGCACAATCACAACATTGTTTTTTTTTGTGGAAAATATACCCGAAGCAGCAAACCGAGCATAGTGGAAAACATGCATAAATATTTTTTTTTACTACAAATCCTTGTTGACTAAAACAAATGAAAATTCCTCTCTCTAAAGGCTGTATGAAGACTTCTACCCATAAAAACAAAACAAACTTAGCCCATATAACACTCAGACACTGTGTATCAAAGACACACAGAGCTAAAAAGAACAAGCTCATACACAACTGATAACTGTGTCTCTCTGTGTTTTGTCTTCCTGCAAGGACCAGGCAATAGGAGAGTACAGTCCAAAGGCACCAGTCCACCATGTTAAAACACACGTAGTTCATTTCCTGGCCATGGCTGACTTATTTCTGTGTTCATTTAACAGTGGGGATGATTGTCTAGCATTTTGAAGTTCTATACATACAATGGGGAACATTTCCTCTGCTTTATTTCACCTTTATAATAGCTTAATGGTAAAAGGCTAAAGAAAAGAGCAAGGTTTGTTTGTGTTAAGAATAAATGTGGAGGAGGCAACAGTTCAACAAGAACAAGCAGAGCTGACTTGACACTAACGTTTAATGAGAAACTTACCTCCTCCTCTGCTAGCATCACATGTATCACACGAGGATCCACCATCTGCTTGTCTTTTCCCTGCAGGCAAAAAGAAACTTTTTAAAACTACCATCATTAGTGTGGGTGGAGTCAGAAAGAGAAATTTAAAATCTTCCCGTCCCCTTCTTCTCTTCCCCACCTATGTTTTTAGCATCTTTTCTAACTTAGCCCACTCTGAATTCTTCTGTTTTCTCTTTTTTCACATTAGGAAAGGCTATTCATATCACACAGGTTTAAATAAATTAGCAGAAGCTTAAAACAACCATATCCACACCAGTTACATCCATTAAAATTAGAGGCAACGGCCTTATTTCAGTGTAGTTTTGACCATTTTTAACATAGCCAGTTCCACGGAAGTGGGCTGGAGAGGAACCCTGGTGAGCAACATTTAGGTTTAGTTTATAAACAATAGACCTATCTGTGGGAATACAGCTAACAGAAAATATTTATTTTGCAGCAATGAGCATTTGTTTTTTTTAAAGCCAGTGCTTACTTAACACACTGCATCAGTTTTGACATTTTTAATCCACCTATTACGGAAAAAGAGCTGAAAAGTAAAACCGAACATTTTTGTAAAGGATTGGGATAAAATGTGTTACCTTATCCAACGTAATCTCCATAACATGTGAGATGGAGTCATGCTGGGAGACTACTCCAAATGTCCAGCACTCTTCCATCTCAGGCTGGTACACACGGACCCTGCGCCCTTGAATGGAAAATGAACCTGATAGAAAAAGATGAGAAAATAATTCAACCAATTTGACTTTTTTACCTTATACAAAACTGAGGCCAACAGATGGTTCACTTTTTAAGTTTTATAAAAGTCTGTCAGCTGTCATTTCTTTACCCGTTGATAAACACTCAATACATTCATTATATTAACTACCACTAATATAACTAAACAAACAAAAAAATAGCAAAATAAACAAAGAAAAAGCAGACAAAATATTCAGAAGATTAAACAAGTTTTTATCTAGAATCTAATGATAAAATCAGTAATGTGCTCAATTAATTCCTGGAAAATCCCAAAGTTTTATACTCAATACCTACAGATTATACAGATTATTTAAGAAGTGGTGCTTTTTATTTTTTTATATAGGGATGACAAAATTAACCCTTAGCAATAATTACCCCTACCTGGGCTATGGTCCTGCTAATTAAACTGCAGAATAGTTTGGTTTACGAGCTTCAGGAGTGTTTTAATAGGATGTGTGAGCCTGTGCACCCACCAACACACAATGGACCGTCTTTCTTTCTTTGCAATAAATCACCAGACAAATGAGTTTAATGTTGGAAGGAGTTAATCATTGGCTTTTTCCAAACCAAGGGGACCTAATTTACTCACCAGTCAGTATGTTGTGAATATGCTGATTTGCATTAAGAAAACAAAGATAAACAAAAGGCAGGAGTGATCCAGGGCAGCACAGAGAGTAGTTGAAATAAATACCACTACACTCTAAAGGTAACTGTCTATCTACACCTCCCTCTACCTTCCTCTGGGGGAAAAAAGAAAATAAATTTGAGTACTCAGTTTTATTTTCCTTTTTCCCCCCAGACAGGTTTTATTCAGCATGAGAGCTTGTTAAAATTTTAAACCTTTTATATTTACGTTTGGCGCCAAGTCTGAGATCTGGTGTCGTATACTCAGGACAAACCGGTATATATATATATATATATATATATATATATATATATATATATATATATATATATATATATATATATATATATATATATATATACATATACAGGTGCTGGTCATAAAATTAGAATATCATGAAAAAGTAGATTGATTTCAGTAATTCCATTTAAAAAGTGAAACTTGTATATTATATTCATACATTACATACAAACTCATATATTTCAGATGTTTATTTTGTTTAATTTTGATGATTACAAATGACAACAAATGAAAATCTCAAATTCATCATATCAGAAAATTAGAATATTACTGAAGACCAATAAAAACAAAGGATTTATAGAAATGTTGGCCAACTGAAAAGTATGAACATGAAAAGTATGAGCATGTACAGCACTCAGTATTTAGTTGGGCCTCCTTTGGCCTGTATTACTGCAGCAATGCGGCGTGGCATGGAGTCGATCAGTCTGTGGCACTGCTCAGGTGTTATGATAGCCCAGGTTGCTCTAATAGTGGCTTTTAGCTCTTCTGAATTGTTGGGTCTGGTGTATTGCATCTTCTTCTTCACAATACCCCATAGATTTTCTATGGGGTTAAGGTCAGGAGAGTTTGCTGGCCAATTAAGAACAGGGATACCATGGTCCTTCAACCAGGTACTGGTAGCTTTGGCACTGTGTGCAGGTGCCAAGTCCTGTTGGAAAATGAAATCTGCATCTCCAAAAAGTTGGTCAGCTGCAGGAAGCATGAAGTGCTCTAAAACTTCCTGGTATGTGGCTGCGTTGACCCTGGACCTCAGAAAACACAATGGACCAACACCAGCAGATGACATGGCACCCCAAACCATCACTGACTGTGGAAACTTTACACTGGACTTCAAGCAACGTGGATGAAGTGCCTCTCTTCTTTTCCTCCAGACTCTGGGACCTTGATTTCCAAAGGAAATGCAAAATTTACTTTCATCAGAGAACATGACTTTGGACCACTCACCAGCAGTCCAGTCCTGTTTCTCTTTAGCCCAGGCAAGACGCTTCTGACGCTGTCTGTGGTTCAAGAGTGGCTTGACACAAGGAATGCGACAGCAGAAACCCATGTCTTTCATACGTCTGTGTGTGGTGGTTCTTGAAGCACTCACTCCAGCTGCAGTCCACTCTTTGTGAATCTCCCCCACATTTTTGAATGGGTTTTGTTTCACAATCCTTTCCAGGGTGCGGTTATCTCTCTTGCTTGTACACTTTTTTCGACCACATCTTTTCCTTCCCTTCGCCTCTCTATTAATGTGCTTGGACACTGAGCTCTGTGAACAGCCAGCCTCTTTAGCGATGACCTTTTGTGTCTTGCCCTCCTTGTGCAAGGTGTCGATGGTCGTCTTTTGGACAACTGTCAAGTCAGCAGTCTTCCCCATGATTGTGTAGCCTATAGAACTAGACTGAAAGACCATTTAAAGGCTTTTGCAGGTGGTTTGAGTTAATTAGCTGATTAGAGTGTGGCACCAGGGGCCATCAATTTTGAACCTTTTCACAATATTCTAATTTTCTGATATGATGAATTTGAGATTTTCATTTGTTGTCATTTGTAATCATCAAAATTAAACAAAATAAACATCTGAAATATATGAGTTTGTATGTAATGTATGAATATAATATACAAGTTTCACTTTTTAAATGGAATTACTGAAATCAATCTACTTTTTCATGATATTCTAATTTTATGACCAGCACCTGTATATATATATATATATATGTGTATGAATGATTAATTTCTCGTTTTCCAGCCACTTTTGTGGAAATTTGCATTTTCCCACATTCTCTAGCTTTTTCTCCGCCTCAAGCTTCTATTCCAAACATCCAGCTTTACGATCAACCAGAAGCAGTTCCGTGCAAACATGCAGAACCAGTTAAATCTGATGAAAATTTGTTTTATAAATGTTTTTTTTTTTTTTATTAAGCATGTTAAATCACACAATAATCACATTTAATGAATAAAAAAAAAAAAACCAAGTAACTTAATGATTTTTAATGACCCGCGGAAAACCTGTATATGTTTCTTTTTATGTTGAGTTCTTAGTGGAGCTCTAGAAAGTACAGAATTTGTTTTGATGATATTTTTCTCATTTAGATAAATATAGGGAATTATGTGTATGGAAAACTGTTTCTAGACTTTATTCTTAAATAATACAGCCAAAAATATATAAATAAAAAATGCTTTTTAGACTGATATGTAAAGCACAGCCTTTATTGCCAATCTCACACCTCAGAAATGAATTTGTAGCGCTGCCACAAATTGGTTTTGGTTTAAAGGTGACAGAATCACATAATATATAAATAAAGATGCCTAAAAAGAGTCTTTTCCCTTCCAAGTCTTAAAGATACACAGAGATCAAAGTTTCAAAATTTTTTCTTAAAGACTAGGTTGCTTTTCAATCTCAAAGAATTGTTACAGATAAACTCTGGCTAGAGATGAACAACTGTGCAGTTAAGAATATGTCTTCTTTGTAGGGTAAAATTATGTCACAGAAGTTGTGAAATGACCTTTAACCTTTTGAACCTGAGGGGTACCTTTGCAGGTACCTTTTCATAGTTACTTAACAGTGATAAACCACACATTAATGAAGACTATAGCAATGCATCATATCAAATTAAACTATAGAATCTAGGCTACAGGCCAAAACAAACCTTTTTAAAATGTGCAAAACAACTAAAGTTAAAACCAAAAAAAAAAAAAAAAAAAAAAAAAAAAAGGTAAAATATAAACACCCATAACCCCACTTTAAACCAGCACAACGCACACATCAAATGAAAAGCAGAAACTCAGTAGAATCAAGTCATGTGCTTCACTTTCCTCTAAACCAAAGCAATGCAGAGATACAGGCCAATAAACAACAAGAGATGAAACCGCTCAGCCAGGAAATAGTTTTTAAAACATCTCTTACTTTTGCTGTTTCTCCATGAAAACTATGTTTTACCGGTAAATCCACACCGCTTGGTTAAAAACAATCTCTACCGCAAAAGAAAAAAAAAAACACTTTGGACATTTCTGCAGGTCTTTAGCATCCAGAAATAGCCTTTACAAGCCACCAATCCAGGTGCCTGACCAAGCTAACAGACTGCTATTGGCTGAAACTACGGTCATTCCTTCCCAGCTACATTCCACCGACTCTAACAACTTGATTGACGCATGATTGGTCAAAATCAAATAATTGGCCCTGTCTAACTACACACCTATGTGGGTTTAGGTAGGTCTGTGGTTGAAGTTTCAAAAAAATGCCCAAAACTTTTGGATTCAACTCTACTCATCATTCTTAGTGATCTAAAAATAAAACATTTATTTCTCCACATGAAAAAATAGAGATGGTGGGGCCAACTGTGCCAAATGGCCACTTTGTTAATCTTCGCTCAACTTTTTGTAAAAAACACAGCTATAATATTATTTAGTGTTACTTTAGAAATATGTCAACATATTGTACTAAAGTTTGAAAAAGAGTAATGGGATCCAAAGCATCATTTCCGAGAATTGCTGAAGCTGAATGGCGAGGGTTGAGATTTGGCTGTGCCATCTTCATTTAGTAACACACAGACCTTATCGTTGATGGAGAACCTTAAATATTATTACATTTGAATCAAATAGATCTTGTGGAGATCTTGGAGAATGTAATTTCAAGAAAAATGGGTTAAAAGTTTAAAGGGATAAGGCTGGTTCATACATCTGCGTGTGTCGCAGTGAACGCAAATGCTTGTTTTGTTTGTATGACAGCCATTGTGGAAAACGACTCAGGAAGTCTGACCAGTTAGAAGAGCGAGGTGTGGGAGAACGCTGGAACCCTTTTCCCCCTGGATCTCTGCTCTTGTTCTCCCACATGTCCCTCCGTTGTCCCACAAACCTGGCACCACTTCCTCCCCGCCTCGGCCGTATCTAGACCCACAGCTAGTTCCTGATTGTCCCTCTTGTGTTGTGGCGTGGAATAACATAGCGCAGACCACGCTTCAATACTGGGCATAAATTAAAAATATCTGCAACAAGCTCACTGCGATACACTGCTGCGGGGAGTATAACCAGCCCTTTAAAAAGACCTGCTGGATCACAGGTTAACAAAGCACCGTGGCGTTTAATAATTCATGAACCAGGCATATAAGAAAACCTAACTAGGTCCTTGGGTTAGACACTGAAGTCCAGAATGTTATAAAAACAGTTTGAAACAGAAATCTGAGAATCGTTATCATGTCCTACTTTAAGAACGGCTTTCTTGGCTGTGAAAAATATTCCCAGCACTCAGAGGATTTGTGCTGCTAAGACCTACAGGTCAAAATGTCAGTTACTGCTGTTTCCAATACAAATGTGTCCCAAACAATAACTGATATTTTGCTTATACACAAAACAATAATAATAATTAGTTTCGAAATTTCTGTATTTCTGTATTTCCTTTAATAAAAAATGCAATTAAAAGCAGTATGTTTGTTCCGGGATAACAAAAAAAAAAATAAATGCCACACCACAATCTTTTTCTACCTCCTGTCCCCTTGTTTATCTGTTTTTCCAGTAGCAACATTCGGCTCTCCATCATGTGACTCCAAACATGCTTCTTTTGCAGGTTTTAAAAGTACACCATTTTCAATTCTCCTCCTACACTAAACACTTCTTTTTAAAATTAAGTTATGCAGAATCTGATGACACACTTTTACAACAGTCATACTAACATAATATACCTATAAAAACGTTGAGGAGATGAAATAATGATGATTAATGCTTTTCTTCTCCCTTTATGCATATTTATTTCAAAGATCTACAGACGAGGATTAAATTAAAACCTTTGAAAAAATGACAGATGACGTCTAACTACTTGAGACTGATGAATGATTCCCATTCCTTCTGAACATAGTGCTACTGGATCATAAATCATTTTTATGTGTCCGCCTCAGTGAAAACCTCAGACAGAGCAACTCAGAGACCACTTCAGATCTGAGTTTGAGTCCTACCCTTTCTGAAGATCTCCTGCAGTTTGAAGTCTGTGTGCCAGCTGGAGATGGCTGACAGCAACGAGGGCTGCTCCAACAACAGAGGGTGTCTCATATCTTTATCAATCTGCATAAAAAGACAGTTAAAAATACTTCAATAAGACCTAACCACAGATGGGATCAGAAAGTCCCAACTTTCTTAATGACACATCAGAAATTAACATTTCTCGGTCCATCATTTCACCATGTTAATTCAAGGTAGCAATAGAGTTAATCCTAAAATTAATACCCACCTCAAACCTTTTGAAACCTTTATCATCTGGCAAAAACTCTGAATTCTTTGTTGCAAAGTACTCCACAGGAACCAGTGATCCTAAACCCACTCTGTCCACCAGTGAGCGGAAAGCCTGCACAAGAGAAGAAGCATTTCAAAATCTTTGAACAGAACCAGAACACCAAACAGAATATGGTCAATAGAAACCACATTTAAAATATGGTTTAATTGCATTTCATGTCACTTATTAGAAATATTCTAAGTCAAGAGGAATAAAATGAAAATTAATCAATTTGTGCTGATTTGGAAGAAAATCATATTGATTATCTGATGATAATCTGATTAAGCTTTTTGGTCTCTATTAGAGACGCGTCAGTCACAGATCCGCCGCTATTTGAAAACAGTGGTCTGGTTCCTGTGGTAAAAAAAACAAAACAAAGTGCCGTTGAGCAGAGTGGCGACTTGGTTCTTAGTTCGAGCCCCACTCCTACAGACTGCCACTCTGGGTCTTGCACAAGACCCCCGACCCTACACTGCTCCCCTGGTGCCACACGATGGCAGCCCACTGCTCCCCAGGGGGATGGGTTAAATGCAGAGGTAAATTTCTCCAATGTGAGATCAATAAAGTTCCAATTATTAAATGACTGGAACAGGGTTAAATACAAAGACTATTCATCTTTAATTCCCTTCTTAATATAATATTCTTGTTAAAGCCACGTTACTGCTTTATTTTCACCTTAATTTATCCTCTAAAGGTTTTGCTCCCCTGTAATCACCAGACGCTTATTTAGATTTTAAGATTTAGTCCAAATAAAAGCTTTGTTTAAGCTTTGAGCACAGCTTTCTCAAACCTAAATAATCACCATTTTCTGACCTTCCAAATGATCATTAATAAGTCTTTCTTATATAAAACAAAACATGACTGATTGGGGTCATAACTAATATTGTGCTGCTGGGATAGGTGGGTCTTGGGCTACTACTGATCTTTTCAAATACAGCCCATCTCTAAATGGCCAGATCGCATTCACCCAACCTGAGTGCCATGAATACTCAACAAAGGTCATTATTCTGCATCTCGCTACGCAGAAGCGGAAAGAAAAGCAACAACCATGGTGGATGATAATGCGGAGAGCAGTCTTTTTTTCTTCTTCTACACTCTTGAAAAGATTGTGTTGTTAATGCACTGGCTGAGGTTGCAAGATGCGCTCCAGCACTACCATCTATGTTTACTTCTGTAAACACGGAGCAAGCACGATTGTGATGTCAATGCATCCTCTACTGCGCGTCTGGGACACTTAAGTTGTATGAATGCAGTTCACACAGGAGATCAAATACAAGTTGTATATATTTGGAAATCTGAAAGAACACGAAAAAGAAACTTATTTTACAAAAAAATAAAACACTGAATTGAGCATTAATGCTTGCAGTGTGAACGTAGCCTTGGAGGAATTCCATATTTAGTAGTTAAATATTGTCTCACTTTTGACTTTTTACCGCAGTTGCCCTGAAAATTTATGTCTGATTTGTTGAATAATCTGCGGTAACAAACAGAGCCAGTACCTGCAAAATACTTTGCCCAACATAGCTGGATGTTTGGATTTCGTTCTGATTAGGGCTGGGTATTTTCTCCAAAGTCCTGAATCGATTCTATTTTGATTTATACAGTTCTAAATCTATTAATTTCGATTCCATCTGTTTTTACAATAATGAAAGTGGTTCAACTGTGTTTCAAAATACTCATGTATTTTATTTTTTCCTGTGACATTAAACACAAAGTGCAAACTTGTAAATCAGACAGTTTAAACTTGAGGTGTGAACAAAACTGTCTCAAAAGTGCAAACTTGTTTGTGAAAAGTGAAAAAGTGAAGCCTCACTCGAGCAAGCAGACGTGACAAAGCAGACGTGCATGAGCTGCATTATCTTCAATGCACAAACCATATTTGCAGCGTTGTCTGTAGCAACTACAGGGTGTTTGCTGGTCAGCCCCCATTTGTTAATGTCTTCAGTCAAGCTATTGGCTATATTTGCAGGTGTCTAGCTTAAAGTAATCTTGAGCGCATCTTTCCTGCTCATTTAAATGTGAACGCACGTGCGTCACTATAAGATGAATCAATCTCATTCCCTAGACATCGATTTTGCAAAAATGTACAGGAATCGATTCAAAATCAATTAAATCCATTTTTTTACCCAGCCCTAATTCTGATGAATGTTTGTTTCTGGATAATGCTCAACACTAAGCTCTTCATTTTTTAAATATAAGTGCTAAGATTCTTTTTCAGTTTATCCTGTTTCTTTAGCATTTGATGGCATTTTAAAAAGAGATTCCTCTTTACATAAACAATGTGATCCTCATTGCTAATGCCCCGCCCATGTGATTCTAGGGCTTCAAAAACAGATACCTAGAAAGGCCTGTTATTAAGTTTAATTTTCTTCAAAGAAGACTCAACCCTCTTATTTATTTTTTTTCTATGTAACTTGTAATTATCTTTTTACTAATTTTTTGCACTTTATGTTTGTTGTACAACACTTTGGGCAGATGTAGCTTTTTTTAATGTAGTATAGAAATAAAGTTGACATTGACAAAGATAAAAGTTCATGTGAACAAGGCGTTGAATCAAATATGGCGTCTTTTACAATTTATTCCTGTTGGTTCAGGTGTCAAAAACTGGCTTCAAATCTTTTGCGTTACCTTGTCTTTTCCACCCTTCTTCCCTATTTCCTCTTATTTTAAATCCTAAGTGCAGCCATGCAAAAAATTTGCTTCTATGAAAAAAATGTGTTGATAATAGTTAGATAGTTATCTTGGTTTTTACTAATTAAACTTAGGTGATTTATAGTAAACATTATCTTTATTTATAGATTCATATTCAATGTAGCATTTATTAGAATGTAAGCAAATGTTTATTTTCCATGTTGATTTTAAACGCTGAATATGTTGGCAAAACAGAGGAGCCAGAGGTGATGGGAAAGGTAACTTCTGTAGAAATTACCTTCATTGAGACGGCTGTCATTAATGATTGATTTTATTAAATCAATAATAAAATTATAAATTTTATAACCAATAATGAATCGGTGACATTTTTCACTAGCTACTTTTGACTTGTAGACCTTTAATTTCCTGAGACAGACCATGTTGTTACGACATTATTCCAAACACCCTACTGTCGACTCACCAGAGCAGGCCAGGGTGCTGTCGGTCCTGGGACTCCACTTGTCCTCGTACCATCACTGGGGTTGACCCAAACGACTGAGTCTTCCACAAACATGGCTTTTACTCTATCGCCATACACCTGCACCCACGAACATCGCTGCGATGCATTCTCAAACTCCAGAAACAGCTACAGAAAGGGAACAAAAAAGAAAACAAAGGCATCAGGAATTAAACCAGAGTCAGGCTGCAGGCTGGTTGGTTCCTTTTTTCAAAAACAAGAAATAACTCAAAAGGAAATTTATCAAATCAAATACAGAATGCAGCATTATTCTTCTGTCAGTTAAAATATGCTTTAGATGATTAAAAAAAAAACATTGATGTTCTGTTATTTAATGTGGCATGTAAATAAACAGTTAATCTAGACCAACTGGTTCTTGAGTTTCTATCAATTTGATAACTTCCAAACAAGCAGTAAAACATGTTATGAATCTGATCTGAATCCATGCAACCAACAACTGCCGAAGGAATCTTTTTTGGTGGCAGCAACAAATGTTATGTTGCTTGAAATCAATAGAGAAAAAATAAACGTTTTTCAGCTGCAAAAACTCCTAAGCAACAAACAGTGCTGGGTTTAAACAGTGTTTTTCGTTGCAGAGTAAAAGCTATCAGATGCCACCCGATCAACTGAAACTTCAAGCTTCATTAGAGATGCATATATGAAACAAAAAAGGCACCAACTTTCGAGACCTAAGTGGAGGTTTCCGTTAGCATAACCAGAGCAACGAACAATAATCCTAATGTTTTATTTGATGGAGACTTGTAAAAAACCCATTACACAGTTCAATCTACAAAGCTGAGTTCTGTTTCCCAATCCAAAGTATCATGTTAAAAGAAAAGGTACAGTGGACATATGGGGACAAGAAATGCCTTTTATTAATTATACAATCACCCGTTTCCGCTTCTTCCGGGTTCCTACAGCATAGGGCAATTTAAATTCAAGACTCTTTAAGACTTTTTAATGCCACTTGAAATAAAAATTTAAGACCAAAATTACAAGAAATACATGCGAGAACTTAACCCAAAGGTTTATTTTAACATAAACCACTGCACTAATGTTTTAAACTTTGAAAAACTTCCCATATGGGAAGAAAGCTAAAAACAAACAAATTACAGATATATTTTAACAATTATTTAACTGAATTCACAAACTTTGTTTTAGCAGGGAACAAAACAAATCAGTTTTAAAGCCACAACATAACCAGTTCTAAGTCTTTTTTGCAGTTATTTTTCTTTGTATCCTTTTCTTAGTATGTTTGATTTGGTGACAAGTGGAGGCGTTGCAGAGACAAGGGTTGAACAAAATTGAGAAATACCGGCTGTTTCTCATTAACTCGATTTTGGCGCTTTGTTTTTTCGTACTTCGCATGTGCGACTCCACTGCCTTAATTCCCATCGTTCCGAGCTAGAATGACTTCTTGCACAAAATACACTGTGCCTCATATATGTTCCCTGGTTTTAGCCATGGAGAAAACTCTTGGCTGGATAGACAATTTTCGTTACATTTACACTTGCTCATATTTTCCAGACAAAAAGTTAATGGTGCATCTCCCAAATGTCTCGGCCGCAACAACGCTTTTACTGGTTCCGCTATCGGGCGGAACCAATAACGGCGAGCCGTTATTTACAGGTGCTGGTCATAAAATTAGAATATCATGAAAAAGTAGATTGATTTCAGTAATTCCATTTAAAAAGTGAAACTTGTATATTATATTCATACATTACTGTATATTTTTTTATTAAAATTTTTTTTTTCAATTTTTATGTTTTATTTAGATTACAAAAATAAATCGTAATAAAAATAATCCTATTTATGATGCTTTAAAAAATAAGACCTACGAAAGACTGATACAAGACATTTTAATACCAATTAAGGCCTTAGTTTTATTTTGAAGAATTCAATGACTTTTAAGACTTTTTAAGGACCCGCGGGAACCCTGTTCTTAGACCAGCGAATGAGAGGGTCGATTTATGCTGATCACTGATCAGAACAGCGACAACAACAATGGCGCCGTTGCTGCTAACGCTACTCACCCTGCTGTCGGGCTTACAACAGAATCTTCTTCTTCTGGAATATCTCCAGGACGAACAGAGCAATATCGACGACATAGTTCAGCAGCTGAATTTGACTTAACCACGAAAATGGACCCGCAGGGCAACCATGTATAAATATTAGTGCGCATGCCCAACATTTCGTCGCTTATTTTTGCTTCGGCACCACAGCGCCACTTACAGGCCTGGCATACATTTTCACGCTTTCATGCATTCGTGTGGACGATCACATTTATTTTACGTCTCCGTCTTTACGGAAAACGTTTTGGAAAATATCAGCGTTTCGTGTTCGTTTTGACTTCGTGTAAGCATATTACAGTGTTTAATGAAAATATGCACAACGGAATGCAGACGATCCAGTGGATGTTAATAAGTAGGGGGGAAATTGGAAAAAGATTGTAATTGGAGATTTTATTTTTAGGCCATATCCCAAGCCCTTGTTAAAATCCCTTATAATTAGGGCTGAGTAAAAAAAAAAATTTTTTAATGGATTTTGAATCGGTACTTTATATTTTTGCAAAATCGATGTCTAGGAAAAGAGATCGATTAGTTTTATAGTGACGCACGTGTCGTTCACATTCAAATGAGCAGGAAAGATGCTCTCAAGATTACTTCAAGCCAGACAGCTGCAAATACAGCAAATAGGTTGACTGAAAACATTAACAAATGGGGGCTGACCAGACTGTAGTTGTTACAGACAACGCTGCAAATATGGTTGTATATGAGATAATGTAGCTCATGCATGTCTGCACTTTTGAGACAGTTTTGTTCACATCTCAAGTTTAAACCATCCTATTTACAGGTTTGCACTTTGTGTTTAATATGACAGGAAAAAAATTAAATACATGAGTATTTTGAAACACAGTTGAGCGACTTTCATTATTGTAAAAACAGATGGAATCGAAATTAATAGATTTAGAACTGTATAAATCAAAATAGAATCGATTCATCGACCCCGCCCTACTTATATCTAATATTAGCCATTGTTTCAAATTGTGCTGTTGTCCACAGCAGGCCCAGTCTTCATGGATGTGCTTTCGCATCCATCCACTTATCTAAAGTGACAAATGCATGGCTTTCCAGAAACCAACTAGTTATCTTTTAACCATGGACCAGTTACTGCTGAGGATACTAAAACTGTTAAAACAGTAGTTCCAGGACAAGATTTTACCTTTTAACTGCTGCTATGTTTGCTTTCATGACATCCAAGATAAAAGAGCTTGACTGAGGAGAGTTTTCTATGGCGTAGTCTGACAATTCTGCTGTTTCTCCACCTGTTGGCTTAACCTGCTTATAATCTGTCAGAAGAAAAGGCTAAAACTTTTTCACCGCTTACAAAAACAGGAATTTCATTAAAAACATTTTTACAATGATTATTCTAGCATCTAATATGAGCTTATTATATTTGTTTGGATCTATAAAGAGCAGAACTAAGAATTATTTGACATAAATAATTAAAATCTTCCCAATTTTGCATGCATGTATTTGTAGTTTAAGTCTATGAATCAAAATCCTTATGACTAGTAATTTTCAATTGATTAAATTGATCTAGAAGCTTTTTTGTCTTAAATCCAACATTGGCCTAATGAATAACTTGTGTAAATTCTATGAAGGGCAATGTTTTACCAAATAAACTCCAAAGACTTATTCTGTACACAGTCTTCCATATCTAAATGAGCCTAAAAGGCTAAAAGCGAATGGTGCAAAGGGAGCGTAGTCCTCTTTTTTTGCCCCAAAGTTAGAAAAAATTTCTTTTCAATCCTGTGTGTCTAGCTCCCTTTGATCCACAGGGATACTTCATCCCATAACCAGCGTGTGTTCACATAT
Source organism: Cyprinodon tularosa (assembly GCF_016077235.1). Taxonomy (NCBI): domain Eukaryota; kingdom Metazoa; phylum Chordata; class Actinopteri; order Cyprinodontiformes; family Cyprinodontidae; genus Cyprinodon; species Cyprinodon tularosa. Next base: position 667,211 of record NW_024039141.1, on the reverse strand, counting down.
TGCCTGCAGTGAGTTTTTGCTTTGCATGAAGAGTTTTGCACTAATGTGGTTTGAGCCCAGCAAGCTGAATGTGGATTCTCTAACAGACATAATGTTTGTGGTAAGAAACATCTGTGACGACTCAGGAATTTCTCAACAAAACAGACAATTTCACTTTCTTCTTTTCTTTCTATGCCCCTAAAAAATATAAAAAGAGTGAAGAAGAAAAAGTCAATAGAAAAAGCAAAAATCCCTTGAAAGAATCCATAACAGCCATTGCAGTTTTAAAATTCACTTTGCCTTTTTTATTTTAATTTAAGATTTCCTACAGGTACTAAATCATATGACTGGTAAAAATTGTATCAACTATCATCAGCGGGTTGGGAAATGCTTGAAGAAATGCCTTTAAATTTAAAAACCAGACGAGAACATGTATAATCTTAAAGGGATAGTTCGGGATTTTTGACATGAATCTGTATGGCATCCCCATCACCAGTGTCATGCAATCACACTGACTTACCCCTGGCAGCATCCTGTGAGCAGAGTTCTCGTCCAGCTTTGGTCAAGCCGAAAGTAGTCCGGCAGGTTTGCTAGACCCAGCGAAATAAAACGTTTCTCTTCCCAAAACATTGTGTTCAAAAAGAGTGATATTTTTGCATCCCAAAAACATTGTAGTGGAAAAAGTCACACGTCGTTATCACTTGGTCCTATTTTCTCTCTGTTCGTATCAGTGCGCGCCGTCATTCTGACAGCGAGCTCAACTTTGAGGAGGGCAGGGAAGTCGCTGTTTGTGATGCAGACAGCAGCTGCTGCAACTCCGACATCCTCATCAATGGAAAGGTTCTGTATCTCGGGCATTACTAAATCCCACTCGTGGCAACAGTAGCATCCACCTCTGTCTGCATTAATTCGCACTTGAAACAAGTGCACCATGATTTGTCGGCCACCCTGGATATCGCAGCTCCAGCTGAGGCTCCTGCGGCTCCGGCTTCAGCTTCCATCACTTCTCTGTCCACCCTCTCTCTTTCTGCCCGATCTAACTCCATTTGTCGAAGTTCATCGTCAGTGTACTCGGGTTCATAAAGATATCCCTTTGGCTCTAAGTGGAAGTCGATGTTTTCCTCGTCGCTCTCGTAGTCAGACATCTTCCCCAGTAGTAAACAATCGCGAATCAAACAGGTAGGCCCTAACCTGACAACAGCCAGATGCATGCCTCGCTCTGCCCAGCTAGGAACTAGGCGGAGCGAGACATGCATCTGGCTGTTGTCAGGTTAGTAGGCCCTAGCTGTCAGGTCATGGTGTTGCGCGCACTGATACGAACAGAGAGAAAATAGGACCAAGTGATAACGACGTGTGACTTTTTCCACTACAATGTTTTTGGGATGCAAAAATATCACTCTTTTGAACACATAATGTTTTGGGAAGAGAAACGTTTTATTTCGCTGGGTCTAGCAAACCTGCCGGACTACTTTCGGCTTGACCAAAGCTGGACGAGAACTCTGCTCACAGGATGCTGCCAGGGGTAAGTCAGTGTGATTGCATGACACTGGTGATGGGGATGCCATACAGATTCATGTCAAAAATCCCGAACTATCCCTTTAAGTGTGAGGTTTTTAAAGCATGATCGTAGATCAATTAAATTTGGTATTGTAAAATATTCATTTGGTCCAACAAACATCATAATTAGCTTTATTTGGTCACTATTAGCATAATTAACTTTGCTTTCTCCACCCACAGCATAAATAAATCAAGTTTACATATATAAACAGCCTGCATGTTGGGGTTTTCTAACAGAATCTTTAAAGAAAAAGAAGGGAGGATATATAATATATTTATTTTGTTTTGAAGCAGAATGCTAGCTTGTTAGGCAGTCAGTCTGGGTGAAGAAAGGGCTTCTGGTGAAGCTTGCTTCTTTAAAACTGCACCAACCAAAAATTAAAAGACATAACAGCCTCTTAGCAAATGTGGGGTTTATAGAGATGTTAGCTGCACTTGTTGTGACTCTAGACTTCTTCAAATCCTAGATTGAGGATGATCTATTCTGCAGACCTAATTGTTTCTTGCCGTTGGGACTCGTCCTGTTTTGAATAAGAACCAAACCGAAGAAACATGGATAAACAGACTACATGATTACAGCCAAGAAGATGGTCAGCAGCTTCTTTGGAAGGTTGTTCTTTTGTTGGTGCAGAAAGTATGTTCTGTACCGAGCCTATTCAAACAGTGTCTTTGTGAATGAGTGGTTCCGGGGAAGCAGAAATGGTCCACAGTATATGGAGTTGTTGAGGATGGTAAAGGGGGTGCAGCTTGACAGAAATTCTCCAAAAGTGCACCCTCATCTCCACAGGCTTTGGTTGGTTCTTAATGCACTGCAGCCCATCTCCTGTCTTTATACAGAGTCCTTGATTAGACCAATGACAGCCATCTATGAGCCAGGACAGTTTCTGGTTGAGGACGTTTTAGATGGATGTCATTAAGGTCTGCAAAGAGGATCCTGATGTGCATCCTTGGATGGTTGAGTGAAGTGAAGGCAGGATCCATAGACTTCTTAGCCGCTCAAAGGATTTTATGAGCAGACATCAGGGAAACAAGTAGTCATTTAACTCTGTGGTCATTTAGTATCACCTTAGTGTGCAGCAATTCTGGTTTTGCCCTCCATGGTGTACCCTGCCTCTTGCCCAATAACAATCTTCAATAGAACCAAGGGTCATCATCTGTCACATTTCAGAATAATCAAATTCTTAAAATGGAAATAAAAGTCAAGAAAAATAGTAATAGGGTTTAAAAGAAAGTTCTTAAAAGAAAAATTGTGCGTGAGATTTTACATTTTTATTACGGTTAATCTCCATAATTCCTTCAAAAACATATTTTAATGCAAAGGTTTAGATACGCAGGTTTGAAAATGCCATTATAATTTGAGGAAATGGCAATATTTAGGTTCAAAGCGAGGTGGTTGTATAAAAAGGAATACTCCAGAAGGGCAAAAACTGAAACAACCTATCCAAGCTCCTAAAGCTGGAGAAAAGAGAGCACAAAGTTAGTGAGTAAAGATAAAGAGGGTGACCAGGAGAAAGCTGCTTGATTTCACTTCAAACTTTCAAAAGCTGTTTTTGTTTTTAAAAATTGTTTTTGTTTTCAAAAAATGTTTTAAATCAATCTTAAAGTCATTAAGTTAGTTAATTGCTGTAAAAAAAAACGTATATGTAAACAATTGCAAGATAAAAAATCCATCAATAGGAATATAAACATGTTTTATATGCAGATTCTAACTAGGGCTGCAACTATAGATTATTTTGCAAATCGAATTATCTGTCATTTGTTTCTTTTTGATTAATTGATTAATAATTGGATAGCAAAAGGTTCCTTAAAGAAGACTTTTAACGAAATTAAACCAGGTGAAAGTAAAACTTTTCCACTTGAGATGGACAAAAACATTTTCTTTTTTTCTTAACTGCAAATTGTTTACATGGTTGCTTTTTTATTTACAATTTTAGAATTACTGCTCAAGGTGGGTCACTGTCAGCTGAAGACACTTTTTAGTTTCTATATTCCAGTTAACGATTAACCGACTACTAAATTAGTTGATGATTATTTCAATAATCGATTCATCCGATTAAATGTTTCAGCCCTAATTCTAACAATGTTTCACTGTAAAAAAAGGTCCAATCTGGTTGCTGCAGCAACAAATATGACCTTTTGACCGGAAAGAAGGACCACTACAAGTTAGTTAAGATTCAAAAACTGAAAAGGCTGAACTTTTTAAGATCCTTTGTTGAACTTTTTAAAACCAACGTCTATAACCAAGAACTTTAACAACAACTTAAAGACGATTTATTCTAATATGTTTAATAGAAAACTTGACATTCTTTGGTACTCTTCCCTGTGTGTACTTTTCAATAGGACTTAAATATTTAGAAGACACATTTTTGTAAACCTATTGCTAATCAGTAACAATATACTTATTTAAAGGCATGTTTGACTTAACTTTTCGCTTCTGTTGTACAACCACTACCCATTGTTCTAATCAGCAGTGTTGAGTCAACAGCTTTTAAAATGTCAGCATCATTCATCCAGATTGTTATAAATCGGCAAAAATCCGACTCACACTTAATAATGTGGGTCAAACAGAAAGGTGGGACCGATTTTAGGTTTAGATAGATAGATAGATAGATAGATAGATAGATAGATAGATAGATAGATAGATAGATAGATAGATAGATAGATAGATAGATAGATAGATAGATAGATAGATAGATCTATCTATCTATAGGTTCGCCCCTGCATTAACTTCTTAAGGCCTTCTTAAAAGGACAAGTTTTAGCTAACGGTAAGTTTTATAGAAATTATCTGCAACTTATTGGAATATGCATAATGAATTTCGAAAATATCCAGACTTTTCTTTTTATACTTTACAGTGCGCTCTGCAAGGTCATGAACATCATTGCTTGAAGCTAAATATCCTGAAGCTAAGATAACCGAACAAAGCAAAGGCCCGAAAAACCCCGGCCTCGATTTTAGCTTCGACTCTCTGCCTGCGACACGCAACGGACTGAAAGCTACGTTTATGCAGCGCGTAACATTAAAGCTTTCGACTCTCATGGACAAAAACAAGCTACACTGTGCTTTTTGCACAATAAACAGCTTAGCATATGAGGTCTGTTTTAAAAAAATGACCGATATTAGCTTTGTAACACTGCATCGCTTGCATGTAAATACTGACCGTCAGCCCGGCAGCGCTGCTGGCTGTTGTCGCCTCCCCTCCTTCGCTAGCCTCCGTAGCGGCCAGGCCGATGACGCTCACCGCCCGCACCGTCCCTCGGAGCCAGTCCCGGGCCCAGGCAGGCTGCTCAGACTCTGATCCATTGGTGGACCTGCCGTCGTCGAGAAGCAAAATCAGACGCTTCCCGATTAATTCGAGAGAGTCCCCCATGGTTTGCTTACAAAGCTAGTGCTAAGCCACCATGAACAGTTGAACTTCTCCGCTCGGGATGGGAACTCGGGGAAGCTAACGCAAAAAAAAAGGCGAGGAGAAACAGCTTTTGACTGTTTCGAATATCACGCTAGTGCCACAAAATGTTCGTTCGGCCGCTGTACCGGGGAGTAGTCGGCGGCAGCGGACCGCAGATCTCCCAGTCGAAACGTTTTTGTCCTCGGTATTAACGCGACTATCCTGCTCTGTCCGCCATTGAGCCCTGCAACAATCAAACGCACTCCTCCTGGTAGACAGGCAGCACTGCGGAGACGTGGAAAATACTAGGAAACACTGACCCCTAGCGGAGGATTTATGCATTACTTTCCCGCAGTGGCGATTATTTAAGCAGCTTCTCCACGGAAAGCTAAATACGGAAATTTCAGTGGAAACTTTGGAGGATCATTAGAGTCCTGAAAAAAAATAAAAAAATAAAAAATCAAATTTAAAATGCAAATCATACAATTATAAATCCAATTTGAATTTTTCTTCTAATTTTAAATTTCTAATTGTATAATTAAAGAGGAATTGTGAATCATATTTATTAATCCCTTTATAAACACTGCAATTTGAGAAGATAGTTTAAAATCTATTTTCTAAATGCATGTTTTAAAAACCCATTTCTGGTTGGCAGTACTGAAAAGCAACTGTTTAACTGGTTTTCAGTCTGCTTAGAGACCAGAAGTGTCACGTAAAGGTAAATGAAGAGAATAGTAAAAAGAAAGTACAACTGCAAAAAGGATTTGAAAATGCAAGCTGAAAAAGAAAATTGAAATTGAAAAAATAATTAGATTTTAAAATGTGTGATAAGAGAGGTACTTTTAATCAGAGTTATGAATAGTGTTTTTTAAATATCCACTTAGAAGCAGGATTTGAAAGTATATTTTTTGAACGGCAGTATTGAATAATAAATTCATAAATGCAATTCCTCTTTGATAATTCAATTTTAAATGTTTACTTAAATTTGATTTGTAAATGTATGATTTCAATGTTAAATTTGAAGTGGTTGAGGGTTTTTTTCAGTGACACCACTGGTCCTCCAAAGTCCTGGCCAGAAGTATTTTGGAATGCATGAATAATTTGTTGGATATTTATAAAGTAATCTATAAAGAAACATTGGAAATCTTATTTGGATGTTAATGCTTTTTTACGTATTTTCCACCATTTAAATTGATCAAACACCCTAGGAAGGTTTATTTGATTTATTTTGCTTCCACTCTATGGATATTAGCAGAGGAATAATCCAATGTTCAAAGCTCACTGCATCAATTTTATGATCACCAATTCTTCTCCATGACTACAAACTCCACATCCCAATTATTTTGGGGGTTTCTTTGTCCAAACATTAACATGTGAAGCTTGTTTACTAACAGTCCAGGTGGATCTTTATCAAATCAAAGAATGAACATGTGAGAAATCTCCTCAAGCCCACTGCTATGTATAGTGGAGGGTTCATGATGCTGAGGGGATGTTTCTCCTCAAAAGCCAAAGGAACATTTTAGGGATGTTTGTTTTCACTAGCTTTTAGAAATACCAGAACACGAGCCATTAATAGAAAACTGAAAATAGATTTAATACGTGGGGAAATCAACAGAGAAATGATCCTCGTTTCTTCAGTGAGTCTCAAGACCAAACCCAATGGAAAACCAGCAGGGTGGAACAAAGAAAAGGACCTAGGGCTTGAATAATCTGGAAGATCGTGTGAAGTGAAATGTTGGAGAGGTAAACTGTGCTTTCCTGTTGGAAAAGTGTAGCACTTGGGAGTGAATTCAAAGCATATATGTTGTAGCACGAGTTTTTTACTCAGTATAAAAATAAATGTAAATTGTTCATTGTAATATTATCATTCCTTTGAAAAATATAGTTTTATTTCAAATTAAGCCTTTAAGTAATCTTCTTGAATTCATATTGTGCTGCTACTGAAACAACGATATCAACAATTTCTTATTTCTCATGATTTTTCAGGTTTACAAAATATAAATTGCATAGTATAAATTATTACAAATAATTTGTTTTTACTTTTTATTAATGAAGAAAATACTTCCATTAGAAGCGTTAGTATTTTTTATGTACAAATACGGCTCCTTTTATTGCTGTTGATTCTCACCACTAGGGGGTGCTGTATCGTTTCACTGAGGTAAATCTTTGAAAGAAGGTTTTACACATAAACAATAAAAAAAAGACCAAGAATACAAATAGATTATTGATTTCAAAATAGTTTATTGTGTGAAAAATGGTTTTGTGACAAAGATAAGATTTCTGAAGAGTTTCATATCTATAAAGGGAATTGTGGCCAAATAATTATATCGAGTAAGATAATACAGATGGAGGCCTCTGCTTCTACTTCTGTTTCTGTTTTTTTTGTTTTGTTTTTTTTTTTTGTGAAGAAAAAGATGAACAAAAACAGAGCCCTGCAGCAGACCCACAACTCGCTCCAGGGACCATGTGTAGGCTCATATATTTACTAAATTCTCTAAAGTTGGGGGATAAGCATCACCAATATTTAGAAACAATTTTAATTGCAATTATTCTGTTAAAGGATGCAAAAGAACCACAGCTTAGTCCAAGTTTTACAGTTTAGACGCATTCTATCTGTTTATTATGGGTCCAGTATATTCCATCCTGTAGAGTTCAACCAGTAATATTGACCGTCCTTACCACTGGAAAATACCTGAATAGAGGGATTTTAGCTTTGATTAGCTGTGAGCAGGGACCTTCCAATTGACAAACAAATTCTGGACTTTCATTGTTCAGTGAGAAAAACAATTACAAAAGCCATATTGGTGCAGATGCTGTTAGTGATTGAAAGAGAGTTATATCTTTGGTCCATTCATGCTGCAAGAGAAAGAGGGCAACGGCTTCAGGTGATAAGACGAAGACTAAATTCAATTCAAAATGATCTTGATTCAGAGGGGAAATTAAATACTTAGTACGGTAATTTTCTCCTGTTTTATCTTTCTGAGTATTGAGACTTTGTTTGGACTTATGAGGCATTTGGAAAAATTTGGGAAGAAGTAATATAATGCTCTAGGCTGACAGGAAAGGGGGAGAGACATGCAGGAAAGGACCACAGGCCAGATTCAAACCCATGTCGCCCACATCGAGGACTAAGACCTCTGTATAAGGGTCATGCGAGCTGACCACTGCGCCACCTGCATGACTGGCTCTACATTTTTTATGAAATAAACACAAAATTCTGGTGATTATCAGTAAAAAAAAAAAAAACTTACCATGCTAATGGTTAATATTAAATGCTAAAGCCAGTTTTAAAATGTTAACTCCATAATCACATAACTCTAATTTTTAAACAAACAGGCAAATCTTGTTTTATGTTGATTTTTGTCCCTTATGACATCACCTCTTATCCTAATATAAATAAATAATAACCACTAACAGTGGAAAGAATTGCAAAAAACATTTTTGTTCAATGTTGCTAGGCTGTCTGTTCTTAAATTAGCTTTTTTATTGAGAAATGAAAGTGTCAGCATAGGTCAGAAGTTCACCAGGAAACCCTGATTGTATAACATCTGCTAATTATCTGATTTAGTGAGCGAAAACTTTAGAAGTATTTGCAAAATTGTTTTTTTTAAAGCATTTATTTCACAAAATTTAAAACAGAGTTTTGTTTCAAAACAAATTAAGCCACATGTATTTGATTTTTAAAAATGTGTATTTGTTGGAGGTGATTTACAAGTGGCAGCATGAAGGTTTTATTTACATTTTATAAAATGGCTCAACTTTGGGTGAAATTTGTGCAACAATTGTAAAAATCAAGTTAGACTGATTAACATTTCAACTGTTTGATATTCATCCATCTGCTTTTCCAAAAGACTCCATTTCGTTTGTTAGTTCTGCTTATATACAGAAATGTATTTTAGTGGCAATACACAGGCAATACAGAGTTCTTATTGTTTCACCTTAAAAAAAAATCCTCAACATGATAAAACGTTTTTCCCCGTCCAGCAGTGATAGCATGAAGTCCAAGTGTTTTATGCTCTTGCTCTGACAGTTACTGGCGTTTCTTCATACAGCTGTGGGGCACGCATTCAGCCTGCTCCTCCAGCTCAGGGCAGGGGCTGCCAGCGTTCGCTGGCCGCAGAAGGATGTAACGTGTGCGGTGACGGACTCCGCCTCTGGAGCAGGGACCGAGACAGAGACCCCAAGATGACCAGAGAGAAACTTCACAGTCCAAAGGTGTTGCTGGTTATAACAAAGAGACATCAAAATAAATAAATAAAAAAAAACAGCACTTAAGCAACAAACCAGTACAACCTAGCACGAACTTACGAAATGGGAAAAAGCATAATATATTCATGTTATTTTTACAAAAAAATGCTGAATATGTTCCAGTGTGTTTCACTTAATACCCAGAAAATATTAATATTTAGAGGGAAAACAATGTATTTTCTAAATTGTCATTTGTTCTGCGTGAACTGACACAAGCTTCACCATCAGTGGAGGGAGAGCATTTTTTGCACATCAGTTTCTGTTTTTGCCACAGCTCTGGACATTAATTCGGTCATTCAGACGTATGAATATGCTTTGGTGTAACCTGTTTTGTGGTAAATAGGGCTGATTGTTTTGGGTCATTGTCCAACTGGAAGGCGAACCTCTATGAAACTCTAAGAAGTTTCCTTCTTGCCTTGCGTTCTACTCCATTTTCTCATCAAGTATGACCAGCCTTCATCCTCCTGTATAGAAAAATATCCCCACTGCATGATGCTGCCGAGAATTCACCTGGGAGACAAGGACTCCTCTCTTTCTTCTTTGACTCAGAAAAAACGTTTGGCCTTCTTGCTCCTGCACATTAGAGACTGACATATTTTCGGGAATCCCACGGGTCACGGGATTCCCGTGGGATTCCCGTGTGATGGGAGTCAGTATTAGTAACGATCACATGATTGGGACGGTACAGGATTAAACATTAATGGGAGCAGACGAGTGCAGGAGCAAACCAATAGTAACTAAAAAAAAAACTAGGATCGATGCCAAAAAATAAAATTAAATAGAAAGAAAAAAAATCCACTACTGGCCATTTTGTAGTTTTTTTCCTTGAAGCCTATGATATAATGCGAGTCAAAAAAAACGACACGACCCAAAAACCAACAGTGCTGCCGCTCTGAGTTTTTCACCCGAGCTCAAAAACTACAAGAATGGGAGTGGTGCAGGAGCGGAAGTCATTCTTAATGGGAACGGGATGGGAGTGGGAGTAATTTCACCAGGAGTGGGACGGGACAGGATTAAGATTTCTACTCTGGCCCGGGATTGGGACGGGACACAATTTTTTTCTGTGGGTTAGGGAGTGGGACGGGACAGGAGTGAAAATCCACTCCCGTGTCAGTCTCTACTGCAAATAAAGCACCATTATATCTGTTAATAATCAGACCCATCCTGCCATTAATTACAAACAGGACCCCAACATACCTAAACTTCTCAACTTGATGCAGAGACTATTCCTGTACCCAAGAGGAAGCAGTTTAGCAGCTGAATTGCATCGCAGCAACTTCACCTTCAACAGCAATCTGCCCATGTGAATTCTGGACATCATGGGATGAAGAACAAATGCATCATCTGTTTGAAGTAGACCATAAGATTCTCAAGCCAGACACTCTACATCACTTGATTATGAAACAGAATTGGTGAAAAGATGCAGAGTCCAACCCACACTAGGAACAAGTTTAACTTTATGCCAAGATTGCGAGCACAGCTCTTGCCCCAGGCATACTCGGCTTGGATAACCCTTAAAGCCATCCGTATATCCCCAAACTCGCTTCCCACAAAATACTTTGTGGTAAACCAGATCCAAAAAAAACACATGTAGATCGGATGAAGCAAACTACCATGATGGTCTCAGCATTTCTTGTTGGGTAAACATCTGGTCCAATATTCCACAGCCAGGGCAGAAGCCACATTGCTCATCCTGAATGTGAGGTTCAACAATCGGTTGGAGCTTCCACTACACTTTAGAGTGTTCTTTTTCTTGGAGGCTGAGGAGTGAGATGGAGTTCAATATCCGAAGCCCTTTATTAAAAGTCAGGACACCAATACTGCATGCAGTACCGGTGCCACTTCAATGTTTCTGCAGCACTGAGGAGGTATGTCAGTCCTGATAGCCCCAGCTGACGCCCTGCCAATGGGGATCTATTTAACTACCTTGGAGGCCTCCATTAAGGTGATAGAAGGTTCAGGTTCCTCCTTCTCTTCCACAGAGGTCACGATGATTGGATTAAGGAGTTCATGTACTCCTTCCACCTCTCAACCATAACCTCAGTCTGGGTTCACTGGTACCTTTTCCACACACAGCCTGGGATGATCCCACTTATCTGCTACAACAGTTGTTGCAGTCTGTCTGGTCAATCTGTACATAATCAGCCGCTTTGACTGTCCCTAAAGACAACTGAGCCTTTAGTCCATTTGCTTTAGCCATACAGCTTCAGTCACCAATAGTGACCCCAGTGAGTCCTCTGGCTACCCACACAATGAGCACCAATAATTTTAAGGCCACAGCTCCTGAAAGCCAAAGCCGCAATGGAGTTTCTGCTGCATTTTTACTGGATATCCCTAATCTCTCATGGTACATGAGAAAATTCCCTGGGAGGTGTAGTTTTTAACATTCCCAGCTGTCCCTCGATACCTTTTGAGGTTTACCAAGTCTGTCTGGCAGCCTCCTCTGCCACAGGATTAGACTCACTACCAGGTGGTGATGAGGTCATAGATCTGCCTCTCTCTTCACCTTAGATATAATGATGCAGGTCTGATAATACAGTTACAAAAAGGATAATCAAACTTTGCTCATGATGCTTGAATGTCAAGAACGTTGGGTAATCTGAGCGGTTTGTTGCAGAAGGTAAGATCAACCTGAAGCCGCAAAGAAATTAAACTCATGTTAGACGGGAAGAATTCTGGTTTTGTAATCCAAGTAACGTCTTCCTATGGGCAACGACTTTAAGGTACAAGCTAAACTGCTCATAATTTGTTCTTTATGGTACGCCAGCATTTATAACATGTAGGCGAATCATTGTCCCCCAGACATCCGAGGTTATATTTTTTATACTTTTTTTTTTTTTTTTAAACAAAGCTGAGTGTGTATGATGTCATCCACGCGCTGGACTGGAGTTGTGACAGGCAGCCCGGGCCACAGGCGGCTACGCTCTACCCATTATATTAATTCTGCTATCTAATCTGAATCGTTTAATTGTTTTTCCAGAGCGAGATCATCTGTAGTAGTAGCATTAGACATCTTCCAGGCATGTGAGTAAAACTAAAAGCAGTTCAGTGGACAGGATGAATGAACGGTAGCCGGCACGCGCGGATGACGTCATACACACTCCGCTTTGTTTAAAAAAAATATAAATATAGAAAATATAACCGCAGATGTCTGGGGGACAGTGATTCCCCTACATGTTATGAATGCTGGCGTACCATAAAGAATACATTATGAATAGTTTAGTTTGTGTCTTAAAGTCGTTGCCCATAGGAAGGCGTTACTTGAATTACAAAACCGAATATCTTCAGAACAGCTCCAAATGACAAAAAACTAATATGGGTGAGTAGAACATGATGTAATAACGTAAAATCAAGGGGCCAATGTAAAAAAAAAAAACAGTGTTCCCCTTTAAGAGGTTCCCTACATTCCTTCAACGACTCTCTACCTTATGAACCAGTTCAAGCACTGAGGAAATGCTTAGAAGAAATCAATGCCTAGATGTGCCATAATTTTTTTCAAGTAAATAACAACAAAACTGAAGTAATCATCTTTGGACCAATAGAGGAGAGATCTAAAGTTAGCACACAGCTTCAGTCGCTTCAGCTAGTAACCACTGATCAGGCCCGAAATCTAGGAGTAGTACTGGATTCAGACTTGAACCTCCAAAAGCATTTAAAGACAATTACAAGGTCAGCTTTCTATCACCTGAAGAACATTTCCAGGATTAAAGGACTAATGTCTCAGCATGATCTGGAAAAACTAATCCATGCGTTTATTTTTAGTCGAATTGATTACTGCAACGGTGTTTTCACAGGTCTGCCTAAAAAGTGGATCAGACAGCTGCAGCTGATCCAGAACGCCTCTGCCCGTGTCCTCACTAAGACTAAGAAAGTAGAGCACATCACCCCAGTTCTAAAGTCCTTACACTGGCTCCCTGTATCTCAGAGAATAGATTTTAAAATACTTCTGTTAGTCTATAAATCTCTGAATGGCTTAGTACCTAAATACATCACAGACTTGCTATCAGTGTATCAACCCTCCAGACCACTCAGGTCTTCTGGCTCCAGCCTGCTCTGCATACCTAGAACCAGAACTAAACATGGAGAAGCAGCATTTAGTTCCTATGCTCCACTTATCTGGAACAAACTTCCAGAAAACTGTAAAAGTGCGGAAAGCCTGAGTTCCTTTAAATCCAGACTAAAAACATCTTTGTTTAGGTTTGCCTTCGACTTTTCCAGTTAAACAGTTCAACTGAAACATCGATAGTTCAACTTTTTTATTTTTTTTCTACTTGCTTTGATTCTGTGTTATTTTCCTATATTTTAATCATGTAAAGCACTTTGCATTGTCTTTGTACTGAATTGTGCTATACAAATAAATTTGCCTTGCCTGCCTTGGTAGTTTTGGAGTCCAGCCCCCTCTTAAGCAGTTGGACTCTGGAGACCAAGCTATCCTTTTGTAAGTCCAATTATATCAGGCTGGTGTGGCTCAGCCTCAAACACCAGTTCGCACCTCTTACTCACCAGTAAAGTTTTGTAAATACTTTTGGACAGTAAAGTATCACAAAGGTTTTGTGTTATTACCTGAGAAGCGCTGAGGACTGATGGAATTTGGCAGAATGTGGTTAGAGATGGAAGTCTGGCGGTCAAGTGATCGACGCTGCCGGGTAATCCTTATGCTGGCAATAGGTGGAAGCTCCTTTAGTCGAGGGTAGTAGAAGGAGTTGGCCGGATGGTTTGGCATTTGTGACGTGATCTGAAAAGCATTTAAGCATCGGTTCATCAGAAAGAGGAACAGATTCTTAGTAGATTCTTAGTAAATATTAGCCAACCCTAAAACACATGCTGCAAAAGGATGGATGATGTGTTGCATAAGAGTTCCCTTTTCATTTAAATCACTTCAGGTCAGACATGAGGGCTGCCAAGTAATCATTTAGCCAGAGACAGCTAAGAATGATGCCCCATTCCCACTCAGCTTACTTTTTCTAAGAACAGGACAGATGAACCAGAGTTTGAGGTTTGAGGCACCAACAGCTAAGTGAAGGACATAAACAGATGACGGCTTCCTGTGAGCCTCATACCTGCGTAATGTTTTCTGGGGGGCTAGTTGGAAAGTTGGGAGAGGAAAAAGTGAATCCGCTGTCCGTCCCTGCATCAAAAGGATGGAGGTCAACAGTCACTTCCTGTTTCCACTGGTTCCCCTCACAAAGATTCAGGCTGTCTAACCCAACAAACCAGTCTGGGCTGGGGATAATCTTCACCATCAAAGATAGCTGTAGGACAAAGAGGGACAAAGTTTTAGACTTCAGTGTGTGACATGGAGACATTTATTTAAACATCATCACACACAGGCTGTTCAAGAAAAAAATATTTGATACATTTTTGTGTGTTCACTATGTGGAAAAGCACAAACAAATAGAACATTAGAGACAGTAGTAGAAACAAACAGTTACAGATCCTTGTAAGAATAATCATACCCAAGAAAAAACTTATTATAGGAGATTCAACTTCCAGCAGGAAAATAAACCTAAACTCAGAAAATACATCAAAGCATATTTGTGTGTTAAATGTAAAGGAGAGTTATTGTCAAGTCTTGACACCGAGTTTAACATCCATCGTCTCAGTCTGAGATTAAGCAATTCTGCAGGGAAGAATGAGCAAAAATGTCAGCCTCTAGAAGTGAAAAGCTGGTAAAGATATACCAGACGTCCAGCAGTGGGAGGTTTTACCAAATAGTCATACTGGAGAGTTGAAGACAAACATACACTATTTTTCACATTTTTATTTGACAAGTAAAATAAAAAAAATAAAGCAAGAAAAGGAACATTTTGTCCATTTTATACAGCTGTTATACAATATATCTTTTTAGATAATGCAGCATATATTTTTTTTTTTATGTGACAAGATTTGAAAATGCTTAAGGTTTAAAATTTTGTTTTGCAAAGTACTATACCAGGAACCAAATGTTTATCAGAACGATTGTTACGGCTACTCTTGAATCAAAATAGTTTCCCAAAAAAATCCAAAATTGCCAGAGTAGTCTTAGGAGGAGGTTTTTCGACTCACAAAACAAAAAGCACTCATGGATATTTTCTTGTTTTAAAAAGGGGTGTTTTCTTTACTTATAAAAAATAACCGAAATATTCTCAGAGCTGACTTACAAAAAAATCTAATTTAAACATTAAGTGATGTGTGTGAAAAAACTGTTGCACTCCTCACTCCTTCAAACAAACAATCAGATCCACCTCAGCAGCTGCTTCTACACTGGAAAAATGATCTAGAAATAACTAAAAGTTTTCTTAAATTAAGTGTATGAACCCTTAATCTGAGTAAGTAAATGAGATAGTTTGCCAATGGAATGAGTATTTTTACACTTAAAATAAGATAATTAGACAAAATGCACTTGAAATGAGACACTGCAATTGTGTTTTCTTATTCTAAATGTAAATTTTTTATTGTTCCATTGGCATAATGTCTCATTTACCTCCTCAATCCAAGAACAATTGCACTTATTTTAAGATAAAAATGACGTGTCTAGGTTTCCATTTTTTCCAGTGTACTTGTTAATCGCAGCATGAGGCGGACTGACTAGGAGGAGGGTCAAAGCAAAACCAATACATAAACAAATAAAAAATAGCTCTACCATTCCCACAACCTTAGATATTTAAAATCAATAATTTAGAAAATTAATTAATTAATCTAATTCTTAATAGGCTCCAACAATTATTGACCAAACATTTCCAGACCCAACCTGGCACAAATTTCCATTTCCATTTTGGCCGATTTTTGTAGGGGGGGTTTAGAGGGTGAGATAGGGAATAATTATAATCCCCCAATAAAACCCCACTTTAGAAATCTGAACTGTAGTTAAGGCTGTCATGCATGTTAGGCATTTACAGTAAGCTCTAACTTAATCCTGAACAACGGGTGCCAAAGAATACAATTCATTGTATGTCAAACAGCAACGCTTAATATTTTTGAGATGTAGCCGTAAACTTTAAAGCAAACAATTGCTTTTTAAAAACATTTTAACAGTAAGTCTAGTCTGAGCTGTGCAACTGGTTAAATCCTTCTGCTGGGAAAAGTGAGATGAGTTCAGAATGAATGAAATCACAGAGATCACAGTAACATCGGCCAGCGCTATAAATGCAATAGGAGTGACATCACACACGAGAGTCAATGCAGGGATTTTTGAGCCTATAAAACACAGCCGGCATGCGTGCACGTGCACCCAGTCTGTCTCCTGTATGATGTATGTTTCCTGAGAAACGATGATCTCATCTCAGAGAGTGGATGGAGGGTCAACACACTTGTGGTGGCAGAAGTTCAAAAAAAAAAAACCCAGCACATTTGAAAACTATATACTTATGAACAAAAACATTTGAAGATTTGGGTTCAGCTTGTCAATCTTAGAACTGGCTTTTGAGTGGGTTATAAATGAATGATGGAGCTGAACTGAACACAGAAGTTAAACCAGCAGGTCTGAGACAAAGGATTAAGATTATCCAGGAAGACGTACGCGTTTCCATGTAAAGACTACACCAGAGGAATCCATGTGGCTTCTTCTTTTATTTCCTTATTTGTATTCTTTAAACTGCTTTACCACTTCTGCTTTTTGTATTTGCCTGAACACCAGATCCAATCTGAAGGGTGCCATTGTGGGTTTTCCTCTTGTATTACAGAGACACAAAGGTTTCTCTGGTTAAGACAAATCTTCAACCCTCAATGATTTCTGCCACTTTGTCTCCATCATAGAAAATTGTTCCCAAACACCAGAAGGCATCCAGTAGAAAGCATACAACCAGGAGAAGCTGCATGCTAAGCTTCTCCCGCTCTGGGAGCTTAAAATGGCTCACATTCTGTCTCTCCATCTGTTTGGAGCTACACATTAAACAATAGCTGGATATACGATGACAGAAGTCATGTGTTTGGGATTCCTGGGGGATGTCGTATAAACCATTGCATTCAAAGGAATGAGAAAGCATTTATAAATGAGAGCGCATCAGAATAAAACAGACAGACGGGCATGCTTACAGATTAAGATATTAGCCGTATCACATCATTAAAGCAGGTTAAACACAACGCATTCAATCGTTTGGGCTTTGCTTTGCTTGTCTGATCTAAAAACAGACGGCCACAGATATAATGTACCTAGAAAACAAGACGATAAGCTGCAAATGAAAGGGTCAAAGGGGTTATTTAAACTTTTTAACCTAAGTCACAAGGAGGCATGAGCGACTCAACTTAACCTGAGTGAAAAGTGCCATGTTTTTAAGGTTGTTAAAGTAAATATTCAAATCTTTATCTTTTTAAAATTCAAGTCAGGCTTTGGCTGGGCAGCTAAGAATGGTAAAGCTGAACTTTTCTAATGTTGATACCTGCATTTAGAAGTAGTTCTTGTTCTGGTTCTTGTTGTGGTGAACTTGGTGAATATTTGAGATAAATTCTACTGTTTGGTTTAATAACATATTTTTTTTCTTAAAGGTATAGTGAAGGATCTTCACGAATTAAAAAAAAAAAAAGTTTAAAATACAAGCTTATTTTCCAAAAGAAGATTTGCAATTTTACCACTATGTCAGACTCACCACCTGTAAGTGAAAATGGGGCTGAGCAGGTTAAAAAGGCCTTACGTAGACATCACCAGAATGATTGACAATTAGGAGGACCAATTATATAGATGATCCACCCGGAAATAGAGCATCCTCCACTGTACCTTTAAGAAACAGATCTATTTGGCACTGAATGAAGTGAACATCTCTGTTATTTGGCCACTGTTTTCTATGAACAGTTCAGACAAGCTGATGAAAACAAATTCCATGATATAAATTTAGATGTGTATTGGACCTGTTTGCCTTGTAAAGTGCTTTGCAATGACATTTGATATGAATTACCATGCAAAGAAAGAGAAAGAAATGAACTGAACTAAACTAGGAAAAAAGGAGACGTTTAGCTCAACCATGCTCTCTGCTTCATAACCTAATAGCATTAATCAGACCCAGGTTAATTTTAGGATAAATCCCTACCATGGGTTAAACTGGATATGATTACAAAAGATCCACACACATAAAATGTTCCCTGTCTTTCTTTTTTTTTTTTTCAAAGTTAAACCAAACTGAGTAATAAGAGCAAAGATCTTCCAGAGTAAAACCATAGAGGAAGGGAATATGTAGCCAACAATCTGAAAGAGCTCCTCATGTTCAATCAGATTCTGGGAACAACTGCAAAATCGTTTACGTTTATTAAAATCAACGAGCTTTGAAATATTTCGCTGGCTGAATGACACAGCAATCATCTCACCAGACTGCATCAGCTCATCTCCGTTGTATCTTTTCATATTTGCATCCAGCACACAAGCCTTTAAAACCTAATTCAAAACACAAGAACTAGGATGTGTTCTGATCAAGCATTGTAAATGAAGATGGCAGAAAATTAACATAGTTATAGTGAAACCAATGCCTGGTTTGAAGCAACATTTAATCATCTAAATGTTGGCTCGCATTAATGTTTAAGAGGCCACCATCAGAGCAACTCAGCAGTGATGATGCTCATGATGCTGCAGGGAAAAGGCTGTTTGAGAAGAACGGCACTGCCCATCTGCAGCTTGTTCCCTGCACAGACATCACAATGGATGAACATGAATAAACTCAGCTGCAGATTATTAAAGATCACATAGAGAGGATGGAGGATTGTTGGAATGGTGTGTCATCGGCAGACCAAACATTAAGTTTGTTGTTCAAAACAAAAATGTTCTGTTTGGACAAAAGAAGCTCTGTATCCAAGAAACTCATCCCATGTGTAAAACCCTTAGTGAGTGGGATGGAGTTCGCTTGTCAAATGAATTAAATCATCCAAAGCAACAAATTATTAGTGATAATCTCGTTTTTTTGACTCAATCTCTACAGAAACGAAGGTTTGCAGAGACGATGACCAAAGGAGAACCCTCTGAGCTGTTAAAGGAATTAAACAATTGTGAATTATTAGAATTTCTTATCAATAAAAAATTCAGACAAATACTATTTGATCAAGAGGTGTCACCCCCTTAACAGATCTCTTCTGTTTTTAAACTTTTGACCCGCTTCAGTCTTTCAGATCATGTCAACTCTAATAAAAAGTAACATGGCAGGTGCAAAACAGTTTTTCTTTTATTTAGTGAAAAACGGCTGAAACGTATCTGCCTGCAGGAGTGGCGGCCCAGTTTTTAGTGTATAGAGCTTGCAATTCTGAGGTTGTGATTTGAAAACTCATCACACAGACTACACAAGACCCTTAACTCCTGGGTGCCCCACAATGGCAGCCCACTGCTCCTCAAGGGGATGGATTAATGCAGAGGTACATTTCTCCAATGTGTGAGCAATTAAATGTAATTTTTCGAATCTTTGGTGGGAATGAATTTGGCAATTTCTTCTCTGCAGAATAGTTTTTTTCTTCAACAGCATTGATGCTTTGTTAGGTATGAACAGCTTTTTCAGGTTAATCACAGCATCTGAACTGTGTTTAGGTCCAGACTCTGTCTAAGTCTCTCCAGAACCTCCACTTTATTTGTTTTGTGTCATTTAGGGTAGAACTGGTTTGCATCAGATTGTTGTATTTGCAGCATAAACAGGTGAGGTTGAGTTTTAGTTCATGGTCTTACTATTGGGTCAGATTTTCCCCAGAAATCAGAATTAGTTCTGTCAATCATTGCTGGTTGTCCTGATCATGAAGCATCGAAGCCGTCGGCCATTACAAAAGCACCAACATGTTTCACTATCCTCTTTAGCCTCGTCTATTTTCCTTTATTGAATCATGAACACTGACTATAACTAACATAAGTGGGGCCTGTTGAGCTTTAAACTGTTGACTGTTTGATGAATAATCGATGTGCTCCTGACATTATGTTGGAGGGCTCACCTATTCTGGAATGGTCCATCTCTGTTCCATGTTTTCTTCTTTAATAAACAATGACTTGCTGTGGTTTACTGGAATCCAGTAAACTATAACATGATGCCAAATAATAATAAATATGAAGGACTTTGTTTCTCATCTGTTACTGGATTTCTTCACATTAGGACATGATGTGTTTCTTTTAATGTATTTTGGCCTACTTCCTGTTGTCAGACAGGTTCAATATTAGGGATTTTTGAATTTGACACGCCTGGCAGGAATCCAGCCTGTTCTTGGCCTGTCAAACTGACCTTTTGCGGCTATCACAGTGAATGCATGATTTATATTCGGGTTGATGATAATGACAGGCTTCGTCTTAGCTTTTACGTTCTTTAAACTAGTTAGCTCAAAGTTTAACTGGCTAATCAGCAAAATCCCTGGTGGCTCAATTTTCTTTTTCCTCAGACAGGAAAATTGTAGCTGGTTCTGTGTCTCCGCAGTCTTTATGTTGAGGTAACTGGCTGCTGCCTCCATATTTACCTTAGACAGATGGGCCCCTCCTTCTGCCCCAGTTCAGACAGAGAGCAAACCGTGCAGGATGGATGTGGGCGTTTGTGGCTACTGAGCTCAAGCACTTGGTCTAAACAAAGTCTGACTGGGTGTAGTGGAAATCAGAATAAAAATGACTTGGTTGGTCAGATGCATGGGGTAATTGTCCCTGGTCAAAGCGACGGAGTATAATTGTGCTTTTTTTAAGGTTTGTTGTCTCCTACCAGTGGGTTGCGAGGCACCATGAGCATCTCCGTGGAGCTGTGACCAATCCCGTTGGGAATGCCAGCAGTCCGGTGCATGGCTCCCGCAGCGCGCTTCTTCCTGGCCTCCTTGGCTGCTTTCATCAGCTCAACCGTCACCCCAACTTCAGCGAAGCTCTGCACTCCTGGACTGGCTGGGAAGCCCTCCTCCCAGAGCCTAAAGTGGTGATTGTGGCTCACCGCTATTGAGAGAGAAAAAGAAATAGAAGAAATATGAGACGAGGGAAGTAAGACGGATGCTCACTTGACTGGTTGTGAGTGTCAATGAAGCTCCGCAGAGTTCTGAGCCAGATGATGAGATCATTTCCACCGCAGGGCCTGAGTGGATTTCTACTCAGGCCACCACCTACTTCCTGCACTTAAACTGATAATTCTGAAGGAACTGCTCATATGTACGCGTTATGGCAAGGTTTTATTCTCCATCTATTGCTGCGGAAACCACAACACGGGCTGGAGCTGCCAGGATGTAGGTCAGGATCCCAGACTTGGCAGACAGGGGGTGGAAAACAATTTATTTTAACAATTCTGAAAACCTTTAATGATGCTTTTTGTGCAGTCTGGGCCAGCGGGCTTTCTCCTCACTTTTTTTTTATATCGTTCTGCCTATCTCAGAAATCTGTTTAAAATCAAGAGCCCTGCTTTAGTTTTTACACAACTGGTTCTGTAGACCCACAAAGCCACTGACCTGGGCCCGTGGTTGTAAGGGCAGAGTAAGGTTAGCCAGAAACACGCTGACAAATGCTCTGATGGTTCTGCCTTACCTCACTTTTCAGAGCTGCATAGACAAACACACACAGACTCACATAGTCATGATTTGAACCTTAAATAGTCTTGACACATGCATGAGAGCACACTTAGCTGCACAGGCTGCCCAGCACACTTCACACACTATCTTCTTTCTCCGCATATCCCTATTACTAGAGGACTTAATTGCATTTCCATCCTAACTAGCAGCAAAACCCTGAAATTTGATAATGCATAACACTTAAGCCCCACCAAAACTTCAAAGACAGCCCTTCCTAAATTGCTTGAGTATTTTTTATTCATGACAAAGTCCAGTCCCTCAGTGTCCTCGGCCCTATGCCCCTCACTGACGTGTACCCTTTTTTTTTTTGTTCCCTGTATTTTCATGTCTGCCCACTGAGGCCCTTGTGTTTTTCTTCCCTGGTGACAAAGACCATCCCTTTCCATGCCCGTGGAAATAATTATGAGTGTGTCAGAACTGCTGGTGCCTGTCTCTGTTGGGAATAAGTAGGGCACTCTGCTCGTGGCACACCTGGAAACCAGACATCGTTGCCACCATGTCCTCAATAATAACAATTTGCAAAAATGATTCCTTTTAACCTTGTAAAAACTGTCACATCGCAAGAAAGAATAATAATCTGTTTTATTTTATACATTAGACCACAGATCTCCAGACTCTCTGAAACGTCTTTGACCTTTTTTTAATATTTATTTCAGCACCCACTCAATATGTTAGTGAGAGGACAGCAGTCATAAAGAGATTATATTTCTTATTATTTGAAAAAACGTAATAAATTTGTTTATTCTACTTGTGCTTGCAAATAACCTATAGTATATATTCTTGGGACAAAGCAGGAAATTAGTAATTTTGCTTTAAAAGTGTCTTTTCTTTACTTTAGACAAATAAAAATTTCACCTTAGGTGGTTTAAATTACAATATTTATCCTAAAATTGTGCAAGCACAAAAAAATTGACAACTAAACTAAGTTTTATTTGTAGGCTGTGTATAATTTTCTGTATATCGTTCCAAAATATGTTTCTTTATCAAAGTCTAATTTTACTCTATCAATGATTAAATCATTAGAAATGTTTTTATTGAAAAACAAAAAACAAAGCATGGTATTATAATAGTTTTTTTTTAAGATTAGTAAAGGTTTTCTTTCTTTTCTATCATCAAACACAAACATGAATATAAATATGGTTAATTAAACACAAAGAAAACTTTAGTATGCTTTGTGTTGTGAAGTCTAGGAAGATTTTGTTTTTGTCTAATTTTAGAAAATATTGCTATTGTCACCCTTTTTTTTCTTTTTTCCTTTTTCTTCTTTTGTTTTTTTCTGCTCTATTTACATTGCAGTGTCCATATAAACTGTAAAACTCCCTGCATAATTATAATAAAGCAATTTATATGCATGAAACAAGTGGAGCAATATGGCGATTGCCATACTGCAACACTTGTGAAAGTAAAATCTGTTGGGCTCTTTTTGGCATCAAGACAAATATTTTTATTGCCACATTGCCAGACAGGACACTGTATATAAAAAAGAAAAAAAAAAGAAAATATTGCTCAGGATCCTGCAAAATCATTCCGCACATTTTGGTAGAACTATAAGCAGAACATGTTTGTAAAAGTTGAGTGTAAACGAAATATTGGTTTAACTTTTTTTTTAAACAAACAAAAAGTGGAAAATGTGGGATGACTTTGGATGGCTATGGTCGAATACAGTTTGAGGTTTGGGGTCATCGTCCTGCTGGAAGGCTGAGTGTTAAATGCTGTTAGTCATGTTGCTTTTCAAGTTTGTACATTTCATTGAGTTCTTATGTTTTGTGTTTACTTCCTTGTTTAGTTGGTCTCTTCCATCATTGCTTTACTCAAAGTTTGGCTCAAGTCATGGTGTGTTTAGCCTTGTTCTTTCCCTTGATCTCTGTCCACGTTTCCTCTTTCCTCTGACAGCTGCAGCATATTTAGTTAATTAGACTCACCTGTTCAGCCAATCATCTTCCAAAAACATTTATACGCCTGTCTCCTCTTTCACTCAGCTGGTTTTTATAGACACATGATATAAAAATAAAATATATATATATATAAAAATAGAATAAAACAAAGATACATGATCTCACTTGTGTTTTCATGTCTATTGTGTAATTTTTATTAGTCTTAAATGTAACTCTGATTGTGCCTGCAGTTAAATCCTCTATAAACAACCTTTTTCTTAATCTTTCCTCCAGTATTACTGAGTTCTTTCCTTCCATTTTCCCTACAGTGCATAATATGACTATTTCAAGGTTATTTTTTGAAAAGGATTTATCATAATCCATGCCATTTCATTTTTTTTAATATCACAAAATGCTTTAAAAATTTAAAAAGCAATTTAGCCCTGTAATGAGGAGAAAAAGAAGATAGTCTGAAGGAGGATAGGTTGCAGGGATATGGAGCGGTGGTTTGGCTTTGAGGTAAGCGGTCTGACGCACCACGCCTTAACCTTCATCACCCACCTCCCCCAGACCTATAACATCTACTCTGTTTACCGCCAAAACTGTTTGGTAAACCAGCAGGAATGTAGAGCAGGATGGTGGGACTGAGTCGAGGAAACATGGATAAATTGGAGTTTCATCTGTCATCAGGTGGAGAAAAAAAGAGAAACTCCATCTGGTAGCATTTAGTTTTTTTGTTTTTTCTTTTACCTTGTGGTACTAAATGTATTTTATCAGTGTTGAATATAATGAAAAAATTTTATTTCCTCCAAAACGGCATAATTTTCTCACCTACTAGTTTGGACCACTGTGCTGGGGGACGGAACAGGGGATACTGCTTTGGAAAAGACTGCGGGTTCCAGTGACCTGTAAAGACCAAGATGTAGGAAGCAGGACCCCTGGCCGTGCAGCCCGTCCCGTTGAGGGGTCGCTGAGGCCCAGCAAACGCGAAACAAAGCTTCACAAGCACGACGAGCAGCTTCTGCAGCCAACCACAGGCCAGGTGCTCTGAAGACATCATCTGAAAGGGATCAAAAACTGAATTATTCTTCATGCATGGTGGAAACTATCAAGATTCCTTAACACAAGCTGACAGGGGGTTTAATTTCTAACATGGGTGGAAATCAAAAACTTTTTCAGATCACATAATAAAAGAAGATAACTTGTAGACTGAACATTTAGGAAGCCAAACCCTATGTAATCCTGGAAAATAAAAGAAGAGGAAAATTCCACTTCCCTGCCCTTCTATCACAACACATAAATTTCATCTGAGAACAAAGCTTATTGAACCTCCTGACCCCTCAGCTTTCAATCTCTGGGTGTGTTGATCCCGAGCCAGCCTTTGGCTACGCGACAACAGTTAATTTTCGGCGGCTATGTGTGCTGCAGGAGCCGCCCTGAAATAAAACAGCATGTATGACATGCGTGAGGCTGTCTGACCTCACCGACTGACCATCCACTGACCTGCAGCTGAGTCAGATTCACACTCTTTTAGAGGCAGACCGTGGAGGAGGAGGTCACGTGCACAGTCATCGCTGCACTTTTCATCTTTTACATATTTTAATGGGAGACATGAAGGGAAAAAAGTTTTATAATTTCTCACAGCCTATCCTTAACATTATTGTTGGATAATGGCTCTAGGTTAACACACCATAGTATTAAAGCACAAAATTGTCAGTTTCAGTCAGATCTGAGCAGAACGCCTTTGCATGTTTGCTGTAGATCTTATATGGCTTGTTACAATCTACACACAGAATGAGAATGGTTTTATTTATGCAGCTCCTGCATTAATGTAAAATTTGCAAAAAAATAAAAATAGTAATTTTCTCCGGATCTCCTGCAAAGTTACCGTAAATCTCTTGGCTGTTTCTCAGATTAATGCACCCCAACCTCAGTCTAGGTGTAGATCTGTGTCTTAATAGGTGTGCAGCTGCTCCTCTCAATGTTATAAACTGATCTGTCTGCTGTGAACCTTTGCCCTATTGAACTTTTTTGGGTTTTTTTTAAAGCTCTGACAAACCTCTAAGGCCTTCAAAGAGCAGCTGGATATACACAGGAAGAGATGCCTGATATTTATCTTTGTTTCTTCACTTTTTACATAAAAAGAATTTTGGCTTAATGGAATTCAAAATGAAAATATAAAAAAACCTCTTTAAAACTCACCTGATTGTTTTTTTTATGATTTAAAACTGGCTTTAAACCTTAAAGTCAAGAGCAGAATAGTTTTGTTTATACTGATGTTTCAGAAAAAAACAAAAAACAGAGTGCCATTGTAGTACGTTTCTATAGTATAACTAAAACTCCAAGCAGCTGCAGAATGCAGACAGTTAAATTTAGCTAGGTCAACACACACACACACACACACACACAATATGGACACGCATAACACCCATGTCTAACTGCATATTGTCCCTGAGGTCTATTTCTAGAGGTAAGATTGAATTACTCTGCCAACATAACTCTAAATGTCCAACTCTGACACTTTTTCTGACCGCAGCCTTGTATATCACGGCGCGTTTGATCAGCTCCCGCCTGAATGCAGATTAAGTCACAGTTTAACTGCCATCCATAAAAATACATGAAGTACAGAAACAAACAGCCCAGCTTTGATTTGGCAGCTCTGACATCCTATTTACCAACATATGAACGCAGAGTATCTGGACTAACTTCTTCATGCAGTTCATCCGCTAAATTTCTTATTTTAAACTCTGCCATCGGGTCTCTCTACTGCAGAAAAAGTCCCTACCCTGACTCTTTTCTGCAAAGATCTACCTGGTACCTGATATCTGATCTGTTTTTCTTATCTCTTCTATACTATTTTGGTTTAGCAAACCCTTTGACCTTCCTTCTGAACTCATTACCCCGAGACTGAAACACTCTTCTACTACCTGACAGTTCTTAAAAAGAATAAGCTGCAGATGCATCGACCATAACAGCTGGTACTGTGAGTCTGACGTGTGCAAAAATACACACTTGCACCTGTAGCCCAGGCCTAATCTCATCAGTCAGCACGGACTCACACAGGGGAGGATTTTTTTTTATCCTGTAAGACAAAAGTTGTAATAAAATCCTCCAGGCACCTTCCCTAAGCTGTTAGAGCAGCTTCATGCAGCGATAATTCAAACATTGGACTCTAGCTCATAAATTTGAGCATTCAGGTCTACACACAGGTTTTTAACAAGGAGCCGCCAGGGGAGGTAATTTGCTCTTTTTTGCTCTCTCTCCTTAAAAATCTTTTATTGGGCAACAATAGCAGATTCAGGAGTTTGTTCAGACTGAAAAAAAAGATGCATCCATCTGTGTTGAATTACGCTTTTTCATGCATGCCTGATCAATGCGCAGATTTTTGGAGGTGATATCAATGCCTAGATGGAGAGAGATGGATGCTTAGACAGGTGGGGAACACAACAGGAGGTAAGAATGGCAGAAAGCCAGATGGAGTACAACATAGCTGCTATAAATGATTTTAGATACACTGCTGACAAACAGCGAAAAAGGTGGACGTTTAAACGACTTATTGCTACAATTACAAGTTAAACAGAGATGGGCAACTTTTTTATGCTTTTAACTGAAATAATAGTTATGCATTACAAATGTATAAGGAAATAATGTATACTTTTATATATTTGTCACTTTTTGGTTGTTTTAAATGTAACTGCAAATCAAAACAGAAGAATAGAAAAGTATGAGGTCAAATAATGAAGACATGCCAAAACAATAGGCTTAACTTGTTTATATATTTATACAAATATTAAGTTTCCAATTATTCAAAGTTTTTCTACCTTTACACGTTTTTCCCCCTTTTCTTTCAGATGATCAAAGACAAACTTTCTGGACCCCTCTGGGCCATAAGAGGCAGAGTCTTGCAGGCCTGCTGTGTGGTGGATGGATGAAGGGTGCAGCGTGTGTGTTCCCTACCTGCGTTGGATCAGTCGGAGAAGCAGCGGCTCAATTACAGGGAGGATTCAGCTCTGCTCTCTTTCCTCTCTACTGTAACTGGCACGACCTCATCAGTCTTTTTCCCCTCTGTGGACTCCCTTTATCTCTTTCCAGATTTCTCTCCTCCTACCTTCTCTCTCTCTCTCTCTCCCTTATTGTATCTCCTCATGTTACCCTCCTCTCCCTCCCTTTCTCCTCCCCCACCTCTCCCAGTATGGAAAGGCAGTTAACGGTCCTCGCTCTTCTCTCCCTCTATCTTGCAGCAGCCTCCATTTCCAAAACACCATCAACATCCAACTCAGCCTTAACAACAAGCACAGCAGCATTGGGTATTTTCATTGTAGAGTTGCTAAAAAGAAAATGCAGGTAAGAAATGGATGAAATAATTAGGGAAAAAGGCTCCTCAGACAGATGTGAACCCTGTCTGAAAAATATGAATCTGGACAAATCCCTGGCTTTGATTTCTGCAGATAATTTCATGTCGATTAGAAAAAAAAAGAAAGGAATCAAAAGCTTGCATTTTTTTTTAAACCCTCCATTTTAAGCATCCCCATCTCCCCACAGAGCCAGCTGTGGTCTAAACAGAGGAACTTGATTTCCCCAAGTTAGAGGGTGTAAAACTGTGTTTGACAGGAAAAAAAAAAAGAGAACGATTGGTCATCTCTCTCTTCTCTCTTCTGGAACCCACATGGACTATCAGGGTGGTTTCTGTTATGAGAACATGTTGAAATGTTGGAGTAACAAAGCTTTCAGATTTGGGGAGCTGGATTTTATATTTCTATTGTGCCATTTCTCTGATGGCTCTAAAGGAACAAAAAAGTGATCTTTATTCCAACACACTGTATCCATCTTACTTTTACATGAGAAACGTTATTTGCCCAATATGTGTGATTAAAAACTTTCTGAAAGCATTAACATTTTAATCAGGAATACATAAAAAGGATAACTGCTCTCTGATCTCTTCTCAGACAATTAGAGAACTCTGATTTCCTTTGCTTGGTTTTAATCACTCCTCAATTGTTTATTTGACTAAACTTAACAGATAATTGTCAGAAAATGGAAGGGGTGCTATGAACCAATTAATTAATTTTGATCATGAAGGGAAGTGGGCAGCACAGCGGTACGATTGTCAGGACGGTTTAATTTTTGTTTTTTCCTGTAGGCTGAAGATTGCCATCCTCGGTTGGCTTTAATTTATAAGTAAGAAAAGCACAAATACAAGTCTGGAGGTGGTTTTAAATGTTTATTCTGTAGTAAAATTGGCCTAATTTCTTCATCTGTTGGTAGCATATAGAAGATAAACCACCAACAACAGGAATAATAAACTTTAACAGGTGTCAGAAATCAGAGATAATTAATTTTAAGGATATCTGTGAAGATTGTCAGTCATCCAGGTTATGGTCAAGCTTGAAAAAGGTCA
The DNA here is from genome assembly GCF_016077235.1 of Cyprinodon tularosa. Taxonomy (NCBI): domain Eukaryota; kingdom Metazoa; phylum Chordata; class Actinopteri; order Cyprinodontiformes; family Cyprinodontidae; genus Cyprinodon; species Cyprinodon tularosa. Next base: position 638,308 of record NW_024039141.1, on the reverse strand, counting down.
GTCTAGGCAAACTTCACCTCCAGTTGTCTAGACTGAACTTTTTCAAGCTAATTTAAAGGTTGTTTATAGTTTTCTGCACTTTCTAAAAATGCTGAAGGACCCTATATATTGCTAGCTTGCTACTTTTTACACACAATAACCCTGGCATAAAATGATTGAAAGGTTAAAGATATTAATTTTTGTAAAGATGCAGAGACTGAACCAGTCTGCCCCGTAAATTGTACCTTGAATCTTTGGCCTTGATTGCAAGTTTATGATGAGCAGTAAAATGTGCAATATTATGAACTGGAAGGCTGCAGCATGCACCTGGTACCAACTGACCCCCCTGCACTCCTAGCTTACAAAAACAAGATTTTTGAAACATTAAAAGTATGAATCTACATTAGGCCTTTTTCTGACCTGAAAAAGATCATTTGGATTAACTCGCCTCCAAAACAAAACCAAGACCAAATATAGATGATGATACAGAGGCAAAACCCATTATTCTTAAAACAGAAAATGTATTGTTTTCTTCATTGGAACACAATATACAGGTGCTGGTCATAAAATTAGAATATCATGAAAAAGTTGATTGATTTCACTAATTCCATTTAAAAAGTGAAACTTGTATATTATATTCATACATTACATACAAACTCATATATTTCAGATGTTTATTTTGTTTAATTTTGATGATTACAAATGACAACAAATGAAAATCTCAAATTCATCATATCAGAAAATTAGAATATTACTGAAGACCAATAAAAACAAAGGATTTATAGAAATGTTGGCCAACTGAAAAGTATGAACATGAAAAGTATGAGCATGTACAGCACTCAGTATTTAGTTGGGCCTCCTTTGGCCTGTATTACTGCAGCAATGCGGCGTGGCATGGAGTCGATCAGTCTGTGGCACTGCTCAGGTGTTATGATAGCCCAGGTTGCTCTAATAGTGGCTTTTAGCTCTTCTGAATTGTTGGGTCTGGTGTATTGCATCTTCTTCTTCACAATACCCCATAGATTTTCTATGGGGTTAAGGTCAGGAGAGTTTGCTGGCCAATTAAGAACAGGGATACCATGGTCCTTCAACCAGGTACTGGTAGCTTTGGCACTGTGTGCAGGTGCCAAGTCCTGTTGGAAAATGAAATCTGCATCTCCAAAAAGTTGGTCAGCTGCAGGAAGCATGAAGTGCTCTAAAACTTCCTGGTATGTGGCTGCGTTGACCCTGGACCTCAGAAAACACAATGGACCAACACCAGCAGATGACATGGCACCCCAAACCATCACTGACTGTGGAAACTTTACACTGGACTTCAAGCAACGTGGATGAAGTGCCTCTCTTCTTTTCCTCCAGACTCTGGGACCTTGATTTCCAAAGGAAATGCAAAATTTACTTTCATCAGAGAACATGACTTTGGACCACTCACCAGCAGTCCAGTCCTGTTTCTCTTTAGACGCTTCTGACGCTGTCTGTGGTTCAAGAGTGGCTTGACACAAGGAATGCGACAGCAGAAACCCATGTCTTTCATACGTCTGTGTGTGGTGGTTCTTGAAGCACTCACTCCAGCTGCAGTCCACTCTTTGTGAATCTCCCCCACATTTTTGAAGGGGTTTTGTTTCACAATCCTCTCCAGGGTGCGGTTATCTCTCTTGCTTGTACACTTTTTTCGACCACATCTTTTCCTTCCCTTCGCCTCTCTATTAATGTGCTTGGACACTGAGCTCTGTGAACAGCCAGCCTCTTTAGCGATGACCTTTTGTGTCTTGCCCTCCTTGTGCAAGGTGTCGATGGTCGTCTTTTGGACAACTGTCAAGTCAGCAGTCTTCCCCATGATTGTGTAGCCTATAGAACTAGACTGAAAGACCATTTAAAGGCTTTTGCAGGTGGTTTGAGTTAATTAGCTGATTAGAGTGTGGCACCAGGGGCCATCAATTTTGAACCTTTTCACAATATTCTAATTTTCTGATATGATGAATTTGAGATTTTCATTTGTTGTCATTTGTAATCATCAAAATTAAACAAAATAAACATCTGAAATATATGAGTTTGTATGTAATGTATGAATATAATATACAAGTTTCACTTTTTAAATGGAATTACTGAAATCAATCTACTTTTTCATGATATTCTAATTTTATGACCAGCACCTGTATGGGCAGACTGTGTTTCTTGTTTCTTAATGTAGAATAAACCAAGAATTGAATTTAATGGTTAGCTTGAAGTGACGTTTTAATGCAAAAGATGTCTTTAACAACTGGTTTACAGCCTCCTACAGTGCCTGCCTCAGGAGATTTTCAAATTTGAAAAAGCTAACTTTGATAAATGCTGTATTTCCGTTAAATAACAAACTGCACTTGAATACTTTTGTTTTTGCTATAACTCAAAAACAAGGCAGCTGCGGATTGATTGAAAAGCTCTTAATGGGCTTCCAACTACCATAGACATAATGTTCTTCATCTCTGTTTTTAAAGGCAGGAAGGTCCAGCTGCAGATCACTTGACTTGAGATGAAAATAAATAATATTTCCTTCACAGTTTTGCTAAATATCATTTAGATAGAACTGAAAACACTTCAAGACGTAAAAATGTTGCAGGTTTTTTTTTTTTCCAAAAACAGAGGTTTTTCCTTATAGTGAATTTATTTTCCTAATTACTAATTAATATGCAGAAATTGATTGTTAATGTAAATTAAGCTATTGATGGCCTTGCTGATCAGAACAGTGAAACCCTGGATCACAAAGTTACAACCAGAATGAGCGAAATTGCCGTTTTTGAGTTAAATTGACAAAAATGGTAAATTGTCACTGAGGTAAATCATAGAGAGCGGTCATCAAGGAGGACTTTCCAATGCCTGAGAAGGGTGCCAGTTTGTTAGGTTTTTTTGTTTCCTCCTGTCTGACAAAATTAAAAGAAAGTCACTTCCTCCAAATTATGAATAAATCTACATTTAACTGTACGTCCCTCTTTTGCACTGACATTTTCAGCATAATTAAATTCTAAAGACAAAAAAAGAGGAAAAGCTGCAAAGGATGAATGCCGTTTAACAAAAAAACATAAAATGTAAAAATGAGCAAAAGGCCCAGCCATAGGAAAGCAAAACACATAACGCCGGCTTATTTAAGTGATTTGCACGCTACTACGAAACAACCAGACCCCTGATCAGTTTCTGGCTCATTTGGCTTCCCTGTAAACCATCCAGGAATCAGCAGCTGATGAGGAGGAGGAGGAAGAAGGAAAAGCAGACCCATGAGTATCATGTAACCATTTAGATTGTATGTCTTAGAGTTGAAAGGAGGCAGCTAAACAGATACATTTCTCCATCTGTTTCTTCCTTCATTTCCGACTTGATCCATCTTTTTGATTTGCATTCAGTGCTTCTGCATCCTTCTGTCATCTGTTCTCCCGCTGTGGAGGAAAACTCCCTTGCTTCCACTTGCTGATTAATGACAATGAGCTTAGCATGCAGGCAGACTCATATTTGTTTAAAACCACATTTTTACATCCGTCAGGTTTGTGCAAAATCACCTAAGCTCAGAGTGGCAGATATAAAAAGGATACTAGTTTCTGCAAACTGGAGATGACGTTGGCTTTAATTAATGTAACACACATGAGAGATTAGCATTAGGACACCAGATACAGCAGCAGATCAAGCAGGCTGACGCAAAAACTCCATGATAAGTGGAAGTTTTCCTCTCGTCCTCATCGGTCAATCACATGCACACATCAGCTTTATTCTGGTGAGTGAAGTCAGAAAAGGGGAAGCCATGAGCTAATCATAAAGAAGCTTCCAGCAGACAGAGGGGGAAAAATAGCATTAGAAATGCATCGAGCTCCGTCATCTTTCAGTTTTAGAGGAGGATGTTAACCTTCTAGAGTAAAATAACATTTGCTGTTATTTTGCAGCATTTGCTGTTTACAAGTTTGCAGTGCTCCTTGGAACTTTTGACGTTTGTTAACAAAACCCTAAAGCCTTTGCAATGCAGAATGAGCTCAACTCTAAATGTATTGACTTTATTGCTTCAATCAGTGATTCCCAACCTGGGGCACTCGTATCCCTAGTGGTCTGTAAGTGCATTGCAAGGGGTACATGAAAATAGCTTATTTCTTAGGTAAAATAAATGAAATAGGGCTGGGATTTTTTGTTTTTGTTTGTTTTTTTGTGAGGATCCAATTAAAAAAAATTAAACAAGTTTTTATCAGACTGCAGCTGCAGCTGTGGCACATCTAAACCAAGCAGAGGAACAGACTGGATGTAGAGAACATCCTGGTATCAGCAGTTTTTCACACTGAGCTATCGGAGATAATCAAAGCATCCAAGGTGTCTTGATGAAAACAAAGTAAAACTAATTAAGTCGGTCTGACTATTATTTTTGTTCTGCATTTTGTGTTCTGTTAAGTTTAAATGTGATTATAAGCGAGTTACTCAGAGGAGCTCCAGTTTCATCAATACAGGCTTAAAATATTGTTTTTTATTTGGTATTTATCTCAAGTCCTAACTAACTTCCAGGCAACACATTTATGCTCTTTTTTATATGAGATGGAAAGAATAAAATGCCTCAGAATTAAAGGCGCAAAAAATAGTTTTTATTTTATCATCAGTTATTTTATCTTGAACTTTTGGACAATCATTAATACTTTTGACAGAGGGGTACTCATGATAAAAAAAAATGCCCAAAGAGGTACACAAGTAAAAAAAGGTTGGGAAACACCGGTTTATATTACCTATGAAGGCAGGTGGTTGCAATGGATGTTATTTAGGGGGATCAGAGGAGAGGGGTTGAAGGCAGCTGTTGTTTTATAAATTCATATTTTTTTTTTTTTATCATTTTGAAAACTATTTCCTTTACCCCCCAAAATCAACCTCAGTGTTTTGTTTTTCTGCTAAATAAAATCCCATAAGAAACACAAGTCTGTGGTTGTAATGTGAATAAATATTGAAGTGTGACAGTGGTAAAAAAAAAAAACAAAAAAAGACCTGTCCTCTCCACTTAAAAAAAAAAAAAATGCACATGCACAATCCTTTACCTGCTACCGACAGGGAACATCTATTAAACGCATGCATGAGCCCATTACTCCTCGTGCAGGCTGTTTAAAAGTTGCCGTTTGTATCACTCATACAAGCTTACTTTCCAAAAGATGATTTGGAATTTTTCCACTATGTCAGACTCACCACTGATAACGGAAAATGGAGACAGGCACATAGGACGGCTTACCCAAACATATCACCAGAATGATTGACAATTACGAGGACAACTTATTTTGACGATCCACCTGGAAAAAGAACATTCTCCACTATACCTTTAAACATTATGAACATAAATATATTTGGGAACATTGATGGAATATGAGGTTTATAAATGTTTCAAATAATAGAAAATTGGTAAAGTAAGTTTTAAAAACAAATTGGTAAAATCAAGTGATCTGGAGAAAGTTGGTGCTGGACCAAGAAGAACACAGACAACAAAATGAAAAAGATGGATCCGCACACTTCTTGTTACTCCTAAATGCATCATGAGCTACAAAGTAGATTGGAGAACCATATTTCTTCCTTTTTTTTTTTTTTAATGTACAGTTAATTCATGCTCTTAAGCATCAACATGGCCCAGATCACAGAAGAACAGCCACAGATGGTCAGGGAGCTAAATACAGGTCCAATCATTTAAACAAAGATGTGAATCACCAGGTTACTGGTGTAAACACCATGATGAAAACCAGGTTAAATCCAATAGCCAGGAAAATACTCCATAACAAGAGGAAATGTTCTATCCCAGCCCACACATGCAACCCCAATCAGCCTAGCATTGATTACCAATTAAAAGCTGAAATAATGTTACAAAATCAACACGTTAGGGTTATATTAAGATTAAAAACCAAGCTGGTACAGTCTGAACGGCATGCAGCATCTAAGTCATTTATGGCCTGCAATAATATTCAATCATTCCAGATAAAACCCAAGATAAATATTTATCCCGCAGCCTTTGGGTTGGTAGTACGATCCCTCTAAGTGGGATACTTTGTCTGTCTGGAGACCAATCCATCACACTGGCAAGTATGCACAAGCACGCCGTACACTAGCACATACACACACACAGAGCCCGGTCCATCAAGCTGTCCCCGTTAAATCTCAGAAATGTTATTTTTTGTTGACTTTCTCATGCCAGCCTTAAAGAGAAAATCTGGAAACTGAAACTTGTGGTGGAAAATAATTTGCTTCAAACACATGGAAGAAATATTAGGAGGGGAAGAAAAAAAAAACATTGAAAAGGTCTTTGACTGAATTTGGTAGAACTTTATCGTTCAGTTGTTGCTTAAGATGTCCTGAAAAATACTGAACATTTTTAAACAAATAAAACGCCAAAGAGGAAAACATCTGGAAACCAGCAGAAGAAACCGGCGCCTTGTTTTTCACCAAACTTACTGCACACTGACCCATTTTACAGGAGCACTTAACTGAATTTACGGACTCAGAAGCTGTGAGAACCGGCGCTGACGTTTTACTGGTTTAACTGTGTTCTCCCAGAACTGCTGAGGCCCCAGTGTCTCCCCCTGGACTGAACGTACAAGCAAAACAAAATCTGGTGACGCAGCATGGAAGCTGACAGACACGACGAACTCAACCACGTCAGGTTGAAGAAGCAGTTGGCTGAAGTGTGTTTGAAGTGTGAGTCACGTCCAGTAAAAACACAGCTATCATCCTGGGCCTCATACCACTTCTCAGAAGTGGACAAACAGTTGATTGTGCAATAAGCCTGCCCCCAGCCTCAACGAAAACAGAGACTACTCCATTATAGTCGGGTCAAACCATCACTGTGCTTTAGAACCAAATTTTTCAACAATGGCTGGACTGATAATGTTAAATCAGCTGACCTCTCTTCATGTGCTGCAGCATAATCAGCCCAAATCTACAACATTCAACATAAATTTGCAGTTTGCAATAAATATGTGAAAAATTATCTGGTCTAAATGTGATGTTTAACTAAAAACACCCTTCACCCTAAACAGTCTTCATGAAACATGGTGCTGGCACCATGATGCTGAGGGAAAGGTTTTATTTTTTAAGGATCGGGCATCAGACGTAATGGGAACTACCGTACTAGAAGGAAAACATGTTTAACTCTTTAAAGCCCGATCCAAGAATAAAACAAAACAGAAAATTATGTTTTTTTGGTTTGAAGTCCTTATTTGGCCTTTTAACAAAATATGTCAAAAGAAAAAAACAGAAATACATTTTTGATATTAATAATTTATTACTATGCGATAAGTCAAGATTATCTTGTGTGTAGTCTTCTGCCCTCTGTTATCAGGTATATCTGGTTGTGTACAATAGGATTTTAAGCAAAGTTTTTACCATGAAATTATGCAAAAGGTGTCAGACGCAAAACATTTCAGAAACCTTATGTATCAAATATGATACATTTGGCATTACAGGGTTAAGGCTGCAGAAGATACAAGACCAGGGTTAAGGTTTACCCAAGTAAACGATCGTAAACATACAGCCAGAAGGAAAATGGTTTGAAATAACAAGACCCTCAATATCAAAGTATTTATAGATGTACACCTGCTTCAACAAACAGAATGTAGCTTAGTTTGATTTTATTCATAAGGAGGTAATTAATCCACCTTATTCAGCTTGATTTGACCCGGGATAAATCCAAAATGTTTCTGAGGACTGGTTTGGGTCCCTGGTTTAGATTATAGCATAATCAGATTGCTGATGAAGATTCTCAGTCATTAAAGTCATAGTCAATCCCAAAAAGTTTAAAAAACAATCCACTGGACTTGGTTTCCAAAGGTTCAAACCTTTGGAAACCAAGTCCAGTGGATTGTTTTTTAAACTTTTGCAGAACATAAAGATTATGCTCCGATCCAGGCAACATTCAGACTTTAATTTAGGTTTGATTAAGATGCTTTTTATTTTTCCAGGGACAAGTAACCTGGAAGAAAAAGATAAATAAAACATCTTTCTCATGAGCAAAAGATCAGTACAATTCCTTCATGCCTGAACAGCTCCTTTCTGCACTTCTAGTCTGACCAAAAGTTTTATGTTGAAAGTCTCAGTAGACGGTCTGCTGTGCCATTCCAGTGACTGGGGGATTAGGTTAAAATAGGCTAATTTCAAACACAGCTTTTTATTTTTTAAATGAAGTGTTGAAATAAAATAAAATGAAGGCAGCATATCCTTTTACCTCCATTTTGCAATTATGGACAAATTTATTGTTGCTAAATCATAAAAAATTGTAATAAAATACTTTTACGTTTGTGGTTGTAACCCGAGAGGTCCAAGGGTTGTTTTGCGAGGTACTAAGAATTGCCTTAGTGTCAATGACTGAGGTTAAATAATCCCTGGAAATCACTGAATAAATACCAACAATGCATTACTGACTGTGTTTAAGAGAGGTCTCCTGGATATGTGCATGTGGAAGCAATTTCAAAGCCCATAATCCCCCCACCGCCACCACCCCCTTTTAGCCCTCGGGACCCACACAGTCATCCTGGCACTACGTTGCTCCATATAAAGAGCTGCCAAGCTGCGGTAAACAATTTTGTTTGTGGCAAAAGTTTGCTAAACACAGCTTCACGTCCTTACAGACGGCACAAGAACAGTCTGCAACACTAACCACCAACGCTCAGGCAACAGGACGCAGCTTTAAAAGGCTGAATAGAAAGAGTTTAAAGGTTCACTGACATAAACACGACTGGCGGCAAAAATAAACACGCAAAGTTTTTATTTTTTAGGATTTTATTAAAATACGGTGTTGTGTTTACCATTGGAGGTTACCATCACAAACATGATTGTTTCTAATAAAAAAGTAAACAAAAAAAAAAATAAAGCTTAAGAGCCTAGTTACAGATTTTTTTTTCTGGCGTTTTTGTTTTTCCAGTCTGGTGAAAGAAAAGAAATAAAATAATTCACAATGAGAGTGATTGGAGGAGGGGGGGAAAAAGAAACATGTTCACATGTTGTAAAAATACATTTCCCAATTTCAACATCACACAGTCACTTTCAAGCATTCATTCATTCCTGGTTAGATGGTTAGATGTCAGTGCTAAAAAGTATAAAACAAAAATAAACAAAAAACCAAACGGTTCTGATCTGTGCACAGAACGAGGATCTAGAGGTCAGCAAGGACGCAAGAGGTCGGGTCAACAGTCTGAGGGAGGAAAACCTCGAGGTGAGGGACAAGGACACGCAGGCCGACTGCTGGAGGATATGTGTGCATTTGAACCCTGAGAGAGAAGTGACCAACTCTCACTGAAACCACGCCAGTGTCCGCTGCACTGTCCCTACCGAGCGCAGTGGGTGAAGGTGGCAGTGCGGTCTCACACCCAAGAGTTAAACGTCAGCCGCTGCACTATGAGAGAAGGAGCTGGCTGGATCTGCTTTAAACAAAACAGAAAAAATGTGAGTCACCTAGGAGGAGACGTCAGAGCTTACGCTGGGTTTCTTTGGCTGCAGAATGAGCAGCTTCAACAAGGCTAAACGTGGTTCTTTACCGGAACAGGAAATAAGTGGTGCTGTAAATTCAGACCTGTATGGGGAGCGAGGAGTTTTATTCAGAGACCTGTTGTCTCCTGGCTTCACCTGCTGTGGTCAACTGTATTAAGGCAGTGAGTGGCTCCAATGGCAACTTTCTATACCAGCTACTGTAACAGGGGGAGAACAAATAAGGCCCACAGGATATCAGCCAGAAACGACAGATTTTAAGAAAGAAAAAAACAATATAGGAGGAGGGGAAACAGGCAGGGATCTCATTCTCTCTGAAATGTTTCAGTACAACATGTTGAACACAGAGAGCAGACCTGTTAAAAACCAAACGGTTTAGCGCTGGACTGGGAAATATATATCATCAACAGGACATTTCAAGAGTATAATCCAAACTATGGGGTTATTTTTTTTTCTTTAAAAATATATACTTATCACATGACAAAGGAGCCACCTGTCGCTCATAGACTCTGAGGGGACAAACTGTACATCACTGGAAACTGTCTACGACTGAAAGAAAAGGGAAAAAAAAAACACTTTGATGGAGACACAGAGAGGGGGGGGGGGGGGGGGGGGGGGGGGGGCTGAGGGTCTCATTTCCCCTCAAAAATTAATGCACATGCACTATAGACAGCAGCTTAATGAGAGAGGGAGTTAAATGTAAGCATGTACTACCACTGTCCTAGTCCAACTTCTTTCACTTCCTTGGCTAATGCTTAAAAATTAAAATCGTTTTACAGCCTAAAGTCTGAAAATTGTGCTAAACTGAGTGACAAAGGCAAACAGATGAGTTGGATTTCGACGCCTGAGGAGTTCATCTCAAATTTATTTCAACTGGGCTTCCTCTTTTTTTTTTTTCTTTCAATTTTATCATGACTGCTACAATTTCATCTAGAAAATCTGTACACAAAAAAAAAAGGGTAGCACGGTACATTCAATATCTGTTAATGAGGTACTAGAAAGGTGTTCCCTTAGAATCAGGGCAACAGCGTTTTAAGAGTTAACTTTACGGGACGACTCCTTTGGAACGGGTGACAGAGCGAGGGGAGCAAACACTCACACACACACTGAAACACACACACACACACCACTGTCTTTAAGATGCAAGCATGCAGGAACGCTGGCTGCCATTTGCTCCTGCAGGGAATCGAATCCGTACGGTCCTGTCCCGTCTGAAGGAACTGGTGGATGCATACTGGTTTTATGTGCACTGATGCTGGGGGGGCTATGATGCGAGAGGATGATGAGGATGTGTAGGGTGGTTGTGAAGTCCTATCAAATTTAATTTTAGTTAATTTCTAAAGGTTTAATACTAAGTTCAAGTGATGGAACAAATATCTTTGATCTGTTGGGAGGCCGGATAGAGAGCGCCCTCTGCTGGCGTTGGGGTACAAATGAGTTTCTCTTTAGCTGCTTGCCAGAAATCTTGGAGGAAATAAAGGGAGAAATGCTGAAAATACAGAAACAAGGTGATAATTGGGGAGGGTTACTCTTTAAATGGTTTAAGCTACAGAGTTTCACAGTTAAGAGAGCTCCAGACAGACTGCATTAGAAACCCCTCTGCTGAGCAACAACAGCACCACAGAGGTTTAAGGGATGGAGGGCTAGAGGGCAGCTAGGTTCTGCTCAGTTTACCTTAAGAAGCGGTTTCCCCCAATCACAACACGGGCAGAGAGAGGGGGAAGGAAAACAAAAATAAAACAACAACAACAGAAAAAGAGAGTAGTAACACGAGCCATCAATGTACAAAGTGGAGCTTTGAATGTCCTGTTTCTGCTGGAGGCAGCAGCCTAAAGCCTCGTGTCGGAAAAGCTAATTCTTCTCAACAAAACGGCAACACCTAGAACCACAATAGATCAACTTTTCATTAACACAACAGCCAGCTAAGGAAGTAAAACCAATCCAATAATTGCATCCTTGAGAACAGAGTTATTGCTGACATTGTTGGGGGGGGTCTGGTGGTTGGATGGGTGATCGGTGGGATGAGGATGGAAGGATGTGGGTCTGATGAGGATGGGCCGTTCCTGGGATAGTTGTCTGATCAGATGAATGACTGTAGATCCAAGATGGGTCAGACTGGTACTTCCTGTGCAACACAGGGTAGGTTGGTGTCTGATCCTGAAGGAGCGAGGCAGAGGAGGGGCCAGGGGGGGTGGGGGGTTCGGTTTCCAGAGATGACGGAATGTGCCAGAGCTGGCAGAGGGGGCTATTGGTCGGAGGGGATGTCTCTGTCGGCTTCAGCCTTAGTTGGCTGCCCTGGGGACGGGGCATGAGGGGGGTGGGAGACAGGGGCAATGCCATGTGCCAGGGGTCCTGAAACCAGGCTCTCTGCTCCTGGGAGGCCCCCCGCTGCTGCTGCCACGTTGATCAGACCTGGAGGAAATCTGAAACAGAACCAGAACATCTTCTTTTCAGCCTCCTGACAGAGCCTCATGTCCTCTCAGTCGCCGTTCGCTCTTCTCACCTGTAGGCGGCTCCATTCAGCTCTGGGTGAACGGGAGCTGCCTCCATGGTGGGCCAATGGGAGGCAGCCATCAGATACTCCTTATTGACACAGTTCTTCAGGCTGTCTGGGATACGACCTGCAAAAAAACAAAACAAATCATCCACCATTTTAAGTTTTTTTTTTTTTAAACATTGCAGACATCAATTATACAAAAAATTTTGTTTAAGGCTGCTGATCCGTTCTAAGAGTTACTAAAATAGGAGGCGTCTTCTTCGATTTCTCTGCGACTGCTCCTCTAACTGTACGACCGCCATCAGCTCACGACTAACCGCTCAGACCTATGCGGCAATTTGACAGGCAAGTCTGGAGTCACCAGACAAGGAAGTGAAAATCTTCTTTGGGGAAAACCGAACCTAAAATTATGGCAAATCTCGACGTAAACATCGGAATCCATTTTACATTTCCTCACAGAACAACTTTTGTTGTAGAAATCTGGCTGTTATTGTGCGATCTCAAAGTTTTCTGTTGCATGAAAGTTCAGTCTCAAACATTTTTTATTTCCTAAATCTATCAAGACCTGGAAAAAAAATAATTCCAGACCTCTGCAGATTTTAAGACAATAGGAAATCTGTAGATCTTTAGAGAAGAAGAAACAAAGAAAACTACAGTCAATCTCCTCCATATACAACATATATGCAGTCGTCTCTTTGCATGAAAGAACAACAATATAAACTTTAATACCGACTCCAAAATAGTTTGTTTAAAAAAATAAAAGAAATATGTGTTGGAAAACTGTATTACTGATTATTCTAATTCTATGATCAAGGCATCGAAGTTACCTTAACACTCCGCAAATAAACTAGAGTGATAAATGAAATCACAGGTTATCCCAGTTTTCCTTCAGTGACAGTTTCTCTTGCTGTGAGTAAAAATGATCTCAAAATGTGCAAAACTGCGACTGAGGGAAAACTGCAGGGAGGCACAATTTGAAATACCTAATTTAGTGCCTCCCTAGTGGAATTTGCATTATAGTTTGGACTTTTTTTTCTTTTGCCTACGATTAATGGTCGAGATGCTACAGTTCGTAGTAGAGTGATAAAGACATTCAGACAAAAAAAACAAAATTCAGGAGGCAGCAGGTTAACGGCAATCCATAGAGTCACTGCAATCAAATATCTTTTTTATGGAATGTAGTTTACCAGTAGGATAGAATTCATGAATGCCATGTATTCACTCTCATCATACTATCATTATTGCTGATAATTTAAAACAGAATTTAATGAACAAGCTCCATGGAAAGTGGAGGGAAAATGTGGGGTTATTACTAAGGTTGAATGATTATATCAAAAATCTAAATTGCCATTATTTTCAACTAATATTGCGACTTTATTTTGAATTATCTTTGCACTAACCACAAGCCTTTAAATGTTTCACCCCGGGGTTTCAGTTTTTTCATTCGCTTTAAAGCTTGTTTGTCCAGAGTCAATTGTTGCAGGATTTTACTGTAACCAGAAAGTGATTATTCTACTTCCAAACACTGATCTGCATGCTAGCAGAAAGTTTATTTCATTTTTCTCCAGAAGCAAACCCACTTCAAACATACACTATATTGCCAAAAGTATTTGCTCACCCATCCAAATTATTGGAATCAGGTGTTCCAATCACTTCCATGGCCACAGGTGTATAAATTCAAGCACCTAGGCATGCAGACTGTTTTTACAAACATTTGTGAAAGAATGGGTCGCTCTCAGGAGCTCAGTGAATTCCAGCGTGGAACTGTGATAGGATGCCACCTGTGCAACAAATCCAGTCGTGAAATTTCCTCGCTCCTAAATATTCCACAGTCAACTGTCAGCTGTATTATAAGAAAATGGAAGTGTTTGGGAACGACAGCAACTCAGCCACGAAGTGGTAGGCCACGTAAACTGACGGAGCGGGGTCAGCGGATGCTGACGCGCATAGTGCGAAGAGGTCGCCAACTTTCTGCAGAGTCAATCACTACAGACCTCCAAACTTCATGTGGCCTTCAGATTAGCTCAAGAACAGTGCGCAGAGAGCTTCATGGAATGGGTTTCCATGGTCGAGCAGCTGCATCCAAGCCATACATCACCAAGTGCAATGCAAAGCGTCGGATGCGGTGGTGTAAAGCACGCCGCCACTGGACTCTAGAGCAGTGGAGACGCGTTCTCTGGAGTGACGAATCGCGCTTCTCCATCTGGCAATCTGATGGACGGGTCTGGGTTTGGCGGTTGCCAGGAGAACGGTACTTGTCTGACTGCATTGTGCCAAGTGTAAAGTTTGGTGGAGGGGGGATTATGGTGTGGGGTTGTTTTTCAGGAGCTGGGCTTGGCCCCTTAGTTCCAGTGAAAGGAACTCTGAATGCTTCAGCATACCAAGACATTTTGGACAATTCCATGCTCCCAACTTTGTGGGAACAGTTTGGAGCTGGCCCCTTCCTCTTCCAACATGACTGTGCACCAGTGCACAAAGCAAGGTCCATAAAGACATGGATGACAGAGTCTGGTGTGGATGAACTTGACTGGCCTGCACAGAGTCCTGACCTCAACCCGATAGAACACCTTTGGGATGAATTAGAGCGGAGACTGAGAGCCAGGCCTTCTCGTCCAACATCAGTGTGCGACCTCACAAATGCGCTTCTGGAAGAATGGTCAAAAATTCCCATAAACACACTCCTAAACCTTGTGGACAGCCTTCCCAGAAGAGTTGAAGCTGTTCTAGCTGCAAAGGGTGGACCGACGTCATATTGAACCCTATGGATTAGGAACGGGATGTCACTTAAGCTCATATGTGAGTCAAGGCAGGTGAGCAAATACTTTTGGCAATATAGTGTATCACCGCCACTTAAAAGTTCTGGAATAAGAAAAAAGCTGTCTCTTAGTCTTTAATAAAACTGATGCGACCAAAATGGAGTTCCTCTGCGATTTTCTTAAGTTGCAATTATATGGCAAAAGCAATTATTTGCCCAACCCTACTTACTACTAAAATTACAGCGACAATAAAAAGAAACATTTTAAACGATCCTTTTTCATTTTAATGTTGCAAAATTAAGCATTTCTGACAACTGATTACATAATTGGCACCGTACTGACATGTATATTATAACAGTCATAGGTGGTTTACCGGTTTGTTGCGTAGTAGGTGTCGTAATTTACCTTTTTAATTAATTCATATACTATCATAAAACAGCTTAAAGGCCTAAGGCTTTACCAGTAAATCTTTGTATCGTCTGACACCAGAAGTGCTAAAGAGGGTTGCAAAGAGCTGCAACACAAACCATCACGTTAGACAGAGGTTGCTAGGTAGCATAATAATCTGTTAGCTAACAGCTGGGAGTCTCTGTGTTGCTGCTACTGGAAACATTGGTAACTTGGCAGAGAACATATTGGAATACCAAGAATGTCAGCTATTAGGGTCATTGGGTTTAACACTCAACCTGTAACACCAGGAAACGGTGCAACCATAAGATCTGATACAGGAGGATCGACAGCACAAATGCAGTAACAATCCACCAATTCAAGGGCATGATCCAGACAGAAGACAGAGGAGAGTTTAGAGCAATTATTAAAATGTTTGACTCAAGGTGTGTCTTACCAGAGCGGAAATACTGAAATGGGATATTTAGGTGTGAAAAAAAAAGGAAATGTTAATGTGACGTTTCCATTGGGTTTATAACCAAGTGAGCTAAAGTATAGCATCGTCATCCAAGTTAAGTCGTCACCCATAGCTGCAATCTAGCACTGACCACAGATCAGTGATGGAGGAAAGTATTAATGAATTAATGTTTTGTTCTTAGGTTAAACTGTCAGCTAGTAACGTTGATGTTGCTTCGGGCCATGTTTATGAGCATAATGGGAAGATCTGGGGTCATGCCGACAGCAGATTAACTCGAGTTTGCTAGAGCAGAGCTGATTAGACAAAAGCATTTCCATCTCCAGTTGTGTACATTAATTGAAAAACACCTCAAGCATTTTTTGCACATTTCTGAAAGTTTAAATTTCCCAATCAGGCTTTTCTAATGTCATGCTCCAAAATGCACATTAAAAAAAGTACTATCCCAACAACAATGAGGTAAACTGGACTACTAGAAATAGATATGTCGGTCAGCTGATATTTTTGGCTGATTTTTGGAAGAACATTAGTTTAATGACAACATTTCTACTTGAAGAATCAGGAATTTATTACTGAGAATGGCTGCTCTTAGACCCTAATCTGTATTAATTAGAGCACTTTGAAATCAGCTATACTTGGCATGGCCATGAAGCTCTACATCAGGCTATACTATTAGAAGTGTCAGAGGGCTTCAGATGAGCAAAACTTACAAAGATGCAGAACTCTAATGTTTACGGCACATCCTGCATGCTTTTACTTTGAAGTCTAGATATCAAAATGAAGACAACTGTGTGGTTGCCGGAGTAACGGCAGTTGAAAAACGAAGGAGCGGAGAGACCGATTTATTACATATATTTTTGTTTAGATATTGTAAATGGTTAATCAAAATCCACAGTGAGATGTGGTCGGTTCCAGTGCTGATTGAAAGCATAATAAACCTGATGGCGTATACGTGAAGTGAGAAACGACACAGTTGACGGAGTTTTAATGTACGCACCCATCACCACCGCCCATAACACAACACTGCCACCCATTTCATGTGGACACACGGGCAAAAACCCACTGAGATTTCAGTCGCTGAGGCAGCAGCGTGAGGGCCAACTGCGCCCTCTCCTGTGCTTGGTCAGCATTGAAACAGCAGCTTCCACTCGCCATAATTTGGCAGCCATGCCTTAAGGTCATGTGAAGCGCATGTTGCTTCCTGCAATTGCATCCAATGTGAATATGGTCATGTTAATAGATTTATGAATATTTCTTTTTGCTTACATTGAGACTTATGTAATGTTTCTTATCAAGGTGTCATTTTATGTAAATGGCGGAGAGGGGAAAAAAAAATTGAAAAAAACTACAGCACATATCAGAGATCGGTTAGAGCGATGTCAAAAAAATAAATTAGGCATTCTTTAGATCCTGCTGGTCGATTTAACTCACCGGTGATGGCCCGGCGAACCTCTCTGGCTGCCTCTTCACGAGCCTCAACTGAAGCCTGTTCACTGTACCAAGATGTGTGAGGGGTACAGATCAAGTTGGGGGCATCCTTCAAGGGGCCCGTTGAAAAACTTCAGAAGGAGGAAGGTTATTAGCGACTGATCGGTGCAGATACGAAGTAACTCTGGCATATATCACTCTTACCTGAAGGGTTCTGTCTCATGTACGTCCAGGGCGGCTCCACGTATCCGGCCCTCCTTCAAGGCCTGAGCCAGAGCTTTCTCATCCACCAGTCCCCCTCTTGATGTGTTCACCAGAAAAGCTCCTTGGCGCATCTGGAAGAAAAACAGTATAATCAAACATCCTACAGCAAATGTGTCCATAAAGGCAGCAAAATAATTTAATTATATAATGGCTAAAAAAGAAAAAGAGGTGAACTGCTGAATAGTGAATGAGGTAGTCACTATGTAACACTATCATCCAGTCAAACTGCTTAAAGCGGTTTGGGGGCCTGCCATACAGGACTGAATTCATTTATTTTCTCCTCGTAAAGACAAATATCCCTGCTTTATGAAGCACACTTTGGTTTACATGCAGTAATACTAAAGTTTTCCCTAATCAACTTATATGGCAACAACTCAGGAATATCTACTTTTATATGAATTTATATGTTAGGTATACATTACATAATAGAGATAAATAATACTTTATACAAAATATATCTTCATAAAATGCCAAACAAAAGAAATCCAAAAAGGAAAAGATAGCAAAGATTAACAGTACTTAAATATCAATACAAGCATTAGACTATGGATGTAGACATCTAGTTATTTTATTTTTTATAAAAAAAGCAAAGATTTTTCACAAGTTGAAGTTCCTGGAGTTAAACTAACCCAAAAAATAAAAAATGAAGCTAACAGTTTTTAAACAGACCCCAGAGCTGCTATTTGAGGAGGTCCCACTTTACCATTTCATTGAAAAAACAGCTAATGACTTGAGATGCTTCAAATGTAATTGAGGGTAAGAAACATGAATGGTTATGGACGGGCTTTGCATCCACCAACCTGTTTGATGGTGAAGTCGTTAATGAGGTGGTGGTTGTGCTCGTTGAGGCTGCAGTGCAAAGACACACAGTCTGAGTGTATGAGCAGGTCCTGCAGCGTGGCCATTCGCTGGAGGCCCAACGAGCGCTCCACGCCATCAGGCAGGTAAGGGTCATAAAAGATTATGCTAAACCCAAACGCCTTGGCTCGCAGGGCCACAGCCTGGCCAACACGCCCTAAGATCAGAAGATGTTGAGGTTTTGAAAAAAATAATGTAAAAATTGTTTGCAAGTTGTGTTTAATTTGATCTTGAATGAGCTTTAAGATCCATCTCAACTTACCAAGACCGATGATGCCCAACGTTTCACCTCTGATACGGGCGGCGCCTCCGGCCACCTCCCTTATCTGCTCCACGCTAGAAGCACGAGTCCCCTCCCTGAGGGCTTGGTGCATCCAGGTGACCCGCCTGTACAGGTTAAGGATCAGACATAGCGAAGTGTCGGCCGTCTCTTCCACAGAGGCTGCTGGTACGTTACAGACAGCGATGCCTGGATGAGAGCAAACAGGAGAAATGAGGCACTTGTGGCTAAAACCTTAATTTGTCTAAGATAATCTGTAAACATCGTCATCTCACCAAGCTCAGCCGCTGCTTTGACGTCAACATTGTCAAATCCGGAGCCGATCCTGACAATAACTCGTAGTCCTTTAAACTTTTCCAAGTCATCTCTGGATAAAGTTATAGTGTGATACAGCAGAGCCGCCACGGCTTCATTTAACACCTGCAAAAAGCAGATTGTTCTTAAATGATCAGCACATGTTTGTTCAGAGTTGGTACAAGAAAAAAAACATTATTTTAGGAAAAGCAGTCAATGTTTTCTGTTCATAAACCACGGATTTCCACAAGACATTCTTTTCTACCTTCTCATGGATCTCTTGTGTAGACTGAGCGTCACAGAAAGCCACGGTCGCCACGTCTTTGAGGATGGGCATTTCCACTGTGCAGTCGCGCCCATCTAGGAGGGCCACCAGGGGCCGTGGGTGCATCGGCCCATTCAGGATGGGGGGTCGGATACCTGAGTCAAACGGTGAAAAAAATCCATTCAGATAAGTCAATCAGTGGTTTGGATTTTAACAGATCAAACCATTTTACAAAAAACCCAGGGTGTGTACAAAATGACAATAAAGTTTGTCCAAGTCTAAGCATATCTTAATGGGAAATAAGATGCACGTATAAACATTTCCTTTCAAATTGACCAATTACAAAAAAAAATGCAGAATTAAAAACTAAATGCCTTAAAACTTTTTTTTTAAGAAACATTACACAAAAAAGTATTTATATACACATTAAAAAAGGTTTTCTAGCCAATTAAAGAACCAATTTGAAGCCATGTGTTGCAGAAATAAACATTATTTTAATCTGTGTGTAGGCTTAAATATTAGAGTCAGCGTGTGGGACCAACCAACCAGAACTTAAGCTCTATTTCAAGAGCTGCTATGATAGTTTAAAACGCTCAGAGAAAATGGACATAATTCAGTAAATGCTGCTCTTAACTTTCAAAAATTAATTCATTAAAATGTGCCTGAAAAACAATAAAACTGTCTTGACTTCCAACAATATGGGTACATTGATACTTAAGAGTTTATTTTTCATTTATTATATTTATTTATTTTAATATTTGTGACCTTCTAAAGATGTGGAAGCTTTTAAGAACAAACATTTAAATATTTTGAGCTTCCTATTCAAGTAGAGTGAGGCTGCGGGTTAAACTAAAAGTCAAAATTTGTTAAACAACACCGGCATCTTATTAATCTGGATGGCCTGTAACCGCTTGTTTTTCCAAAAATGACTAAAACAACTTACAG
Source organism: Cyprinodon tularosa (assembly GCF_016077235.1). Taxonomy (NCBI): domain Eukaryota; kingdom Metazoa; phylum Chordata; class Actinopteri; order Cyprinodontiformes; family Cyprinodontidae; genus Cyprinodon; species Cyprinodon tularosa. The sequence continues at coordinate 618,433 of NW_024039141.1, read as the reverse complement.
TCAGTGAGTCAGACGGCATTTTTCCACGTCTGGATCGCTCAAGGTGATGAACCAAAAATCCCCCTGCATAAAATAGCTGAATACTCCTCAGAAAATTAGACTAAGCGTTTGTGACCTCTCTTTTTCCGTAACAGCGCAGACGAAAATAGACAAGTGCATTTATGATGTATGGATGTGACTTTAGGTTACAAGGTCATGTGAAACCTTTGATACTTTGAAACTAACTTCTTGGGAGCAGCGTTTATGGATCCATCACTGCATCTATTAATGAGACTTGGGTCAATGGTGTGGTTTAGTGTCGTTTCTAGGAGTGTGACCCGGGTTTGACAGCACCCAGAGAGGTGATGCTGTGCTACAACTGGGGGAGGGGGCTGCAGAAGTATTTGATGTCTGGAGGTAGAAAAGGGGGGTTAACGAGTTTATGGGGGGGTTCAGTTGTGACCTACATCTTGGGTCTGGAAGAGTCTCTTCATCCAGTTATTCTACCCTCTACACACACACACACACACACACACACACACACACCCACACACACACACACACACACACACACACACCCACACACACACACACAGAGTAGCGGCAAATATAATCCACAGTCGCTCAACAATCTGCCCATCAAAGAAAAAATGCCAAACCAAATGAATGCAAATTATAGCAAAAAATACTTGTCACTTATCAGTTTTTGTTTTACACTTCCTTCCGTTTTCTGTCTCAAATGAGATTATCTTCTGTGAATGTTATCTCCTCGCTGCCTGAGGTGTGCTTTTCGTGGGAGCTGGAGGGCAGCTTGCTGGAACGGTTTTATTTGGACAGAAGGCGGGAAGCGGTGGTGAGACTGCTGGTGAGGAACAGGGAGCTGGGAGCCAAGGCTGGACATCAACTATTCAGGGTTTCCTGAACATTTTCCATTACACGGCATCCAGGCTTTTCCAGCCTGGAATTTTCAAACACCTCAGCCAATGTTTGGGGGATACTGGAGGTTAAGAATAAACTAAAGACAATGTGACATGTAATCATTTTAACTCTATTAGGGTGGTTAGGATGATCACCTTCCTAGTCTAAAAATTTTAACAAACTAATTTGAAACCATATTTTATCACATAGGGTTAAATCAACAATTATACAAACGAAGCGTCTAACTCTATAGCTTCTTTTTCAGAAGAAATACAAAAGACAGTCAAGTTTAAATTGTGTAAACAAAAGCCTAATGATATGATACGCCCAAAAGATATGATTAAGCTGATGTTTCTATTACTTAGTATGCTGAGAGCAGTTCTCCTTTGGGAATTTATTTTTTAGGAGGTTTTGAGGCAAGTAATCTATCTCTTTATAATAGGTGCCAGATTTCTATCTTGCTTTTTTTGAGAGGATACATTTTACCTCTCTATATAAAAAAGCAAGAGTGGAGATTTTAATATGAACCAGTTTGTCAAATTTCTGTAAATGCAACAACTACTCTTCTGAGTCCATCAATATGTAATTGCTCCCATCGGCCTCCATCCTGAGTCCATCCCTTTTCATCTACTGATCCCTAATGTACCGTTTCTGTAAGGCCTGTTTGTATTGCATGCATCTTATGTTTCTTAATGGGAACATCAACCTGTCCAGGGACTACAAATTGAAATTAGCCAATGGCTACAATCTGGCGTATGTGTATGTTCCTTCATATGTACTATTAGTTTTTAAATTAATAACTCACAATATAGAGACCTTGTGTTTCTGATAGAACATTTTCATGATCTCCAAAACAAAAATTTGGATTTTAAAATTTTATAACATTTGGTCATTAGTTTGTGTTGTCCTACAAAGACCGTAAAAAAAAAAAAAAAAAAAAAAAAAAAAAAAAAAAAAAAAAAAAAAACATGATATGGAGAAACTTCAAAAGATCTATTTTTTATTTTAAGGTGGAAAAATCTCAAACCTTAATTACTGTGGTAACATTTTTTTTCATCATAAAGCCTTCATTTTAACGATGCACAGTGTTAGATCAAGACGCAAAGATTGTCAGGTCATCTTGCTGCTCTTCCAATCTATCATGTTTAAATCTTGATTTATTATATCAACATATAAAGAGCCCAATGCAGTTTTTCTAATTTTGACCACATACCCCCGATCTCCTACATCCTTGTGTATCTTTGTTCTCTTAGGTCAGCTGATTAGCTACTGCTATCAGTACTTTGAACGTGGCATTTTCTCTGAGGGGACCTTGTCTTCAATAACACTAAAGGATGCTGGTGGGGGATTTTACGTTTTTTTCTGAATTTCTATATAGTTTTTACTTAATTTTTATGCTATTTTCAATGATTATTTTTTTAATCCTTTAAGGGTGTTTGTATTTCTGCTTTTTGGTCCTTTTTGATACAGATTTGATTGGATTAACTAATTAACAAAACACATTTTAAAGATTATGGTGGTATATTGACAAATCAAATTTTAAAATGAAATATTTTAAGCGTCTCAGAAATATGATGCTATAGTAACAGATTTTGTTTAGACCACAATTATCTTATGTTGAGAAATATGCACTCTTATGCTGAATATATTATCAAAATATAAATTAGATGCTAATTAATAGTTTAATAATCCCATTATCCTTAAAAAAAAAAAAAAAAGAATTCAACCTGAAAATCCTGTAATCGTTCGAGACTATTTATTAAAAATACTGAAACTTAATCCTCTATGTGTTCCAATTTTATTTTCCTTACAAGACTGAAAGAATCGGCGAAAATTATCCTAGCTTATAGGCAGGACGGTCACTGGAGGTACATACTAGTGGACTTCATTATGTATTGTAGATCACATTAACTGCTGATGGCTCAATAACGCTGCTGTGCCAACTGCACAACACTGAACACACAAAGGGACGATTGCTAAGCAGAAAAACTTAAAGTTGTGTGTCACAAAGAGCTCTTTAGAAAAATATACGATGGAGTGAGACTGAGTGGAGAGTAATATGAGTAAAGGACACACTGGCAGACCGAGGCCTACGAAGAACAAGCATGGCCAAACACACAATACAATTCATTCAGTGATTCATTCATTCTCCCTCCCTTCGCCTTTCTTCCCTCCACTCCCTCCTCCTCCTGGTCGTATTTAGAGTAACAGGAGGGGGGGAGGGGCAGCAGACGATGATAATGCAGCAAGAGGCAGTACTCCACCCAGACGCTGCTAGACACACTTATTCAGTTCCTTCTCAACGGCGGCGACAGCACCAACCCACACTGAGCATGAAAGGGAAACAGAACGCGCACACGTTGCTGCACCACACCCAAACCTTACCCCCCCAACACACACAAAAAAAGCTCCAAAATCTAGAAAATAGACAACACACGTTCAAAAACAGAGAACACATGGGTAGTGGGCCTAACCTTGCATTGTGGAGTCTGTCAGACCGTCTTCCTCTCTCTACTCTTCTTATTTTTCCTCCCTCTCTCCTGCCAGCCTGCTCGAGGCTGACTGGATCCCAGCTGTCATCCACACCCAGCCCCTCCCCCACCACCAGCCTCCAATCACAGGCAGCCCCATACACACCCAGCCAACCAGCACTAACCTCATTAGCATAGCTGAAGCAGAGGCTGAGGGCGGTTTGGGCTGTTGTCATTTTTTAAAGAGACAGCTGGCCCGTTTCCCAGTAGCCTCGGCCACAACCCTTCACCTTATCCTCTCCCTCTCATCAGTCTCTAGGGACCCTCCCTCACAGGACTTCCTTCATTTTTCTGCACAGTTACGTCCTATACACATCATCATTATACAACAGCTTAAAACACCATCCATTCCTCACTGTGCAACTGGAAATTAAACCTTACTCATTTCTGTTTCCTTTACTATTAGATAAAGCTTCTTTCCTGGATAAAACAAACACTGAAACTGCAAAAGCAGGAAACATATCAAAGTAAAGACACTGGGTGGGGAGCACAGTAACCATCGATCTATGTCATTGCATAAACCTAAGAGCAAACAAATCATTCTGGGCAGAAAGTATTCAAACAATACAGGAAACAAAAAATAACAAAAGATTTTAAATAAACAACAAATAACACATTTGAAATATTTCTAATTGAAAGTGGTATAGTCACTTTGATCAACCTGATTTATAAGTAGCAAGAGACTAATATGAAAAAAATATGAACTATTAGCTAGTCTAAGATAAATTATATTTATGGGGTTTAAATATAAGTTCCTTCCTTCCTATATATGTAAATATGTATCCTTACCCTCACAAATGCGGTCAAGTCTCTGCCGCTTGACATGTTTGGTTTTGTCCATCAGAGCCATAGACCAAGGAGTCTTAACCTGGGACGGTGAAGAACAAATGTGGGAGCTGGAGGGGGCCCTGTGATGATGTCCACCTGGTATCGCCTGCAGGTACAAAACAAGTGATCCAGTTATTGTTGATTCCGTTTGTTGGAAAATAACACATAAATATTCTTTAATAAGAAGCTTTAAAAAGACATTACAGAGTTTTCTAATGATACTGCTGCCTATGGTCAAAACACAGAACTGCAGCCCTCTTCTGCTCAGTCTTGTAACTCACGCTCGTACCTTGAAAGATTTCTCTATTGACTTTTTTACTCTTTATGTGGAGTTGCCATTGGTGTCTGAGTTAAACTGAATGTTGATCACTTATGAGTATCCACAAAATTAATCTTGAATATACTCTGATTGTTTGCTAGATTGAATCTGTTTAACATGCACATGCTTGACGTCACACCCGTCGAACGGAGAGGGAACCTCTCACCCGAAGTACATTCAAAGATATTAGGCTTAAAGATTCATCTACGCTTAACTACTGAGGTGTCAGTCTGCTTATCAAACAATGTTTTCGTCTTAAAGGGTAAAAAAAGAGGCAATTTTAAAGATATTTTTTAGTAAAAACTGACAGTGTCTCTTTAAGCACATTAGACACCCTGACAGGAATGTAGTTCATTCCTTTGAATTTTAGCGATAACGGAGATCTTTCCAGTTGTTGGATGAGAGGGATCTCCTGAGGCTGCAACTCTTCCTCAACCTGACTGTTCATTGCTGAACTCTATCCTTTTTCAGATGCATTTTTTTTAAACTTCTTTTTCAAGGTAGCGATGCAGCTTAAAGGAATAGTACACCCAAAACATGATTAGCCTTCATTTTCTACTCACCCCTAATGCTGAAAAACACTCTGGAGTACTTTTTTGATATCTCAAATGCATCTGGAGATCTGGGAGGCTTCTTGCTGTCTGCTGACATTCAAATAATGGAGGTCTATGGCGCCCGAGGCAGAAAGGTCCATAAAAGTCCACAAAAAAGTGTCAATATTCCTCCATACTGCTTGTCCAATGTATTCCAAGTGTCCTGAGTGGGTAGCATCCAGAATTTACTTGAAACGAAGTCATTTAGAATGTTTTTAGAGCATAAACAGTAGTGTATAGGATTTCCTGAAAGCGCGTTCACGAGTCTACGGAAACCGCGGCAGACCAAACCAGATGAAAGTGCGCATTCAGCGTCTGCTCTGCCGATAATGCAAGCATAGAAGAAGAAATGTGCTGTTTACCTGTGCAAAGAAAGAAACAACGAAAGAAAAATGTCTGAGGCCTTTAGTGTTAAGGAAGAGCATGAGTTCCTTGTCGAGCTGAATGCGCACTTTCATCTGGTTTGGTCTGCCGCGGTTTCCGTAGACTCGTGAACGCGCTTTCAGGAAATCCTATACACTACTGTTTATGCTCTAAAAACATTCTAAATGACTTCGTTTCGAGTAAATTCTGGATGCTACCCACTCAGGACACTTGGAATACATTGGACGAGCAGTATGGAGGAATATTGACACGTTTTTTGTGGACTTTTATGGACCTTTCTGCCTCGGGCACCATGGACCTCCATTATTTGAATGTCAGCAGACAGCAAGAAGCCTCCCAGATCTCCAGATGCATTTGAGATATCAAAAAAGTACTCCAGAGTGTTGTTCAGCATGGGGGTGAGTAGAAAATGAAGGCTAATCATGTTTTTGGTGTACTATTCCTTTAAAACATCCCTGCTGCTGGAAGGTGACATTATTATAAAAGTTCCAGCTGTCAAAAATGCTTGTAAAATACTTTTACAAACAAACAAATGAAAATATAAAATACTAAATGTTTGCAGCTAGTAGTATTACACAAATAGTTTATTAGCTACAAGTTCACATCTTAAAAAAATAACTAAAAAAAAACCAAAGCTATGGCAGCGAAAGTAGATTAGTTAAAAGAAACACATTCTCCAAAAATTATATCTTAAACATTTTTATTCATTTTTTCAATTCTATCACCTAGCTCTAGGCAAAGGCCTACATTACTGACAATTGTGATCCAGATTAACAACCCTAGATTTGTCTTAAAACCCAGATCCTATGAAAGGTGAACACAAAACATGTGATAAGTACTTTCCTCCATGGTGCTTTCTCTAATTGGTTAGTTTGTGAGATGAGAAATAAAGTACAAAAAAAAAAAAAAACATAATTGCAATAGTTGTATCCCCAACAGTAAAGGAGAGCCATATAATGAGGTATAATGCATGAGTGAAGTTTCCTATTTATTTTCCTCTTCACAAACAGGTTCTATTCCTGCAGAAATGTACCGGAAAGCTAAAAAACACAGTGGGAAGAATAAAACAGTAATGAATGGAGAACAGTTGAAATAATTTTTTGTTACATGTTTGAGCTTGTTTAGAAGGTGGTGTAATAATGGTCTCTAACCTGGCAACGATGCATTGAACTCTCAGCAACATGTTTGGACATTCAAGAAACAGAAAACACTCTTTCCCTCGCATGGGCGTAAAGTTTTTGCTGGTGCCAGATTTTATGAAAGAAATGGCACAATAAACAAGAAAGTAATGATCCGTTTTTGTGTGGCCAGGTTGGTGCAAACAAAGGCTTAGGTGGTTCCAGAAAGGGAGCGTTTTATATTGTGGTTTATTTAACCACATGTGGTTGTCTTCCTAGGGAGAGCAGACTGGATTTGGATTAATTTGACATACAAATTAGAACTGGATTAAATTTTATCACAATCTTACGCTGGGCCTTTATCCAGTTTAGAGTTAAACATATATTTTTTAAAATATGTCCACATGCATGCTCACATGCCTTGAACTGGAGCAGATTATTTGTGGAAAAAAAATAATTTAAATGTGCACACCAGAGGATTAGATAAGATATAGACATAAGGGTGGGGGTGCACTCACCTGGAAAATGTTTGTGTCAGGAAGATTGACAACTTAGTTTAAACTGTAAACAAAGCAAAAGTAAAGAAACTTTAGATCACAGTAATGTCACAATATATCTGCAGATACATTAAGGCACTAAATACTGAAAAAATATGTTAAAAAAAAAATTCATTATGATCCTACATGGCAATCTCATTTCTCTTTTAGAATAGCTTTTTGTACTGTTAATTAGAATGTAGTATATTTTATCATTTCCATTTTAATGATGTCTCTTTGTTCATGTTTTAGCCTGTAAAAGACTCAATTAAACTTTAATTGTGCAAAAATTTTTTAGCACCATTTAGATGTTACTGACATAAAACAAAACAAAAATGTTTTTTAATCTTAGTCAAATTGATTTAAGAAAGAGTACAATGAACATTTCTCTAAATTCAAATAAATACTTGGCCAAATGTGTGTGCAACTTTATTTTACAGAATGTGTTTCTGTTACCAAACATAAGATTATGACGAAGCAGGTCATTCATTCAAGGAGTTGTGTGGTGGATACAGAAATATCATTAAAGCTGTATGCATAATTTTAAGTAGATTTGTACCAATCAATATTTTCGTCTCAGATATCTTCCTGTTTTCTTTCAGGTCTGATCAGCAAAATCTGTTTGCCTTTGTTTTTCCCTTTTAAGGACTGGAACAGATGAGACTCGCTGGATTTGACCAATTTGAACAGAACATGGAGAAATTAAGAACTTGTCCACATTTAAATATGTCCCTTCTTTCATGACTATAAAAAAACATACATTTTAACAGGGCATCAGAAGGCACATTTCAGTTGTTACTATATCAGTCTTTAACAACAAAAATGTTATACGTAAAACAAGTTTATTTCTTTTGCAAATTGTTATTTTATCACAATTATATATATATGTATAAACCCCAGATCGTTCATAAATATTAAAAGCATTTTTGCGTCAATATTCACGATTTCTGGCCTTCTGTTATTTTATTGTTAAAACTTTTAAAGTTATTTAAAGAACAAATTCTAACTTTGTTTAAAGTGAAGATAACTGTATACTTTTGTTCCAACGAAAAAAACAACAAACATAAAATGCATGTGGTAATTAAGAGGGAGAAACTTTATGTAGTACGTATACTACCATCCTAACTGATAAGGTTACCGTTAACCAACTAGTTAGCTGACGAAGCTAGCTAGCTTGTTTCTCCTCCTTCAAATAGCGGGGTAAATTTAATGAATGGCGGACAAATGTGTTAAATTACAGTTTCAATTATTACTAATATTTTGAGTTATCTATGACGCTAACTCAATACCTGCAAGTAAATTATAGTTTGTGAGCCGGGTACAAACTTTTGAATCGCTATCCAAGTTAACTAAACACATAGCACGGGAGCTAGCTGTCCGCTAACCCAAACACAACAGTACTACAAGTGGTTAACATTCTTAAGGTGCCAAAAACTTTCTAAACTATTGAACAATTGATATATTCTCTATCAAATTGTTGTGAGAAAGTTAATAAATGTATGTATTTTTAAGGTCGACCTATGTGAGACGTTTATGCTGCTGCTAACGTTAGCTAGCCATCGCCGTTAAGTGTGGTGTGGCTGGGTCTTTGGGAGAGATGCAGGCGGAGGGGGAGCCCATTTCGTCCGATTTGTTATCAGCGAGTGGCGCTACAATGTGAAATGTTTGACCCAGAAGCTGAGCAAATCCTTTAGTTTCCAAGGAGATTCAAACCTTTAAGAAAGCGAATAAAACTCGTTGTACTTGGCCGCTAATGAGCAAGTTGACGCGAAAAAGGCAGTTATTTACCCCAGATAAACTCTTTGAGGAGCGCCGAAACAGTGTGCGTCCGTCGGTGGTGTTCCCTCTCTCCCGATCGCCATGAAATTAGACAAAAGAGGAAGTGGCTTGTTGATGAGGGGGTCAGACTGTCTGTTTTTTTTTAAAAAAGCGGCCGTCTGCTAGAAGGAGCGCCCTCACCTTCCACGGCGGAGCGACAAAAAATATAAAAGACGAGTTAAGATCAAACCAACTATTCATTGCGTTTCAGTAAATTCAGTAAATAGTGCTAACAACCGACACTTGACCTCACTTGTTACACAAATGGGAGAAAATAAACCAATTATTTAATTGTATTTAAAATTTTATTTAAACAGACACACACCATTATATATATATATATATATATATATATATATATATATATATATATATATATATATATATATATATGTATATATATATATATATATATATATATATATGTATATATATATATATATATATATATATGTATATATATATATATATATATATATATATATATATATATATGTATATATATATGTATATATATATATATATATATATATATATATATATATATATATATATATATATATATATATATATATATATATATATATATATACATATATGCATATATGCATATATATATGTGTGTGTGTGTGTGTGTGTATGTGTGTGTATACCTGTCTAGCCCTTTAAAGTGAAGATAACTGTATACTTTTGTTCCAACGAAAAAAACAACAAACATAAAATGTATGTGGTAATTAAGAGGGAGAAACTTTATGTAGTACGTATACTACTTGGGCGACAGTGGCGTTGGATGGAGGAGTTTGACGAAGGGTTGACGGTTCAAGCCCCGACTCCGACTTTCATTGTCGTTGTGTCCTTGGGCAAGACACTTCACCTGCATTGTCTACTGATGGTGGTCAGAGGGCCCGGTGGCGCCAGTGTACGGCAGCCTCGCTTCTGTCAGTGAGCCCCAGGGCAGCTGTGGCTACAATGTAGCTTGCCACCATCAGTGTGTGAGTGTGTGTGTGAATGGGTGAATGAATGTAGTGTAAAGCGCTTTGGTCAAGTCTCCTAACTTGAATAAAGGCGCTATATAAGTACATGCCATTTACCATTTACCATTTACTACCATCCTAATTGATAAGGTTACCGTTAACCAACTAGTTAGCTAGTTGGTTAACGGTAACGGTAAGAATGGGTGGGTGTGTGATCATTTTGGCAGCATCTAACAAATTTGTTTCAGTTTTTGTCTTATTCATCTCTGAAGATGAGTAACCATTACTATGCAGGCGAAACGCAGCTTTTCCTGACAATGTTACAAAGTGACTATTAACCCACTGAAGCACTGGGTAAGTGTATAGAAGGAACAAATATATGGATGTGCCAACATTTCTTTAACTGAAAGGAAATAAAACTGGAGCAATACATTTTGGTTCATCTACAATTACAATTTTTTGTCAAACTTTTTAGCTTCCTTGAACTTTTCAATCTTTTGCCGCATTTCAGGCTTCAAACATTATCTACGATTGTATTTGTTTTTGACGAATCAACTTCAGTTGGGAAACAATCATGTAGGGGAACAACATTTGTTGGAAAATGTTACTTTCTAAACAAATAAACAACTGAAGAATGGGGTGTGCAAAATTAATCGGCCCCTTTACTTTCAGTGCAGCAAATTTCTCATCATTATGACTGATGATGCTTTGCGATTGGCAGGTGACCTGTCCAGGGCGTACCCGGCCTCTTGCCCATAGACAGCTGGAGATATAAGCACCAGCACCCCTGACGACCCCGCTTGGGATAAGCGTGATGGAAAATGGATGGATGGATGACTGATGATAATAAAAAGAATCCACCTGTGTCTAATCAAGTCTCCGTATAAATGCACTTGTTTTGTGATAGTCTAAGAGGTCTATTTAAGGCGCAGAGAGCATCATGAAGAACAAGGAACACACCAGGCAGGTCCGAGATACTGTTGTGGAGAAGTTTAAAGTCCGATTTAGATACAAAAGATTTCCCAAGCTTTAAAACATCCCAAGGAGCACTGTGCAAACCCCAATATTTAAATGGAAGGAGTATCAGACCACTGCAAATCTACGAAGACCAGGTGGTCCCTCTAAACTTTTAGCTCAAACAAGAAGATAACTGATCAGAGATGCATATCCATAGGACAACAATCAGTATTATACTGCACAAATCTGGCCTTTATGGAAGAAAGCCATTTCTTAAAGATGTCCATTAAAAGTCTAATTTAACCTTTGCGGTAAGCCTCCTGGGAGACACAGTAAACATGTGGAAGAAGGTGCTCTGGTCAGATGAAACCAAGATCCAACTTTTTGGCAACAATGCACAACGTTATGTTTGAAGTAAAAACAACACAGCTCATCACCCTGAACACACTAATCCCACTGCCCAACAGGGTGGTGGCAGAATCATGGTTTGGACCTGCTTTTCTTCAGCAGGTACAGGAAAGCTGGTTAAAATTGATGGGAAGATGGATGGAGCAAAATACAGGACCATTCTGGAAAAAACCAAGACTGGGACGGAGATGTATCTTCCACCGAGAAAATAATCTAAAACATGACTCTACAATGGAATGATTCACAAACAAACATATGCAGATATTACAATGATCAAGTCAAGGTCCAGACCGGAACCCAATCGAGAATCTGTGGAAATAACTGAAAACTGCTGTTCACAAACTCTCTCCTTCCAACCTTAATGAGCTCAAGCTGTTTTGCAAGGAAGAATGGGCCAAAATTTCAGTGCCAGGATGTTCAAAACTGATAGAGACATACCGCAAGTGAGTTGCAGTTGTAATTGCAGCAAAAGGCGGCGCTACAAAGTATTTTACACACCCAGTTTTTCAGTTTTTTATTTGTTAAAGTTGAAAATATCCAATACATTTCTTTCCACTTTATGATTGTGCCCCGCTTGTTGTTGATTCTTTACAAAGAATTACAATTTACTGCAAACACAATCTATTTTTATGTTTGATGCCTGAAATGTGATAAAAGGTCAAAAAGTTCAAGGGTGTCGAATACTTTCACAAAACACTGCAAGTTAGAAACAAATGATCCGGCCCCAAATCTTGTTGGGAATGTGATGAACTGAAACCTGAACCTTCAGAGGCACATAACGAAACTAACAAAGTCAGCTGAAGTCACCTAAAGAACATTTCCAAGGTTAAATGACTAATGTCTCAGCAGGATCTGGAAAAATTGATCAATTCTTAGCATAACTGATTATATCATCAGTTTTCTCACAGGCCTGCCTATGAAGTGGATCAGACAGATGCAGTTGATCCAGAATGTTGCTGCCGATGTCCTCACTAAAACAGAGAAATTGGAACACATCACCCCTGTTTAAAGGTTCTTACACTATCACATCTTATTTCAGATAATGGATTGTAGAATACTTCTATTGACCTATGAATCATTGAATCACAGACTAGTTGCTTGTGCACCATCCACCCAGATGCCTCAGGACTTCCGTGTCAAGTTTGCTCTGCTTACCCAAAACCAAACATGGACAATCGATATGTACTGCTCATGCCTCAATTACTCTACACAAAGTTCTTGAAAAGTGGTTGAAATCCCATTCTTAGTTGCTGTTCAATGTTGCTTAAACTGTTCACTGAAACATAATCAGTTTGTCGTCTACCTTTACCTGTCTTTATTCTGCCATAGAGATACATTTTATTGTGTGTTTATTCTCTCCTTACTACGGTTCACTTTGCATAATTTTTTACTGAAATGTGCTACACAAATAAACTTGCCTTGCCTTGAATGTAATTTAGACCTCTGTCAACATTTAAATTTTCTATCCAATTTTAGTCAACGATATTTGCTGTGAATTAAATTTGCAGTGCAGATAGTTATGTTTTTACATTTCTTTTATATGATAGTCTGTATTTTCATTTTAAACTGTACAAATCCCTTCTGCAGCCTTTAGATGAGGTGCGTTCACTTTGTCTCCATTCTGTTACCCAGGGATTATCATAGGTCTTATATGACTCAAAGTATAGAAATAGTACCATCTATTATATTTGGGGGAAATATTTAAAGTTTAAATCAGATACTTGTGCGTTGACGTGAGTTTAAAGGTCTCACTGGCTAATCTACTGGCTAAAATGACATTCAATTGGTATCTTCTCTTATAAATGCACAGTGGAGAAGTTGTCTTGCACGCAGAAAAATCTTATGGTTGATCTTTCTGCATGCATGAACACTAGCAAGTCCATGGTGGTCATAATGGATGGGGGTAACAGGAAGAGGGAACAGGCTCCTCTCTGCATACAGGAGGAGATGATGCAGCATTAAGCATTCTTTTTTCCATTGATCTCCCTTGCAGGGTAAACACTGCTCACCTGGTGAAGAAGGACCAATAATGGTTCTTCTTTCTCTGGAAGCTGAAAAACGGACTAGACTTTCTACCCCGCTGCTCACAAACTTTCATAGGGTCAAGCCTAAAAGTATGCTATATCTCTATAGGAGCTGCACAGCATCAGAGAGGGAGGGTTGCCACAGAATTGTGGGATGCCATCTACCAGATCTGGTATTTGTTCATCCTGCACCAATCCAGAAAACGGTCAGGTGCATTGTCACAGATCCCAAACCCATCTGGGAAATGCACAGTTTGTCCCACTTCCATCAGGAAAACGATGCAGGAACATTATTTATAAGAAAAAAATCACAATCCTTCCCCTTAAGGCAGACACTAAACATGGGATTCAAAAAAGCCTCCAGCCAATAGACAGTTTCAGCAGAAATTGCACTTTCTCTAAGTACATGTACACATATTGTTTTGCATTTTGAAGTCTAACGCATTTGTTCTTTGCTATATCATGTTTTTAACTCATTTTTCTATATTTTATCTCCAATATCTGAGCCTGGTTGCTGTCCCATCTTAATTTATACTAGACATTAGCTGGTTAGCGGTATCACAGTGTACCAAGTTTATTATGAACAAACGTTTCCTAAGAGCTGAGAGTTGGAATGCCATGATCTCCTTACTTTTTAAAGTTCATAAAATATTTAGTGGAAAGTATTAAAGTTTCTAGTGCCCCAATAAATTACAATTCAACTTTTGCTTATCCTGGTCTGTTTGCATTTCAGTGTGCACCTTCTGCTGCACACTGCAATTCAGCTGGCTGGTTCATATTTCCTTCAACAAGAAGCCCTGTTTTAGCTGTTTGGAAATATGTTTAGACGTGTAAATCTAGACCACTCATAGCCTGAAAACTAAAGAACCTTTTACTACATTTTAAAACAAAAATTAGAAATAATTTCAGGACTGCACATTGGTGCAGTTTGTAGCACTAGTTGCCTTCCAGCAAGAAGGCTTTCTGCAAGTTGTCCCTGTGCATATATGGGTTTTCTCCCATAGTCCAAAAATATGACTTTTAGGTTAACTGGCTTCTCTAAATTGTCTTTAGGTGTGATGTGGAATGATTGGTGACCCGTCCAGGGTGTACCCCACTGCCACCCAGACAGAAGATGGATAGAAACAATTATTCATAGAAAAAATGCAATATTCCAGGCCTCAGTTAAAGCCACTATACTGCGGGTAAACACCATGCATTCTGGACAGACTAAGAAATAACCAGCTTGCTTTACAGGTTACTCTATAAAAATAACTGCTCAAATTATTTTTTTGTAATGATCATTTAGTCAGGTTATACCACTTTAGCAATAATAAATTTAGTCAGTATTAAAGTGAGATTTCTTTTCACTCCTTTGCTTTAAAAGTAAAATAATTCTTACACAAAATAATGTATGAGAATCTTCTCCTTGAACTTGCAAACTACAGACAGGATTTCCATTTCAAAAGTTTAATCATGAACAAGACCACTTTTTAGACGCTGATATCATTTTTAACTACAGCTTTTCTTTTTTGAGAAGTGGGTTTCCTTAGCTCTGCATTTTTTTCTAAATTTTTTTTTTTTTTATTTGCTAACTTTGGTTTGCTTTGGAGGTGACACACCTAATTTCCCCCATTGAGACAATAGGATTTTTGTATCTTAAAAAAAACAAAACTTTAATACTTAATTCAACCACTAGATGGCACAAGTGATTTTATTCTACATTTCATCATTTTCAATAATTAACATAAAACAAACGCTTAAGACCTTTGGAAAAAAAAGCCTATTAAATTTTATTCATTCATACATTGTGCAACAGGAGTTTTTCCATTTGAAAACATGAAAGATAACTCGAAGGCCACAAATCATCTTCATTACTCCAGCCTTTGCCACATCCACTCAGAACAGGGTGGAAACATGACTCAGTATTTACTGCTGTGCAGTACATTAGTGTGCCACAGAGTCCAGCTGCTGCACTGATTCAGTTATTCTTTCAGCTATTGTAGTTTATGTGCCAAGCATTCAAAAATATCTGAATGAGTGCAAACAGAGACCATAAATGTGCCTCGCTGTAAAAAGGGGACCAGAGCACCCATGGCTCTGCATTTAAAGATTAAGGCATGGTCAAGTTAACAGCATGGTCAAGGTTGCATCATTTGTGAAGGATACTTTCCTATTATTCATTTCACTACAATAGAAAAAACTAATTCCCTTTGAAGAAGCAAACATATTGTACAACAGAAACTGAAAAACTCATTTCTTTTACAGGGAGAATTCAAAATATTTAAGTAGAATCTGGAATGTTCCTGTTAAATATACAGGATAGCACTAAGATATGAGTTCCTTCTGCACATGGCATCACCACAAGTGCTTGTGTGCAGATTTTCAATTCAAGCTGATATTTTTTTTCCTTCACTTCCATATGTTGCACCAATAAGGCTGTGAAAGACTACAGAGATGCAGCGGATAATGTTAAGACTCTTGCTGATTAAAAACAAAAAAATTCATCAAAGTATTCACATGAAAAACTGCTTGTTTGCTCGTGTGCATTTCCCTTTAAGAGGGCTGAGCAGGCAGGCACTGACATTTCTGAGTCTGAAAACTGAGCTTACACACTACACTGCAAGCTGATTGAAAATTGGTTTCAATCATCAACTCAAGCGATTAAGAGTAGATTATTCCCAAAAGGCTCTACCTGAAGCCTACATGTGTGCTTTTTTTATGGTTATGAATGCAGTAGGAACATTAAGCACCACATCATGGTCAGTTTTCTTCTATGAGGCTCAAGTCCAAATCTGTACAGTCTCTTTCAAAAAGAACCTTTCCAACAGCTAAAACAGTCCTTTCTCCCTCTTCCTCCTCTTCACTTTCACTCAGCGGGCCGATGCTAGTCCTTCCCAGGAATTCAGCAGGCGAGAAGGCCAAGCGCTGCTCTGACTGGGACACAGGAAAGATGCCCCCACTTGCTCCACCCACCAGGCTGTCATAGTTACTCATCTGTACAGTAGAAGGGGAAAAAACAAAACCCAAATCATACACAGAAAAAAGAAAAATCTACAGATAAAGATGGGGGGCTAAATAAAATCTAGATTAACTTCTGTTAAGGTTCTACCATTATGAAGAACAAAGAACACAGAAGATGGGACGGGGAGAATTTAGGTATGATTTAAACATATGAAACAACCATCATTGAAAACTGGAAACCTGAGAAATTAGGATAGTGTGTGACAAAACCAGCAACGCACATCATTATAAACATTGTTTCCTAATGTGGAGCATGGAGGTGGCAGCATCATGGGTTGGGAAAGCTTCTCTTTAATAGAAAGGGATACTAGAAAGGGTCTTTATAGAGGCAGCAATGTGGTTCAGGGTAATTGAGGTACTTTAACATATCAGATGTGATCAAGTAAAGTGTGCAAAAAGACGAGGCTACTTCTGTAGAGGGCAGGCATTTCTAATCAGAAGATCCCCAATTAAAACAGTTCCAAACACATTCTTAACTTGTATAACAACCAGACTTTAATAAAAAAAAAAAAAAAATCACAGACTTCTTGTGAAACAAGACAAAAGAGAATTGTAATGTTTTCAGACAACAGTGGTTTGCATCCAGCTTCAGAAACTGAAAGCTCTGCTCCTTTAGTGAATAGGAGAAAATCCGATTGGACTGACAGCAGCTGGACATCAAGTTTTGACTTTGACCAGGTCATAATAACTATTCTACTTTGCTATAAACCATTCTAGAGTTGCTCTGGCTATAGGAAAAAGTAATTGTGCAGCTGGAAGGGAATGCTTCACCCCTGTAAAAATGAAAAAAACTTTTTGCCATCATTACCTGCAAACCCCCCCCCCCCCCAAATAAAAAGGAGTGCCATGCTCCTTGTTCAGTTTAGGTGAATAATCATTTTATTACTCTTTGCCTTTTATAGCCACATTTTATTTAGGGGCATCAGAGGTAGAGGCTGGATACAAACATCACGTCTTAAATTCAGTATGAAAGAAAACACTTTACAATTAAACTGCTTTGTTTTGGTCCATTATGACCATTATCAAATTAAAGTTTGTGAAAAAATGACCTAAAACATATGTGGAATCTTTCCGATCCAAATAGATTTTCTCACCTGTGTCATTTTGCTGAAGTCCAGCCCTGGCCTGGAGCAAGGCGGAATATCTGGGTCGTGGCGCCGCTTCAACCGCGGTTTGCGCATGTCACAGGGCTGCGAGTGGCATCGTGGCAGGGCAGGGTGCAGGTCCCGCCTAGAGCAGGACGGTGTACTGCAGGCTGAGGTGGGCGAGGGACACAGGGTCGGATATTCTGGGCCTGAAAAGCTATGTGCCGTAAAAGGAGCTTGGGAAGGCTGGGCGTGCATGGACGTCACCGAGGCAATTTGAATGTGTACAGGAGAAAGGGAGAAGCGACGGTGAAGGACAGAATTAGAAACCAGGGGAGCTGGTGAGGAGGAGCAAGAGGATGGAGTAGCAAGGGAAGCAGAGCAAGCACCTTTCAGTGTATCACAGGGATCCCATGGGAAGCCGCATGACAAAGAGGAGTCAGAAGACAAGGCTAAACTAAAGAAGTTAGGGCTAGAGGACGAGTGTAAAGAGAGGGAGGTGAAGGAAGAACTGGGACCACAAAGCAGAGAACTGGCTCCAGAGCCGGAACCTGATGCTCCCCCGCTGTGGCAGCCCCGTTTAACTGGAGTCCAGACTTTTGATGCGCTTGGGTGCCAAGTGGAGCGACACTGGGACAGATCCTCTGGCACAGAGAGCGAGCGGCAGTGGCGTTTCGGAGGTGGCGGAGGGGAACTCTGGAGTGAAAGCTTTGGTTCCTGCAGTGGCTCTCCAGAGCGGGAACGAGGCCAAGGTTCACACGGTTTAGCCAAAACATGTGCCTTGGATGACTGCTGCGAGGCTGAGCTGGTGTCTAAGAGTCAAACAAATACAACTAAGATTTTCATCACGATTAAAGTTTCCCTTCCAAATTCTTCCATCTTACCTTGTGTTGATTTCCCAGCACTCCAAGAAACAGTGGGACTCGAGCCCACTGCAGGCAGAGACTATTAAAAATGCAAAAATGTACTTTCAAAGCTCAAATGCACAGCTAAATTATGTCAAAGGTCAAGTGAGTTTATCATTATTACAACACTTACCACACTGGCATTGAATGTGAAAGCCTTGTGATAAGGTTCCTCTAAACTCTGCTTACGGAGCTGCTCCGTGATAAGTGTAACCATAATTGCAGTCCAAGGAGACGCATGAAGACGTTAGATCCACCGAGAGTGGTGAAATTTCTATTTTCTTCCCCTGTCAGAACTCTGGCGTGGTCTGTGGTGTCCCTCCACACCTCAACCAGCCAGACTGCCCAGCCCTCCAGCTATAGCATCCTCATGTCTGTGCCAGCTGAAGGGACAAAATAATGGTTTAAGCAAACTCAAAGGTGAGACAGAGCAGAGATCATTAAACAGACCTGTTACAATGCAGAGAACAGTCAATTAAACAGTATCTTACAAAGCAACAGTGTGAGGAACAGAATGCATGAGTACCGAGAGCATACTTCTGCATGAAAACTAAGCAGGGATCTGTGAGCTGCGTCATTCACTTCGTACATGAAAGGGAGAAGTTCAGGTTCACAAAGACAGAGAGCACACGGGGACGTAAGGAGGCCCTGAACAAAGGAGGACTTCACATTCCATTAAAACTAAAGAGTGCACACCCATTAAAACAAAAACAACAACAAAAAAAACAACAACAAGAAACTCAGAATAGTGATATTTTAGAACAGGTACAAAGTTAAAAACTAATGTCAAGGCCAGACATGTTAGTTTGGATCCAATCAACTAAAGTTCCTTCCCAGAACTCTGGGTGCTGCAGAGAAAGGAAGGGGGCAGGGAAAACTAAAAAGGAGAGGATGGAGGGGGAAGTCTGTGGAAAATGAATGGGACAGGGGTTTGAAATAAGCCACAGGATCTCAGCAAGGCAGAGGAGTAAAACCACATTGACCAGGTTGTATGGGTGCAATAAAAAAAAAAAAAAAAAAAAAGAAGAAGAGCCAAGCAGAAGGCAGCAGACCACAAGGGATCGTACATCCTATCTGGTGGCTCATTCTTTCTATATCACATTTCAGCACAAGTCGTTGTGAGTCACTTTTCCTCTTTTCCTAAAGATTAACCCGCATTGGCTGAAGAATGAACGTTACACAAATCTTTAAACTACTTCTCAAACTGAAACTAAATAAAAGACCATATAACTGTTAAATGGAAATGAAGCATGCCCTTGTAGTGTTAACACTAGTGTTGAGGAGTGCAAAGGCTAAAGTACATATAATACCAAAACCAATGCCAACAGAATGAACAGTTACAGCATAAATGCTATAAACTAAATCATAATCAAAAGAAAAATGTACTTAAGACATTCTCAGGGCACACTGAAACTTAAAAAGAGTGTTGGTTTTTAGATGTGGCCTCCAAAGCCTGCCATCTCATGACAACACTGGCCGCTACATTGCTAGCCTAGTTCCACATGCCACACAAGTCAAAGAGTGGCACACCAAACCTCATCAAATAGCAACAGCCCTGAAAGACCAAAACCAAAGCAAAGACAGTGGCGTCAGCAATCATTTGCTAATTTAAAGCTAGCACATTAAATAACAAAAGTGAGAGTATATACATATTAAAATAACATGTCCTCAAAATTATGGCTGTTTCGTGGAAATGTATAGAAAAATAAAATAGACATTTAACCTACACGTAATTTAGAGTGCAGAACAAAATCTAAAGCTAGGAGCGTTTTAACGTGGTGGCGCAGGTCGCTCATTTCTTAATAAAAAATAAATACATCGATAGCTGAAATTGATCTGAAACATCAACTGCATTAAATATTTTATCCAGATAGATTTTTATGGTTAAATCAATCTAATGCAGAAGCTAGTAGGCAAGCTAGCTTCTTAACACGATGCAGCCCGTGAGACATCAAGTTAGCAAGCTGATATGATAAGTGTGCCAATTCAAAACACAGGCATTTATTCTTTCAGCTCGCCTCTTAATTTCTGACCGACAATCGTTCACTTGGAAACACCATTTGTAAGGCTCTGAAAATATGCCACTCCTGAATTTATCGGCTCATATCACAGTCACGCAGCCGTCCTGAAAGCTAGCACGCTACAGCTGACATGATGCGTTACCTGCTTTCTGTGGTTCCTTAGCAACCGAAACTCACACGGCCGAGAGAGCTACAGAGGCTATATAGCTTTTGGGCAATACCAACTCAGACATATGTATGAAAGCAATTTCCCACTAAAAGGACTTTAAGCCCACAAATAAAGATAAACGTTTCGCATATTTGTTTTAGTTTATGTTAGGTTAGATATATTAAACTCTAAACATATTTGGTATTGCACGTAACAATAATATTCACACGTATTACCCCCTTACATCCACACAGTTATACCGTTCCACTTAAAGGCACAGTACATTTTCAAAACCCTACCGCAAATGTTTTCGTTTTCATGTATAATACTGGAAAGTAATATTGAAAAACATTACTAAATCTAAATATTGAAAAGTTGTTTTTATAGATCTACTTCCATTTGGAAGTAAAAGCAAAAGTCTGTCAAAACAGGGTAAACTTAAATCGCCAGGCTGGGATTTGCGCATGCGTGTAGGATGTTTTCACGTCGCTCAAGAAAAAGGTTCTGGATCTTTTGCAAAATAGGTTAATTTACATAACAACCGACAGTCTTTGGTGATATAAACCCCTCATTGGTTTAATATTTTTCTTGAGCGTTTTCATCTGACGACCCAAGATAAGATATGGCAGAGGAAAGATTTAAGAAAGCGGAAACACTCGAAATGAGACAGAGGTTAATTGGGTAGGTAAAATCAGAGTTCTTTTCTTATTTATTGTTGGTTATTTGTTTTCTCCTTTAGGCCACTGAGCTGACCCCTATCTTGTTTAATCACAGCCAGTCGTTGAGGCTGTTTTATTCGGACGATCCTGTGAAGATAGTCAAAGCAAGAGGACAATATCTGTTTGACGAAAATGGAAAACGTTTTCTGGATTGCATCAGTAACGTTCAACATGGTAAAGTTTTACACTACCAATAACTGATCCTTTATAAAGATTATATGCAATACTGTCACCCGGTGGCAGGAAGTCTTTCCAGTGTTTTTACCTGTTGTTAAAGCTTTCTAGCCAAATTATTCATATATTTTTTACAAACTTTTTTCTAAGGAGTCATCCACAGCACAAATGTTAGATGATAAAAACATGATTCATAGTTTCCAGTCGTCCCCTACATTGCAGAGAGCTTTAATTTTCTATTTTTGCATCTTTCTTACCCAGATCTAATGTTTGGACACGGTTATTGCCCAGTTATAGCAGAATAGCTTGAAATTTAGGAATATTGGAGGAATATTGTGATTATAATATCACATTTACTTCTTGAGGAGGATGAGGAGAGCCCACCTGCCCCCACCCATCCTCACCACCTTCTACAGAAGCACCATAGAGAGCGTTCTGACCAGCTGTCTCACTGTGTGGTGGGAGGCTGCAGCGCCTCAGACAGGAAGAAGGTGAGGAGTGTGGTGAGAACAGCAGAGATCATCTGGGCTCCTCTTCCCTCCATTAAAGACATTTCATCCCAGCGCTGCGTGCCCTGAGCCCGTAACATTATCAATGACCCCTCATAAACCCACCATTGACCGTTCTCCCTGCTGCCCTCTGAGAAGAGACTTTGAAGCATCTGATGCAGGTCCAGTAGATTCCAGATGGTTCTGCTGAATGTTGTATAAAATTAGTGTTGAAACTGTAACTAATATACAGTCATATGTTTACATTTATCACTGCTGCTTACCTTTATCAAGGCTGCACTTTCAAAATTAAAATGTCTTGAGACCTGTACTGAACCAAATATCTTATGTTTACACTCTGTGTGTACAAAGTCACAAATAAAGTCTGTCTAAGTCTAAGAATATTGGATGAGGAGTTTATTACATCCTTTTTTATTCCCAATGATTTCACTTACCACTTAGATGACTTTTATAGTCATTTTGTATATGCAGAGTTTATACAAAACAAAATTTCATTTATTACAGCTTTTCAGACAGTAAATAAACATTTCTATTCCATAAAGTGCAGCAGTGATTAAATGTAAACAGTGTGGGAGAAAAAAAAAAACATGTTGTAAACAACACATTGATAGGGAAGTTCAGAGCATTTATATATATATATGGTGCAAATATGCAGTGTTTGTGTGTTTTAAGCAGGAACTTCCAAATTATTGTAAGTGGTTTGGTGTTATTAGTGGGATGCAGAGTCTGTGACATGACAGTTCAACAGTCTGATGGCGGTGGGGAAGAACCTGTTGCAGAACCTGCTGGTCCTACATCGAATGCTGCAAAGCCTCTTCCCAGAGGGCAGCAGAGATTCTCCACTGGATTTAGATCCAAAAACTTGACATTGCCACTGAAACACATGATTGAGCTTTAACCTAACCCATCCCCCAAAGCACTGACTCCATATTTAGGGCCATTGTAACCACTGAAAGGTTAACCTCACCCAGAGTCTCTAGCAGGATTTTCTTCAGAATTGCACTGTATTTATGAAGCTATATCATACACTCTGACCAGTTTCATAGTCCCCACCCTAAAAAAAAAGCAAAATAAACACGGATCTCCATAACTTAAAGGGGAACGCCGTTTTTTTTTTTTTTTACATTGGGCCCTTGATTTGACGTTATTACATCATACTACTCACCCATATGAGTTTTGTGTCATTTGGAGCTGTTCTGAAGATATTTCGTTAGGTTACAACCAAGTAACGTCTTCCTATTTAGTTTGAAGACACAAACTACTGTAAACTGTTCAGAATTTATTCTTTATGGTACGCCAGCATTTATAACATGTAGGCGAATCACTGTCCCCCAGACATCTGCAGTTTTATATATTTTTTAAAAACAAAGCGGCGCTTGTATGATGTCATCCGACGTTATAACATTTTATGATGTAATAACGTAAAATCGAGGGCCCAATATAAAAAAAAAGGCGTTCCCCTTTAATGTTACCATCCTATGTTTCACTCTGGTACTATGTATGGGTTGGTAGATCCTGTTTATAGAAAACTTACCCAATTGAAAACATGATTGTTTTATCTCCTTACTAGGTGAATTTAAAATGCAAGTAGATGCACTGGATGTTAATAAGGGGAATAAAAATAAAAGGGGATTAAGTTTCAGATTTTTTTTCTTCTTACAAATAATTTCATTAACCCTCTACATTACAATTATGTACACATGAAATTCAGTTATTAAATCCTAGTTGATGTTAATGAAAAATATTTTAAGGCTCAAGTAATATGAATAGTTTGCAAAACGCTGTTCTTCCTGTAGTGGGACATTGCCATCCAGATATAACAAAGGCTGCTGCGGCCCAAATGGACCTCCTGAATGCAAATTCCCGGTTCCTCCATGACAACATCGTCCTTTATGCAGACCGACTGGCTGCCACCCTGCCTGAGAAACTGTCGGTGTTCTATTTTGTCAACTCTGGGTAAGAAATCGATCTGAAGCTTCACAAGACCACACCTGAGAAGGAACATTTTAAGTGATCCCTCTCTCTTCTTTGAAAGCTCAGAGGCCAACGATCTTGCCCTCCGCCTTGCAGAGCAGTACACCCAGCATGAGGATGTTATAGTGCTTGACCAGTAAGAATCTAAATTCATGAGCAACACATTAAATAAAAAAAAATGTTTTCTCATTTATACATTCCTTTCACACCAGTGCATACCACGGGCATCTTAAGTCTCTCATCGACATCAGTCCTTACAAGTTCCGAAAACTGACAGGACAGAAAGAATGGGTTCATGTTGTGTGTAAATATATGAAACTTAGAGCATGCAAATTTAGAAACAACAAAATATTTGAGTCCTGCCTGTCTGAGAGATCGCAATATGTCCTCACAGGCACCCTTACCTGACACTTACAGAGGAATATACAGAGAAGAGCATCCCAATCCAGGTCAAGCTTATGCTGATACAGTAAAAGACTTGATAGAGGAGATCAGCAGAAAAGGTCGAAAGGTACATTTAATCCATCATTTTAAAAGATTAATTCACCCAAACTCTACCTGCTACAGTTAACAACACAAGTCGATGACATTTTTGCGATATTCATTATTCGCTCTCCCTTAGATTGCAGCCTTCTTTGCTGAATCAATGCCCAGTGTTGGTGGACAAATCATCTTGCCCCAAGGATACTCGTCTAAAGTCGCAGAGTCAGTACTGATCTATTAGCTATGTTTCTTTGCCACCGCTTGCATAGGGTGACGTTGTCGTTTCTACTTTCCACAGATATGTGCGATCAGCTGGTGGAGTGTTTGTCGCAGATGAAGTTCAGACAGGATTTGGACGCACAGGGACTCACTTCTGGGCTTTCCAGCTTCAGGGAGAGGATTTCTGTCCGGATATCGTTACCATGGGCAAACCGATGGGTAACGGACATCCTTTGGCCTGTGTTGCAACCACTGTGGAGATAGCTGGAGCCTTCACTGCTAATGGAGTGGAGTACTTCAATACGGTAACTGTACAGCAATTCTATAGAGAAGGCCAGCATAACTAAGCACATACTTGTTTTAAAATTAGAGGCATTTTTACTGTTCTCCTAACAGAAAAACCTTCTTGTTATCACAATTTTATTCCTATGTGGATTATGTTTACAACGTTTCTCTAACTAAATTCAGTTCGGGGGTAATCCAGTGTCGTGTGCGATCGGTCTGGCAGTTCTGGACGTGATAGAGAAGGAAGATCTAAGAGGAAATGCCGTCAGGGTGGGAACTCATCTGAAAGATTTGCTGAAGAAACTCCAAACAAGACACGAAATAATCGGAGATGTCCGGTAAGAGTCCGTTTTCTCAGATTTTCTCATATGAGCAGGTCAGGTATTAACCTATCTGCATTTATGATACTCTGATGTCCAGGCTTGGACTGGTAATCTGTGTCACCGGGCATTTGCCCGGTGGGACGGTCCTAACTTCAGCGTGCGAGGGCCGGCCCTCATTAAATCATACCGGCACCCTAAGCACCTACCTGTGACAGTAAATAACTCAAGAAGCTAAAGAAGTAATACAATGTTAACTACCTAAAAGCCTTCCTTTTCATGCACATCCTTGTGATGGTTGGCATTTTCTATTTCTTCACACAAACTCCTTGCAACAAACTAAATTATAATAAAACTAAAATGCTTTCTTTAAACGAAAATACAATGTTCTTTTTTTATTTGGCGAATTGATGTTAAAGGCACACTATGCAACATTTTTCAGTTAATTAATGTGTTCCATAACGTTATGGATGATTAAATGAGTCATTTCAGGTTGAACAAAGGTATTCTCGGCCGCCTTGGTGGTCTGTGGGGGAAATACTGCACTTGCAACTGCAGGAGCACCGACCCGCACCCACAGGCTCAGAAGTCTCGTGAGAGTCAGTTTTGCTTTACGGCGAGAACTGCTACACCCCCCAGTTAAAAGCATGCTCGTCGCTAGCACAGTGGCCATCTTTGTGCAGTAATGCTACGTTCACGCAGCAAAAGCACGTCTGCTGCTTCATTTTTGCTGCTTGTACCAGTTTGTTCTGAAGCGCGGCTGAGGCAGCTTTGCTTCTCTGGCTGCGCGGTGCAAAAGTGTGTCTGAGGCGCATTGGGCGGAGCTTCACTAACCTTTCTCTGCCTTGCAGCTATATTTGCTGTGATCAGTGGGAATAAAGTAGTTTTAATATGTGTTTAAGTGAGAAAATACACCTGAAAACGTAATCAGTGCCGTCAGTTCATTCAGATTATTATCCTGCCTTCAATATTTTTTCTGTCGGAGCCGCTCAGACCCCCACATACCAGGGATGCGCCGACAGTATGGATCCCTTCATCAGCAGCGGTTCACCCCGGCAGCTGGTAGGTGTTTTTCATCTAAATAATCCAAACTGCATATTCTGCCGGCAGATTTCTGCATTTTAAGTTAATTTAGGCGTCAATAAACTGTTTAAGAGGAGTGATCATCAGCGCTGTGTCTCTCTCCCTGCGTTAAACGCGCCCGATGCGCTGCTTCAGCTGCTCAGACGTGCTGCGCCTGCTGCTCAAAACGCGCCGCGGGACCTTTTGCTGCGCCTTGACGCGCGTCAACCATTGACTTTGCATGTAAACTCGCTGCTTCTGTCGCGCCAGCTACGTCCAGTGTGAACGCAACATTAGTCATTCGCTGCTAAGCTCAAAACAACCGCGCCTGGCTTGACGGAGAAACCAGGAGAACAGCTGAGCATATTTACGACAGTGCACTTTTACTTTCGCCCTCTGGGGGGAGCCTCGCTGGAAAATCAACACCGGTTGCATAGTGTACCTTTAAATATTTTGCAAAAATACGTTGCGGTGCATTATGGGGTTCCGCATCTAAAGGCTAACGTTTCCGTGCATTGTTGCCAGGTTGGGATGTTTCCCAAAACTGGCAGTTTAGGGTTGCTAAGAAAATGTTTTTCGTTAGATTAATGGCCTAAGAGATCAATAGAATTTGTTTCAAATTGGGCGAGATTTCGTATATCCTGGAGGTTTGTGAACATTTTGTTCAGTGACTCACACTGGGGGGGGGGGGGGGGGGGGGGGGGGTTCCATAAGTGGGCTGTGTAGATGGAAAAAAGTCGAGGCCGAAAATCTTTCCCAGTCCGAGCCTGCTGATGTCCTTTCTATGCCCGACTGGTCAAGCCTTCATTGCAGCATTTCCTTAATTAGTGAAACATCAACTTTTTATTCATTCTGGTCAAACGTAAGTGGAACTAAGTAAGTGTTAGAAAGGAGAACAACTATGGCTAGTAAGAGCTTCACAAATGTTTTGCATCTAGTATCTTGAAAACAATAAACAAAACTCTAGACTTTAATTTAAAGATTAATTTTTTTTATTTGCTTTAATAACTCATAAAAAGGGTTTACTCGTTTTTATATTGAGAGATGGCAATATAAAGATAAGTCAGTTTTTATTTAAACCGAAAAGTTTAAAAAGGCACATAGACAGATTGTTTCTCACATTTATACACGCAGTACCCATAAACTTGGTTAGTTCCTAAAAATCTGTATTTTAGAAACAGAAATCTGAAAAGTGTTGCATGTATTTGTATTCAGAGGCCTACTTAAATACTTTGTTTGATTATCTTTTCTTAAATGTGCCGTATTCATCCATCCAGAGAAAATTCCATCCATTCATAATTTTTTCTCCCTGTTGAAAATAAAAGCAGCTCTGCAGCAGCCTGTTACCAACTTGTACCACCTTATAATTGTCTGTTTAGGTTAGTTACGCATGCAGGTCAATGATTACATTTACCAGAGAACTTTATTCATTATAACAGTTTAGCAATCTTGCCAAGTTTCCATAGCAGATTACATAATTACAATCAGTTACATAAAATTTGACTCTAATTTACTGATTAGGGAATCAGTACAGAATTTGAAACCCATCTTTTTGAGGCCTGTGGATACTATGCTTTGCTACGGAGCCCCTAAAGGGACATGGAGGGGAAAAAAAGAACTTTTGCGAGATCCCGCAATAGTTTTGCGAGATCTTGCAAAAGTATTGCAAGATCTAGCAAAAGTTAATTTTTTCCCTCCATGTGCCTTTAGGGGCTCCGTACTTTGCAGCAAAATGGTCCATTTGTTCAAATTCTGACCTGGGAGTTTCTATCTGGGGTTTGCCCAGCATATATGTAGGGTCTCTCTGGGGACCCATAGTACAAGAACACCTTTTATAGGTCAGTATGTCCTCTCAATTACTGTTGGCAGTGTGATTCAGTGTCTCAGCGATGGACTGTAGACGTGTCCATGCTGTACCACAGCTTTTGTCCGGAGCTCTGGAGGATAAGTAGGTATAAATAATGGATGAATCAGTTTCCTTCCACTTCAAAACAATGCACTACTTTGTGTTGGTCTATCAATTTAAATCCCAATAAACTACATTGAGGTCTGTGACAATAGTTAGATTGAGATCCTACATTTCTTTGTAAGACAATGTCAGTACAAAGAAGGACAAATCTGAATGTGTCATTTGAATCATTTATTTCTAAATATCTAATTCCAATGGGAATCTCAAAATGTCAACATTATGCCTAAAAAACCCATTTTTGTCTCGTTTGAACAAAAATGTACCATGTTTCTGGTTCTTTGCCCACAGAGGGGTCGGTCTGTTTGTGGGACTGGAGCTGGTTACAGACCGGCAAAGCAAAACCCCTGCAACCAAAACTGCAGCACAGGTGGTAAAAAGGTAATTCTGCTGTGTCCTACAGGTGCTGGTCATAAAATTAGAATATCATGAAAAAGTAGATTGATTTCAGTAATTCCATTTAAAAAGTGAAACTTGTATATTATATTCATACATTACATACAAACTCATATATTTCAGATGTTTATTTTGTTTAATTTTGATGATTACAAATGACAACAAATGAAAATCTCAAATTCATCATATCAGAAAATTAGAATATTGTGAAAAGGTTCAAAATTGATGGCCCCTGGTGCCACACTCTAATCAGCTAATTAACTCAAACCACCTGCAAAAGCCTTTAAATGGTCTTTCAGTCTAGTTCTATAGGCTACACAATCATGGGGAAGACTGCTGACTTGACAGTTGTCCAAAAGACGACCATCGACACCTTGCACAAGGAGGGCAAGACACAAAAGGTCATCGCTAAAGAGGCTGGCTGTTCACAGAGCTCAGTGTCCAAGCACATTAATAGAGAGGCGAAGGGAAGGAAAAGATGTGGTCGAAAAAAGTGTACAAGCAAGAGAGATAACCGCACCATGGAGAGGATTGTGAAACAAAACCCATTCAAAAATGTGGGGGAGATTCACAAAGAGTGGACTGCAGCTGGAGTGAGTGCTTCAAGAACCACCACACACAGACGTATGAAAGACATGGGTTTCTGCTGTCGCATTCCTTGTGTCAAGCGACTCTTGAACCACAGACAGCGTCAGAAGCGTCTAAAGAGAAACAGGACTGGACTGCTGGTGAGTGGTCCAAAGTCATGTTCTCTGATGAAAGTAAATTTTGCATTTCCTTTGGAAATCAAGGTCCCAGAGTCTGGAGGAAAAGAAGAGAGGCACTTCATCCACGTTGCTTGAAGTCCAGTGTAAAGTTTCCACAGTCAGTGATGGTTTGGGGTGCCATGTCATCTGCTGGTGTTGGTCCATTGTGTTTTCTGAGGTCCAGGGTCAACGCAGCCACATACCAGGAAGTTTTAGAGCACTTCATGCTTCCTGCAGCTGACCAACTTTTTGGAGATGCAGATTTCATTTTCCAACAGGACTTGGCACCTGCACACAGTGCCAAAGCTACCAGTACCTGGTTGAAGGACCATGGTATCCCTGTTCTTAATTGGCCAGCAAACTCTCCTGACCTTAACCCCATAGAAAATCTATGGGGTATTGTGAAGAAGAAGATGCAATACACCAGACCCAACAATTCAGAAGAGCTAAAAGCCACTATTAGAGCAACCTGGGCTATCATAACACCTGAGCAGTGCCACAGACTGATCGACTCCATGCCACGCCGCATTGCTGCAGTAATACAGGCCAAAGGAGGCCCAACTAAATACTGAGTGCTGTACATGCTCATACTTTTCATGTTCATACTTTTCAGTTGGCCAACATTTCTATAAATCCTTTGTTTTTATTGGTCTTCAGTAATATTCTAATTTTCTGATATGATGAATTTGAGATTTTCATTTGTTGTCATTTGTAATCATCAAAATTAAACAAAATAAACATCTGAAATATATGAGTTTGTATGTAATGTATGAATATAATATACAAGTTTCACTTTTTAAATGGAATTACTGAAATCAATCTACTTTTTCATGATATTCTAATTTTATGACCAGCACCTGTATTTTCCTGATACGTATCACCTTACTTAACAGATGATACAAGGAGAGCTACACCGAGTTTAACAATGGTGCATAGTGAATAGGCAAATCATTTTACATCAGAGGTGGATTAAGTTTCTACACTAGGATTCTAATGACACTAAATTAAGGGTGTTTCACGTTTAAGATGTGCGTCATAGCTGCTAAACTTTCTCTAACAATGACAACGATTCATGAACATCAACCAGTTTTTAAGCAGGAACGTACAAATTATTGTAAGTTTATTACCAAGAACTGATTTAAGCTTCCTTTTAATTTTCTGGTGCCTTCCTTACTCTAGATTAAAGGAAGAGGATCAAATCTGCGTCAGCACCGATGGTCCCTGGGAAAACATCCTCAAGTTTAAGCCTCCCATGTGCTTCAGTATGGAAGACGCACAACTAGTTGTTCAGTGCATTGATCGGATCCTAACCGGTTTGTAGCACAAACTCAACTCACGCAAGTGGTAATAATGTTGTATAAACCAACAATCCATTTTAAACACATTAACTGCATGATAGAGATATTTCACCAGATTTAACAAACTGATCTCGTATTGATCAACATTACAAAAAATCTAGAATCAGTCTGATTAGGGTAGTGTTGGCCTTGCGGTTACTGCAGTGCGCTTGTACTCAGAGAAGGTTGCAAGTAGACTGTTCGATCCCTACAGCATCCACTCTGGGTCCCTGAGCTAAACCCTTAACCCCACACTGCTCCCCAAGGGATGGGTTGATTGCAGATGTTTCCAATGTGAGATCAATAAAGTTAAATTAGTATTAATTTACAAAGAAGAATGGACACAAATTTTATTTTTTGGAAGTTTAAAGCAGCTTGCAGCCAACTATTAAGGTTCAAAGAGAGGAATACAGCCCACTGCTCCCCTAGGAATAGGTCAATTGCAGATGTAAATTTCTCTAGTATGAGATCGGTTTTAATTCTCATAAGGGTGTTTCAGTAATTCATAAGAAAACTTGAACTTTGATTACACAGCGAATTATTTCAAGTCTGTATCTGCCCATTTGGGATGAATATTGCTAAGCCCAAAATATATGATCACCAAAAAAGTAATCTGCATCGAGTCCCCAGTAGGGACACTTAGGGATGGCATCAATGCAATGTACCATAGATTTTCTTTTTCTTTTTTAGATCTAAATAAACCTTGTTTGAAACTCAGGGTTCCTACTTTTCTTCTTTGCAGACATGAAGGCCGACAATCTCAAACTGGAAAATGAAGACATTTAAAGGTTTGTCAAACCTGTAGAAAACCTTTAATAGCATTCAACATTGTCAGATGAGACATTCATGAAGTTGTTCAGAGGTAGATTTCCACATATAAGGCTGCTGTCAATCAGACACACTCGCAGTTCATTTCAGATGTTACTAAATGTGGATCAAAGCCCAAAGGAAATACAATGGGAAGAATTTGAGTGTTTAATACTGTTGAAGCTACGTTCTGATGGTAAAAGCTATTTTGTTTCAGGTCCTCAGCATCTTTACGTGGTGGCGATCTGGCAGAACGTCGGTCTTTCCTCCAAGAGCTTGCAAAAGAATCATTTACCCTTTTCTTGATAACTTTAAAAATGTAGACTAAAAAAGGAAATAAAGAGCTTATAATCGAAACATTGCCTTTTTTTCTGCTGCCATACTTTAAAATATCCAACTTCTTTCAAAATACAACACACAGAAGGCCCAGGTAAACACTTACCAATCATCTTTAACTCAGGGAAATAAAAACGCTCAAGTGTTCCAGGTTCACAATAAGTGAGGTTGGGTATTAACAGATAGAGAAACCCTGCGCCGCATCATTCATTACTTCAGACAAAACATGCAAGCCATTTAACATTAACAGTACATTTAAAATTAGCTTTACAAATAATAACCAAAAAGTCCATTTGTAATATAAACCAAATTTTTATTTCTATCAATTTGCCCAAGACACTAGAGGAATGAGTTTCCAGTGATAGAGGGGTTACCCTCTTACATTATAACAGGCTTGCGTTTCAAGTTGAATGACACTAATAAAGCCACTTGGAAAAAAAGAAAAAGAAAGAAATTGCAGACATGTTGGGGAGAAGCTTCCTTAAAAACAAAAAAAAAATAAAATAAAATGCTGGTCCTTCCTTACAAGCCCCCATAGCATTCACTTTGACACTTTTTTTTCTGAACAGAACCCTTAGATTAGTGTAAATCCCTTTGTAATCACCTCAGCCCACATCTGAAGCCATGGCCCTCACTTTCAACACTCAGCATGGGAAAAAAAAATAACTAAAAACCTAGAAACACACAGAACAGAAAACAAAAAGCAATATTGTTTTATTTGAGAGCTTTTCAAAGCCCTTTGCTCCTGCTCGTCTGTAAATCCAGTCGACATGTAAAAATACAACCATACAATACATTAGATTCAAGAAGGGTACCAAAAAGTACAGTAAAAATAACACTTCCATCACTGGAAATGTAAATGGACAAAATAAAAAATAAAATAATAAAAAAAAAGTGGAAAAGTGACATTTGCTTCCCCAGTTTCCTCACTTGATCTGTACAAATGGAGCATGAGTCCAAATTTCTGCCAACTCCAAAGGAAAAGCCAAAGCCCATGTTCGCTGGTCAGACCATGGATCTTATTTACTTTAGACCTTAGGAGAAAAACACGGTGCTTTACGTTACTGAGATTTAACCTATCGTGGCATGCAGTTACACAGAGACACACGGGTGCATGAATGAGTTCGACAACTAAAGTGAATGACAAACAAATTTGGGACGGGAAGAGGAGGGACGAAGGGGGGAGGGGGGGACACAGCTGATCTGCTAGCTGATCGGATCAGTCCTCATTTCTGTTTTGGACCACCACAAATCCTTACTGATCAAGTAGGCTTTTTAGAGATGCATCTCAAGATGGAAGACAGGTGGAATGAATCCATCTTCAATGATCCCAGACCCCACAAAACGCCCTACTATAACCCCCACCACAATGGTTGAATGGATTTAGTGTAGATGGAGCTCTCTGTGGGGCCAAAAGGCACTAATGGTAATAGCTACTTTCTCATACTACCACGGATGATGCAAGAATGCATACCTGCACTACGTGTGATCAGTATGGCTTGTAGCTACCCTGGTGGCCTCCACGTCTTGGAGTTTTCCCATAGCTTGTATTGCCCTGGTCTGGAGGACAAGAGAAAAAGGGACTGAGTTCTTCTGTACAACAAGGAGGACCAAGAAAATAAAGTTTCTCTCATTCAGTGTCTTTCCCGGGGGCACTTATCGCTTACTGTAGTCGTAGCCACCCCCATAGCCGTAATAACCAGAGTAGTCAGAGTAGTTGCCATAGCCCCCGTATCCATAGCCCTGCTGTCCATAACCATAGCCCTGGTTGTATCCCTGGTTCCAGTAGTTGTTGTAGCCTTGATTCCAGTTCTGACCCTGGCCTAGAAACGACAAGTGAGGCCTTTGTCACGACTTGGTTTCAGAGCAAACAATGACTTACATAGCCGTGAATGACACGGGTTCGTTAGCCATGATGGTCGTTACCTCCGCGCCCCCTGCCACGCCCTCCGTAACCCCGCGCGCCGTACTGCTGCTGCATGTAGACCTCTTTGGGTTGGGCGATTTTGATTTCACACTGTAGAAACACAGAAGCACGTTTTTTTTTTTTAGTGGGACGCCACTTTAAACATACAACAAGTCAGCAGAAATCCACTGTGGAGGTTACCTTGCTGCCACCGACGGTGTGGTACTTCTTCTCCATAACCTTCTTAACAGAAGGCTCTTCTTTATATGTAATAAATACGAATCCTCTCCTCTTCTCCGTCTTTGGATCTTGCGGGAGCTCGATAGTCTCAATCTATGAAACAGGGACCGTACTTTGTGAAGCAGCCAACCATCCCCCGATTCTTTATATTCTCATCCAACTGAAGCCAACAAACTGCTAATTGTACCTCTCCAAAGGCCCCGAAGTATTCCTCGATGACCTCCTTGGCGGTATCAGGGTTAAGGCCTCCAACGAAGATTTTCTTTACAGGCTCCTTCTTCATGGCCATGGCTCTCTTAGGGTCGATCTGTCTGCCGTCTAACCTGTGCTCCTTCTGTTCAAGAACCTATAAAGTAAAAAAAAAAAAAAAAAAAAAACAGTGGTGAATCTCTAAAATTACTTGTATTTCTCCTTCCTTACAAAAGACCCTTAAGAGTAGAGTCTAATTATGTCCCTCCTTACCTTGTCTACGCTAGCTGAATCCTTAAAGAGAATGAAGCCAAATCCTCGTGACCGACCCGTCTGCTGGTCCATCTTTATGGTACAGTCCGTCACCTCTCCAAACTTTGAGAAGTAGTCTTTTAGATCTTTTTTGCTTGTGTCCCAGCTGAGGCCTCCAACAAACATTTTACTAAAAAAAAAAAAACAAAATCCAAGATTAAATAATTATCAATTCATATTAAAAAGATAGAAAGAATAAGCTCTGGGCTCACATTTAATGAGAAAGAGCCATAATCCAGGTTAAGCGAATGCCATTTACAGCTCTCCATATCAATACCTCATAAATACAATCTCCATTATGTTGCTGTCATTTTACCGCCTCAATAATAACCTTCAAATAGTAGATTTAATGGTCACTTCAACTTGTTACTTCCCTGATCTCATTTGATGCCAATACAATTACTGAAAATACCGTTTTATATTAATATAAGGAAAGGGATCGCTCAAATATATTTTATGAAATTGTCTTAATTGCAACTCAACTATTCGATGAAGGCAAAAAGAAATAAGGGAAAAAATCTGATTAAAGCTTTATTGACAGAAAAGAGAACAATCAGGTGGCAAACTCCTGTTTCTCAGGTTCATTGGGGTTTCTCTATGAAATTTTGTAGGTATCATCTTGTATTCAACTGGTTTATATTGTTTAAATACGCTTCCAAAATAGTATTTATAAGAAATCAAACTAGAGAATATAGGATATGTGATGGTAACGGATGGGGCTGGACATGATTATTTTAAAGTCCACATTACAGCCAAATTACACTAAATGAAGACATTTTATCCATAGTAAAAGGATAATATAGCTACAGTCCTTTTTAACCAGATGCAGGCTTCCAAATGACCTAAAAGAGCCCTAAAGTGCAGTAGTTCCCCCAAACCATGACACTTCCACAGATACGGCTTTCTGTCTCTGAAACATCCATTTTTCGAGCATTAATGGGGCCTAAGTGAGGAACTGAACAGTTCACATTAGATTTAACAAGGAGTGAGGAAGAAACCGCTTTGAACTGCTTAGAACAGACACTGTCATTAAAATAAAGGTACTCAGTTGACACATTCTGGCCATTATTGTTAACCAATTGACAGCCTAAATTCATGTATAAAGCACTGTGTCAGGCAGAGGGGCTCTGCATATACATTATGGACACCATGTTCCAGTACAACTGTTGATCCCCTAACACTAGAGGAGGGTTTTAGGTGAAAGATCTGCGTACTTCAGCAAGAGATTTTAATCAATAATCTATTTTTTTTGTGGCAGAAGGTTTGATGTGTAGTATTTCTTTAATGCGCCAGTCCTGAATGGTCTAAGGTCTGCTGTAACGCCCATCCCCCTCCCTCCCTCCTTCCGCACATGGCGCCAACAAAGGCCGGTTGAACAAAGAGGCACCAATAGCGGCTCTAATGATAATCATCTAACAAGAAAATCCCTGAAATAGCGATGATAAACAAATATATAGAAATAAAACTCACCCGGCATCCTCTTCGCCCTTGCTGGCGTCGATCTGGCCGCCATCCTGTGAGTTCCCGTCCGGATCGGTCCCCGCTCCTTCTCCGCAGTCGTTCTCGGCGCTGCCGTCGTTTCCTCCTCCGTTAAAATCATCCTCCGCTTCATGGCCGTTTTCTGATGTTTCCATGTACTGCTGTTCTGCTTCTGACATTTTGAACTAATACACCTAAAACAAACAGAAATAGATTATTCGCGATGAGTTGCCTGATAGGATCGTTTTCACAGTCAGCCCTTCGACATTTACGTGCTGGCAGTTTTCGCTTCCCCACCATTTTGACCGGCGACACTGCGCTATCAGCACTAACCCAGGGAACCCCTGGCTTCTATCTGAACGGTTTGCTATTTAAACAAAACGGCAGCCACTTAGCGTCTAAAGAGTCGCTCTACTGGAGCCAAATAATAGAAAAACCACCTGAATCATACCGATTAGCCAAACGCGAACTCGAATTTGCAATTACGTAATTCAGAGGCCGTGCTACGCGAAATGTAGGACAATATTGCGACGCATTCATGTCACCTTCATTTAAAAAACAAAAAGGTGAAATAATAAAAAAAACATGTATGTATATTTGTAAAATAAGAGCGTAATATGAAAAATATACAAAGATCTACTTGCCGATCGCGGTCGAGGAGCTCTCTTCAAGATGGATTCTCCCACACGACGACAACTCGTGGTTGGTTTTTTTAGAAGCGGCTAAGGAAAAAAACACACGTTTCTGCAACGGAGCCTCCTGATTGGCCACCGCAGCTGTCAGTCATATCCGACGGCCATTTGGAGACGTCGAATTTTTTTTCTTTCCAAGAGGGGTTCCCGCCCTCTTACAACACAGGAAGGAACTCAATGAACCTTTTTGAGCTGCTGGAAATGTGTCCCCGGCGAAGTGAAAAAGCCGCCCTTAAAGGGACACTATGCAACATTTTGCAGTTAATTAATGTGTTCCATAACGTTTTGGATGATTAAATGAGTCATTTCAGGTTGAAAAAGGGTATTCTCGGCCGCCCTGGTGGTCTGTGGGGGAAATACTGCACTTGCAACTGCAGGAGCACCGACCCGCACCCACAGGCTCAGAAGTCTCGTGAGAGTCAGTCTTGCTTTACGGCGAGAACTGCTACACGCCCCCAGTTAAAAGCATTCTCGTTGCTAGCACAGTGGCGATCTTTGTGCAGTTATGCTACGTTCACGCAGCAAAAGCAGCAAAATCGCGTCTGCTGCTTCCTTTTTGCTGCTTGTACCAGTTAGTTCTGACGCGTGGCTGAAGCAGCTTTGCTGCTCCGGCTGTGTCTGAGGCGCGTTGGGCGGAGCTTCACTATCCTTTCTCTGCCTTGCAGCTATATTTGCTGTGATCAGTGGGAATAAAGTAGTTTTAATATGTGTTTAAGTAAGAAAATACACCTGAAAACGTAATCAGTGCAGTCAGTTCATTCAGATTATTATCCTGCCTTCAATATTTTTTCTGTCGGAGCCGCTCAGACCCCCACATACCAGCGGGGCGCCAACAGTATGGATCCCTTCATCAGCAGCGGTTCATCGCGGCAGCTGGTAGGTGTTTTTCATCTAAATAATCCAAACTGCATATTCTGCCGGCAGATTTCTGCATTTTAAGTTAATTTAGGCGTTAATAAACTGTTTAAGAGGAGAGATCATCAGCGCTGTGTCTCTCTCCCTGCGTTAAACGCACCCGACGCGCTGCTTCAGCTGCTCAGACGTGCTGCGCCTGGTGCTCAAAACGCGCCGCGGGACCTTTTGCTGCGCCTTGACGCGCGTCAACCATTGACTTTGCATGTAAACTCGCTGCTTCTGTCGCGCCAGCTACGTCCAGTGTGAACGCAGCGTTAGTCATTCGCTGCTAAGCTCAAAACAACCGCGCCTGGCTTGACGGAGAAACCAGGAGAACAGCTGTGCATATTTACGACAGTGCACTTTTACTTTCGCCCTCTGGAGGGAGCCTCACTGGAAAATCAACACCGGTTGCATAGTGTACCTTTAAAGCTAAATAAAGCTACAAATTGTCTACTTTCACCCATTTATGCTTTTAACATGAAGTCTGAGAGAGAGAAAAATGCTAGAAAAGGGCGAATTTAATTTAGTACTGACAGGAAACCTAATGACCTGTCAGGGCAAAGAAATGAAAGCCTTTGATCAAACAGCACAGATAAGCGCAAAAATTGAAGGAAACTAGTTAAAAGAACTACGATAAATGAAATGAATTCACAAATGACTTCAATGATCTAATAACTTTCCCACCCATTTTTGGCCTTGTTTGACATTACAAACACAAACTGCATTTTTTAAATTGAACGTGACAGACTAAAAAAGTAAAAAAAAAAAAAAAAAAAAAAAAAAGAAAGAAAGAAAGAAACAATCCCCTGGACTTTGTTTCTAAGTTTGAAGACGTTTCCAGACATCCCAAGTTCCAAAAACTAATTTCAGGGAGATGCTTACCCCCCCTCGCCATGTTGTCGTCATTCCTCGCCATGGCCGGTTCTAGACAGGGGCCAACAGGGGCCAGTGCCCCTGTAGACCATATCCTGGCCCCTGTTATGGCCCCTCTACTGAAGACATAATACTTAAAGACATTCTAATGATGATATGTGCTGCAACAGACATGGTTACTGATAGGTCCTGTGGATGTGTTTTTTTTTCTTTACAAATTCTGATTTACTAATTATTTAAAAACAATAAGGTGATAGCTTCAGTGGTATTGAGATAGGATCCCAGTTTTAATATGTTAAATGTTTTTTTTTCCCACAATAAATAAAAAAAATTTTTTTTCTTGAGTTCCAATTCAAATTTTATAGAAAAGTGTAGTTTTAACTACTATATATAAAGTCAAAAATATGCAAAATTCCTAAATTAAAAATGTATATTGACCTCATAAGAAATATTATTTTTATCCAACCTAATTGAAAAAGAAATTTCACTTCATGCAGCTCTCTTAATATATTTGAATCCCTTGCCCTGTTTTTTATTTCATGCTTTTCTGTGCCCCTATGAAAACACGCTGCCCCCCTCCTGGCCCCCTGGTACATTTGGTCTAGATCCGCCACTGTTCCTCACCTTCACTAGACGTGGATATACTTTAGTATATTCTGCTGTAAAATTAGTCCTATATTTTCACTTTTTGCTTGAGGATACCTCTGCCATTTCACAGGATGCACAGCTTTGAGTGGTAACTAGGTGACTGCCAGAGAGTAACCCACAGAAACTTATCGGACTGATCCAATCAGCTCTCTGATCAACCAGTCGCCTGGATTGCTGGTTGAACAGAGCAACGCTTTGGATAGATACGCTGCACAGGTTTCACCAGCAACCTCCTCCCCACACCGCTCTCTCTTGTTGTTCCTGCGCAATCGCAGTAGTTCTAATCCGCACAAGGTGCACAAATTATTATATTGCCTGATCGCTCTCACTCGCATAAAAAAAAAAACACCACCTTGCAGAGTCTAAAATCCGGTATAATTTATGCGACTCGCCGGCATCAGTGAACAACTATCTATATCAGGGAGACTCCCAGAACTTCCGGGAGACTTGGGATGTCTGTTTCGCTTCCCATCCAGGAAGCTTTTTGCATTAAAATCAATCCATTTTAAATGGAAAAAACTTCCTGGATGGGAAACGAAACGTCTTCAAACTTGGAAAACAAAGTCCAGTGAATTGTTTTTTTTTTTACTTTTTTGGAATGACTATGACCTGGATGACTGAGAATCTTCACCAGTATACGTAACAGACCAAAACACAGCAGTGTATAAAAGTTAAACAGTAGAAAGGTCTTTATTGAGGAAGTTTTTTGCACACATAAGGCATTTGTCTTCTTCTGGTTCAGTAAATATGTAAAGCCTTAAACGAAATAAACATGGATACAATAGTACTGTAGACAGGTGTGTAAGTAGAGTGTTTACAATTTCTTTATTCATTCATAAATGAAGGTAATGGGAGGTTGTGATGGTGCAACAAGCTTAATTATTTCCCAGTAGAGTAACTTACTACTGTAATGTGTTCACCCAGGGAGTGCCTGGGGGAAGGAACTGCTCTTGTGGTGGCTGGCATTGGGAAGTTGTTTTTTTTTAAAGTGACAGATGCAACTAGAAACTAAAAAGGTTGCACTTTTTCTTCGTCTTATAGCTAAAATTTTGTCAGAGAGACTGGAGAGCATCTATTGATTCAAATTCTTTGGTCTCACTTCTGTTTTCAGCTGGACTAACATTGGTATGCGTGGTATGAACTCATGATGCCTGAAATATATAAACTGACAGTTATTGTACTGCTAAAAGTCTGAAGAGAGAATATACACAAGAATATGCACTTGTGGTATAAGGATACTATATCTATAACATGTTTAACAGCTTTTAGTTTACTTATTTAATCTGCACTACTTTAATGAGTAGGAGCATGATGAGGAAGGGAACAGGTTAAGAGCTCTTTAGTAAACCTTAGGCCTTGATTATTAAATTAAACCTAAACTGGATCAAATAACATATTGGTTGATTTCAACCTACTTGTAAAGATAACTGGATATATTCAAGTGTAAGAATAAAAGTGGCTAAATTTAAATGCACACTTAACTTTATAATTTTTAATCTGTAAAAAAATGTTAAAAACCATACATTTTCATAATTTTATATGTCACCCATGTACCATTTTACTACTAAAATACATTTAAGTTTAAGGTTGTAATGTGACAGAATGTAGAAACGCTGTATGATGTGAAGATAGGGTATGATCCACATTTATTCTGACATTTTCAACATGGTCAGTCTTATACCAAAAACAGTAATCCCCCCCCAATGTAGCATAATTAGCTTTTACTGTGACTAACTGTATGTGCTCTCTTTCACCCTTTCTGACATTAAATATGGTCTCAGAACTCATCTTTCTTTCCTAGACAGCAACACTTATGGTGTTAGTCTTCTCTTACCTTCTCTATGAGAAAAAGTATTTCTGCATCAGTGTTTCTCTTCCTTTGGTGTGTCTGCTTGTCTACCTGAGCTCCAGTCGGCCTCGGTAGAAGGACACTCACACTGAGCCTGTTTCTGCAGGGGGTTTTACCCTGTTAAGATGTTTGTTTGTTTTTCTCTCCTCTGTCACTGCCTGCTTGCTCCATGTGAGGGATTGCTGCAAAATTAATGACTCGATGCAAATATCTGGTTTTCCTATAAATAAATAAGGGGACTGCTGTCCATCATTTACGTTTTCAAAGACTCTTAGTGCTGCCAGTCACTGCTGTGTTTCGTGAAGCTCTAACTAGGGGTTAAAAATGAAATTTTTATAACACCATTGCATTTTAAAGTATGTTATTTATTATTATATCCATCTTACTTTAAACCCACTGGCTACTTTTTATTATGTCAAATAATATATTAAAATAAAAAGCAAAAATATCTGATATACTTGAGAAAACCACCAAAATACTTGACTGCTATCAAATATTTACATGTTTAACACTGAACAGACCAATAAATCAATGCAAATAGACATAAAAAAGTTGTGTAATCCTTCCCTCCTTATTTTGCTCTCTGGCCATCAGTTCTGATCTTCCACATCACATATTTGAGGTTGGTTGGGATCGTTTTTCAGGAGCCAGTCAGAAAGCCAAATCTATTGAGAAGAGCAAAGATGCACAAGCTTACAACCACGTCGTTCTCGCGTATGACGCTTTGAACACCATCAATACTTACACAGGGTTTGGAAGGCTTTTCCTTACAGAGCTCAGTGAGTCCTCGCTGGAGAACTGGAATCACGTTCCTGCTCAGATACTCCTCCGTTTCCTCTATGGTTGGAAGGGGCTCATTTACAGCTGCAGTGAGAAATTGCACTGGGTTCAGCACTTCAAACTGTGAGCGACGAGAATTTTGACGGAGCAAACTACATACTGTTTGGAAACATGAATTGAATCTCCCTCACTGCTGTGAGAAATGAGTCGCTGCCGTGAAGAGCATTCTGAAGGTCAGAAGTCCCATATTTTGCTCTAAGGCTAAAACATTGGAGATAGATAGGTAAAAATAGATCAAATATTAGATTCAATGAGGGTCAACAGGCATTTTACTAGAACCAGGACAGTTTCGGTACACTGATTTCAGTCAAACTGGTTTACTTTCAGGAGTGTGTGGCCAAATCACCATCTCTATGAAGTTTGTAAGTAGAAAGATACGACTCCTTGAGTGATAAGACAAGAAAAGGGACAGTGGTAGTCTTAGTTAAGGATGGTTGCTAATAAAGTGCTAATTTCAACATGCTAAGACTTTTTTAATCTCTACAAGCTCTTGAATATAATTAGCCTAAAAGTCCTCCCAAAGTTACATCCATGGTTTCAAAAAAATTCTACTGCATTTTTTCCTTCCACTCAACTTTTGATTAATATGCTTGGATGCAGGATGAGTAATAGTCAAGCCTCTTCCATAAGTATGAAGGGCGAGTCATGACAGAGCATTTTTTGTTTCAAAGGTTTTTTTAATCATTTATTATTTACCTTATCAAGGCTGCAATTTAAAAAAGGAAATTGTCTAGAGAGCTGTTCTAAACGAAATTTATTTTTGTTTAAACTTGTGTATATAAAATGACCAAATAAATCTGTCTAAGTCTCATTGGTAATCATCAAATTTTTTCTGTAATGATGAAATTCACTGAATCAACCAAAAAATTTTATTAACCCAGTTTTCTTTAAACATGTAAAATGCACAAAGACTTGCATTTCAGACTGACCATTCCGGATGAGTTTGTCTGGCTTTGGAGATGTTGTCAGGCCCCATTATGGACTTCCAGTGAGCAACAGCGTTGTCCCGAGCCAGTATCATGGCAACAATGGGGCCAGAGCTCATGAAGGCCGTCAGACTGGGGAAGAAGAAGGTTCCGTACTGGTGTGCATAAAACTCACTGCATTGCTCAGGACTCAGCTGCAGCCTCTTCTTCTACAAAAGGAATAATTCATTATTGTGAGACGATCCAGATGGGTTAAATGACTTTTAGAAAGACAAGGTTTTTCACATGGGTACCTCAGAGCTGATACTTCAGTTTGTTTGTTTTTTGTTGTTATTCTGATTTAATTTACTTTTTATGTCTGACTTAAAAAAAATGTTTAGCCTGACATAAATTTTGATCAGCGTAAACTGTGCATTATATCAGTATTTTACATCTTGAAGATTAAAGGATCCTGTATGCATTCTGATGGATTTTAATATCCCAATAACACAAAGTTCTATTTCATAAAGATCTATAAATATGAAATTATGATTTTCTTACAGTGAGGTAATTATCCGGGAAATTTTGTTTGTCAAAAATAGGCCTTTAAAGCACAACCCTGAATCCATCCATCCATCCATCCATCCATCCATCCATCCATCCATCCATCCATCCATCCATCCATCCATCCATCATGTGTGCACCAGGGTATTTCCCCAAGACAAGCCTAGAAATCCTATAAATTGTTTATAGATATGTTTTTGCATGTAAGGACTGAACAATACCCTTTTTATGTTTTTTTGTCGTTGTTGCAAGAACATGTATCCAAATTTTATACAGCCTAGATACAATGACTAATTCTATAACGTTTATATTGTACATAAATTATAATTTTGCTCTAGGTCAGACGTGCTTACTACTGCCCTCTAGTGGACAAAAGGTTCAACGATCAATGCTCCATAAACGTTAGAAATT
This sequence comes from Cyprinodon tularosa, assembly GCF_016077235.1. Lineage (NCBI taxonomy): Eukaryota > Metazoa > Chordata > Actinopteri > Cyprinodontiformes > Cyprinodontidae > Cyprinodon > Cyprinodon tularosa. The sequence continues at coordinate 574,746 of NW_024039141.1, read as the reverse complement.
CAATTATCTTCAATACTGAATCTCAATCACAAATAAAACAATTAATGTTTTATTTTGCGATACATTATAGTGTAAACAAACCTTAGTGTTTCAATGTTCTACCAACCTGCAGAATAATGAATCCTGATCTCAGAATAACGTCTTCGATCTCCTCTGATTTCTGAACAGCGTCAGGTTTGATGATAGCCAGCGTTCTTTCAACGTAAATACGTTGCTCTGAAGTTTGGTCCATTTCCCTCTGCTACCTGGCGCTAAAGTGTGACAACTTTAGCTAAATCCAAACACAAAATACACGTTTAGTGCGTAGATCCACTCCTAGGTTGATTGCAAGTGAATCGATACTATTATTTAAATAGTTATAGATGAAGCAGACAGAGGGGGAAAAAAACGCATCCGCACACGAACCTTGGTTGCTATGATACCAGATAACTACGGCGACTTGCGAAGGACAATTTGTAACTTTTTTGTTTGTCCTGCAAACCAGTACAAATGCACAATATTTAAAATAGTGAATTACATCACAGTGGTCTCGGTCACCATTGTTTTAGCGTGTCTCTGTGACCCTTATATATTCCATACAATATTTGTAATATGGGATCAGCTTTTGTTACAAAAAATAAAAACGTAACTATGAAGACCTTATATGTGTATATATATGTATGCATGTGTACATATATATGTGTAGAAATGTATTTGCATAGATATATATGAATATGTTATGAATATAAATTAAAAGGTTAAATCTAAACATTGTGACCTTCAATATTTTATAAGCCCATGCAAAATGTCAACCTTTTAAGATCTGTGTATGGACACACTAGGTACAGACTATTTGAGAAAGTATTAAAGAGATAAAATTAAGAAGAAAAAAGAAAAAAAGAAAGTCCTAGGAAAAAAAAAAAAAGACAAAAGTGGTAGTGATGGAAAAACGTCATATAATTAAGGGTACATTTCCAGGACAGTCACCATTTGCAGAACTATTTCAGTTCTGGAGTAATAGGGCCAGGTTATCTTAATTATCTTTATTCTTTACAAGAATAAACTCGGGAGAATGAAGCCAAAGAGATAAAAATAAATTCATATTACAAAAATAAAGTATACAGGTCCTTCTCAAAATATTAACAGTGCCACAGGTTGATTGCCTCCATGCCACGCCGCATTGAAGCAGTCATTTCTGCAAAAGGATTCCTGACCAAGTTTTGTTTGCATAACTGTGCATAATTATTTGAAGGTTGACTTTTTTGTATTAAGAACACTTTTCTTTTATTGGTCGGATGAAATATGCTAATTTTGTGAGATAGGAGTTTTGGGTTTTCATGAGCTGAATTCCAAAATCCTCCATGTTAAGACAATAAAAGACCTGAAATATTTCAGTTAGTGTGCAATGAATCTAAAATAAATGAATGTTCATGTTTTATTGTTACATTATGGAAAATAATGAACTTTATCACAATATGCTAATATTTTGCAAAGGACCTATATTCTGAGATTAAAGTCCCTCTGATAATGTTTAGCTGAGTCTGACAGCGTATTTGCCAAATTCAACATGGCAGACACACTTACTCATTCACAGCATAGGCAGACTCCGCCCAATGAGTGGTATACACATTAAATGTTGAAGTCTTAAAGTAAAACTTAACTTAAATTTAACACCAATCCAAGTGCCTTCGGTCCAACTCTCGATTTGTGTTAACACTATATAGTGTTTATCTTACTCCAGTTGCAATAACACTAAGAATCAATTTACTTTGACACGTTTAACACAATGTACCGGTATATTATCTCTATGGGTGTAACACTAGTACCCTCCCTCACACATTTCAGTACAGAGTTCTGAAAGGGGTAAGGAGCAATTATGGGAATTTAAAGTAACCCCAAGTGAAATAATGTAGTGAATCAGGTTATGATTTACAACTCAATGTTAGATTCTCTTCAAAACTGCACTTCATTTCTTGGCCTATTTTTAAAGTCACTTTAAAAGCTGAATCTTTGGTTCAAAATGCTGGAATTTTCTCATTTTGTCTATAAAGACAACATTGATGCCTCAAGAGGTCAGCTAAAATGCATCCAACCAAACACCAATTTTTTTACGATTTTGACAAATTTTCTACTTTATGTTTATCGGGTATAAAAGTTTCAGACACAGGAGTCAATTACTTCTTTTATCTCTTTATTGAAAACAGAACTGCTTATGCATCTGCAATGGTGACTTCAACCTCTACGCCTGGTTCGATGCTGATGGAGGTGATCTGCTTGACAATTTCAGACGGACTGTGCAGGTCTATCAGGCGCTTGTGGATCCTCATCTGGAAGCGATCCCAGGTTTTGGACCCCTCACCGCAGGGAGTCTTCCTGGTGGTGATGCGCAGAGTCTAGAGGTGGACCAAAGGTGCAAATGAGCTTTCAGATATAAACCAAAAGGAATTTCAGAGTTTCTATGAATCTGTCAAAAACTAGAGAAGGAGAAGCATATTTAAAAGAAAAGTCTGTACCTTGGTTGGCATGCGGACTGGTCCTTTCACCTTCAGGCTCTTCTCCTTGGCACCACGGATCAAATCAGCACAGACTAAAAAAAATAAACCCAAAATGATTTAACATCCAAAGTACAACTAATACATTGTGTTAACTTCATCCCACAGCTCAGAATAGCGTATTTGGTCACCACAGTTAATAACTGATAAAAATGTTTATCCTCATTGCTTCAGTTTCTTTCAAACACCCCATTGGGAGATCGGTTACCTTTCTCCAGGGATTTGACGTTGCGGCTGGTGAGGGTGATACGGATGCGATGGATAGCAACCTCGGTCTCCGCAGGTGCCTTGCCAGAGTCCTTAAAGGCCTGCAGTAGAAGAGAACCCAAACATCTTCATTCGCAGAAGCAGCTGCTCTAATGCAACCTTAAATGTTCAGATTGCATCTTTATTAATATGTGCACATGATTAATTATACTAAGGTAACCAAATAAAGTATACATCTCTATTTTCACAGTTGCTCTCAAAACGAAGATGCATCAAACTAGTTGCTATGAGGTCGATAACTTGCTTAAAATCTCATCTCAACTTGAAGTAAACACAAACTTGCCACATCTAAAACAATCTCACCTGTGTTCACTGAGACTTAAAAGATTGGATCATATCAGAGCTATTCAACGGGTTTAACAAACTATAAGATTACTTGTTTTTTAAGATTACATATTTTTGTAATTTTTCAGCAAGAATTCTAATCATTAGATAGTGAATAAATGCATAACCCATTTAATCTTGAAAATGTTTTTTAATGTCAGTGTAAACTCTTGGTTTAAATGTTAGGATTGGCTAAATAGAGCCAAAATTATAATGCTGGCGAAGATTCTGAGTCATCCAGGTCATAGTCATTCTAAAAAAGTTAACCATCCCCTTTTTTCCCCCACGATAAAGACGTTTCGCTTCCATCCAGAAAGCTTTGAGTTCAAAATGCCTGGAGTGGATCTCCAGGCTTCATAGGATTGCTCAACAAAACTTTGTCATGGCTTAGAACAGAGGTCTTTCCAGGCCAAGGACCCCCAAACTGATTGTGAGATGGAGCAGGGACCCCCTAATTTCATATATATCGATGAAATTGTCTTATATCAAACTTGTCCTATAGTCACTCTATTACAGATGGAGTAATGTGACAAATGTTATTTCGCCCTGGGATTATTAAAGTATTTCTTATTCTGATTCCTGGTTGATGGGACAGGTGTGAATGAAACAGTGCCCAGCTTGAAAGAGCTCCTGTGTGCATTGATGACAGAAAGACATCTTCTGCCTACTTTATCTGTTTACTACAGTGTGTTGAATTCATGTTAATGTGTATTTGAAGTCAATTTAAATAGTGAAAAGATTTGCAGGGGGGAATATAAATAAAAGGTCTAATCAAGCAAAACTTTCACGACCCCCATGCAGTACCTCTATGGCCCCCCTAGGGGTCGCGGACCCCCTGCTTAGAAAACATGCAAACTTATCAGTAGCAGGTCCACCACTTGTATTTAGGAAGTTATTAGGGTCGTTATTGGCCCGGTTTACCTTAAGCATCGGAGCGACGTTTCACATTTTTCAGAGCGACATTTTGACCACCTACGGTGGCCGGAGTGACTCAAAACTTCACTCCGATAAGCACTTGTGCGGTGTTTTGCATTTACTGGAAACATCGCAAAACATCGCCCTGGGTAAGCCAGGCCAACATCGACCGTAACGACTCCCCACTGCAAGGAATGGACCTGCTTCGGTTTTTTGTTTTAAAGTACAGTCGGCGGGAGGTCCAACTCTAATTCCTGCTGAAGACTTTTTCAAAAGTAAGCAGCAAATAAAACTATAGCAATTTCAAACTCAATTTATACGTTATAAATCAATATAATGAAATAAAATGTACCATTTTTGTGATTCCCGACCGACTTATTCGGAAGAAATTTCAGCGAACAGCGGTGAGTCAGGAAGAGTTCCTACCGGCGTGGTTAGCTCTACAGGAAAAAGGACGAGGCTCGGCCTCCTGCCTTTTTATCATCTCCTCATCCGGGTCACTGCCGCTGCTTATTCTTCTTCTTCTTCTTTGGTTGCGTCGCTTGTTTAACACCGAACAGCGACATCTCGTGGCCTTCTTATGGTTTGCCTGTTCAACTAAATGTCGAACAAATCCTTGAATTATACTCTATGTATATAAGACATAAGAAGTCTCAATATAATAAAGTAAATTCGTAACTTTTCAAAGTGATGTTTTGCATCTTTATTCAGCTTTGTTATAGATCGCAGTTTCCTCATCAGTACCCACAGAGAGCAGTAAAGAAAGAAAACATACACAATGAGACATCAAAATAATTTTTCACAGAAAAAGTAAATTGGGCTTGGTTTTATTAAAGGAGGAAACAATTTAGAGCACCTTAAAGATATCAGGTAAAGTGTATAAACAGCACCAGAAGGTCATTTATCAGCATAGGTGGAGTGTAAATTTAAAAGCATATTGGCTGTGCAACTTTATCTTTTTAAAACTCTACTCTCACCAGATTTGCATCTCATTTTGTTGATTCAGGAATTTCCAAACGTTCATTCGAGCTTATTTATACAGCGCCAATTCACATTTTATTTTAAAGCACGGTCCGATTACAACCAATGTTACAAATATTTAGTTTATTCACTCATTTAAAAAAAATCCTTGCGTTGTTTGAATCAGTGGAGGGAATGTTATATTAATGTTTTGAGTTATTTATTCGTCCAAATGTATTTCTACAGTTAAGAAAATTATACAATAAAAGAAAATCTTGAAAGTTTGAGCCCATGTTATGTTGTTCTAATGTTTACCACTAGTACAGAAACATATTTGTGTATCCCATTGGAGTCACCAAAATCAAACTGTCAGCTTTTAAGGTAAACATTTCCTTTTTTATCAGTTAGCCAGTAGGTTTCCTTCTGGAGTAAATCAACACGATCATTTTTTATATTTTATGTTATAATTAACATAACTGACAGTAAGTGAAAGCTGTATGAGGCCTTTAAATAAAGTTGAACAGGGAGAATGGTAATCATTAGATGGTCAGTATATGTATGATATTCTATTTAATAGTGAAAACGCTTGTGTCTTTTTATGTCAGCGTATAGTTTTTAAATGTTGGGATTGACTAAATAGAGCAAAAATTATAACAATGATGAAGATTCTCAGTCATCCAGGTCATAGTCATTCCAAAATAAGTTAAAAACAAAACCACTGAACTATTTTCCCCCCCAAGTTTGAAGACGTTTTCCTTCCATCCAGAAAGCTTCTCTATTCAAAATGTCTTGAGTAGTTTAGATCTCCAGGCTTTATAGAATAGCCCAACAAAAGCCTAACATCATTATATTAGTTGACGTCTTAATGTCATGTGTTTTTCAGCAGAGCACAGGCACAGAAGCAGGGGCAGCTTCAGATTTAAAGATAAAAAAGATTTACTCTGATATGAAACATGCAATAAAACCTCAGAAATATTTGACAAGAAAAAATATTTTATATTTAAAATGTACTTTTGTCTTTTGTAAATCAGCAAGACTCAGAAATAGCTGTAGAAGCCAAATCAGTTGCAGAGCCACCCTGGCAATTGGAGACAAATTTAAGAAACCTACAAATTCAAAGCACAAACATATTGTAAAAATCAAAGATTTGTTAATCAACCTTCATAATTCAGACTGTCAAAGATATGTGACAAAACTCTAAATTAGCTTTGCTTCTTGAGAAGGGGGATACTAATGATACAGATGAAATGGAAGCCATCCATCTATTGGGGAATCATAATTTAGTCTTTGTTTTAGTACCTTTCAGTTTTTCATACCACAATGGATGGATGGTTTTCCTATTTGAAATTGTATATACCGGTATGCAGGGATGCCCAATATATTGCAGTTGAAATCAACATCTGCTGTTACAATTAGTTTTTTCAAATATAGATTTTATTGTTCCTAATGATTTAGAGCACTTTGAGACACTAAACATATCTGTAATTGTAAATAGAGTATTTTGCAACTGTTGCATTCTCAACAATAGTAAAGCATTATATAGACTTATGGCATTAATATTAATGTTTGTCATTTCTAGCACAATATCAAAACCTAAGGGAAGCAGTCCGTACATGCAGCAGCCACCCTCATAGATTGTCCCCACCAACTTTACACCCTTACCTTTTAACCCTGAAAAGAGAAAGTAGGTGGTACCTACAATAGCAGTCTCACGGATCCAATAAGGCTACTGCACATTTTAATTACAATATGTGGTATACATAATCATGTTTCCCAATTTCTCCACACAAATGTGCAATATCAATTTGATCGTATCAATACTGCAAGAACGCATGAATACCAAAGATACAGTAGCTTTTACTTTCGAAGCATGTCCAGCTGATTTCCCAATTCACAAACATGAATAAACAGTTTATCCATAGGTTCAAAAGTGGGTGAAGTATCCCAAAATTGTGTAACTACCAGATCATATTTTAACTCCAGTAAAAAGTAGCCTTTAAATAAATTACTAACTGAAAATTATTTGGTACAAAGGCTACTCAACTGCTAAGTAGTTGATCTACCGTACTTACTACCTATGACCATAACCAATTAGACATTTAATAAAATGAATCATGAAGTGGTTAGGAGCTTCTGGTTTTTAAAAGATGAAACATAATTACACTAAAGAATATAAGCAATGAACATTCAAAATACACTTGAGATCAAGTTACAGTTTACTGTATTTTAACTCAAACGTTAACCAATCAGCATTCAATACATAAAAAAGAAAGTTTGCCTTTTCATTAAGGTTACTGGATATAGCCAGAAATGAACTTTAATGGTGAAATTTTTACTCGAGTACAATGCTGTAAAACTAGTCCCAGAAGTATGTCATCTTCAAGTTACTAAATGTCACTGAATACAGGTTGCCAGTTCTTACCCACCTCTGTATAGGTCCAGGTCCTTTAAAGGTTTAGATAAATCAAAGTAGCCAGATGGGAATTGTTCCACATTGGGTAGATGTAATTCAGTCATCTTTTGTTTTGCTCTATACTGCAGCTAATTTGCTCAGTTTACCTTGTAAATATGCCATTTCTCATGATTACAAAGGAAAGGCCAGCAACAGTGCTTGCTTAAGACAGAGGACCTTTGTTGTAGGCACCTTCTCACCTTCCATAATTTCAAGCATGAAAAAAGTATTAAAAAGTCACCAGCTCTAGAATTTAGGCAAAATGGTTAGGAAGGGCCATCCTATAATGCTAGATCTCCCCAACTGTGCCGCCCCTTTATGTTTCCACTGAAATATATGAAAAAAATATTTTTAAAAACTTGAGACCCAGACTTGCAAATTTTCTTAAACAGTCTTTATTCAAAGTTTCTTCTCCAAGGGGTTCCTATCGTGTTCCAATAGTAACCTGCCACACTCTGATAAGGTTGTCAGTGTAGCCAGCAAACAGGGTCTGTGAAGAAATAGGAGGATAAGAAGTTAAAACTACATCCTGCTCCGTTTAACCGTTAGCAAACACATTTAAGGTTCTTCCCCTGGTGCCCCTCATATTTGCAGGACTGTCAGCAGTTAAAGTCAGAATTAAAAGTGAATGGGTATAATCATCAGGGACCAACAAGTCATTAAGACACCCCCCTTTAAAGAGCCAAGCATCAAATACCTGTCCATCAGCAGACCAAGCCAAGGAGGTGCACTGTGGGGGTTCAGCCTTGCTGTTTGTGCTGATCACTTCCTGTCTCAGCTCATCCACAATGATCTTACCCTCCAGATCCTGCAAGGTGGAAATGGTGACCACAAGATAAATATTTTCATTAATGGGAGCGCACAACTTAAAAGAATAAATAAAGCTGGAAGATCAAAAGCTCAGAAACAGCCTCTGGTATCATCATAAAAATACAGCTAGCATGTGTAGGTTTCATCACCGCCAAACTTAACCAGGAAATATTCATCATGAAGACATACCCAGATCTTGATGCTGGGCCCAGTGGCTGCACAGAGCCAGTAACGGTTAGGGCTGAAGCACAGGGCATTGATGATGTCACCGCTATCCAGGGTGTAGAGGTGTTTGCCTTCATTCAGGTCCCACAGCATGGCCTGGCCATCCTGAGCAGGAAAACACAAAACTTCAGTGACATGAATCCCAGCTGCTTTTCATCTCCATCACTACAAGCAATCGCTCAGAAACAGCCTCATTAATATCATCATATAAAAACAGATGCATTTTTTTAGTTTTCCATCACAGCAAAACCTTGAAGCTAATCCCATTTTTCACAACCCAAATGGGGAAAGTGGGATGTTTTTCTGCGAGGACACAAATCAGTAATGATTACCTTTCCACCAGAAGCACACAGGGAGCCGTCAGGAGAGACTGTCACTGTGTTCAGGTAGCCGGTGTGGCCAATGTGGTTGGTCTTCAGCTTGCAGTTGGCCAGGTTCCACACCTAGAAGGCAGAGGATGATCATCACATTTACAATGGCAAAAAATAATAAAAAATAATCAAATGGAGTCAAGATCTGTGCTCTCATTAAATTAATTATCTCCTCACAGAGTATTTTGGATAATACATGCAAACATTGTAAAATCATGGAGCAAATAGGTGAAAAAGAGGATAAAAAAAAAATACAGGAACGAACCTTGACCATCTTGTCCCAGCCACAGGAGACAATAATTGGGTTGCTGCTATTGGGGGAGAAGCGAACACAAGACACCCATTCAGTGTGGCCTTCATCCTGCAAAACAACCCCAACGATAACAGATCAACTTGAGTTCTTTGGGCAGTTGGTCACTTAATACAGCAAACATTTAGTCTCCATTTGCAAATAAGATGGCATTTGACAGCTGTAGGGTGCAACAATTCAAACACATCTACCAGGCTGCTACCTCTGCTCGTCGCTCACCTGAATGGTGTACTTGCAGACTCCCAGGGTGTTCCACAGCTTGATGGTCTTGTCCCGAGAGCCAGACACAATCTGGCGGTTGTCGGCAGAGAAAGCCACGCTCAAAACATCCTTGTTGTGTCCAACAAACTGGCGGGTGGTGGCACCACTGGAGAAAAACAAAATAACAGTTAAACAATCCGTCACATTCAGTTACAATAAAGAAATTGTTTATGAGTCACCCATATTAAACACAGAGTCCTATTTTGAAAGGCTACATATTTTCTATCTTCCAATTTCCTATTTTTTGTTTTGTTTTACATATTCAAGTTAAAAGCTTCTCACAAAATTCAAAAGTATTAAAGTATGACCATAACTACTAAGTTCCCTCAATTTTCCCAATGCTGGAGAAAAAAAAGGCACTTCACATTTTAAATAAATTTGTTTAGCTCATTATTTGACAACATTTCAATACCTGAAACCAAAAAAGCACTAGAGGACTGAACAGATTTGACCACTACAACAATATTACCCGAGAAAACACACGAGTTTCTGAAATCCTTAACTTTTCAAGTTCAACCTCCTTATTGCTGCAATTCAAGCTAATGCTAGGATGGAGATCAGTTTTCAAATTACATTTCTTATAATTGTGGGTGTCAAAACAAAAGCATACACCCAACTTAGACATTTGCATTTTCACTAGTGTGCATTCATGCCATCACCTTAGATTGATACATGTGTCTAATCAATCAAGGGGCTGCAAGTTTAAAGCCATTCATAATTCCTACATTGAAACACAGACAGGGATGTCATGCGTGTTTTAGACTGGTTTCTGCTCCCACGTCTTCTGCAGGAACCAGGGGAAATATCTATCTATGATGGTTACTTACGTGGTAAGGTCCCACAGGCGGAGAGTCCCATCCCAGGCTCCAGAGAGAGCAAACTGGCCATCTGAGGAGATGACAACATCACTCACAAAGTGAGAGTGGCCCCTCAGGGAGCGCTGGGGGATGCCATAGTTGGTCTCATCACGGGTCAGCTTCCACATGATGATGGACTTGTCTGGGAGAAAACACAAAACACGGAAACATTAATTCATGGGGAGGCATGTCATTATCACCCAAACACACAAGGCTAGCTAGCATGGCTGGTTTGATCTGATCAGGGCTTCATCAATACATGTGGAAACATTACATTTTATTCAACATCAATGTTTTTCTTTGATGCATAAAGGCAACGTTAGTCTTTTCAAAACGTTTCAGGTCAAAGCTCTAAAATTGATGACGCCACATAGCATAAGCTAGCTAACCTAACTGAATTTTCCCCATTTCGTTTGTGAATGCTAAAAGTTAACAAAGACTAAATATAAAGGACACGTTTTACTGTGTAACGGTCACAGCTGACTATCGCCAACTTAATTCTGTTTATTTTAACTGATAGTTAGAAGAGTGGTTAGCTGCGCTATGCTAGCTGTAGCCATGTTGGCGGAGCCGGCGGGGGAAGCCTCACCTCGGGACGCCGACAGAATCATGTCGGGGTACTGGGGCGTAGTGGCGATCTGGGTGACCCATCCACTGTGGCCCTTAAGGGTCCCCCTCACTGTCATCTGCTCGGTCATTTTGGCGAGGTTTGGTGGTGCCTATCACAAGGATGGATTCGGATTCTTGAGAGGTCCGGGGAAACCTAAGTCCTCATCGCATCTAGGCACGGAGGAAAAGGAAGAACGTACCCGGATGCAAACCCTTTGAGAGGGGTGAAAGCTCCGCAAAGGATTCTGGGATATGCTGTCTTTTATCGCTCCACACATTTTGGTGGCAAATATCTAAATTCAATTCAATTCGGTTTATTTATATAGCACCAATTCACAACACCTGTCATCTCAAGGCAGTTTAAGGTATTTTAAAACAGTAAGACAACAGGACTTGTATCAAACTGTTTTTTTCTTTTTCTTCATTCATAAAAACCCCCAAACGTTATTTCATATTACCTATCTAGAACATTTTAGCTCTTGTAATAATTGCAGATTCAACGAAAATAAATGTAGAAATGGCATTAGATGTGAAACACTGTGTGCTAGATCAGGTTGATATTGAAATGTGCTGCTGCCATCAACACGTTTGTTTATAGATGTTGGAGATTGGCTTGTTTTTCCAGTGTAGTCCTGTTTCTCTGACTGTGACTGGCTGGATGTGCTCTCTTCATCCTCTGACATGGGAGCTGGCTCAGAGCTTGTGTGTTTCCTGGACCAGGCCATCTTTTACAGCTGCTTTTTGTATCTCAGCTTCTGTCTCCTTGAACCCCAGTCGGCCTCGGCAGATGGCCGCTCTCACTGAGCCTGGTTCTGCTGGAGGTTTCTTCCTGCTAAAAGGGAGTTTTTCCTCTCCACTGCATGCTTAGTGTGAGGGATTGCTGAAGAGTCAATGAGTCGATGCAATCAACTGGTTTTTCTTAGATAGAAAACTTTGAATCAATTTGACTATATGATCTGGTGAACTGTAAAGTGCCTTGAGACGACATGCTGTGAATTGGTGCTATAGAAATAAACTGAATTGAATTGAAATAAAAGAGTACAAAATTATCCTGTTTATTTGCCTTAGTTCTTTATTTGACTCCTTTTAGTCTTACATCTGGTTCCTCAATAGTTGCAGGCTACTAAAATTGATTTTCCCTCAGCTTTTCTTTACCTTTTACCATTAGTCCTCTATCTGTTACAGTCTTCTGGTATGCTTTTCCCTTAGTCTTTTTTATTTTGTTAAAATGTAGAAAAAAAACATACATTACTGCTTTGTAATTTACACACTTAAAAACAAACAGCAGCATTCTGTTAACCAACTCCAGTCCACGAGAGCCACTGTCCTGCATTTGCATCTCTGTGTCTCATTTTACATCTCTGCTCTGATATAATTTAAGTGAAAAAATGTTAAATATATATCAACATTTGAATAATCTCAAGAGCCCAGAGAATGGGATTAAAAATTATTTAGTTTCAGCCAGTAAAATCTGAAGCCATTTTGAACAGTCTAGGTCAGAATAGTAGCTTTTGTGCATTAATAACTATATTTAAGTCAGTGTCAGTGCATTATGTAACACTACACTTGTCCTTATGTGATTTAAGCAATTTTAATTTGAGGGTAATATGAACATGTGCTTATATATTCCTTTTCAAAAAAAGAATTCATATTAGAATGTGTTCAATATTTTAAGTATTTTTTTTCTGTTTTTAAATCTAGTTGCATGTGAAAAAGTAATGTATTGTCAATGTGGTGTAAAATATTCCTATATACCAGATAACTAACACTAACTGCACAGTGGTGCATTTTGTTGCCCTGTTGCCGTGCAGCAATAAGGTCCTGGGTTTGATTCCTGGTCTAGGATCTTTCTGCCTGGAGATTGCATTTTCACACTCTGCACATTGTCCCTTGTTTTGGTACAATGGCTCCCTACCACAGTCCAAAAACATGACTGCTAGGTTGATTCATGTCTCTAGATTACCTCTTAGGTGTGTGTGTGTGTGTGTTGTATACCTGTGTTTTAGATATGGACTAAAAGCCATTAAAATAAGGAGTTTTAGCCCTTTGGTTGTTTGTATGTAGGAACAAATACAAACACTTTAAAATTTGCAGAGCCCTAAATGGTGTTTGATGATGTAAGGAAATTACTATCTTAATGTTTTGGACAGAGTGGATAATGTAACAAACAACTACACAGTTAAAAAAAATGGTCCCAGATCTACTGTGACTATACAGAGCAAGAAGGCAAAAGAGTTTTCTGATAAAATGACAACTGGATAATTTCTGTACGAAATAAGCTTTTGTAGTAAGTATGTATAAAAAATGAGAGTTGTGTAGAAGCACTGATGATGATTGACCCGCCCACAGGATGGCATTACTGACCAGTTAAAGTGGATCAAAGACAGATCCACCGACCCTTGCATCATCTGTTAACAAAAGGCATCTTGAAGATCAACAGATTTGCCAAACAGGTCGAGTATACAGTTGTGGAGAAGTTAAAAGGATGATTAGGAAATAAAACAGCATCAAAAGCCTCTCAGCACCAAACAAAACATATCTGAAAAAAAGAAGTATGGTAAAATTATAAATGCAAAAAGACATGGCTGTCAACCTCAACTTAAAGACCGGCCAATGAGAGCATGTTCAGATAAAAAGCCAAGAGGCTCACAGTGGCTCTGGAGGAGCTGCAGAGAGCCAAACTTCAGGTGGGATAACCTACCAACAGAAAACTGGCTAATCTTCTGGATGACAATGACGGGGGATGAAGGAGTTTGCCCTGCAATAAGAGGGTTGTCGGTTCAAGCCCCAGCTCTGGTTTTCAGTGTCATTGTGTCCTCACGCGAGACACTTCACCTGCATTGCCTACTAATGGAGGTCGGCCCAAGTGTATGGCATCCTTGCCTCTGTCAGTGAGCCCCTGGGCAGCTGTGGCTACAATGTAGTTTGCCACCATCAGTGAATGGGTGAATGACTGAATGTAATGGAAAGCGCTTTGGTCAAGTCCTCTGACTTGAAAAAAAAAGCGCTATATAAGTACAGGCCATTTACCATTTAATGGTGTACACTTCAAACCTCTCTATTATGAAAGAGTGGGAAGAAGGTCAATGTAAAGAAAAAGGCCATTATATCTAGAGTTTGTCACAAGCTATTTAGAGGACTCCACAAACTTTTGTAAAAAGATACTCTTGTCAAATTAAACAGTGAATATTTTACAGACCTAAATACTAGTGTTGAAAACGACCGCTTCTAACACTACAAAACTGGAACTTTGTTGATGGCAGCATCGTGCTTTGGAAATGCTTTTGTTTGTAATGGAGATGGAATTTGGTCGGATGGAGGCAGGGAAATCTCAGAAGAACCCTGGTTTAAGGTCTGTGTTAGGTTTATTCAATGATGATTATAAAATTAATTTATGCTTATGAAACATTTGTGCAAGGGGATGCTCCACTGTGTCTTGTGATTCAGTCAGGAGACCATCTTGCCTTGTCATTCTGGTGGAGCATCCTGTCTTTATGAACTGATCAATTGTTCTGTCAGAACAAATACTGTTTTGTAACCATGTGTTATGTTCTGTTAATAAAAGACGGCTGCAGGAGAGGATTAGGAGAAAGAAAGCTTAAAGTTGGGTTGGGCTTTTTCTTTCCACTCCTGCAGAAGTTGCTTGAATCTCTTTCTCTTTTACAAACCTACATTTTCTGAACCTAACAGCCTGTACCAGATTTATTTACACAGACTCCAAATAAATATGGACCGAATGCAAATGCACTCCAAACAGTTCCCATTTTTATTGTCTAAATGATTTGAAAAGCACATATCATTTTTATTCCATTTCACAATTATGTCTTGCTTTGTGTTTGTCTTATCACATAAAATCACATTAAAATACAAAGAAGTTGCTGGTTATGTGACACAATGAAAAGAAAAAAGCTAGTCAGAAGTTATGGCTATTTTTGCTATGTGCTGCTGAGCAATGCTGATTGATGCCTAATAATCAGCAAATACTGATGATTATAGTATAGTAGATACTATATTACTATAGTATATTTAAAAATGATCTCACTTGTAAATTCAGTTTAATAAAAGTTTAAAGTTATTAAGTTAAGTTTGCATATCCGTTTGATCAATAAAGAGAACTGCATATAAGTGAGAATAATAATGAAAAAACCTCATAACACTTGAAAGTTTCTTTCTGTCTACATGTTGGTTTGGCAAGAACAGATGGAATATTTTGTAAGCAGATACACAACCAGAGAAAAAAAATGTCACAAAGTCATTCTAACAATGTAGAGTTAGGTTGAGTAAGATGTAAAACTTTAATCACAATTCAACTCCATTATAACAAGCAAATAGTTTGAACAGAATCTGTAAAAGCATTAAACATAAAGCAGATAATTACCAGCTTATATTGGCATAACTCGATGAGTTGTTCTGATTAAAGTACTTGAATACAGAAACCTTCTTCTCTTAATTGAATATTTTTAAGATCTGATCCTGTTTAAACTAAGATGTATAAACCTTAAAACTCTCGGTCCAGAAATCAAATAGATTTATATGAATAAAGACAAAAATTGTACAAGAAATCTGGGTATTTTGAACTTAAGCACTGAGGATCATATCTACAAACATTTTCTAACTTTCACTCAACACACATTTCAAAAGGAGTTTCTTAAAATATGTAGACTATCTCACTTTAAAGAAATAAAAGCAAACAAATGAGATAGTTTGTTTTGTTTGTAAATATGTTTACAATTAATCTAATCCAGTTTATTGTTCTTGAAGGATTTTTTCAGTCACACTTATTCGTTCACATCCTTCAGTTATAGCCTTAGTTTTCTGACATTACAAAATAACGCTGATGTCAGGACTTTATATCATTGATGGAGAATGTCTTATGACCCATAAGCTACGTTTGACATAAATCTAACATTAACTATACTTTTTACCAACAGTGAATTTTTTTTTCTGTAGCATCATACCAAATGTCAAATTATTTTAGCAATTTTTTTTTATTTTTGTAGTTTCTTTACTTATAAATGTGTTTTTAAGGTGAATTCTGAAAGGGAAAAAAACAATACATCAAAAATAAAAATACTCTTTAAAAAAATACAGTCTAATTACTTTACAGTACAGAGAGAAAACATTTTAACAGGGCTATGTATAGTCTTTAGATCCACTGCAGATGGTGCTCAAATCTTCTCAATTCTAAATAAACCCGTAGAAATCCAAAAACTGCAGTAACGTTTAAGGAGAAAACATTTTTTAATTAAAAGAAAATACTGCATGTAGGAAGGTAAAACATAAAAGGACACATCAATTTACTTAAAGGTTCCCCAATGCATCTGTGTTTACTGTATCCATCCTCCCTCGGTTTCCAAATATGTTCATATATTTAATAGTGTATAAGTACAAGGCAGAACAAGCAGTAGAAATAGGCTTTTAAAAGACTGCAGATGTGTGCGTTTAAATTGCAATGTAAGTAATTAAGCACCAATGAATGTTTCCATCTGAGAGAGCTGCTGGCAGTATCATGTCAAAGACAGCTTTTGTAGTAACTTTAAAAATCCATACAGCAAAAACAAACAAAAAAACACATCCAGAACATATATATCTGAGAGAAAATAAAAGCTGTGACCAATGAAAAGTTATTGCATATATAATTGGTTCAAATGACATTATTAAGTATAATTGTTCTTAAATTCAGAGTTAATTTTGATTCACAAATATATAGACACACTCACACACACATTTAAGTCAGCAGCATGAAACTTCTACTGTTGTCCAAAATACTGTAAGCAGCAATCCATCCCGCCTTCCTTCGCAGCTGAAGTCCTATAAGTTGAAGTGCATCAGCTGAGGGCGATTCTTTGCCATGGCAACACTGACCGATCCAAAATACTGCAAACGGTTCCTTCAAATTTTACTCAGCAATCAAGGCAGTATACACAGGAATGCAAACTGTAACTGAAGAAACGAAAAAACAATATGCAAAACCAATACAACACACGTAAGCTTTACAATAGTTGACTTAATGATATTTCTGTAGGTCTGAAGTCTTTTATGTGTAATGAAAGACAGTTAACTGGGGAAAAAAATTGAAAAAAATAATATTTGGGGTTTGATCAAATGTCCCACAAGCTGTCAGGGTGCTAAACATCATGGCCATGCATTAATATTTTACAACAATCTTCGACAACAAAGTATCTGCACAGTAATTTCCTTCCTTATGTGCCAGAGACGTCAATGACTCCCAGAAAACTTCAGCTGGTTATCCAGCTGCAGCGCAACATCATCAGCAACAGGTTTCCTTCCCATCACAGGTGAATGTGGAAAATCAGAGTTCTGTCGCCCCCTCCTGGAGAGTCTCTGTAACGCAAGATCTGAGTGTGACGCAAACACATCAGATAAGAAGCTGTGCTTCATAAAAAGCCCCTTTTAAATAAAAACAAACACTCTCTGCCAATTTATATATCCCCTCTCTGCCGGGATCCGTTCCTTTCAGGGCTGAGAGAGACGCTTGCGTTTGATTTTCTGCCTCGCCATTTCCTCCTTGTAGAAAAAGAAAACAGAGAGAAAGAGGACAAGAGAGCGCTGACACCACAATCCTCCATCTTTATAAAAAAAAAAAATCCCACCCTCTTGAACATCCATCCATCGGTGAGATCTGGATGAGAACACACACCATCATACAGCCCCTCTGTGGTTGTGGTTACAGCATGTCAATCACACTTTGTTAGTGAGGCACTCTTCTACTCCAACACTGACATTTGGACTGTCCTTCAAGCTTAAAGTCCCACTGCCAGTTCATTGCTGCTTTCACACTTCATCATGAAAAAAAAAACCTTTCCTCATTCTTTATCTTTCAATATATTATATAAAAGGATTTTATTTTAAAAAAAGGTAAAAAAAGAGGTTGTTGGGGTAGTATACAGCTGCAAAATATACCATATCAATATGTACAGGTCCCATGCTGCTGGTTAGTCATCACTGCAAAAAAAAAAAAAAGGCAAAACTGATTAGTTTTAAAGTGTCCTACTAAAGGAAGGCAAAAATACATGCTTTATCATTAAAAACTCAAAACCACGCTTTGATATACTCACAAAGTGTGTCTGCATTAAATCAGAGTCAGTATGTGTATAATCAGTTAAAAGGGCATCTTTGTATACTTTGACTCTTCCTTATTTCCAAACTACAGTTTTAATGAGCTCAGGGACTACTGACTAAGAACAAGAATCGAAGCTTAAACACTCACCTTATGCCAACAGCCTGGTATTGGAAGCCCATCATGTCCCTGCAGGTGAAAACAGAGGTGGAGGGTTGGTGCTTGGATCTATTTCTCTGACCAGCAAATATGTCATAATAATGATGTCTGATGACTTTTAACTGAAGTATTAACCTCTCAGTATCTGGTTTTAATATTTTTTTCTCCATGATCTGAAAGCTAACCATGCCTTACCCTTATTAGCAACTCTCAATATGCCAGAACATATAGGGAAAACAACTTAGTATTTGATCAAAATGGTTATTTCTGTATAAGAGTAATTTCGTATACCTGTAGCAACTTGTTGAAAGAGACTTTGAAAATATTTTTTTGCTATTGCAATACTATAATCTCAGACTTAAACATATAAAATACACCAGACTTTAAATCTGATAAAAACGATTGCCTTAAAACAAACAAAAAAAAACCCTAATGCCACAATCATTACCAAGCCTTTAATCAATGAATATAATCCTTTAGAATATGCAGCTTAAGCATTTTTGTAATGTCTACCCCTTTTTTTTAAGAGCCTTTTCTGAGTTTTTAGCTTATAACTTGTAACTTCTTGTTTTCCTTAAGATAAGATGCAAAACCCCTAATCTCTCTCAGCAGCTATTTATAATGGGAACTTCAGTCTCTGCCTTCAGCAAACAGGTTTATGGGTTGAGCAGTAAAGATAAATACTACCAGGCAGCCAGTAAGGGCTGCAAACCTTACAATGTATTGTGGGAGAAGAGACAATGTTAGGAAGGTACAGGAGTATTCAGGCTGTAAAATAAACACTGTGATAGATGAAAAACGAGTGAATGTAGGAAGTTAGAGCGAAGAAAGAAAGAAAGATACTGTACCACAGGACAGGGGGCCTCGGGGCCAGAAGGAGGAAGAGGAGCAGTTTCAGGGGAAGAAAGCCCTGCCTTCACAGAGTGATCTTTACTTTCATCACAGCCCTGTCAGAAGGTTTCGGTTACTCATTTACAGCATTAAGCAAGAAACTCAGAAAACCAGCATAGAGAGTGAATAACAGAGTAAAAGAGAAGAAAAGCCATTAAAGATGAAAAGAGAAGGCTGAGAATATTGTTTGCAGCTTGAACAAGGACATGTGTCTGTGTGTTTGGAGGCGTCTGATGGGGACGTACCACAGGACACGGCTGGTCCAGTCCTGGAGGACCCTGCTCTCCCTTGCTACCCTTCAGACCTCTCTTCCCGACCGTCCCTCTGTCACCCTGGAACACGGAGAAGGCAGCAATCAGAACCACACAGTGATTATAAGGACAAAAGAAAAGGCAGGAGTCTGGAATTATAGCATTAAATTCTCCATGTTAAGAAGGAAGAAGAGAATATGGCTTCTCCCGGTATGGGTAAAAAGCTTAAAGAAATTTGTACTTTAATGATTTTAGGTTAAACCTGCAGGTTTATTGGTTTCTGAATGTTATGCTTTATAACTAGGGTCTTTGAAAGAGGAACAGGCCCACTGCAGCACAGACCCTCCACCGTGTTTTTCTTCACATTTATTCTTTGCTTCAGGCCAAAGTCCCTCACCAAAAGTAACCGTTTTAGTCCAAAAAGCATTTAACAAGCCCTACATGCGTACATATTTGTGTTTGTAGAACATAAACTGCTCTTTCCTGATGCCATTCTTCCTTTGTGTTCACTAAAGGTAAAATTTTGAGGTTTTTGTGCACCTTTCTGGAGCTTTGCTCACTCTGCATCTAGGAGTCCTCCTCTAGAATAAAGACTTGAAGCTGAGACAAAAAGTACTCTGGATCGCAGCATATTTTAACCCCCGGAAAAGAAAATAATGTTTCTAAAAGCTTTGATCTATCTAAAAGTGTAGGTAATATTTTTTTAAGCATCCTCTCTATGGATGCCAAAACATCCCGGTATATCTGTACCATTCAGACTAACCTTGTCTCCTTTTTCCCCTCGGTCGCCTTTTTCTCCTCTCAGACCTGGAAAACCCTGAATGAAGAGCAGAAAATCAGGCTCAATGCATGTTTTTAAGAAAAAGCAATCGGTTAATTTCCTTTCAATAAACTCACATCTAGACCCGGTTCCCCTGGTCGACCCTGCAAACAAGTGAAAAATCATGCTTTTTATTTCCAACAGGAATCAAATTAGGTTTATGAAACATATACTACAGAGGTGAAGATGGGTTTACCTTTTCTCCCTTTGCGCCTGGGAGGCCCACTAACCCAGGAGCCCCAGGTGGACCCTGGTGGCCGTCCAGTCCCTGTAGTATAAGTTAACTATCAGTGCTGCATAATACACATGACATAACATGTAAATAACTTTATTAGTAAAACGGTGCCTTACCTTGTATCCAGGAGCCCCATGTTCTCCCTTCTCTCCTTTAATCCCGATTCCTGGCTCACCCTGAATGGTGACAACATAAATTAGCACTTAGATCCAAACCTACTCATCTAACTTCATCACTTAACCAATTTCACCAAGCCCTCTAAGCTTACCTTAGGACCAGGCATACCATGCAGCCCCTGAAAAACATGGCACAGTGTCAGCATCCAAATGGCTCATAAAGCCGGATGAAAACCTGGATGGGAATACTTACCATGGATCCTGGAGACCCAGGTACTCCTGGAGGTCCAGGGGGACCAGGAGGCCCCGGCTGAGAAATCATCTGAATCTGACGGGGAGAGAAGTAAAAGAAATAAGGGAGACTCTTGAGAGGATTTCATATGGGAGCAGATGCCCATCCTCCAACAGGACGATAACAACCGTGAACTTTTAACCAGAGCTGTAATAGTTGATGTTGTAATAAAAGTTTCAATAAAGGTGCAGCACTGACTAAACCTAATATAGATTTGGGCTGAACACAGATCTAAGTTGCACAGCTTTCCTATTATTCCGAAATCTTTTTCCATGCTTTGTGTTGGTCTATCGAATAAAATTTCACTAAAATACTTTAAAGTTTTAAACTTGTAAAAGTAGATGGATAAATGAATAGTAATCATAATTCAATTATCCATCCATCCATTTCCCGTCACACTTTATCCCGAGTGGGGTCATGAGGGAAGCTGGTGCCTATCTAAAGGTGTCTACAGGGCGAGAGGCGGGTCCACCCTGGACAGGTCGCCAGTCCATCGCAGAGCAACACAGAGACAAACAGGAGAAGCCAATTAACAGTCATGTTTTTGGACTGTGGAGGAAGCCGGAGTACCCGGAGAGAACCCACACATGCTCAGGGAGAACATGCAAACTCCATGCAAAAAGACAATGGTTCAGGAATCAAACCCGCAACCTTTTTGCTGCAAGGCAGCAGTGCTAACCACTCCGTACTGAGCAGCCCTATATACCAAATGCACTACTATAACACTAATAGTTTCCGGTTCATCAGGTTATTAAATGTGTCTCAGCCCATTGTTACTCTGTTATTTCTAAAATAAATGCATAAAGCTGCTGAATTAACATGTCTGTGTGGATCTGACACATTAATTAGTGTTCATGTGTTTTTTTTTAATACTAACCAGGTTGTCATCCAGTCTGCAGTCACCTTTTTCCCCTTTGTGTCCATCCATCCCCTGATCCACGTAGAAAAAAAAACGTTATTTTCACAGCTCACTGTATGACGCTTCAAAGAAACACTTTTACCGTCACAACTTACAGAAGGTCCAGACAGACCCATCTCTCCTTTCTCTCCTCTCTCACCAGGAGGTCCTGTTTCACCCACATCACCTTTGGATCCCTGATGGTGAAAACACCAGAGGGAATTCCATTTTAAGGACAATAAGATAACTGCAAGTTTTGATTGGCGTTCTTTAAAACATTGAGTTTGCAGGTATTGTACCTTTTCTCCATCTACTCCTGCAGGCCCAGGTAATCCAAGCTCTCCCTAATTCAGGATAAAGAGGCATAGTTATGTTACTTATCGCATGGATTTAAAAGGCCTCACCGATACATAAATATCTACAGTGGATCTTAAAAAAGCACGCTATTGAATCAGATGAAAAAAAGCAAAAAACTGAAAACTATACTTTGGTGAAGCTGTTTGGACAGAATCTCTGCTGGTTCAACTTTTCCATCATCACATCTTGGCTTGATGATATTTGTCTACAGAGCCTATCTAACTTTTGTCTTTGTATCAGTACTTTACTTCCGTATTTATTTTACTTTCTATATTTGAAGGCAAATATCTGTACTTTTTACTCTGAGCTTAAATCAGGAGCGTGAGAGAATCTGTCTCTGGAGCCCAGTTTGCTTACAGACTGGAGGAGCGGGGAGACATTACACATAACGGATCGGGTTAAGATATTCATGACATTCCCATCTAATTCCCCCTTTACTAGATTTTACATTCAGATGTTGAGTATGCTCCAGTTCTTTTCTATTTTAAAGGTATATGTAACCGTAATGCAGTAAATATCGGAGATCCAAAAGTGTTCATCTACTCATGTAGTTGCATTTCTGTTAAGTTAAATTTAAATGATCCTGACTGAAATTTTTAGTTTAGGGCAGGACAGGACAAGTCAGTCCTTTTTTTTTTTTAAATGTTCTTTCTACCAACACCATTTACTTTCACAAGTGGAGCAGTACGGCTTTCGCCATAGTGTTCCGTTTGATTTATGCATATAAATTGCTTTATTATAATTATGCAGGGAGTTTTACAGATTATATGGAAACTGCAATGTAGGTAGAATAGGAGAGGAAAAACAGAAAAAAGGAGAAAAGATGAAAGAAAGAGGAGATAAAAGGGAGATAACGATAAAACATTTTCATGAATTAACTCTTTTTCTGTGAACAGAAGTGTTTTTTTAAAGAATTTTGTATGATTTAAGGCAAAAACAGAATATAAAAATTGTTCGTTATAACTATAAAGTAAAGGAATTCAATTGGTACTTTTACTTTGACCAGAATCTTCTTTTTTCCATAGGTTTATACACTTCTACTGAAGTGAAGAATACTCTTAACATCTGTTTGTCTACTTAATTAAGCAAAAAGTTCTCAAAATTACTTGCATTTTAAACAAGTTTGCTATTCTCAGCTCTCCTCATGTGACACCACAGATTTTCCACTTGTTTAAAATCTCAATTTAACTACTGTTCAATACTTCAATACTTAAAAACAGATATTCATATATGCTTTGCCTCCATTTTGCAAAAATAAATATTTCATTTTAGATGCATAAAGTTGATAGTTATATTCTGAAAGGCTTGCAGCTTTAATTGCAGAAAAAGGTGGTTCTAGTTATGCAAAAGTGCAAGTCACAATCTCGATTTAACTACTCCATCCTAAAACTTGAATTTGCTGTCATTGCTATGGCGATTTAGACCATGGTCCATATGGTGATGGTTAGACTCAATGTGATACTGCTGAATTAATTGTCTCTCATGTTTCCCTTTTAACTGAAACTTGTTCTCATTTCGCTAACTTTGATACAGACAGTGATTCAATCTGAAATAAATATAAATAAAGAAAATGCTGCCAAAAACATGTTAACTGTTGCTGCAGAACGGTTCCTGTTTTACTTCTTAGTCCGAACGTACAGAGAATCCAGGAGAAGGTTGCAAAACAAAACCAATGCTTGGCAAAAATTTCTGCTGCATTTTCTTTCTTGTATTTCCATTCATTCTATGTTATGGAATGCTACTGTTGTCCAACATTTCCTCCAATTAAAACTAATGACTGTACTCCACATCCCGTGGTATTGTTGTACCACTGTGAAACCTTTTATATCATTCATCTAATGGAAAATTTTATACAAATATATCCTCATGATCCTTAGTATTCTCTCTGAAAACTGGGAATTCAAAAAAGTTCAAATAGGCAATAAAAAATATATATATACTTTATCGATTCTGCAGGAAAAATGTACCCTAATTTCAAAAGTATCATATTTACTGTATCTGATGGTAGGTGTTAACACAAGGAGACTGAATTATATCTTTTTATGCACATCTATATTCAGGTTATTGCACCCTTTTTTAAAATGTCACTTTTTTCAGTTAAGATTTACAGCATAATTATCACATTAAAGGTAAATAAAGCTCTAAAAAGAGCCATTATGATGTGTCTACCTTTAAAAGCTGATAAAGTTCCAATATAATAAGGATTTGTGTTTTCTTACCTTTTCCCCTTGAGGGCCGGGAGGTCCTGGTGGTCCAGGTGGACCCTAGAGACAATCAGACAAATGGGATGTGTTCAATTTTACTCCAGATTAATCACATTAAAGCTGCTATAACAAATGTTTTTGTTGCTTTTCAAGTGGAGAGAATGCATCCCAGCTTCTGTAGACACAACACTTACATCCAGAGAATTTGTTAGCCTTAGAATGATCTTTCTGAAAAATGTTAAGAGCCTTTTGTGACATGGCTTGTTGGGTAATGATATTCCATGTTGGCCTCTTAAAGAAAAAAGTATTCGCCATTTAAATTCAGTCAAGTGCTGTAAATAAAACAAGCTCTCTGGAAGGGCTGCACACGATGCATAATAAATACAACCCCCCTTGGTTTTGCATGCTACTCATCACTTTCCATGTAAATATAGTAGTAAACACCTCATGTTCATACCTATGCTGATCAAAAACAACTTGAAGCCATTTTATCTCCCAGATAATGTGAAATGGATGTGCAGCACTGCACAACAATCTGGTGTCATTTTTCATGCTGCTGATTGTTTTGATGCAGACTGGGGGGAAAGGAGTGGAAGCCAAACATTCATTTGACTTCATACAGCCCTGGATGGGAGATAGATGGTTGGCATATTCTCTCCCTGATGTCTGCTTTGTATAGCAGCCTCTTTTTAATCATGCTCCTTAATCTCCATGTCCCCAGCGGTACACTTGTTACGCCTTCCTCTGAAGGCTGCGGCCATCTTGAAGTAATAATAAGGGAAACCACGCTGCCTCCCAGAGGTGCTGGTCTCCCTCTCGGTTCTCCATAAAATCCTTGGAATCAGGAGATCTTTACTCGACACCGTTCAATTTGGAGTATTTCATCATAGATTAGTGAGCGCTACTCATGCAACCAGAATGAAGAGCAGACTCAAAAACCAAAAACAGTTGTTTTACACCAGATTCATTAGTGCATAACATGTCAGCGCAGATGAAACACCAGAACCTGCTTCTCACACAAACAAGTGAATTGATCCAAATGCAACATGGGTGGCCGGCGAGTGAATTATGCACATTAAGAGGTCCAGCAGAGGCCTTTTGAGTAGACTGTTGGGTAGGCTGATCCTCCTTGGCGAGAGCTTTGTGATATGATCTTCAGTTGGTGTTTTCAACATCTGCTTTGAAGCCATCTGAGGCTGCTGGGCTGTGACTCTGCAGCAGCTCGTTTCAGATCAGGACCCAAAGGGAATCGGCTCTTACATGTTTTTAATCAAATGCAAACACCACTGTGAAGATAGTCATCTGTCAGTAGCATGTAAACCCCGGTCCAGGGCAAAATGGGGATCAAGTGTATCAAGTCAGGCATGTGACTGTAATAAAAGGGCCGTTGTGCCTTTTTATTCTGATTTCCTGCTCCTGTATAAACAGCTTGTTTTTTTTAAGTTGCTTCTTTTTGACAACCAAAACTCATTGTATTTTCTTGTTATTATATGTGATTAACCAACACAAAGCAGAGTGTAATCTTGATGTTAAAGTGAAAGAAGTTTCTTTTTGCAATTAAAAAAACCCCGAAAAATATCTTTGTAGATTTATATTCAGCCCACTTTTACTTTAATACCCCTGTCATACAATTTAGTGCTAACAAATGCTTTCTAAAATGACCAAATGATTAAATAAAATCCAATTAGGTGAATCCATTGTTGCTGTCTGTTACAGTGGAGCTCAAACTCAGAACCTCAGGATTCAAAGCTCTACTGTATGCCCTAACCACTATGTCGCCACTCCCCTTTACAATCCAAAGAGACATTTTTACATTCAGTAAAAAACATTTTCAGGGCCGTAAACATAACATTACCTTTTTTTAAAGACATATATACCAAAGATTTATTGAAATTATCCCCATTTCCAAAGTTTTAAAATGAGGCAAAAATACGTATGAAAATAGAATAAATATATTTTAAATGGATTGGTGAATTAGGTTAAAAGAAAAAAAATAAATTCTTCCCACTTAAAAGATAAAAAATACATTTCTGTTATATTTAGACTTAATTTATTTAGGAAATCCAATGCAATTGGTCAAGATTATCTGGCTCTTCATAATTTTTAGCCAAAGTAATGAAGAACAATTGTCAAGTGTATAAAGGGCCTCCACAGCCATAGGTTGCAGAATCCTGAGCTAGAACTAAACCTAATTGAAAGTTAGCTTCAATACTTAAAAACAGATATTCATAAATTATTTGCCTCCATTTTGCAAAAAAATATATTTAATTTTAGAAGCATAAAGTTGATAGCTATATTCTGAGAGGCGTGCAGCTTTAATTGCAGAAAAAGGGGGTTCTACTTATGCAAAACAGTGACTAAGGATGCACAACGGTAGTGCAAGTCAAATTTTTTTTTAGAATTTTTGTCTGAAAACAATTAATCCTGTTTTCCTTTTTTTATAAATTTCCAGTTACATACAACGCTGTGTTGGTTTGGTCCATGAAATCACAATAAAATACATTGAGTCTTGTGGTTGTAACAAGTTAAGGGATTGTGTTTACATATGAGGATTGTATGAGAAAACCAAAATCACAGAGAAAACACTCCATCCTCTACTTTAGTGAGAGTTACACAACACTGCAGCACACTTAGAACCTTTTAACAAACCCTGCTGATTGTTCTGCATGGTTAAACACATGCCTGCAGGCTGTGCATTTATCTGATAAACAACACAGCTGCTATATATTAACTCCTCTTGTGTGTTGTATCCCAAATGAATGCGCTAGAACCGAACAGACCCTAGCTTTCAGTGAGCCTCTCTAGATGTGGCCTGTATAGTGACATCCAATACATCTGATGACAGAAATATTGACATAATGCACAAAAAAAAATGCAGAAATAAAACACTGTTGAGGCAGGTGTGATGTGCGGTGGAAACACACAAAGTGTACGCTGATACAAGCAGGAAAAGTGGTGTTAGTGATTTGCCACGCCACCAAAAACCATGCAGCAGCAGCGGCAGGTTACCGAAACACTGATGGTTTTGATGGCCTGTCAGGAAGAGACAGCGACATAGAAACTTTCATATCAGCTTAGGTTTCCTTACATTTCACTGTGCAGCCCTGTGCGGAGGTTCTATTGGATCATATGTGATTAAACTCACCTGGAAAGCATCTAGAAGCTTCCCGTTGAAATCAACAATATCTGAGGAGCCTGCAGCACCCTTTTCACCAGGATAACCCTGCAGCGAGGTTTGGAATAAAGAACGCATATCATTTACACACCCGGCAACAAAAACAGGGAGTATAAAGGATTCAAGACAGAAATAAAAACACACCATGGGTCCCTGTGGTCCTTGCTCTCCTGCCTCTCCTTTATCACCCTGTGTGATGAGTAAAGGTTAAATCAAATAACACTTTGTGCATTCTTATTGTTTGTATTGAATGGGAATCATGCAAATGAGTTAATATTGTAGTGATGGTCACTGTTTAAAGATCCTTTTTTTTAACCTTTATTCCTGGTAGTCCATCCATGCCTCTCTCTCCCTTTTCTCCAGTACCTGGTTCCCCCTGGTTTATAAAAAAAAAGATAGGATTTATGCTTTAAATGAGTTCAAAATAGTAACATTAAGCATCAGAGAAGCTTGGTTTTACCCTTGGCCCTGGAGGACCCTGCTGTCCTGGATAGCCAGGTTCTCCATCTTCTCCCTGCCAGTCAGTAGAGATTGATAAATGTGAAGAGAGCAAAGTTTAAAAAACTCATACAGGAAGAATAAGTAAGCTCAGTCCAAAAGGATAAATTATTATTTATATATACCGGCTTCCCAGGGGCTCCCTGCGGTCCCTGAGATAAAATAGAAAAATAAATGAACAAAATAATTGACATAAATATTGCCTTTGACTTAAGATTGGGCACAAAAAACAATAAAGGTAACTTACCTCTACACCATCACGACCAGGCAAACCCTGCAGAGGACACAGAGAAGCTG
This sequence comes from Cyprinodon tularosa, assembly GCF_016077235.1. Taxonomy (NCBI): domain Eukaryota; kingdom Metazoa; phylum Chordata; class Actinopteri; order Cyprinodontiformes; family Cyprinodontidae; genus Cyprinodon; species Cyprinodon tularosa. Next base: position 546,580 of record NW_024039141.1, on the reverse strand, counting down.
TACTGAGATGGAAAAATGTACTTCACAAATTTAATCACTAGATGTCAGCGTTGACTGAGGTTTTAAAGAAGTCATTCATCCTTGAGACATTCAGTACTGTAGCTGTGGGATTAGAAGCTACAGAAATGTTTCCTGGTTGGTATCATTATATATTACACTAAATTAATGCATTTAAAAAAAGGACAATATCTAAAATCCATGCAAAGACTTAAAAATAAAACCTCTGATAAGTAGAGCTGGATTCGTGGTGTCTTTAACCTGACAAGGCTTAACTTCTGAGTTATCGTTATTGATTGCAGCTAATAGTTTCTCTTTTCCGGTATCAAACTTTTTTGACTAGAATCATTCAATTGACCAATAAATCAGAAAATTGGGAAATCCTAAATACCTTTGAGGAGATCCAAAAAAGGCTTATTGTAGATTTGAATTACCAACGTATTTGCACATGTTGTTCCAATCTGACACCACTCTGACAATCTCTGGATGAACATTAGTTTCAAAGAGATCAGATTGACAGTTGCAGACAAGATAACAACCTTGAAAGGAAAGGTTTTTATGGTCTATTGAGGTTTAACGATTTGGCCATAATGTGATGAGGTAGGATTGGATTCCAGTGTGCTGCTGTTTAAACTTGCAAAGTGTTTGAAATGGTAAAATAATCATTAGGTCTCAGATTGGTGGTAAAAATCAGCAAAAAAATCTGTTTTTTTAAATGGAGGGAGGGAGCTTTCCCTGTTACCATCTTTCCTAAAAGGTGAGTATGCAGTGGTGGTTCAAATGGTGTCAAAAGTTTATTACTCAAATAGAAGTATAAATCCTATTGTTTAAAAACACTTTAGAAGAGCATCAACTTAAGTGTTTTACTTAAGTAAAAGTATAAATGTAAAAGTAATGCAGGAAATTTTTTTTAAAGATGCTTAAACCACATACTGATTATTGCGCTACCCTGTTAAAGGAACATTTTCTGGACGATAACTTCCTTATGATTAATTTTCTTAGTTTTATAACTAATGGTAACAGTCTCAAATTTAACTTTGCATCATCTTGAAAACAATTTAATTGGTATGTGGTGAACAAAAAATTGGTGCAGTACAGATTCCAACCACAAAGAACTGAATTATCTGGATAAAACATTATTTTGATGGACTTTATTGTTTTAAATACCAAGAGGCCATAACACAAACGAACTTTAATGAAACAAAACTAACGAGTAACGTGTAAGGAGTAGAAGTTAAAAGTTGTCTAAAAAATTATTATTCCAGTAAAGTATTGATAGCCAAAATTTCTACTTATCTAAGATAACAGTATTTGTAATTTGTTATTTGACACCTCTGGGTGGTTCTACATCAGCTTCACCAGAGGGGTCAGGATGGGCCTGTGTTTCTATTTCATCCCTACTGACCGCCAGAGGGCGGTGCTGAAAGCACTGAATGTTCCCTTCGGGCATGCGCAGTTCGAGTAATTATACCAACAGAGTCACACCTGTGACACCGGATGACCACTCAGAAGCTATATAGCCTGGTGTCATCCTTTGCTCTGCTCCTTTTTTTCTTCTCGCAAGCGGTTCGCTAACTTCCCCGTTGTCTGAAGCCCCTGTCTCTTGACCGGAGTTGCGGTTATTCTCCGCCCTCCCAGGGCTGCAACGGTCCGATTCTGAAGATTACGGAAGGTAAGTGAGTTGTTTGCTGGTGATGGTAGCGTCCGCGCCCCCTCTCCCGGCTCACGACTTTAGCTTTTTACCTACAGCTTCGTGCTGTTTTGTTCCGAACTGGTGACGGCAGCGTTTTCGCCCCTACTCCCAGTGTGAATAACTTCACTGCCGAAGTTATATACGGCTAACGTAGTTAGCTTCTTTAGTTTGTTGGTGTTATACCTGGTGACGGCAGCGGTTTTCGCCCCCTCTCCCAGTATATTCCCTACTTTTGCATCCTTTTTTTCACCGGTCTGCGCTGCTATAATTACTGACGGCCGCGGTTTTCGCCCCCTCTCCCAACCAAGTGTGGTCTACTTCGTTGCCGAAGTTGGAGACGGCTAACGTTGTTAGCCTTTTTTGGTTTGTTTGCAGCCTTCTTCATCGGTCTGCTTAATTATAAATGGTGACGGCAGCGTTTTCGCCCCCTCTCCCAATATCAACCTTTTTTTGCAGCCTTTTCGTTGGTCTGCTCTCTTAATTGGTGACGGCAGCGTTTATCGCTCCTACTCCCTACTTAAGTTGCCATACAGCTAACGTTGTTAGCTTTTTTTGTTTATTGCTTTTATACCTGGTGACGGTAGCGTATCTCGCCCCCTCTCCCGGTATCGGCCGCCTTGTGTCCGCAGCCTCTCTTGTTTTATCCGCTATAATTGGTGACGGCAGCGTTGTTCGCTCCTACTTCCAACTTAAGTTTCCATACAGCTAACGTTGTTAGCTTTTTTGGTTTATTGGTTTTATACCTGGTGACGGTAGCGGTTCTCGCCCCCTCTCCCAGTATCGGCTGCCTTGTGCTCGCAGCCTCTTTCGTTTCTCTGCTGTAATTGGTGACGGCTGCGTTTGCGCCCCCTCTCCCGATTTTCGATAACTTTCTGTTCTTTAAGCCTTGTCGGCCTTCGACATGGATGGCTCTCACAGCTGCATAGATTGTGGGGCTGCCCTGCAGGCAGAGGATGGCCACGACCTGTGCCCTACCTGCCTTGGACATGAGCACCTTTTGGAGGCGCTGTCTGAGAACCCCTGTATGAACTGCAGCTTTATGCCCCATGCAGTGAGGGTGGCCCGGTTGGCCCAGTTGTGCCCCCAGGAGGGCTCGGACCTTCCGCCCTCTGGGCAGGTGGTTCCCCCCAAGCGTTCTAAGCACCGTGGTGGGACCACAGCATCTGTGCCCCTCCCCCGGAGGAAGCGGGCCAAACCTGACCAGGGCCTGTCCACAAGGGTGGAGCAGTTGTCAGCAGAGCTGGCAGAGATGAAGTCCTTGTTGCAGACACGGCAATCTGATCCCTCGCTCCCAGTGGTTGGGCTCTCTTCCCCACCAATGCCCGAGCTGGTTGTAGAGGATGACGTTATCTCTCTGGCTGCCTCCGCTTCTCATTTTAGAGATGAGGAGGAGGCAGGGTCCTCTCAAGCCTCTGAGGCTGGTTCATTTTCATCTCAGAGTGCGGTTGGAGAGGCCGGTGATGGTTCCATGCGGGAGGTCATGTCTATGGCCCTGAAGCAGCTGCAGCTGGAACTCCCACAAGGAGAGGCATCCAGCTCTGGCAGTGCTTTTTTCAGACGTGGAAGGGCTCCTACTCCCTTTTCTGTACCTCCATCAGAGGAGTACCTGAAGGAGTTACACGCCTGTTGGCGGGAACCGAGAGCGCTGTCGCGTCTCTCTTCGGATGGTCGTGTATTAGCTGCCATGCATGAGTCAGTGAAGGCCGGCCTGGACCGTATGCCAGCAATTGAACCAGCTGTTGCTTCACTGATTGTGTCACCAGATGAAGCCCTGCGTCCTGATGTCCGGTGCCCGCGGACTCAATGTCGGGTTACAGATGACCTCCTCTGTAAGGCGTACAATGCAGGAGCGCGTGCTGGCCGCCTTGGCAATTCTCTGGCGCACCTCATGTTTGCCCTGTCTGCATCTGTTCAGGACACTGGTGGTGCAAGTGCGGCGATTGGTTATAGTGATGCAGCGCTGCAGGCCTTCGCGCTGATGACCAGAGAGCTTGGACGGGTCATGTCTTTCCTTGTCCAAGCTCGTAGACAGGTCTGGTTGGCACAGTCTCCTCTGACTGAAGCATGCCGTAGGACCCTCAGGGGTGTCCCGGTTGTACCAGGGGAGCTGTTTGGATCAGCTGCCTTGGAGGCGCTGGAACGGACTGCTCAGGCACGTCAGACTAGCCAGCAGCTTTCCGGCCTTCGCAGGAGCATACCTGCCTTTCCCCAGCGTTCGGGCTGCCCTGCCACTACCCCCAGCGTTCAGCCATGACCTCAGACCGGTGGCAGACCTGTTGGTTCCTATCCCCATGATGTGCGGCAGAGACCGAGAAGGGACTTTCGTGAGCCAGTCTGCCGCCCTGTTAGACAGACCCGGGCCTCAAATCCTGGACGCCCTCCCCCCAGAGCCCCCAGGGGCCGTGGGGATAGAAGATGATGCCACCGGGCCAGCCGTCGGACATTTTTCCCATCAGCAGCTGAATTTCTGGGCTGCTCATGCCGTAGATCCATGGGTGGTTGCCACCTTAACCAATGGCTACAGGCTCCAGTTCCGACGGCGGCCCCCCCTCTCACACCGGGTCAAGATGACTGTCATCACAGACCCGGTGAAATCTCAGGCACTAGACCAGGAGCTTTCCGCCCTCCTGGGCAAGGGGGCAATCGAGTCTGTAGATCCTCTGCAGCAACCCAGAGGCTACTACTCCACATACTTCCTTGTGGCCAAGAAGACCGGCGGTTTTCGCCCCATTTTAGATCTAAGGGGACTGAATCGGTACCTGAAGGTCCTTCCCTTCCACATGCTCACCATAACAGAGGTCCTTCAGACCATTGTGGCGGGAGATTGGTTTACATCAGTAGATCTGACAGACGCCTACTTTCACGTGCCTATTGCGGCAGAACATCGCCGTTTTCTCAGGTTCGCCTATCGGGGGCGCCATTGGCAATTCCGGGTGCTCCCATTCGGGCTCTCCCTTTCCCCGAGGGTGTTTACTCGATGCGTGAAAGCAGCCCTCTCACCTCTACAGGCCTCCGGAGTCAGGATTCTGCCATACCTGGACGATTGGCTTCTTTGTGCTCCCTCTCAGGTAGCTGCCTCAAGGGATACGTCCCAGCTTCTACTTCATGTGTCAATGTTAGGCCTCAAAGTCAACTTGGCAAAGAGTTGTCTGGTTCCATCTCAGACAACCACCTTTCTTGGGATGCATCTGGACTCTGCTACCATGATGGCCCGTCCATCTGTTTGCAGGGTGGACGACATACTCCAGCTTGTCCGTCGATTCAGACTGGGCAGGGAGTTTCCCTACATCACCTTCCTGCGAATGCTGGGCAAACTGACATCAGTCACTCGTGTCGTGCCCTTAGGGCTGCTCCTTCTGCGTCCTTTGCAGCGATGGCTCAAGAGCTTTCGCCTAGACGCCAGGCTGCACAGGCATCGCAGGCTAATGGTGACCAGGAGCTGCCTCCATGCCCTGGCTCCTTGGCGAGACGGGACCCTTTTGTCCAGTGGTGTTCCAATGGGGCTAGTAGTGTGTCGAAGGGAGGTGGTCACCACGGATGCCAGCCTCATGAGCTGGGGTGCCGTGTGGCAACACAGAGCTGTTCGGGGTCTCTGGGACCCAAGGGAGCGCACCGAACACATAAATGTGCTGGAGCTGCGGGCTGTGCACATGGCCCTCAGGTGCCTTCTGCCCCACCTAGAGGGAAGGAACGTGCTGATTCGGACAGACAACACCTCTGTTGTTTATCATATAAACCACCAAGGTGGCACCAGGTCAGCACGTCTCTTGAAGGTGTCGAGGGATCTCCTGGAATGGGCGTATCCCCGTCTGTGTACCCTGCGCGCAGCGTATCTGCCAGGACGGCAGAACCAGGTTGCGGACTCTCTATCCCGCCAGGCACCTGCTCCGGGAGAGTGGTCTCTTCACCCCGACGTAGTGCGCATAATCTGGAACCTCTTTGGGCAGGCAGAGGTAGATCTGTTCGCCACAGAGGAGTCGACCCATTGCCCCCTATGGTATTCCCTAACCGGGATGGCGGGCGCACTGGGCCAGGATGCACTGGCTCATCCATGGCCGCAGGTTCTCCTGTATGCCTTTCCACCCCTCTCACTGGTTTGGCCGACTCTACGGAGGGTTCTCGAGCAGGGCCACAGAGTGTTGCTGGTAGCTCCGTTCTGGCCAGCGCGGCCGTGGTTCCCGCTGCTTTGGAGTCTGTGTCACGGTACTCCATGGCGTCTTCCAGCAAGGAGGGATCTGCTGTCTCAGTTGGGGGGACAGATATGGCACCCCAACCCTCAACGTCTCCAGCTGTGGGCATGGCCCCTGGGAGGCTGACTGGGTGTTCAGACACCGTGAGACACACCGTATTGAGTGCTAGGGCTTCCTCCACTCGGCTGCAGTATGCTAACAGATGGCGCCTCTTTTCTCAGTGGTGCTCTGCCCACAATGAGAACCCGCTTTCCTGCTCGGTGCCCACTATTTTGGAGTTCCTCCAGTCTCTCCTTGATAAGGGCCGCTCTCCTTCGACCCTTAAAGTGTATGTTGCAGCAATTTCATGTCTTCACCGAACTGTTGACAACCGTACAGTGGGGCGCCATGAACTGGTTTCACTTTTTCTGCGTGGTGCTCGTAGGTTGTGCCAGCGGCCAGCCCCACGAGCCCCAGATTGGGATCTGCCATTGGTTCTCACAGCTCTGTGCCACCCTCCATTCGAGCCTTTGGCACAAGCAGAACTCAAGTGGCTTTCCTGCAAGGCTGCTTTCCTGATGGCTATCGTCTCAGCTAAGAGAGTCAGCGAGCTACATGCTCTTTCTGTCAGCCCTAGGTGTATCAGGTGGAATCCAGATGGCTCTGGTGTTACCCTGTGGCCTAATACTGCGTTTGTGCCTAAGGTGTTGTCTCCTTTTCACCGTAACCAGCCATTGCGGCTCGCTCGGTTTCAGCCTCAATCTGGTACAACTGAGAATGAGTCGGAGTTGTTGTGCCCAGTAAGAGCGTTGGAGGCATACATTGCAGCCACCGCCAATCTGAGACGCTCGGACCAGCTTTTCCTATGCTATGGGGGTCCAAGGTTAGGCTGTCCTGTTTCTAAACAGCGTCTGTCCCATTGGATTGTGAGTGTCATCTGCCACGCCTACGCTGCAGGTCACTGCTCCCTGCCAGTCGGTGTGAGAGCACATTCCACCAGGAGCGTCACCGCTTCCTGGGCTGCTTTGAGAGGGGTTCCGCTGGAAGCTATATGTGCTGCTGCTTCATGGGCTTCCCCAACCACCTTCACCAGGTTCTACAGTGTCAATGTGGCTGCCCCTCATCCCCTGGGTCAGGTCCTTTTACAAGGTTCTGCTGGGCCTCCTCTGTGAGGTATGTGCTCAGGATTCCTTGTGACATCGTTGGCATTAGTCATTCAGTGCTTTCAGCACCGCCCTCTGGCGGTCAGTAGGGATGAAATAGAACGAAAGTTACGTATGTAACTACTGTTCTATGAATCCCGGATGACCGCCAGAGCTTCTCTGTCACTCAGAATCCTTGCTTTTGCGAGAAGATTCTGTAGGAGCAGAGCAAAGGATGACACCAGGCTATATAGCTTCTGAGTGGTCATCCGGTGTCACAGGTGTGACTCTGTTGGTATAATTACTCGAACTGCGCATGCCCGAAGGGAACATTCAGTGCTTTCAGCACCGCCCTCTGGCGGTCATCTGGGATTCATAGAACCGTAGTTACATACGTAACTTTCGTTTTATGCTTTCCTCTTTTTTTCTGTTTTTCCTCTCCTGTTCTACCATTGCAGTGTCCATATAATCTGTAAAACTCCCTGCATAATTTTAATAAAGCAATTTATATGCATAAAACAAGCGGAACACTATGGCGATAGCCGTACTGCTCCACTTGTGAAAGTAAAATCTGTTGGGCTCTTTTTTGGCATTCAGACAATCATTCTTATTGCCATATTGCCAGACAGGACACTGTTAAAAAAAAAAAAAAAAAGATAACAGAAGTGGTTAAACTACCTTCCCATAATCATGCAAATGTCCTTCTGTGACTATAAAAGCAGTTTTTAAAACATCCAACCGAAAATCAGTAGGCTATTTACATTTTAACTTGATCTTTCTTAAAGATTCCTGACAGTTGTTCAATAAATAATTAAAAACTCCAAATTAGTACAACAGCCATACCATGAAAAGTGCACAAACTGTATGTTAGCGGCTGTGTGTTGTAGAAGAGCAGGAAGATTAATGACTATTAAAAAACAAATAAAAGGATTAAATGTTTCAAAGGGAGTGAATCAGAGAACTTTTTGCATTCCAGATTTAAGACATCCCTTTGGGTTATTTAAATCATTATTCAACTAAACAGCCCCTTTCACTTTATTTTGAAAATTTACTTTCATTTTATATGTGGGGACATTTTACAGGTACAGAAAAGGGGAATGCTTTCTCTATAGCTTTTGAAAGCTACGGCGTTTTTTCAGTGTTCACTACAAAAAATCGTGTTGTGGTTCTTTTTTAGCAAATGTAGGGGTTTAAATATGAAGCTCTGACCTGGAGAAAAAAAAAAACATCAAAGAAAAGCATTGCTTCATGTCACCTTCCATGTTTTTCTCCATCTGTCTATCAGTGATTTGGCTCATTTAGGCAAACAGACTTATCGGCTGTTGTCGAGGGCCAGGTGGACGGCTGAATATCTGCTATGAAGTCATCCGTTACAAAGGAAACTTAGAGGGAAAAAGCCCCTCGATCACGCGCCACACACAGCAATCAAGGAGCAGTGTTTACTTGATCGCTCAGTGCACTCACATAAATGCAGATACATCGGAGGGTATTAACTTTCCATCTAGTTCTTGTATAATATTGTGCCGGGGCGACCAAGATGTTCCCCAGCTGTTTTTCTTTTCCTTGCACTTCTACACATACAAGCTGTCATCCTGATGCAGAGAGTTGCTCTCTGGTCCTCTTTTTCTTCCCATCCTCCTGCAGCCTTTTAACTTATTTTCCCACCACTCTTACCTCAAACCCATCGTTTGATCTAGCCTGCTCAGCAGCAGGAAACAAATCGCCGTTACAAATAATTTCTAGCTGGCTTTTTGAGTGCAGAACAGAACCTGGTTCAGATGTCAGCCCGATTACAGGGACTGAAAATTTATGCAAGCTTTGAATTAAGATGTTAAAACAAACATCTGCTTTGTAAGTTTAAATCGTAAAGCTCTGAAATTTATTTCAAAATGAAACTGAAACTTTGACCCCTTGCAGAGGATCAACACCTTATGAACATTTTCTGTGAGAGCTGTGGAGATGTTTGATGTGGTTCTAGGTGATAAAAAATACAGAAACCTTTAAATATCTCCAGCAGAATCAATCAGGAAGGAGCCAAAGGTTTTCTGATAGATCCACAGCTCAGATTCTTCAACTGCTGAGAGAAAGCCACTAGAAGATCCTGCTGAAGTGTCCAACAGCGATGTGGTGAAACAGAGTAGACCTTAACCCTCTCTCTTCTCAGTTACACACAGCTTTTTTATTGATCTATCCTACAAGCTTATGGGGATGGATAAAATAAATCTTTGCAGCGGTATGAATACTTTTTTAATGCATTTGAATTCCAAGCATTGGGTAAGAGGACCCTCATGCTGGTAGGTTCCCTCACTTTCTCCTACTCAGCCCAACTTAGACATCTGCCCACAACATGGACCAGCTCTCTGCACCGCTTTGTTTTTCTGTTTTGGTTTCGCAACGCCTTTAATCAACTTGAGAAGACTATTTGCAGCCGGCTAGGTTACATGATGGCCCCTCTTTTGTTCGGCCCGTCTGTTTTTTGGCGCTTTCTGAGCTAATCTGGCTGATCTCTGTGGTCATTTCAGCCTTGCGTTCTCAACTCTCAACCAACATCTTTCATGTAAATCCCTCGTAGTCCAGCGTCAGAGACTAACACGGCTATTATCCCTTAGAGTAGATAAAATTCAGGAACCACGGCTTAACGCTGACACAGCAGATCAATGCAACTCTGTGGAGTAGAAACGTTAATTCTGAGAAACAGAACATGCCTCAGCAAGGAACGCACCATTGTTTTCTGCGGCCAACCTGACCTTAACCCCCCCCCACAGTGCCGTATCTGTTTCAGTGTGCATAGTAACGCAGTGTGGGTGAAAGCTGCGTGTTTTAGAGAGCTTTGTGGCTGCTGACTTAAGAAAAACAGACGAGGCTTGAATTAGAGTTGATATTTCTTTTTTTTTTTCTCCATTTAGGTAAACCACAGCTATCAAGCCAAACAGGGGTTGGGGTCCACCACAGTTAACATAGAAGACCCTTGCCCAAATGATAGGTGTGTATCGCCTTCACCCAAAGCTCTGCATTTATGGTGCAACCTTAGTGTGGTGAGGTGAGCAGAGTTCATCCAAATTGGGGGATGCTCTTACCGCCTCTCCAGCAGGGCCACGGGGCCCGTCCTTCCCGGTGTTCCCTGGGGGGCCACGGGGCCCGGGAGGACCCGGTGGACCAGGAGGCCCGGCAGGTCCAGCTTGGCCTTGATCACCCTAAAGAATATGACAATAATAAGAGGGAGAATGGAAAAGAAAATATTAGATTGTTTTAGTTTTTGATTAAGGGAACAATAAAGCAACACTTTCACAAGTCAAACCAAGTCAAATTTCGGCAAACAGTCAATGTTTGAAGCATGATAGAGAAAAAAATTAGTAAAGCATTAACTGTAGCCACTATTTTAAAAGAGGTGCATTTAATGTGTTTGTCCAGGTGGTGGCAGCAGACACGGATCAATACCTAACTCTATGGGTTAAATGTAAATGTTTTATCCTAAATAAATGACACCTATATGAGAATGTAAAAAGCTCTGAAATAAATCCAGAATCAAACAAAGCCTCATATAGAAACACTGGATTAAGTTTTCTAAAAGCTATAAAGACATATTTTAACCTGCTCCTGTTTTAGGACTCCCAACAGTCCACTGAAGCCTTGAGAAAGATTGAGTACAGAGTTAAGGAAAATGAAAGTGTGACAACGTATCATTGACTTTTTTGTGTTCAGTAAAATAAATGTTTTGTTATAACATGCTTTGTCATGCAAACAGCTGATCAACGGTTTAATTTTCAGAGACATATATTTAATGTCAATGTTAGAGCCTACTTATAAGCACTGGAGCCGCATGTCTGCTCATTCAGTTATAATCCTGGCAAAACAGTTATTATTCTTCGTAAGAAAGGCTATCATTTTACAATAATTTTTAAGACTCATAAAACATTATAATAAAACAGAGTTTTAAGGCTCCTTTTGTAATAAAATGAAAAAATAAAAAGTGTAGAACGTTACACTACACAGTGTCTTGAGTCAGAAGCTTCTCCAGAGTTGCAGTAAGACAGACCACTACAGCAGATCATTATCTCTGCAAAAACTCTGTGAAGAAACCCCTGTAATGTCAGTTATATAATTTAATTTCCATTTGGGATGAATAATGTATTCCTGAACTGAAAATTCATGCAACTAAATGCTGATTCCAGCTAACTTGTCATCTTTTCTTGAATCGAAGTGAGATTTGTCTAAGTGGAGTCAGAAATAAAGGAAAGTCTTAACTTCGGCCCAGAAAACCGAAAAATTCAGTTCTCTCCCAGTATGTTGGCAAAGCCAACAATCTTGTCCAGCCTGTTTCCACTCATTCCCTTTTTTTCCTTGCTGTAATATTGGATATAATAAGGCTCATAAAAGTAGATGTTTTCTTGGATAAAATTTCTGCCTTATGAAGAAGAACACAAGCTGCTTTCATTAGATACCATGTTTTCTTGTCTTCCCCATTTTTGAGTAGAAACAGGGATCTTGGTTACCTTTATCACCAAGATTTCTTTAAGTTTCTTTTCACGATAATCCCGTTTATAGACAACGTGAGTGAAAAGGAAAGATGAATATTGTGTTTAAGACGCTGTTTGGGGGAAAGAAATATACTAAAAAGAGGTTCTTGTGCTTTTTCTTCTCCAAAATTATAATATTGTGTAATAACTTATACATTTTATCTTATATATATATATATATATATGCTAAAATTACCCAATGCGTTACCCAATTTATTATATTAAAATCTGCATTATCCGCTCTAGATAGAATACATTGAAAAGCAAGAAATTTAGTTTTAATAACAGACTCTGAAGTAAATAATTACTATGTATCTGAAAACATTTGATATGTTTTGTATACTTTCCTGTATAATGTGAATCTTCCTTCACTAAGTGTGTCTGCTGCACCAGCTGAGAGAACATAGGAACTGCAGGAAGCACTGTTCTGCAAACTAACAGGTTATTGCAGAATACAGGAGAACTGCAGTCTGGTGTCAACTGTCTGTTGTATTTCTGTTTTGATAGCAATCCTGATTCAGAATGATTTTGTAAAATCCAATCAAAAAAGAGAAATCCCCGTAGATTTCATGGACGTTGAGATTATTCACCAAATTTAGGCAGTACTAGGGTGTTGCTTCAATAGAAGCAGACTGGAACTGCGACTTTACGGTAAGGATGAATCTGCTCAGATGTTCTCCAGTGAGTCAGATTGGTTTTTAGTCGCAGTAAAACACCCAGACTGACTAATCCAATTTTTGTTTTAAGCTTGTTTGTCATGGTAACATTTTAACAAACAGCTTTGTTTACTGAAAGAAAGTTGTTTTCGCATTTGTTTCCGATTTAATACATGTAAAGAACCAAATCAGACGCATATTTAAATTTGTACGCAGAACTGAAAACCATTAATGTTCCGAATATACCCCAAAATTACAGTGGGGACACTTTCTCTGCACGCTCCCACCTCTGCTGGCATCTGGAGGATTATGGTTTGCTTTGTTGAGGAAAGTCAAATGGGGATTCAATCCATGCAGATTGGAAAAAAAAAATATTTTCAGAGTGATTATCATCATTATATTCATTTTGCAGCTCTCCGAAAAAATAAAGAAAAATGAAGTCACATACATTTTAAATGAATGTGCATTGAAATGTTTAGAAATATGAGGAAAAATTAGCAAATCCACTTTTTGTAGGTAACTAAAACAGACGCTAAAAAGCTTTTTTTCGTCTTTTAAAAAATAAAAAATAAAATCATATATACATATATTTCCTGACCGCATCTAAAGCCTGTTACTAATCATCACGGGTTCATTAATAATCCAAACACAAACATATCTGCTTCATCTTCAAGTTAAAGGAAACAGTACAGTCGAAACGATAAGGAAATCAAACAAGCATGAACCTATTTTTCATGTAGCAGAACAAAAAGAAAGAAAAATAAAAACAATTAGAATAAGAGCATACAAAGTGTTTAAAAGGAGATGAAAGTGTTATAGGAGGAAGCACATGCCTTTTAGTTGAGGTCTACCTTCATAAAGCGTCTCTGAAAGGTGCTGGACTGCTCTCCAGCGAGAAAGCCGTGATCATATCGAGGGAAAACCATCTAAGATGCAACAGATGTGCAGTCAAAGAGAAAGAGGGAGAGGAGAAGAAATCATAGCGGTAAATAAGAAGAGAAAAAGGATATTTGTGTTAAACTGTGAGTTCAGGAGTAAAGGAGCAGGTCGCTGCAGGAGAAAAGAGAGATGCTGAAGATTAGCAGACTACAGAAGTAAGAAAGAGCTGAAGGTTGTGGTCCTCTTTCTGCAGACAGTGACAGATGTGCAGCCACAGAGAGGTGGCTGCTGGAAGGATTGCGGAGCATTTCTGTGGGGGTAACAAACCTTGACAGCGATCTGATTACTGTGCAGACCTGCGTATGTGGTGTAGTTAGGAGGACCCTGAGGAGAGAAGCCCAACATTGAACAAAAACTCACAAACCAATCTTGAATCATCCTGCAGATAGATCCGTACCAGTTGCTGCTTATTTTTATAGTTAAAGATCTGAAAAGTATGTCAGCCAAATCATTCTGCCCTCATCAGTCAAAAATATAAAAGCAACTTTTGCTGTAAGAGTTCTCACTTATTCCTCTAATGACTTTAGAGTCCAAAATTTAAGCCATTTTTTATGCATGATTCTCCCTCTACCTGGTTTTACCTTGAGGTTTTACCTCGTGTTAAAAATACAGGTGCTGGTCATAAAATTAGAATATCATGAAAAAGTAGATTGATTTCAGTAATTCCATTTAAAAAGTGAAACTTATATATTATATTCATACATTACATACAAACTCATATATTTCAGATGTTTATTTTGTTTAATTTTGATGATTACAAATGACAACAAATGAAAATCTCAAATTCATCATATCAGAAAATTAGAATATTGTGAAAAGGTTCAAAATTGATGGCCCCTGGTGCCACACTCTAATCAGCTAATTAACTCAAACCACCTGCAAAAGCCTTTAAATGGTCTTTCAGTCTAGTTCTATAGGCTACACAATCATGGGGAAGACTGCTGACTTGACAGTTGTCCAAAAGACGACCATCGACACCTTGCACAAGGAGGGCAAGACACAAAAGGTCATCGCTAAAGAGGCTGGCTGTTCACAGAGCTCAGTGTCCAAGCACATTAATAGAGAGGCGAAGGGAAGGAAAAGATGTGGTCGAAAAAAGTGTACAAGCAAGAGAGATAACCGCATCCTGGAGAGGATTGTGAAACAAAACCCCTTCAAAAATGTGGGGGAGATTCACAAAGAGTGGACTGCAGCTGGAGTGAGTGCTTCAAGAACCACCACACACAGACGTATGAAAGACATGGGTTTCTGCTGTCGCATTCCTTGTGTCAAGCCACTCTTGAACCACAGACAGCGTCAGAAGCGTCTTGCCTGGGCTAAAGAGAAACAGGACTGGACTGCTGGTGAGTGGTCCAAAGTCATGTTCTCTGATGAAAGTAAATTTTGCATTTCCTTTGGAAATCAAGGTCCCAGAGTCTGGAGGAAAAGAAGAGAGGCACTTCATCCACGTTGCTTGAAGTCCAGTGTAAAGTTTCCACAGTCAGTGATGGTTTGGGGTGCCATGTCATCTGCTGGTGTTGGTCCATTGTGTTTTCTGAGGTCCAGGGTCAACGCAGCCACATACCAGGAAGTTTTAGAGCATTTCATGCTTCCTGCAGCTGACCAACTTTTTGGAGATGCAGATTTCATTTTCCAACAGGACTTGGCACCTGCACACAGTGCCAAAGCTACCAGTACCTGGTTGAAGGACCATGGTATCCCTGTTCTTAATTGGCCAGCAAACTCTCCTGACCTTAACCCCATAGAAAATCTATGGGGTATTGTGAAGAAGAAGATGCAATACACCAGACCCAACAATTCAGAAGAGCTAAAAGCCACTATTAGAGCAACCTGGGCTATCATAACACCTGAGCAGTGCCACAGACTGATCGACTCCATGCCACGCCGCATTGCTGCAGTAATACAGGCCAAAGGAGGCCCAACTAAATACTGAGTGCTGTACATGCTCATACTTTTCATGTTCATACTTTTCAGTTGGCCAACATTTCTATAAATCCTTTGTTTTTATTGGTCTTCAGTAATATTCTAATTTTCTGATATGATGAATTTGAGATTTTCATTTGTTGTCATTTGTAATCATCAAAATTAAACAAAATAAACATCTGAAATATATGAGTTTGTATGTAATGTATGAATATAATATACAAGTTTCACTTTTTAAATGGAATTACTGAAATCAATCTACTTTTTCATGATATTCTAATTTTATGACCAGCACCTGTAGTGTGCATTGTTTTCCAATTAGAGGGACAGACCAAAATTTTAACTGGTATAATCTGGCCAGAACATGTTTGTGGTATCCCTTTCATGAAGGCCCCTCCAGCTCCTCCAGAGCCACTGTGTTTGAAAGATTCTCTGATTAACGCTTTTTTTTGGTTAAGGTGGGTGGCCAGGGCTTTGAGAGATGTTCAAAGCTTGGAATATTGTTTTATAATCTAACTCGCTTTAAACTTCTCTACAACTTTCCTGGTCTTCATGATGCTGTTTTACTAATCCTCTCTGAAAAACTCTCACAGAACAGATGTGTGTATCTAGATTAAATCACACACAGGTGGACTCTATTTACCATTCTGGTGACTTCTGAAGGTATTTGGTTGCACTGGATTTGATCAAATACACAATCTTTTTTTTAAATATATTTCACAACTAAAAAATAAAAATATTTCCTTCCTTTTCATAATTATTTACTACTTTTTGTTCAACATAAAATCCAAATTAAATCCATTGAGCTTTGAGGTTAGAATGGAACAGAAAGTAAAAAAGTTATTCTCTAAGACCGTCTGTTACCATGAAACACTTAAGAGCTGCAAACTGCAACCTTTGCCCTTTTAAAACTTATGCCTCAGTCATCCATCAAAGCATACAGTTCGTGGCGAATGTGCACGTGTGCTCTGAGGAATGGCTTCCCATCTTTCCCAACCCAAACAGAGGTGGTTTGGCTCTTTTCAGTCAACAGACAGCAATTGTGTTGATTGTCGTTCAAGCTTAAAGGAGCAGAGTTTTTCTGCCTCCACACAGCTTTGAGCCTTCCTGGTTGAGCTCCTGTTTAAACACGAGCGAGGCGCAAGGAAGGATGAAGAGATGTGATGAGGAGGTTTTAGAGAGAGAATAACAGCGGGGAGAAGGACAGTAGGTTCTGCTAACAGTGCTGAACTCCTCTTCTCAATATTTTCCCCTTTGTCCTGTTCACTCATTCACAACGTTCCCACCATGAAGACCACATAGCCTCCGTTTAACATCTCATTACACAAAGAGCTTTATCAATACAGGAAACAATGTTTAAGGCACAGCCACAGGTGAAAATAGATTTAAAAAAGGCAACAAACTTCCTTTGATAAAAGGTTTCTGAGAGAAAAATACTAAACTGCACTTCCTTTTGTAATTTGGTCTGATGGCTCCAAGACAGCTGATTTCGTTTTAATACGTCTCCTATCCTGTGTTTGTGACCAGAGACAGCTTGATGATAGCTCTGAACGTGATGGATCGACAGGAAGTCACAGGTTGACAGAGATTCATGGCTACTTCCTGTTTTCACATGTATTCTCTTATCCTACAAAGTTCAGAGGTGAAGCAGAGTGCTGCGTCCTAAAAGGGCAAACTGACAACTGAGCTCATGCTGGAATAAAACTTCAATCCATGAGTTTTCTCTGCGGCTACCAGGGTATGTCTATGGAATCAATCACAGGGTTTGTTTTGAGACTTGCATGTGTTTCCAAGCAACGCCTTGAGGTTTTTTGGGGAACTGTAGACTTATCCAAAGGCATCAAATCAAGAAAGGCCTCAGCCAAGTGCAATATTTACCGTTTGGAGAAACTACCAACAGAGGATGCCAAAAACGTTTCAAACGATTGGCTCAGGACTAAAAACTCATAGGTAGGAAAATGTAATGGGCTACGCCTTGATAGGAATCAGGCATTTCTGCAATGTTTCAGAATCGCATCATAAATATCTTTCCACTAGGCTGGCCTGTTGGATTTAAACTAAGTTTCAGCTTCAACACTAACAATAACCACCCAGGGTCCTTCCCGTACACTCACACTTTGACTTTCCATGAGTCATCATACGCCTTAACCTTCTTCAAGTTTCATGTTACAACAAACGTCAATGGATTTTGTAGAAATTTGATGAAATGAAACAACATTAAGAAACAAATAACTATAAAGAGGAAGACAATTAATACATACTTTTCATAGATGTTTAAAGTTTTAAAGTGAAAATATATTTAAGAGTCACATTTGCTCCATAATGAAAAATATGAGTTTCTTAAAGCAAAGACTCCTTACAAATAGTGTTAATGCTCTGATTAAAACTGGTACATTAGTAAATATTCAAATTTGAACACAGTGTTAAAAAGTTTTTGCCTTTAGTTGATATGATGCAATGTGCTGGTTTCCTTGGACGCCAAAATTGTTACCAGAACATAGTAAATCCAAAAGCTATTCATAATCTGGCAGATTTAGGTGTAAAATAATCTTCATCTAAGCAAGATTGACCATTGGTTTTAAAACAGGCATGTAAAAAACAGTTTAACCCTCTAACTGAGCAATTTAAGGCTTTATTTAAAGATTTTAGGCAGATTTTAAACCCATGTTATAACTTTTTCATGTTACTTTTG
This sequence comes from Cyprinodon tularosa, assembly GCF_016077235.1. Taxonomy (NCBI): domain Eukaryota; kingdom Metazoa; phylum Chordata; class Actinopteri; order Cyprinodontiformes; family Cyprinodontidae; genus Cyprinodon; species Cyprinodon tularosa. The sequence continues at coordinate 528,852 of NW_024039141.1, read as the reverse complement.
ACAATTTATCTCCACAGGAAGCTCAAACTCTTTGTTTGAAATGCATCTTTACCATCACCCTAATCTTCAGCTCCATCTACAGGGTTTCTATCAGATTCAAAGCAGGGACCTGACGGAGCCATTAGATAATATTCATATTACCTCCAGCTAGAACAATAACAGTAAGTAAGAAATGCCAAAATCTGGCATCTGTGTGTAAGGACTTGAGTTCATCACAAAATTTGTCCCATTATACGTGGACTTTTTCTCTAAATTAATGTACAGCACCTCATTTTATGGGGTAGAAGCTCCACCTGCTTATTCATGCAATTATGAATTCATCTGTGGAAAATAGGGAACCTAAAAAACTGATGCAGAAGGAGTTTTATTTCCCTTCGCTAATGATACGAAGAAGTCATATTCTAGTTGAGATTGAATATCAATTTTTTTCTGGAAAGGTTTAAAAGTTTCCATCAATCTCTCACAGAATCGTTTCTCATTTCTGGTTTATGAGTTTCAGGCAGTTTAGTCCTCCCAGGACTAAGCCACACAGGATAAACACACATCTCTCTCTGAACTACTAGATGACTGTAAGGGATTGTCAAAGGTTATGTGCACAGATGCAGACATGATAAGAGTTTTTCTATTTGCATTATTTCTCCATCAAAGGCCAGACTGCTGGAATAGTTTGTCAAGATTTAATTAGACTTTAATCTATGAAGAGGGAAAATATCTGCTTCTTTAACTGTGACTTCCTATATGTGATGGTCTGTTACTATGTCAGGTTTCGGTTGTACACTCATCTCTGGTGTTTACATTCAATCTTCACAAACCTACTTGTTGGGAAAACACTATTTAACAGATGTATAGGCTCTTAACTAAACCTTGTCCATATTTTAAAAATAATTTAAAAAATGGTTTACCATAAACCTTTGCCGTTTAAATCACGATTGTTCTCATTTAAAAAATGTTTTCACTATTTATTTATTTTTTTTTGTAAATAGCATTTTTGATACTTTATGGAATTAATAACTAAATTTGATGTATCTGAGCCCAACTACAAAGGATATATCTACCAAAAAAATCTACATTTTTATGATAAATAGCAGTGATGAATTCAGAGCTCAGTATCATTTCTTTAAAATATTTAAAATCACAAAGCTTTTAATGTGGAGCCACTAAAGTATTTTGCTCTATTTTAAGTTAAAATAACCTCCAGTTAATTTTTTTTTTTTTTTTAGACAGATGGTCTCACATTCATAAAATCTTCACAGAAGATGAAACGATTTTATCCAGCTTAAGTTAAGAAAAGTTAATTCCTATTAAAAGAAGAAGAAAGAGAAAAACAAAGCTGATATTTTTATGAGTTTAGCTAAATTTGGACATTTATTTGATGTATTGAACCAAGATAAACTAATAATTATGCACATTTAGACCAGATTTATTCAGATTTAAATCTAAACATCACATTTCTACTTTTTCTTTATGAATTTCTTCCATTATGCTGAATATAATTAACATTTAATATTTAATATATATTCTTTAAAGCCTTTTCCTATTTCCAACTTAGCATGGGCGCCTTAGTAACTGATTCCTCCGCTCTTGTTGTTACGCAGGACTATTTAAAAGTTAACTCTGTATTATCTTATTTTCTTTCTTTCTTTGCCTACGTAGATGTCTTTGTCTTTGGTCTAAATTTATTAAATCGCGTTTGCGTTTGAATTTTAAGTACTCCCTTTGATCCTTGTTTAAAACTGAAGACAATGAAGATATCCAAATATTTTTCCGTTCACATGTTTGATTGCAGGAAATATCCCATAAAGGCTATTTTTAGTCAGTGTGTAGTCTGAGTCTGAGGTTTGTGTTTGCTGATTAATGGACAGGGACAAACTCTCAAGCTGCCTGCGATGGTACGTCAGCCTCTGCTCCCTAGGAGCTTAAATAGAAGTTTATCAGCATCCTATTCTATATCATGGTTAACTGAGAGGGTTCACCAATATGGATCCTGTCCTGCCCTACAAAATATTCTCTTTTTGTGAGCTAGACGGAAACATACATTTACAGAATAAAATTGAGCCTTATGGTGTATTAGTGCTGAAATAATATGAGGATGACTGCCAAGTTTAAATCATATAAGGAGACCAAGATGCATGCAGTGCCGTGGAAAAATATTAAACCCTTGAATCCTTTTAGATTTGGTCTTATTTTATTCCAATGAATAACTGTAATTGCAATTGCAGCTATGAAATTTCAGTGTTTCAGGCCAAAAATGTTATATGTACTTTATTAATATTTATCCCATGAAAAAAAAAATCAATGCAAACAAATTAGCTTTCAGAAGTCAGATCCCTGTTTCAAGCAGGGTTAGGTTATAAAATAACTTAAATCTGTTCATCTAAAAATGGAAAGAGTATGAATGAACGCAAACCAAGACCCTAAACTAAGAGGCAAGGTTGCAAGAAGCAGTCAAATAGTGAATGCTAACTCTAAAGAAGCTCTGGAGATTCACTTGTAAGTAAGAGTTTATGGACAACAGAGTTAAATATGGGCTGATCGTGGAGGAGAAGCTGTTGGAAGCTGCAAAAGACTTGGACTGGGGCAGAGCTTTATCTATCAGCAGGACAGTCAGAGTTACAACACAGTGATTTAGGTCAAATAATGTCCTAGTCAAAGCCAGGACTTAATCCAACTGATAACCTGTGGAAAGAGTTTAAAATTCACAAAAGTAAAATGATCCAACTTAATTTATTTAGTTTAAAAGTTACCAAATTGAATGAATTAAAATGGCCAAACTTAATTCTATTACTTGTTACCAGTTGAAGTAATTAATCTAGCTTGGAGCTACATTCTCTGTAAAGAGAGCATAACAATATCAAACAAGGAAGAAATGGCAATTTAAACATCTAGATTATGTTAAAGCTGGAAAAAAAAACTGTCAAAACAAAAAAATCTGCATCTGCAATAACTGTCAGTTGAGGTGGATTTACTTTATTGTAATATTTTCTGTTATATTCTAGTACTAATGTATAATAAAAGTTGTATATTTAATGTCTAAAGCTTAACTACATGTAATTTTTGTAACACACAGTACATGAAATAATATCAAAAGTCATTTTCAAACTGCAAACTCTGGTTCATTAAAAGTCGAATAACTGGAAACAACCTTCTTCTTTGAATCAACTCTATGAAGAAAAAGCATCTAAAACTGTTATTTTATCTCACAAAGATGATAAGAAAACATGACTTACCCTTGGCCCAATGTCTCCTTGGTCACCCTGAGAGAAAAACAGGAAAAATAACAATTGTCAGTAGTTCTCAGAATTGTAAATGTACAAATGGCTAATAATTCAAGAGCTACTGTAGGGCTGCTATGACACACGAGCTTATAAAAATAGTGTTTATAGGAAGGAAGCAACTCAAGGGTCATCTGTCCAAACCACAATGGGATGTAAACACTTACTGGATAAGTCATTTGATAGACTCAGTGGACAGGATGAGATTGGGGTAGTAAAAGTGGGTGTGAGCTGGGCGAGGATTGTTTTTTGATCGGGAACCAAGGGGTCAAGCTCTCATTACTGAGCTACTATTATGATAACACAAAGGAAGGCTGTTTTCTTTTTTTAAACTTCACATCATCTATCTGTCGGAGAGAACACAACGTGGATCGGCCTGGGTCCTGCCCTGATAAGTGCTGTTTACTGTGACTGTCTGCTTATCCACAGATCTGTTGGTTGAAGGCAAAAGCACCAAGTTCACCACAGGCGTGGGCATCACAGAGAACATGCCAGGCTCTAACTGCCATCACTTTACAACAGCTTCAGCTGCACTGAGGTTAGCAGAGCGGGAAAACATCTGGCTGTCATTGAGCTTCACAGACGGTATTGTTTTTTTCTGCATATTTAGTTAGTCTAAGGCAAAACACCTGAAGGTCAAGAGATTTCATTAGGTTATATGCATCTCTGTGGCTTTATGTGGGCAAAACCATTTAATAAAATGCATCTAAACATGCCGGGGTCAGGTTAGGCAGAGCTGGAACTGGACATGAAGCATACCTTCTCTCCCTTGGGTCCGGGCAGCCCCTGCAGGAGGGATAAGACAGTTAATCAGAAATAGTCGGTAGAAATAAATCAGCGATCTTATGGAACACACACCGTAGCGCAATGCATCTTCAACATGGCTTAAGAAGCAAGTATTCAATCAAAGAATGAGGCAACGCGTCAACACCACTAAATAACCTGTGACACAGAGACCGCTTCATCTCCTCAACGTTATTTGCCGTTTGAGGCAAGGAAAAAAAAAAAAAAACTTTAAAGAATATATAGAGTTTAACAAAATGTCTTGGAAGATGAAACTAAAAATGAAAGATGTTCCTTTTGTTCCACCATCAGCCTTTCTGTCAGATGGGAACTTTGAAGATGTTTTAGTGAGGACTTCTTATGTTGGGGTTTTGTTGTGTCTTTGGGATTGAATGTCCCAAACACTAACAGAAAACATGAAGCTTGAGTTTTCTCTTCTGTGTATCAGATTCTTTGTATTGCACATTTTGACATCAAATTTATAAACGGTGGGCTGACAGATGAGATTCATTTGCCGTTCGCCTCTCTGTCCTAGTTTGTCCACTGGGCACAAGTGGCACAAAGATGCCACATGTGGTGCCACCACAAAGGTCCACAGTGACAGAAGAAAGAAGACATGGAAACCAGCCAACATGTGTAGGCTTCTCAAAAGCAACGTCACCCTTTGAAATTTCTTTGATATTTTGTCATGTTAAAACCACAAACCTTCATGTATTTGATTGGGGTTCAATAGAATAGGCTAACACAAAGCAGAGCATGAGAACTTAGCCCCTTTACTCTAATAAGCCTAAATGAAATCTAGTCAATCACTCCCCTCTGTAGCCACACCATTATTTAAAAGAGTCAAACGATGTGTCATTTAAACTCGACATGAATCTCCTCTCTGAAGGTCATAGAGGTTTTTATTCAAGTATATTAATGAAAAAGCACCAAGAAGACCAAGGAACACACATAAAGATCAGGGATAAAGATGTAGAGACATCTAAATGGGTTAAAGTCATGGAACGATATCCCAAACTTTGGTGATATCACAGAGAGCCTTTTATAACATCTTCCTAAAATATGAGGATGGCAAAACAGCAAAACTATCAAGAAAAAGATCCACTAAAAAAAAGGGCATTAATTGGAGTAGCAAAGTAGCCTCTGGTAACTCTGGAGGAGCTGCACAGACCTGTACTAAGACGTTGCTCTAGTCATATTGTCATCAATAAAGAATAGAGAAAAATAGAATATTTAGAATTTCTTCCCATTTCTGAGTTATACATGACTTTTAGTTCATGGGTTAATTTCAAGCAAATTTTCATACTATTTCTGCAAGAAAAACTCAATATTATGTGTATACTAGGGATATTGAAAATCAGGAGCACTGAGACATGTCGTGGTGGCCTGGCACAGGGAATATATCGTATATATTGGTCATATTATGTATTGCACATAAAGTAGGTGTCAAACACTGATGCAGTAGCTTTGTCCTGAGTGATAGAAAAAATGTTGGTGTCCTGAAAAGTGTTCAAGCTATGCTTTTGGAATTCTGCTTCACTTAAGATGATCTGGAACATTAGCTTTGCAAGATAGAATATTTAGAATCTCAATTTCATATCTTAGAACAGCCAGCTGTGGGCAGATAGATAGATAGATAGATAGATAGATAGATAGATAGATAGATTTTTTTTTTGTCTTTTTATGCCTCCTTTGTCTACTTTTTGACTAACCCTATCTGGTATTCAAATCTATGGCTCCTTCAGAGTCCTATGACTTTAAGTGCTTCCATCCTTCTTAAGACAGGGCTTTAAATTTTATCCTCACCTTCCTTTTTATTGAGCCAAATATTTAGTTTGGACAGGAGCTCCTATTGTTATGGAGCAGAGCTTTGACAAAGTGTGCCCATCGCCGGCAGAGCCTCTGCACTTTAGGTCAGGGTGAAAGTGGATGGAAATATGTGGCATAAAACAATCTGAAATGAAAATATTATGTCTGAAAAATGAAGCTTCTCCTCTGATATTACTAAAATTAATGAACGTCAGATTAAAATCTCAGTTTAAAGGTTGTCTTACTGGAACTTCTGACCAATCAATCTAGATAAGCTTTTTTTATCTGGATCCTCTTATTTTAACCTCTTGCTCTGTGAGTTAAGAAGTGACCCTGCCTGAGAACTATGCTGCTTTGTCTGTGGTTTTTACTGTGGAGGACGGTCCTGTTAAATGACAGACTGGGCTGTAAGTTGGATTTAACAGGAAACAGGAGTTTAATGATGTTTGGAGAGGAACTATTTAAACGGCTCCAATTAAGAAGATATATATATAAGACGGTCAACAAAATGTTTCCCCTTTTTGTAAATATAATTTAAATTGTATTTAGAAAATTGAATAAAGAATTATGACAAAGATAAAAGGAATGGCAGAGTGACCACAGAGGTCAGCCAAAGGAGGAGCAGAGGGCACCGTAATGACTTTTTAAAGAGCCTCTGTTTGAGGCCGTAAACACCATTCGCTCCCCTTCTTTCCCATCGGTATGTAACCCATTTGCTCTGCTGTGCCTGTTTACACGCTACACCTGGGTGAGCCTGGGAGTGTGCAGGGTTTCATGTGAAGGGTGATGAATGGGAGGGCAGAGGGGATTTCTGAATTAACTTTATCCATGACTCCCCCTTGACTGGCGAGCTCTGGGACGACTTAAGACGTGGAACAAGGATGAAAATAGGTACCATGTTTTCTTTTTTAACAGGAACAGTAAAAATGATTGATCTGCTACAGAAAACCCACCTGTCTTGCAGGGAAAATGCCCATCTGGATTCTAAGTTAACAAAATCTACATGTAGTAACTTCTTATTTCAATGAATAGCTATAATTAAAGAGCTAGAAAGATGTGTGAGAGGGTACCTGGCTTCCTTTGGGACCTGGAAAGCCCTTAAAATGAGGAAAAATAAGAACTTTACAATCAAATCTAATCCCTTAAAGCACATTGTAAAAGTTTGTCTATTAAATTACTCACTGGTTTGCCATCCAAGCCAAGTGGACCCTGTTGGAGAACAATAAAAGAGAGCGGTTAAAAAAATGCAGAATAAAACACTACAGGAACAGCTACAAGTTTTAAGAACATCACTGTTATTTTTTTCTTTTGTTTCAGATTTAAATCGATTAAACTTTTGTTGAAAGATTTTTGAAAAATGGCTTGTTTGGTAAAACCTGAGGCTGTTCTTTTAGTTAGAAATACATTGCCGCACAAATGTAATGGAAATTAAAAGCTCAGGTTAGATGTGTGAGACCAATAAAAACACTTAAAATATCACTTTTTTCCACAAGTTTTGTTGCTTGATGTTATAAAATATTAATGTATACATCATATTCACATGAGCTTTTAAACCATATTTACATATTTTATGAAAAGAAGGTCAAGCTGTCTTACATATATAAATCAAAATAAAGAAATAAAGCTCATTCTAGATATGTCTAATATTTTCTTGACAGGATAATTCAGATAATTTTTTTAACTTTTTCTACTTAATTCCAGAATAAGGAGATTTTTCCTACTAAATAGTAAGGCAATTTAAACAACTTCTAAATTTAATAAACTAATTTAATGAATTTAAAGAATTATAAGTAAGCAACTTTTGCTGAGAAAATTATATTAAGTATCGCATTTTTGCAGTGCATCAACCATAGAAAATATCTGTCAGTATGCTGGTGGAGATTCTCCGTCATCCAGGTCATAGTCATTCCAAAAAGTTAAAGTCAAAAAAGAAACCACCGGACCTCGTTTTCCAAGTTTGAAGACATTTCACTTCCCATCCTGGAATCCCAGTACAGATAAAGAAGACAGGTGGTTTGAAAGGGGTGTGAAGGAAGCCATTTATGTGAAAAGAGAAAAAAACAACCTTAAACAGAGGGGGTGGACTCAGGTTTAAGCTCTCAAAAACCTACAACGCAGCAATACAGTTGATTCCTTTCCAACACCATCTCAACCCCAAAATCTCGCCAGGTCAGCCAGGCCAACAATGACCCTTAACGACTGCCATTTCAGAAGAATGGGCAAGTATTGGGTATTGCAGGCCAATAACAACCTAAACAATTCCCATTATTAAGGGTGGAGCTGGTTTTCCAGCTTCAATGTGCATGTTTTCTAAGCCATTATGAGGCTTTTGTTAGGCTACTCTATAAATGTCTGGAACTCAACACTAATCCAGACATTTTTAATTGAGAAAGCTTCCTGGATGGGCAGCAAAACGTCTTTAAACTTGGAAGACAAAGTCCAGTGTTTTGTTTTTTAACTTTCACTTTTTGGAATATGTTGGTTTTGTTTTAAATAATTTTTTGTTATTAGGCTGAACTCCTGTGGAACCAACTACCAGTTCAAGCCATTGAGGTAGACACCCCGTCTACATTTAAGGCTAAGCTTAAAACGTCCTTTTTGATAAAGCTTATAGGTAGAGTGGCTAGTTATGCTGCTATAGGCTTAGAATGCTGGAGAACATAGGGACCCCTTTCTCATCATTCTGCTTCACTCAATCTCTGCTCTCCCATTCTGCAGTATTTGCTAGTTTAATAATGTTATGCTCTTTCTGATTTTTCTCATAGTAACTTCATCTGGTCTGTTCCTCTTTGGCTGTGACACCATCGTGGAGAGAAATATCAGCTGTGCTGCTGCCATCAACACATTTGTTTGTAGATGTTGGAGATCAGCCTGTTTTTTGGTTTCTCTGACAATGACTAACTGGATGCGCTCTCTTCATCCTCTGACATGGGAGCTGGCTCACAGCTTGTCTGACTGGCTGTGCGTTTCCTGGACAGAGCCGCCTGTGGAGCTGGTTGACAGTTGACTTTTGCATCTCTGCTTCTTTTTCTACATCGGCTTCTGTCTCCTAGAACCCCAGTCGGCCTCGGCAGATGGCCGCTCTCACACAGAGTCTGGTTTTGTTGGAGGTTTCTTCCTGTTAAAATGGAGTTTTTCCTCTCCACTGTCGCTACAAGCATGCTTAGTGTGAGTGATTGCCTTTGAGTCATTGATGCAATCAACTGGCTTTGCTTAGATAGAAAACTTTGAATCAATTTCATTGTATGATCTGGTTGGATTATCTTTGTAAATCTCCTTGAGGTGACATGTGTGGTGCTATATAAGTAAAGTAAATTGAATTTAAAACTAGTACAAACAAATATGATTAAGGAACAGTTACTGTAAAAGGTACCTATTACACAGCTCTCTTTCTGGGATTCAGCTATGAAGCTAATTAAAAAAATGAAGAATAAAAATGAGTAAAGAGCTAAAAGTACTATGAATAGCTACTTCATGGCTAATGAGCGCCACCAGTAGAAAAAACAAAACAAACTCGCTAACATCTTTAGAACTGTTCTGCTAAGCCAATATTTTCCATTATTATTTATGCCTTTAGCTCTATTAGGCAGACATTAAATTGATATAAATCTTTTAATCTAACTCTCAGCAAGTAAGGAACAAATCTTGTCTTCTAATGACCATCTTCAAAGACTTCTAATGAGTCTTCAGTGGATAAAGAATGTCATTATTACACTAAAAAGACACTATTTGCTTAAAATCCTCAGACCAGACAGACCCTCTTAAAAACATCCTAAAGCCAGCTGTTACTGATTAGTGTTTCATAATGTTTGACTCTCTTTCCTTATCTCTCGTGAGACTTTGTATATAATGTTTGTCTTAAGAGAAACAATGAACATCATTTGCAAATACAACAAAGAGAGAAAAATAAAAGATGGTTTGTAAATAGCAGAGAGAGTTTGGAAAAATGATGTGAGAAGAAAATGGAAAAAAAAGAAGCAAAATTAATATATCCTGCCCCACGGTTTGAGTGCACACCACTTTTGGATTTTCCTAAATCAAAACTGATAGGTTGTTGGATTTATGCAGTCATTCTACATCTGCAATGTGGGTTTGTGGTGATGAGATAACCTAAAAGGCGGTTCAGTGAGGTCTTCCTGAAGCTCACTGGGGCGCTGAAGCAGCAGTTGGCTTTGTGCACTTTGTTTACCTCAATAAAAAACAGTTGAGCAGTCATTGAACCTCTTCTTCAGAGCAACCCTGGGTTCAAACGTGGAGACCCTCAGATCCTTACTTAAACATAAAGGAACACTTGGCTGTAGAATGAAACTTTCCAAAAACACTTAAATGTGATGTATGTGGTAAAGGCTAATGTTGACTTCCTCCTTAACGACTATACTCCATGTTAAGCAAACAGTTTTTACAGCGTCCCCCGAGTATGGGTTGCTTTGCACCCCCTTTGCAATAGCGGTGGCTCTGCAGACTAAAAGCTGTCATTAACATTCGGCCTGTATGGCCTTGGATGGCTTTTGCTGTTCTGCCTCTTCTGTCTGGGGGACACCTGGCCTCAGGTCCTGCAGGGGAAACCTCAGCATTGCCATCATTGCTGGCTTTGATGGATGGGTCATAGTTGCAAAAAGATGTGTGGTCTTACACACAGTTTGATGTTTTGAAATATTATAGAGAAGTGAGCATTCAAAAGCATTAAAAGAACTGCAAAAATTGTTGAAGGTACTAATGTTCCACTGAGTGTCAAAACAAAAATACTGAGGAAGTGATTACTTTTATTTGTACAACTCTACACCGCTTTAAGAGCATGAGAAGTTGTAGTTTTGTCACTCTATTAAAAGCAGCATGCTGGGTTTACCGTGTCATGAATGTGAGAAATTAGATGAGCATACAAATGTCCCACTGAGTTTTTCCCCTGCTATCAGGGTCCAGATCTTTGGATGTGTGCCTCGTGTTGCGGCGTACATGCGTCCGCTTGTATGCGGCGGTGTCCCTGCATCTGGTAGCATTTACTGAGCCGCAGCTCCTTCAAGCATCATCAGGATGAGTAGACGAGTTGAACGTTGTGAGGTCATCTGCTGCTGTGGATGTCTGTTCAAAAAGAGACTGATTTATGGCTGCTAACGAGCGACAAAGTGGCTTGTGAACCTTTGCAGAGTATGTCTTTGCTTTTAAAGATGTGTGTGAAAGTTTTATTCGCCGTTATAAAACCCGATATGTATGCCTGGCTCCTGACCTCAACTTTAAAGATGGAGAAAGAAGCTTACAATTTCTTCTGTTCTTAAAGTTTAAGGGGTGATATCAGCACTAACAATGAAGCAGTCATTATCTATTTTAAAAGAAAAAAAAGGTAACCAATACAGCAAATGTCATCGACTCATCTGCTGGAAAAAAAATAAATAAATCACATGCTGTATGTGTTGAGGGGCAAAGTGAGCACATTTGAAGAAATCTGTATTTAATTTATTCAAAACAGATGAATAGATTCAGAGGTACTCAATGCTGATTTTCAGGACACTTGGTGGTTTCTTATGTGCTTTTATTCGTTGTTTCTGATTATGATTTATAGATCAAAAAATTCAGTTTTTAACCGAAAAAAAAAAGAAAACCCCAAAAGAATATGTGTAAAGAAATTATATTTGTACCTTTCATAGTTTGGAAGTTAATAAACAATATAAAATATCCCGAAGAGGTTTTTCTGTGACGGGACAGTCAAACTGAACCAAAAGTTCCAGCTTAACAGATTTGGGGACTATACATCTTAGTTATTTTGTCTTCATAAAACCAGTCAAACTCAGTCTAACTGGATGCAGATTATCTGTGAGCATAAATTTTTAAGTGTCGCCAAAGTTTCTCTTTTGTATTTCGGTCTGAAGTTTGACGAGGCACTGGACAAAGTTTAGAAACAATCTAAAGCAAAAAGTTTTATATATATATATATATATATATATACATATATATAAACCATTCTGTTACAGTTCTGATTGTGTCTATTTTACAATCTCTCTGGGGAATATTGTGCTCAGGGTGATGAGCACTGTTAGTTTCTTGTCACGTTTAAGCCTAAAAGTTATTCTTTAGGTCAAACTGGATTTTATTTAGAGATGAAACAATAGTGAGGTCCTAATAAAATGATCCTAAGAGGTTTTTTTTATATATATATTTTTCTTACCTTTTCACAATAATTAAGGTCGGTCTAAAAAATACATCAACAATGAAACTCAATAAAATACATTAAAGTTGTTATGAATGTTATAAAAAAACAATCTTTGCAAGGCCTTCAATATGAAGAACAGAAACAGAGCAATAATTTTCCATTGATGATGGAAAAGTAATATATTTTCTTTTACTTTTTGCATAGTTGCAACATACCTACAAGGCAGACAAACAGTCTGTGCATATAAAAGGGCTGGAATTCAAATAAAACTAAGCTAAACTAACAAAAAAACAAAACAAACAAAAAGTATAGGGGTGGTGGTGAGGTTTTGTGGGTCTGAATTAGGAGCTTCTGGTAAAAAACTCTTCATCTCACACCACAAAAAGGATCTGATTACCAAATACAGGATGGAGAGAGTAACAATGAAAAGAAAATAACTGGGAGAAATAAGCCTGATAATTAACCAAAACCTCAACTCACTGTGGAGACAAAAATAAAACAAAATCCATTTTAGTGCATGTTTGACTGTACTGTCCGTTCTAGATGCATGTATGTCTTTCTGTGTGGATGTTCACACTGATTAATGCGGGAATGCGTGTGCATCCCAGAGAATAAGGGTGAGGGGTGTCTCTGCTGGTTTATGGTGCTATTTGTGGTGCAGACTGGTGATTATCCAGTGGGGTGTAATTGTTGAGGATGCAGCTTGAAAAGCATGGTGTCTGCACATCAGCCAGACATCTTGGCTGGAAACACACATGGTAACGTGTTGTTCACATTAGCCGTTAGCTTGATTTCAGTCATAAAAATGAAGCTGATAAGGCAAATGACGATCCGTTCCTTTCTCCTTTAGCTCTGTGGGCGTTTTTTTAATCCACTTCAGTCTCTCTTCAAACATCCATTGATCCTTTCCAATACCTATAGGCTGCAGCTGTGGGAAACACACTACCACTTCTATGTTTGTACAATTTGGGAAACATGTTTTTTTATTTTCTTTTAACCCAAAGCCTGGAGAAGAACCAAATAGAAGAAGAAAGCATACCAGAGGGCGGTGTGTTTGGGACAGAAAATTACTGACATGTTGTTGGGTGACCGTCTGGCTTTAATCTGTGCGCTGCAGCCTGGAAGCAGGAACAATGGAGGCCTTGGCCGGTTCGTACAGAAAGAGGTCGGCTGTCTGTCTAAGACTGGCACTCTCACATAAACACACTTATAGCTGGCTATGCTGGTCTCTGTGCATATGAATGAAAGGCAGGCGCTATGTGGGGGTGTGTGGACCCCTCTGCGCTGCCCTGTCAGAGTGCCTTACTTTGATTTTTTGACAGCGGGAAGTCTCTTTTCAGAGAGGTTCCTTGGCTGTGATTTATGAGGGGAAGGACGAGTAGAAAAAATATACCTCAGCACACACACACATATAGTTGTTGCAGAGTTATGCTTGAGATACTCGCAAACCACACTTCATTAACACTGTTTATCAAATCACTGATGATTCACTGCCAGAGGCCTGCTGCCTGCATTAGTCTGATGAACTCAACATGTGTATTTCACCTGAGTGAGGCATGTGTGTGCAAACATGCACACGTGTCTACACAGCTTCACTGACAGCTGTTAAAGGGAGGATTAGTTTTACTTCAGTAGATTGATACCCAGCTGTTTACGTAAATACTTTTTAGATGTATAAAATAGCTGCATTTAATGGAAGGATAGTCCTAAGAAAGGATGGGCTTTACTTGCCCCCATCTTCAGAGTAAAACAATATAGCTGCAGAAGTCTAAACTTTTATAATCCTGCAGTGTTTTTACTGAGAAGTAAGGTATTAATTGGCATTCATGGTAGGCAAAGCCAGGAAAATCTGACTGATGGAAGTCTTGAATCTGTGAAAACTAAAGAATAACAGTGGTTTAAAGTCTGGTGTAAATACATTGAATTACGATAAATTATGTTATTTATTATTGTTTTGTAGTAAAGGGACAGAAAAAAAAAAAGAATAATTCTTCTATTTGCTCCTATTTATTCAAACTGTGTTGTAACATATTAATGTCTGCTTTTTTGTTATTCTAAATAAATGAAATACAATAATATATATATATATATATATATATATATATATATATATATATATATATATATATATATATATATATATATATATATATATATATATATATATATATATATATATATATATAAATATATACATATATAGCAGGCAAGTTATAGGGATCCTGCACTGAACAAGAAAACTTTGCAATATAGCTCTTTTTAAACTACTCTAAATGTTTAACATATTTGGACAATGTTGGTTTGGCAGATTCTCCTCTCAGGTTTTATTACATCTCTGTAGTAAATATCTCGCTGTATTATTACAGCACACACAGGTGTTTCCTATGACATCCAGCATTGGATGGGATGACTGCACCTCCTCTACTGGGTTTGTTTGAGTAAAATAACCCCTGTTTCACTGCTAGATGGCAGTAATTCCTACAAGCAACGTCCTGATCCATTATCGGATATCGAACCCATATCAGCCAAGAAACTATAAGAAAATATAAGAAAATATAAGAAAATATCAGAATATATCGGCCTGCGTCTATAATCTCCGATATTAGCATGCTGATAGAAACACATTCTGTTTTTTTTATTACCTATTTTTGTCCCCTATTTTGTTCTATTTTGTGAACAATATTTTACTCCAGTAATAAAAGTAATTATAATTTGTTCTGTATCGTATCGGGTCAATATCAGTATCGGTCAATACCACGAGTCTCAATATCAGTATCATATCGGGAATGACAAGGTTTTATTGAAACATCCTTAATTCTTACAAAATATCCCGTTAAGAAAAAGATAACATTTTTGAATTGACATTTTACAGAATATCTTTCCTCCTACATTATAACTTGTAATTATCAAGAAGCTAAAGATTAAATGCATCTGTTACTTGTTAAATGGTGAACTTTTATTTTTAAAATCCTAAAGGTTGGGTTATGGCATTGAATTGAGATTTAATGTGAACAATTGATCTTATAGGAAAAACTTAAAATCTAAATTCAGTTTAATCAAAATGAGAAATAAAGATGCATCATGGAGGTCAATAGGAAGATGATGGAATCCAATCTTTCAATTTGATTAAACAATCAACAATGATTTTAGTGGAACAAATCTGCAGTAGAACAAAGTTCACTGAATTGCTTGATTTGTTGGTGTTGAACAGGGCATGACCTTTTTGTTTTGGGCAACCATTTGAGCAAAATGGTGCAAGAACACACAAAACCCATCTGGCCTGTGTTGCCTGTGTTCCACTGACGTACAGTCCATATATGGTTGGATGGAGTTCACCTTCTTCTTTAGACGAGAACAGATCCCAAAAAACGTTCTCCCAAACTGAAAGAATTATTGTTTTTACATCTCTCTTAAGGGTAGTTCCTATGCTCCACTTATCTGGAACAAACTTCCATAAAACTGTAAAAGTGCGGAAAGCCTGAGTTCCTTTAAATCAAGACTGAAAACACATTTGTTTAGGATTGCCTTCGACTGTTGTAGTTAAACAGTTCAACAAAAACATCATTAGTTCAACTTTTTTATTTTCTTTAGTCCAACTGTTTTTAATGTTCTTTTTTGTTTCTGCATTTTTGATTTTATTTTTTTCTCCTACTTGCTTTGATTCTGTTTTATTTACCTGTATTTTAATCATGTAAAGCACTTTGCATTGTCTTTGCCTTGCCTTACCTTGCCTAAAAATCTACATAGTTATATGCTGTCCATTTAAACTGTCAGTGAAACTAATCTATTCAGCTTCTTGCACACTGACTCTTATGTTAACTCAATCGCAAGATGCCTTTTTACAGGCATCAAACAAACATCTTATAGTGAAATATATAATTTTTTTCGCAAAGACACCACAAAGAGACTGGTAACATTGTGTTCCCTAAATTGGGATATCTTCTCCAGATTAATCACCCATCTGAGCATCGTTATATAAGAGGCATTTCCAAAGAAGACAGTGGCACAGATGCACAGGGTCACAAGCAAAGGGAAAGCAAATGTGCACACATTTATTTGTGCTCTCCGTCCACCTGTGTGCAATTAGCAGTGAGTATTTCCCGTCAGCAGAGCTGCGCAGTGCCAGACGGTCTGCATGGGAATCTGCCCCCAGGACCGGCCTCCAGAAACTCCCCCAGTGGGAGACGAATAAAACCCAGAGTGCCACCAGAAGCAACTGGATGCTGAGGACAGACCACAATAACAGGTGACTGCTGATGGTCACCATGACAATCTAAACACTCACAGGCGCTGATCAACAAACCCTGTCTGCTGCCAGAAGAGGATGAGGATTTGATGATAGGTAATCCACAAACCGTTAACAGACTATAGGTTACGCTTTATCAGCTCTCACCCCTAGAGGCCACTATTTATCTGATTAACATTAAAATACAGCTCTTTTTTTCACTACCACTATCATGGATGCCAACTAGCTACATCACCATCTGTTTGGCTTATTTTGACAGATATCTTTACATCATTATTTCTTCGTGCCTTTAGATTAACAAGTTTTAATTTTCAGCTGATCAAAGCAGGCAAAATCAGGAGTGGAAATGTGTTTTTGTTAGACCTGCTTTTTAGAAATGGGGCAGGATACAAATCATAGAATGTTAATAGTTTTTTTTAAATTGTAATAAGAGAAAAAGAAGGAAAGACAATCAAATATACAGTATAGAGGTTAAAGCTCAAAAGAGAAAAGAAAAAAGAATAGCTGAGCAGAGACAAGGATGAAGAGTGACAAGGTGAAAGCAAAAAAAATCCAAATTACCGGGTATCCATCCCGTCCAGCCTTGCCCTGGTGAGTTTAGACATCAAAGCATGAAGCCATGAGATAAATTGGAACAAAAAAACAGCCACTGCACACAACATGCTGCATTTACATTAACTCATCATGTCAACATGGGAGCTTTTAGGCCAAAAGGAGACGAATTATATATTATTTGTTTGGTGCATTTCACTGTTTCATACAAAAACTTGCTGCAAATAATGTGATTTGGTTTGCACACTGGATTGATTTAATCATGTGAAACTGATCCAGGACAGCATTAAATGCCTATTTTGGGGGCTATACTGCACCCTGAGCTGTGTCACATTCCAACCACAAGCTTTAGACAGTATTTCAATCATGACTTTCATCATTTGGAGCTTTCCATGACAGAAAAAACTCACATAAAGTACCAAAAATTCAAATTTAAAAGGAAAATGGTAAAGGATTTGTTTGTATGAACAAAAATTATTACCAAACTAGTGGCAATTATGACACTTGTTTGGTGATGCAAACGCTATATGTTGATATAAGTAGTTAACAATAATTTCCTTAAATGTTCTACATGTGCTACTTAGTGTTAGCCAGCACATAAAATTCAACAAAACACATTATAATATGACTGAATATTATTGTGACAGAATATGGAAAAGTTAAAGGAGTGTAAATATTTCTTTTTTTCATCTTTTTTTTTGTATGTTTTGCTTCACTGAATGACTCTGCCTGTTTCTCTGTGCTTTATTATATAGAATATTTATGACGCTCTGGCAGGTCGTTACTTCGCACATCTTCAATCAAGTTTATGAGATGGATGCTTTGTACGTGTGTGGTAAAAAAATAAAACCTGCCGACTTCACGGGCATTTGGTGCAAAAGCATTTGCACAGACAGCTTTCCCCAAATCATCCCCAAGATTTAAGTAACGTCAGCTAGGCCAGTTTGTAGTTTTCCCATGTTTCGTGGTGGGTTGTAAAGCCAATAACCGCTTCTGCACATCTGATCTGTGCCACATGTGAGCATGAAAATAAAGAATAAAGCTTAAAATTCCTCAAGGCCAGATCATAACATATTCAATGCAGAAGCAAAAGCATAAAAAAAAAAAAAAAAAAGTGTGAACATAACGTTTTTGTGTTTATCTATGTATCTATAACATTTCTGGTTATAACCATCACCATACTCATACAAAAAAACACACAGCCAGGAGTAATCACACACTTCTGTAGGTGGTCTTTGTATTCAGGTTTTACTGCTGTGGGAGAGAGGCAGATTTTTTGGTTTGACCTGCAGTTTGTCCAGCGGTGAGCAGGGAACAGCCGACGAGGACGTGTGTGATGTATGTGCACAGCTAGGGTCAAAACCTCTAAAATCAATTCAATACTACCTGGATGAGATGAAAGCGTACTTACAGGAAGCCCTGCAACAGAGAAGAGAAATGAGGGAGAGGGATCAGAAAATCAGCGTTTACATCTTTTCTGACAGATGAGGCAAGGCATGTGTGACAAGAAGCAACCTCAGCTTTGAACGCCGATCACTTCCTTCAAGGAGTACCACAACAAAAAACCCTGTTCATGTCATGTGGCTGGTTAGATAATGACTGTAATTAACCCCCTGAACATGGCAGGAGAAGACAGCTCATTAGAGCTACTGCCAGTGGAGTTTGTGGCAAAGCCGTTATAATAAACAGGCTTCTGGTTGAGCTGTGTTTTAGATTAGGAATATAAAGTCATGTCAAGGCTTTGTTCCTCAGGAAGATGTGGGAGCATAAGGATGGAGGACAAGCAGTGAGTGAAAAGGTCATGCTGGCAAGGCATGCTTCCCTTTTAGAGCACAAACTGGATGTCTCTGACATTCCTCCAGGGTTGGCTTTCACATGTGATTGAAGCTCTTTAATGTTGAGCATCAGCAGCGAAAACATAGATTCTGCTTTTCATAGTTTGTTTAACCAAAAGAAACAGTAATGATCAAAGATTTTCTCCTTTCTAAATAAATCTAAGAAATGGAAGAAGCCCAGGCCCCTAATAAACTACATAAACATCTTTAAAGTGAGAATATTATTATGCGAATGAGGCATTGTTTTCTTAGATATAGAAAGGTGCTGATTTATTTGGCAGTTACAGCATTTTTGAACCTGTTAGGGTGTAAAAATCAACATATATCTTGAAACATTCCGAGCAGGAAGATGGTGAAATAGTTTTTCATAACAATTTAAAGACACTTTAGCATACCATACCATCCTGAATTTATTATAAAGCACTTTCAACACCCTGAAATTGCATGTGTTGTGTAATTTTGGCGCTATAGAATTTGGCGCCATAGAAATAAACCGAATTGAATTTAATTGTTTGATTATAGCGCTCGTTCTGCCCAGCTTTTTAGTTAATTCGTTTGGTGAAATTATACATTGCTGTTGTTGTAACCCTCTTTTCTACTTTTAGGATATAGACTGAACAGAACGCAGTGGCTTCTTCAAAGCACAGAATATTGATGATATCCTAATGTTGCTTTAAACCTCCTTACAGCTGAACATCTATGTTTCATGTTCAGTAGCGTGTATGTCTATGGCAAGCTGGTTTAACATAAATTCCGTTATAACACCTTTACATTCAAGGTATCTCAAATTGTTATATGACTAGACGTTTTAGCGAGTTAGAGATATCTCTAATTATATTTTGACTAGTCGAAATGACGTCAGATTTACCATTAACTTGTATGTAGACAACAATTTAAGATATCTAGAAGGAATTACTGAATATCTGAAATACACATTTCAGATATCTACGATTAAATTACGACTAGTTATAAAGTAATTTCAAGATATCTCGATTTTAGTTTTGGATAGTCATAATTCTAATTAAAGATATCTGAAATGCCATCATAATTCAAGATATCTTAAATGTATTTTAGGATAGGAGATATGCAGTTTTGACAAGTGAAAACTAAATTATAGATATCTTAAAAGCAAATGATGACTAGAAAAACAAATTTAAAGATATCTTGAATTGTAATTCAAAATTCCTTTTAAGATATCTCTAAATGAATTAAAGATATCTTGAATTATTCAGCTTTTCCATTAAAGATATCTTAAATTGACATTCTGACCAGTCAAAATGTGTAATGATCTTTTTAATGGGCTTCCAGGAGGATCATTCCTACAAAATTTCTTACTGTCAGTTTAATCCAAAGGAGGAAAAGTTAAATCAGCGTGTGACGCTTTAAATGACAAATCCGGTGACGTAGTTTGAGATATCTTGAAAGGAATTAGGAACTAGGCAAAATGTAATTTAAGATATCTTGAATTATCATTCTTCCTAATCAGAATGTAAATAGAGATATCTTAAATAACCATTCGGGATAGTCAAAATGTGGTTTTGTCTAGTCAAATGTATTTGAAGATATCTGTAACGTAATTGTGGATGGTTAGATGAAACCGAATTTATGTTAAAAAGGCTGGCCATACTATGACAGTTTGTTCATTAATGGTCAGTAAGGAACATTTCACAACAAAATGTATCATTTAGAAGTAAACACTACTTTGTGTTCATCAATTACATAAAAAGTCAAATAAAGAGCATTAAAGTTCTCAAGTTATACTGTGATAAAACTTGAAAAAGTTGCAAGGCACTGTAGCTGTGTCTAGACGGTTTGAGAAAGACCTCTTGAGTCAGACAGCAAGGTAAACATACACACACACTCTGGTTAAAGAGCCACACAGTTAGAGCGGCTTTGGGCACAGGGCGGGAGACAGGTGTGTGTGTGTGTGTAGAGTAAAAACAAAGAAGAAAGAGAAAGAGAAGTATGTTAAACAAGAGCAAAAAGGATCAGGGAGAGCAGGAGCAGGACACCAGATGACAAGCACAGTTTTAAGATGCTTGACTAATCTGTCTGAACTCTTTCCTGTTTTTCAAGTTGCAGTTTTCTGTTTCTCTTCTGCACTCTCGTTTGTTTTCATTTTTACTTTCTGACAGAAAAACATTCTGGTCTTGTATAAAAAGTTGTTTAGCTGTCTTTGGAGAGAGAGAGGATGGTTAAACAGCCTCTCTGTGGGAACAACCCACACACTTCTACTGGCTGTAAAAAACACAGAAATACAAGACAGAACCTAAACAAAAACCACACACAGATCTTGCAGAAACAGACCAGCCTTTGACTACATATACTAAATCCTGCTGTAAAACACCAAGCAGATGGCAGGCGCTTGATTTAGTAATAAACTAAGATGATTAAGATATCATCTGACAATAAACAATAAATTAAAGTTTAGGAAAAGTCTGGTGACGTCCTGTATGTTTCGTGCCAGCAGTTTCAACAAACGCGGACCTGAATCATTCTCAGAGAAACGTTAATCCTACTTTAAATACCCACTGCTACTCCAGAACCATGACATTGTTTTAGAAGGCATTACCAAAAATAACCGCATCCAACTGTTTCGAGAAAAAAAGACTAACTTTTGTGTATCTATATTTAAAAAGGAAAGTTTTCTATTGTGATTAGCTGATGAGATGAACAATTTACAGGAAAATAACTAAAAAACAACAAGCTATGGAGCTTATAGTACAATGCAACACTCTCGAGTCATAACTTATTTCTTTTAAATTTTCCCCAGGCTTTTGGAAGCTTTCTAAAAAAAATTTCCCTGCGGTTCACATTGAAAAAACAAACAATTTTATCAAAAAAAACAACATGATTTTTAAAAGGATATTTAAGAAAAAATAAATCCTTGGCAGATAATCAAGTGAAGGAGCAAACTTTGGCTGCAAACTGGTATCAAACTTTAGAACAGCAGTTTGCAGCTTCAGAAACAGATCACACCGTTCTTACATTTTAAAGCAACTCCATTTTTATTTTATTTTTTTGCAATATGGTGAAACTATTACATACAGAATAAAGGCATTACATATATTATAAATCAACTTATTGACTAACTGATTTTGAGAACCCTCTAACTAATGGTTGTCACCAGCTCTGTTGCATAGCAACCTTGACTGTTGACACACAAGGCAGGAAAAGAAAGACTTTTGAAACAGTTTATTTTTAATTTATTTTCTTTTTTTTCATTGTAAAGTGAACAAAGACTAAACTGAACAAAAAGCAAATGTAATGATATAAACCTTAGTCAGTTAAATGACATGCTGCTGTCATTTGCACATCTCAAAAGTTGCTACAATTTTTTTTATATCCATTACAGTAAAGATGTTCATTGTTGTATATTGGTTGCACAGTTTTTTATATTGTTAAAAGACTTTACAGTACAGTATTTTATGGCTTATGTTTTAACTCTTAATTATTGTGTTATTCTTATACATTTTTCTAAGGTCCACATTTGTGTGACCATTTTTTTCAATAATCTTTTTGCTGCTGTAAACACCAGAATTTCCCCATTGTGGGACAATAAAGGGATTTTATTTTCTATTCTATAAATGGGGTTGAAAGATATAAGATCTCTTATATTCAAAATCTCTTATATTCAACACAAATAAATACTTAGTTTAAGCAAATTGTGTAAAATAGCCAAAATGTTATAACTTTCAACCAATCAGATGACTAAATGATCAAAATACTTGAATTAAAATCAATACATGTATGTCTTGTGCTCATTCAAACATGTATTCAATAACTGAGGAGAAAATGTGTTTTTAATCGAAAAGGTGGTTTATTTAGTCAATATATGTTTTTTGATTAAAATGTAATTAATTGCGATCAGTCAATTACAGGCCCTTGAATCAACTTGATTAAAAATCAAATTTATTCCCACTACTAATTTAAATTAGAAAAGGTTAGATACATTATTTAAATAAGTATCACTCCAGACACACAAACAAAAAGAAAAGAGCAACAGCCAATCGCTGCAATCACAGACAATAGACAGGAACAAAAGGAAAAATCCTGCAAATACCAAAAACACAACTTCAGCTAAAAAAAGCCGCAAGCTTGCTCTATGAAACACAAGTTCACCAGACCACCAAGTCAGATGAGATCTCTGTTCTATATTAATGTTAAACATTACAGCCACTTAAAAACAAACAAACATTTTCTTTCCTCTAAGCTTCCCATTAATGTATTTACTGAGGGTCTGCTCTCTTATGACTTGGCAGTCAACTTCTCCAAGCAGTCTGGTGAGCTGCTGCTTTTTGGAGCGAGGTCACAGCTTTCTTTATTTTGCTGGTTGTAGGTTTTTGCTCTTGTCTTTTGCAGTATTTTTTATGTTTGTGACATTTTGAGCCTTTTGTTTCCACTTTACATCTGTCAGTCTCCATTGTTTCCCTTGACATCACTTCCAGAATTCGATCAACTGCTGTAGATCTCAACATATGACTCCATACAACATGCTACTCAGTAATTTGATGTACTTCCAAGGAGAGATCAGGTGAGGAGTACAGCAATATTTGCATATTTTTAGAAACCACCTTGCTGTGCTTAGCTTATTGAGAGACAATCCTCTTAGTATTTTGATTATTTTATCTATTGCAGAAATGGATTCTGGCTGGAGTGCAGCAGGTAAGATGCTTCGGATCCCAAAGGTTTGAATTTTAATAATAAATCAATGTCTGGATGCTGTGCCTTGGTCCCTCTCTCTCATACTTATAGTCATCGTCTTCCACTTATATGGGACCAGGTCACGGGGGCAACAGCCTTAGAAGAGACTCCCAGACTTCCTCCCTCTCTACATTCACCTCCTTTAGTTCCTCTTGGAGTAGCCCAAGCTGCTCCTGCGCAGGACAAGAGGCATAGTCCAGCGTGTCCTGGGCCGTCCCCTATTCCCCTTCCTAGTGGGACATGCCTGGAACCGCTCCTGATGGGGGCATCCCTAAAAGATGCCCGACCCAGATCAGCGGGCTCCTCTTCATGTGGAGGAGAATCAGCTCCGCTCTGAGCCTCTACTGGATAACCAAACTCCTCCCCCTATCTCTAAGTACCAAGCCACCCTATGGAGAAAGCTAATTTCAGCTGCTTATATCCGAGATCTCTTTAATCAGATTTTATGACCATAGATGAGAGTACGAACATAGACTAACTAGTAAATTGAGAGCTTTGCCTTTTTGCTCAGCACCCTCTTCACTGCAACAGATTTGTGCAGCATCAGCATTAAAAGCAGCAGCTGCACTGATCTGTCCATCAATCTTATTATTCCCTCACTTGTGAACAGGATCACAAAATACAACAACCTCACTTGAGTCAGGAACTCTCCTCCAACCTGCAGGGGACAAGCCACCCTTTTCTGGTTGAGAACCATGACCTCAGACTTGAAGAAGCAGATCTTATTCCTTGCTGCACTTGGCTGTGAATTGCCACAGTGCATGCTGTAGCTCTTGGAAGGAGAAAGCCAACAGAACCACATCATCAGCAAAAAGCAGCTGGTAGACCTGCCTGTCCCCAAACAAGAACACTTCTAGCCATTGGCAGGGAGTGGTGGCAGAGGGCAGCCCTGGCAGAGTCAGTCACTAGAATGAGGTCCAACCGTATGCCAACAATAGAGACCAAACCCTTGCTCTGCTTGTAGGGCCTCTGACTCCATATTCCAGGAACACCCCACACAGTGAATCATGAGGGACCCAGTCACAGAACACATGTGGACCAGTTGAGCAAACTCCAAAGAACCCTCGAGCAACCTAAAGAGGGTGTAGAGCTGGTCCACTTTTCCACGGCCAGGAAGGAAAACACACTGTTCCTCCTGAAGCCGGGATTCAACAATCACCCGAACTTTCATCTTCAGAACCCTGGAATAGACTTTCCCAGGGAGGCTGAGAAGTGTAATGTAATTCCTCTTTTGTTGGAACACACCCTCTGGTCAGTCTTCAACAACCAACCAGGTCAGGGCTACTGTCCCCGACTGCCACCTAATGTTAAAGAGGCGTCCACCGTCACACAATGTCCTCAGTCCAGGTCAGCAGCAAAATCAAGCCATGATAAATTATATTAAATTATAACCTACAGTTTAGAAAACATTAGAAAAACACAATTGGAAACATTTAAAAACATGAATAAAGATTATAGAAACCATCGTTTAACTGGTCCCTGCACCAAAGCCTGGCATTGGACAGTCCATGTGTAATGGCTTTTGTTTGCTCTCTTTAATCAAACAAACATTTTTTTTATGATGAACCTAATGGAGACCACAAGTTTTCCTGCATTTCTTGAGCTTTCCCCTGATCAGGAACAGGTGTAAGTGACTTTCAAAAGCCCTTCTTTAAAAGATTTTAAAAAAATTGGCCATCAGTCTGTTGTTAAAACTTTATCAAAAAGACTGAAAATTATTACTTAACCCTGTCGTAAGGACAGATCTCATATATTACAGAACCACAACAGTGAATCATTATCCAGAATACTCCCTATCTGACTCCACAGCTTCATCACTGATCAAAATAATATAAACTAATTCTGTTTTCAGAATCTCTACTTCCTCAGAATGACTCAAACTTGTAGAACATCTGTGACAGTGACCTTTCTTTTGGAAAGAGTCACCACCCTGCTTCTACAGTGAGCATTTAGCGGTTTGGACAGAAATGATAACGTCGAGCAGCGATGTTGGCAAAGGAGACTCATTAGGGTCGATATGCTGCAGCTGCTACCGCTCAGCAACATGGAGCGACATCTGGGCAAAGTTACCACAGCCACATGGTGGAAATTAACACAACACTGGCTCATGATAGGTTGCAATGAGAACAAGCAGCCCACCATCCTGCGACCTGACTCACGGATCACTGCCTTTACCAGCCCTTGGCTCAAGCTCCTCAGCTCACCCAGAAAAAGAAAAAAGGTTAAAAGGGAAAAGAGGAAAGGAGTGTGGAAAAAGAGAAAAGGAGGAGAAATAAAGAAATTAAATGGATGATGGGTTTTACTAACCAGGTTCGCCTTTCTTTCCGATCCGTCCACGTTTTCCTGGAGGCCCTGCAGAGACACACAGAGAGAGGAATTACTCTTAAAAATTTCCCATCAGGGACAAGAAAAAAGCATTTCAAGAATTAATTAGTTTGGCTTTAGTGATTCCAGAACATATGAAAACAACTTTTAAAGAGAAGTGCTGAATTTACAACATCAGTTTTATGATAAAAAACTTTCCCACGCTGGAGCACAGTCCGTTGCTTCCCTTTAACCCTCGCATGATACAACTCGAAACTCTGCCTTCCTGCTAAAAAGATTTCTGTTGCTGATGGAGGAGGGAAGCAGTGATAAATAGCAGGAGTGCTGCAGAGGGACTGAGAAATAAATGATTTACCCCCGGAGCCAACGTCAATCTCAGACCACATGCTGCTGCCGACCATGAATCACCTCTAAACAGACGCTGATGTGCATCAAATTCTACCTTGTTACAATACAGTCTATGTTATTTAAGGCGAATTCACTTGGAGACAGTTTTGTGAGAACTGTACAGTAGCAAGTCAAAAAATTGCAGCATGTGGAGGGGCTGCAGAAAAAAAGGTTGCTCAGGCAAAGAATGAGCTAAACAATGTATTTTCTCTAGCAAAGTGAGTCACAGCAGTGAAGCTGACAGCTTCACCCTGTCTGGCAGAACATAATTAGCCAAGCAAATCTGCGTCTGGTTACCTTGGGAAAAAATCTGCTTCTAATAGATAAAACAGCATCGTTAGATCCTAAAAACTAATGATAACACTGATGGAGGGCTTTCATAGCATCTTACTGTTTTTTTTTATTTTTATAAATGGTTACTCTAAAATTTTTTACGGTAAATAAAAAGGAATCTCTGTGAAGATTTCATTAGCTTTAAAACAGATTTATTTGACCAATAATGCGGCTAGTCATGCTCACTAACAGGCAGCATGCGGCTGAATTAACACTGACCCCCGTGCTTACACAGGTGGATGCAAAACTGGGCTTTATTCCTGAGTATACAGCATTAAAAAGGGCTTATTTCTAAAAGCTTAGGAATTTTAATGATCTTGAT
Organism: Cyprinodon tularosa; assembly: GCF_016077235.1. NCBI lineage: Eukaryota > Metazoa > Chordata > Actinopteri > Cyprinodontiformes > Cyprinodontidae > Cyprinodon > Cyprinodon tularosa. Next base: position 502,139 of record NW_024039141.1, on the reverse strand, counting down.
CTGGAAACATTGTCTGCCTAAATAATCATTAAACCAATGCATATGCAGTCATTTTAGTTCATATTACTTTTTTATTTTTTTTATTTAAATTATATCTCTTAGCACTAAATCTTTCTAAACAGCACTGCTATTATATAGCAGCCCTTTAAAGTGAAAGTTAACCATTTTAAATCAACTCTTTCATTCATTTTCCATATACCATAGGCCTTTAAAAACCTAAACAAGAGAGAACAATATAGACATTTATCCCATGATAAAAAAAATAGTGGCTAAATTAAAAACACTTTTTTGTGCTTCCATTCTGAACCCGTAAAAAACATTTCACAATCAACATAACATAACATAACATAACATATAGATGTTTCTTTTGGTTTTAGTTATGTGTAGTCATGGGCCAGTTACAGGTTTCAAGGTATACCATTCCTCCAATATAAATTGTTTGTTAAAGAAATATCACCTGAGAATGCTCAGATTGTAAACTCCTGCAGCATTACTACCCCTCCGCCTGTAATCCCCTATAGTAGCTAGATCTACACATTCAGGTTACATGATATAGGAGGGAGGAACACCCAAACTTTTTCATGCTTTGGCCATTTCAGCCTGAAGACTGATTATGTCTTCAGAACTGCCTTAATCCTTGCTGTTATATATTCAAAAGGGTACTGGAAACATTCATCAGCGACCTTAGCCTTATTAATGTGTTGGCATCACATAGATAATGCAGATTTGTCGGCTGCACATCCATGATTCCAATCTCCCTTTTCATCACATCCCAAAGGTGCTCTGTTGGAATGAGATCTGGTGTTTGTAGAAACCTTTAATTATAGCAAACTCATTGCTGTCAAGCAGTCTGAGATGTTTTTTGTTATGGCATGGTGTATTATCCTGCTGGAAAGTCATCAGATGATGGATACACTTTGATCATAAAAGGATGGACATTGTCAGTAACAATACTCAGTAGGTTTTGGCATAACACAAGTGTGGCAAGAAAATATCCCTCACACCATCACACCACCATTAAAAGCATGCTTTCGTGTTGTTTAATGGTTTCATAATTAGAGAAAAGCAGACATGATAGAAAAGTTGACTGAAGAGCTAGGAAATGTTTGATAAAACACTGACTTAGTGCCTGCACAGATGCACCCCCTATGATGACATACCTGATTCAAGAGTGCTAAAAAAGAAATCACCTATTCAATAATGCCTTTGGTTGAACCTTGGTTTTTTTTGTTTATTTTTGCTTATATGTTAGTATTGATTTTTTTTCATTATAAAAATGCCACATACAAAAAAAATCAAAAAAACACTAAATAAAGATTTTAGCATAAACATTGCAATAGTTAAAAAACGTAATCTTTAACGTAAAGTGATGGATTTTTATCTGTTCCACAATCTTTGCTTTTGTTTTACACTCTATCATAGATATTTTGACATGATTTTTATTTCCATGTTTACTATTCAATGTTTACATGTCAGAATTTTATTGCCTTTTAAAATGTCATTGTTGATGTTCTGCTTCCCTCTCTAAACATTTGCCTTCCCTCAGTTCATTATCTGCTGCAATTGTTTGATATGTCAAACTTTTTTTTTTATTGACCATTTCTGTTTTCTTTTATGCTGTTCCCTTTGTTTTCGTCATGGATGAAGGCAGAGAAAATTAGAATTACTTTGGTTTTACTTTTTGGATCCTGTTATATTGACTTTTTTTAAATCAGTGTTTGTATCCACAAATGTCGTCTACTTTGATTCAGTGGCTAATAATAACTAATAAAATCAATCATCAAAACAGTCTTCAGGGAGTCCATGACATCAACAAGAACTGCTGCAAAGTTAAAGACTTTTTCTGAATTGTTGGAAAGTTTGCTGATAGAAAAAGCACCAATCGCTCTGGAGTTTGTGAAAACATAAACTCCAGAGTCAGAAGGCTAACCCATTTCACCCCATCTGCTGCAGGCAGACAAGCCCTGATGGACGTCTTGATAGCGAGACAAAGTGAGTACCCTTCCCTTGCTACAAAAGCTGCATACTTACAGTTTCCTTTTACAAAGACCTATATATGTGAGAAAGGATTCTCAACTCTCGCCTTGACTAAATGTGAACTCAGAAGCAGCCTAGATGCAGAAGATGGACTGAGACTGAAGCTGTTCTTAAATGATCCAGGCATTACATAACAATGCTAAAAAAGCCAAGCCATTTCATTAGCTAACCTGAGAATGAAAGTATTTCTTTTGCCAACATTATTTATTATGGTTGAACTGAACTACTACTATCGTTCCTACAGTAGTTACTGACTACGTTTTTTTTTTCTTCTTTTTTTTGTGGTGCAGTTCATATTAACTACTGTTACTGATATTCTTTTTGCTGAATCATTTTCTACAGATTGGGTCAGATTATTTGTGTAGTGCATTTATAATAGTTATGTGTTGCGTGTTTTTTTTGTAAAACCATTTGTAGGGGAGACCGGGGCTAGTTGTCACACGGGTAAGTTGTCACATTGCAATTATCTTCTCCACCAGAGGACGCAACTAAAAAGTGGAATATTAGTTTTCTTCCTTTGCATGGTCAGGTCTCACAGACTGAGTAAAAAGAGGACAAGACGTTGTAATTCGAGATGAGCACCAATTGACCATTTTACACTACCCAAAGTAAAAAATATTAACTCTATATTATTTTAAATAACCTTCATTCAGATAAGAAATCTTGCAGTTAAACATATGGATTTGTTAAAGTAGATATTAAGGCATACAGTCATACCTCAATCATTGTTGTGATTTAGCCTAACGTTAAGCTAGTGCAATAATTAGCTAACATGGTCATTTGTGGCAACTTGTCACAGTCATTTTGGGGTAAATTGTCACATATGCAAAGGATGGGCACATGAAGAATGCACACCTGGCAATTCAGTCTACATATGCCAAAACTGTAACTCAGATGAGGATTGTGACTAATAAATTCAGGTTTTTTTGGGTTTTCCTTTGTCCCAGAATCAGTTTTATAATCAATGTTTTATAATCAATGTTTCATAATATTTCATTTTATTTCATGTTATTTCATAAGATGCATGTGCTCCTGCCAATTCAACCTACATAAGCTATGCCCAAACTGCAGCTCAGTTGAGGAGTCTGACTCGTGAAATTTCCTTTTGTTCATGCACCAGTTAAAGTTTTGTAATGCTTGTTGCATTTTATTTCATAAGCAGTAAAAGTTATTTATTGTCATTTGTTCGCTTAACATTAAAAAAATAACAACAAAATGAATTTTTGCCATTATTTTATTGGCTGCAAAACCCAGTGTGACATCTTACCCCATATAATGTGACAACTTACCCTGTGGAGGGGCAACTTGTCACATAGTAACAATCTCCATTAGATCGCTTATAACTCTGCACAGTAATAAGATATAAAAATGACCTGAATACAAAATATATACCTGAGACTTTGGTCTTTCATCTGATACATATGTTTTTTATATACCGGTAAGGTGTTCTGATTCCAATATTTTTATATGAATGTAAAAAGTGTGACAACTAGCCCCGGTCTCCCCTACTTTTTAGGTGTAATATACTGCAAATTACAGTATTTGTAGGTGTGGAGGTAAAAACAATGAACATTTAAACTTTACATAGTAGGCTGTTGTGTCTCTAATGCCTTATATTACATATGTTTTCAGATAACAAAGGTTTGAGAACCCCTGTAACAAACTATGGGAACAGAAAAGCAGGAGAAATACCATGAGAGAATATATTGGACTCATCCAACACATTCCCACTATCTTCTTCCACCTCTGCATACAGACTCCATCCATCCATTTTCTTTACACGCTTAATCTGCTGCTGCTATCTCCAGCTGTCAATGGGCGAGAGGAGGGATACACGCTGGACAGGTTGCCAATCCATCGCAGGGTGATACAGAGACAAACAATGATGCACACACTTGCACCTAAGGATAATTTAGAGAAGCCAATTAACCTAACAGTCATGTTTTTGGACTGATGGAGGAAGCCTGAGTACCCGGATAGAACCCATGCATGCTCAGGGAGAACATGCAGACCCCAGGCCGGGAATCGAACCCAGAACCTTCTTGCTACAAGGCAGTGGTGCTACTCACTGCGCCTGTACAGTTATTTTAAAGTGGTCTTTGATATAAAGTGGTTATGTCAACTGTAGGTCCAAGAGTCACATTTGCCTCTCTATCGACATCGGAACACTTAAATCTTTTTCTATGTTCGTAAAAAAAAAAAAAATGGAAACCATACCATAGCATTTCTGATGCTAAGTGCTTGTGGCTGGAGACGTTTTCTCTGTTTTCATTATTGGCATTATTGTAGCAGCATAATCAATTCCTGACTCAGCCTGCTATTTCAAAGAGCTCGCTTATTCTCTTCCTCAACCTCCTCTTTGCATCCATCTCTCCCACTTCAATCCTTCCTAACTTCCTTTACGCAACATCAACAACCTATAAATACTTTTGGAGCCAAAGGATTAAGGAAGTGGCAGAGGAACGCTAAAGTAAACTGAGGATGATGATTGGCCCAGGCTGAAACTTTTCTCCAATCCTTAGCTTTGACCTTTGTTATTATTCTTTTAAATCTGTTAGAGCTCAAGCTTTATTCTGTACTGCCACACAAATACAGTGTAAATAGTTTCTGTTGTAGCAGATGTTTGGTTGTAGGGAGAGAGAATGTAATTAAATATTAGAAATGGACAATTCCAGAAATAGAAGAACAGGAAATTATGTTTAAAGATGCAATACTATTTTAATTGTAAATGCATGGCATTTAAAGGGGTAAGAATCGGCAGGTACATGAATCAAAGCATTTAGGTCTGCAGGGTAAACCCTCGCTACACCTCAACTTGAGACTAACGGCAGCGGTCTGCAAGCCGACAAGTTTGTAGCCAACTTCTGGAAGAGCAGGCGTCAGATTGACCAAAATGTGGGAGTGTGATCGGTCCTGAGTGGCAGATTTGAGGCCAAATGAAGGTGGGTGATGACAAGCTGATGGAGAACTGGATCGGTTTGGGGAAATAATGGGAAAAACAGCTGAGCAACAGTAATTGCCAGCGTAGTTCAAATTCCTGTTCCAGAGAAATGCGATAAATGCTGAAATAAGGAGTTATTGACCTCGCTGGTACTTTTGCTCTTTATTTTTCTTTAATTGGGCAATGGAGGATTTATAATATGAAACATGTAAAAGTCCTTATTTATGGTTTCTCTTGCTTCCTAGAAGCTGATTATTTTAAGTTAACAACTCTATAGTAAAACTGTCTGATTTTAAACAGATGTGAGAATGTTATATAAAGAAACATTAGGGGGTGTTATTTGTTTTTAAATGACATCTGTTTTACTTTCAAAAGCAAAAGTCAAACATATGAAAAGCTTCCTTTTAATCAGTGCAGAGCCACTCAGTCCTGCGTTTACTTCTCAGCATGCTGCTGTTTTCAAGAAGGAGCCTTAAGGTCATCCTAATGCCAGAAGCAGCAGTGTAATTAGCAAGTGTAGGTTTTTTCTTTTGTAGAATAAAGATTTATGTTATGGGCTTAAATAAAACTGCATGGAATAGCATCCTGTTCAGGTGAAATTAGTCAAAGTACTTTGGAATTAGACCTAGAGGTGATTAAATGAAGACCTAGTTCAAAAAGAAATCCTAAAATACACTTTCCGCTTTAGAATAAATAAGTGCTATGCTACATGCTAACTTCATATCAAACAGGATGTCAGCTCCACTGTCCCACTGCTGTCTGACTCACTTGTCCGTATTGCACCGTTTATTTTTGGTGAGATGGCACTGATCTAGTTTTATTAGATTTTATTTTTCAAATCCAATTAAAAAAATTGTCTTTATTTTAACAACTTGTTGCAGCCAAAGCTTGTTTTGACTCAATGGCAGGAGTTACAGAGAGAAAAGAAGGGGTCCTAGTAGAGAGCCTTGAGGTTACCCACTGCTAAGAAATGACACAAACGTATTTATACATTAAGAAGAGAATGGCAGTTTGAAAAAAACAACAACTTTTTTCTGAGCAGTAAATGTAAATTTTTAGGATTAGTACAACAGAAAACATTAGAAAAATAAAACATAAGAAGCTGTTTGAAAGTCACATTTGCGCCTAATTCAGGCTGCAAGAAAGTGAGAGAAGATGAGATCTTTTAGTGCGATGGTGGCTACACCAACCAGAAAAACCAGTAAAAATATGAAGCTGAAGACAGTTTAAAGTCTGCCATTGTTTTTAAATTCTAGAAACCCTTTTTGACATCCAGTCCTTAATAATATGCAGCATCACATCGCCCTTGTTTCTTTTTAGCTGTTCTTATATCTTCATATATCACGGCAGTCAAAGACAAATTAGAATAGAGTGTAAAATCTCAGAGCTCCAAATCAGAAACTTTCTCAAGTTTTCTCGACTCAGCACATGAATGGCTCCTTGGGAACGGGATGGCAGCAAAGAGCACACAATGAACTCCATCTGAACTGTAAAGTAAATGTGTGTGTACATGTGTTTACACACTGGCCTGAGGCACTGTATGTCAGACTCCACATATAGCTCCTCCCTATATAAAGAGGGTAAAACATCAAGCAGTCCAAGGTCTGACAAAGGGGGGCCCACACTCAAGCACACCCACCTTCTTTGACATTTTAGGTGTGTGAAAAATCTGTGTGAGGAAACAACAAATGTTTTGGTTAACCTGATGCAAACAAAGCAGCTTAAGTGCTGGACACTATTTCAACTCTTCTATTCTATCTTTGGTGGGTGCGCGTTCTATGTTTACACCCATAGCTTGGCTTGATTTAGCTACTGTGACATTTCTTTCAAATGAAGTGTTTCCAGGGAACAAAGCGTTGGAAATCCGGGAGGCGACACTCCGACCTTTCCTTCTTTCAGGCCCCATTTTGTTTAAACCAACAACTGGGAGCAATAAGGAGTCAGCTGAAAATAGGAGAATGTGATACTTTGAATGCCGAACCACAGGACTTACTTCCATCTGTCCATCAACCCCCACCTTCTTCTAAAAAAAATCGCACACACAGAAACACACATGTCCACCCTCCCACTCTTACATGTTTCTGAATCCTCCTGTGACGGCAGAAAATCAAATTTCAGCTGAGGAAGAGGAGTATTGGGGGAAAAAATGAAGACTGGCCTGCTGTTAGCTGGAGGCTATGACTAAAAACACGTTCTCTATCAAGGCTATTTAGTTTCTCTAAAATCTAAGAACAGGGATTTGATCCATTCCTTTATAATTACAGTAACTAAAACTTCAGTTTTCCTGCATCAAAGCTCTACTGTCTTCAACGTCTGCAGGTCCTGACAGAAAAAATCTTACCACCGAGCCCCGATTATCTATTCCTAAACATGCAAACCTTTGTTTATAATTGCTAAGAGACTTGTTTCCCGTATTTGTCCATGAAACATTTATTTGCTCATGAAGATTTGGGTTGTTGTTTACTAATGTGTGATTGTATTATCCTGAGGATTCCCCCTCCTTCTGTTTGTGTTGTCGCTGCTTGGCCTGCTGACAGCTGTAAAGCCTCTTTTCCTGAAACAAAACAACTTCTGCATTGCCGTCTCCTGGATCTGTCATTGTTCGCCTGCTCAGCCCATTCGCTTCGGGTAAGATGGGGGACACATGCTGTGGAAGTAAACAGCGACAGAACGAGAAAGAGACTGCGGATGTGATTCACATGGTGATGATTCGTTCTCCAGCTGCCCTATATCTCCCATCGGGTCAGACGAGGTTCAGTCCCCCTGATGAATATCCATTCCTTCTCATTGTGGGTACAATCGGATGAAAAAAAGCTAAACGATAACAATCCTGACTAAAATCAAAGATCAAATAATCAGTCATTAAAACTGGATTAAAAATAACATTATTTTGTGAACTCACAAAGGTAATTTAATGTATATTCCACATGTTTTCATGCCAGCTTCGAAATATTATTTCACAAGAACCTTTTAACTGTTAAGTGCAAAGGATTTGATAATAATCCAGTATGCAGCATTAAGGTTTTAACATTTTTCAGCCATGAATAATGTTCTCCACTGTTAAAAGAGACCAAAGCCAAACAGTAAACACTGTTCTCATCTGACAGAGAAATAAGAGATGACACTTCTTGGTGTGGCAGAATGACAGAGAAGCACTTAGAGCATGAAAATGTAACAGGGCCTTTTTATAACAGGCTAAGAACCAATTTCTTTATGGTAGTCGCAATTTTTGATTCTGTAGATATCTGATCCCTCATCTTACTGAGTACTTATCTCAGTCCAGGGATTAAAGATCAAAAACTGCATTTTGGTGAACTGAAGTATATTTAAGACGACATTATTAATGTACTCTAATGAAAACCTTTAAATCTTGTACAGCTGTGAATGACCTTTGACCTGGCGAGGGTAGTCTACCTTGTCATATTTGATGGCAAACAGCTCAAGTGCATATAGAAGGTCATGATCCTGAGGAAACTGCTAGAATCACCTCATCTGCAAAATGAAACTAACAAGAAAATAGACTCTAAGTTTCTGAATCCAGACATTCTCCTGTCCAGGACTACGTTTTATTGTGCTACCCCATATGAACATCATAAAACAGGATCAGTGACACTTGGAACACGTTTTTTTTTCCTGAGTGCTGAGAATTTTGACGTACATCTTCATAGGGCACCTTAATTCAGGTATCCTAGCACCATCCCCAATAAAACACTAAGAAGGACACATTCAAAAGCCTCCAAATCCAAAAAACACATGTGGGCCAAACGACCAAGCTCCCATGACCCTTTCTAAGATCTGATCCAGTTTAGCAACCAGGACGAAAGCCACACTGCTCCTTTTATATTCGAGGTTCAACAATCGGTCAGAGCCTCCTTTCCAGCACAGTAGAACAAGCTTTTCCAAAAAAGCTGAATGGTGTGACTCCTCAGAGGAGGAAAAACACTCCCAAGAAGGCATGTCTGGTTTTCACTCCTGGAGCTGAAATTGGTTAATTGAAAGCTAAGCCACGACCAGGACTTAATGCTGTCAGACCTCTAGAATCAAGAAATTAATTAATTGGAACATTTTGGACAACGTGAAGCAGGCTCTCTAGGGGTAAGACATAAGAATCCACAAATAGAGAACACAGTAAACAGTTGTAAACCTTTCAAGGAGTAAATGGCCAAGCAAAATTACATTTATGCTCTGACACATTTATGCACGTAGCTCTTAGAAAAATAAGGTGCATGCACATAAAATAACAAACTCGATTAAAAATGGAGCCAAAAAATTGGTAAAGGCTAAAAGATTTAGCTCTAAGCAAAAATGACCAGCATTTAACAAGTGACACAAATACAATGAGCGACTTCTATGTGTAAAAAGACTCCATTTATCTCTACTCTGATTAACGTTGTTATTCATTTCTAACATGTTCTGTTACTAAAATATCTGCATACGTCTAATTCGGTCAAGCTTAGGGCTGCCTCCCCAAATTCAAATGGGTGGCTCTGCACAGGACAGAAAGGCTTTTCAGTGCTGCAAAACCAACATTTTGTTTTCTCTGCAGAGCGAGAAAGTCTCTTACGTTTCCACACAGTCAAAACGTTATTTAACAGCAGTTAAACTTCTGTCAACACACCGCAAAAAGTTCAACATGAGCAAAGATCTTTCGATTAATTATTGTTACAGTAACTTTTCATTTAAAATGAATTAGCATCCACTCAGTGATGCTGTTTGTTTGTTTAATTTAGCTCTACATTTTACTTGAATCTTTTGAAATGTATTTATGCTTCATTTCCTTTTGACAAGTGAATTAATTGCTAGTCATTTATGTTTCATAGAAATCAGGGAACTGCTGTGAAATTTGCACTTCCTGGCTCAAATTAGCCTTTGACTTTTGAACAATATTCATCACTTTAAAATGTTTGGTGGGAGATTAATCAAAGTAGATTTTTAAAGAGAATCTTGGAGTTGTTTGATGATGAAAGAGAACAAACTGAACAATGAAGACGTTTGTCTTTCCCTGAAGGTATTTCTGTTTGTCTCCTTATTCTAATACAACAACAGACTATTTTTTTAAATGAGTCGATTCTCTGTTACACAACCAGGAATTTCCCCTGGCTTTGGTGCTATACAAAGAGAGAAATGGTTATAATTAAGAACAAACAATATCTCAAATTGGTTTAGAAATAACTCAACAGAATCCTCAAAAAAAAATTAGCATTTGATTAAGAAAACTGAATTCAATCCCTCTTTGGGAGACGTTGGTCATGTTCTATAGGAAAGTACCGTAATAGCGTCATTACAGTAAGTCAGTAGCACCATTCTACTGCTTTAGTTTTAAAGAATCTGAGTGAATGGTTCAAATGTGCAAAAAAATCCCTGAGGTGAACTTTTATTCATCACCAGTATCATAGCAACCACCTCAACACAAAGTTCACAAAAAGCCAGACTTAGACAGACTTTATTGTCATTTTGTACACACATAGTGTATACAAAAAGGCTCTCCAACTGAATATGTTCCATCTAGCTGTACTGCTTAAAATAGCATTAGCTGGTACCTAAACAGAAACGAAAGAGCGCAAATTTGGCCAAAGCTCTGTGGCCGTTTCCCAGTATGTGTACTTGCGTGTTCTCATGTGCTGGTGTACTTGTGAAACGTCATCAGCCTCTTGCCAATTCAATAGAACGCCAAGACCGAGAACAGACAAAGTCCCCGGATGTTGTTCTCGCCTCTCCATATTTACCCAGCATGCATCAGAGCAGACTTGTCCGTTCTTGAGATTGACAGCTGTCCCAGCATGCACTGCGGCATCAGCAGCTTTCAATGGAGCGCTCCATTGAAAGTTAAAAGTTCTCTTTCCTGTTGCTGTTGTTCAATAGAAGTACGTTTTAAGATCATTTGAGGCGAGAATATTATACTTTAAATCGTCACTATATGGTCCATTTACCGATTTAATGCGTAATTTAAAAAAAAATTCCGAAGTTGACAGCTATAAAGCGACCAGCGGACCTCCGAGGCTAATGGCAGCCAGGGCTAACAGTAGCCCGTCTTCAGCGGCCCTCTCTCGGCATAGCAGTGTGTGAAGAACCCCTGGCTCTGATGGCGATTTTTTTTTTTTTTTATTTGGCAAAATTTTAATTTGATTTGTGTTTATCTGACTGTGTTAATTATCATTTCCCCAATAAAGGAAAAAATTAATGAAATAAGATATTGGAGGAAAACTTCAGAAACTTCAGAAAATTTAAGCTCAAGGAAATGTGTGGATGTTGCCAAAATGACTGTTTTCTGTAGCCAGATCTATTAAGACCTCACTGGAATAGACCAGTAGATGCTCAGGCTTCAAAATCACACATGAAGGGATTGTAGGGTTGAGAGGTTCTGGTTAAATCCATCCCTGTATTTACAAATTCAATGGTTCTGCATTCTGTTTTTAATGAATAAAAATAAGTAAACATGCCTTAATCTAAAGGGCTTTGTATATTTTTGGAACTAGACAAAGGCAGGTTTAAATGGTGAATGCATGAGTGAATGTAAGAGTGTATATGTACATGTTACAAGGTTCAATTTGTTGTCAAAAAAGAGAAAATATATATGAGTAAAAAATAATATAAATAAACAAATTTCAATTTTCTTTTATCTTTTATATGTAGGGATTGCAACCCTGTTGTTGGATTTGTTTTTTACCCAAGAGGACAATAACCAAAGAGACTTTCAAAAAGAAAAATCCGGGTTAATTTACATATTATTCTACAATCCAGGTTTCGGCACAAGGGGAGGTCCAACATGTGTGAATTCAGTAGTTCTCAGAGACCTCTTTGGAAAACTTAGAGCTAATCGCTGCTTTTAGACGTGGGAACCGATGAGTTCTGTGATGAATGGAGTCGGTTGCCTATAGAGGGGGGATGGCAACCACTGTTGGCTTATAGAGTAAAGAATAAGGGTTATGTTTGTGGATCAGATCAGATCGGAGGCCATTTGTTGATCTTCCAAGATGTCTAGATATGTGAAACCCACACATACATGACCCAAAGCAGCATCCGCTTTAACATTAAGACAATGCACCTTTAACATTCAAAGTTTGGTGCATCCATCTGGGGCTTCTTAACGTGATAAACTTAATGTAGAGGAGCAGTAATTTGACATGGGTATTTTGAGGTGTTTGTTTCCTTTAGAACCAGACCATTTTGGGTGAATGGTGGTCTGAAAGGGGGATAAAATGCTCTTTTATCTTTTTGTGCTTTATTCATTCATAAAATGTGGTTTTAGTTTGATGTTCTGGAACAAGTTAAGTCAAAACCCAGAGAGCTGGGGATGAAGAGAGTATTCAACTAAAAAGGCACACAGAAGTACAATAATCACCGTGACTTTTAACTGCAGTATAGATATACGTGTGTGTGTATGTGGCTGTTAAATAAGACAATGTGTGGACCATGCTTGACAAAACATGGTGCCAATGTTCAAAAGAAGGCTTGAACCCAGATAAACCCCACTAGAAAGAGACCCATACTTTTCTACTGTGACTCAGCCTTTTTTAAATTAAAATCTAACCTCGCTTCCCTGTAAGGTTTCAGCCAATTCTGAAACCAATTCGGGTTTTTACCACAACTATTATGCACTTATTTGCAGGTATCTCACCCCTGGGTCTCTTAGCTCTCACCTTGGATCAGCTCCTTGGTCTGTTTTTTCTCATGTCTTTCTGGCACTTGAAACAGACAGCCAAATTACTGTGGCATTGGAAACCATTGTGAAAACAGGAAATCTTACAGCTGCCAACCACTCCTAGAAAAGTGTTTCTTGATATCAGTTGGTCCCGGGGTAGATTAAATGGTTATTCTTTAGCAGAGAATGACACAGGTGAGTGGAAGAACACTAACTGAGAGGTTAAAGGGGATGAAATGCTTTATTGAGTAGTTTTGAAGTGGCCAGTGAAAAAAATAATAGTGAAGCAAGAAAAACTTTGGTAATTTTTTTTTTGGGGGGTAATTTCTGAAATTAAAAGATCTATAGAAATGAAAAGAGACAGTGGGGTAAAATGCATTATTTTGGAGTTTGGTTTGATTAAAGTTCTTATGTTATCTGTTACCATTTGAATCATATGATTATGTCATGCGTTATATATATATATATATATATATATATATATATCATGCAATGTCTTTAGTGTGTTGTTAATTTTGTTCTTTCTGTACTTCTTTACAAAGCATATTTTTATAGCTTTTTTTCTCCTTTTAACCATCGAAATGAAATTGTCTCTGATCTGATGGCACCAAAAAAGAATCTGCATTTCAGTTATTAGCAATTAACACAACAGAGGACTTTTGACCAAACATGGAAGTGTGTGAATAATTAATCTAACGATTTCTACGATGCAGGTAAAATGGCATATTTTTTAACCCTAGTACAAAGAATTGTTGTGTCCTTGCGGCTCTTAACTCTCTTAAACTCCCTTTTCTAGCTCACTTTCTTCACATGGCACTTCTTGTGTATGCCATTCTTAGACTTGTGGTACAATGCATTTGTATAAACATACAGTGGCTTTGCAAGAAATCTATAGGGCGTTTGTGTTACAGTCCCAGTATTTCAGAAATCGTTTGGGATATGTCTCTATAAGCATTGCAAATCCAGAAGCAAAAAAAATCTTTGTCCATATTTTTTTTACATAAACAGCCTTACAGAGCATATTTCTGAGCAATCCTGATGCCTTCAAGGAGCAGCTGGATTTATATAGGTGTTTAGATCCATGGCAGCTGACTTTATGCACTCCATAAAGGCATTTGGTTACACTGGATTTAATTAGCAGATACTAAGAGCACAGGTTTTGTTTTTATTTATGAAAACAAATCTAAGAGGTGTATAAAAGAACATTAAATCTTGTTGTTCAAATGTGGGGAAATGCACAAAAGACCCTTAAAACTTTAAAATACCATCTAATCCTGAAAGTAATGAAAACAGTGGGCTTTTACACCAAAACTCTGGTAAATTAAAAAAAGTGTTGTTTAAAGAGTAGACCATTATACACAAAGCCTCTCATAGACACCTTTTCCTTCTTAAAGGAAGAAATACCAACAATGAGCAACCACAGAGTTAGGACTTCTGCAGGTTCCTTTGATTTACATTATCTCTGCATGGTTTGCTGTAAATCATCCAACTTGCACCTATAGCCATGAAAATAAGGGATGTCAACCAATATCTCAATCTTTAGGGTAAATTTCAACAGGCTTGATTATGTTAGATTCAAAAATGGATAGAAAACTGTATTTAAAGAACTAAATACCTCCTTTAAAATTCTTACACAGGATTAAAGTGTTGAATACAGAGATTGATGATGAGGTAATTATTGGTTGCTTTTCTTAAGTGTCTACAACTTTACTTTTCTAACCCTTTTTTTATAAGTTAGTTAGCATTTAAAGGTAACCTGGCAGTATCCGGATTGATAGTTGTAGAATTGAGTAGAGTTCTACATTACCACCTTGGATGCTAACATTCAGTCTGTTTGGGAAAAGGAGGGATGTTTAGTACAATAGTAAGAACTGATTGGGCGACGTGTTCGTAATATCCGCCTTCCATAATATGCTTTCAGCCAATCGTAGCAGCAAATCATCTATTGCTTCTTGTGTGTTTTCACAACTAGCGGAGTAAGCTGATAAATCAAACTTTTTCCAAATCCTGTCAGAAGAAAAGCACAGACATCTTTCCCATCTACAAATGCACAAACTGCTTCTCTTTTCTCCTTTTTAAAAATTAAAAATTGTAGTTATTTTAGCTAAAACCATGTAAATTGTGGTATCAGCAGGTGAGAACTCCACGTAGCCATGTTTGTGTTGCCCCGGCAAGGCCCTTCTGACTGTCATTGATCCTACATGTCCCTCCCCTTAGAGCACTGATGGCACGTCATTGGTCCGACCCGCTGGTGGTTCGGAGACAGACGTGTAAGCGGGAGTTTTTGATGGATTGACTGAAAACTCAGATCTTGCAACAATCCAGCTTGCAGCACAAGGTTGGTTTAAAGGAGCAACAAGAGAAATTTCACCACTAGGTGGGCTGTTGAGCACTGTTGGAGACCAAAACAAGATAGGTGAAATCTGATGCCTCTCTCAACCTCCACTGCAGCTGTAACCCCACCTTGACTCGCCCCAAATGCCCCTTCTCAGCCTTGTTGCATGTATTAGCCAACGTGTCCAATGAAAAAAATAAGTTACTTATACCTTTATAATACTGTTAGGAAGAAAACTTATTTTTGAAAGGTCAACGTTTGATTGACCTGGACGTGTTCTCTTTCTGGGCAGGGAGGGGCTTAGCACTATGTGACAGCTATTCACATGGACACACATGCACATGCAGACAGCCTGGCTTGTAAACAAAAGACTGGCGAACAACACTGAGTCTTGATGTGTGTCATACCATATTCCATTTAAAAAGATACCTTTAGTTCTTCAGATAATTCTTTTTTAGTTCTTTATATCTAAAACAATTAATTCTTGCTCCTTTAAAACAAAGCTGGGAAAAATAAATGATCCATCATTTCTAAGGCAACCACCAAACCCCATATGGATCTGGGCCGGCTCTAAAATTCATTGGTTTTGGTAATATGTTTGTAATTACAGAGATGGGGACAAATTTTCTTTATACAAGTTAAACATAAGTTTCTGTTAGATATTTTTTTGTCTCATAACATTTTGCAGATGTGGCTTGGGAATTAAGCCTTGAAGGGACTAATGTAAATATTGAACATTATTATAAAAAAAAAAAATCGGTTGATAAAATCATAAGATTCTTGATGAATTCCTGCTGGCCTGTATGGAAATCTGCAGACTACAGTGCAGCTTCTTCTATGATCACTAATAAAGTCATGATCTTTAAATAAGGGCATATAAGTTTTTTTTTTTTTTGATGAAAGTCTGTTTATTTTCAAGGCATTGTGATCTACTATGTTAGAAACTTTTAAAATATCAGTACCCCTTCTGCAAAGTTTTTCATGGTTGTGATGTAAGTAACTTTAAAAACTCGTTTTCATTTGCAAGTGCGTTTTCCAAGCAGTTTTTTTGACGCCGTGGCAGGTGCAGACTTGCCCCACTGTGAACTCTCAAGGAGCAGGTCATGTGTCACTTTATCCGATTGTTGGCCTCCTTGTTTGGACCAACTGCTCAGGTTCCTGGAGCGAGAACATGGCTGGGATGGCTGTCGAGCCTTTGATTCAGTCGGTGAAGGACTGGGATCAGTCTGATGTCTCAACTTGCACTGAGTTTACATTCAGCCATTTGCAACTATAAGTGTAAAATGTTAACTTTAAATTATCATCTTACAAAGTACAGAACCCTATTAAACATAAAATGCAGCATTCAAATGATTTAATTCAGAAAGTTGCAATCTGACCAAACATGTCTCTGTGTTAAAAAGTAATCACTCCCTGTTTAGATCATAAATGAGGCACTTAAACCAACACATGTAGTTCAGTTTCCTAAGCCATACTGCCTAATACTGCCAGACCTCTAGAATCAAGACATTTATTAATTAGAACATTTTGGACCACATAAAGCAGGCTCTCTAGGGGTAAGAAACTACAGTGAGCCAATTAAGAATCCACAAATAGAGAAAACATTAAATAGTGGTAAACTTTCAAGGAGTGAATGGACTAACAAAATGACTCCAAAAGCTCATTAACAAATCATCCAGGAGGTTAAAATAAGAACCCAGAGCAAAAAAATAAAAGCATCTTTACTAAAACAAGTATTAATGGCAAGAGTTAAGGTCAGTGCTCCTGATTTAACAGACAGGAACAGAACGTGCTAAAACTTCATCTGTATAACATTTAAAAGGCCAAAACCACATCACATGCAGCATGAAAATAAAACAGCATTTCAGACACAGTCAAACACAACAGTGGGAGCAAGATGGTCTAGAGCAGGCTTTCTCAATGCTTCCTCATTTCAGGCACTCAAGGTCCTCTATCTCGCACCTTTCAGATCCGTCTCTGCTTTCACATCTAAGTTAAATTGCTGAATTACCTCCTCAGCATGCAATAGTTATCCAGTGTCCTACTAATGCATGATTATTTGACTCAAATGTGTTGAAGCAGAGACACAAATCTAAAAGATGCAGGAAACTGGACCTCGAGGACAGATATGGAGGAATACTGACCAAGAGCCGTTGTGTGCAACTCAAGGTCAGGGGGCTGAATTTAGCCCATCACAGCAATTTATCCAGCCCTTAAGAGCCAAAAAAAAAACATATCATGTTATAAAATAAGTGGATAATCTTTTTCAATGTGTGCAAAAGCAGTAAAAGCTTTAAAATAAATAGATGTAGGTTATAATACTAGAGCAGCATGCTCTTTGTAAATGAAATGATGAATCCAAAAGTCACTGATTTCTTAACAGCCGCAAACAGCCCTTTTAAAGACTTTCCAAAGTAGCCTGACATAAAAATGAGTCTGACACCCCTGGTTTAGGAGCTGATTTGTTGCTTCAGAACCAGAATTGATACAACCATGAAGTCTACTTTTATCCAGTTTATACAGCATAAGAATGATCTGAAGGGTAACATCATGCCAATCTCTTAAAAAAACTTTTGGAGCGCCAAATTTAAAGCCTCCACTGAACCTTTGGATGTTGTGAGTATAGCTTAAAAAAACCCTCTTATCATGCAGCATCAACACATTTCCGCATTGAACAAAACTCCTGAGATGTGACATAA
This sequence comes from Cyprinodon tularosa, assembly GCF_016077235.1. Taxonomy (NCBI): domain Eukaryota; kingdom Metazoa; phylum Chordata; class Actinopteri; order Cyprinodontiformes; family Cyprinodontidae; genus Cyprinodon; species Cyprinodon tularosa. Next base: position 484,485 of record NW_024039141.1, on the reverse strand, counting down.
AATGATTGACCGATGCTTGATGCCAAGGATAGCTCAAGCAATAATTAGGTATAGAGGAAAATTGATTTTTCCCACAGAAACAGGTTGCTTTTTGGTTCCATAATAACTTACCTCCTATCAGCTGTGAAGGCACTGTAAGATGAGGGATAAATAATTTTCTCATATAATACATTTTTGTAATAATTATTCAAGTTAATTTCATTCCCTCATACACATGTTTAAAATCTAATGTAATAGGATTTATTTTTAGACCTAATATGAAGCAGACTTTTGCTCTCCTGCTGGGCCAGGTTCCTGGCAAACTGCGTGAGATGCTGCTGGCCTTGAACTCAAGCTCCCTCACCAAGAGCGGAGAGAAAATAATCCCAAGTTCATAACATGACAGTTTGTTTGTTTAACAAAAGCTTGAATGCAGATATTTAGAAAAAAAAAAAGCATTTCAGATGAAAATCTAAATGGACATTAGAAAACAATTTGAGGTGTTTTGAAATAAAAGCCTCAAGATTCAACCTTTTCCTGCCTGGTCAAATGGTCGTAGAAAGTAGTTGCGGGGATAAACGCCTCTCTGACCGACAGACAGGTTCTTGGACTTCATCAAAATTCAAGATCAATCGATGTTGTGGGAAATCTGATCTGTCAGTACAAGAAATTCATTTTGCTGTCACTTTTAATGTGATTTACAGCCAATGTCGTCCACTCCAAGCAGTAGCGCTCCTTAAAATGTTTTATGTTTTTATTCAGTTCCAGCCTCATAAATCGGTTGCAGGAGGTTTATAGTAAAACTAACTATGCAGGTTTTCCAACAAAGGAAACTTTGTGTTCATGCACCTTTTTTCCAGCTGAGCCAATAAGACCTTAAACTAAATCAAATATGGTGAATCCAAATAAACTTCCTAAAGGGTTAGGATTTCTGAATTTCTGAAAGCATGCTCTGTAGAAAATCCAGGTGCAGTAAGAGATCCAATGTGTCCAGTTTAAGTTCCTTATTGGGATTAATGCAAGAACAAAACTATTGGCAAGATATGCTATACTATGGCCTGATTACAGAGGTATGCAAAGGTTAAACCAAGATTACTAGTATCTAAATTTAAGGAAGGATTAATTATTTACTCTCCCAAAGCCAGTGTTGGGAAAGTTCTCTTTCTACGTGAACTAGTTCAAAGTTCAGTTCACACATTTTAAAATGAACTAGTTCAGTTCATAGTTCACAATTCCAAAAAACGAACTAGTTCATAGTTCTTTTTTTTTTTTTTTCATATATTGCTCAATTACACCATAGCCTACTGTAGAACCACAGACAGCAATTATTTTATCAGTTGTAACACTGAAACTGTGCGTCAGATTTCATCTTCATATCCAGTTTTGAATCCTTATCCAACCAGGGTTTACATTAGCATTGAGGGGACAGCATTTCCCCATTGTTGCTTTAATGCTTTGTTGCTGTCCATTCACTTCACACTAGTAGCAGCTGCAGCTTTCACCCCTACAGTATATTCTCAAAAACATCAGGAAAAATGTGCTGCTTGAATTGTCTTTTTTATGAGTAATTATTAAAAGAAAAATAGGAAAGTAGTCTTTAAGGTGCAAATGTTTTTTTTTTATTTTAATAATTTTTTCCATTTGAAATTCCATTTCAATACATACTAAAAAGGAATCCTGGAAAATTATACCAGGCAGGTTTAACAAACAAGTTACATGGATAGTAAAACCCTCAAGAACAGGGGTCTTCTATGTTTTCCAGACCAAGGACCCCCAAACTGATGGCGAGATGGAGCGGGGACCCCCTATTTATATATATTGTATGAAATTGTGTCCTATAGTCACTCTATTACAGATGGAGTAATGTAAAGAAATTAATTTCTCCCTGGGATTATTAAAGTTTTTCTGATTCTGATTCCTGGTTGATGGGACAGGTGTTGTGAAGGAAACGGTGCCCAGCTTGAAAGAGCTCCTGTGTGTCGCTGAATGTGTGCATTGATGACTGAAAGACATCTTCTGCCTCCATTTATCTGTTTACTACAGTGTGTTGATTTCATGTTAATGAGTATTTAAAGACATTTCAATAAGTGGGAAAAAAAAATGCAGGGGGGGGAATATAAAAATATCAACTAACCATGCAGACCCTCATGCAGTACCTCCGTAGACCCCCTAGGGGTCGCGGATCCCCTGTTGAAGACCTCCGCTCAAGAAGATTTTACTAACACAAACTGAGGGACCAGGCTGAGGTAGGAATTTAAGGTTACTGAAGTGCGGATTTTTTTACTGAAAGCCGGCGGGCAAACTTGTTGCCATCATCCTCACCGACCACCTGGTCATAAACCTGTTTTAAGTCGCCTCCATGCTGCTGTGGATTCCACGCTGCATTTTGTTTTGATGACGCATGCGGCTGTAGGCTACGACGCTGGTAGCTGCTGTTGCCAGATTGGGTGTTTTTCCCACTACATATTAAGGCCTGTTTACGGTGTGATTTAGCCGGGGTTTCGCCTGGAGGGCTTTATAGAAATCTGGCAACCTATTGAACGGAGTTGAACTGAGAGAGCGTGCCGTTCACAGACGCCAGAATGAACGAGTTCACAATAACGTTCATCAGGCAATAATGCAGTACGTTCAGTTCACGTTCGCCCAAAATATGAACGAGTTCATGAACTTTCGTTCAATGAACGCGTTCAGGCACAACACTGCCCAAAGCATTGTAGATACAGTATTCATCAATTTAAGAAACATGAATTAGGGTGTTAGGAGTGTTACAATGTAGTTAATAATACAAGACAAGACAAATAATAGGCAAGGTCTCTAGATAAAATTATGCATTGCACTCTTATTTAGTGGTGTAAAAGTTTTGCAGATTAAAAACTATGTTTTACACAATCTGTAATCATTGCAGAATATAAATAAAAAAAAGCTGTCATATGTGGATTCACTGTATATACTGTCTATATCTCATGCACCTTTTTCTTCCTTTGGCCCAATCTTCTTTTTTGACTATTCGAGCTGATGTAACAAGTACATTTCTCCACTGTGAGATCAATCAATCAATCAATCAATCAATCAATCAATCAATCAATCAATCAATCAATCAATAAACTGCCATGTTTGACTGGTCCATATAATGTGTTTTTACTGTCTAATCCTGTTGTAAGTTAGTCTAAATGCAACAAAAATCATTAAAACAATCAGTAATTCTAAAAAACTTTTTTTTATTTTTTTTTATTTTTTTTTAACGGCACGGCTCGTTTTTATGGACAGTATGCTGACAGGAAAGGGAAATACAGTGACATGTATAATGTCATCAATAATTTTCTACAGAAGCCTTTCCAGATGAATACTGTGTATAATTCAAGTTGAACTACTTGTATTAATCTGCCCTTTGGCAGGTTACTGTTTGCATACTGAGTACCAAAAATAATGCCAGCAAGCAGATCTTTTCCAACCAGGAGTATGTGAGTAGTTTTTATCAGCTGACTCAAAACAATAGGGTAACTGCGGTACTACTTCCTTTCTTACTTCCTATTCGTGAAGGACTCTCACACACAGTATGTACCAGAATGCTAAAGGTGAAAGCACTTACCTTCATATTGGGGGTTCATAATAAAAGTAATAAAACTCACTTCACAGGATAAGCTTTACTTTTGGATCAGCTGTGGCTCAGTGGGAAGAATAATCTCCTGACCTGAAGATGTCTTAAGATCCCCCACTGGGGAGAGGGATGTGACCTCACTCATCTTGGTGTGAGACATTAAGGTTTTCAGCCCTATACTTTACTTTTACCCTGTTTTTTTCCACCTTTTATTTTATGAGATGCAATGAAAAAAGTGCACAAGAAAAATACCCATTACAAATGCATCTTTCCATTTAACTGCAAAGCTTTTTTTCTTCACTTTTGTAGAAATGATTGCAAAATAAAAAAAGGTCAAACTGCACAAACCCTTTTGCAACAATGCTTTCATCTTTTTTTTCTAGATTCATAAGCAACTTTCTGTGTATAAAAGCTCCTTTGTCAATAAGGAGTGAACAAACAAGGGGAAGAGGGGTAGAGAACACTTAAATAGATTTAAACAGAAAAAATTGGTTAAAATTTATTTAAATAAAAAAAAAAGTATGTTTACATTACGCTAAAGTAATGTAAACATACTTGATTGGGCTTAAATCAGTGCTCTTTAGGTCATGATTGCAGAAGTGGGGGAGATAATAAACGTATGTGAGGTAAAATAGGGCAGCGTTATGACCTGGGGTAAAATCCTTTCTTTTCCTTTCATTTTCCTCGGCTCTCATCCATCCAAGTCTGGCTGTTTTTAAATCCTGCATCACTCCTGATGGATATTAATGACGCAGAGCAACATGATACGACTTTGTCCTTTTTATCCCTGGTCCACAGCTTGTTTCCTCACTGATCAGTGTCTCCTGTCCTCCATCTTAATCGTATTGGCTGTGCATCACCCCGAAACCAGATGGGGAGCAAATAGATGAGCCTTATTCCAGATTATACCAGAAGACACACATGTATGAGCACCATCTCGTATTTGTGTCACCAGTTTCTCTGTGTGTATACGTTGGTTTAGGCGTGAAATAAAATCAGCATGTGACCTCCAGCCTCCAGGTTGGTGGGGCCCATAAATCTGCTGGTGTAGCTCAACAAAGACCACCTTTGACCCTCGCAAAAGCCTGCCTGCATTTCTGTGCAGGAAGGCATGACCACCAAACAAGCAATCAGCCAATAAAAAGCTAACCAGGCATGGATTAATTGTAAAATTAAACAAGTTACATCATACAGATGGGTGCAGTCTTTCACTATATCTCTCCACACCCCTCTCTGCCTGCCTGACAGATTAGGTGGGGGTTTCAGTCTGCAGAGGATCTCTGTGTCCGTGTCACGTCTTCGTGCCTGATTCTCTACAGTACGTCTGTCTCTCACTCTATTTTGCTCTCAGACAGATCTTGGTCTCAGGCGCCTTCTCTTCTCCCACCTTCTGTCTCATATTTAAAACAGCCAACAGTTGTCCCCTGGTGCTATCTGTACTTGTAAACACCACTTGCTTGAGTTTCAGCTTCCCTCATCATCACCCCATCCACATACAAACACTTTAAAATCCTCAAAATATCCAGTATCCTCCTTCAGCAAATGAATATCATAAAGAGGATATTCTGGGTTTGTTACGCAATGGTACTTTTCTCCCAATCAGTGTGGATGTAAAGGGTGTATAGCATAAAAAGCAGCTCTTAACATAGTGAAATGAAAACAATCACAGTGAAAAAGTGGACATCTGAGTTAGGAAGAAGATTAATAACCTTTGTGAATAAAAAATAAACATACTTGATTGAAAAAAGCCTTGAAATTTAGTAAATGATTTCAAAATTAATTAGATATCCTCAATATATTCATTAGAAACATGTAATACCTCCTGTAGAAACACCTCTGACCTCTTTGACAGGTTTTATTTTTATGCTGAGCTAATTAGCCACACAATCTTAATGGTAATATGGCAATAGCACATTAACATGTTGAATGAACCTCACATTACATCCTGCTTTCTGCTAGCGCTGAATTACCGTAAATCTAAAATTGCAGTTTTGTTTGTGTGCAGTATCCCATTGGCAGAGGCTACCTGAATTAAACATTTGGTCGTTTTTCTTATGCCATACGTTCCTGCTGATTCTAGTAGTTTACATCAAAATCCTTGATGTCAAAACCTGGTTATGTGACTAAAATAATAAATCACATAACAAAAGTGGGGAAATTTGAATAATTGTAAAAATAAAGATGAACTACAAATTATGTTGTTACCAAAGTGCTAATCCATAAACAATTGTGAAAGAAAGAGCCATAATTTCAGTCAGTATTTTTTCTTAAACATCTGTTATTTTACGATATGATATGTTGTTATTACTTATTTTGTAGAGTGAAACGTTAAAAAGGGGTTGACCAGGTCCTAATACTAAAACACAAAAAGTTAACAACAACAGATATGAGAACAACTGATCCTGAATCAGAATTAAGTTTACTGCCAAGTAGGTTTGCCCTTACAAGGAATTTGACTTGGTGTTGGTGGTGCAGACAAATTACCTGACCCTTGTAAGATTAACCAACGGGTTATAGAAACGTTAAACAAAAACAACGCGTTTTTAGTTTAAGATAATATTGGACCTATGCTACTGGATTGGCATCCCTAATCCTTATTACCATTGTTCTGCTATATTTTTAAGTGCAAAGATTATATTTCTTCTATTTTTCCATTTCCTACAAACCATACAGTCATATGCTGCTTTAATATAGATGTTCAGAATGATAGACTGATAATTGGTGCTTCTCGAATGTTTTTTAGGTGGAGGTGGGTAGTAACTAGTTACATTTACCTACTTACATTTTTCGGAATAACCTGTTGAACAAAATTACTTGAGGGATTCATTTCTGGACATCAAGGACTACTTGTTTCTCAGCCTGATGCGCCATCTACATATAAAGTGAAATGTAAATAATGTCAGTGGAGGTAGTTTGTACTCTTTAAAGATATATTCGTCGATTGATAAGTTGTATTAAAAGATTTAAGTAAAGAAAAAAATCTATAATAAGAATATTTCTTTATTTTATCCTTTGAAACATTAGAATTTGAAAAAAATGTCTGATTAAAAAATTGATTTGTATGCATTATTAGCTCTCATTAAATAGATATGCAGTACTTGAGATACCTTTAAACTTTAAGTCGTAGTTCAACCAGTGGCTCCTCCACCCCCCTTTGTTGTTAAAACTGGCTTAGATGAGGCAAAGGACAGACAGATCAATTGCCAGCTTCATGTTCAGGCATAATAAACCACAAAATCTGCTGTTAATCCGGTAGATTAAGAAAATAAAAATGTTTCTTTGGATGTCTGGACTATCACAGCAAATAAGAAAATAGAATAGTCATGATTCTGTACTTTCTGCGTTTTTTTAGTTAGACTTTGATTTATGTCACTCTGGGTTTTCTAGGTCATTGGTTTTATTTCCATTTTGTCTTATTCTTGTTGTTTTCTGTGTTTATTTGAGTTCTTATGCATTTCCTGTTTACTCTCAGTTGCCCCCTGTGCCGGTCTCCTTCACCTAGCTCCCTTCTAGATCCTTCTGTCCACACCTGCTCCCAATCAGCGTATTTCTCCATTCTTTGTTCTGTTTTGGCATTTATTCTTTCCTCCACAGTTACTGTTGGCTGAAATCTCTTCCTTTCTTCATTCACCCATGTGTTTCCCTTTGCTCTTGTTCCTGTGTTCATTAAATATTTATTTCTGGATTTATGATTCTTTTGCCTCCACTTATTAAATCTACAAGAAACCACCTCAGCTTCCATCTCTGCATTTGGGTCCTCTACAAACCTCCACACAACCTGTAAAAACAGCAAAAATGGAGAAACAGCTTCATCTGGCAGCTTTTAAATGTCACTATAAACTAAAGGTGTAAAAAAAAAAAGTGAAGGAAGGTTTAACTGGAAGTTAAAAGTAGAAATGTGCGAACAAAGATTTAGATGAGGTTAGATTATGTTATGTGTTAACCTATGGAGGTTTTTAACAATTTAAATTTTATGTTGTACTTTTTGATGTCATAAAAACGAAAGTAGTAAAAATATAACTGCTTTCATTACATGAAGTGTAAATTGAGTCTATATTCAGGTAACGAATATAGACTAATGAATATAGCTAATGCTTGTTATTCAGGAATGTCCCAAGGAGCATCTGTTAATAGGGGGGTAACTAATTGGGTGGATATTTAAAGTTCTAATTTATATTATACTAAGAATAAAGTCCCTGTTTGTTAAAAAAAACAAACTGATATTTATCAAAACCTCTTGTTCCACCTTACAAACTCCCTTCCACATCCCTTCAGATATTATAAAAAAAAATTAAATAAACTGTTCTGCTTCCTTAATGTTAGACTATCTGCACTCTATTTCAACCTTAGTGAAAAATTAGCTTTGACTGTTTCTTTTTAGCTAATTTTGTACGGACTTGGACTGGCTCTGGACAAGTGACGGATGTCTTTATTCTGAAAAAGACCACAGCTTGTGTCGTAAGATAAAGCTTCTCAGATTCCTTTAAGATTTACAAAACTCTGTACATCTGCACAGAGAAAACAAGCATATATATATAAAAAAATACCAAAATGCTCCCCTTGAGTTCTGTTCACAAAGACTAAACAAATCCACTGGACCACTGGGCTCCATGCAGACTGCCTGTTTTTCTTGGTGCCACATGTCATCACAACAAAGACACCCATAGGAAATTGAGGATTATGTGTTATGATGGGACTGACTACCACAAACAAAGGCAGCTTCCTCTCTTTTTGGCTACTTTCTAACAGTATAGAGTGAGATGACAGATATAAAAATGTTTTGGAGGGATTTTATAGGGCTTTCACATTGTTTTGACTTGGGGCAGTATTTATAAAAAGGGCTGGAGGGGTTGGCTTTACCATAACCAGGGAAGCGGTTGGTCTACATTTGCTGTCACCGTGTCAACAAAGAGCACTATTCCCACACTAATTCAGAAGCAGTGCTTTAAAAGACCCTCTACTTTCATAGCTAGCCGTGCAGTTGCCCTGCCATGCAGCCAGACATCACTATAGAAATAAACACTCGGAACACGCTCGGAATAATTCACCATCACATAAATATTCCTAGGAGGTAAACAAAATTGCTTCCAGGTGCTGTTGCAGATTCCACCGCCGCTCAAATGTGCTGATGCTAACTGTCTCCGACCTCAAGCTTCATGTGGCGCTTCGATCGTTGCGAAGAGCTTCCATCAGTCTCCCCGGAAGGAGTTGAAAGTGACAAGCGGAGCGTGGGTTCCTTATTTAAACTGTTTTCTGGACTTCCTCCCAACACAGCAACTGTGTATTTTCTTCACTCAACAGCTACAGTGGGCCCCCCTGAACAGAACAACATAGCTTTTGAAGACTCGAGGCCCTTGCCGAAGGGAGAAAACAAGTTGAAGTCATATTTTAAATGAAAACCTGATGACAAAAGGGCATCAGGTTTTAGGTCTTATTGGACCAATTAACCAGTAAGGCAGATTTCATACACAATGGATTGTGCAGCGAAATTGGTAGAAAATATTAAGTCTTTATTTATGATAAAGTCTTCCCTAAAATTTAGATTGGAAATGAACACATCCTAATAAATATCTAAAGACATTGAAGAATTAAAGAAGCTCCGGGATGAAAATTTGTTTTTATTTCTCCTTAAGAACTATAAGACGAAACAGCATTAAGGTGTTTTTTAACCTCCTGCCAGGAGTAGTTGATTTTTATTGGTGCAGATTCTGCAACAAAACTAAGCAGACCAGAAATTGAAGCTAAATCTCTGAAAATATCCACAAAATATTTATTTAAAGGAAACATTTGATATATAAACCAAAAAAAACAAAAAAAACATTGAAACTTACCTGTTTTTTTTATTCTAATTACACTGTCACAAGTACAGAGCAACAAAATTAACGGGGAGCAATCAAGGGTTAAGGGTCTTGCTCAAAGACCCAGATTGGTAGTCTGTGGGGGAAGAGTTTTGAACTCACAACTTCAAGATTCCAAGATCTATGCCCTAACCAATAGGCCGCAACTCCCCATTAAGTTGTCATAATATTTCAATGAACTTGTCTTGGACAGAGGAAACCAAAGTAGACCCTTTTAGGTCTTATTAATTGGACCAATTAACCAGTAAGGCAGATTTCATACACTCTGGTCTGCTCCCTAACCAGGTCTGCATGATAAATCCTTTTCTTCTGAACCAAGAGAATCTGCCTGCTAACTAAACTGAAAAACTGACACATTTTTGTGACTGTGTTGCCTGTAAGCACCAAGTAAACGGCCCTTACAAGCACAAAGACCTTGAATCCAACCACAAGCAGACAAGGGGAAACAACAGGACAATTGTTCAATTGTTAAAATACTGCGTGACGAGATTTATACGTTTGGGTTTTTTTCCCTCAGGGAACATAAAGACACAAAAGATGCTTCAGTTTCTGGTGAGAAATTACTTAAATGTTTGTTTTTCCCCTTTGAACAGACAATTGTCTAACCAAATACAGCAATGACACCATCATCTGTCTGAACTTAATTTTGCCGGCTTTGAACGACACAATAAAAACAGTTCAATAATCATCCAAGATTACCTTTAAAGGATATTTAACACCACGGCATACCCAATTTGAGCAACACAAGAGTCAGGTTTCAAAAGATTGGTTATACATATGAAAATTACTTAACAGCTCTTACACACCATATATAAAGCAGCTACACGCTGATTGGATACACCTGTAAAAAAACTAAAGCTAATTTTACTGCAGTGACTCAGAATAACCACTAAATCCACCATTAAGGAACACAGATGCTTCCCTCACCTCAGCATGCTGTATGCTTGAAACCGATTATGAAACTAATGACATTTTTTTCTGATAGAGTCAAATAATATTAACAGGAAAGAAATTAATTTGTGAAATCGTATTCACAAAAGGTTCACATAATCCTTAAGTTTGAAAATCAAGCAACCAAAGAAACAAGACAGATAGAAAATGAGACATAACGGTAAAAATAAAATACTTTGTATTGATACAGCAGAATGCAGAATTTCAGTCTTGATTCTATTTTATATACACCATTCAGACCGTAAGCATCAGAAGTTACACTTTTACATACATAAAAACATGACTGTGCTTCTGCTACATAAGTTACTGATCTATATTTGAGTTTAGATCGAAGTAAAAAATATCTTCTATACAATTAGACATATGAAAATGTTCAGCTGTTGGTTATCAAAGAAAAACTGAGAACACAGTATATGAATGTGGTTGAGAAGCTGGAATAGAAGAGGGACAGAGGAAGTGTTTAAATAATGAAGAAACCCTACAGAGTGGGAAATTACTACTATTATACCTGTTGTTATGAAAATAAAACATGATTCACAGTTCATGCTGAGAATTGTGTCATATACTCCATTTACACTAGCCTTTTGAAACCATGCTGAGCAATGGTCAGAGCTCGGTAACCAAGATAACTGTTGATTGTAAATGGAATGCAAATGAACTGGACTATGCTAGACACAACGGATCCGAGCTAAACTAGTGCTAGTTCCAAATTAGGGCTCGGCGCCGTTCAGTTGTGGCTCGGTTCTCTGATAACAAGGAGCGCCGGAGCAGACCGCGTCATCCTATTTACAGCGTGTCCGCCTTTGTAATTCACAGATCTGTTCACCTGTTCATGGCACGAACTTCTTCTCAGCCTATTAACAATAAATGGTATCAAAATAGCATGGTGCGACCTGGGATGATGCCAAGACCAAGAAGGATGCCTTCTTCGCCTGACATTCTGCAAATTACAAAATATTACTAATATAAAACAAACATAAGTTTCTGAATGTTATGGGTGCCACCCTTTTTCTTTGTGTAATTCCATCTTGAGAGCTGTAGTATCGTAGACCCCCGACATGAGACAAGGAACCGTGTTAGCGTGATGTGTAAATGGTCGTAAGAACCAAGCTCAGCACGGCTAACTGATCCAAGCTTGATCCAAACTCAGCACGGATCGGTTTCAGAGGGCTAGTGGCAATGGGGCTTTAGAGATACAATTTCTAGACCTTTTTGTGAGCCTTATTTCTGCCTGAAAGCTGGTTAAGAAATAGGAAATAAAAGATGAAACCAAGAGATTTGTCGAGCACAGTAAAATTTAAATCTCTGCAAATTTAAGGCAATTGTTCCGTTACCTTCGGCACAACAATGACCAAATAATTAAACATTGAAATTGTCTCAATTTAGCTAACATTTGAACCTGAGACATAATGCAGCAAGAACAGTTTATGTTTAAGACTTTTTGGACAAACGTTTTTGAAAAACCTAAAACCTGACACATGAAGTTTTCATTTCTTGCCACACTGTTGAAGGCCAGCCTTGAAGTTGCCACGCGACACTCACGCCCATGCTGAACAATGATGCTTTTAAGAGATCAAGTCTCAGATTACATGCTTTTTTTTCTCCACCTCTCTCCTAATTTTTGGTCATTTTTCTAGTTCCCTGTGGTCGGAAATGTCTTGTTTCTTTAATGGCTTCCAGTAAGGTTCTCAGAGTCCCCAGTGTAGATCAAACCATCCCTCAAGGGAGCCTCTCTGCATGTCCAATTAGGTCTTGAATTCAGGAGACTTTAATAAACATGGCGACTGATAATCCTAAAACACAGATTGGCTCTAAAAGAAACACTCACTGGAAAGCAGTTACAAAGTTTAATATTAATACAAGAAGCTTTATTCCAAGCCATTAAATGTGAGCTGAACAGTCATCTGTTTTTAAGTCCTCTCAGCATGTTTCTTCTCTGCGTTCATGAAGTTGCTTAAGTGGAAAACAGAGCCAACATTTTCCAAGACTGTATCTGGGCGTTCATATACATCCAGGGAAGTCTACAGCCTGCATGTACATTTCCTGTTTTTCAGGTTTGAGACTTTGCCAGCACGCTCTGACACTCATTAACCAGATGTCCTGTTGAGGGGGCTTTGTGCTGGGCTTCACCTCCATGCGCTCCAGCGTAATCACCAAAAATCACCACCTGAGGGTATTCAAAATGGTCTGCTGCACCACTGCAGAGTCAAACAACCATAGTTTAGCATTAGTCTCTGTCCCCTGGGACTAGGGTCACAATGGTATTAACTGTTGGCATTACAATAAATGGGTATTTAATGACACTGAATGCAGAGAGACATTAGATAATGTAAGGATTATTAGGTTGGGTTATTAGCAACCATCCGTGGCACTTTGGTTCAGTGGGACTTGTCCAGCTGTTAGGAAACACACACGCCATGTTTAGGGTACATTACATGAAGCTTGACTGGCTGACTGTGCAGAGAAAAGGGCGTCAATTTGAGGAGTCCATGTTGGGAAAAAGGAAAACTACATTATTTTCTCCATTCATCATTGGATATTTACAAGAATATCCTTGAAGGTTCAGAGTTTAAAAGTAAGGAAGCAATTCTAGTTTTGCCTAAGGTGATTCTATTCATCATCTGGGTGACACACTTGTTAACAAATCAACTTCCTTAAGCAGCAGGGATCGTCACAAAGAGTTTAGTCTGGAAAGTAATCTTAAATTCCCTTAACGATTTTTTTTTAAAGGAAATGTATACCATTGCACCTGTTTCTTGGTGACTGTGGACTCCTCATCTCTTGTTGATGGATTTCCTGATTACAGCTCTGCAGGCTTCACAGTCGTGCAGATGCACACGTGGAGAGTGTCACTGAGTGCAGCTGCACAGTCCACCATGCGCTCTGTGTAACTTTCAGTACGGTTTTTATCTTATCCTTCACATAAAGTAAACACCTCATGATATAAGCTAAAGAAAATATGTATACAATGTACTTCTCTGTATTCTTAAGCATAATGATAGATTTGCTGGTACCACTTTACAATAACAACATAAAGATGTTACTTTTGATTGTTTTGGCTGTTTGAACAGAACCATATATTAAAGAAAATACACAACCCTGGGATTCTGGGAGCCTGATTTTTTTTTTGGGTCAATTTTTCCAGAGTTGCAATTCCAGATACAGTCTAAAAGCACCAAAATCAGGAGTGGTGACAAGCTTCACAGTGAGTCAGTGGTAAGGCGTGCAAGTGTCTGCACTGGTAATACAGTAGAAAGACTGGAGAGCCCTTAAGAGGCACCTCCAGCAACTCCACCTACCATCTCCCACAAAATGCCTTTTGGAAAAACGGTCTTCAGCCTACTGAAGAACAGCAAAACACATGTGGGTTGCATTAAAAAAAAATCCCATAATTCCCTTAGCAACTATGAATGGTGCGATCTCCAAATCATTTATTTTCACATTTTTTTATTTTTCTTCTAAACTACAACAAGGTGGCCCTTTGAAAATTGCTTATAATTCACCCACTATATAGGTTGCTGCTTTCCTGCTCTCCATGCAGACATGATTCTCTCTGCAAAGATATTTCCTGGTAGTGCTGATAATGGACGTATCAAGACATTAGCCTGTTTTGAATCTAGTTGCATGTTGACTCAATAGGCCATGTTTCTAAATGTTGGAGGTAAATGAGCCATATAAAGACTAAAGAAATCTTTAGTTTTTCACATCAAAGGCATGCAATCTTATGTTCCGCACTCAATGATTTTGCTTTCATTAAAACAGTTGAGGTAACAAATTATTTCTTGCTTTTTTTTCTACAGACTTACAGAAGTGGGTCATCAACTCTTAATTATCCATATGAACACAGGCTCAGTAAATGCAGTGTTTCTTATTTCTTTATAGATCTCCTGGACTCTGCCCTGCTGTGAACCAGTCAAAACCTGCTTTCCTGCTCCTTTCATCCTCTTAGTCCAGATCCTTGCAGCTCTTTTCAAAGTGCCAGCACCAAATTCACTTTTAAGAGATTCCAGCATCTCTCAGTTCTTCACGGTACGACTCACTGACAATAACACAAGTACCTGTTAGACTTTGGGTTGAGCACATGTAAACATTCATATGCAACACACCATGATGACTCTATTTTCATGTTCTGTACATTGTCAGACACATAAAAAAAAGCCAGAAACGTGCCACACACGTTTCATAGAGCACTTTAACATGGCTGTAATCCCACTGAGGTGTGTCGGTCGTTTGGTTAACTGGATCAGTGGGAACGGGAAAGAAGGAGATGTGCGTGTCAAAATAAGTTGAGAGGCTCAGAAGTGAGTGACTCAGGTTAACAGAATCAAACATTTCCTTCTCCGAGGTATACAGACTATCAAGTTGTTTTTCCAATTTCTTTGAAGTTTGTTTGACCAAAGCTGCAGACTGGGCCACTGTGCAACCGCCCTTGAAGAGAGTTCAGGAACCATGTGTGATTTATATTTATTTTTTATATACTTCGATCATCCATCTGACAATAAAACACAGGGAAGAGAGAGGAAGTCGTACGTTTCTTTATACAATAGTGGTGTTCTTAAGTTACACTTGTCATAAATAGAGGGCAGAATGGGGCTGCTGCTAATCTGATAATGAGTGGGTTTGCCTTTTCGAGACATCTGTGAAGGCCTTTGATTTCCACGCTGGTGAAAACAACAGTTTGTCTCACATGGAACATAGTCTTTTTCCACCCTGTTCAAAAGGCTACCTATGTAATCACTCACTTATCTATGTCTGTACATAAAAGAAAGGAAATCAGCTTAGACACTGAAAATAAGTCAAACATAAACCAATATATGCACTAAAGTAGAATAAAAATGGATAATATAAAATGTATATGTAGCATAAAACTGGTGTTTTTATGCGTTCCAAGAATTTAAAGGAAGTCAAAATGTAGAAAAGACATTTTAGCCCTGAGCTGTTATGCAAAGAGTGGGCAAAAATATTCTCTAGGAGTGTGAAAACAGTTACACTTGACTAATTATTGTTTTAATGCAAAATGTAAAAGGATGAATACAGTTATGATAGATTCATTTTGTTTTAAATTTTATTCTTCAGGAAGAAAATGTTGCATATTTTGTTTTATTCATCCAGCCTGACTGAGCTTGAGCTGCTGCAATGAATTCAAAAGTAAATGATGGGTGCATCCTAAAGGCGAAACGATTCTTCCTCTTCCTCCCAGCAGCTGTTAGACTTCATTACCGTCAGTCCTCCAAACAAACACATTAAATATTTACATCCATGCAGATATTTGCACCATTTTTCATCTTTTTCTGTAGCATGGCCAGAGATGCATCCGACTGTGTTGCTGCAGTTAACCTAATTTTTTTTTACTTTACTGTACAGTCAATTCTATATGTGATTCCTGTTTTTGATTAATATATTCATTTCTTTATACAGATAAATTTTGTGATGTTTCAACATCTTATCCTCTGTTTGCCTTTTTGCTTTGCTACTCTCCCCACCGTGGAACCATAAAGGGTATTTATACTATTTCTACTGTTAAACAGACTTGTGGTTCTAAAGTTGTAAATAGCATTGAACATATAAATACAAATAAAAAATTTTTTTTTTGATTTGTAATAAAAAAATAATTATTTCTATTACAATACTGCATTACTTTGTACTGTTCTATGACGTTAAATCGTGGTAAACTCCAACAAAGTAAGCGGCTGTAACATAAAAAATAAATATATTTGAATGAGTTTAAGCTGTGCTATTTACTGCTAAGATAAAGTCAGAAGCAGAAAGAAAATCAAGGGGAGTTCTCATGCAGCCCTGTGTGGAAGGGAGAATGAATGAAGTTGAGTAGTGAAAGATAATGGCCTTGCAAAATGCTTTCTGTTATGTAGCACAGAAGCCCTTGGAGATAAAGTTTCTGTAGTTTTTATATCCCTCCTCTAAAGAGATGATCCTCTTCTCTCACTCTTCTCTCTTGAGGGAGACCAGCTGGGAGGTGGAGTGTTGACAGATGAAGATATACTCAAGACCAAAATTCACAGACAGAAGCAATGAGTTCAAAAGATGAGCGGGACATAAATAACTTCAAGCCCACTACTGTTCGCCCATAACGGGTCAAGGGCAGCTGAGGAGGGTCACAGGTAATCATGCACCTTTCCAAAAAAAAAAAAAAACAACATATTTACAACTATCAGGGGAATGAGGAGTTAAAAAAGGTCATCTTGTGTCAAGGTGTGCATGCTGGAAAGCCTGGGCTCGTGCTAATTTGAAGTCTGAGATTTATTTGTTTGTGGTCTTTGAGCAGAGCGGAGGAGGAGGAGGGGGAGGGAGAGCGAGTGTTTACAAAAGTTTATGGATCAGTTTAAATCTGCACCTGATGTTACAAACACACACACGTACAAGACTCTGTGAACCCATCTGGAAAGAAGCTCTTAAACCGAAAAATAGAGAAGAAAGTGTTTATACTGAAAAACACACTTGATCAAGTGATGTCACTTTGTTAGGTCCTATGATGTTTGAACTCATTACTGACTGTACACAACAAGCAGACATTATCTACAGTAGGAGTAACAAGCTGCAATGCCATCTTAACAACAATATCACCAAGGCCTCTCATAGCAATAAATAATTATGTCCACCCTCTGTGAATAAGAGAAAGTAACCTGTAGCACTTCTTTTCATACACCTGTTTAAACAACATGGCAGCACGCTAGTATGAGTGTACTAACAGGACGAGGCGTAAACTTAAGACTTTCTTTGTAAATTTCACTGATTCTCTCCAAAATAAAAGACTCAACCTAACTAGAGTATCGTTTAGATTTCTAATAGGCAAAGAGCAGCAATCAAAATTTGTCTTTTTTACCTTTCAGAATAAAAATAACAGATTATATTCTGAATGAGGTAAAAGGTCTTATATAGCAAAGAAAATGGTTATTTGGATTTTCAGAATTAAAGCAAATGGTGTTATTCAAAATAAAAGCTCAAAATTTTTTAAGGTACTGTAAGGACACTGTAAAAGTAGGCTTCACCTTGCTCCACCTGTAAATAACATTTACAGCTGACTATTAAAAGGCAAATCTGTTTTTTAATGAATTATACTGAATGCAAAATGTGTCTTAACAAAACAGTATTGAACTTTTAGTAACTGTTTCACAATTGCTTCACTATTATGAGTTTGTGACGATTTGACTAAACAAGCAACATTAAATAGTGTTACAGAGGTTGGACCCTTCATCATCATCATCACCCTCACCATCCTTAACTGCATTTGCGGAGCCCTTTCAAACAACTAACAGCTGATAACGAAGTGCTGAACATAGCAAAAGAGCAAAAAAGTAAGACACTACTAAGAATTTGTTTTAAGCTAAATGAACAAGGTCACAACAACTAAGTCCTGCGACTGTTAAAAGCCAGTGAAGTTGAGCCGACTTTAAAAATTTGGCAGTGAAGGAGCCTCCCTATTGTGCAGCGGGAGGCTATTCCATAAAAGAGCAGCAGCAATAGAGAAATCTGTACCTCGATACCTTAAGGAGCTGCTTTTCTGCTGTCCCGTTAGGGACCGAGGAGGCAAGTAGAGGTGAAAAAGCTCAGAGAGGTAAGATGGGGCAAGGTCATCTTACCTAACAATCATGAGACTGCAGCATGTGACAAAGTCACGGAGTGAAGTTAGTTTTTAAGACTCATGCTTATTTTTTATGCAGCAGCAAAGATGCCACTAAGGACTACAGCCAGTCAATGAGTGAAGCCTTGGACCAAGATAGTTTGGTATTAGATTCAATGATTCACAAATCGAATATTATTTAAAAAAAAGAAGTTATATCTTAATAAATTAACGAAAACATTGTATGATTTTATTGATCTATGTATCATTTTTTTTATATAACAAGTGAATTTGTGGTCAACATCAAAGTAAATAGCAACAAACGCTGTGTAAAATAAATCTAAATTAAATACTGACTTTTAATTATTGAAATATATAACATTTTGATTATTTTGTAATTTATTAAATTAGTAAACAAACTTTGCTAATTTGGAGTTGACATTAAGCGACTCTCTCACTTTCAAATCTAAAACTGATTCCAGATGACTTTAAGACGCCGACTGCAGACAAAATGAAAATTTATTGCATGGTTGACTGAATCATGCAATGCCATCGGCCAAAATATTTTGTGGTTTTATAGTTGAGAGTCAACTATAAACTTCCACTTTAACACCACCACAAAAAAAGCCTTTAAGGTGTACTTGAAAATATCCACACTAAGTCTCCCTGCAAATTGGAATCATGATCTGTGATTAAAACCTTCAGAACAGCTAATAAATGGAGCCTGAGGTTAAACTGTCAACAGCTTCAGCTGCCACATTCTTGCAAAAAGGTTGTTCAAATTTTAAAGAGGGATAATAAGGGCTCCTAAAGTAGATGTGGCTAGTGGAGCGTTAAAGTTTAGAGCCATTTAAGGGGGTTAGTGAGGGCACATCTGCATCCTCCCCTCCCGCCACCATGCAACAGACACAGATGCATGCAGATTTTTCACTGCGGCTCTATCATTTCTGTAGCAGGATAGCTCTGTTCACTGTGTGAATTACTTCAGGACTGGATGGAGGTAAAATGGGGCCAGAGTGTTCACTCTTGTTATCTTGTTTGTTTTTTGTTAGCGGGAGAGAAGGAAGCTCCCCTGCCGTCACTCTGTGTCACTACTCCCCTCCCACCCCTCGGCACGATGCCCAAAAAGTCTCCAACAGCCTTGGAAGATGCACGTGTGTATACAGTATGACTAGTGTAGCTGTGTAAGCATACTGATAACAGAAAGGTGAAGAGGTTCGACCTACAGAAAGCAAACGAACCAGCTTCCTCTTTGTGTTCAAGTTAGACATAGAGGGAATGTTGAAGGCAGGGAGGCAGATTTGAGACACAAATGGAGACAAAGCATCAGACCTTCACTCCCTTTGCATCTTTCCTTCGCCAAAGTTAAAACCCAAGCTAATGTTGGAATCTGGTGAAACACGCCGCAGCACAGCCGCAAACAGCTTCTAATAGTGCTTCCCATTATTTGCACCGCTGGAATGTGCAGCTAATGCACAGAGACCAAAGTCAGCCCTAGTTAACATACCTGTGGTTGCCGTATGGTTAAAAACCGAGGGGAGAATCTGTACACATTTTTATGTTGCAATTAGCACGAACGAAAGGTACAAAGGATGATAGAGACGATGAGATTATGTGGTAAGAGTTTGTGAGGGTAACACACATCGATCTAAAACTCAAACAAAATATGCAGTTTAAATGGCTTGCTTCAGTACTTTCATAATTTTTCAATTCCCGAGTAAAAGTAAAAGTGCAAAAAAAAGTCCCATGAATATTAAAAAAAAATATGTAAATAAACGTATTAAGATATTGTCGATGTCACTTTCCAGTCCTTTGTAAGTAACTCTACCATGATTTGATTTGAAAAAATATATATATATTTTAGTTATTTTAAATCTAAGTTATTTTAGAAAAAAACACATATTATTTTGCACTAGAGTTATAAATCATCTAAAAAAGTTGGGTTATAAAGCTAAAAGGGGACCTGATTGGACAGTGCCTGCAGCTATTTTTTTGTTTTTTTATTAGGACACATGTTTTAGTACTATGGTTCTGGCTGGTGGCCTTCAATAGACAGCAACAAGGGTCTCATTATGAAAGAAGGCTCTTTTTTCACATTGCACCTAATCAACATTGAGTTTGCCCCACACCAGCTTATCAATGTTGAATAATGCAGTTAAATTCTCCAGAGTCCTGCTAATGATCTAACATGTGATTCAGATGTTTGATGAAGGGAAACAGGTAAAAGTTATGGGATACTTTCCCTCAAGGATTAGGGTTTGACACTTTTATCTTATGAAAACAAACAAACCCAGAGAGTGCTGAAGTATAGATTTCTTAAGTTAAAAACTACCAAATAAGAGACAGGTTGAGTGGTAAATCCAGTTACTGACACTGGCCAATTTGGGCTTGGCCCTTAGTGATGACCAGCTAGTTAAAAACAAGGTGACTCATCAGGTGGACAAAGGGGACAGAATCTGACCTATCTCTGAATAGCAGCCTTTGGTCTCCTGGAGGATAAAATACCCTGAAAATATGCCTAACAAGATACACATCAAAACTGGACTCTATGCAAACTTTGGTGGGTTTATACTGATTGGGAATGGGGTGGATGAAGGTGCACATATGATCCTTGGATTATTCCACACAAACTGGGTTTTTTGAATGTAAAGTGTGAGATTAGACGTATTTATACAGCTGACTTTTTCTGTGTTCTGCAACGCAATTAAATCTATTGTTAAAGTTTAGTAAACAAAAACCTGTGCACACTTTTATGAATGAAGCTTCGGCTGATTAGCTCCTGTCCATGTTCTGGAGCTGGAAAGGTAAATGGTTGGAGAAAATCTTTGCACAGACTTTTTAACCTTCTGAACTTGGATGGTCCCTCAGTACAGTAATTATCTGGCCTTTTGTTGTAAAACTATTACTAAAACTGCTGAGGCGTGTCATGTAGCACAAGTTTTGTTTTTCTTTGTAATTACTATGAGTATAAGCCACTAGCGCCACAATTTATTTGGACTAAAGATCAGCAAAACCCTGTTTTAAAATGGCTACCATGTTAAAACAAATGCCTGTAGTGACAAACAGGCTTTGCTCTAGCCACTTATATAAATAATTATATGACAAATCTTAGAAGAATAAAGAAAATATGAATTAACTATTATTTATACTGGCAAGTCAAATCATCAATACCGGTCTGATTTCTAAAATTGAAAAACAATTGAGTTGTTCATGTTATCATCTCATCTAATAATTTGTCTGTTAATCTTTTTACAAATATTGCTTTTAAACTGTTTATCAGTGAGTATATCACAGAGGCTGATGACGACTAAGTGGTACAGTTTGTAAGTACAGTGGTTTAGATGACAATTGCGTTAAAATAGTTTGCATTGCTAAAAAGGTTGTGTAATCTCTTATTTGCAGATAAGAAATATTAGAAAGGTAAATTACAGAGTTAAAGAAATCAAAATTATCAAAGCTCTACAAAGTGGTTTGTAGAGCTGCTTATCTGAAGTTAAACAGCCTGAACCAATGAACCTAATCAGCTAGTTACCTCATTGTGCAACCAGCTGACCAGGCAGCTGTCCTTGAAGTGTTCTCATAACTATTTCACTCAGGGCGCTCCAACTATTTGTCATTGCAGCTGCAGTATAAATAACTGTCCCACATGTGACTGCAGAACGATATCATCAGCCTCATTTTGGCTTCGGGCTACAATACTTAATGCAATTAAGATAAATACGTATTTCCTTGTAGTTCCAGAGCTTTTCAAACTCTTCTACTATTCTAATATCCATACATCCATGGCTTTCCCCCTTATTTGCTCCAGGGTTTGACATGCAGGATGGCTTCATTAACATCCCGCTGAAGCAGACCACTCCAAGTCAGCCATGTTGGGCCTTGTTAAGCAGAAAGGAGGAGGAGTATAGAGTTACAGTCTATTTGTCACAGGCCAAAGCTTTGTTTCAGGTTAATTATGACCTGAAGGACAGTCTAAGTCTAAACAATGGAGGCAGCTTTACCCCCTCCAGCAGCAGCACAGTCTGAAAATGGTTAAATAGAGTCCAAAGCTGAAGATCATATGGACCACCGACACTCAACTGAGATAATATTATTGTAGCCAACCCGAGACGCAGGAATGTGAACATTCAAAGCTGACAAAAGAGCAAAAATTTAGACTAAACTAAAGATGGGGAGGGGGCAATAATGCCTAATATTAATATTAAGCTTATATGAATAAAGAATATGCTGTTATTAAGCTACAGAATGCTGAAGGCACTGAAGCAGGAGGCGACACAGAGTTAAAGATGACATGACATCACTGGACTACTCTGATGCTCCACAGATGAAAGACATGCAGTTAAGTAGGTTGGAGATGAAATGGTTGCTTAAACTCTTAAAAGATGGCGCAGCATCACTGTGAATATAAGAACAGGGAAATGAGGCTAAGCCAAATACTAAAGAAACGGGAACATGCAGAGGAGGGCTGATCCTTGGATACCTATTGCTCTTTCTAAAAGTGCTCCACCAGCACATTTTTGGGAAATCACATCTGCAGTAATCGGGCCAAGTGGTAAGATGAGAAAACAGTCTGTTCCTTTATGGGATACCGGCAAAATAAAAGCACAAGCCTTAATATATTTTCCAGAGAAAATAAAGACATTTGATTGTCTCTTCACAGGTTGACTTTTATTACTTAACTCATCCTTCAAGTTTTACAGTTTATCTTTTTTATTCCTCCTGCTACTGAAGAGAGCAATGCATGTTCCCTTAATGCATTACTTTCCAAAGTTAGGCTTGATCAACCAGCATCGGATCAACTACAGACATGTAACTAAATGATAAACATTTCTGTTAAAGTGCAAAAACAATATAAAGCATTACTAAAAAAAACAACAACAACAAATAACTAAAATGGTCCCAGCAGCTGTGTATAATATTATTAGAATTGGTGTTAATTGATTTTATTGAAATATTTGTTAACCAAATCAGCGGTTTAGGTCATCTGTCGATTCTGGTACCAATTTGTAGGTCAGAAGCGGAAAAGTTAGGGAACCGGATTTAATGCAAAGTAATAGTTTAATTGCTGCATCACATGTAGCCTGATCTTTATACAGTTCCACCTCATAACATTGAGCAGAACGCATGTTCAACAGGCAGTATGACACAGGCCATAAAGGAAAGAGGAGTTGTTATATTAATAAAAAATAATAATAATAACAGCACTGAACATTATTATAATATTTATTACTATATTTAGTGATATAGTCTACTGGTGAAGTGCACTTTATGTAGTATAGTGCACTTCACACAGATAGCCTATCTTAAAGAACTACTAAAAAAAGAATCAAATAAGATAATTCAAATAAATACATTTTAAGTTAAAAATGAAAAATAGAAAAAAAAACATTAAAAACGTTTGCTTACTCTGCTGATTGATACCCTATGGGCCGGTTTGGTCATTAAAATATAATCTACATATTAATGAAGGTTTGCATCCAAAAAAAAGGTTAGCATATGCTATTTGCTGATTTGCAAAGGCAAATCACTTTGAAGATCTGCTCTCTGCTAACAAACATATTTGCAAGAATTATAAGATGCAAAACCTTCTAAAGATCAGGCACTTGGTGTTTAGCAAGTTAAATACAAACGCTGATCTTTTATGTCGGGACCATCCTCGCTGTCCAAAGGTACATTGTCTCCTAAATGAATGTAATTCATTAAGACATATGAATAGTTTTTAAATAGTCTTTGAAGGAGATAATGGTGCTTTCCAATTCCTTTCACCTGGTAAACCATTTTCTTTGCTCTGTTCAATCCAAATGTTAAAGTCCACAAAAAGTCATTAGTAGCATCCGCCAGTGGAATGTCTGTCTTTCTTAAAAGGCTAAAGATGAAAGGCAGCGTATGGATCATATTACACAAATGAATGTAGCTGGTAATCATTAAAATAGGTAAAGACATTGCAAAGCATCACAATCTGTCAAAAACATTAGAAAGAAACAAATCACATCTATTGGCAAATTGCCTCAAATGACCATAATGGCTTGAGAATACATGCCCCTCATGATGCCTTTTACTGACTTTTAATTTGAATCGTTGAACCTCGGAGGAAATTGCCTCTTTGGGGTTGCATGAGGGCAGAAAGGCTACAGGCAAAGTTACTGTCAGCATGGCGATGGCCACATGTTGCACAGAGAGAATCCTCAGATGATGTGAAAGTTTAAAAGAAATGGACAGCTTGGACAAATGGAAGCATTATCATATGTGTTTACAGCAGACAGTGAATGATCAAAGCATGAACAATCTGAAGGTAGTTCGCGGTTTGGTATGGAAAGAGAGCAAAGGTAACAGTCAATCAAAGTAAGCAGATCACTGAGTGTTAGGAAGCTAACTGATGCATCTTCAAATATCTTTAATTTAATCTTTTCATTGTTTTTTCTCTGTAAGATCCTAAGATTTTTTTTCTTAAATGAACAATATTCAGCTAAGCAATTTTGGTTGCTGGCTGCTGGCTCTATCCTCGGGCCAGGAGGCAAACATGAAAAAAATGTGTAACCAAGCCAGACAATTTCCAGCAGTCTGGACAGGAAGTACCAACAACTCTCACATCCTGTTAGCCCTGATTCTAATTTAATACAATGTTATCAGAGCAAGTCATCGCTATGCGCCCTCATCTCCAGCTCTTCTGTGGTTAAAACAGCCTATTAAAACTTTGCAGTCTTTTGTTGAAGGTTCCACCTTTTTCTTTATATTAGACTTGTATATTTTGGTTTGTTTGTTAGTTGTACTTTTAAATTTCCCCATTGTCGGAAAATAAAGGGTTTTCAATTCTATTTCTATTCTAAAATACAACAAAAAAAGCACAAAAAAAATTAGGGATATCATTTTTGAGATTTTTACAAAAGAAAGAAGATAAATATACAGCTGTTGTAATGGTAGGCAGGTGCTATCAGATCTTACATAGTCCCAGTATACCCTCCATGTGCATAAGATTTAAATACGGAAATTACTACCTTTGAATGTAGAAATGGAAGAAGTTTAGAAAAAATGCCTGTGCTCTATAAATGTCTAATTTCTTGCTGGGTTAATAGTGTAGAATTGATCAGTTTACCAACACTTATTAAAAAATGGCTTTAAATCGCCACTAAATCGGCTTCAAAAACAAAATCTATCTGGGCGAGAGCCAAAAACATCTGAAAATTCTTTACTTATCACTATTTTATGGAGTGTAGATAGCAGAATCAAAAAAAGCTATGCCATAAGGCTTTAAATAAGAGTATTGTTGATTCTATAAACTAGATGGCTGCAGTATATATGCTCTTTGTAGCATTCAGTAGAAAATCATTCTTAACGAGTCTGTCTCATCTTTGGCAAGAGTTGCATTTTCCATTTTGGCAGAGAGATGCAAAGTAACTCCAAGGACAGATAGAAAGCTTATAAAGTGTAGATCATGGTAAATCTAAACCTTCAAAAGTTGTCTGTTGTAAAAAGTCAGAGCATTATTGTTAATGTAAGCTAGGTCTGAGTGCAGCAAGGAGCAAAACAGATGCCTCCAGGAGACTATGAAAAGGGAATTCAACCCTCTGTTTTAACAATCATCCTAAACACTAACTGTTGTTTTCTTCTCCTTCCCCCTTTCTTACTCCAAAAGCATACAAAATATCTGCAGTGTCGCCCATGTACCTCGTCCTGGTCAGCACACTACCTTAGAACCAGATGAAGAGCATCGGGGATGTTGTGGCTGTTTGTTGCCTAAAGGGAGAAATGTTCCTTTGATGAGGAGGAGTATCAGTTGAACGTCTCTCCAGGGAATCGGACCCTGCAGGCCTAAAGCTGGGAAAACTCAAAAAGCCATTCCAGACATCTTGGTGGAGTTAGATTATCTTTGCTGCAGGCCGGCTGCCAAAGTGACCAGCACAATGTTATCATTGGTGCTGCTTTTTGTGAGTTCCAGCTCTGACCATAGAGAGAAGTTCTTTAATGTTTGATAAGAGCAAAACAGGCGTCAAGAATCAAACGAGTCACTTTGAGTATATCGTCTAAAAAAAACTCCTTAAAATAATTACAAATGACATCTTTATACACAGTTATGCAATTACACATATTTTATATTAACAGTATTTGAAAGTATTTTTACTTTGAAGAAGTAATAAGACAAACAGATAGGACTAGATAAAGTGGTTTCCTTCTCTGCTAAAACGATTTCAACTATTTCCTGTCTGGACAGTGGTTTTCATGTTTTGGTTGTTTTTGGACTCTGAAACGTTGAAATGCATTTTTTTTTCTATCCAACAAACAAACATGAAGCAAAACCCCTGAGAGATAACAACAATGACATAAATAAAAGAAAAGAGACACAAGTATGAGCAGGGATGACCCAGATACAGCGGTTCCTAACCTTTAAAATGTGTTTTTCAGTCTGCACTTTATCACTTCTGTTATTCAAACTAACATTACACATCGATCAGAAATGGAGATGCGAAAAGAGGGAGGAAAGATAAAAATGTGAGAAAAGAAGCAGAAATGCTGCAGTGTATTAGAAACAAAAATGCCTTTTAAGTGAAGAAAATACAGATGAAATCAGAAAATACCGTATGTAAAATGTATAAAATGAAAAGGCCATACGTTTTATCTATACCTGAAATTTGTTACATTTATCGAAAGAAAAGATGTTTGGAGAATATCAGAATAATAGATTCTTCCATAAACTGCTATTTAGAGTCAGAAATTCAGAAACACCAAAGGCTCCGGTATGCCAGACATACTTACATTTCCTCTAGAAATTCGACCTGCGGGCACAGATTTTATACTCTGTGTAACTTTTCCCCTTGTACCTAATATTCCGGCCGATCCTAGCTGGGCGTGTAACGCACAGACTGGAAGTTCAGCTGTACAGCTAAAGAAAACATTGTCTGACAAAATCCCCGAAAGGACTGGGTTTGAGAAATGGAAGAAAATGACTGTAATCGTGGTGATTAGGAGCTACACCTAGATTAGATCGTTGTTAATTACAGAAACTATCAGACAGTACCCAGTAACACATTGTTCTTCTAACATCATAGGAGAATATGGACACCTCTTCTAAGGACTGTAAGATTGGATCTAATGTGTCGATGATTGATAGCGTTTTTTCTTTCTGCAACCATGTAATCTGCCAAGAGCCTCAGCGCTGATTTTTGTAAAATTTTCTCTGCTTGGCTTAGAACAGAAAGGGTTAAAGTTTAGTACCATCTGAGAGTGGTCCCTTTAAGAGGATGTTTTTACTCTTGATAATTTCTGAGATAAAGAACAGGGAGGACCATAGATGCTAAATCTGGTCTTTAAATAAGTAGACGACTGTTTGCATTAGCACTAAGGGATCACATGAATTTTTAGACCATGTTTTCTCGGGTTTGATAAAGCAGCCAGTAACATCTCAGGGCATCATTTAGGAAAGTAAAACTTGAAAACAAGATCACCTTAAAAATAGACTTGGAGCCTAAATATATTAGTAACATACTGACTTTAGCACAAATATGATTAAGAAGTCAATGTGTGGGCATGGCCATAGGGTTAGGGTGGGAAGCTTGTACAAATAACCAGACACAAATCATATATTTTAAAAAGTAACTCCACCAAAGTAAAAAAAAAGAGAATAGATGATGATAGATGACCTTACAGCTCTTAAAGCTTTTCCATATCCAAGCAACAAAAACTGAATTTACACAAAATAAAAACTGTGAATAGGTCATAACAAATAAAAAATTAGAATTCATATAAAGGTACGGATCAGATTAAAACAGAAAAATAAAACAACAGGAGATTTTTTTCGTACCAATAAAGTCCGGTTTTGATCTTGGCATGTCTAATGGTCACATTTCTCCTGTGTTGGTTGGTTTACCCTGTTGTGGTATCTGCTGGCATTTATATTCTATGTAAACAACCCAACATACAACAGATGAAATAATCGGATCAGGATTTACAGCAGAAAAGATGGATATCAGTCAGAAAGTATGCTGGCTGTGTAGCAGGAGTGCATTTTCACACAGAAAATAGGAGTACAACACATCTGTGGTTTTCAAGGTTTTAATAATGCTTTCTGTCACATCCTGCGCCAACAGATTGGCTTGTATCATCCATGACACCATCAACCCTATCGTCAGAGAGACAGCGTCAATAAGAAACACTTGTAGCGCTCTCAGCGTCGGTGAATGTTTCTGTCATCATCCCCACAACCGGCTCTTCTTTCCCCCCTGAGGTGACGACGTAATTCAGTTAGTGGGAATGTAGCCAAAAGAGAAGTGCTCTAATGAAAAGGTGGGGAGGGATGGGCTGATGGAGAACTTTCTAGCGGTTCAGGGGTGTGGGAATGGGACGAGAATGTCCGGTCAGACTCAGCAGAAGTCAGCACAGATTCACACAGCAAAAAAGCCACCTCTCTAACGCAAACACCGCTTCCTGTTAGCAGCTAAAGGAGATACAGCCAGTGGCAGAGGTTAACACAGCAAGGGTTATGAGGTTGGAAGGTCAAATGACCTCACCTGCCCTTCTCTTTAGTTTAAGCTGGTGGAACAAACTTATTGCTACGCTTCACCAGAGACACATATAGAACTGCGTAGCTTAGCTAAGAGAAATTCCCAGTCACAGTGCAGATGTTTGTTGAAGCAGGAGACGCTGCCCTTTTACAACTGTCTGTAGGTATAAAAGCTTGGGAAAGTGTAACCAGAGATAAGCTTGGTGTGTGTGTGTTTGTGCTCAATCTCGGTACAAAATGTCTTAACAAGCCATTACATTTATGTGGCTCAGTTTGAGGACTGTACACAGGTGGTTAGACCCTTCAGGGACCTGAAACATTTCTTTTATACCTGTGGTTATCAATCAAACAGGCACAGTGACTATGATTTCTTTTTGTTTATTTGTTCCTCAATAAAAGAGAAAATGTCACGAATCGGAAAATTTCACGACTACAAGTTAACTCACTCAGATGTAATTTCAACAGAACTTAAAACTAAATCCATCCTTAATTTGCCTAAAGAAATATAGAAACCCATCATTAGGTAAAATCTTATCCAATGTGGTAATTTAAATAAATCTGTACTTGCAAAATGAATAATTTCCCCAGAAAGGCTAAGAAGCAGTTTCATATTGTTTTTATTAACAAAGATTTACTTAAAAAAGCTAACAACAATGTAAAGAACCTAAAATTACTCTGAATTTTCCACATTTAGCAGAGTTTGGTAAACTATAACACTAACATTAGCTTTTTCACTCTGTTTAAATATCACTATCTGAAACGGATTCACCCAACTGTAAAATGTCAGGTTTAAATCAATGCAAGTTGAGTAAATGAGGGCGACAGTGTCGTCGGATGTAGGAGTTTGTCCTGAAATCGAAGGATTGAGGGTTCAAGCCCCTGCTCCGACTTTCAGTGTCGTTGTGTCCTTGGGCAAGACACTTCACCTGCATTGTCTTGCCAAAGATGACATCTACTGATGGTGGTCAGAGGGCCCGGTGGCGCCAGTGTATGGCAGCCCCACTTCAGTAGTGAGCCCCAGGGCAGCTGTGGCTACAATGTAGCTTGCCACCATCAGTGTGTGAGTGTGGGCGTAAATGGGTGAATGAATGTAGTGTAAAGCGCTTTGGTCAAGTCTGCTGACTTGAAAAAGGTGCTATATAAGTACAGGCCATTTTACCATTTTACAATTTTAAATAACACATTACTCACTACTTTTAGATGGCTGGTATAATTCATTAAAGGTATTGTGGAGGGTTTTTGCAAAATTTTGAAAAGACCCGCCCTCTCCACTCAAAAAAAAAAAAAAAAAATGCACAACCCCGTACCCACTCCAGAGAGAAAATGTCTATTAAACACGTGCAAGAGTGTGCACAAGCCCACTTCTCCTCGTGCACGCTCAGTTTAAAAGTTGCTGTTTGCATCGCTCATACAAGCTTACTTTCCAAAAGAAAATTTGCAATTTTCCACTATGCCAGACTCACCACCAGTAAGTGAAAATCACTAGAATGATTGACAATTAGAAGGACCACTTATTTTGATGATCCACCTGGAAAAAGAACATCCTCCACTGTACCTTTAAACCTAACCATAGGACATAGCTATTCTACACTTAGCTTGACTCCAAGCAAACTCCACATTTCAGAGAAAAAGACTCATTTTGATTTTAAGGCAACTTCTCTGGATAATACATGTATAATCTTAACATGTATAATCATTAGTGCTGATGTCAGAGAAGGTATATGATAATTATAATTATTAATCTTTATATTAATATGAATAATCAATATAATACAGTATAACTGGGATAATTATATTATAATGTGAAATGGGCTGTGCATGCAAGAAATGTTTTAAACATTTCAGCTGGAACTTAGGAGTTGGGCAAACTTTCCAGAAAAAATTTATCCACTGGAAGGTAAAAACAAGAAGGATGTCATTTAAATTGTTTCCCAGCAAATGAAGCTTAAAAATTCTACCTGGGAGACTCAGCTTCACCTGGAACACCTGCTGACGTGCTTCGCTCAAGCTTCAGCCAATAGACAACGGACTGCAATTGCCAATCGTTTCTCAAGACGACAGATGCAGCAGCAGCCAAACTTTTACCCACCTCCACCCAAACCTAAACCATTAGAACCTCTCATCGTCCTGCTAACTCCTTCACCAGTGTCTATTCATTCAAGCTCATTTGGACTTACAGCATCATATCTTCTCCCAGGGCTCAAGCACCAAATAACTTAATTCTTTAATGTCATAAAAGTCTTTCTAATCGCTTCTTTTATCAGTGTAAGTCTCTCCAGGTTGAAATAGGTTGACACTGGCTGTTAGATGGATAGGGTGTCCTAACTTACGTAGAAAATTTATTTCTGTTCACATATTTTGTTTAGTAAGTGAAACAAAGCTAATTCTTTATCTCAAATGAAATTAACTCTTAAGTTTCCAGGGATAAAAAAAAGTTCAGTTGGATGTGATCAAGTGAAGATTTAAGCAGAACTGATATTCAAATAGGGCTTTTACCCTCATAACATGGTAAGTAGAGTTTGTCACAATATACATGTACTCCAAGAGAAACAGAAGTGTCAGACCTAACGGTTCCCAAGACGTGATTTCTGTAGGAAAACACACATCTGCCTAGCTATCTATCTCACTAGTCAAAAGCCTGCAGATGTCAGCTCAGGACGCCAGTAATAAACAGAAAAATAAACATCTTAGCCAGCTGTCAAGCAGACAATCAGACTGCAGCCAGCAGCCGATCTCTTTCATCACAACTGACAAGGACATGCTCTCACGGGAGAAATGGAGTAGGGAAAGAAAAACAAAAGGATATGACTGAAGGGAAGGGAAGAGGTATTCCTGATTTCAGGGAAAGCAGATGAAAGCTTGAGGTTAATATGTACTGATAGATTAATTTACTGAGGTGTAAAAATACCTCCCATGCGTTCAGCCGGGGTGCTGGACATGTCAACAGCTTTTAATCTCCACATCTGTGTAGTTAAAACAGACAAACTAATGAAAATGTTGCTTCTGACTCCTCATTTTTAGCTCAGTTTGTGGCCCACAGACGCTCTATTATTGACACTAATGGTTTCTCATTTTGGGAATTCTGCTTGATCCTTCTGAATGGAGCCCACTGACTCCATGACAGGCCATGTAGCGACCATAAAGCCCACACTATATTACTGTGTTAAAGCCTGCGCTAACACACTAAGAGCTGCTGTGGACAATCACCACAGGGATCAGTTTTCCTATGCGGTCATTCATCAAGAGGTTACTGTAGCGTTCAAACTGGACCCTTTTAAAAACAGTGCCTTGCTTTTAAAGGAGTCCAAACTTTCCTTTTTACACTTTTATTTTAAATTACAGATCAGCACCAAGTAGTGGGTGACTGTGAAGTGAGAGGTAAATGATGCAGTTTCTAAACTTTTTTTTGTTTAGCCTATTTCAAGCAGACGCAGCAAAGTAAAACCTTGTGCAGCCAATTGGCAAAAAAATCTCAGTTCAAATCCAGCTGTCCTTTGAAGGCCTCAGAGGTTTGTTAGAGACACTTTAGTCAACATAAGGCATCATGAACGTTATGGATCACACCAGAGAGGTCAGGGATAAAACTGGGAAGGAGTTTACACTTGTCTTATGCTATAAAGCAAGGCCACTATTATTTGGATAAATAGGGCTGTCTACCTAAAGCCTAGTTATGAAGGGGTGTGGGAAAACATCAATTTGGCGATAGTGATAGTGATTTTCGTATATAATATCGATCTTTGAGTTCCAACTATCAATTTTAAAAAAACAAAACATTTAACCTAAAACAATTAATCAATAACCTAAAACCCTTTTGCTGTGCAGCATAGAGCCATACATGTACTTGAGGCAGTCATGACTCAAACCCCAAACAACATGGATGCCAAAATAACTAAACTACTATCTTCTGATGAACATTTACAGCCCTTCCTGTTTTTTTCTATACATTTAATTTGATAGCTGGGAAAAATATTGCAATATTGTGATAATATCGTATTATAACCCAAGTATTGTGACACGTATCTTATCACAACACCTATGCCAATACCCACCCCTAGTTATGAACAAATCTGGTGTTTCTGGCAAAAAGTAAGAAGCTGGTAAAAAAAAACAAAAAAAAAAACATTTACTGTTGCACAATTAATTTTGTTTGCTATTAGGTGTTAGAGATACAAGAAACACCCAGAAGAAGGTGATGGGAATAGATGAGACCAAATTCACCAGATAAATCATATTCAACTCCTTGGCTTATGTGAAAAAAATAGACGTGTGGAGGAAACTGATGGCTTTAACACCATAAAAAAAAATGCGAGGGTGTCAGCATTTCTGTCAGCAGGACAGCAACACTAAAACAGCCACAAATAGGAAGGTTTTTACATTATTATTTACATTGTAATATCTATTGCATTAACTCCCAATTAAATACAATATTTGTATTTGTGTTTAAGCTGAAGCTTCAGGTTGTTTTACTTGTGCGATCAGCGATACAGGTGCTTGTGCAAAAAAAGCCCAACAAACTAAACCAGCTCTTGGCATCAGGAAATACCTACAATATTTTGAGCAGCTTAACAGCTAGTTTTAATTTGTTTTCCACAATATAAAAAGCTCCCCCTTTTGCCCACAAAGCTTTTAGTGTGGCTCCCAGAGACCCAGATGACAAAGATGAATAACTAAGAGTTGAATTCTGTGTAGGGATGCCAGAAAATGACAACAGAGGGGAAAAACTGAGTTGGAACAAAAGATCCGGAGAATGAATTGTTAGTTAGTGCTGAAATGACATTCTATGAAAATGGATCATCTGGAGTGTAAACTGAAAACCACAAATTTTCCTAGGCTTCTCCTATAGCCAATGCGGTGTTTTAAAGGTCAAGACGGCTCCTGCTGTGTAACAGAGGCTCTTCAGCAACAGAACACAAATATATCAGCCTCATCTAAACAAGCTAATCATTATTTAAAGTGGATCTTCCTCCTGGAAGCAAAGCCAAGTCCTGTATAAAGCAATGAAGGATAGGGCACAGTTACAGATGCTTTTCATCATGGAGCTGTTATTATTTTGTGGTATCTATATCATGGGATTTAAATGAAATCTGGAACAAGATGGAGAGCAGTTAACACTTTGGGACACATTCAGATTTTTATGTCTGCATATGTTAGAAATAGACAAGATCGTGCTCACTTTTCTGATTTTACACAAGCTAAAAAAGCCAAATGAAATTAAACATTTCATCAGGACTTAAGCTAATCTGCTGTCTTTCATCATGAAGAAAAATACAAAGTAGAACTACATGTATTAGTCTAGTTTCTCTTTAAAGTGAAAACCCTGTGGTGCTGATGACAACATAAAGCAAGTCCAAAGAAACCAATCAAAAGCAGCCTTTCCCCTAAAAACCAACCTCTGTGAAGATTTAAGTGATGTGACTCATTCAGGTAACATCCCCATTTACAGTGAAAGCAACTGGCTGATAATTATGGGCTTCATTTTAGTGCAACATGTGGTTGAAACCAGCACCAATAGATGTGCTGCAGTTTATTTCAACCACATCTTTATGCCTTTCTTCAGAGATCAAATTAGGAGAGAGACTAAAACCTCCCATCCATGCCCTCTGCAGCCTCTGATTGTGGCGTTGGTTAACCGTCCTCAGATTAGAAGTCCCGCTCTTCCTGCAGAGAGGAGGGAGACCTGGGATGGAAATGTGACACGTGCTCCAACTTCACCCTCTGCTGTCAATACAAATCTATCTGTGACACCTGGTTTCAAAGGCACAGGAAAATCCAATTGAATTAAGATCTACTTTGGATAGATAACTGTGCATATGTAGGATGTCAGCCTCCACTTGGCCGTTTTTTTTTTTTTTGGTAGATTCAGATCCAAGCTGAATTTCAATAAAAGTCCCTTTATCTGTGTACTGTCTGCATCACCTGCTTCATTGCTTCAGAAACACATCCGTCAGGATGAACAACTTCCCTTAAAGGGAATGATTTACTGTCTCCAGTGAACGTTTTTTGGCATAATTAATAGCCAGTTTGATCCAATTTATAGTGGTTGTTTTATTTTGTGCATATTTGTTTGAAAGCTAATTACTTAGTGTTGACTGATGTGAGGAAAACGCTGAGCTTGTGTCCTCATTATGAGGAGAAACATCTGGAAGAAAGAAATCATTACCTCATCTCAGTTCCTGTTGCACAGCATCATTAAAAAACAGTCCTTCAGTATAAAGTTCCATTACAAAGTAGTTGATACCTTCCTGTAAAAGGCTTTTTTTTCCCTTAAATATGTGACACAGACTGTCTTAGAAAACAGACCTACTTACTGCACCTTGAACAGTATCACATTACGGGAGGTTTTAGTGTATTTCATAGGATTTTATGTGACTAACATGGGGAAAGGCATATATAATAGTAAAATGGAAGAAAAAAGACAGTTTTGAAAATCTGAGAAAAGTATTGAATGTGTTTTCTAGAATCTTCACAATTTGTTTCAGGGCAAAAGATGATGCAACAATAGTGTCTTCAGTCAATGGCTTCTCAAGATCCAGTGCTTTATTGACTACAGCTGTTAACATACAAAACCTGTTGTAAAAAAAAAAAAAAAAAGCTACAGGTTATGACAACTTTAATTTCACTTTGGGATCATTAAATTATGTTTGAATTAAGATTCAAGTTAGTATTCAAGTTGCGCCATCTTAGAAGTATGATACTTCCAATCAACGTGTCAATGTGGTGTTTAGTTTTTAGAACAGAAAAGGATAGAATAGAAAAATATATTTTTTTTATCCCTCAGAGGGAAAACTCAGAAGCAGTTCAATTTATGCAGATTCACAAAAGGGTGAAAATATAAAAAACAGAAAATAATATTACGAGACTTTTAAACTACATGCAGGGAAAATACAAAAAAAAAAAATACCTTACATTTTTTCTATACAGTATATGTAGAGTACTGTAATGTTACTAATAGCTAACCCATATCAAAAGAAATGGACAAGTGAGTTGGAGCCGATAGAAAATATCAGTTTGAACATAAATTGCAGGCGTGTGTCTCTTTTGTAGATTTTGGTATAAAATAAGCAATTTTTATAGGCATTTTCATGAAACTAACAAACATTTGAATAAGCTGATGTAATTATGCTACAATAAAAGACATAAAGCACACAACCATTAAGAATCATACTTCATAACCAATGCCACCACCTGGAGAAATGACGCTCCCCATACTTTTAAAAAGCTCATTATACTGTTAATGAGGGTAAAATTCAAGTTTTTGTGGCAAATGAACAATTTTCATATGGTTGCAGTGTCTCTTATTTAGATTTTGGCAAATGAAAACAGGAATTAAAGTTTTGTTTTTGTTCTTTCTTACCACTGCATAAGGGCTAGAGCTGTGCAGCGCAGGACAAACTGTCCTATAGACTTATTCGTATTCTGGGGATCTGTTCAAAAGGGTTTTTTGACTGTTTCTCTAATTAATGCTCTCATTGCCCTTACAGTAGCCTGCCAGTTTATGCAGAAAACTATTTATTTTAGGTTTGCAGGTGTATCATACTTATGATTTCATCTTTCAAAGATATTTAACACTTTATATTTTGTTTTATAACCGAACCTTTCTTCAATGTCTTCACAATTTTATCCCCAGTCTATTTACACAGAAATTCCATTGAGCACCCAGGAAAATGTATTAATTAAGTGACTTGTGGCTGCAATTTGTCCTACATGAGTTCATGAAAGAGTACGAAAATACATTTTTAGATATCTACTTCAAATAATATGACAATATGCATAATTATACCTCATCTTCACAATAATTTATGGCTTTTACTGTTTTATCATTCTAAAACACACAGAAGTTTGTCATTTGTAAATAACGTGGGGTTTTAAGTATGAATATCGTTTAGAAGACACTGTTTTACTACAACTAGAGGTCTGATTCCTCATAGATACTATTATTCCATGAAGTAGATTACAGTTTTTCATTTTCAAAGCTTAAATGAAGCAAAGTGAAGGAAGCAGTTTGTGGTATCAGCACTTCAAACCAACATCAAACGACTTATTTCTGTGAAAGCTTTGGGTTACACACTGACCATGCCATCTCTGCTGTGGTCTTCATTTACTCTCTGGTGCTATTTTCCTCTTCCACATTTTACCTCGTGTCTTTAATAAACAGCCTCCTCCCCAATCCTGCTTTGCCTGTCCCAATCCGACTCTCCATATTTCTTTGGGATCCTCTTTTTTTTCCCACCACTTCATTTTATCTGGACTGGGCTAGGCAGATGCAGGTCAGCAGCTGCTGTGCACATTTACTGTACATCAGTTTATCCCCGTGCCACCAGCTTGCAACCCGATACATCAGTGAGGAAGGTTGTCTCTGCCTCAGATAGCTGAGCCTGGCATGTCAGGCTTATTTCCCAACAGAGCATCTCACAAAAATGAAGTTTCCGTTTTGGTCATACAGCAAAATTGTCCACATTGAAGGCATGAGGGTGTGTTTAAGAAAAAGTTACAGTACAAATGACTGGAAACAAATGACTGTGTAAGTAGAGGGAGCTGCCTCTAACAAGCAGTAATGGGCCATGCGTCCCATCTGGATTCAGGTGATACATCACCATCTGAGCACCTCTACAACTAACCCTCAGCCTTCTTCATAGTTCCTGGAAGTGATATGTCATCAAGTATACCTACAGTGTTAGTCGAACAAGGACCAAGATCCTTAAGCTGGGATGAAAGAGCAATTGCTTGTGTGTTTGAGTCTGGGGACATGCATGCATGAAGAGCAGCACCACAGCTGGCTTCAATTTACAGGCAATGTAATCAATTCAAACCAGAGGAGTATTGACACACGCACACGCACACACACGGGGTACTTGTAA
This sequence comes from Cyprinodon tularosa, assembly GCF_016077235.1. Taxonomy (NCBI): domain Eukaryota; kingdom Metazoa; phylum Chordata; class Actinopteri; order Cyprinodontiformes; family Cyprinodontidae; genus Cyprinodon; species Cyprinodon tularosa. Next base: position 447,167 of record NW_024039141.1, on the reverse strand, counting down.
AGCCCAACATATTGCGAAACATAAATGAATGCTGCACTCTTTGAGGATGTTATGCAGCTTTTGGGGGATTCACAGATATAAATGACTTTTTTTCTTTTCTACACATGCACATACAATGTACTGTTCCAAACCCCTTTACCAGCTGGATGGGTGGGTTTTAGCATTGCTAAAGAAACATAAATCAGCTTCCTGTTATGATGAGTGTGTTTTTAACAACTTTGTGCGGTATTTTTGTATGGAAACGATTTATCATTCAGCTCAAATGACAGAGGGAATTAAGACAGGATGTTTTATCTAGCAAGACATTAGGCACTTTAAATGTATTTTAATAAGTTAATCCACCATGGCAGACTTAGTTTGTCTTATTTGAATTTGTAATTTTTTTTATTACAGAAGAATCAGAAGATTTCAATATTGTTATCAGAGGGCAGGCAGAGGTTTTTCTTCACACACTCACTGTATTCGCCATTTTTACACCATATCCATCAATGCAGACTTCAGTCTGTGAGCCAAGGCATGGCTTCATCTGCTGGAGCATATCTTTCCACAAGTTTGATTTAGGAGCTGTCCATACTCTCGCCTAACTAAGTTCTTTGTCAGTTTTCTGGATCACATGGGTTATTTATGTTCTTTTTGTTGGGCTTTTTGAATTGTTAGTATTTCTTTGCTTTATTTTGTTTTTTATAGGAAGCAAATGTTTTCATATCAGGTTTAGTGCAAAATGATCAACCAGATCAGAGCAGTCAGTAGGAGACAGTGGTGAGCACAGTAAACCAAAAAGTTATTTTTACCAGCCATTTTTTTATTAAATAGAATATTAGATTCACCAATGCTGAAATGCTAAAAAGGTAAAAACAATACTGGGGGTTTTTAATGTGTAAAGGCATTAACAGGCTGGATTGAGTTTATAAAACATGTTTAATTTTGAATACTGTTAGCAGACTTGAGGTTAAAAAAGCCTAATTTAGCAGAAGATAAACAGAGTGCTAATGGTTTCCAAAGTTAGTAAAAACATTCATTAGCTAAACAAAAAGTTGGTTCCACTTTAAGCTGTTTAAGGATTAGTGGAACTGTGCCCGCCACTGACAAAATATACAATGATAGAGACAATAATTGGCTTTTATTGAAGTTTAAATACAGGAGGAAAAGAACTGTTGCTTTTAATTGAGGAACATTTAGCTAAAAAAAATTTTTTTAAAGCCTCAAATTAACCTAAATGAAAATCAGAATCCATCCAATATCACTGGCCGATCTAAGCAGAGTAAAAAGGTGAATATTCTGTGGTACTAACTTTAGTTAAGTTTTAAAGGGGAGACAGAGTGGAGGGGTATTCGGTTAAGAAATTACCAATTTTGACAACAAAAACTAACTTTGGTTGAATGCACGTGGGTACATGCATGTTCTAAACCTGAAGCAACAAACCCTCAGGGACTTCCAGCTAATCTGTAGCTTGCTTAGTTTTAAGATTAGCCAGGCTGCCTTTCATTTCTGTGCTAATTAAAGAGCATTCTCAAATCATATTATTTGTCATATCAATTATCCGTGATTCAGTTATTAAGTGAATGTATTTTATGCTACACTGTGCAGATGCTCTGTCTGCACTCACAAACATTTATTCACGTATGCAGGCAGACACAGCAGAACAGTCTACCCCGTCTTGGGTGTTTAGCTAATAGTTATTTGTTCTGAAGCTCCATTCTAGGATGGAGAGGTAATCCATGAGTATTGAAACAACATCAGAAAAAGGAAACATGCTCCAATGGCAAAAAGTAAATCACTCTCCATTTTACGCAATACGAGTAGACGACACAAACATTTGTAACAGAGAAAAATCTCATGATACATATGATAATAATTGATAAGAATAATTACAACATACCATTTTTTATAAAATGTCAATGGAAAAAAGGTTATGTTTTTCAAAATTGATTCTTCTCATATTGTTTTATCATATTATATAAAGTGTCTGTTTCAATTGCTGTCAGAAACAAACGTGTTGGTGAAATGGAAAATAAGTTTAAATTTAAATTGTCAAGAGGTGTAATTACTTTTCAGTTACTTTTTTATTGATAGTAGCATACATAACAGATACATAAATACAAAAATTTACATAAAAAAGCAACATTTCTCATTTTATGAACAATGGCAAGACAAACCAACAGGTAGAATCAGAGCCAAAAGAATGGCATTAAAAGAAAGAAAAAAAAAACACCAACATCTCTGTCCAGTGCAAACTAGATAAAAAGGATTATTGTTCATTTAGCCAGAAGTAATTGCTCTTCTTTCCATTAGTGAGATCATTGCGCTCCAAATTATTTTGAAACTTTTCCAGCTTATAATTTAGGATTCATTGCATCCTCTCCAGACGCAAAGTCTCAGTCAGTGCAAAGATCCAAGCCCTAAAAGTTAGGATGTTTCCAGAGAAACAAGGTGAGCTTCTTTGCAAATACAAGTCAAAGGGACAGAATGATTTTGACTGTTCTGAGACCCCCATATAAATAAAAGTGCATCAAATCAGAGTTTGATTTTAAAAAATTTTTAAAAAGAAATTCCCTCAGCTTGGTATAAATCACATAACTTTAATATAGATCATCATCTACCTGATTAGACTTCACACACATTGCTTGTATATCTGGGTATATTGTCTGTAATGTGAGACATTAACAACGTAATCTATTGAGAATTCTGAATGTCTATAGCCAAGGGAGCACAGCAGCATGTTTAAAAGCCTTTTCCAATGTATCATCCCTTATTTTCATCTCCAGATCTCTTTCCCACTTTGACTTTAGATCCATTTTACTTCATTAGTCTACATTTTTGTAATACTTTATAGATAAACCACATTGCATTGCCTTGTATTGCACCTTCTCTGAGACACTGATCTAATCTATGTGGTGCTTAGAGGTGAAAATACTTTTGAACCTAACATGATATATTGTATATTATGCATCATTTCTTTATTCCTTTTTCCTCCACAGGGATATAAATGCTCACCCTAGAGTGAGATCATGTTGAACTTCTTCACATCTCTAGTGGAAGCTGATTGCAACTGACATGAATCCATAAGGGCATTACGCCTGACAGAAGAACTTATTATATCATGTTCTGGTTCTATTCCTGAAACCGCAGAAGTGACCAGAACCACCATGTTTGAACCACAGCAGCACTTCCCCGCTGCAGTTAGGTGGGTCAACAGGTTCCAAAACTCTCATGCACACTCGGCCATGACATCATGAGATGAGGGGAACCGGAGATGAGAAACTGAGGAACAAGGCCATGGAAAAAAGAAAAAGGAATAGACGTAGTGGAGGATAGAAAGAACATATGGTTACAACGACGGCTGAGCCAAGAGATCGGCCATGGAGCGAGTCAGCGAGGTTAATTTGACCCTTCTTGTGTTTTTTTCCATGTCTGTGCCTTGGGTTAACGCGTATATAATTACAGAATATGTTCAGCGTTGTGTTTCAAGGTCACCAGTGTTTGTCATCATACTTCAATAATTAGAGCCTTTTTTTCCTGTTGATAAAAAAAAAAATCAGTAGCTCTGATTTTGTATTGCCTACAGTGCTTTTTGTTTTGTTTTTGCCGTTTTGATGATGCTGCAGGAAGAGCTTTATTCTATCTTTAAAAAGTACTCAAATTTTTGAATAAATTCATTGAAATTACAAGCTTCAGAACCATTTTTTTCCTTTTCCCATGATGTGTTTCCATGAATGCACTGCCAGAAGTGCTGAAAGATGGGTTCAGTAATATCCTCTACAGGCTGAGGACACTCAGCCAACTACTTACTGGAAGCAGCTTTGTGGAGGAAAGCAGAGAAACTACAAGCAGAAGGCACTTTAAGAACTTAAAAAGGTCAGCTAATCCTTCGCTTTGCAATGCCAATTATTTGATCATAGGGCAACGTTTTCCTGGATAGTGTGTGCTTTCAGAGGATGTTCTGAGTGCAGCTACTGCTCCGTTCATATTGAAATTAGTCAGAAGGGGTAATTCAGACATTAAATTAGGAAGCTTTCTGCTTGTGTGCCTCTGGAGAACCCAAACTGACCTAGGAACTCTTTGGTTTCTCTCAGAGGGAGCAGATAAATGTTACGGGACAGCATTTTTTTTCTGGTTTCCTTTCAGCGTCTGGTACCTTCACAACTTCAAATGAGCGGAAAATAAAACTGGCCAACTGTGAAGGGGAAGGAAAGTGATACATAGTTTTCAAAATGATTCAAATCACATTGGATCTGTGGTGTACTGGAGCCACGTGTGCTGAAAATCTGGGACAAGACTGATGTTTATGGACAGTTTGATGCATTTGGCTCAGACAGACCAAAAGATTTGTAGGTCCAACTACTAAAGTGTGCCCTTAATGGAGCCGAATATAAATATTTGGCACATTGTTATGAATTTTATTTGTAAAAACTGGTCGGAAGCCATCTTTCATTTTCAATCAAGTTCACATTACTTCTTGACATCTAACTTATAACATCCAAATAAAAAACATTGAGGTTTGTGGTTGAAACGTGACAAAATTCGAAAAGGTTCAATAGGCACAAGTAGTTTTACACGGCACTGAATGTATACCATAACTATGGTGGTTTTTTAAATTAAAGTAACGTCTTTGTCTGAATGTTACATGATCAGCTGTGGTCATTTTAAAGCTAAACTGCGGCTTTCAAATGAAATGTACTGTTTGCTGTTTCTGACAAACCACATGAACTGTTTCAAATCAAACCCTGGAGCTTATGGTTTTTTTGTTCATAAAAAATTTGATTGGGTATTATCATTATTGATGTTATCATTTGTTTTTTTTTGGACTAGGATTGATTGTGTGCAATCCTAAAGGGACCGAAGCCAACGATACGTTGGTCTGTCTGCCCTGATTTCTGCCTCCCCTGTTCCCTCTATGACTCCTGTTAAAAACCGGGTCTTTCCAACAAGAAACCAAAAAATTTTTTCAACCTGTGTCATAATTATATATTTTAACCTTAGCCCGTTCAGTGCTATTAACTGACAAGGCATGTTTTATTAGAAAAGCAAAAAGGAGGCCCATAGGATCTGGGTGAAAATAGTTGACCCAGTCCAGGGTAATGTCAGGTATTTGTGTGGTAAGTCATTCTGGTCTGTGGCCCAGAAGTTAAAGCTAGTAATTAGCTACAGACATTAAAATTTCTTATGCTGTTTTCTCTCTTTGTGTAAAATTTGATTAAATTCATAAAAATGGGTTGTAAGTGTGTAGCAGCGTAGAAAATCCATTTATCCTGCACATTTTTTCATTCCAGCAAATCCTTTTATCTAATAAAAAATAAACTACCACAGCCAACTTAGGGTTTGGCCATCAAAGCACACATTAGAAACGAAGAAACAAGATGGTAACTCTTATTTCAGTTTGCTGCTTTGGCTGCGTTTACCTCCCTATTATTAGTTCATTAAATCCTCAGGCATCATAATTTATTGTTTACGAGCTAAATTAAAGCATTAAGAAAGGGCAGGGCTCTAACTAAGAACCGGTCCCATCCCTTTCATTTCTCCATGTCCCAAAGATGTTCCTCCCTTAGACTCTGCGGGATCCTTTGAGTGCTTGGCAAGTATTACAAACCCCAAACCCACCAACATGGGTGCCATCAGGCATGAAAGAACAGATGTCCAGCCATTTCAAACAAGACCAAATCATTTACACACTACTCCTTTAATTTATTAGAAAAAAATTTAACCAGCTCTGTTTTTTGTTTTTAAGTGTTTACACTTCAAGGTAAACAAAGCGGACAAGTCTGGTGGTGCTTGAAGCTATCTGATGAAGGACAAGTAAAACAACAACAAATGGCTTCAATCTCGGCATGACAAAAGCTACAATACAGAACACACGTAAACATAAACGACTCCAGAAAGCTTGTTTGTAGAGGGGGAATAGAGTTACGACGGTTGCATGCAGATTAAGATTGGAAATATTAGAATAAAGATAATAAATATTAGCGCTCACATGACAGCCACATAAAGTATGAGGATAAAATATAGATTAATTTGTTTCAAGAATAAGTATTTGATTTGATATTCGTTTGAAGCTGTATATACAAACAAAACAAAAAGCATCCTGCTAGCATGCAACCTGCATTTGTGGTCTTCACCATCTTTGTTTTTGTCCCTATTTGCCCAAAAACATCATATCTGCAGGAGCAATCCTCTGAAAGAATATTAACTTCCAGCCAATTAGACAACAAATGCTAGAACATAAAGGACATTGAATAATTTACCAACTGTGATTGAAACCTTCCTGTTATTAAACAATTAAGAAATATCTGGTGAACTCTATATTCATTCTTATCTTAACTGTGGTGTTGTATAAATGTGTGTAAAAAAGTGTGTTATACATTTCTGGTAAAGCCTTTTTCGACACACATATTTATGTTCTTACATGTATCTTTATAAGTGGCAGCAAAAGAAAGAGAACATTCTAAGGCAGTCCTAACCAAAGTTTGTCCTGAAGGGCCAGTGTCTTGCAGGTTTTAGAGGTTTCCCTGCTCCTGCACAGCTTTTATTCATTGATAGCTGATCAACAGGCTTTTGCTGAACTGGAATCGTCAGAATCAGCTGTGCTGAAGCAGGGAAATCTCTAAAACCTGCAGGACAGCGGCCCTCGAGGGCTGACTTTGGCCATATCTGTTCTAAGGTAATTCCAAAGTCTTATATTTGGGAACAGTGTGGTTCGTTATTTAGGCAGATTGAAAATGAATAAAGAACGATAAGCCACACCTTTTTTTAACGGTGATAAGGATAAGAAAACACGCAACCACACTCTAATACTGTAGTAATTCAGAATAGAGCAAATTGCAGATCCTATCTCTTCACCTTTTGCAGAGCTAACAGTAAGAAAGAGGATCACGACAAGTTTTAGCCATTACTAACCTGTTGGAGACTACAGCCTTCTGTAAAAGACCCAGAGAACAGCTGAAGCTCTCCATTATAAATCCCTAAATATAGAGTTTGTACATGTGCATGTATCACACAGAGCACATGTGTTGAAATGATAAGTTGTTGTGAAATTTTCTGAGGTGGGCTGTGCCTATATATCCGGTCCTACCGCTCCTATAGGACAGAAATGGACATTGAGGGATCAGTATGCTAAATGAACTGGCGATAGGAGGCTAACTGCTTTTCCTCTTCCTACCTCCTTCCTTACTGGCAGAACAATTCAGCAGCACTTCAGCTTTGGCTTAAGAGCCCTTTGCTCTATTCAGAGATTATCAGACAAAGTCAAGAGCAGCCTGACAGACGAGAGGAGTTTCCGCATCATCAGTGTTTCATGTAAGAGTTGAACACCAGATTGTATTCAACAAGACTGATTTTCTTCCAGTTGTTTACTTGTTTAATCCATCTAGCCATGCATTAACTACATCCACTTAACTTTGATTAATCGAAAAACAAAAAATATGTGCTTTACTGTGAATTTTGGTACTGATAAAACACATTAAAATTACAGTCAGTAAACATGATTTTCTCACTTGTCAGTAAACTGCAAACAAAGAATGTTGTTCTCTTGACTGACATCTGAAACCTTCCAATATTGACTTTTATGCTGAGGTACACCGAACCCCTCCTGTAATACTGTAGCCATTCAAGCGCTAAAGACCTTTAAAAGCACAGCAAGACTTTCATTTAATACACACCATTTGCAGGGAAAATGTAGTGGGCCGACTCAAAAAATAAACTTTTGGCCTGAAACACCTGTGAAGCAGCATGGTGCAAACTGTCCAGGGACAGCTGCACTGAGGGAACTGCAGCATGTGGCCCAGCTGCCTGCTTATACAAACGGATGACAATTGTTAGGAAAATATTACACTTTAAAACAAAAAGGTTATGTGGGCTGTATAAGACAGTTATATGGACGGTTCAACAAAACAATAAATAAATAACTAATTAAATAAATATTTAAATGTGTCATTAATTTATTAAAACAAGAAATAAACACATTATTAATTTAATGAATATAAAATTAATTATATGGGTCTGAGTTAAATGTATGTTTTTAGTTTAAGAAAAGATGATAATTTTTTAATGATTTAATAAATTATTTCATGTTCTTGCACATTAATCAAAGTCAAGGAGGCGGGACTAAAGCCTCTCTCATAGAAACCCTGACATCTGATTAGCTGTTTCTGGCACTAGCAGTGGGTAGCACTGCTGCCTTGAAACAAGAAGGTTGCGGGTTCGATTCCCGGCCCGGGGTTTTTCTGCATGGAGTTTGCATGTTCTCACCGGGTACTCTGGCTTCCTCCCACAGTCCAAAAACTTGACTGTTGGGTTAATTGTTTTTTTCTAACTTCTCCTTAGGTGTGAGTGTTTCGGTGAATGGTTGTTTGTCCCGTTTGTCTCCGTGCTGCCCTGCGATGGACTGGTGACCTGTCCAGGGTGGATCCTGCCTCTCGCCCGTAGACAGCTGGAGATAGGCACCAGCACCACTCGCGACATCGTGACCTGGGTTACTGGGGCTATTCAACCAATGAAAGACTCAGGAATAATTCAGAGTAGCTTGAACAGCACCCTTTGCGACCCCACATGGGATAAAGTGTGTCAGAAAATGGATGGATGGATGATTTTGTCAATTATTTACAACATTTTGGGTGAGCAATTCCAGCTTCTATATCTATAGTTTTGTCTCTGAAAAGTTAATGAGAGAGTTTTAGCTTGCGTTAGTCTGTGGGCGGGGCTAACTTCAAAGTCTCTGGCAGCTCTCACAGCATTAGACCACAGCGAGCTCTCTCATAAGTTTATCAGATATTTTTCAGACTGAGCTAGGGTTATAGAGGATGGATTCACTCCCACAATGTGCTGTAAACGAATTTCAACAACAACGTTATTTCCTATTATTTTCCAATAAAAATAATGACTTTCACGTAAAAGAAAACAAGGAAGGATTTTTGTTTTTTGTCTTGCTCAGTTAGAAGCAGCCAATCAGAGCTCAGGGTTTGTATGAGAGCATCACTAGTTCAGCCTCGTTGGCTTTGATGGATGTGTGACAGTTTATGGTGTGCTTCAGCGCCAGAACATGAGTTATTTTATTAAATCATGAAATAATTATACTTACTTCATAATATAAAATATCTAAATTTAACTTGAGTCCTTATAATGAATTATATATTGATTAAATACATTTCTATTTCTTTCCAGTTTCAATAAATTAATGACCCATCTACAATTGTTTTTTCATAAGTTATTCATTTATGGACCTGAGGCACTCGTCACTCTCCATACAGTTATAGATAATATTAAATTCAATAAAGAGAGTTAAAAAATGACAAAGTACAGCAGTTAGTATTCATACCTTTGAACAAATTCTATTTAATTCAGCCTGTGATTGAAAAAAAAAAGTTGAAAACTTTTGCTGGATTTTCATACCACTTTTTTTTTTTTGGAAAAATAAAATAAGATGTTTTTATTTTGAATTGAATAGAATAGAAATACTTATTTTTTGTGCCACAATGGTTAAATTGTGGTGTTGCAGTAGCAAAAGATTAAAGTGGTCATACAAATATGCACCTTAAAAAAAAGTGCATAAAAATAACAGAATAAGTAACAGACTTGAGAAAATAAGCAAATAAAATACTGTACTGTGCAGTATTTTTACAATATAAATACTGTGCAGCTGGAAAGAATAAATAATCAATATACAGCTGTGGACATTTTTTCCGTAATCGATATGTGAAAAAAGAGCAGCAACACCAGAGATGTGCAAAAAATTACTTTTGATATCTCACTTCTTGTCATTCTCCAACTGTTAGCAGCAGAAAAATATAATTAGCATCAATGCAGCTACGACAGTAAGACTTTGAGTGTACTCTCCTGTTTCTTCCTAAATGTTTGGTTCTGCCAACAAGGAGAAAAAAAATACAGTGAAACACCTATGCAGTAACAGTGGTATTGGTAAGATCTTTCAGCATAAAGATGAATCACTAACAGAGCCACAAAAAAAAGGAGAACCAAACCAAGTGCTCACTGTTTGGAGCTGCTGCTGGCCCGTTTCTCCAACGACCACACTGTGGGTTTGTGGTCAACAAGGGGTGCATTTGAAACCTGGGCTGTGTTTGGCACCAAAATCACAGATACACACATCAAGATCCCCGCTTTCGACCCTACATTTATCCTCCCACCCTTTACCACGCACACATGTATGCTGCCCATCAACACATGTGTGCCGAGGTTTGTTTGTGCAGAGCATTTCAGCGTGACGCTTTCCCGGCACATTAAAGAGCACACCCCCTTCGCAGGCCGAGCTGCGTGCCCTTCCCCCGGCAGGCATCCAAAAGGGCCAGGAGAGGGGGGACCTCTTTACTTTATTGGCTTTGTTATGATTTTGAAAATATCCAGTAGCGGCTGCCATGATGCAGAGCTTTGAGTTGACAATTAAAATACGTTTTGAATGGTTAGTCTACACTGGGAAGCAGCAGCACCACACTTTATGGTCCACTGACACAGTTGATGTATTAAAAAGTACTTTGTGTCATTTGGCAATTTAAAAGTCAACATTCAAAAGGAAGTTGTTTTCTAATTTTTCAGAAAAGGAGGAGAAATGGAAATGACACAAGGCATCGTTTCCCACCATTTCCTTTAAAGTCAACACAGCGACAACAAAGCAGATACTTGTCAGCCTGGCTTTCTCAGCAGATCTCAGAAGTTAATCTAATTCAGTAGAGGATACAAAGGCAACTGGTGTTTTGTTGAGGAAGTATTTAAAAGATTAACATCTGCTTAGACAAACTATTACAGAAGCTGCTGTCTGGATATTTCGCCCATGAGCCAAATTCCTCAGAGCTGCAACTGTCCCAAAAGATTATAAATCTACAAGCAGCTCTTTATGGCTGGGTGTAACATTTTCAGCAAAAACTGGAAATGAGGTAAGTCTAATTAAATACACATAATGACGAGCATTTCCTCAGCTGAGAAACTTACACCCTGAACAATTTCAGGATTTGTCACGTTAAAACCACAAACTTCACTGTATTGGAATTGGTTAATTGGGAGAGGAAATGAGAAAGGGCTTTACCTGTGGTGTACTATAGTAAAAAAGATCTGAGAAGCATGGTGTAGAATTATGCTGAGACCCCCGTTTACTTTAATTCCCCTTAAGAAAAGCAAATGAAGGCCAATTCCTCAAAAGTCAATTAAGATATAAACTGAGGCCATCTGTAGGTAATCTGCTGCAGCTGTTTTATGAGTGAAAACACAGCAAAAACAATAGTTTCTCAAGTTTCATGGATTACAGCTCAATTAAATATCCAAGGCTGAAGGTAGTATGGCACAATTGTAGGGCTGAAATAATTAATGGGATTAAACGGATTAATCATGATTAATTGATTATTGAAATAATGGTCAACCAATTTAGTAATCGATGAATCGTTAACTGGATTATAGAGACTCTAAAACATGCATTTAGCTGACAGAGCAACCAATTAAATAAGTAGTTATATCAAAATTGTAAAATACAAAAAAATAAATAAAAAGTAAACATTTTGCATTTAAGATTTAAAAACTTTTCGATTCAGAACTCCACAAGTGAAAAAGGTTTAGTTTTACCTGGTTTGATTTTGTAAAAGATCTTCTTTAAGGAACCTTTACTTATCTCATTATTAATCGATTAATTCAAAAAAGAATCAACAGATTATTCAATTTGCAAAATAATATTAGTTGCAACCGACTAAGTTGCAGCTGACTTGCAACTAAAAGGCTTATTGGATTTCTGAGAGAGCTGCAGAGATTCAGTGATATTAAGTTGAAGGGAATATTATACCATATGTGCACTCCACCAATCAGAAATCATGGAATAAAGAAATCCTAAAAAATGGGTCTGGCCACTTACCATACAGGGGAAGGAACAATAAAATTAATTCAAAATAGACTGTTTGAACTAACTGCAAAATTATATTTGTGGCCCCAATTATTACTGCACAGCACTTTGTTACAGAAAGAGGGATCCAAACCGATGGAAAAATTAATAATATCAAATTTAGAAAGAAGAAAGTTAGAGGTTATAATGGAGTTGAGACTGGGGGTAAACTGCTGGTTGTTCCCTTTAAGTTTCATTTGCAGCGACAGTTGAAAGGTGATTCTATTCATTATTTTTCTTGCAGGGCATCAAATGCATTCATCGTATTTTGATGATTAACCTTTTATTCATGCCTCGTACCATTGTCCTTCCATTTCACTGACACTTCTGTTAATCTATCACATAAAATATGGTTGCAGCGTGAGGGAAAGCGAAGCGTTATATGAAGGCCATAAAACGTATGGACAGCTTTTTATTCTCCCTGCTTAGACTGATACAGTGAATCACTGTGACTCCATCATCTGACTGAACCAGACTCAATGAAAACACAGATGTACACAATTATGTTTATCGTCCAAATCACTGTAAAGCGCTGCTGACTCTTGCGATGACATGGTGGACACGATTATTGCTGTATGCGGTGTCACGGCTGAGTCACCTCAGGCCAGACACCAGGCAGAGCGGGAACTGTGATGAGGACTTTGCTTCATGCCACCAATTTTAAAATATCACTAGAGACCCCAAAAGTTTCCTACATAAGCCACAACCACAGATGCCTCTCAAGCGTTTTAAATCTATGTACTTACATCTGATAGGGTTCACAAACATGTTTATATCAAAGAACAACAGCGAACTTAACAGGAGCATCAAAACTGGTCTCAGATAGCTTTAGATTAAATCATCTTCAATAGCTACCATTTCCTTAGCCAAAAAAGGAGCCAGGGTGGGTTGGAGAACATATTTTTAGACAGAGTGAATAACCACTGAGTCATCTACTAAGCAACTCTGACTAAAGAGTTGCTTACAAAATGAAGAAAATGAAGAAAAGCGTACACAGTTACGATGAAAGAGAACAACGCAGTGCAGGAACCATGAGCTTCAGAGAGTTTAGCCCCCAGAAATCACTTCCACATGGCAGACTCAGAAGAGCCCAAACAAGATGGTGATTAATGGTATTTACAGGCACATTGTCAGAGCGGGCGGAATACACAGCTTTTAAAGCCCCAGTTGATAGAAATGATTCAGCCACATTTGCTTAGTGTCCCAAAGGAAGTGGATTACTATTTCACTGAGAGGTCGACTGAATACGACGCTAAGTAGAAGGAAAAAGTCACATACCTGAGAGGTAGGGAAGAATGAAGGTGGATCACAGCGACGCGTCAACATGGAGGAAAAGAAAAAGGAAAAATATGTTAAAGGGAAAGCATTACAGTACATGGAATTCAGCAGTGCAAACGTGTCTGAGTATGCATCCATCTAAACTCAAATATGCATTAGTTGTATTGATCTGCATGCGTGACAACCGGCCTGGACCGAGTCAATAGCTACAAACGGAGCCGTCCGCCAGCATATCAACACTTCAGGCAAAACAAACGTCCAGCAAACCACAAATCACACACTAAGGCATTAGTGTAGTTCCTCACCTCACTGACATCAAAACAGTAAGTTGATCTTAACAATCACACCCACGCTGCTAACCCCCAACTTCTAAACTGAGTGTGACTTCATTTAAGGGCTTTATAGCTGCTCTGCTGAAACTAACGGGTTAAAACAATGGTTGGGACCAGTTTGCACTCTATTTTGCATTGTAATTGGATAAAGGTAAGGAAGCTATTACTAGAAGTTTGATTTTATTATTTTTAACATTCAAATCACTTTCTAATTTTCGCAACGTAACTTTTTTCTTAATAGCTTTTGATTTTTTAAAGTTGTCTGCACTATGTCAGATGAGCCCACCCCCAAGCCCCCCGATGAAAATTTCCTCACCTCAGCATGCAGTTTGCATGAAGCGAATTCAACTGACAACAACCCGTTACTACGGTAATACTAAAAATATCTGGCCACTTGAGGGCGCTCTTGAAATGTTTATGCTATAGACAGATTCTACTGTGTATTACAACATAAAGCCTCATGACAGTCGGATTATTAGGTTCAGGGTTAAAGATAGCTGTTTGTGTTAAGGCCAAAAGTGACTAAAGCAAACAGATCTTCACACTGCAGGCCTTAGCGATCAATTCGGATTGTTTTCAACTTGTATGTGATTTCCTGTGTGAACTCGTACAAATTAAGTGTCCGGCTTGCGCAGTAGAGAACGCAGTGCCATCAGAAGTAGTGCTTTGTGTTTACGGAGGTAAATATGGATGGTAGAGCTGGAGTGCATCTACCGATCTTTCATTTTCTTTCTACGCAGAGCCAGTACATCAACAATCCAATCTTTTCAAGAGGGTCGAAAAGAAAGACTGCTTTCGCTTAAAAGGATGCAGAATGGTTTGTTTAATATTAATGATGTCCAGGTCGGATGAATGTGAGCTGTGCGTTTAGTCGCAGGTCGGTTTTATCAAATTTAGGACCACATAGCCAAGTGGCCTGGGTCGCATTTTTAAAAAATCGTGTCTGAGTTGTTCAGACAGTTATGAAAATATACAGATCAGATATTGGCAAAAAAATCGGATTTAGGTCCTTTTAGGCTGCAGCATCAATAAGATGTGCTTCACATATTAATATTGTTTTACACTACCCAAAGTTTATTACTACACAAAGCTTAATAGAACACATTCCTAGCTATGCCTATACATGTAGAAGAAAGTAGTATGACATCATTCTGGGGTGATCTGATAATCATCTTTCAACTGTTATCAACAATGAAGCCATATTTTCCTCTTAAAAGGACATCAATGACCGGATCCATTTTCCTCTAAAACAGGCAGAAGTAGATTTTTGTTAGGATTGTATCGTACGTCTTTCCCTTTGACAGACATCACAGGGCTTTTTATTAAAACACTTGGCTGTTGCTGATTCTTCGTTCTTGAAAAACTGTAAACCCCAAACCCAGCCTTAATTCAGAAGCATGTCGTCAAGACAGCAGAAATCAGTCTCTGGGAGTTAAACCAAGCAGTTCTGATAAATATAAATACTAGAATAACCACAAGCAATAACGAAAGAGAACCAAAGAAAAAAAAAAAGCTGCCAAAACAATTATATCTGTGACCATTTGGGTAATAAAAAAAGAACCACATAAAATTAAACCTTTAAAAATACCACTCAATCTAAGCTTTGTTGAAAGTGGGAATGCTTAAAAAATTGTAAAACACATTCTAGGGCCAAACCACAGTGTGCAAATTCTTCCAGCATCATAAATTAAACCAATTGATATATTTAGCTCCATTTTCAACTTTATGAGGCCACCAAGTCCTGATTCATCCAGAAGTGCAAGCTCTGCTAATTTCCCGAAATGAGTAGCGCGGTTTTAGAGTTGGTGGTCCGACAGAAACTCCTCACTGTAAAAGGATACCAAGGAATGTTCAAACATATTACAAGACACACAAACTGAGCAGTGATTTGTTATAACAGCCAAGTCCTCTACTGAAAGCGGTAGGCATCCAGAATGTTTTTAGACACAAGGGGGAGCCTTCTGGCAGCTGAGCAGGTGAGAAGCTGCATAATCCATCAGTCGCTCTCCCCCTGAGAGCAGATCTGACAGGGCCATGTGGAAAGCATAGCTGAAGTCCTTTTTTCTGTTGTTTTGGTGAAACTTCCATCACCTCATAAACACTGTCTCAGAACACTTTACATGAGAGATCATTCATTAATCAGGACCACTGGCACTTTAATGGCCAGTCAAACCTAAACTCAGGCCTGTGACTGATTTATTGGCAATTGAAGAAGAAAGCTGTTCTTTGGCGAAGAGGCACTTTCTTGCAGTGAGAGCAATTTAAAGAGACGCCACGGAGAAGATGGTGATGTCAACATCTCCACCTGCAAATAATAACAACCTAACCGTAAACATCTCTTTACATCACTTAACAGCTTGAGAAGACTGGCACAGCCGTTGCTTGGGCTATTTTTCAAGCTTTATCTTTCCTTCGTTCATTTCTCTTTTTCTTCATCCATCTCTGCCTCTGTGTTTTCCTCCACATCAAACAATTTTCTTCAGCTTTATAGACCCACTTTACATGCCAGATTGGTGGTTCACACATGGCGCTGCAATGAGAAGCTCTGTTTGCTGCAAGAAGAAGTTAGCTTATACTCTCTAATTGTTAAGCACAGGAGTAAACCAGTCATACTGTGGGCTAGTGTTTCAGCAACTGGTGCATGGAGCATCTCACTGCTTCAATGGAGTGGATTTAATAAACACAATCAAATATGGAAACACATATAATAATGTGTTAAAATGGCGGTAGATGAAAAGATTTATGCCCATGTCAGAATATAGATTTTACACCTTCAAAATGAGTTTTTTCTCTGGCTTTCAGCGTTATTAAAAAAAATATATAATAAAAGCCAGAGAGAAGAGCTGGGGGAAAAAAACAAAAAACCCATCTGTTAGAGTATATGCGTGCATTTTCCTCCAAATTCAATTTTTCAAAATTCAACAATCTAATGCTTCAACAAAAGCGGAGCCTTTAAAATAGATTTATAGATATTCAGGTCAGTCTGTGGGACGGGGTAACCAATTAAAAATCAGTAGGTCCGAATAAAGAAAATCATCAACCAGTAAAGGTCCGGAGACGTTTTTAATGAAAATCTGTTACTTTAAAAAGAATTTAACACTGAAATAAAAAGCAGAGTGTATGCATCCAAGTTATACATTGAATAAAAAAAAGATCTAAAAGAAAAAATCTAAAGTGTTTTTTGAAGTAGAGAACAACAATCTTTCATATATCGTTTTATAAAACACCTGAACTAATCGTTTGTTTGTTTTTTTTTCTTTTCTATGGCTTAATGAGAGCAGTGGGCTTTAAACTGATCTGCAAGGCTTTTAAATCTGGGTTTAAATTGAGACAAAGCCATTCTCAAGCACATATAAAGGTGCTCATTCGAGAGCCTGGATCCATATTTATTTTTGATTTTGTTCATGGTGGAGAATCCTGCTTCACAGCAGCAGGTTTAGCCAAACATACTCAAAATGTTCAGGGTCATCTTTCAGCACACCATTTCACTTTTCTTTCAGTAGCTCACTGCAGCTTTTTCAGCAGTCCACACTTTCTTCTGCTCTTTTTCTCATTGTCTTCTCCTTCTTTCCCATCGCCCGGCTGCCACAGGTTTGTCGGCTGTGTCTAGAAGTAGCTGGCAGCAGCGACCCAGACTGACAGCTCATTGGCTAATTTGTATCCCCTGCAGCCTGGTGCTGGGTCTCCGGACGGGTTTACCAAATAAAAAGGAGAAGCAATGCAAGTTAAGTTAGACACTGTCATCGGACAACATGCAGTAGTTAATAAATGTTTTAAATTAGGTTGGGTGACCCTTGGTCTAAGGCAACGTTCACACTGCAGGCCTTGATGCTCAATTCAGATTTTTTTATGAAATCGGATTCTTTTGCGTGGTCGTTCACATTTCCAAATAAATGCGACTTATACTGTATGTGATCTCCTGTGTGAACGGCATTCATGCAACTTAAGTGTCCCGAATGCGTAGTAGTGAACACAATGACATCACAAGTGTGCTCTTTGTTTACGGAAATAAACATGGATTGAAGTGCTGGACCGCATCTAGCCGATCTTTAATTTCTTTCTCAACCTCAGCCAGTGTATTAAAAACACAATCTTTTCAAGAAGGTTGAAAATAGAGACTGGTCTCCACATTATCGTCCACCATGGTTGTTGTTTTTCGAACTGTTTCTGCTTGTTGCTATCGTTGCAAGACACAGAATGGTGACCTTTGTGGAGCATTAATAGTGTTCAGGTCAGATGAATGCAACCTGTGTGTGTGTCTTTGTGTGTCTGTGTTGCCTTGAGACAGACAGGGGACCTGTCCAGGTGCACCCTGGACATAGCTTGCGGAGATAGGCACTGGTCCCACCGCAATGGTGTTGGGATCTTCTGTGATACACTCATTGCCATTACTGCTTGCAGTAGGATTGCATTGCTTGGTCTGTGCCTTCAAACAACATGAAACATAGCCCTCACCAGCAGAAATTACTCGATAGCAATTCATTCCCAAAAAACCTCCAGTTTACACAGATGTGTGCTACGTACTTGTTTGCAACCTCTGTGCAACATCAACCTCTGAAGAAATTAAGTTTGGGTAGCCTGGTTTATTCAGTCCAAATGAGTAGATGGAAACATGTCTAATTTACATTTTTACTTTCTCGTTTTAAAAGTTTTCTGGATTATAGTTAGACTTAGTTGGTTAGATCAGAGAAAATCCACAGAATGGACTTTCAAAACACTAACAGGCTGGTATTCAACCCATGTAAGGAGAATATTGTAGTTTGGTGATACATCCTGTTCAGATTAAAGGCTATGCTTTATTGGTAATGAATGGTATTGTTTTTTGTCCCATGAGAAAAAAGGTTCTTACAGCTTTTACATGATAAACTACAGTAATAATCAATCAAATAGTAGAAAATCACACATTACAACATATGTGATTTACAATCCAAATTCTTATACTCACTTTTGTCATTAATCTTAACCACCTCTTATATGATCATAAGTGCAGTTCTTATAGAAATGTGCTTAAATTTCCTATTGGATATATCTGATGAAAGATGGACTAAATACGAAGGAAAAATGACAAATAAAATGGATAACAGCGGCACATATGGAAAGAGAAAAAGACCTAAAACAGATTTTGTTTATTAATGAATAATAGAACCACATTGAGGTTTCATGCTGTTTAAAGGGCCGTTACAAATGCCAAGAGAAGCCAGACATTTGTTCCTGCTCCCACAGCTTTGAGAACAAAATGACACTTTGGTAGTTCTGGCTCCGCTTTCTTGACACATCATTAATTTTTTTTTTGCATGGTGTCTGATGACCAATGCAAGGTTGGTGGGGATTTAGAGGGACATTGCTAAGAAAAGCAGGGATGATGTTACTCTTTTGTTTTCAGGTGCAGATATCTTCACAGTGAGGATGGCTAACTGCGATTTAATGGATGGTTAAGCTGAGGGTCAGCTGGCCCCTTTTGCCATTACTGTATGTTGTTTTGTTTTGAGTTGCTGTGACATAAACTACAGACGACAGAAAATCTAGGAATGAGAATGAATTTCTCAGAACTTGCAGAGCATGAAACACACCTAATATTTTGATGGATGAATACTTCAGTATAATAATTGCACTTTTTTATTAGCTGAAAAACTATTTTGAGTTGTGTGAACCTGAAAACCAGGTGTTAAATATGGGAAAAATAATTTAAGCCATTCCAGAAAGCAAAGCTAGTTTTAATCTTTAACTTTAATCGAGTGTATTTTCAGTACTTAAGTTGTTGGTTATTATAAAAGGTCAAAGTTCAACTAACCTTTGTGTTTTTGTTGTAAAACCAACTTTTTGGTTTGGCTTTTGAATTAGAGGCTAAATGTTCTTTAAATGTTTAATTTCAACCATGTGCATTGTTATAAAAGAGATGACAATAAAGCATTTTATCTCATCAACCGTATCTCATTGGCTTGCCTTGGAATTGCCAATAGGTATCCTTGCATATAGCGAAAAAAGCATTTGATTCATGGGTAAACTGTAAATGTTGGAGGTTTGATTATTTCTGTCCAGAAACCAAAGACAAAAATCCCCACCAGGGGAAAATAAGTTGTAAATAAAAAGTATGATTCTCAAGTAAAAACTTAATGTATTCGTTACTTTTTCAAAGTCACCACTACTACGTAAGTTGGAAAAAAAATGTGTCAGAATCTACACTTTTTGTTTTCACTAAGTAAAACCATCATAAGTGAGGTTGTCCTTTTCTTAGTTACTTTATTTCTGCTCCGTACACAGCCATGCTTTGAGAAAAGCAAATCCCAAATGTTTCCCGAGTCTCAGCATCAATCTAACCGAAGATCCTGCTTAAAAGTTCACCTCAGAAGGGTTGATGATGTTGTTAATGTGGGTTTGGATATTCTAGTTGTTATCTTTGAATGTGATTTATAAATGGCTGCTCTAGAGAAATAGTTAAAACATGCGTTCTGGGGATTTTCAGGAATAATAGATCCCTTTTATAAGGGAACAGATTAAAGCAGTGTCGGGTACAGCAGCAGCCTCAGAGCTGCGGTGGTCCTGCTGTGACAGCAAGCCCCCGTGGACCTTTAGCTGTAATTTAAGTGAGTCAACGCAACGATTATTATATCCTGTTAAACATGTGAAAATGTCCTCCTGGGCTTTTCCACTGTCATACCTGATACTTAGAGCACAGGCCTGTTATTCATGATAACACAACTCAAATGAATCAATGCTGTTCCTGAGCTGCGCTCTGATTATGATTTAGGGACTTGAGTTACATACGTGTTATTTTTACAATAAATCATCTAGTAGCTGCAAGTCCTCTTTCTGCGCTTGACTTTTCTCCTATTCTCGCCCTTTACAGTTCTGCTTCTCTGCCTTATGTCTCTCCAGCATCCTGACATCATTGCGGTGACACACATACACTCACTCACATACACACAGACTTTGCTCAACAATAGTGACTAGCCAAAGCCCACAAAGATCATTATCAAATCTTTCCTCTCTCCCCAGAGGGCTAAAACAACACGGATCAACATGTGGTCTTCTTTCCCCCTACATTGTCCAGGCAGCACTGCAGGGAATCTGGGGCAGAGCAGATTGCACAGATAGTGAGCCGTTAGATAACAGCTGGCATCTTCAGACTTTCAGTTAAACCTTTTAGGAAAGAAAACCTTTAAAGAAAACATGATTTAATAACAGTCAAGCAACTTTTTCACCTTTCCTTACACTGTCACCGCAAACTTTAACACCTTTCATTGGATTTTGATGTGACAGGCCGACAGAAGAGAGATGTAAGATTTTTATAAGGAGGGTTACAAAAAAACTACATGTTTTTACTTTTCAGTTCACCAAAAAAATGTCTTAGGTCCATGCAAAGTGTTTGCCTCTTAAATAAGACTCAAAACAATTTATGAAAAAATCCTCAGTGTAAATGACATCCTGCAAACCTTAAAGAGATGTGTGCAGATAATAGTATAAGGCTATAAAAGTAATATATCAGTGAAGGAACCTTGCATATTTGATCTCTACACCATTCGCGTACAGCTGATACCCACTAAGACACAGTCATCCACCATAATTGAAAAGCATGTATCAGAGAAAGGGACCAACTGGACAATAGTAACTCTGAAGGAGCTGTAGAAATCTACAGCTCAGGTGGAAGAGTCTGTTTCCCGGATTTCAATAAGCTGTGTAGTCAGATATTAGGACTGTTATAAAAGACTGGCAAGAAGGAAGACATCAAGGGGAGGAAGTCTTAGTATTCATATTTAGTTTGGCACTTAAAACAGATACATGGAAATCCTAGATAAAAGACCTCTAGAAGCTCTAAAAGTGGATGCACCTACAATTAAGACAATAACTACAATTACATTTATAAAGGTACATTAAATGGTTTAGATCAAAGGTACCTATATCCTCCTGTTTCAACACACCTAAATAAAATGAGCGGTTTATTAACAGTAGACGGTAAGGATGAACTAAGGAAGGAATTCAGCCTTGGTGGAGCACAGGACACATGTGGGAGATAACAACCTTTAACACATGAACTCAAAGCATGATCATGTGTTACACGGTCTAGTCAAAGTCTCACTGTCAATTCAATTAAATGTTATAGACAAATAACCTGAAAGCTGATGCTCTGATCCAATCTGACTAAGTTTGGAGGTTTCAGTAGCAAACACTAAACGACTAGTATATATAACTGCTGTGAAAAAATGTTGCACTATTGTTTATAAGAGTCTGAATATGTTTTCATTCACAAAGAGAACTCAGAAAGCCGGTATCATGTAGCATGTATCACAATTATACACTAAGATGTGCTGCTCCATCAAATAATACACCAATAACAGCTAAGTTTGGGACTGTGTCCTAGAAAAAAGTGAAAAACATGCAAGGGGTGTAAATACTTTTGTAAGGTACTAAAGTCTGCTTATATCAGAACTGAATTATAAAGCAATTGTCATATTTGAAAAAGTTGTATAACCATTCCCATTCTGAGGATAATAGGACAGATTACACAAAGGGGAGGGGGAGTGGATGTGAATCAGATTGGTTTCATTACACAGTCTGTGAGTGATGGCAGGAAGGATGAAACTTATATTGATCGAGCGGCTGGTTATGGTTGCCTGGAGGAGATGATCTGCAGGCATTTTCTCTGCAGATGAATAGCAGAAGTCTCTCTCTGATCCCTTTTCCCATGCCATAGTCTTTTGATTCCACTATTTGTCATTTTCCTCATCTTTTCCTTATCCTCTGTATCATGAAACATACCTTCCTCTGTACACTTTCCTCTTTTACTCCCCTAACCTTCAAGCTTATAGAGGCAGCTGCCACTTTTGTCCCGAGCGAAGGGCCAGGTCACACATCTGGCCTCCCCTGGCAGGGAAGTGCCCCCCTGTCCAGCCTCAGCCATCTCCCCCTGCCCACTTTATGCAGCAGACTGGCTCGAGATCATTCGCTTGCTCTTCATGCCTCCTGGAAAAACAAAACCGATACAGAACCAAAACACTGAGGGGAGGTCTGTCTTTCATCTCGGAGCTGTGCAGAGGTTACACATGCTCCTGCTCAAGGGCTTTTCTGCACCATACTCCAACCCAGCTCTATCACTTATCGATTAACCAGAGCTTAATGTGGTTATTTAAGTCCAATTTATTTTTGCAGCTCTGCAAGCTCATGCCATTCCTTTCATTTTTGAAAATAAATCAGACCACAGGACAGACAAGAAAAGATCATTTCGACTTTTTTCTCTCGCATCATATGTTTTCTCACCCACCCAGGACTGCCCCAATCTGTGGGTCATGCAGTGCTAAATATTTGAGCAGTTACAAAGCAGTTGGTCAGCCAGTTGTGACAATGCTAAGACCTAAAACTAACAGAACCCATAGAGTGAGCGGAAGGCCACTAATCTTCCTGCACCGACACCCTGCAGACTCATTCATTAACTGCTGCACACTGCAACTTTAACACAGACCAACAGCAGGCTGAGCCAGGATTAAGGATACACAGTCAAGCAGCATTTTAGATCTTAGCAGGCAACTTTAATGGCCACGCAAGCTAGTTTATTGATTTCAACAGAAATTTAAAGCAGCTGTTTGAAAGGCATTTATTCCAAAACCACTTGTAACTTTTCATATCAAATGCGAGACCGCATTGCAGTTCATTTATTTAATTTATTACTGAGGAAATGTGCTGCACAATTGCTCAGCTTATAAAAATAGGCCTGCTCAGATCATAGGAAAAAACCTCTTTAATCGATTTTTCAGAGACTGGGTGTGAAATTGACCAATGTGTATTCTATCAAATTATTTAAGACCCTCACATGTGTGGGAGCACAACCGTATGCGCGCAGTACTTGTAAAACATGTATGCAGCCTTTCTGCACCAAGCAGATGGGGACGATAATTGGTCTTTTAAAAAACGAGACCAATTTTTTTGGCACATAAACAATAACCCCCATCCCTCTCCAAATGTTTATGGTAATAAGTAAAAACATATAAGAGGTGAGAAATAAAAATAATTGTCTTCTTTAATTCATGATCCATTAGAAATCTAAAGCCCCACATTGAAACACAAATGGTGGCAGCATCAGGCTGTAGCAGTGTGTTTTAAGTGCGACAAGGCAATTGGTTAGAAGTGAATTGAATCTTCATCAAGTTGAAGACAGAGACCGCTTCTCAGTTCACAAGTTTTTCGCCGAGTTTGTTCTTTTCAAAAACAAAGTATGGACCTGGGGAGAATGGGAGCACGCAGAATATATCTTGGTCAACTGGAACAGCATTGTACTGGTGACGTCACCAAATTCAAAGCTAATCTGGAGCTGCATTCCACCTCCTGTTATTAATAGTTTCTACATAATAATAAATTAGTACTTTTTTCATTTAATGGGCGAATAATAATTAACAGTCAGATAAACACAAATCAAATGAAGGTTTTGCCAAAAAAACAAAGCAAAAAAATCGCCATAATAGCCAGCGGTCCTTCACACACGGCTATGCTGAGAGATGGCTGCTGCAGACGGGCTAATGTTAGCCCTGGCTTGGTTAGACCCGGAGGTCCGCTGGTTGCCGCGGTCCTCTCAACGTCTGAACTTTTTTTAAATAACACAGTAAATTAGTAAATAGACCATATAGTGACGCTTAAAACTCTAAAGTTCTTGCCTCAAATAATCTTAAAACCTACTTTTATAGATCAACGGCAACAGAAAATAGATTTTTTAACTTAGTACTCTGAGCTTGGTGAGCGCTACACTGAAGCTGCTGCTACCGTGGTGCATGCTGGGACAGCTGTCAATCTCAAGAATGGACAAGTCTTCTCTGATGCATGCTGGGTAAAGAGGGAGGGGCGAGAACAACATCCGGGGACTTTGTCTGTTCTCAGTCGTGTGTTCTTGTGAATTGGAACAGTGCTGGGGCAGATCACGTTTTACAAACACACAATAACGCACAAGTGCACCTATTAAGAAACAGCTAGAGTCTTCCGAGAGAAAAAAACCTTTTGATCATTGCAAAATACTTTGCAAAGAAGGGGGAACATTTTTAGTATTTAGTTGTGGTTTGTCTATGGAATAATATCTAGTAAAAGATAATGCTTTTGCACATGCTGATGAAATATTATGCAGTTTTTAAAGAAATACCAAGATAAGAAAGGGGACATAGAAAATTACTTGTAGCTGTGGGAAAAGAAGGAAGGGGAGCCGAGTGCATCATCGGTGCTACAACAGCTGAGCCCATTAAAACGAAGCAAAATGTTTGTAACTTTCTGTTTGGCAGTTACAATCAGGATGCAACTCTTCCTTGACAGTGCAGCATGTCATCACCAGCTAATCCCCACCTAATGATCCATTACAACATCAATTTATCTCTGATGTGCATTTGAGGATGACTTCTGGCTTCAGTTGTCTAAACATGGACATAAAACGATTCAAACAAATTGTCTGATGGAGAAAAAGTGGCCCTGAAAGTAGGTTCCTACAAGCTTCCTGAGATAATGCAGATGTTGGGGCTTTTAGAGGTTGAGGCATAATACAGGATCTAAGGCATATCACTGTACAAGAAGGGGGAATAAATCTGAAAATAACATAAGTATGTGTCTGTCATTGGGTTTCCATGATTGCCTCAGAATGCAGACGGTCCTCCTGCAAAAACTCTGCTTGATGGAAGAAAAACAGTAATTGTTGAGCAACTGCTTTGCAAAGACCTCGACTTCACCTTTACTTCTTTCATATTTATATTTATAGTCTTCTTCTTGAACTTTTAAGAGCTTAGTGGAAAAAAGGGTATGTCTGATTTAAAGCAGACAAGTCCATTAGCTGTCAGAGAGGCATTGTACATCATAGTGTCCGCTGGTCTGAATGGACTCTAATGTGATACTACTGAAAATGTTTGCTTTTCGCAATTTGTTCAGATTAAGTTACTACCCATCAACTTTAAGATATTTAAAGCAATGAAAAATCAGTAATATGTCTTCATTTCTCTCACCTTTTGTCATGTTATCACAAACATAATAGATTTTAATAGGATGTGATGGGATAGAGGAGCACAAAGTAGGGGAGAGTGAAAGGAAAAGGATGCATGCCTATTTTTTTCTTTAAAAAAATCTGTTATCCCTTTCTTATTGTTTTTTCTTTTTTTGAATGACTGTGCTTATTTCTGTGGTGCATAATGACACAGTAGGAACATCCTTGAACTTCCTCGTTGTGCATTTGTTTTATCTAATCCATTCTATAGTAATGTAAAAATAGCCTATCTGTACGACCAAGGGACTATCAGTCAAAAGTAAGTTCTTTTGTCAAAAACTGAATACCAAATATCTAAAGATAAAAAAATACGTTTCCAGTGAAATTCTTTTGATAGATCGTATCATTGGTTTATCAGCTATGTGTAAAAGTTGCAGTGCTTTCTGTCCTTAGGCAAATGAAATGCTCTTATCTAATGGGAAGACCTACAGCCTTACAGGAAGATGTTGACATGACTCTTCCCTCTCTGACTTGCAGCCAGACGGTTCCATCTTTGGCCTTGACTCTTGTTTTCTAACAAAATTGCTGTTGACATCCTGCTTTCTGTGTTTGTGCTCAGAGCTGTTGGTCAAACTCTGCTGACATTTTCCTTTACTTGAGGTAATATGTGTAGTTTGGCATCCAAAGGGGTTTTTCTTGTTTTTGTTTCTTTTGCTTTTCAGGAGACATTTGATATCCTTTGTTTGAGGGCCATGAAGGTATCCCCATTAGCCATTTTTGACTCATTTGAAGTCCAGATATTTACTGAAAGTAAACCTTTTGAGAGCTGAGTGAGACATCCTTTCCTGCAGAACCTCCAAACTGAGCAGATCAGTTGGCCTCCAGGTTTTTAGATTGATCTTCTGATAACTTTAGCACAGAAGCTGATTTAGATACACAGTAAGCTCTTCCTAACGTATAACAACAAACCTCTGGCTATTGTCTGTGTAACCCTTTTACCACCCGGCTCGTTATGATGAAAGGGAGTGAATACTGAAATACACCCTTTTCTTACCCAACTCAAATAAACTCTATGGTAAAAGAGACATTCCGATGTAGAAAACAATGTCTAGGGTCAAATATAATTCTCACTCACAAACTTAATAAAAAGGATCTCCCAGAAGAAATAATGAATAGAAGAAAAAAATAAAGTCTGATACCAGTTAACTTGGAATTATTTTTTCCAGTGTAATGCTTGAATTAAATAATGAAAAAACACAATAGATGCCGTTTTAGATGTCAAATATATTAAATTGACAATAAACAAATTACATTAGAACACAAAATGTTTTAACCCCCTTTTTTTTAACTCAGAGTTTTAGTTTGTTTTTAGAGTGCACTCAGTTTTTTTCTCTAAGCAAGCTTGCATTTAAGACCGTTGGCGCGCGTTGGAGCTCTTAGGTGTGGGAAAACACATTGGATGCAATAATCCTACCAGTCTGCAGCTAATCCTCGTCCTCCCGATCAAGAAACCAGATGTGTGCAACAGAATCCCTCTTCCCGGTCGTCATCAACTCAGGTGAGCGCTGATCCTCTGGCGGCACCACGTCTCTCTTCTCTGGGCGGCTCTCAACAAGGTAGACCGTCAGACGTAGCAGCGTTAGCCCCGACGTTAGCTTAGCTTAGCTTGCTCGGCTCGGTCCTGGAAACCACTGCTCAGCTCGCTCCGTTGCGTCACAGGTTGCTGAATCAACTCCCAAGCAGCCTAAAGAAACAAGCACCAAGCGCCCAGCCCTGATGTAGCTTGGTTCAAGCCACTTAATTTTCTTCCTGCGTCATGTCTCTGTCGTGCATCCGTTCGTTTCTTATCTCTCCTTTTTCTCTGTTCTCTTCTTCTACGTTTCCGGTCACTCGTAGTGCACGTAAAAACATTATAAGAACCATAAAAGAAAAAAAATGAAGTAGCTCTTAAATCAACATTTTTTCTCAGAATAAAACTATGAATTTAGAAACATCTATACTTTAACATTATGCAAAATGCAAAATAAACATGAATAATGAAATAAAATAACTTTTTAGTCTTTTTTTTCATGTATTGAACACATTAAATCTATACTTTGTTCTGTAATAAAATAATGTTTTTTTTTATTCTCTTAACCAAAGTCAAATATACAGATTTACAAAATCAGGTTACTACACTCTCCCCCTACCAAAATAAAGACATGCCCTCATGGCTTGGTAGAAAATAAAGTAAAACAACCCTGACTAAGTTGGGAAAGGGGAACTTATCCACTTATAGAAACAAGAAACAAACTTTACAGGGCAAATACTAGGATTCCCTGGAGAATCGTAGGTAAGTCTAAATGGAGCTTTCCTAAGTCTCTGAGATCTTCTGGTCTCACGATCAATCTCCAAGTCTTCTTGTGAGTCAGGCTCTGGACCAAAAGTCATCAAGTCTTGAGTCTCTGTCTCGGTATTGCTTGTCTCTTGCGTGTCTGACTGGTCAACTATGTCAGGGCTAGTCTCTCTCGCGACATACTGGGTGTCTTGAACATCTGGAAAATCTACAGTCTGTTCCGCAGGTTGCACATCAAGGTCTAAACTGAACGGTTCAGATCTTTCTCTGTCTTTTGATTGGTCCTGCATCAAAAATGGTACGTAAAACAGTTCATCTTCTGAATCTGTGACATCTGTTCTGTTACCATGTTCTGATAAGTCAGGATCTGTGACGGAGGTTTTGTCAATAGTTCTGATGTCAGGTCTTTTCCTCCTTCGTATTCTTTGCTTTGGAGTGTTGGTTGGTTGTTGTTCTGATTCCAAACAGACTTTCTGTCCCAAAGGCAAAATGTGATTACGATGAAGGATTTTAATAGGGCCATCACCATCCTCTGGTTTCAGCCGAAACACAGGTAAGTTTGACAGTTGACTCTCAACAACATAAGGTGTTGAACCCCAGCGGTCTGCCAGCTTATGTTTTCCTTGTAAGCCAAGGTTACGAATGAGAACTCTGTCTCCAGGTAAAAGTTGTGTGAACTTGACCTTTCGATCATATCGATCTTTGTTTCCTTTGTTTTGTTTAGCCGCAGCGGACTCGGCAAGTTTGTAAGCAGCTTTTAGATCACGCCTCATGTCTGTCACATATTTGAGGTAAGTTTCTTTGCATGTGTTGTCGCTTGACGTTCCAAAACATAAGTCAACAGGCATCCTTGCTTCACGCCCAAACATGAGATAATAAGGCGAAAAACCTGTAGCTTCGTTTGGCGTGCAATTGTAAGCGTGGACCAGATGTGAAATATGCTTACTCCAGTGTCTTTTCTCATTGGGCTCAAGGGTACCTAGCATATTCAACAGAGTTCTATTGAATCTCTCCGGTTGAGGATCCCCCTGAGGATGATATGGAGTGGTCCTTGATTTCTCCACACCAAGGGAACTCAGTAACTCATGAATGAGACGACTTTCAAAGTCTCTACCCTGGTCACTATGCATGCGTTTTGGCAGTCCATAATGGATGAAATACCTCTCAAGCAGAACTTTGGCCACGGTAGCAGCTTTCTGGTCTTTGGTGGGAAAAGCTTGCGCGTACCGGGTGTAATGATCAGTAATGACTAGAACATTCTCAGTGTTACTTTTATCTGGCTCAATTGATAAAAAATCCATACAAACTAAGTCCATTGGACCATCACTCTGCATGTGAAACAGGGGAGCCATTTTCTTTGGGAGGGTTTTCCTTTTTATACACCTTGCACAGTTTTTGCAGTACTCTTCTACATCAGACTTCATCTTAGGCCAATAAAATCTAGCTTTGATGAGCCCATAAGTTTTGTCAGTTCCCAGATGTCCAGAATCATCATGAAGAGATCTCATGACTGTTTCTCTGAATTTTTCTGGTAAGATGAGCTGTGACCTGCGGTTTCTATCAGGTGGAACTGTGACTCTGTACATAACATCCTGCTGCAGTTCTAGTCTTCCAAACTCCCTCAACAGAAATGAAGCTGCAGAGTTCCTTGACTTGACATGAGGTGCTTCCTTGTGCTTTAAAGCTCTCCATATCTCTTTTAGAGACAGATCTTCCTGTTGAGCTCTCGAGATCTCGGAGGGACTCAGGATTGGCATCCCCTTTACACGAAGGGTGGACAAGTTGCAGTAGGCTTTAGGTATGGCATCCATTGACAAGCCTAAATGATCTATTACTCTGTCATGTCCGGTGTTTTCCTTGACTCGAGACACTTGACACATTGCTCTAACGCCATCTGCAGAAATGTCTGTCCACTGTTTCTCTTGGCATGGGTCTGGGTGGGGGCGCCTTGAAAGGGCGTCAGCATCAATGTTTTGGACCCCTGCTCGGTATTTAAGACTGAAGTTATATGTTGACAGGGCTGCAAGCCAGCGGTGGCCCGTGGCATCTAACTTGGCAGATGTCAACACATAGGTCAAAGGGTTGTTGTCGGTTCGGACCTCAAACTTCGCTCCATATAAATAGTCATGTAGTTTGTCAACTACCGCCCACTTTAAAGCCAGATACTCCAGTTTGTGAGAAGGGTAGTGACGTTCAGATGGAGCTAAACTACGACTGATGAATGCGACTGGTCGTAAACCTTCACCTTGATCTTGGTATAACACTCCACCAAGTCCTTCTCGACTTGCGTCGACATGTAGCACATAGGGTAGTTGTGGGTTTGCAAAGGCTAACACAGGAGCATTAGTGAGTCTTTGTTTTAACTCCTCAAAAGCAGCTTCGCATCTGTCATCCCACCGATGACCAAATGGCTCTGATGGATTAAGATAGACCTGGTCTGTCTTTTTCTTGGATTTTTTTCCATGGGGTGGGTAGCCGGACAAAAGTTGAGTCAGAGGGAATGCGACCTTTGCATAATCTTTGACAAAGCGTCTGTAATAGCCGCAGAACCCAAGGAAGGATCTCAAGGCAGTTACAGTGGTTGGTCTAGGCCATGTCGTGACGGCTTCAGTTTTCCTCGGATCTGTGGACACTCCATCCTGTGACACGATGTGGCCAACGTAGGACACTGAAGACTGACAAAAATGGCATTTGTCTAAGGACAACTTGAGGCCCTCCTCTTGTAGGCGGTCGAGGACTTTTAGTAACCGTTGTTCGTGCTCTTCTAGTGTTGTTCCAAAAGCTGTTTCAAGTGCATGCATATAGTCATTTGCAGTAGCATTTGGATTTTGTGCCCTGAGGAATCTTATTATGTCAGCAGCTGGTCCTTTAAGACTCTCTACAATTCGTTGTTTCTTTGTACTGTCACTGCATTGCCACTCTTCCAACATGTGTGTAGTTTGCTCTGCCCATGCGTCATATTCCTCTTCACCACTAGGTGTTGGTTTCACACCAGAAAACATCCTGAGCTTCCTGTAGCTTTGAGTATCAGTGGGCGTGGCATTGCATTTGTCAACAAGTGAACTAATGGCATTGATGAGAGCAGTGTTCACATCAAAGGACGATGGATTTGGGTTGAGGAGTCCTTTAACGTCTGACATACTCTTGCCCTCATGCTCAAGGAATGACATCAGCTTTGCTTGAAAGTCTCCTTGGTCTTCAGCTTCTAGTGGGATAATATGAACAGGCCAGGGACCAACTTCCCCCGGAACACCCATTTGGTCAGGTAAAGTGTGTTCAGTCACATTAACCAAAGTCTGGATTAACACAAAATTGGTCCGGGAGGTCACGTCTAGGCGTTTGTCAACTATTTTGGTCTTTCCCAGAATCTTAACTGAACTGAGAACCTCTTGTAACACATCATCTGTTACGTTACATACACCACTTAAGACTAACGCGTGAGAAGGTTCTAACTGATGACTCTTGCACCAAGCTTTAATCTCAACTGCCTCCATTTCCTCTGTTCACAGCAAGAAAAGTTACCCCAAAACTCAATTATCACACTAAAATTCCAATGAACAGTCAGTTATATTTCCGATATCTTAGCTTTAGAGAAAATAATACACTAACTCCAAAAATGCATGGTTAGTACAACAATAACAAAAAAAAAAAAATAACAACATCCCGGACGAGCCCCCAAAAATGTAACCCTTTTACCACCCGGCTCGTTATGATGAAAGGGAGTGAATACTGAAATACACCCTTTTCTTACCCAACTCAAATAAACTCTATGGTAAAAGAGACATTCCGATGTAGAAAACAATGTCTAGGGTCAAATATAATTCTCACTCACAAACTTAATAAAAAGGATCTCCCAGAAGAAATAATGAATAGAAGAAAAAAATAAAGTCTGATACCAGTTAACTTGGAATTATTTTTTCCAGTGTAATGCTTGAATTAAATAATGAAAAAACACAATAGATGCCGTTTTAGATGTCAAATATATTAAATTGACAATAAACAAATTACATTAGAACACAAAATGTTTTAACCCCCTTTTTTTTAACTCAGAGTTTTAGTTTGTTTTTAGAGTGCACTCAGTTTTTTTCTCTAAGCAAGCTTGCATTTAAGACCGTTGGCGCGCGTTGGAGCTCTTAGGTGTGGGAAAACACATTGGATGCAATAATCCTACCAGTCTGCAGCTAATCCTCGTCCTCCCGATCAAGAAACCAGATGTGTGCAACAGAATCCCTCTTCCCGGTCGTCATCAACTCAGGTGAGCGCTGATCCTCTGGCGGCACCACGTCTCTCTTCTCTGGGCGGCTCTCAACAAGGTAGACCGTCAGACGTAGCAGCGTTAGCCCCGACGTTAGCTTAGCTTAGCTTGCTCGGCTCGGTCCTGGAAACCACTGCTCAGCTCGCTCCGTTGCGTCACAGGTTGCTGAATCAACTCCCAAGCAGCCTAAAGAAACAAGCACCAAGCGCCCAGCCCTGATGTAGCTTGGTTCAAGCCACTTAATTTTCTTCCTGCGTCATGTCTCTGTCGTGCATCCGTTCGTTTCTTATCTCTCCTTTTTCTCTGTTCTCTTCTTCTACGTTTCCGGTCACTCGTAGTGCACGTAAAAACATTATAAGAACCATAAAAGAAAAAAAATGAAGTAGCTCTTAAATCAACATTTTTTCTCAGAATAAAACTATGAATTTAGAAACATCTATACTTTAACATTATGCAAAATGCAAAATAAACATGAATAATGAAATAAAATAACTTTTTAGTCTTTTTTTTCATGTATTGAACACATTAAATCTATACTTTGTTCTGTAATAAAATAATGTTTTTTTTTATTCTCTTAACCAAAGTCAAATATACAGATTTACAAAATCAGGTTACTACATCTGTGTTTGGTGGACAATCAAATGTGTGCTCAGCGTGAGCCCATGTGTAAAAAAGCCAGCTGAGTCTATACTGACCAAGTGAAATCAGCCGTGTGTGGGTGCCGCGGCCTCGGGCTGAAACCCTACCTCTCTGCCTTTGGGCTCAGCCCGGTTCCCAGGGGCCCAATCAAAACCCAGAGCCACCCAGCGACCTTCTAACCCCAGCTGTAAGCACCCTGATTAAGAGCTAATCAACACTCTGTGGCCTTTGTAGCTGCACACAAGCCTAACTTTATCAACAATCAGCACACATTCACGGATTTAAGGTCCACTACAGGGAGGTAGAGAGTTTTTCGCCTTTAACAGTCGTTGCTTGCTTCTTAATCTGTCTCTAATTCATGCTGCTGCATAGTCCAATAGGTGTGCTTGTGTTTGACAGTAAAGCAGTGAGGTGAGAGAGGCAGGAAATGAACATCCAGATTCCAATAATCCTGGACTGATATCCATTCACTTTCACAGCATGAGTTGACATTGTGCGTCTGCCGGGCGCACAACGCTGGATCAGTTTGGAGGTAACAGGGTGAAAGGAGGCAGGAAGGCCATAAGATCCAGGTTTTCATATGAGGGGATGTACCTTGTAGCTGCAGCTTAACTCTAAGGAAGCCTTCAAACCTTGAAAGAGCAGCGGGGTCACCCTGCCTTTGTCTTTCTGTGCTAAAGTTATCACCATAAGTCAGCATGC
Organism: Cyprinodon tularosa; assembly: GCF_016077235.1. Classification (NCBI taxonomy): domain Eukaryota; kingdom Metazoa; phylum Chordata; class Actinopteri; order Cyprinodontiformes; family Cyprinodontidae; genus Cyprinodon; species Cyprinodon tularosa. The sequence continues at coordinate 413,819 of NW_024039141.1, read as the reverse complement.
TGAGCTGGGCATCCGGGTTTAAAGGACAGAGGATTTGAAAAGTTTTAAAGAATGTTTTTGCAAGAAAGATATATGAACTCAGCAAAAATAAAAGCTAGACAATATAACAGTTGATAAGAAAAAAAGGTGAAATATGACTTCCTGCTTAAAAGAAATACAACAAAAATTTATTTTTTTGTTTAAATCAACTTTTTCTCAAGTTTGTGTCAAAATATTCTCAACAGACTAATTATAAGTTATTTAATTTGCTCATTTAAAGAGTTTCTTGATATTAAATAGATTAAAATAAGGAGTATAGATGTTAATAAAATTATATACTTTTAGATATAAAACAATTTGTTGAATAGTTTTCAGTTTTTTGTGTGTAATAAACTCCTTTGCTAAGCAGAATGAAATGTTTTTACTCTCTAACATCTGATGATTAACGAATATATATTTTGTAATGCCAACGAGGAAAAGAAGGTAAGATATCTTTAATTCTTAGCATGGAAAAAAGCAAAGAAGTGTTAAATATATCAAATAATGGTCCCATTCTATGGGTGTATTTTAATGTTGTCCCTGGTTGGATTATTTTTAGCTACAAGTGCAAATTTAACATGTATAAATGCAAGTAAGAACATTGTTGACTCATAATTCAGGTTGAAATACTAGACTGGCGTATTCCTGTCAAAGCAGGAAAACCTTATATCCTGATGCTTTAGTGCATCTTTGGACTAAAGCCAGAAACACCAATGTGGCCCAGAATAAGGACAGACATATTGCTAAATTAGGAGTCCAAGTCCTGCTGCTGAGATGAATCCCAAGAAATTTACTTCCTTATCAAAAAACCTTCAGACCAATCCATACAGCATTTAAAAAAGTGAAAACCACGTTTTTTTTATGCTATATTACTTAAAGTTACATAATGTTTTGTGCTTGTCTTCATAAATCCAGAAAAATACACAAAATAAGAACAATTGTATACACTGCAAATACTTCAGCAAGATAACAAGAACAATAAATAAATTACTTTCTGTCAACCAAATAATTATTCAGCTACAGAAAATGGAAGATATTTGAAAAATATGATCCCTATGAAATTTTATCTTTCGCTATTTTTGATAACATCCACTAATAAACTTAAGTCACATGGGTGAAAGCCGTGGAGTCAAGCTGTGGGAATGGAACAAGAATCAGCTTCAGGCTCCAAGTAAAACACAAAGCTTTTCATCCGAGTGCTCTGCCAGCTATTCAACACCAAATATTCATAAATTTACATCTCATTGCAGCTTGTGACTGAAACACTTTAAAGACTCCTCATGGTGATGAATGTTGTGCAAGCCTGCATGCTGGCATGCAATCGGCGAACACATTCGATTTAATGAGACTGGAAGATCCAAAGCGAAGAAAGACAATGTAATATTTGGAAGTTATTAAAGACGGTTGTTCGGGCTCAGAGTGGGAACCGGGCCTGTAGTATTATAAACAGGAATCCATCCAGCCTGAACTTCATCACAAAGACCATCAAACAGACTTCTAAGGAATCACTTTGGATCAGATTAATTTATCGCCTCAAGAGGTTTTTCACTTGGTAAGAGAAGAACAATGTTTGTTGGATTATTGAAAATAAATATTTAACTTAAGAAAATGTCCTATAAAGTCTTACAGTGAAACACTGGTTATGTTTTATAAATCTGGTTAAATTTACAGATGAACTGCAAAGATGGGGACGTTATAATAAAAACATAGATTTAGACGAGGCAAAAAAAGAGATGTGTATGTAAAGTTGGATAGCAATGACAAAGCTTTCACTGTAACTCTATCACTGAGGGCCAACAAGGGTCTTCAGGCTGCATTTCAGGCTAAACCAGGGAAAATATCGCTGTCCGGTTCACCGCCCTTCTGTCAGCAGTAAACATGCCGTTTCCTCCTACCTGTTTTTCACTAAATAGCATGACATTACATTACCCACAAACTTTATCGAATCTTTTCTCATGTAACCTGAACATGCATGCACTCTCCTAAAGCCATACAATAATTCAAATTTAACCCCACGCAGAAGGACGTTTACTGTACATATCCGCCCTCCTTTTAATTTTTGGAGAAACAAACCAGAGAACAAAAACCAGCCAGAGATGCTTTCAGCAAACATAAACCATGTGCTGTTTATTAGAACAATTTAACATTCAAGGACCTTTACGGAGGTGCCTGTCGGGAGGGGCATGGTTGTATTTCTGCTATTCACCACCATTAACTACGACCAGACTGTGAATATTCATATCGCTGAAGAAGAGTTGATTATTTACAGGCCTTTTTGTTCTATTCCAAGCGAGAAATTAGATTGATTGGTCCTTAATTGCAAAGTTGGTAATCACTTAAAAGTTGGAAAGACGACTGGCAAACACTTCGACCAGTAAATTGAGTAAATGGCAATCTCCCAGAAAATTAAAGATATTATGTCAGTGGCTGCAAGCTTGGAGATTTTCAGTTGCACCGTGCCGTGTTTAACAAAACAAGCCTGTTAGCAAAGGTAAGAATGACGTATGAGCTTTTTATGCACTAGACCATCAAACAATTAGCTTCTATTTATTGCTTTATGCCTTGCATATATTTTAATTAGATGAACAACAATATGTCACAAAAAGAAAATGTTTACTTCAGAAGGGATTTGGTCAGTTTACTGCAAGTTTTTTATTCAATTGTTCTGATTACAAAACATATGGCTGTTATTTCAAATCACAGCCCGACTAACCTATGAACTGCATATCAGAAATGTGTTTCAGCAGCAACAGTCTTGAAAAGTTGTAGTTTCCAAAGGACTATGATTTGATCTCATCTAACTTTAGTTGCTGAGCTGTGGATGCCAAAAAAAGTGGCAAATTGTCTGCAGTTGTTTGGATCACAGAGTAGCAACCCTCCCTGCTGTTGCTGATAGACGTTAGTCAGCTCAACTCTCTCGATTAAAAAAAAAGAAGGAAATCTGGATGTTTTGACATTTCCCATTGGAAAAAAATTCATAATTTCGATGCAACACCATGTGTGCAACAGTTGCTAGTAGGATCAGGGAGATACATGTCTGTTGGTAAAATAAACAGGTGACTCCTGGCTTGGTAATAGCTCAGACACCCCAACAAGGTACTAACAACCAAAAACATAAACTTTTCAGTCTCCCTATTACTTTAGACTTAGACTCAATGTTATTTATCCCTTGGGATTACTCCTTTTGGGAAATTCTGCTTCCAGCAGCTTATAAAGAGTACAAAGGGCAGGGTTAAAGCAAGAGACCATTAAAGAAAAAAAAAATGTATCTTTAATTTACTTTATAAGAAGTAAAACTATTTTACATTTTGAAAAATGGCCTTCAATGCTTTTGAACAACTTGTAAATGTCAATGTCGATCTATATCTGCATTAGGTGTTTTTAAACCAAGCAATACATTGTTTTTTACCATTTCCTTGTTAATTAGTGCGTGGCTTACAACAGCGTTTATAACCTATGTATGGTGAGCTTTATTTTAGAAGTGAAACCAAGCTACTTGTGAACACTTGAACGGCGCTGCCCACACAGAGATCAGATTCCTTCATCTCGTCACCTTCTCTTTATTTCCATAAACTCTGAGGGGTATGTACGCGTCAACAAAAGGAATAACAGATGACTCATGGAACATACTCACCGGAGCACTCCAAATGTTTGTATATATGTGAGAGCAATACTGCTTTAAAAAAAAAAATCAAATGTATTTGTTGGTAAGGTCGTATGATGCGAATCTGCCACTAAAAACAGATCAGGGGTAAACATTTATGATATCCGATGTGTTTGAATTAGGATGAAGAGGATCTGTAAATAGTTTACAAACTTTATTCCAGTCACAACATCTTTCCTACGACAACAGTGTGAGCTGAAAAGACCACAGAGGAGGTTTAAATGTTACCAGAAGTCTTTATGCTTACTCCTGATCCGGCGTGTCTGTAGGGTTTTGTGTTTGTTTGTCAATGCCTTTTCTGTGGTGGAGTCAATCAAGTGGAAGACTTTATTGCAATCAATAACGCAAATGGGTTTAGAGAGATTATAGATAAAATTGTTAGAGCAGCAGCAGCTCCCTTTTTCCATTTATTAAAGAGATCAACAACTTCAATAGTGTTATTATCTATACCACACTGGTCATTGACCAACTGACCAATGACCTGCTGGTTAGAAACTCCAGAGTAAAGATTGCCTATTCAGCCAGTAGATGCACTAAGAGTAATCAGTTCCAACTGACAACACAACGACATCATAGAGCGAAGTGGACTCAAGTTAGATAACTTCTATATCAATTAGTGGTTTCTAAAAATAAGTAAGAAAAAGAACAGAGATAGGAAAACACAGAGAGGGGAAAAAAAGAAAAAGAAGAAAAGATTTAGTAAAACAGTTAAAACAAGCTACTTCTTTTGGCTGCAAGAGAGAGCAAGATTTTCAGCAGATAACAGTAAGGCTCAAAGAAGTTAAGCTATTTTGGCTTTTTTTTTTTTGATTGAGCTTTCATCAATTGTCCATCAAGGACAATTGACAAGTGGGTTTTGAGATTCTTCTAGGAATCACAGGAAACACATACAGAATCTGCTTTTTCCTGTAGAGCTAGAATCCCTGCCAATGCTAACTACTGATATGAGACCCCAGAGAATAAAACGTTAAAGACATTCTTTTTCATTAATCATTTTGTTTCAATTCAGCAACACTGTTTGGCAGCAACTGCCCCTTTACACATATGTTATGATATCACTTTTATGTTTGATTTGAAAAATAACTGACTTCTAATCGCAGGAAATAGGGCAATATTAAAGCGTGTAATCCAAAGGTTATCTACACTGATTGCCTTTCCAACCTGTATAACAGCCTGAATTTCTGATTCAAGTTTCAGATGATGTTCCCTCATCAGGAATGTTAAACAGAGCCAGATTCAATAGATGACCTGAGCTCTGAGTTAATGTTCAATGTGTTTCCACTTCTGTACTGCTGCTGCAAATTGATGTCCATTCAACTGGGGGGGTTAAAATCACCAATATACACGGGGAAATCTCAGCATCTGGAAATTTGCAGATGGAGATAAAATATGATAAAGCGAAAAGGAAGAAAGAATGATGAAAATGCAACAAAGACATGAGGTTTCAATAACAGTATAAAAAGTGTTTGAAGTGACACACATGGGTTCCCTCTACCACAGACTCCCTCCTCAATACACCCCCATCCACTGCATTACCTGACTTAGAAAAAAAAAAAAAAACAACAACAACCAGGGTGTCCTACCAAACGATATCAGACACAGACATCTCCACAGAGCCACAAAACATGTCTCATCTGACACAACAACCACAGCTCCTCTTGATCAAATCAAGCACAGGCGTCACCGAGCCCGCATTAATGCACCGATGTCCTGCTAGATGGAGGATGAATGCTGCTGTGATTGGCAACGTCTGACCAACGCGGTTTAAAGGAATTCTCAGAGAGGAAGGTGATTAAGGCTGTGGGATTATTTAAAAGCTAACTAAATCAAAACGGTGGATTGGCTGTTTGGGGAAATGAGGAGGAAAAGAAACACAGCCTCAATCCAAGGCTAACAAAACCCATCCACTGGAATCTGGTAGAATCATCAAGACTGACAGATGGTTCTATTACATACTTAAAGTTTCTAATTAAACATGTCAGTCTTTCTTTAAGTTTTGGGGTTTGGAATACAGCTGCCTGAAGTGATTTATTAAAACCTATTGAATAAATATACTTCATGGTACAATGACATTTTATCCATTAGTTGATTTTTCTAAAAAAAAATGAATGAAAGTCTGTTAAACATGAATTCTGTGATGCAATAAAGAAAATCGTGTTCTTCTTCCATGCAATGATATATACAAAACAGCCTAAGCTAATCCCTGACACATCAGATTACTTATTAAAGATAACAGCAATATCTAAAGAAATATGCAATGTTGCTTTTCCTTTTCAGCCAAAACACTTACAAGCTAACCCTTTTCCATCAGCAAACAAATACAAACAAGTCTATCCCAGTCAGGCAAAAATTATTGTCTTCATTGTATTTTTTTATATGTAATGGAGCCAGTCTGGACAGACAGTCATTAGACAATAACTTGTTGATAAACAGACTTCAGTATATATTGATGTGAAAGCAAAAGCAATTACAGCCTCTTGTGTTTTTTTCATTCCCTGAACTTAAATCTACTCAATTCAGACTGCATGTCTCTGACATGGCTTTTTCTAATAGTCTTTAATAATCTGCTTAAACTTCGTTAAACATACAGTACACATACTTAATTTACTCAAGGAGATCTTCTACAGCAGGCATCATGCTTAACTGCCAGCTATTTGAGTGTTTGTATACTGTACCACAGCAAACAATTAAGATGCGCTGAGAAATGATCGGTTGATCTAAGTTGTCTGCGTCTAAGCCTAAAAGCCCCTGAAAAGTGACCAGACAGCAAGAATCAATTTTTTCATCAGTGAACACATCTTACTTTTAATATACAGCAATTCTTAGACCTCTAAAATGTAGAACCATGCAACTTCTGTTAAAAGCTAGATGATATCTTGACAGATTGTATGTTAAGGGTGTAGGAAAGGGACATGGAATAATTTCTTTCTTCTACCTGCTCCGTTTGTTTTTTTAAGGGATATATGTGTGGCTGCAGTGTTAGAGAACACGTGGAGACATCAATGTGGTTCAATTTAGACTTTAGAGAGAGAGAGAGAGAGAGAGAAAACAAAGATTTTAAGTAGATAACAGGAAGGCCAAAAAGAGTACAGCAAAAGTTTCATGTTTTTCATTAGAGCTTAGTCTGTTGCTGGATATGCAAATATTGGAAGCTTTCAGGATACTTCGGTATTTAGCAAACAGCCATCAGTGGCCATCTCTAAGTTATAAACACAGAAGCTAATTTTTAAGGAATAATAGCTTTATAAACACTCAATGAAAAAGTTGTCTTTTTTAAATGGAGACCTGACTCTTAATTGAAATGATTCTGCTGCTATCAATTGGTGTTGGAAATCTGAGCTTGGATGAAGATTAGATATTTGACCCAAGTTTGGAGCATTTTTAAAGGTTCATTGGAAAAACCGTGAAATTCCCTAATTGTTATGGTGGCTCACTGCTATGAGGAAAACAAGATAAAGATAATGTATTTCTGGATGCATAAATCTGAACTAACCCATTTTTTAATTCATAGCACAATTGCCCTGACAGTTTTGATAGGATATAATCATGTTTTCCTGCATTGTATTTATTCTGAGTGGAGCGAATAGACATATTTATCTAGAATAGCTAAAAAACAAAGTTTGATTCCTGTGCTTTAAATTCCTTACATTTCTGTTAGCAAAGAACATTCAAATGGAATAAAATGACAGATATTGATTATATAATACTGATTGGTGGATCTCTAGAAGTCACTTGACAGGAGAGGGCCAGTTTCTCGCTTCTGATCTCATACAAACACAGAAATCCTAAAAGCCCCTCAGATCCAGTCATGAACGTGAGTAGCATCCACACACTCCTCTCAATTTTTCCTCATTCTCACACTCATGCAAAGAGTAATAGCATAATTAGTCGCACATGGTGCCAGAAACTGAGAAAACATTAAGCCAAACTCAAGGCAAAAAAAAAAAGTGTGTATGTCACAAATTATATCCATTCGACAGTTTGAATTTCAGGTTGAATAAACAGACGGCACAAATATGTGCACCTATCGTTAATGTGTTGAGCATTTTCTGCCTGGAGCTTTGTGAAAGATTAATAGCAGAATGTCAGTAAAACAAACCTTTTAATTGTCACAGTTAGAGGGAGTTTAGATTTGATTATTATGCTTTGAGTTGGGTATTTGAGCTTTGGAAGGGCGCTTCATGTGTGCAAGGTCTATTTTAGAGGTTTAATGAACACTCAGATCTCACACTTATACAATATCAGATAACAGATGTAAGTAGTAGTTCTCCTGCTTCAGCCTGAACCGTGTTTCTGCTCTCATTACCTCTATATTGCCATCTGTGCTGTTGTACCTTGAGTAGCTCAGGCCAGTCTCTCTTCATCTTCCTCACACATGACCCCTTACATGCCCTTTGACCCATCTGGGGCTGTTCCCCATGGACCCTGAACATTTAGGCTCTGCTCTGTCACTTATCACCCACCAGGAAGCCCGGCTTGTCTGACATGGAGCAGCTTGGACCACTCCGCTTTTTGCTCTCTCTTGAGGGGAAGACTGAGAGAAAAACGGTAGGAAAAGAGGAGGAAGACACAAAAAAACTCTATTTTGTGTGAGAGCTATCCATCAGCACCAGAAGTGACACCTTGGTTTGCCGTCTGATGGTATCTATTTCTATTTCTCTGATAATCTAGAGATCCATTACACCTTTTTTTTTACGATATTGGATTATCAATTAAAGGATTTATTTTTGTTGTGTAACTTTCAAACATATATGCTTTAAAATGAAAGTCAAATCCTGGAATCCACAGGCTTCAAAATTAGATATGAAACCAGACAGATAAGAGATGTTGTTTCTATAAAATGATTTATTGCAATATGCTGGTCTGTAGCATGCGGTTGTGTGTTTTTAGAGTTCAAGAAGGAAAGACATTAGCAACGGTGTTAGAGAACTAGTAGGTATTTCCTCACAGCTTCTGCAGGATCCTCTTTCCGAAGACATTTGATGTCAATAATACTAAAGAGAAACAATAAGATCATTGTTGGTGGAGCTGCAGATACTCCACTAAGTTGCCAAGTATTTAACCTAGACCAAGAAATTCTCAGACAAATGGCAAAAAAAAACTCAGCTGATTGCATCAACTTATTGACTCAAAGACAATCCCTCACATCAAGAATGCTTGTAGCAACAGTGGAGAGGAAAAACTCCCTTTTAACTTGATGAAACCTACAGCTCAGTTTGAGCGGCTATTTGCCGAGGTCGACTGCAATTCAAGGAGACAGAAGAGTGGTAAGAAGAAAATCAGAAAGAAAATAATCAGCTAAATTTTTTTATGAAAAAAAAAAGTTTACAAAACAGGACAGCTATTCCAAAGACAAATGGGCAAATCTGAAACAAAATGGCTGAAAAAGAAACCAGTTAAAGTCCAGAACTACACCTAAATACAACATAAAATTTGGACCTTAAGAGGCCTCTGCAAAATGATAATCAGCAAACCTCACTGACCTGAGCCAAAGCTGAAAAGAAGAGTGGGTCCCTTTACAAGGATGAAAAAGTAAACAAAAATGGCACTTTTATATTTTTGCTCATCAAACTGATTAATATGCTCATCTTGGTTTAAAGTTGGCTAACTGTGACATTTAAAACTTAGAATATACTATAGGTGGTATAAACACATAAAGTACCTGCGTTCTCCATTAGTTTCATTGAGGTGGTGTTTTACTGGATTTATCCCAAAAACTATAACCTTCCAAAAACTCTGACATCTATCTTCTGCTCAAATCATCAGACATATTTGATTACTGATTGATCAACTGCTTTCAACATAAGGTTGTCAGAAAGGAAATCAATGCTTTTTGTTGGAAACACCGCACAGAGTGGGTTCTACCTTATGTGCTTCTATATTAGTCACTCATGGCACCAACCTTCCCCTACATCAGACTACACTGGTTTGAGTGTTTTCCAACTCTCACATTCCTCCTCTTTCTGCCCCGATGAGGAGGAATGCCTCCTTCTGTCAAACAATCCTGAGTGATATCTCCAGTTAACTTCAATAATGGTTCAAGAAAAGAATGTGTTATGATTTGCTGCCTCGATCACTTGCTCTAATTGCTTAAACAAGTGGGTCAGATTGTCCTGGGCATGTGTGGGGAACATTTAGCAGACTGATGTTTTTAGTCTTGGTACAGAGTTTTGGGGTGGAGGGGGTACCAAGTTCAAAGGTCAATGAGGAGCTCCACATCAGAAAGCATTTTAACTGAGCACAAGGCCATGTGGCATGTGGGTGAAGACAGAGGAGAACCCATTTAAAATTTCGTTGATTATGAAGGATGATGAGCGCTGGGAACAAGATGTGTCTGTCAGGTGGGATGTTTCGGTGATCCATTTATCTTGTTTTTCGGGGGGTTTTTTGCTGGATTTCTCTGGAAAAGTACTTTGTGAAAGAAAATAGGGTATGATCAACTGTCTCTATTAGTTTTAATTACAGGAAGAACTAAAATCTTGAGGAAATAGCAATGTACAATGCAGGTTGGTTCAATTGTTAATGTTTGATTAAAACATGGTCTGAAGCTTGGTTTCCTGAATGGGTTCTAACTGCTTTGTAAGAGTGATATCAAAAATTAAATATAAATAATTTATTGTGCCACAATGTGGAAATTCACTCTGTATTTGACCCAACTCTTTTGGCAGTGGGTTGCCATTGTGCGGCGCCCGGGAAGCAGTGTGGGGTTAAGGGTTTTGCTCAGGAACCCAGAGTGCAGGCTGTGGGGATCGAACCGGGTACGTGCAGCCTTCTCAGAGAACAAGCGCACTGCTCTAACCGGCAGGCCAACACTTCCCTTTAAAAGTAAGGTTATGTTCTCCAGCTTTTGGAGTCTGAGAGCAGTGGAGTTTCAAACAATTGTTAATGTTCTACTACCTGTTTCCAAACATGAACTAAAATAGAAAAAATGCTAAAATGCTCATACATATATTGTGTATGTTGCAGTTACCTTGAGCTAGATGTGGGGTCAATGTACGGTGACAATGATGTGAAGTGGCAGCCACCTGTCTTCACACAGTAATGATCCAGGTTCCTTCTTGGAACCAACCACTACTACAACCAGAAACACACATGTTCTCATTTGACTAGTGAGGAGGATCATGTGTTGACTTCTATTGACTTCAGTTGATTTTCAGTCATTTTCAACCTATTCTATGCCCTAACCCTGACAATAGCCCTAATTTAACCATTAGCAGAATAGCTTGTAAGAGTCATCCAAAATGTCCTCATGTTGTAAAAACGTCCTAAGTCCAAAGGTTAAACAATAAAACTTATGCCCCATTTACACTTCAACTCTAAAACCGATCGGTGTTCAGTTTGGATTGATCTTGGATCAGCTAACTGTGCCAAGCTTGGTTCTTATGACCATTTACACATCATGCCAGCAGGGTTCCCCATCTCCTATCAGCATCCACGATACTACAGCTCCCAAGGCAGGAATTATGCAAACATAAATGGCAGCACCCATAAGATTCAGGAACTTATGTTTGTTTATATTAGTAATATTCCGCCATTTGCAGAATGTCAGGCGAAGAAGGCATTCTTTTCAGTGTCTGCGTCATCATCCCAGAGAAGTTTGTGTTGTGTACAGGTGAAGAGATCTGTGAATTGCAGAGGTGGACATGCCAGAAAACCTATGAAATGTGTCAGTTGGCTGTAAATAGGAGATGACGTGGTCTGCTCATGCGCTCTTTGTTATCAGAGAATCGAGCCACAACTGAACCATGCCGAGACCTTATGAACTAGTACTAGACTTAGCACGGTTCGATTGTGTCTGACACACTCCAGATCAGTTGCGTTCAATTTACACTCAACAGTTATCTCGGTTACCAAGCTCAGACTGTTCTCGAAACAGTCAAAAAAAGGGTAGTGTAAATGGGGCTTTATTCTAAACAGGATCAGACCATCTTGGCCCAACCTTCAACAGGACATTTTCCTGACTTAGCTAGAGATCACATGAGGGCTGTTACACCATGAAAAGCATTGCTGAAGGAATATTTATCACAAGAAAAGCATCTTTATGCTCCATGAAGACTGATTTTAAAACTGGACAGATTGCAGTTTGCAGATTGATCATTTACAGAATTAAAGTGGACTACATACCTTTGTAATCCCAAAACCCAATTCCTTGCTACTTCAGTTAAGTAGTGAATAAATCAAGAGATTAAACAAGTATCTCTCCACCCTACTGAGGGGTTAAATGTAACATCCTCTTGTGATAATTAGATTTTTTAGATGAATAAGATGATAAGAGCCACAAGAAAAAGGTAAAGTCCAATAGTTTGAATCCTTGGAGATACAGAATGGCACTCTACTACAGCGGCGTTACAAAATGACAGGTGCAATATTAGGAGGTTACATGATAAAAAAAGGTGCCACATTAAACTAAAACTGGGAAGAATGTGAGAAATATTAGGTGCAAAAGGCACAAGGGGAGTCCTGGCGGGGAGAGAGGAGTGGCACAAAAGAAGCAAGGACAGGGCACATCAGGCATCAAGAGGGAGGCACGAGTCAGAGGGCATCGTACTCCTACAACTTCTTCAAACACATTCCATCACACACAAGGAGACAGCTCAAAACTCACAAAAATTTGTGGAATAAGATGCATCGATATAAATGAGATAAAAGGACGGTTTATTTGCGTAGGTCAGAATCAACCAGTGAACTCGACACAGATGGAAAGCAATAAAAGATTTCTGGTGCTTTATAAGATATACAAGATATTCAATCTGAAGAGTTTAAAGATATTCTGAGTCAAATAAGACATCACACATAAGCCCGTACCCATAATTCATCTAATAAAAGCCTACAAAGACAAGTTTCTCCTTTTAGTCCATCTGCAGCAGCGTGTTTATGCACAAACATCTGCTAATGCTGAAAAAGTACAAATATCTAACCTTCTAGCGATGCCAGCTGCTACACAGTGCGTATGTTCATTAACACAAAGAAACTGTAAACTGTTTGCCGAAGCCTTTAAATTTATAGGTTTTAAATCCCCTCAGTCCGCTCATAAATCATAAACACATGGCAAAGACAAAAAGAGAGTAAGTCACAGGCATGATACACAGCAACACAACAGAGAAAACAGACACAGAGACATGAAAGGTTTGTTTTCCAGCTTTTAATTTTGTTAAACAGACAAATTCATGAAGGCCTGCACAGATCTGCTTCTTTCAATCATGTTTCTTCCATTTACGTTTGGTATTTGAAAACCCTTCTGCCCCTTAAGAACAATAGTAGTGGTGTTCCTCATCCGTATAATTCAATCGATCAAAGATTGAGCTGCTACAGTGATTTGGGTCGTCATCATTAATTCATACCCAGAGTGTGCTAAAGCTTAACTTCATAAACTGATGATCTGATGTGCTCCCTAAGAGTTACAGTATCTGCCACACAGCAGAAATCTTGTTTTCTTTGTTCTGAAACACCAAAGAGGTCCCAAACAATACCCTCTTTATATTTGAGTGCCAGTGTTCTTTATCTATAATACTGGGTTGGTTTTATACCAGATGTTCCCAGATGCTCATCTTAAAAAAATATCATTTTTTGTCTGGTCAGCCCTCAGAATGTTTCCCCCAAAAATCAAGATCATCAAGAAGTTTTTCTATCCCACTTTTCTCCAGTCTTTGTCTCAATAAACTTTAATGGGTTAAGTTAGACCTGCAGTGTAAAACATCTTGAGGTGGATTCAACAGACTTGTGAAGTTATGTTAGTAGACTTATGATTCCTGGCATGGTTTAGTTAATTTCTCTCACAGTGGTTATCTAAAAGATGCACTGAACAAATCTAAATATTAAATAAATATTATTTTTCTTCTTTCCCATAGATATCCTCACAATTACCAAATATTAAATGAAGTTTTCTTCTATAGGCTCCATTTGTTTGTTCATTAGAGAGTGATTTGGCAGACTTCTCTGGGTGGGTGTCTGGTTGTGATGTGTTACACACCGTCGTTCATCTGGCTACTTCGATTAGGCCAAAGGGAAAGAACAGGAGAAACGGTTTCTGAAGATGGATCACAAAAGACCAGCCCCAAATGCTCCTAAACCCCCATCACAGACTCCACACAAGAGTAAGAAAATAAATGTTTTGTCTAGAGCCATTAAAACACGCCAAATTGGAGTTTTTTCTGAGACAAAATAAGACCTGAGTAAATATCAGAGAAGCTTTAACAAGGGGGGCGCTCAGATCTGCACCGGAAATGTCCCTCTTTTAGCTAAAAATGTAAGTTACTCTGTTCTAATTAACTTTAATATTTAAAGCTTTCTTACTTTAGAACACTGGTTGACAACCTTTTTAAGTCATGACCCCCAATTTAACCTGCACTACTGTTCGTGACTCTCGATCCCAAAGCCCAATCAATATACTTATAGGTTGCATTTACTGTATCAGACAAGCACTTATGAACTCACTTCAGCTATTAGTCTCTTTATCATCTTATTTTGAAACACACTGGGATTTTTTATGTATTTATTTTTTTAATAAAGCAGAAACAAGCGACTAACTTTCCAAATAGACCAGTATATGGTTGCTATATCCCATCATTTTGCAGTTTAAATGTAAAGAAATAAAGCAAACTTTATTTTCTTTTTAATGAAATAAGATGATAACAGCGTCTGCTAAACTTTAACAAAAACACTAAAAAAACAGCCGATGTTTAATTTCAACATTTTGTTACCTGAGAGCTTAAATATGAAAAATAACTTCCTGGTCAAAGGCAGCGATGTTTTTCTGAAACTATTTAACGTGACGGCTGGGCCTGCCTGTTTGAACAGAGCAGCTTCTTGGCTTTCTGTTAGAAAGAGCCAAAGAGAAATCACTCTCAACCCTTTAGAGTCTGATCTGTATTTGTCTTTCTTGTATTTGAGTGCAGAAAAGGTCTTTTCTGACGACCAGAACTCTTCCAGCACGCATGCAGAGAACCAGCAGTCTGTAATGTGCGATCAGAGGAGAGATCAGACAGGGCGTCCTGCAGCTCTGATGACAGGTGATGCGTGATAAAAGGTTGGCGCATCTATTCAGATGTACTTTTCTGGCCTGTCATAATTTAGGGAATACTTATTGAAACTTTCAAGCAGGCTCCTGAGGTGAGAGGCAATCATTTATTTTACAGTTTGAATGGTTAATGTCATAACTCAATAAAGACCTCAAGCTCTGGGAGTATTTCAACATTTCCCCCTCCACTCGCACAGCTTTCTCTTAAATGCTGTGACCTTACTGGACAGGTTGATGCTGTTGTTTTGGTGAAGCTTACTTTTTATTTTTGTTTTTCCGGCACTAGTGGCTTGTTTTTTTTTCGACAGTAGACTGACAGAAAGGGGAGTATGAGAGAGAGGGAGAGACATGCGGGAAAGGACCACAGGCCGAAATCGAACCCCGATCGCGTCAAGGACTAAGGCCTCCATACATGGGTCGTGTGCACTGCCCACTGCGCCACCTGCATGCACCAATTGTGAAGCCTATTTACGGCTGACATTAACTGGTTGTGAGTCATAGAATGCCTGTTTGAGACCACATTTATATTTTTCCAAAATGATTTGTCAACCCCAGTTGGGGTCGGGACCCCAAGGTTGAGAATGGCTGCCTTAGAAGACATCATGCCTCTAAACATTAAAACCTGTGCAGTCTGCGGCTGAGACTTCACGAGTGTTCACAACACTGGTGTCGTTTCAAATTGTTACCAGAAGGGATAAATGGCTGCAAAAACTCTGGACCTTGTACTATACTCCTTAAAGACCCAAAGTTATATATTAATGGCTTTTTAACACATTCCAAATTTATGTTTGAGGGAGAAATTGCTCTAACCATACAGTTGTGCCAATAGGCAGCCTATTGAGGTTAAGAAAGCGAGTTAAAGTCATGTTTTATGTCTTTTTATAAACTTTTAATAGAAATGAAAAAAAAATAACTGACTGTTTTTCTTTTATTGCTCTTGAAGTTTTTTGCCATGTGCTGCATTTCGAACTCTTTAAGCCAATTTCCTGTTTTTATGAAGAAGGCTTGGATGTGGTTGAAGAATTGAAGTCCGCTTCTTACTTCTTATTGAAGTCAGCTTCTTACAAAGGTTAGTTAATCACAAGTAATTCTTAATAAGTGCTCTTTCAACCTGGATCATGATGATTTGGATAACTTTTTAACTTATCAAAATCACCTTTGCCTTTTTTACCTGCTCAGTTTATCTTCTCGGCTTAAACATTTTATTTATATGCCCAGAAATATTTGTGTGGAAAAAAGAAAAAAAACGCTTTTTTTTCATAGCACTGTCTGTTTGGAAGTAAAATCAAAGAGACTATTTGATTTGTCTTTGGCCGACAATCTGAGACAATTATAGACATGTTTAACATAGGTGTGAGGGTTAATCAGAAATAAATGCCCTCTGCAGCCAGGCTTGTGTGTGTGTGTATATATATATATATATATATACCATTATGTGTCTTTAGATAAACATGTTTTTTCAGGCTCTACTGGAGCTGGCAGAGCTGGAACTAATAACACATCTAATCACAGTGATAGGCATCAGAGAGCGACTGCATGCCAAACACTGCACACTGTACTGCCGCATGCAAGGCCACACCGAGGTAACAATTAGGGATTTCCTCAGAAAAGTACAGCGCACTGCAATCTATAAATCAGCATACTGCCCAGGTCAACAAGGCCACGCACAACTTAGCTAAAGAGTATGACAGATGCATTTATTTATATTCAGCAAAAAGACAAAAAAAACATAAGGCACCTTCACAGGCTTTTAAAACTACAAAAGACATCCTGTTGGTATAGCTGTAGGTTTATATGTTTCTCCTGCAGGCATAAATCTAATCAAAGCCAAATATTTAGCTTTGCTTTCGACATGTCAATCTCTGAAAAATTTGGGCACCATAGTCTGTGCAAACAAGGCTTAACCTAGAGATCATGGTGTATACATAAAGGGACTATTTTCTGTACAGAGAGTCCAGGCATTAACCAGAACTTGTTTTAAAAAAACCTTTGTTTCAATTTTTTTTTTTTTTTTTTTTTAATATTAAGTTATGGTTGATTAAAAAATATTGACCAATTTTTCTTTTCTACATAAACAAATACAAAGCTATAAACCATTGCGCTTTAGGAGGAGTTTGCATAAATGAGTCTTAAATGACAGCTAACATAAAATTGAAGACTGAAGATCAAAGTTCTGACATCGGCATTGACGATGTTTTTCTATATCCACAACAGTCACTGTAGTTCTCATTTAAAACACACGTTGCCATCGCCACAAACTCGTTTTTACCCGTTATTGATCGGGGTGTTTTAAACAAGTGTCCTTTTTTGCAGTCTGTCTGAAAATGTTTTATGGATTGCACTAGACTAAAGACCATTTTTAGCCTTTTAGCAAATGTTTTTAGTCTTTTTGGCAAAGTTTTTACAACTTCTTTATTTATTGGAGGAGTGTGTCAAAATAAAAGTAGGCCAGACTGTTAAAGTTTTTAATCAGTGAGGCTAAAATGGCTTTTTATTTGTCCCATAGAGACAGAATGCAGGAGAGACCTCACCTTGACGCCGTGTCTCTGTGGAAGTGCAACGTTAAGGCCAGGATTAGGCTGGAGTTTCACTTCCACAGAGCCATGCGGAACTTTGAGGATTTTATGCAGTTGTGGGGTTTTAACAAGATTTTATGTGAAGTGTCTGAAAGAGGAGAACTTCAATTTAACAAGCTCCTTATTTAAGTCATAATGACTTTGTGTGGTAATGCCTGAATATGGGAAAGCTTTTGATAAAAATAAAAAAACATTTTTGTATTGATTTCCCTCTACTGATCTAAATTAAACTCAGGAAGGGTTGTGATATAGATGCGAATGATTTTGATACAATATTGTATTGGGATAAAACTGGTGTTTTACACCCATAGTATCAATCATGGCTAATATCTCCTGCAGGAACCTACTTAGGGCAGGAACCTGATACTGCATCAAAGGATGAAATGAGTGTAATGTTTTAACCAAAATCCAAAAAACAGCTATTGTTTAGTTGTTTGGCCTTTTGTAAATAACGTGTTGTTAAAAGTCATTTTAAACAGACCAAAGATCTGCTGTACCTGGTCTCTTGAAGCAAACATACAGGACATACAGGACTTTTCTCCTATACATAAAACTCTACACACAAACAGACAACCAAAGGCACTCTGTATGGTAAGACAAGCAAGAGGTGCAAATAGATGCAGATACTTTTTATCTTGCAAAAGATATAGGTAGTTGACCAACAGTATGAGCTGAAAATAGTTCTCTAATACTGCCATTCCATGTCTCAGGTGTACCTCAGGTGCAGCACTGCTTCTTTTTAAACAAAAATCTGTTAAGAAAGGTTTTTTTACCAACATTGTCTGTTTTTTTTTCTTTCTTTAGGGCTGTTTTACGTACAGAATTTTTTTGTTTACACTGACAGAGACATGAATTATTCTCAAAAATACACGTAAGATCTTGATAAAACCAAAACATTTTGATTTTTTTATAAAAAAAAATGTTGTTATGAAATGTTTTTTTTATACTGCCGACCACTAGTTTAAAGTTCTCTTTATTCATCCGAAAAATAATCATAAATGAAGCTAATAATTGGGTCAAAAGTTACACAGTGCTGATGTAAAGAACATATAATAGAATAATTCAGTATGGTGGGTAGGACACAAAGTAAAGGGGTTTGAAAAACAAAAACAGATGGATAACAGTTTTGTGTGTGTGTGTGTGTGTGTGTGTGTGTGTGTGTGTGTGTGTGTGTGTGTGTGTGTGTGTGTGTGTGTGTGTGTGTGTGTGTGCTTTTAGAAAAAAGTACAGTACTTAAATTAAAAAAGATGGTTGAATAAATGTCTGTTCAGAGAGAAACTACTTCAGGTTAAAAGAAGTCCAGATTGGTTGTACATGCTGAAACATGTTTTACTTGCTAAATACAACATTTAAACTCTCTTTTTATATTTTCAATAAGAGAATAAATATTTCACAAATGATAAATTGTTATTTTTAGAAGAATCTGAATAAGGTTTTTTAATTTGTTTGACTAAAAAGCTGAAAATGGGTTTGCACCTTCATGCTTCCTCAGCCAACGGCAGTATTTTCTCACATTGCTTGAAAATGCTTCTGTTTGCCTTTTCGTTCTGTGTGTAGCAACAAAGCAAAACAAAAAAAATAAAGCAATGGGATCACTTTCAATGCCAGCTTACCAACAAATTTGTGCTATAGCAGAAAAACGATTGCTTTACGTCAGATGAGAAATGCAGTGGATATTTTAAATGCTTTTCCATTTCTTTCAAAGCTATTAGGTTTTCTTCAAATTATGCAAAGCAAGCAGCCTTTAGGGCAATTAGTTGGAGAAGCAAAATGAAGCATTGCGAGGCATCCTTCCCTGGAGAGAAACCAAGCATTTAGATTCACATCACAAGCAGGCAATTCTGGCCACACACAGACTGAGCCCACATTCCAACTAACCAGAACAATTATTCCCATAATGGGGACATTTAGGTTTATTTTTGACGAGTTGTGCAATCATAAACACAGAGCAGATCCAGCAACAATGACAGTGACATTTAGCCGCCTGAAAGGGTATTCACTTTGAAATTCTGCCCTCAAAATCCTTTGCTGCCCTTCCTCCTGTAACATAAGCAGCTCAGCACTTGCTCCGATGAGTGGCTTAGACAAGAATAGCTTGTGTGCATAAGTGTTTGTGTTCTTCAACGGATAAACATGCATTTTTAAGGATAGGATAACATAACAACATTTTCAATAAAAACATTTTTAAATATGTTTCTGATATAGGCCTAAAGTGAAAGTTATCTAACCTGCTAAATAAGTAACAAAACGAGGTATATGTAAAAATTAAGTATATGTCCCCTTGTTTCTGAGTCCGTTCTGGGTTGGTTGGTGTTGTGCTTAAAGGAGGGGATCATGGGAATGCAATAACTCCAGCACACAGTCAACCCGACACCATCATATTTGGACCAGCGGGGGACAACAACGGGCCAAAGCATTCCATGCTCCCCCAGACATGGCCTTCACTCCTTCAGCACGAGGCCCTCCACAGCTTCACAGTTCCCATAAGTGACCTCAGTCCCGCAGTCAGTTTACCTCTTTGTGGTTCTTTTCTGCAGTTCTGTTTTTTTTCTCGTGGTTTGTCTTCTTAACAGATTGGGGGCATTGCTAGGAGTAGCAAATCGGTCAGGAAGCAACCCCCCACCACCGTCCCAACAGCTCTGATAAGACTGTGACAGATGCTAAACACCAGGTCCAGGATTCACTGATTGAGAGGCATAAATAACAGACAGACCTGAGACAAATTACACCAACACTGCTCCTTTAAATGCTCCAAGAAGGCCGGAGCTGTCAACATGTAGTCCTGGGTTGCCTTAACCCGTGTTTTATTTACTGTTTCACTGCAAAGGTTAACACAATTTAACTTAAAAAAAATAATAGCTCTCTTGAGAGTCAAAAAAATCATCTGGGATTGAATGAACAGTGAATGGAGAGCTGTATAGTCATGTTTGGGTGCAATGATAAAATTTTTACTTCACAGTATCCCCCAATTATTTATCCGTCTATTCAAATTTGGACAAGTTGATTCCGACATGGAGAACATGACTCCCTGATCAAACCAACATGACTCCATGTAGGTTCTCCACTCAACCAGTTCATTTCCTCTGCTGGTAATACTCTTTTCTAAATGCCAGTTCTTTGTGTTTGTCTGAGTGGAGGATTACTGAGGCTGATGACCTCTCAATATGCTGTGAGTATCATATCGACATCTTTGATCTCTCAGCTCTTTATTTTTTACCTCTTCTGTCATATTTTGTATGGCTTAATACGTCACAAAGCGCTGCACTTCCAGACAATAACATCATCAGACGGTACCATCAGCAGTGTTTAACTGCTCATTTCAAACTATTAAAATTCTGTTTACCAGGATACTGATATAAATAATACTGGGTCTTAACCATTTCTTTAACTCTAACATTAAACACCAACCTGTTGGTGCCTCTTTAGTGTGCAGGCAGCTGTTTTAATGCCTTTGTTTCTTTAAATTCTGAATATTTTCTGCATAGAGCTTAAAGAAATAAAGGAATTAAGATGAGAATAAAACATAAAACAAGACTAAAGGAACATCTTAATGTAAAAATGTGGAGATGATGAAAAATTTTGACATGCCTGACTGAAGGTTATAATTTTTGAAAATGAACTTTTAACCTCACTAAATAGCATAATCTGAAAGTCCATTCTGATTTACATTTAAATGATATTTGGTATTAAAAATAATAAATCAATAAATAAACACACAAGGCTGGAGGGTGTAAATTAATATCCAAAATGTCTAACAAGGGACATGACTAAAACTGCAGCTGTTTGCTGCTGTCCATGTTTCTGCTAGGCAGCAACAAAGAGAGCATCAAGTTCTATCATATTTTGTTTAGCTATTAGAAGCTATCACTGAGTGAAGATGACCCAGTTTAAAATATTTAGCCAGAGGAAGAAAAGAGAATAAGCAATGTCCACAACGAAAGTCTACTTCTTTTCAGGCAGCAACTGCAGACGGAATAACAAGAACCAAGAAATGACAAGAAGGCTTAACAGATTATATCAAAACTCCAATTACTCCATCTCTATTCCGCCATCTGCGTCAAACCACACTTCAGGGTCCCAACTTGATGCTCCGGAGATCTAACTCAGCTAACAGACCAAACAGCCAAATATATCTTAAAGTCCACTCATTAAAGGTTGCATGCCTT
This sequence comes from Cyprinodon tularosa, assembly GCF_016077235.1. Taxonomy (NCBI): domain Eukaryota; kingdom Metazoa; phylum Chordata; class Actinopteri; order Cyprinodontiformes; family Cyprinodontidae; genus Cyprinodon; species Cyprinodon tularosa. The sequence goes on along the minus strand of NW_024039141.1, from coordinate 392,378 downwards.
ATAAATGAAAAAATCTCTGTATGATGAAAGTCTACTTGCAACTCCAGTTATGGAAAATGGCTTAGTTAATTTAGTAGAGCTCCTTGGCCGTACGCTGCATTTAGGTTTTTGGTTTTTAATCAGGGAGAGCTAATACTCTTCTAAAGACCAGCTTACTTTTTCAGCTTTGTCACTTATCGCCATTAAATACTAAGGTCAATGTTAAAGGGTGTCTAGCATTCCCAACGTTCCCAGTGGCTCCTGCAATTCTGGGCTCCATCATGTAGGATTTACTAGACTCTGCATTAAACAGGTCAGCAGTTTATAGATAGATTCAACGTTTAAGCACTTTAAGAATAAAGCATCTACATAATGGGTACTTTTATTTGTATGTTCAATAAATCATAAAGCAACAGAGCGGAAAATTATAAAATAAATAAAGTGTGCTATTCTACTTTTTTTGGCATCTGGACCTGCTTAGATTGGTTTATCTTAAATCTAGAGACAGTGAATCAATTTGGACTGAAGAGATTCTTTAAACCACAGTTTGGGAAATGTAACATATTGATTGCATTAGCAAAAATTCAAAAATGATGAACAGCAGCTTCAGTTAAAACTTGAATCTAAAATACAAAAATAGGAATTTTTTTCTATTTTTTTATTAGTTGGTATTCATCTATGAGTTCTCTGTTAGTAAGAAAAAGAGAAGACATTACATAAATCACCACATTCAGCCCACAAAATAACAGTCGATGATATTCCAGAACCCTGTGCTTGGTTAAATTGGACTTCAGCGTACACTTAGCTGTGAAGTATATATTTGTCTTCTTTCGGTTTGGCTAGTGAGCCTCCAGCTAATATTAGTCACACACATCACTTATAGATGTGAAAAAACAGTGAAAACATTAGACCTGCTGAGTGATGTTCTGGTGTTCATAAGGACAAAAAATGTTTCAGGACAAGAAAACAGTTAAAACCCAGAGTGGGATCTTAAGAGCGTTTGGACCATAATCAGGTGCTGATGGATGCTTAATGCTTAAAGTGCACATTTTCTTCTCCCTCTAACAGACAGCAAGTAGGAAGACTGCTTTAGTGCTGATGCGTAATCTGCTCCTTTAATTCCTTCCTCTGTCTTTATCTGTCAGAGCGCCATCCATCCTCTGCAGCTGTTAGGATTACAACCTCACCAGGTGCTTTCCTTTCACACATCTCGCTGCTATCTATACATCCCTGTGCTCCTAACCTTTATGCACTTATTACCAGCTCTGTCACTCAGTGAAGGCTGATGATCCTTCTGGACCTAATCATCTGGACATTGACTGTACACCACCTGTATATTATACATGAGCTCAGTGTGTGACAATGGCACAAGAACCAATCTGTGGCCTAAATTTATCACGACTGTGATCCCAGAAAGCAAGTGGCTTCATTAAAACTATTGGAGGAATTTGAAGATGGCTACTAAGCGTGCTTGAAGGCTAACATGCATGCCTCTGTTGACACATGGGAGCTATATAGGGAGTAAGAGAGCTCGTGAACAGATTTGTGGACACACAACACTGCGGGGGTCAGTACCACAATGAGAGCCTTGAAGGAAATGAGTGGGAAAAAAGAGGTTTTATGTGAGTCAGAAAACAAGCCGTTCAGTCTTCAAACAAAGGATATAAACTAAGCAGACAGCAATTCTTTTCTAATTTTACATTTTATACTCAAATATTTTGAACTATTCAATACTGCAACATAAAGCTTGTCCATTAATTTACAATCACCTTGTTGTTGGAAATGTTTTAGTTTCAAGAAATATCCATTGTAAAGACAAGAATCATTTCTGAAAAGCATCAATGTGAAAACGGGTTGAATGAACAAAGTCGCCCAATAAGGAGGATTTCTGTATGTAGGAAAAGAAGTGTAACAACAGCTTCTGCTATGCTTTCCAGTGCACACAAAGGGACAAAAGGATAACAGTAAAAAAATGCTAATGATCCCATCCCTGCATCTCAACAGCAACAGATACGCTCAACACTTTCCCACTGAAAACCCGGGCTTTTGAAAACCAGGTTGACCTGCTAACTATCGGCTTTTGGCTTCTTTCCCATCTGACTGAAAAGCCTAGCCTGACTACCTATTGCCGATCTGTGTGAAATTTGCCATATAATATATATACATATATATGTATATAAACATGAACTAGTTTTGTCAATTCCTTGTTTGGGTGTGTAAAAAACAAGTGATAATGCTCTGATCAGCTGCTTGGCCACTCTCCCCCACCAATGTGTGTGTCTGATGACGACAATACGCTGGTTAAGCGTTGATGATGTCGACAGTGCAATGGAAATCAGGGAAGTAAACAACGGAGAGCAAAAATTAAGGGAGCCAGAGTGTAGTCAGTATTCTTTATTATTTTGGTCTTTTATCTGTCTTAATTCATCTTTACCAGTGCTGCACCATGTTTATCGAATGGAAAGCTGTTTCGGCTCTATCGTTACCCAATCTGTCCTGGAAGCACAATTCATACCATCGGCTCATTTGTGCATGTGCAACCAAATATACATCCAGGTTTCCATAAGTAATGCATTTATGGTACTAAAATTACTTATTTCTAACCTTAACTCAATAAAGAATGCAAATACATATCTTTAAAAAAAATGTTAAGACTTTTCTGAGACAATTTGATGCTTTATACATTTTCTCCGTTTGAAGTGCTTGTCTGACGTCATCATCGGACATGCTCAGAGAAGTCCAGCAAAATATGATTAAACCATGTTTATCTGCATTTTAGTTGTTTCTTTCACTATATACCATATTGTTAACACAAAAGGAAAACATAAAACACAAAAAGACTACATTTATGTTTAAATCCAAATACGGATATTTTATGTTTAAATACGGATCATGCTTCCGGGACGGATCAGGTAGTGACACTAGTTTGCCCACACCAGCTGAGTCAATTTTAACGCAGGTCACTTGACCTTTTTCTACTGCCACTAGAAGCCAGTAGTTCCCGGGTTTAAAGACGGTTTTCTGACCATTTTAAAGGGGTATCGAAGCCAAAAACTATTTGTAAGGACTAAATGTTTTCAAACCTGATGTGCACCTCATTCTGATTCTATAAATACACTCAGACACATTGGCTTTAAAAATATAGATTAGAAATACAGAGAACAGTATATTTATGGAGTGATGTCATTATATAAAGCCTGCAACTTTACTGTTCGTTCACCTATATGTATGTTACACTCAGGATGTCAATTTGTAAAAGATATGATCAGTTTGCAAAAAATTATTTTGCTTTCTTATTTCTATTCAGAACAAAGACTTTATTATTGTTGAACTCTACAGGGGATATTTATACAGAACAGTTATTAAACAGAACCGAGATAGATAAAACTAAATAAGAAGTAGGAGGACAGATCAACCATGGCCATCTATTGTTTGTACATTTCTCTGAGACATTTACTCTTCAGCTAACATGTGTTACAACTTTGTCAGAGCAGAATAAGAACAAGTAACTGATAGAAAATCAAAATGGGAAAAGAGCAAATTTAATAAAGTGAAGATAAAAGAAAAGAAACATAGTTCATTTTAAAAGAGCTCCATACCTCTGGGTTCAATCACAGCTTCTCTAACAAACTAACTTCGGCTGAATCAGGAGACCAAGAGCGCCAGTCAAATAATAACTGAGATCCAGTCAATTGAAAGCGACAGAAGAGGTTTAGGCTAAATCCCGCTCAGCCTAAAAAAAAAAAGCTGTGGTTCGTCTAAAAGAATCCAGTCTGAGATGAATAGAACCATGAGAGGAAACACATAACTGAAAAAATGAAAAAAATAAATGGTGAAGCAGTTAAAGTCTATAGAATATATTAAAGGATTGATTCATATTAGCAGGTGAACATTAGCCAATCACTCAAAACAGTTCAATGCCAGAGAGAAACAAAAAAGCTTACTTTTTTCTTCTTCTTTGGAGCTTTACACAAACATGACATATTGGCATGGGTGCAGCTTTATCTCCTGCCGAGGCTGAAACATGATTGGTTACAAACAAAGCTATAACTCTATGTTAACTGCTAAGTCTTAATTATGTTCTGTCAAAGGATCATTGGAAAATTATTCACACACTGCACTGAAATTCATAATGATTTATCTGCTGCAGAGCAAAAATGCTATTCTGTAAGCCACCCAGGATTTACAGTGCCTTGCAAAACTATTCACACCATCTCAACTTATTGAACATTTTTCACAAAGTAACCACAAATTATGTATTTTACTAACCTAGGCGCTCACTTTTCCCCATTTTTCTTTCTGGCCGAATAGCTCAATCTCCATCCGACTGTATGAAAAGCATCCATGAAAATCGATTTCAAGTCTTGTCACAGATATGCATTGTATTTAGGTCTTGACTTCGACCTGACCGCCATAAAACAAAAACACTCTTTGATGTAGACTATTCTCCTTTAGGTCTGCCTGTATGTTTATGGCCATTGTCCTGATGGAGGGCGAACGTCTGCACCTGACTTGAGTCATTTGCAGCTTCTAACAATTTTCTTCCAAGGTTGATCGGTATTTACCCTTTCTTGCCCTTGCTTGAAAAAAAAAAAGTAGTTTTACTCAAAAAATGTGGTGTGATTATAGTCCCTATGGAAATGTGGACTGTTACCTTTCATAAGCAGCGTTTCAACAGCATTGTTATGGTTTGTTTTAAACTTTAAAATGGCATTCTTCATAGTTTACTAAGTTATTATCCATTTTGTTTCTGGCTTTATGTATTTGTAAATCTGAATAAGTAATTTTTATTAAAATAAGTGCATTTTCTTCTTGAATTGATTAGGTAAGTGAGACACTTTGCCGATAGAACGCGACAATTTACATTTAAAATAAGAAAAAAATTATTTCAGTTGCATATTATTTACTTATCTTATTTTAAAAGTAAAAATACTCATCCCATTAGTTAATCATCTTATTTGCCTACTTAAATTGACATAATTTAAGAAATTTTTATGTATTTCTAGATTGTTTTAGATGTGTATAAGTGCAGTTGTATCATGCTGGTTTGATCAATGCCCTGTTAGATGCTCAAAGCGTAGTATTTTGTTATGTAACCTAATGCTTCTTAAAATAACTCTAAAACTTTAGCCCTGACCTTCTTTCCTGTTCCTTATTTTCCATGAAGCGGTTTGTTCACTAATTTTCTCTAACAAACCTCTGATGCCTTTGAAAAAGGGCTGGATTTTTCCTCTGATTAAATTAAAAACAAAAGGACTCTATTAAGTAGGTGAAATGCTTGCATTTACACCATCAGGATTATCTACGTTGGGTTGGTTTATTGCATACATCACACAAATTAACAGTTTATATTTGCAGCATTACAAAAAACAGAAAATAGTTACGGATAAAGTATGAAAACTGGAATAAAACGGTATTAAAATCAATAATTTAATTAAACGGATTCAGTGCAAATATAAGCTTAAAATGAAACTGGAGAATACATGAAAGGAGTGCTCCTCTTTCACATGGCCATTCAAAGAATGTGGCACATTCTTGTTTCTTGAAGGAGGCCCTATTGTATGACAGCCAATATGACAGCCAGATGCAGCTTCTTTTGCAGCGCGTGAGCAGCACACTATCATCGGCAAAGGTAGCCTCATACCGTGCACACATGGGCTGCATGTGCAGAAAGCATCTAATTGGAGACAGGGGTACCTTAACTGTGCTTCCATATACTTTGTTTCTATACGTGTGAATGCAAATCATAATTTTATTCACACTGAGACTGCTGTTTTTTTTTTTTATCACTTTGAAGAGTGCTGTTTAGCTTGTCAGTCATACGTCCCTAAAGGAAGACCACAAACTCCACACCGCAACCAGAAAATGTGACAGTACAGTATACAATATAAAGGAACCAAATACCACAGACAATCACAAACAGCAGGAGAGAGGGGCTTTGTGAGGATCTCCTATGTATGAGGCTGGATTGTTTTATCCACACATCAATCATGTATGATGGCTCAACCATGTGAAGAGCTGACAGATGAAAAACAACACAAACACATGAAGAGGAGGTAACAGACAATAGTCGCATTCTGTGGACTGTAGTACTCAATGTACATGCTAGAACCCAACAATCACCCTCAGGGGGAAAGAACATCTTACAACATAACTATACTACTAATTGCATGCTCTTCTGAGCATATTTTATGCCTGGTTACAGTGCTATCAGAAAGTGCTTGCCTTTACATATTTCTGATTTCTTTTATCTTTAGTCACATTCAAATGTTATAGATCATCACTCAAAGGTAAACACTGAAAAATACAAGATACAGTGATTAATACAATGTTGCTTTAAACTATTTAATTTAAATTCCAAAAAAGTTAAAAAACAAACCATTGGACTTTGTTTTCCAAGTTTGAAGACATTTCGCTTCCCATCCAGGAAGCTTTTTCCAATTCAAAATGTCAGAATTAGCATTGAGTTCAAAACTTTTTGATTGGCCCAAAATAAAGCCTTGTTTTGACTTATAAAACATTTAAATTGAACAGGAAGAAGAGGTCTGCCCCTTAGTAATGGGGAGTCGTTTATGTCTTTGTTAGCTTGCAATACCCGTTACTGGTCTATGCCTCTGAAAGGGGGGGTCATTAGGGGCATTGTTGGCCTGGCTGACCAGACGAGATGTCTTGGTCCCCTCCATGGCGATGAGGATTATGACGGGGGAAGGAATAGACGTTGTAGGGTTTAAAGCAACACCGAAAAGTTTCTCTAAACTAACTTAGTCCTAAATGATAAGGTAACTGCCCTCTAACCAAATAAGTGTATGTGTCCCCCTTGCCATCCAGATAGCTGTCATAAGTGATAATGAGATGTTTCATCATATAAGAGAAACTTTGTCCCACTTGTCTTTACAGGGCTGTTTTAGTATTAACGAGTGACCTGTTGAAGTCATGCCAAGTCAGGTCTATGATTAGTTCACTGCAAACCTTCCTTTTTTTCTCTGCCAGTATAAGTTGGAATGTCACTGTCTACCAATCCAGGAGGCTCATCAACAACTGGTGAATCAGAAATCATGATTTGTCCTGAAATTAAACACCTCTTACCTCCATGTCCAGCAGTATCTGATTAAGCTTTTGATAAAGAAAAGACATTGAATAAACAGCTAAATGTTTTGTCATGATCTTGGTGCAAATGACTGGCTAAATTGCTCACTATGTCAGCTTCTATTTAAACTACTTGCTCGCAGTCGTGCGCACCAGATTATTCTTGAGCCTTTGGTGACAGTTTTTCTAGCATTAATAATAATGTTCTGATTGCATGATCCTGACCCAATTCTGTATTTGGACCTTTGAGCCTACCTGTCCCTGTTCTGATCTGTTTGCCTGACCTGTCTGCTTAGATCTGATCTCCTCTCAGTTCAGGCTTCGGGGTCTGGAACTCTTTGTATGACAAGCGCTGCATTCTATCAGCTGACTGGCTGATCTACCTCTTTCTCTGGGCATGGAGTGAACACTAAACCAGGTTAGTGACTCAGACTCCGTCAGGTTTTTGTGATCACTAACCTGTGTTTCCTCTCTTCAGAGTTACCTGCCTCAGAAGCCCTAGCTGCTGTAACCCCGATACATCCTTGCTTTAATAAACAGTTTTTAAGTTATCCCACTGTCTGTGGAGATATCTTATGTTTCAAAGACCTGTTTTGTTTTGAGACCCGTTTTATTTCTTTCTGATATTCTGATATCAAAATTTGTTTAATAAACTGAAATTTTGAAGCATCTCAGAAATAAGAGAAAAACAGAAACAAGCCCGTTTTTGTTGTTTTTTTTCTTTGCTTTACCAGTAATAGAAAATTTCCACCATCGATGTCGGAGTAGACCTTTATCTGTGCAATGAACACTAATGGGCCTGGTTACTAAGAACGTGTGTGTATATTTCTTCACACATAGGATACCAAAGGAATGATAACTGACAGGTAACTGGTCCAACATACTGACAGAATGACAGATAGACATACAGACAATGTCAGATGCATTACAGCCATGTTACCTGATCTGTTTTTTCTTTGTGGAAAGGCAGGCTGAGCCCCTGCAGCAGGCAGATCTGACCTGTCAGAGAACCCATAACACTGACTATTACCCCCTATACACCTTCTTTGGTTCTTTGCCTCCTTATCATCTGTTCCTAAAGTTTGCATAGATCACTAATACCTGATAAGAACCCACCCAGACATTAATCAAAATCAGTTTTAAAGAATAGTAGTACTTCAAGGATTGGGTTAATCATCCTGAATTTTACCAAAGAAAAGACAGATAAATAATTTCAAAATGTAAAAAATATTTCAACCCGCTGTGTTATTTAGTCTCTATCCAGTATCATCTCTACCTGCTTGTGTGCAGGCTGGGAACTGGTGTCACCCTGGAAAGTTTACCAGTCCATCTTATGGCAACATGGAGACACATACAAGCAAGTATGAAGGCACACATGAACTTATATAGGCTTCTTTTATTTTTATTTTTTTTATTTATATATATATATAAAACTGAGATCATCTCCAGGCATATGTGACTGTTGATAAATTGATAAACAATTGAAAAACAACTGCTAAATATGATCACTGCAAACTGTATGTTAGTATAAGCCTTCCAGTCAGGTTAATTTGCCTATATTAAAGCCTATTCAGACTACTCATGTCATATTGTTTGCTTATTAATCAACATTATAGAGCTGTGTTAATGATAAATATCTTCTTAAAAACAACTTGCATGTTCTTACGTTATATAGAGTAGAAAAATAACTCAAATGTTAAGTAAAAAGTCCAGGAACTTTATTTAAGATGTTTAATTTTTTGTTCACATTTATTGTCGACCAGCTTCCACACCCAGACAGTGAAACTTTTGGCTATTTTTCTCACAAAATACTTGAAGTTTAATCAGTTTTGATCAAGGTCGTCTGTTAATATATTTTTTTAGCCCTTTCTGCAAATTCTCAGCTGGATTTGGACTAAACACATGAATACGCATCTTAACTCTTGCTGTATGTTTAGACAGCAACCTTCTTTTTGTTAAGGGAGATTGTACTATATGATGTCGGTTTATCACAGATCATGACTGAATACACCAACTTAGATGTTCTCTTGCTAGGCCTGGCACTGCATCTTTCCAGGCTTGTGCACAAAACTTTGCACTGTCAACAGTTTATTTAGAAACAATCTGAGTGACGGGGTGTACCACAGAGAAACCTTTATTTAAGCATTTGTCACATATTTATTTGTCAGGACCTTTAAATATTTAAAACCAAACTGCATTTTTTGTCCTCTGCTTCCCAGACATTTCCTTTCCTCATCTTTTGTGGTGTGCTGCTGCTGCTAAGCCTCCAATTCCTCAGGGACCGGAGAAGTGTGTGTGGATGGAAGGTAGAACAACTGAAGCCGAGAACGATGGGGAGGTTGCATATCCTGCTGAACGTACCAAATTTGTTTTAGAATTTGAAACTTACAAAAGAAAAGATTAGTGAGCAGCAGCATTTCTACAAGGTCATGAGGTAGTGCAGCGATATGATAACGGGAACCCGCTGTGGCTGGTGGGGGCCAGCAGCAAACATCTCAGAACTGAACGACAGGGTGAGTTCAGTTAATTTGGGTTATTAGATCCCTGAAGTCTGGCTAGTATTATTAACAGAAGATAAGATCTCAGCAGGGCAGCGTGTGATCTGCCTCCATAGCATGTCAGCAGTGCAGACTATATACAGGATTTAGTCTGGTTAAAATGACAGCAGGGACCAACACATGGCTGAAATAGAAGAGTGCTGGCATCTGCAGCTGTTTTTGTGTCAGCATCCAAACTTAGCTTAAGGTATGCAAAAAAATGAAGCCCAAAAAAATAAAAAATATTTGGATCAAAATGTGAAATAAAAAGTTGTTTTCCAGCAGAATGAAAAGAAAAAAATCCACAGACATCCAAACTACTTACAGTTTCACTCAGTGGTTTTAAATTAAATCAAAAGATATAATAAACACAGCCGCTCTGCACTGTTTTCCTTTCCTCTAATCTAACTAAACACCCAGACACACACATGTAAATTCAATGAAAAATCCTACATGTCCCAGAGGAGAGGTCCTCCTTTGAAATGTTAGACCGACTGTCACGTCTAGGACACGAGCCCAGGGGGAAAACATGAAAGGTGATCGGGCAGTTTGTGGAAGCCTGAATTAATAAACGCAGTCAAAGAGCAGCAAAGAGACAAAAGAAAAGATGTAGCGGTACAAGCTGAATGCTGACCCCACTTTACTGAAGTCCTGCTGAGAGGGGAGCAAGGAGGACAGAAAAGATGGAGAAGAGGACTCAAAGTGAAGAACGGGAGGAGGGAGACGCCACAGAGAGGGGGGAAAACGGATCTGAGGAAGCTCAAAACATCGGGATAATGTTTAGAAAATAAGGATAATGGATGGCGTTAAAGGTTGAGACACTGGGAGGGAACTGGGGATTGACACTATGCAGGGAAGACATGCTGGTAGCTAAGACAGGGGCACTAGAGGAGACCTGGGAGACAGAGGGCAGAGTGAAGTCTGAAGGAATGTCAGTGAGGGATAGAAGGGGTCACAGCAGAAAGGCTTCCAGCTGCGCTCCCTCGGATCACATCTTATCTGCATTGTTTGCTTGAGGTACATGCAGGACGTCCACACCCTTCTCACCCACTGACCTCATTTAGGCACCCCTCTGCTCCCTCAGAATAACCCCAAAACACACAAGTACAAAACTGTGCAAAAGTTTCAAACCATTTCACATTCAGTCCTCCCTCATACTTCCATCATACAGAAGCTTTTCAGCAAAATTTCAAGTTTACATATTCCTTTGTTTTTTCTTTATGGTTACAGTTTTTTTGGAGATTAGTGTGCCAATAAAGCAATAAGAAAAAGGTAGAAGGATCCTGGCTGACTCCTGTAATTTACAATAAAAACATGTGTACAGTATATGTATTTGGTAATCCAAATGCATCTTATACCGTTTCATGTTTACTTTCATTAAAAACTCACAAGTTACAATTAGTATTTACTGTAAAAACAAACTTCATCAAAGCTGCATATTTGAGTGAAACAGTAATCTGTATTTTTTGGATGCAGCATTTTGTACATCACTGTTCCTGAGTCCCTCTCTAGTAAGAGAGATCCTTCTGTATTTTTTTCTAAATAAATACTGACAATTTATTTCAACTAAACCACCCATTACTGTGCCTAATGTGTAATATTGTGCATGAATTCGCTTAGGAAGGTTACCCGCTTTTGTTACCTGTTTGCTTCTAATAGGACTTGTTGATCATTTCAATTGTATGTTTCACTGAATTGAAACAGTTGATATGTGGGAAAAAACATGGATAAAGTTATTTGTACTATTTCTCAAAATATATATATATATATTTTTTTTTTGACACCCTAATTTTTTAAAGCAGAGTGGCAGTACTCTCTGTGGTGTTTGGAGGAAACATTTACGGTGACTGAGTGCAGCTAAAAAATAATGAGCCAAACTATTGATTACATGCATGGCTTTATTGCTTGGTTGCTGTAAACGTCTTTCTAGAGTAAAGAAAACACTTCCAAACATATATTTATTCACCAATAAAATAGTGAACATGTTATAATGTAAATTAGCAAATTATCAAGACACTAGGCATTGTCATTTCTTTTTTTATTTTTTACTACAAAAACCTGGCCTATGATGAAAACAAACTTGCTGTGGACATTTTTTATGTCTGTCACATTGTCTTAATATGAGTATTAGCTTTATTAATTAAAAACACATACTGTCTTTGTTACTGGGTGCAAAGAAAAAAGAGACTAAATGCTTAGAAGCAAATCCCAAAGAAACTTGTAATAAGTAGAAACACACAATTTGTAAAAAAAGGGTAATAAACACACTCAGATGTGCACACAATAAAAATTCTAGACAGGAAAAATAGGCATTTTTACCCTTGTGTTTCATTTCCTTCTGTCTGTTGCTGAAATTCAGGAAATGTGATATTACATTAGAGGCTCAGTTTGAGACGTGGTTGAATAAAAAAAGAAGTTTTCTTAAAAATATTTTTTTTCCACTGACTTTTATCCACTCAGTGGCGGCTTTTAATACTTTCCTTGATGATAAAAATCAAAGTTTTATCCAGTTAATCCAGGTTAAAACAACAGACAAGGGTTTAAGCAACTCATTTAGCTTGAAAAAAAAAACTTATAGGAAGATTTCCTGAATTTGAAACTAATTTCAGCCAGCTAACAAGCTGTGTGCAGCAATAAATGAGGGTTTTAGCTGAGTGTTTGTCACCATATGTGGGATTTAGCTGTATAAAAACTGGTACTCTCAAACTGCCCATGTCAGGCATGTGTTTGAGGTAAGCTTTGATCTTAGGTCTACTTTACTGCTTACACATACTACTGTAGTTTATTTAGAATGTAAAATATATAATATTGGGTTTCCAGCTAACATAGGGTTGCAGTAATACCATAATTGGATATTGTTGCCAGATGTGAAAGAGGACGGTAAAATGAACTGTAGAATTCAGTGTCCACACATTTATCTCCAGTTGCATTCACTGGAATGGTGTTGCACACATTAGTCTCTGTGACGCTCCCCTCCCGCCGCTCTCAACTCTCTCAACTCATCCGCGTCTTTGTCTGTGTTCCAAATCACACAATCAGAACCACATGGAAGTGAGACAACAATCTGAGTAAATAAACAAAGCTTAGAAAAAGGGCCAAGCTTTGTTCCAAGAGTGCATTAAGCTGCATTAACGGCAAGGAAGAAAAGTGATGGTGTAATTAAAATGTATGCATGCATCTGGTTGTCTGTTGAATCACTCACAGATGTTGGCTTACTGATGCCTGTCAATGAAATGTAATACAGTGACAGTGTTTTGGATCAGAAAGACACAAACCGAAGCCTGCGCAAACATGCATCACCATTAGATCACACTTGCACCCATCTGATGCTCTGACATGTTCGGTTTGCATTGGAAATGGCAGCTGTCACACATATGCATTGTGTGTCGACTATCCATCAGACCAGATTTGTACAAAAAGGTAAGGAAAGCAGGGAAGGGGAACAAAATTTGGAAGCAAGCTGTGAGTGAAAGAGGGAAAAGATGGTAGACTTGATAGGTTGTCCACATGTTGGGGAAAGATATTTCACGTGTAACCTGAGCTGACGGGACAGCTGTGGTCTCAAGATGCACTCAGGATCTCCTTGAGCGAAACAGTGAACATGCAGATAAGAAGTCCCTGCAGAGGACACAGGCTCTCCAGCGTCCGACAGATGCAGGGAAACACAGAAACCCGCCTGATCGCTCACTCACACACATGAAAGCTGGGGCACATGTGCAAGGTGAGTCAACACGCAGGCCACAAAAAACGCAGTCTCACACAAATGTTTGCCGGGAATGTATAAAACAGATGGGGAGCTGATAAAAAAGTTTCAACATGTGCATTGCTCTGTTTCAGTAGAAGCTGCTGCCCCCATCTGTCCCTCCATCTGGCCCCGTTACACAACGAGCAGCGGCGGGCGACAGCGGCAGCACTTTCACAAGTGCTTCATTTTAATGGTGGCAGGAAAGGAGCATGTGTCCAACAGCGTGTAGTCGTTTGCACTAACCCAGCTGAAGTGATCCCAGCGTAATGGCGTCAGAGGGCTGCAAGCAACTCAGTTAATAATACAAACGATCTAGATTTAGACTGACACATAGATACTTCAATCCAACAACAGTAAATGTAGTGTGACAGTAATTCCGGTGCAGCGTTATTGCACTTATCCTCAGATAGTCAAATTGCCGGTAAATGGCTGTCTTCTAATCACTGCAGGGTTACTTCAGACAAGTTGATGTTGATAGCTTAACTGCAGCTACTGTGGTTCGATGTTAAGCCAAAGATGTGTTACATATGGTTGCAGACACGGGAGCTAAGTGGCTGCATGTCTTGGTTAAACTGTCCCATTTGAGGTTTCCTTCTTGCACTGGCTGGTGCATTTTATTTTGACTAGAAAAGTTACAATCTAACATTCGGTTACTCTTTAAATTTTTTTTACTACATCCCAAATTTTTTTAATTAGAGATGCACAGATTGCTCAGTTGGTGAAAAGTACAAGCTGATCCTCAGCTTGAAAACATTCAACCCACAAAACTCCACATCTTTTTTCCTCCCACTCCTAAAGCCAACAAATAAAGCTGTTCATTTTACTGCCCCTAACATTTTGTGAATCCTACGAACAAAGTTAAACAAAAATCAGGGATTGAATATAGTGTTTATTACACTTAAAATGCAGTAGACAATAAATAAAACAATATAAAATTGTAAAACAGATAAAGGTAAACTAACAATTAATTTTTTTTTCTGTTGAATGGTGAACTATAGAAAAGTATAATAAAAGCTTAAAGTTATTTTTATACCTAACAAAACATCTTATATTTGATATCTATGTATGTGATAGACGAATGCAACTGTGTATTTATATAAACCGCAAGGGAAACAATATCTTTTTATAAACTAATAATAAAATAGCTCAAGCTCAGTCAGATTTCACACAAAGAGTCTGGAAACATCAATATTCAAGTGTTGCCAGAAGTTTTAAATGGGCTCTAGGTCTGGACTTTGAGTAGGCCCTTCTTATATATGAATATTTTTTATGTAAACCATTTCATTGGCGGTTCAGCAGCATATTTAGGGTCATTTCCATGGTGAACCTCAAGACAAGTCTTGATACTTCTGCAGCCTCTAACACTTTATATCTTTAAGGAATTGGTTTGTGTTTAGCTTTATCCATCATCCCGGACGATCTTCCTTCTCTCTGCAGTATGATGCGGCCATTATACTTTAAAAAATGATAAAACCCTTTTAGGCATTTCGCACTTAAAATAATTGTGTAAAAGTAACTACATATAATTAAGTAGATGCCAAAAACAGTTGCATTATTTTTTTCAGTGTACCTTGATTCAAAGTATGGATGCGCACTCAATCAACACTGACGCCGGGCTATCATACGGGCTAAAGCCGTATATTTTAAATTGTTGCACGCAGCTACAGCTCACACTGTACGATGAAACCGCAGGGTTTAAAAGTTCACAGCTCACGATGTATGTTCTTACACTTCGCAGCCCAACCCTGTTACGCGATCTACCTGCTCACACGGTACGTCTAAAAACCACGTCAGAATCAGCTCCGCAGTGAGATGGCGCTACTCGGACTCATCTATCCGGAAGCCGAAGGTAGAAGAGGAAAATGACAGAAGTGTCAATGCCTCCTGTTAATTATTAAGCTCACTAGAGTGAAACGCACTGCCTTGGTAATTTGTGCTATTTTGTGTGCTGAAAGCCCTAAAAAGAGAAGGGGACAATGTATTTGGACAAAGACATGGCTGAGCAAACATGGCTGCTACGATCTGTCAATTTTACAGAAAGAATTCAACTTCTTTGTTTTCGTCTGGGAAGAAGAAGAAGAATCCTTGTTTGCCCACTGAGCGATTCGCACACGACCACCTTATGACGGCCGACTGAATTTCAGACATGTTTGATTTTCATGAGAGGTCATGAGAGGCTATTCGCCCCTTGTTACCCTTGTACACTACAAAGTTGGCCCCATCGAAAAATCCTTGCACGACTTGAGAATCTGCCCGAAAAGGGCAAAAAAATCATGTTTGGCTGGCTTGATGGAATCTGGTGGACTGCGTATAGTCATGCTTTGGGTCTTTTAGGATTCATTTCAGAAACTAAAACAAATAAAATCACACGATTTGTTAGTTTGATCACTCAAGTTGATCTGTTAAAATGATATCTCTTTGTCATACTTTGGTATTAGATTGCAGGGTCAAAGAGTGTTGGCTTATACATATTCCTGCAGCTCCAATACTTGCATATATTTTCTGTTGTGCTTTTTATCCTCTCTGCAATTATATATAGCAAAGTAAGTGTAGAAATCACATCCATTACCTTTCATGGTAAATCACTGTATTATAATTGGTTAAACTTTGACCCCCCATTCAGTGTCAAACTTCCAATGTCCGTTTACAGTATGTGTGTGAGAAATAACTGTCTGCACCCTCCTCCCACCTCACTCCCAGCTGAACTCTGGTTTAATGTATACAACCTGGGAATAAACTGAGCGTCTCTGAAAGCATAGCAGCCAAAAGCCAACCCAGCTCCCAGATCCGGGTTGGCAAAATATACACACTTCTGAAATCATAAATAAGACGGTTAAGATGAGAAACGGAGAGCTGAAAAACAAGAAACAGAATTAAGACTTGAGAGAAAAAGAAAATTAAAGGCAGATGCAAATATAAGCAGTAGGGTTAAAAATTATAAAGAGAAAGCAGACCTGGTTTGTGTAAATACAGCCGTGGTGTAAACCGTAGGGTTGAAACGCACAACGGTGACATATATTTACACAACACTCCTATCTGTAATTACTTTATTTAGATATCAGTAACATATTTCTTCCAGCTAAAAATATGATTCATACTTCTAGGAAACTGAGGATATAAAACAATTATAATAGAGTCACAGAAATTGGAAAATTTCCTTCCAATTGAAAATAACATTTTACATAAAAAAAAATCTTATTTTATCCTGTCATCACACTAGATTATCATTTGTGTACATTACAGCACTTCAGCAGCAGATATCTACAAACACATTGCTTTTAGAACATTGTAGATATCCTTCACAGAGGTTTTATTCCGGGGGAAACAACGCAGATTTTTATTATACAAATGGTTTCCATTTAGTAAAAAAAAAAAAAAGATAATAATATATAATATTATTTGCTATCAACTCCAGGTAAATTATTTATTGTTGTTATGTTAAGGATTAATTTCTCTATTTTCTGTTTATATGCATAATATTAATATTAGATATCCATAATAAAATTTTGTAATTGTTTCGTTTGAATAACAAACTTGGACGTATATTGAAGAACAATGCTTTAAACATTCAAAATAAGATAAATATCATCCTTGTGTTTTTCATTGCATAGATTTAAAATGACATATATATGACTTCATCCAGATTTCTGTTTGGTTTGTGGCATTTTTACCACATTTTTATTTCAGATATTTAATTAAGAATATCTGAAATAAAGATACTGGTTTCCAGTGGCGGCTGGTGGAGGTTTCTCCAGGGGGGTTCTATAAATTCAAAATAGACGTATACCACAAACCAATCAAACGTATACTTATAAGTTATCACACCAGAATATTTATATGAATGCTAACCACAAAAAAACATAATAAAACACTTTATAAAATCAAAAACCAATTTTATATACAGGTTTACTTTTTTACATAAATTTTGCCCTTCTGAGGCTTTGTCAAGGCAAATCTGTGTTTTTCATGGTCCAATATGGTGTCGCAAACCTAAAAAAATAATGCACCAGCTTAATAATGGAGAAGCTATTAGTAAGCTTTATATTTCTTAATATATAAAAACCATTTATTATTTAATCTATGCAAATTAACAAACTAGAAAAAGAATACTATATATAATTTTTTCCATGTGAATCCCAGATTGTTAATTCTTCTTTGCTTTAAAATGCTTTAAATCGTCCTACCTGCCTTAATCCATGCTACTGTAGATCAGATCCTGATGTTTAAAAAAGGAGGCAGAGAAAGAAAAATAAAGCGTTAGCTTCGTGCATGCACTTAGCCAAGCCTTGCAGTTAAACCAAGTCCTGGAAAAAGACAGAGTGTAGCGTCTCCATCTGTTTTTGGACTGCTGATTCATTTTGAATTTAGGATCAGGTTCAAAGGATTTCACCTCCAGCTTCTCTTGGTTTGCTTCCCTTCCACGACTCAACCTGTCAATCAGCTGCACAACAACTTTGATGACAATTCCTGTCCCCTCGGGGCACAGCTTTTCAGCACCCTGAGCCATCCTATACCTCTGTATTGCAAAGGAGCTACTGCACATGTACAACTTTTAATGAGAGTCAATTGGCAAAGATTTTTGCACCCAAGGGCTGAAATACGTCACCAATCAGATAAAAAAACAAAACAGCTTTGCAGATCACAATATATATATATCAAGATATTTGGAAATATTTTCATTTTATAATAAAATATTTTTTTTTTTTTTATGTCTTAATCAAGGTCATTGGGTGGGTGGAGCGACTTCCTAGCCCCTTTTATTGGCCAGCTGCCACTGCTGGTTTCACATATGCAATGTGAAATCTCACCTTGCCACAGGTGTTAAGTTGTTGAGAGCCTCCTAACCTGGAGAGGCTAAGGTCCCATACAACACAGAATACACACAAAATTGATGCAGCGGCCTTTTAACGTGCAAAGCCCAGTTTTTTTTAGGTCCCAGTTCTCATTAAAATGGTGTTGGTAGAGTGATGATCGCATCCAGGAGCTTTCACCCCACACAGAAACACAATCTGCACGATGAGACCATCTGGATCGCCTACGTTGTTTTCCACCTCCTGCATCACAAAAAGAGAGATGTACCCTTATCGTGAATTTCTGATATTAGGATAAAGGCCCTTTGACCTAATGCTGCCTCCTCGTTTAGGGTCCCAGGTTCATATCCAAAGATGCTATCTGGCCAAATAAATCCAGGTGTGCTCACAGCTGGTTCCAACATTCCTGATGGAATAACTGAGCCCTGGATGCCAAAGAATACACTGGGAACTTATTTCTGATGTGCTACACCCATTCTGGAGATTTTATCAGATTCAGTGACCACATGCTAACAAACATCATCTGTTAAATCAATTCAATCATTTTCTTTTTGAAAATACAACTTGATATGATTTTTTTTAGACCTCAGACTTTATGGATAAATTCAGAATAAAATGATTGAACAAGTTTACTGCAGCCATGAGAGGAACTGTATGACCTTGCCGTGCTGTCAGCCACCTGCTGGTGTTAAAGAGTTTCTCTGCTCTTCTATTAAAAAGCTGTTCACCTTGTCACCTGCCACTTGTCCTAATTAAAGAAAACATTATAATAGTTTCCACATTTACGTCTGCTTCTGCTCAGCACTACCACACAGGTCCTTTTACCTCCTGCATATTATACCACACTTCAGAATACATACCAGCGCTCAAATAATTGGAGGTGCCTACTTTTAATAGAAGATCTAAAGTGCAATGTTAGAATCAACACATTTTTTTTTATGCAAGACAATGACAACAGAAACAAGAAGCCTTTCAAAGACTATTTTCTAAGCTCCAGAAACAGCAGGGATCATTTTGCGGCGATGCAGTTAAATCAATTCAAGGCTGGGAAGTTGAACTACATCCCTGCGGTTTCGACGCACCACATGATGCTTTTGATGCCCCCTCTGGTCAATTGGAAGCAATCGGCGCTTGGAATATGAAGTGCCTAAAAACAAATCATTGTTGTTTGAAAGGCAGCAAATCAGATGTTGTCATAAATCAAGCTTTACTTTGATGCAAAGCATACATACATTAAATGATGCTTCCTTTTAGATGCTGGGTGTAAATATTTGTTTAACTGGAGTTCATTAAACTCCCCCTCATGGCAGTGATTAAACTAACTCTTTATTACATTAAAAGTTGCATTTCCCTCATTGAATAACGATCAGCTCTTCTTCTTTAATCCCTCTCTCACGATCGACTACATCAATATGGTGTTCTGCAAACTAATTTCCATTGACATAATTCCCATAAACCATCTTGATGAAACTGTCTCTGCTTATTTGTTTCTAAAAGCGTCAACAAAATACAGATTGATGGTAATAAATAATTTTTTTCCCCATGTATTGTACATCATTAAAGAATGCTGTATGCTCAGCAAGGGCATAAATGCAATGTCCAAAGGGAAGAGGAGCTCTCTCAAAACCATTTGACCATCAGAGGAGGACACATCAAGGGGCCCCAGGAGCCCACTGCTCTTTGCTGTCTTCATTAAGGCCTAGGCAGTAAGAAGGCTAACATGTTAAGTCAAGAACATAATTATGTCTTTGTTTGTCGATGACGTTTTCATTTATTTGAAAAAGAAAATTCTCCTCCTAAGCTGAAATGGTGGTGGGGGGGAAAGTGACAGATCTTGCTGTCAATATCCTTTAAGATATCTGGGGGAGTGTCGGCTTAGTGGTTAGGGTTTAGAGCGCGGAATTCTGAGGTTGTGAGTTCGAAATCCACCCCACAGACTGCCACTCTGGGTCTCTGAGCAGGATCCTTCACCCCCAATTGCTCCCCGGGCACCCCCGATGGCAGCCCACTGCACTCCCAAGGGGATGGGTCAAATGCAGAGGCTAATTTCTCCAATGTGAGATCAATAAAGTTCAGTTATTATTATTATCTCTGAGTCACACTCAAAGTATTCTCAGCCATCAAGCGGTAAAATAAAGAAGCATTTGAAAAGATGAAAAGTTGGAGCTTTTAACTAGGAAACTTTTCATGTTCCAAAGTTAAAATAGTTGCTAAATAATTTCACAAGTATTAAAAGTTACTGTCTATGTTTATTTGGAAGATGGAAAATACCAGGAACGATGTTTTAAACTCTGCATTTGGTAAAAGTTAAAGGAAGCAATCTCTGCCATGAATGAAAGATTAGCATATGTGCAATAAACAATAATAATAAAATCAGAAAGACAGTTCTGTGGTTCTTAAAAGTCTGAAAAGCTGAATAGGATCTTTGTTCGATGTAACCAATTACTTCCTTCCAACTGAGTATGACATATTACATTTAATAAAAAATCTTATTTCTTACTGTCATCACATTAATTTTTCATTTGTGTATATTGGAGCTCATAGCAGCAGATATCTACAAGCACCTTTTAGAACGTTGTGGATATCCTTCACAGAGGTTTTATTCTAGGAGAAACAACTCAGATATCTACATCTACGGTGCAGATTTTTCCATTAAGGTTGTTTTTTTTATATTACTCTAATATTATTTGTTATCAACTCCAGGTAAATTATTGATTGTTGTGATTCAATTAGGACTCTAGTATGTTGGTGCAAGGAAGATTATCAAGCAGGATGGCACTGTCCAATACTGGCAAGGTTAGAGGGCAAAAAAGCAGAAAAATATAAAATAAACGAAGTAATCAGTGGATTAATCAACAACTGAAATGGCTGCAGTTTCTTGACACAAATATTTGGCATGAACAGGTTAGGATGCTAAAATAGTGCGCTCATGACCTCAATTAGGAGCTGGATGTGAGATATAAAATGTTGTAGTTTTTATCATAAAGCGACTTTAAAGGATTTGCAATCAGTCAGTACCAGTTAAATAATACTGATTTTTCTGGTGTCATCAAATCCAGTTCTGGTAATAAAGAACTAAGTGAAAAGGAGCCAAAATATTTTTAAAATTCCACAACTGAAAATCTTTTGTTGGGAAAACTATGCAGATGCTGGTGTCTGACTACTAAGGCTATTCAAGGAAAAACAGGCAGTTATAAACGTAGCTGGGAAAAATGGGAAAGGGAAAAAAAAAGGGGCCAATATCTGATGATACCTGGTTTAATTCTGTCTGGTTTAAGATCTAATGATACTTCATTGTAGTCACAGTTCTTCTGCTGCTACAAAGACAAAGAGAAAAACTTTTCCCCTTGTTTCTATAATTTCCTGAGGTCAAAAAGGTTATGATTTATAATCTATTCTCAGTTAGTGTGCAGGCAAACATACCAAATGTTAGTTTGCGATTCTTTAAGTTTGCCTATACTTACAGTTTGTTTTCTATGAAAATAATCAATTTCTAATATAAATTTGAGTCTAACATATTTGATCAAATATGTTAGACAAATTTGTGTAACTCTCTATATAAGGTTTTGAATATCAGCCCTTGTTCCTTTTGTCATGTAAAACATTTTTTACTAACCTAACAGCTAAATAAAAAGGAAACTCTGAACACAATTCTATTTTATGTAGCTCATTCTGTGTGTATATTGTACTGAAATATGATGTGAACCTTTTAGACCTTGTGTCCCACATGTTTGCAGCAACATTCATTTCATTGTTTATGTTAGCATTGCGCATAAGAACAACTCTGGTTTCCATGTCCCGGCATCACAGTAAGGAGCAGGGAAAACTGGTTCCTCGCTGCTTCCTGAGATCTTGGACTTTCCTGAGGAAGACAATGACACAAACATAAACATGCACTCAAATAGCTGTTGCTCAATAGCTGGCTCTATTTTCAACAGATTATTTCCAATTGTAGTCTTAAGGATGCTGCCAGCAGTTTGATGCTTAAATACAAACATATGGATACAAAATCTATTAAAAAGAACAAATACACCACAATATGTGTCTTACCACCTCAACATGTCTGGCTTATCACGGCTTGAATTATTTCTGACAGCTTATATGATGTTGTGAAACTAATAATTGTACCCAGGATTGTTTAATTTGAGTCAGAACTACAATTATGGGGTAATTTCCCCTTTTTTCTGCGATTCCTTGAAGCTGTTATGTTATGTTCTGCATCTCTTGCATGGTACACAATCCTTTTCTCATCTTGGAGTTCCTGAAGACTCATTGGGCCTCCGTGGGCTGCTGACTGGCCAGCTTGTGTCCAGCTGTTTATTTTTCAAATAAAAGAATGTCGGTCCTGCTGTTAAACAGTGCGGTTTCACAAAGCTAACTTTAATAAGGAGGCTGATGAGAGACAAAGGGGGAGGCATCTAAGGGGGGATTTCTAGGTGAGTGAATAATGTTCACCTTTTGGTAAACGAGATATGCTTCATATGCATGAATGTAAATGAGCTTGACTGGGGGAGGTTCTTATGAAGTATTTAGATTAAACCTTTATTGTTTTAATGTAACACTGCATGTTAAAAAATAAAAATCCACTGGACCTTGTTTCCAAGTTTGAAGACATTTCGCTTCCCATCCAGGAAGCTTTTTCAATTCAAAATGTCAGAATTAGAGTTGAGTTTGAAGCTTTGTAGTGTGGCTAATTAGGCCATTAGTAGGACTCTGTAAAGGATTGCATACTGGGATCATCTATTTGGGACAGCATGCTATATTCTGATACATTTTAGAGAAATTGTTAAACTCTCAACCAACAGCAAACATTCCCATAATGAATTCCAGGTTTCAGATTATGTTTTGTCTCATGCTGTGTTACATGCCGGTGAAGATTCTCAGTCATCCAGGACATTGAAGATGTTTCGCTTCCCATCCAGGAAGCTTTTTCAATTCAAGATTACAGAATTAGCGTCGAGTTTGAAGCTTTAAAGAGTGGC
This sequence comes from Cyprinodon tularosa, assembly GCF_016077235.1. Lineage (NCBI taxonomy): Eukaryota > Metazoa > Chordata > Actinopteri > Cyprinodontiformes > Cyprinodontidae > Cyprinodon > Cyprinodon tularosa. The sequence goes on along the minus strand of NW_024039141.1, from coordinate 369,238 downwards.
CCAAAAACAAAGCCTTGGTTTGGCTTAGAAAATATGCAAATTGAACTGGAAGAACGGGTCCGCCCCTTAGGAATGGGAAGTTGTTTGGGTTATTTGTTAGCCTCCAAAGAACCCAAACGACTCCCCATTCCTAAGATGCAGAGCCGTTCTTCTCGTCCAGTGCAATATTGCAGCTTTGAGAATTTGCCAATACCTGTATTGACCCGATACAATATTATGATGTGACAACAGTTAGCAACTTAAGGTATGAAAACAACTTATTCCAGTACTGGAATGGACTGGACTCACAGCACTGAGGCTCTGTATAAGAAAGGTCAGAATCAGAATCAGGGCAGAATCTTCCTGCTGAGGAGACTGAGGTTTTTTGGAGTGCAGGGGGGCGCTCCTAAAGAACTTCTACGACTCTGTTGTGGCATCAGCCATCTTCTATGGAGTCGCCTGTTAGAGCAGTGGCTTATCTGAAGCTGAGCGAAAGCAGCTGGATCAGTTGATCAGGAAGGCCAGCTCTGTGATTGGACGCCCTCTGGACTCAGTGCAGGAGGAGGGAAACAAAAAGACCCTAACTAAATTAAAATCTCTGTTGGATAATGTCCAGAACTGGAGAGCTCCTTCAGTGACAGACTGCTGCACCCTAAATGCACCATGGAGCGTTATCATAGATCCTTCCTCCCAGCAGCTGGAAGACTTCATAACCAACACTGTTCCCAACAACCTCAATAAGTTGTTAAATTGATGATGATTTTGCACATCTCTGATGTTGTTGCTATTTTCAAATATCAGTTACTGTAAAAATGTCCATAGCTGTATATTGATTATTTATTGTCCAGGTGCACAGTATTTATATTGTTAAAATACTTTACAGTACAGTATTTCATTTGTTTATTTTCTAACTCCTCACTATTATGTTATTCTTATACACTTTTCCAAGGTTCATATTTGTGTGACCATTTTTGTTCTATAATCTTTTTGCTGCTGTAAACGCCAGAATTTCCCCATTGTGGGACAATAAACAGATTCTATTCTATATTGGTATCGTATTAGAAATGAAAAAGTTTCAAAAGTCTCTAAATATGGGAGAAGTCCAAGATTATTTAGGTGGACTCAATATTATGAAAAATTGCAATGGGTGTAACTGCGATAAAATTTAATTTGGTTATCAACAAATACAACAAAGGTGGATCTTTTAACTTTGTACAAAATAATACAGCTTTACCATTTATCCAGAAACATCTCATCAAGTCAAATCTTGACCTGAGAGCTAAGCTAAACGTTTCCATCCATCTAAAGGTTAGTCTTTGCTTCTCATCTAACAAATAAACTGAGCACACTTAAGCTTCAAAGATCCTCCTAATAAGAACAAGATATCAAAAGGATTCATTCTCTTTTATTCTCTTCGCAACGTAATGAAGGAAGATGTGCAAACATAGATGCTGAGGAGCGAGTGTAACATGAGGAGTGTTCAAACAGCTGTGAGTCTGTTCATCTATATCTTCAGAGATTCAACACAGAACAAAATGAAAACAGTAAATAAATCCAGACATCAACCAAGTTAATCTCTGGAGCTGTGAATGCAGGATGAATTTGGAATAAAACCCTTTTTAAAATCCACTGTGAATGTGCATTATGTGCACCTGAATAAATAAACAGTTTAAACTTTATTCTCTATTCAGGGCTTATGCATTTTCATACACAGAAATGTGACTTTTTAAACCAGCAGAGCAGAGAGCAGCCTTCTGAAGGTTGTATATCCAACTCCACACTTTGAAATCCATTTGCCCCCTGGAGCATAAACCAACAAAGCCACCTGGATTTCCCACTGTGGGATACTCTCCTCATAACCGACCTCAGACATCGTGAGAGTGTAGCCCTTCGCTTTCGAGGCACTCACTCAACAGGCCTGCAGACATCCAAACAAACATACAGGTAAAAATCCTCTCACACAGAGCTGGGTGTGACTCCGGTTTGTTGCTTGGAACTTGCTGCAGGTCTTAGTGAAATAAATCCAAAGCGAGGCCTCTCAGGGAAACACATTTCCTGCTGTTATTGTTCTGGACCGGTCATTAATGGCTCTAATAGACGCCGTGTATTCTTCCTGTGGCGATAGGTTGTACGCCTGCAGTTAGCTACCAGCTTCCTGTCTGATTTACTACGGCTCTAAAAACAAAATGCTGCCCTGGAGGATACAGGCCAAATTGTTAGGCTCCATCTCTCTAGAAAATAGGGGACTTTCCCTTTCTTTAAAAGTGTGAAAGCAGGACATGGAGAGCATGAACCCCCTCAGCCTCCAAGGTGAGAGAGATGGAACCAGACAGGCCCCATAACACCAGCAGAACAATGTACTCATCTATTCACCATCACACTTTCACCTTCCAAGACTGTAATGATCCTCTGACATGAACACTATCAAATAAAGCTGTACTTCCTACATTTATGTATTCAATAATCTTGTCTTGCAGTAGTATTCAAATAGACTTGTGAGACCATCCCGATCTCGTAAGCTTTCAAGGTTTCACTCGCAGATCAGTCTGGCTACTTTCCGTTAAAGAAAATTTGGAGCAGTTCACCAAACGAACGTCCAATCAGCGTTGGCTTTGAGGCGGGTTGAGGTGTGACGCAACGAGAAGCGCGACAGTTCAGTCTAAAGAACATGGCGGCTTCAGCCGATGAAGCTAGCGTTAGCGTGGCTATCGAGCAAGTTTTATCAGAATTACAGAGTATTTCTTCACTGAAAGAAGAGCAAAACACTGCTCTGGAGGCTTTTCTCAGAGGAAAAGATGTTTTTGCTCTTCTCCCGACTGGCTTGTGGTTGTATTTTCGTCGTCGCTCTGTTACGTCATATGCTTCGTTGATCTGATTGATTTATTTGGCCCGTCTATCACCAACATAGGCCAATCAGCTAACCTGCATTTTCGCCCCTTTCCAAAAATTACTTCAACGGAAGGTTTCCAGATGGATATGCGGAGCAAATCCATCTGGCGGAGTCAGGTTAGTATTCAAACTCCTACATGGATGAAATTTTGATTTCAGAAGTGAGGGTGCGTGCAAGTATTTTTTAATATAACTAACTTCAGGGTGTTTAACCATCCAATCACAGACCCCATTCAGCAGAGCATCAGATGTTTGTAAAGTGAGCTTCTCAGGAGTCACAGCGGTGACAGCCACTCACACAAGAAAAGACGGTGGGCCAATCGGGAGCTTGCAGACGGTTTAAACTCAGGGAAGTGGGCTTCAGATTTAGCTGGAGTATTCCGCTTGGTTCAGGTGCTCGACGAATGTCTGTACGGTAGCGTAACATTGTTTTTGGGCAGTAAAAAGGTGTCCCTCCCTGTCCCCCCAAAAAATTGCATCCATGAACTCCCACATATTTCAACATTCTTGCTCATTAAATACCAAAAACTTTATTTTGTGTTTGTGTCACAGATTTTTGTTTTAACCAAACCACAATTAGTGCATCATTTTGAAATGAAAGGAAAGTGAATGTAGGGATATATGGTGACATCCTGCACCGCCCTTTTCTTATTCTGTCACCTCTATCTTCAATCATCATGACACTGAAACAGCTGGCCTTGGTTCTACTTAAAAATTCTTCTGTACACATTTGAAGACTTGCAGGATCTGGACTTTTGACTTAACCATTCTAACTCATGCATCTGCTTTAGTTTGAAATTCCCACTCAAATCTGCAGTCTTTACATCCTCTAATGAGTTTTATTCCAGTATTTTTCAATGTTAGCTCCTGTTTCACTTCATTTCAACTCTGTCTTAAAGGTTTCCTCTAAAAACCGTGTGTTTTGTGACCAAATGTCCAAACAGACACAGAAGGCCATTAAGGTGAGGGTCAGAAAATGCAGAGGCCGTAAAAAGAGAATTGTCGTCTGGTATTAGGCTTGTTAAACAGCTTCTAAATGCAAGCTTGAGAAACGTGACAATACACCCTGTTCTACGTGGGACACAAAAAGCCTCCACATGGCTCTAGTTACTGCAGGCACCGGAGAGGTGTTCGAGTGCAAGTACTACAGCTCTGTATGGTGGGCAGCCTGAGTGAAGTTGTGTGCAAGCCAGTTGAACGAGCGGCTGGGTGCTAACTGCAAACACCTGAAGCTTGTAAGCAGAGTTGTTCTCAGTGACAGTTTGCCTGAGTCTTAACAGCTGTTGGCCATCTTGTATCTATGAGCATAAAAGTGTCACAAAGTGAAGACACGAGGGGTGAAAAAGTTCCTCAGATCAAAGTGCTGCATCTAATGACACCGTTTAGGCTTTTTTTTCCAGCCAAGATGTTCAACGTTACGAGTGATTTCGTTTTTATAAGGGAAAACTGCCTCTTAGAATCATCCATGAATGTTTTAACAGCCTATCATCTCCAAATGAGCTGCAGAAATGCTGCCCCCTGTTGGCGAACAGGTCCTTATGAACCAGGGAGTCAGTGTTAGGGCATAACTTTCATGGCAGAAATGCCACTCATGATGTGTGACAGGGCAGCTCTCACTCACACAGAGGGGGAGAAATACCGCGGCCTGTGATACCGGAGGTGGACAAGCTCAGGTTTCTATGCCAGGACCTGGTGCTAAAGGGGGGAGGAGGGTCTCCTCTTACGGAGTCGTGATGGGAGAGGGGCTTCTGTCGGGACCCTCAAAGGCAGAGGGTCCAGAACTCTGATGTGCAACCGCTCAAGCACCCGCATGCCTCTGCGATATGAACTGTAAACTTTCTCACAAGCATGCAGATGGGATTCAGACATGGAGCCAAGGGACATTCAGATACCTGCATATTAGTGCATCCCTGACCACATAACTTCGTAAAGGGTCACTTTTTATTTGTCTTTGTTTGAAGAGATAATAGCAAGAATCTATTGGGCAATCTAACTGCAAAGTCCAAAACAAAAACGTTCACAAGCAGACGGCTGCATCAAAGCTGAAATAAACAACACAGTCCTTTGTTTTACTAAAGACGGAAAACAAACCACATCACCAAACCAGAAAATGAGAGGAAAAAGACAAAAAAAAAACACTTTAGACTCATGAATAGATGCAATGAGGGATTGGATTTCAATGCAAAACCGCTTCATTCCACAACATTTCAGGGGAATATAAAACACAACCCAGCATATAGATTGATGTGAGGTAATAACTTGATTTGCATTAATGGGGTTTATACTAAAACATCTTAAATATTTGGACATTCCTGTCAAAATTTGGTCCAGTTAAATTCTTTTTGGACAAATAATATGTGGGCATCTCAAATATAGCAAGATCTAAATGAAATTTGTTAGATTACCGGAAACCAACACTGCGCATCACTCTGAACACACAAGGTGAAACATGGTAGTGACATCATCAACCTCTGGGGATTTTTATTTTTCAAAAAAAAAAAAAAACATCTTGTAATTTCAACTGTAAATAAATGTTATGTGTGAATCTTAGCTTTGATTAAGCACACACACGCTGTCATGAACACACATCCTGTTCCTACAAGCCAAAGGATTTTGCCCTTTACCGTTTCCCCTTCCATAGGTCAAGTAAAATATGTACACTATCAAATACGCAGCTGGTCAGCAGGTCACTCAAACAGGAGCTCGAGGCTCGCTGGTATGTGTGGGCACCTCACAGCACGTACATCACCCTGGAACAGCAACTTAACCCTCAATCGGAGAGATAGCATCTTCCTAAAAACCACAGGAATCACAGGGACATGTGTGTGTGTGTAACATGATGTGGAACACACACCGTTCTCCACCCAGGGAACTATCACAAACCTCCTGTAATAAACACCAGAAACCCTCCCCCTACCAAACTGACCCAGGTCAGGAGGGATCAGGCTGGACCCAGCCTTAAAGACTCAGCCAAACCTTCTACTTCAAGAGTAAAAAAACTGTTTGCACATCCTTTAAAATCATATTTGAAGAGAGAGCGGTTATTTATTCTATGTGTTTTGGAGCTGGTGGTCTAAAACATGAAGAAAGCAGATATATACGTACCTGGAGGACAGGAGCACCCTTGGCCAATATCCCTAGCTGTCCGCAATTTTGGCATCAGAGCTGCCATTTTCTGCAAACATAAGAGTTCCAGTAGAAAAAACTGAAGAGGGGCGAGAAATGCTACATTTAAAACAATCAAACTTTTATTTAGAGCATCCCAGGGTGGGCTGACAGACTGTACGCCCTTTGCCATAGCAACTTATTATACAGGTGCATTGATCAGGCTTTTAGTTGATACCAGTTTTGGGTTTTCTTTAAGGTCCAACCTGCCCATTACAATTCTGTTTTTGTTTTAAATACCATAAGAAATAAAAATACAGCAGCTGTTTTGATAGAAGTATCTATTCTGATCCATCACTAAAGCCCATGCAGCAGAGCATGGCATCTCCAAACTTTTAAACACAAAGTTTAAAATGCTTGCTTTTAGTTGCTATGTATAGTTTTGATCAATCGTGTGGCAAGAAGTGGTAATATCATTAGAGCTGATCAAGATACAATCACCCTATTTCCCATCTTTATTTTGTTAATGGGTGAATACATGATCCTTTACATCCCTTATCTACTTATGGCGCTGCAATTGCGCACAGGATAGAAAACATTCCCCAACTATTACAGATTTATCTAACAAGAATAATCGATTTCTGATCATCTACCTCCTCCACCAGCTGTCCCACTGGGGCGCTGAGCGTTGAAATCAGGGTCCCATCCTCGTTTAGGAAAGACCTCTTCGGAGAAAGGAGGATGGACGCCTTGTCAAGCTCCATGTGCAGCCGGTTCTCCAGCTGGTGGGTCCTGAAGCCCATCAGAAGACACACGGTGATGGAGCTCAGAGACATGAGCAGACAGAGCAGGAGAGGAAAGCCCGGCAGCCACCGCTGGACCCCGGGCTTGGTGGCACATTGGCACTCCGGCTTGCTTTCCCCGTCCGAGCCGCTGTTTCCTTTCTCCATGCTGTGAGCTCCCAGAAATACAGCCGAAATTCCCTTTTTGTTAAAACGCTCCTGTTAAAAGGTTTTCATAAAGTTCGTAGCGCTCCTATCGCAGTAACAGCACAGAGGGATCAGGCGTTAAAGCGCAGTTCTAAATTAGTCCTGGACTAGGACGCAACAGTGCGCGCAGGATTTGGAGCATGGATAGATGGGAGCGATCTGGACACCAAGCACACTCACACCGGAGCTTTCTGCAGAGATGGGACTGGATCAGATGTTGTCCTATACAAAAGTTGCGTATTAAAGCGGCGTGGCTGCGCCGCCCTGCCTGACCACGTGGGAGGCTGCAGATTGACAACAGGGTGTGAGAATGACCTGGGAGGATCACAGGGAATCCCTCAGGGCGCCAAACTCACAACCAGCCTTATTACCCCTGCACCTCTACCTCATTGCCCTGAGATTTATCAGTTGGTTTTTCAATTAGACACCCCTTTATCAAAACATACTGTTCATCAAGAATCCCCTTAAAATTAAAATTTTTTGTAAAAAAAAACAAAAAAAAACCTATCATAATATTCTAATTGGAGCCATTCTGATAAATGAAGTATTGAGATCAAGATGTTTTACTTCAGCAAAGTTTTTCAAAAGGATCCATGCTGCCATCATGTGGACAACTTAAAGTACTGCATAGAAATAAGAGGCTTACTCAAAATGCTTCTTCCCTCTGGTCACGTTTATTGACATATGCAAAAAATAAGTACATAACCAGACAATTGAAAAGGAAACAAGGACTATTTACAAATTTTCAGCCTGCTACAATTTTTTTATTTGAACAATACCCACAACCCTAAAGAAAGCACTGGTGAGCAAGAATTAAAAAGCTTTGTTCATCTATATCAAGTAAATATGCACAGAATGAAAACTTTAATTGAAAAAGCTTCAACTAGAATTTAAATAAAGTCATAAATTGACATGAAAACAGGAAATTATAAGTCTAAATGGTGGTTTAATGGACATAACAGCAAAGCGGGCCGGTGACTGATACAGTCAAGAGTAAAGCTCTCCTGGAGAGGTGGGACATAGAGGCCGGTAGCACCATCGTTCTCGTCATGGTAACAGCTGGGTTCACATTTTCAGCCTCATTTGCTACCATGGCTGCTGCTGCTGGAGCTTCTGGTGCTGCTGCCTCTGCTGCTTCTCTTCCAGTTACTGCTGCTCTTGTAGTAGCAATCGAAAAAGGGGTGTCTGAGGGCCTGCTCCAGACTGAGCCGCTTTGCTGGATCGTATTCCATCAATTTCTCTATCAGGTCAAAAAGGAGCCGGTGGTCTTCACTTCTGGAAACAATGTAATGCTGTGGAGGAGAGTAGGAGGTTATAGCAATTAGCCAACAAGGCTACAGAGAAACCAAACTATCTCTAGCTGGTTAGTTGTAACAAAAATATATATTTTTTTCCTAATCAGGTAAAATCAGTTTCTTTTCTGAATTCTGTACCTTAAGGGGTTTGCAGTGCTTTCTGACGTATCTCCCAGCAGAGCTGTGAACATCCCAGTCCAACTTGTTTCGGTGGACATATCGTCGTTTCCTAGGGGGCGGAAATAACAGACCAAATTAAATATCAAATCTCATATTTCTAACACTTGAAAAGCATAATTTACACAATTAGAAGCTTTAAAAAAAACAACTTAAAAGTGAGACCCAGGAGGAGGGATCAGTTCAACTACAGTGAATATATTTAAAAATGCATTTCTCCATCTTATGCAGCTGATTTATTGAGATCAATAAGACCTGCATGTCAAGGGTAAATATAAAATGAGACTGTTCCCAAACAAGTAGTCAATTGTCAGAGAATTTTATTTGTAACGCTTTCTTGTTAGTAATAATACTTTAGGGACTTTCAACAGAACAGCCAAGAAGAGCTGTACTAATTGTTTTGAGCAGTGTTAATAGCAATTTGTTTGATGATTACAAATGTATGAGACTAACAAAGAGAAGTGCAGAAACATCAAGCATTTACAATCAAAATGCAAAATATAAATATTATTGGAAATGACGCTTACTTTGTTTTCTCCAGAAGATCTGTAGGGATGGGGCCCAGGACTCTCTCCATCATAGCCAGATGCTCTTTACTGTCATGGGTCTAAACAGGACAACAAAGCCAACATCATTAAGTACAGTAATGATCAGAACAGTCATTCTGCTCTCTGCTGCCACCTACCTGGAAGAGGGTGGTTCCAAGGTAATACTCAATGAGGATACAACCAATACTCCAGACATCACAGGAATGATCCCAGCCCAGGTCTGAAAGACATTTTACATCATTCCACAAACCAGGCAAAGATGCTTTTCATGTTTTCTCACTGTAATAAAAATACCCACCTAAAATAACCTCAGGTGCACGATAATGACGAGTTGAGACGACAGAGGTGTGGTGCTCATGATCATAGGTGGCGTTACCAAAGTCCACTATTTTTACATCGGGGTTCTTGAGTGTTCGCTCGTCTCGTCTCTGAGAACAAATCGCAGGCTTAATGGCTGTAACTTCAAGTTGAACAACAATGGCGTACGTGGTCGTCATTAATTTACCTTTGATCGGTTGTATTCCATGTCGTAGTCTGAATCTATTAACAGAATATTCTCAGGCTTCAGGTCTGTGTGAGTCAGTTTGTTCTTATGCAGAACTGAAAATGAAAAGAAGGAAATGATTATCATTGATGAAAACATTTGTTATTCATATTGGATGCACAAGACCGAGCTTTACTTACATTTTACAGCTCGGATGATCTGGTAAGCCATATGCCTGATCTGCTTAACGGGGAAAGGCTGGAAGTTGTTTTCCTTCAAGAAATCGTATGTGCTGAGTCCAAGCAGCTCAAAAGCAATACAGATGTGGCCGTGATAGTCAAACCAGTCCAGCATACGGACACAAGAACTGTCAAGGGAAAGAAAGACAATATAGCTTTAAAACACAGTTTTTAACACTAATGCAGAGATGCAACAATTTGCTGGAGATGTTGTGAAGAGATTCTCAAGCTTATAACTCATTCACAGTACAGTACTTGGGGAGGGAAAAAATAAAAAAATAAAAAAAAAAAACACCCAACAGCCCAACTGGTCCATCTCTACTATAAAGAATTAACTTACTATCTTCGGCCAGCATCGAGTGTGTTCAGGTGTTTCAGCACCTCTACTTCAGACAAAGCTGCCTCTCTGTAGCGGTCTATATTTTTTATAATCTTCAGAGCCACTCGAGCCCCATCACTGAAATCCATTAAAAATGTTTTTTTTTTTATCAGAATTGTTATACATGGACATAACTTCAAAGTATAAAGATTTTTACTAAAAAAATAAAAAAAACAATCTCGACTTACTTGTCATGATCGATACACTCGACAACCTTCCCAAAGGCACCCTCTCCTAGAGTACACACAATTTCATCTATGGGAAATACAGAGGTAAAATTAGACAAACAGCACTGAAAACATGAATACAGTTACAAGCTTTTATCCTAACATTTCTGTCTAGCTACAAAAAACTGGCAAACAGATTTTTCCTAAAAATGTTAACCAGAAAATTAATCAAAATGAGAAGATTTCATTTAACTGTACAGGACAAATATCTCTACATCTAATCTAATGTTGGAAAATATCCAGTCAACCAGAGTGAGAGAGACAAAGTGTGAACAGTAGAAAAAAAATAAAATAAAAAATAAAGAGTGTATATTCTATACATCTCGCTTTCAGCATGTCTCCATTGTGATAGATGAGGTGACCCTCGCCATCATCCTCAACACTCCTGGATCTTTTCCTGCTCCTGCGGCGATGGCTCCTCCTCTGCACCGGAACCGCCGCAATCCGCCATCACACCAATAACCCAGCCAGCCAGCACCCGGCCACCACAACGCGACATCGTCATTCATTCAACCAGGCCAAGGGGGGAGGTGAAGGGGTGGACAGATTCAGGCCGTTCAGTAACACCACCGGAGGAATGGGCGGAGCAGCAAATTCAAATTCAGCCCCGTCAGAGAAAATGGGCGGCGGCCACCACATGGTGTGTGTTACAGAAGAAAAACAACATGGCAACAAGATTTTCAGATGAGAGGTTTTCTCAGAAGTACAGAAACACTTCAACTTGATTCTTTAAACTTTTTTTACATAAAGCTTTTTTGTAAACTTTCAAACAGTTTAAATTCTCTAAATCATGTCCCATCACCGACCACTAGGATCTTGTCAAAGATACTGGGTCCATTTTCTCCTGCCCCTTTCTAAACACTCAAAACCTTTAATTTTCTGAATCCTAAAGCATTTTACCTGAAATTAATAGACATCATGCTAAACTATGAAGGGTACGACAGATATAAGAAAGAGATGGGTATTTAGCATTGGCTTAACACCCATGACAATGAGTCATTTAGTATGGAGATCTAGAGGAAGGAAGAAGAGGGGAGAAGGAGTTTCCCATACCGAGGAGGACCTGTGTCGAGAATGACTGCGCCTGTGTCTTCTATCTCTGTGCCTGCGACTGCTTCGCCTGCTGCGACCACTACGGCCAGATGATTTGCTGTAGTGGTGCCAGTCGAGATCTCTGTCTTTGTAAGCATCTTCACAGCCGTCATTGTTGCAGGCCACATCCAGGCTGCGTTCACGGTTGTAGTCTTCCTGAGAATCCAGCCTCTGGTTCAGATTGCGGGCCTCCAGGTAATGCCTATCGACACAAAGATTGAAACAAGATCAACAAAAAAAAAATGAACTTGAAAAGGCAGAGTCAAGCCATGTACAGCTTTGGGGTTGACAGAGCAAGCACTAAAATGAGGTCTGGATATTATGGTTCTAATGGTGATCCTTTTGCCTGACACTCTATCCGTCAACTTTTTATGTAACATTTGACAACAGCAACGTGCTGATCTACAGCCACCAACTAGCCTGAATCGCATTCAATAAGAGGCCGCAATGCCACCATGCAGTTTATAAACAGATCAACAGCAGAAATAGTCCTGCTATGAGTCCTAAAGCCAACATGTAACTCTACACGTTTAGGTGAATATATTCAGATGCATAACCTGCCCTCTACTAAAAGACTTCACCTTGACAGGCAGCCACATTGGCAAAGTTAAACTGCTAGGCTCCACAGGATGAGGGTGTGTAATATCTGGGACTTATGTTATTACTTGATAAGGCAAAAACGTAGGTGACCCCATTTCTACTGATCAAGCATATTGTCAATAGACACAATATATTTTGTTACATAAGTTTTACTTTATTCCAGGTCATCAGGTGTTTCACTTAAAGGAAACTTATCGCTGCATGCTGTGTTCACACCTTAAAAAGACCAAAAAAGCCACAGCGGCTTGCCACCCAGTTGGTATCGGTTGTCTGTCAAGAAGTAGTCTGCCCATCTACAGGATTAAAATTAGAGTGGATCTAAAAAAAACTGCTGCAACCGCATGAACCACCATGCAGGCCTATACAAACATTAGTATTACTAGCAAATCATAAAAAATTTTATTTAATGAAAAAAAAACACCAACTTTGCTATTTGAGAAAACTTAATGAGAGGATTTAGTGTATAAACTGGTTTGTTACCACTACAGGAAGTTTTTCAATTAAAAAGACACATAAAATGCAAAACCGCATTGTTAAAATTAAGTTACCAGAAACTTATCTTTCCTACATCTGCTTGCTGGAGGCAGAAATAATAAAAACGAAATCTGAGAAATGTTATCTGATCAGTAACTCCCCCCTGAATATTTCCAGTACCAGCATCACATACTGACCTCTACTGGTAAACACTGCGCTGTACAATGATTTTAAAACCCCTCAATAACACATGTGACTTTAACAGCAAATTCAGACATCCATTAGCTGTAGCATAGAGACTCTGCAAATGGCTGATCAAACCAACAAGTGAAAACAAGCATCGATTCTGTTCTTGGACCATTGAATATGCATCAGTGCACTACTGCCCATTTTACAAAAACTATAACTAAAATTATTTAGCTAAAAAAAAAAGCATATAGCTTAAATTAATTAATATAGATTGTTGATCACTCAATATTTACCCATCATATGTCTTGTTGTGATGGGGAGATCTCCTGGATCCATTTTCTCCTTCGCTGTTGTGTGAATCCCGTTTTCTGCGTTTGCGACACTCCATCCTTTCTTCCCAGCCATATTCATCCAGCCAGACGCCAGGGGAGCGCATTCGCTTTGAGTGGCGCATCTGGGGCAGATAGAAACATGAAAGAAACACCTCAAATTTCACAATCTACAGATGCATTAACACGTTTATTTGCAAATCTCTAACTGATCAAGATTGTTATCTGCATTGCGATGGAGTTCGGAAATCTACGATTAAAAGGGGCGATGCGACGCTCAATAATACCGGGGAAAAAAACTTACGGATTTATTTTCCTCAACGAAAAATGCTTTAGTGGCTTGAGTTGAAGCTCGGATTTGGAGCTTTGATCAAACCATGGCGCGTTAAACTACTCGAAGCAAACAAGATCCGCCATGTTTATGCCGTCTGCTTTGGGAAGTGTTAAATTACATTAGAGGAAAATAATGCAGCTAAACCTAATATATCAAGTTTAAAATACAGCCAACGAACAACTACATAAAACATTCATAAATTGTGCAGTCAATGACAGAAAATAACGCTTGGTGCATCATGATATAACGAACGAACAGCGCCATTATTCTGCTATTGCGGAAATGCTAAGGCCTTCGGGTGTTGCAGATTTAAACTGACTTGCTTCTTAGAAAAATGCAACTTTTTATTCATCTCTAAGAAAAAAAAAACTTTAGTCTGGTTACGGTTAGACAACAATTAGCCGATATATTTATTAACATTTAGCGTCAATAAATTGAAGCCTCGAGCTTTTAGCGATGCCTAATCTAAGCACACACACACACAAAAAGAGAAAAATGGTGAAAATACGTTTTTTTTTTTGGTCTTCCGAAATGTAAAGAACCGCATTAAAGCTAGGGTGCAGAACGTTTAAGAAACAAAGGAAAATTCTAAAGAAAAAAAAGCACGACAATTCGCAGAGAACGGTTATGTAACAGCAGAGTATTTGCCAGGTTAGCGAGGCGTCGAATTTCACAAAATCCAAACGGTCGAAACAAGACAAACACGTAATAAATGTCCGCTTTTTGGCATATTAAGAGATCACCATACCTTTAGTTATGCTTCTGGGGCTCAAATAAAAGTAATTATCGGTTGATTGAAGATAACGAACAAAGAATCTGGAACTACGCCTGCGACTAGTCGTCTTCAAAGATGGCGATTTTCTGTAGAAGGCGATGGAACTTTCCTTAAGCAAATACGATGACGAGGGACAAACGAGCTCCGCCCGTCGTAGTGCCTTATGGGAAATGGTGTTCTGAACCAGTAAGCCATGACAGCATGTTAAATTCATGTTAAAGGAATAGTACACCCAAAACATGATTAGCCTTCATTTTCTACTCACCCCCATGCTGAACAACACTCTGGAGTACTTTTTTGATATCTCAAATGCATCTGGAGATCTGGGAGGCTTCTTGCTGTCTGCTGACATTCAAACAATGGAGGTCTATGGCGCCCGAGGCACAAAGGTCCATAAAAGTCCACAAAAAACGTGTCAATATTCCTCCATACTGCTTGTCCAATGTATTCCAAGTGTCCTGAGTGGGTAGCATCCAGAATTTACTCGAAACAAAGTCATTAAGAATGTTTTTAGAGCATAAACAGTAGTGTATAGGATTTCCTGAAAGCGCGCACATGCGCGTTCACGACGCTACGGAAGCCGGCAGACCAAACCAGCGCATTCAGCTCGGCAAAGAAGTCATGCTCTTCCTCAACACTGAAGTCCTCAGACATTTTTCTTTCGTTTTTTCTTTATTTGCACAGGTAAAGAAGCACATTTCTTCTTCTACGCTTGCATTATTGGCAGAGCAGACGCTGAATGCGCACTTTCATCTGGTTTGGTCTGCCGGCTTCCGTAGCGTCGTGAACGCGCATGTGCGCGCTTTCAGGAAATCCTATACACTACTGTTTATGCTCTAAAAACATTCTAAATGACTTAGTTTCGAGTAAATTCTGGATGCTACCCACTCAGGACACTTGGAATACATTGACGAGCAGTATGGAGGAATATTGACACGTTTTTTGTGGACTTTTATGGACCTTTCTGCCTCGGGCGCAATAGACCTCCATTATTTGAATGTCAGCAGACAGCAAGAAGCCTCCCAGATCTCCAGATGCATTTGAGATATCAAAAAAGTACTCCAGAGTGTTGTTCAGCATGGGGGTGAGTAGAAAATGAAGGCTAATCATGTTTTGGGTGTACTATTCCTTAATGACTATTGTTAAAATCAAAGAATAGGCCTAGATGGAGGGAAGAAACCCCAATTATAATAACTTCACTTATTTAATGCCAAAATAAACATATATAAACACAGTTCAAACTCTAGTTTTTCTTAAAGGGAAACAGAGATATAGCCATATATATATATATATATATATATATATATATATATATATATATATATATATATATATATATATATATATATATATAATTAGTATTATTTTATTTTTTTAACACTCTAATACATTCTTCAGGGACTCTATAGTCCTCTAGAATCTCAATGTATTAGGATCTTTTTTTCTTTAAAGATGCTATATAAAAAGTGTTTGACCCCTTTGATGGGCCAAATTTGAAAAAATAAAAATAAATAAATAAATAAATCAGGGATTGTCATCACCACACATCATTGGCAGCTCTCCACACATTCAGGCAGCTGACTATAGTTTCTCCAGCATGTTGATACCACCACTCTTAAATTGGACATCCTTCTTCTGTCAGAGACTAAAGAAAATCGTCATGCTTGAAGCAACTGTAAAGAACATATGGAGGAAGACTATAAATGGAAAAGGGAGTGGTTCGAAAGGTTTGTCATCGACTGCTACAGAAGAATTGCTTATGCAGCAATCGGCATAATGGGAGGAAGGAGTAGGAAGGCCACCCATAGCAGCACAGAGGCAACAGAGAAAGCTTTTATGAGACTGTGCATAAAGGAAAGGCAAGTTTATTTGTATAGCACAATTTAAGGACTATTCAGAGTTCTCTTCATTAATTAGACAATACAATAGAAAATAAAGATTAAAAACATGATAAATAGCAAATAACATAGATGGACCACAACCTTAAACTACTAATACCTCAGTTAACAGTTTGTCTTCAGCAGTCAAAGGAAGTTCTAAAGAAACTTTTACTTAAGAACTCAGGCTTTCAGCACTTTTACAATCTTCTGGAAGTTTGTTCCAGATAAGTGGAGGATGAACTAAATGATATTTCTCTATGTTTTGTTCTAGTTCTGGTTGTACAGAGTAGAATTGAATTTAACTCTGCCCGACAGCGCACCAATCCTCTGGTGCCAACCTGGATAACTGTGGGGTGATCCCACTTTAGATTACCAATGTCTCAGTAAAAGTAAGTACCTCCTGGTGGCACCTACAACCTTCCTCCCCGTGCTTAGAGAGAGCGCTCACGTTCCTATGCGATGGTGCCTTTCATCTCCCCAAAACAAAATTATCTTTTATTTTGAAAGTATGTTTTTTAGTATTATACTAATTTTAGTGCTTTTGAAATGATTAAGCTATTCATTTTTAATTTATTTAATTTTTCCACTAAATAGATGATGGTTAGTTTTTCTATTTTACTATTATTTTATTATGGAGAAGTAGAGGACTTTCTCTGAGCTAGTTTTCCAGTACAGCTTTCTAATCATCTTTAAGTCTGTTAACACCCTGCTATTTGGAAATTTAGTTTTTGAAATTTACTTTAAACTGTGCCGACAGAGAATTTATCTCACCGTCTCAAAGAAGAAATGGTTCGTTTTGATCCTCCCGCTGACCTCCAGGGACCTCGATTCCAGAGGTCCTCTCTCCCTTAAGCTTCTACACGGGGTTCTGAGGCTGGAAGACTGTTTCCTTCAGGTGGTGCCTTATCCTTCTGATGATCGCTGTCCTTGGAAAAAAATCAGTCGTAGGAGAATTCCGTTCGTGTTCGCCAATTTTTGTGTAAAAAAAGATTTCAACTATACAGTCCAGTTAAAGAAAACAGAGATCGATGAATTTTACTCAGTCTGCACTTTATTTACTTTGCAAACTAAAGGAGAACAAGACATTTACATTTACAGCATGATGGTTTCCCTGTTCTAACTAAACAGATTTTGTCTCCCTTATTTATGTTGCTGGGAAAAAACTGAAGGTTGGGTCACAGTCAAAACAAATTAAACACACTTTAACAAACCTTGGGAAACAATTTGGCTTGTCATGGGAATAAGTATGTTTTGTCTAAAATCATCCCTCTCTCAGACATTTTCTCAGCCTTTCAGGTAAAACAAACTGAATAAAAAAAATTTCACTGGATAAATAGCATTACTAAATAAATGAGTAAAGAGAAATCTAAATTTTCCCACCACAAAGAGCTGTGTGGTCTGGGAGGTCTGTAAAACAGTGGTTTCCAAATTCAGTCCTAAGGGCTGCTAACTTATATTTAGAAATTGCTTTTCAAGAAAGAAAAACAGCAACAGAGGATTACAAATCTAAGATCAGTCAGAAGGTCACTTGTTCCAAAAGGAACAACTAACTAGCAGCTTCCTAGAAATAGAAGTAGAAATTATAATATTTAACATTGAAATGTCAAAAAAATACTCAAGTAAAGTAAAGATACTTTAAAAAAACTACTTAATTAAAGTAATCAAGTAAATGCACTCTCTAAACCATTCTATACAAATTCTTCTCAAAGCGTGTGAAGAAAAACAAAACAAAAAAAGAAATGAATCGCTTTTGCCTTAATGATTCAGAATAAAACGACTGAAATAGGAATTGCTAACTCTATGATTTGCCCATTGATACTCTTCCAGATATTCCATTATGGACCCTTAGACAGATAACAGTTGACTTGCATTTAATGGAGAAAGAAAGAGAGATAGGATTTAAAGAGGTAGACTAATACATAGAAAGTATTAACAATATTAAAGTCTTTATAGATGTTTCTATAGTGAAAAACGATAAAGTTGGCATAACCTTTGAGGTTCTAGATTTGGATATTACGAAGAATTAAAGAATACCAGAAAAATTAACAGCGTATACAAGATAATTAATGACAATCTGGATAGCTTTAGAATGGGTCAGTGAAAAGTGTTCAAGAGACTCTTTCAGACTCAAGACAGGAGTCATGAATCTATACAGAAATAAAAATAAACTAATTATAAATTACTGCAAAGAGCATCCGAGACATACTTTTTGATTATATTTCTATTATATTTTTAAAAGAACAGGTATTTTTTTTTACATGTATAAACATTTTTGTTTATAAAAATAGCCACAGAACAAGATACAAAAAAGTAACAAGGCATACCAGAGAGAAGGGTAGCTATATTTTGACTTTCAATACAGATGAAAACAGAGAGATATAATAAGATATAATTAAATTTATTTGTGCAAAAATAAAAAAAGGTAAGGATTATGATAACTTACATGTATGAATAAAAATTTTGCCAAATATTGTGATCAGATTAATCCCCAGTCTCATATTTATATTAGGCCTCTTCTCATGCAAACCAGAAATAGCATAGTGAAACATTAGCATCTATATTACAAATAATAAAGTGATTACAACCTTTTATTTTATGTAATTGCTTTGCATTTTAAAAATAAATGATTGATTGTTTCTGGATGCTCTGTGCAAACTGAACTATAGGGGCCCATTTTTTTTTTATAGTCTATATTTCATCAAGTCATGGTAAGTAGGCTAAATCATATGCAATGCTTTAAAAAAAACATTTCTCATTTTTTTATTAATCAAAAGTTTTGGAGAAAATTTCCCTATTTGTTCCCCCAGTGAATCTGGGAGAGAGTTCTTTTAAAACAATGCACTAATTATATCCTGCCTGAAAAGAAGATTTTATTATCTTTACAGGATGGAGAAAAAGCAAGCTTTATCGTAGATGGTATTAGCTACCTTTAAAGAAAGATTTAATTTCAACATAAAGACTATTTTATGCTTTATGTCATGAAAGATAGGTATTGATCCATACTCCAGTCTAAAAGGTGGCGGTAATGCACATTAGATTGTTTGCCAACCGCAATAAAATACCAAAAAAAAGAAGTAGAAGGAATCGTGGGAGCAACATGTCTGTGTAGCAGAAATGGTGACAATAATACTGAGCTTACAATAGGTAGAGGAAGTTAGACCAGACAGGGTGGTGGTCTGTACAGATTCCAAAGCAGTTTTAGAAAGTACCCAGGGAGAAGGAAATGATAGAAAAGATTTAGTTTTAGAAATCCAACACAGTCTATTTTACATTATATAGGAGTGGCATTGATGTTTGGTTATGTTGGGTTCCAGCACATGAAGGTGTAAAAGGAAATCAAAAGGCAGATATATTAGCAAAAAGGGCTTTAGAGGGAATAATAATCATTACATTAATTTTGGGAAAGGAGAAGGCACATCACCTATTAAGAGTAAAGAAATGGAAAAATAGCAAAAGAGGTGGAATGAAGATAAGAAAGGAAGAGGATTATATAAGGTAGAAAAATCAGTATTAAAAAAAACATTAATGAGAGAAACAGAAGGGCAGAAGTAGTAATGATCAGATTAAGAGTGGGTCATACCTGTTTAAATGACAATTTAAATTTAATAGCGAGGAAAATAATGATAAATGTAAAGGATGTGGAGAAAAAGAAAATATAGGACATGTACTGATGGAGTGTAAAACTTAAAGGAATAGTACACCCAAAACATGATTAGCCTTCATTTTCTACTCACCCCCATGCTGAACAACACACTGGAGTACTTTTTTGATATCTCAAATGCATCTGGAGATCTGGGAGGCTTCTTGCTGTCTGCTGACATTCAAATAATGGAGGTCCATGGTGCCCGAGGCAGAAAGGTCCATAAAAGTCCACAAAAAACGTGTCAATATTCCTCCATACTGCTTGTCCAATGTATTCCAAGTGTCCTGAGTGGGTAGCGTCCATAATTTACTCGAAACGAAGTCATTTAGAATGTTTTTAGAGCATAAACAGTAGTGTATAGGATTTCCTAAAGGCGCGTTCACGAGCCTACGGACACCGCGGCAGACCAAACCGGATGAAAGTGCGCATTCAGCTCGGCAAAGAACTCATGCTCTTCCTCAACACTGAAGTCCTCAGACATTTTTCTTTCGTTGTTTCTTTCTTTGCACAGGTAAACAGCACATTTCTTCTTCTACGCTTGCATTATCGGCAGAGCAGACACTGAATGCGCACTTTCATCTGGTTTGGTCTGCCGGCTTCCGTAGCATCGTGAACGCGCAGGCGCGCGCTTTCAGGGAATCCTATACACTACTGTTTATGCTCTAAAAACATTCTAAATGACTTCGTTTCGAGTAAATTCTGGATGCTACCCACTCAGGACACTTGGAATACATTGGACGAGCAGTATGGAGGAATATTGACACTTTTTTGTGGACTTTTAAGGACCTTTCTGTCTCGGGCGCCATAGACCTCCATTATTTGAATGTCAGCAGACAGCAAGAAGCCTCCCAGATCTCCAGATGCATTTGAGATATCAAAAAAGTACTCCAGAGTGTTGTTCAGCATGGGGGTGAGTAGAAAATGAAGGCTTATCTTGTTTTCTTCTTCTTGTCGAGTTTTATGGCGGTTGGCAACAAACTGTTAGTAGCATTACCGCCACTTACTGGTATGGAGTGTGGTTCGTGATGGTTTAAATATTTATCCTGATACATTCTACCCTAACTTCTTCTAAACATACATTCACACATTCACACTTAAAAAATATATACATATTTGTGCACAGCTTTGTATATCATTCCTTCACTCACAAACACACTTACTATAATTAAATTCTATGGAATAATTTCGTTTTCTTTAGAAATCGAATAATTATTTGTATGTGTTTACTCCCTAAATTTTTCCTCAGTATATCTAATAAATTAACCTTCTCCTTAATGTCTTCAAACTCTCTTCTCATATATCATCTCTCTCTTTGATATTTATGACATTCTAATATAACATGTTCTATGGTTTCATATTTATCACAGAAATCACATTTGCCCGTTTTATGTTTTTGTATTTTAAAAAGTGTATAATTAAGTCCTGTATGACCAAATCTTAACCTTGTTATCACTCTTTCCTCCTTTTTATTTCTTCTTCCATTTCTTCTTTCTCCTACCATCTTCTGAATTTTATAAAACCATCTTCCTGTTTTATCTTCATCCCACCTTTTTTGCCAAATTTCCATAAGTTTCTCTTTAATAATACTCTTTCCTTCTGATTTACTTATTTTAACTATAAAACTAATAGAATGTTTAATTGCCCTTTTTGCCATTTTATCTGCCCTCTCGTTTCCTTCTACCCCAATATGTGCTGGAACCCACACAAATGTAACTATCAGCCCCATGTTTCGTATTCTGAACAGTGTATGATTTATTTCTAATAAAATGTCCATCCTACTATCTGTTTGTTATTTTTTAAACTTAACAATGCAGAGCTTGAATCTGAACAAATGACTGATTTTAACGGTTTTATATCTTCTACCCATTGTAACGCTAATAATATTGCCAACATTTCTCCTGTGTATACTGATAATCCATCTGTAATTCGTTTTCCTATTTTTATATTGAATTCTGGTACTACAAATGCTATTCCTAGTTTCTCAGTTATTTTTGATGCATCGGTATAAATTTGAATATATTGATAATAACTGTCTAAATGTAACTGTACTAAATTAATATGTACCGTGTACGATTTATCTTGTTTCTTTTCCATTAGTGACATATCTACTGTTGCTTCTGGTAGAATCCAAGGAGGTATAATTGATATTGGTGTTGTTTGACTCATTTCTAAACTATTCATTTTAAATTTTTTTATTTTATTTTCAATTGTCCATCCAAAACTCCTCATTTCTTTCTTTTCTTTTTCTCAGCATGGATTTAAAATGTCCAAAGTTGGGTGATCCCCATTATTTCCTTGTAAATTTAACCAGTAATTGATTTCTAATTTTGTTCTTCTTAAATCTAATGGCATTTCTCTCATTTCTATTTCTAATGCTGCTGTTGGTGTGGTTTTAAATGCTCCAGTACATAATCTTGGTGCCTGATGTTGGATAATGTCTAATTTGGTTAGATGTGTTTTAGATGTGAACCGTACACTAAACAACCAAAGTCTATGTTGGATCTTATCATACTTGTGTAAATCTGTTTTAGTGATTTCCTATCTGCTCCCCAGTCACTGCCAGCCAAACATCTCAAGATATTCAAGATTTTCTTACATTTATCAACAACTTTTTGTATATGTATATGCCATTTTAATTTTTCATCAAACCATAATCCTAAAAATGTTATACACTTTACCTGCTCTAGCTCTTGTTTATATAATTTTAATTTTATTTCCTTGTTTATTTTTTTCTGAGTAAATAACATTACTTTTGTTTTATCAACTGAGAACTTGAATCCCCATTGCAATGCCCATTTCTCTATTTCAATAATAACCTTTTGTAATTTTTTAACAATAAAATCAAAATTTTTCCCTCGTTTCCAAACAGCTCCATCATCTGCAAATAGTGAACACCCCATGTCTTTTTCAATATCTTTAAATACATCATTTATCATAATTGAGAATAATAGTGGACTTATAATACTCCCCTGTGGAGTTCCATTTTCTACTTTATATTTTCCTGAGGTAGTTTCTCCTATTCTAACTTGTATTTTCCTACCTGTTAAAAAGTCTTTAATCCATTTAAATATTCTCCCTTTTATACCAAACTTGTATAATTTAATTAATAATCCATCCACCCACATCATGTCATATGCCTTATCTATATCAAAGAATACAGCCACTACACTTTCTTTATTTACTTGTGCTCTTCTAATTTCGTGCTCTAAACAGAGCGTTGGATCGTTAGTGCTCCTCCCTTTTCGAAAACCACTTTGATATTTTGATATATATCCTTTACTATTTAGATAATATACTAGTCTATTATTAATCATTTTTTCCATTATTTTACATAAATTAGATGTTAAGGCTATTGGTCTGTAGTTTTCTGGGTTTGAATGATCTTTTCCTGGTTTGACTATTGGTATTATAATTGATTCCTTCCAGTTCAACGGTAATTTTCCCTCCTCCCAAATTTTATTATATAGTTGTAATATTATATCTTTAGATTTTTCACTAAGTTGCCCTATCATTCTATACCAGATTTGGTCTTTACCTGGTGCTGTGTTTTTTGTCTTTTTAAGTGCATTGTTCAATTCCGTTTTTGTAAACTCAACATTTAACAAATTATTTGTTTGTTCAACGCTCTGTATAAAATCTTTATATTTAATTTTTGTATTTTCTCTACCTTTTCTTCCATTTTCACTCATATTATTTGAACTATGAATTTTACTAAATGTTTTTGCCAATATTTCAACTTTATCTTCATCTCTTATTATGTTTGTATCATCTATTTTTAGTACAGGATAGTCAAACTCTCTTTTTATACCACTCATTATTTTGATTACCTTCCAAATTTTCTCTATTTTTGTTTCTTTCCCTATCGTATTACAGAATTTTTTCCAATATTCTCTTTTTGCATTCTTTATAGTTCTCCTTACTATTGCTTGTTTTCTTTTATAATCAATTAAATTTTTATAAATTGGATTATGTTTGAGTGTCTTAAATGCTTTATTTCTTAACTTTATTGCTTCTTTACACTCATTTGTCCACCATGGAACCATTTTCTTATCATTCTTACTCCCTGATTTCTTTATAGAATTATCTGCTGCTTCCATTATTATTTTACCAATTATTAAATTTAAATCATTTATATCCATACTCATGTCTACTTTTTCTAAGTTTATTTGACTCAAATATCTAAATTTAGTCCAGTCAGCCTTATTAAAATTATACTTTTCCCCAATTTTAATATTCCTGTTATTTAAATTTAGCCCTACTCTTACTATTATGGGGTAATGATCGCTACCTATTGTAGATTTTTTATCAATAAACCAATCACAAATACCAGCTAAAACATTTGAGACAATTGTTAAATCAATAACTGATTCCATCCCCGTTCTTATATTGATTCTTGTTCCCTTTCCATCATTAATACATATTAGATTTTTCATTTCCATTATTTCTTCTATAACTTGTCCGTTTTTATCATTACATTTACCCCACACTGTACTATTTGCATTAAAATCTCCACACCAAATTACCTTCCCTTCCAAATATTCAGTTAACTCCTCCATTATTTCAATCGATAATGTTTTACATGGATTATAAAAATTTATTATTTTTAATTTACCTTCTTTTTCCCATATCTCAATTACTACATATTCTATTTCTTTCCCTTTCCCCAATATCTGATATTGTATTCCTTTTTTGATAAATATTGCACATCCTCCTCCACTTCCCTCTGGTCGAACTCTTCTTACACTATCATATCCTTTGATCACAAAATCTAATGTTGTTTTTAACCATGTTTCCTGAACACAAACAATTTCCGGTTGTTCTTCCAGCTCATCAATATAACCTTTAAGTTCCTGTCCATTAGCGATTAAACTTCTAGCGTTCCATTGTAGTATTAACATGAACCGTTTTCACCCGAAGGTCCTGGTCTCCCATCTTCCTCCAACTTTTTATTTATGTTCTCCCATGATCCCTCTTTAAATCCCAAAAACTTTTCAGCTCCTCTCACTATTATTTTAATCTTCTCAGTTTTGTGTTTGGCTTGGTCAGTGCAGTTGATAACATAAGCTATGAATAATATTAGTTTTTCCACTGGAATTGTGGCTTTTTCTTCTGTCTGTACTTTGCTTTGTTGTGTAGTTTGTCTCACTGTTTGTTTAATCTCTCTCGTTTCCTGTTCCTTCACATTCTTAACTGCTTCTGCATAGCTTATGTTTATAGTTGTTTTAATCTGTACGATTTCTTTTGCCCTTTTCCTTACTTCACATCCTCCAAACGTGACTCTATGGTTCTTGTTCTTCTTTACACTCTTCTAATTTGTGATCTTCTCCACATTTTGGGCATCTCTGCCTCCCTTTGCAGACTGCTGCTATGTGTATCTTTGGCATTTGAAACACCGAAGTGGTGGAGGTACATATGGTCTGACCTGAAAATTGAGGTATCCTATTTTGATGTTTTTTGGCAGCTCTTCATCTTCAAATTCAATAAGGATTGACAAGCTTCCTACTCTTTCTCCATTCACTGTTTTTGACAATCTTTTCAAGTTGTTCACCTTTGCACCCACAACACTTCTCTTGATTTTATCAAGATCTTCATCAAGAGGGATCCCATAAATCACTCCTCTAATTTTATTTTCTCCCATGATTTTTTCTCCAGAACAGTTCTTTTGCAGATACTCTCCACATTTAAAGCCTTATTCTTTTGTTCTATATCTTTACATATTACCAATAGGTTTCCATCTCTCAAAATCTTTACCATTTCAACATCTCCAATTTTCGTTTTTATTTCTCTTGATACCACAATGGGACTGATTTTAAATTTTCTTCCTCATTTTTAAGTTTTAATATTACTTTAAATTCCTCCCTCACAACTTTCCTCCTAACCACCCTTTCTTCTTCTGAGCTACTTCCTTCCAATTCCCGTTTATTACCTTGACTGTCACCTTTTCCCCTTCCTTCATCAGTTTTATTTCTTCCACGACCTCTCCCTCTCCCTCTTCCCGCAGGCGTCCACCCTTCAAAATCCTCGTCTTCCTCATTTCCTATCTCCATTTCCATCCGAACCATTCATATACCAGTTTATGCCAAATCCGCCTTTTCAAAAGTGATGTTTCTGCTTTGAATTTTTCCGCGTCCAACACAAACGTTCACCACACGTGCTCAACCGCTCGCAACCTTATCATGTTTTGGGTGTACTATTCCTTTAAGAACATAAAAGTGAGAAACTGAGAAGGATGGTTGGAAGGAAAGGCCAAGAATGGAGTCTTAGAGGAATATTGGGAAATAAAGAAAAAATTAAAGATATTCAGAGAATAAGGAAAGCAATATTTATTTATCTACAGAATACAAAATAAAAAAATAGAATTTGATGTAAAGTAATGTTGCTACACTCATGTACAGTAGGTGGCGGTATGCACCTTATAGCTGCTTGCGATCCGCCATAATAGTAAAAAAAGAAGAAGAACAAAGATGTCTGCGCCCTATCTTTACCCTTATGTATGCATAGCAGCATTTTCTAGTTGTCTTTAAGAAGATCGCTGTTATTTAAAGGGTTTTGTTGTGGTTTAATCTCAGAGGATGGGTGAGCAGGGGAACGGACCGGGGCTCTCCCGGGCAGTGATCGCTGAAATGTTGATAAAAAACTTTGAGAAGCTGCCTGACATCGATCAGAAGCTCTTCATGTATGGACCTTTATATCTGGGGGGAAACGCCGGCCTGGCGGGGCTGATCGCCAACAGTCTGTACCGGAGGACTCTGAACGTCCAAGCGGCTCGCTTTGCCTCCAACCTGCCGATGGCCGTGCTGCCCTTCCTCACCACCTGCGCTCTCTACAACGCTGCGGTGTCTCAGCCCCTCCTGACCGGGGAGCTCAACTGCCCCACCTGCTCCCTGCTCAGAGGCGCGCTGGTCGGGGTGGTCGGTGGGGGCCTGTACCCGATACTCCTGGCCTTACCGCTCAACTTCGGCCTTGCATCCAGATACAGCACCGCTCCGCTGCCAGAGAAGGGCGCCATGCTGCGCTACTGTGTGGACATCTCCAGACCCGTCTTTAATAAGATGAGGGCAGTTTTTCTGCTGCAGGCTTTCTTCGGCACCTACCTGGGCTCCAGGCATTTCCAGAGTTACACCACGCTGGCTCACATCACCTTCGGCAAGAGCGAAGATCTGCAAGATTAAAATAAAATGCACTGAGAAGAACCTCCTTATTTTATACTGATGCCAATCTGATGTAACTTTGGTTGATTACTGGAGAATAAAAGGACATCTGGACTAATATTTGTTGTCATTACAACATTCTCTCAATGTATTGCTTGTTGTCATTTTCTTTAAACTGAAATTAAATCACCTTTAGCAGGGGTGTAGGTTTGTTTAAACTTTGGTGGGAACACTATTGGTCCTTTGCAAAAAATATGCATGATCTTTATTTATGCTTAATGTGAGCATCAGGGCACATTTTGTTTAAAGAGAAAAGCAGCATTTCTTGATACATTAATACACATTTTATAAGCAATACACACATTAGATGCTGTTTTATCAATGATTGAAGCTTAACTGACTGATGAATGAGGAATTAGGACTTTTTTCCACTTTGAAAAGTGTTGCATTTGAAATTACACAGCAAATCCAACATGCTCAAATAAACACTGTCAGATTTGATTTTTACACCCTTGAAGTGTCTATATGGGTCCACACCAGCGAGTGTTAATTGGACTTTTTGGAGAGTTCGCATTGTAACTCTTAAGTGTTAAATAATAAATCTGAAGTTGATAATTTAACAATTAGTTACACCCACTAGGTTTTAGAATTGGAATATTAACACTCTCATGGAATGTTTTCCTAACTGCATAGGAGTTATTCTCTAAATACTAAAAATTTTACTTTTCTGGACATATAAAAATAAATTTCTAAAAATAAAGAAGCAATGTTTGTTTTTTCCAGCAAATATTTATTTGAAAAGGCATCACAATTGGAAAATATTTTTTTCAAAACATGTAACAATGTGGAACCTTTGCCAATTTCCACTTCAATACTTTGCTTTGTAACAAAAGTCTGAAGAGAACTAAATTTAAACCAAAAAAATATTTTCATGCACTGCAGAGGAGGTTAATTTCTCCAATTAAACTGCCATTTGCTGCATCGATTTTCATGGGAGACAGTTTTCTGATTATATGTCTGCTATATGTGGATTTATATAATTTTTTATTTTGAAGATATAGAATTGTGCAGAGGTAAAACTCACTCTTTTCTTTCAAATGTTCTCTTTGTATCATGAAACAAAGCGAAATATTATATTCAAGGGACGCCAAATAAATGTATTGTATTTACATGTGCATTGGAACTAGAAGAGGAACTGACACTGAGCATTTATTATATTAACTTCACTCTACAAGTTGTACATCTAGGCTGTAGTTACTCTGTTTAACCCAGTTCATGTATTTTATTTAGGGCTGAAACAATTAATCGGATTAATCAATGATTGAAATAATATAAAAAAAAATTTGTAATCGATTAATCGTTAACTGGAGTATAGAAACTCTAAAACATGTCTTTAGCTCACAGAGCGACCCACTTAGAGCAGGAATTATACCAAAATTGTAAAAAAAAAAAAATAAAACATGTTTTAGTCCGTCAATATTCTCCATCCAGAAGTCCTCTACTGCTGTATTGTAAATTCTAAACATGTTATTCAAATGTAATTGTTGGTAGGGATAAGTATGTCGGTCCAAAACTTTGGTAGGGACATGTCCCTATAGTCCCTTGCAAACCTATGCCCATGACCTTAAGAAACTCCTAAATCATCTCTCCCAGGATTCAGTTGCAGTTGCATCGGTTACCTTTTGCATGTTTCCAAGCAATACAAGGCCTTGTCCATATAAGACTCAAACTCACTGCGGATCCAGACATTTGAATTGAGAAAGCTTCCTGGAGAGGTGGCGAAACATCTTCAAATCTTGAAAACCAAGTCCAGTGGATATTTTTTTAATTTTTACGGAAAGTTGCAGGAAAGGAAATAAAACCACGTTTAAAATCATGCAAAAGCTTAAACAAGATGATTTGATTTATAAAAACTCATGAAAAGGGAGAACATTTTCTGCAAAATGAAAACTACTTGACATAATAGCTTTATAGTAGAATTCCTTTGCGCTCAAGAAATGAATGGGTTTGGATTTCAGTATTTTTTCAGGATATGTATATAAAATAATTATGGCCCCTGAGCATGTTTTCCCTTCAAACATATTTTATTTCAGCCTTATAAGTGACGGTACATTCATGCACCAGAACTCATGCATAAATGATGAGATTATACAGTAGTAACACATTTGAACATAAAGATAGACTTGCTCTGATGCTCAATGATCTGTTGGCTTTTTTCATCTTGATTTCTTTTCTGGGATCCAATCTAGATTAACACAATATTTGCATCTATTTTGTTTTTGCAGTCTGTTTTGTTTTTTTAGCATTATTTGTGTTCCCAAACAAGTTAATACAAAATAAAGACTTTAAGTGGAGCTTAGGGGACCTCACTTATGGAAACATACTTCATTAAGGGAAGTTGCCCATCAGGAAAATAAAAAAAGGGAAGTAATATAATAGAAAATATTTCAATTTGACTCTTTATTCGATTTTCACCCATTCATTGTTATTTAAAGGTTATGAGTGGTATCTCTCATTAACAGTAAAGATTTTTTATTAATATTTAACCGTTTTCTATCAACATTACTTTGGAAATTGAGGAGGAATTAGCAAAAACAGAAATTTCTGCACCTCCACGTCCATCATTCAAAGTCTACATCCTGGTAACTGAAATTATTAGTTTATCTTTGCTCCATTGGTAGAAAAACAATAAATTTGTGACTACGAGATTGACCAACAATATATTTAATATATCTCATTCAGACCACACGGCACAGGGAAGAGTAGGCATGGTTTATTTTTATTAAAATCTGTTTTGAAACAGATCACAAATCCTGCACTGATGCCAAAGCCAAAGTTGTCCCTGCCCCAATTAGGACAACTCTGCCCGCTCATATGCAGTATTTATGCAACAAACTAAAAACTGGTGGATCTGGCAGTCTGATAACACTTATAAAGATTAAAACTGATGGCAGGAACTGCAGGTGATTGTCATTTAAAATACGCGTAAAACAGCACAGGTTAATGATATATTTAAATGACAATAGTTGGCAGGTTTGACATCACACCTTAGTCTTACTATAAACGTAATGGGGCGGGGGGGGATAACGTTACAGGAAAAGCTAGAAATAGGATGAAAAATAAGTTAGCAGGACCTAAACTAGTTGGTTGTAGAAATGGGGAAGGTGCTCATCGGGAAAAAACAACATCGATCAATAACAAACCAGTAAATACAATTCATCCACTCTTTTCCTCACACTAAGTTCCCTAATTCATTAACAATTTCACAAAACTGTAAAAAAACAACAAAAAAGCAACAACAATAAAAAACAAACCAACACGCTTTAAGTCAAAGAAACTGTCATGATAAGCAATGCCTCATATGGCAAAGGTCTGTCCTTCTATTTAACACAACAGAGCATCCGCACCTTAAGGTACTTTTCTACACTAATGCCCATTGGAAACAACCTGACTTAGCATGCCGTCGGACTTCATATTCTGTAAAGGAAAAAAAATGACAATAAAAACTATACATCTGTCAGCACAGAGCTCCAATAAATATATGAAACAACTGAACATCAGTCGGAGAGAACTTCCTGAGGAGCAGAAAGATGAGGGCCAAACTATCTATAACTCCTGCAGTTACATTATTACAGTAGATCTCTGCTGATATTAATGGCACAATACATTTAAAAAGAGTAAACGCTTTTAAAAAGAGTTTGTTCCCTAAAATAAAATAAATACAACAAAAAGAAAAACAGGCTGAAACATGTTTTCCAGTCATTCTAGTGCAATGGACATATACATGAAATACAGCTTCACACAGGCACAGCCAGGATGTTTGTTTTTATTTCGTTTTTTATCTTCCCCTTAGCTGGGATTTCTAATTGTAAAAGAGGGCTAGCCAGCGCCCTTTACATCACTTTATTTTTTGTTACAGTACCTTACAGTTAAAAGTGTAATACTTAAGCTGGAATAAAAGGAGGAAAAAGAGAAAGGAAAGAGAGCAGAGAAAAGTACACAAGATGGCATTAGTAGGAAGTACTATAAAGTGGTTTTCCCTGTAATTGTACTCTCTAAAGTAGTAAACTTCTCCACAGAGTAAACACACATAAAGGGAGGAAGGAGAAGCCGTGTTCCTCTCCAAGCTTCTCGCTCGTATCCCGAATGAGAAGGTTTGTTCCAGTGTTCATAGCTTAACATTTGACTTTTTTCTTTTTTCGGAACGTTTCACTTTTTCTTAACACTCGTTTCGATGAATCCTGTTCATCGTGTTATTTTTCTTCTTCTTTGATCTTTATGCAGTCTATTTTTTTTTTGTAAAAACACCAAAGTACCAGCTTCAGGTTCCTTCACAGTCCAGTTTAGTGCAAAGAGGACAAACGTATCTCCTCGTTTGGTGGCGGGAGGCTGAGATACCTTCCCCGCTTCATGTCTTTGCCAGAACGTTTGACCTGATGAGACAAAAAAAAGATTAGAAAACTTCACCAAGAATCTATTTTTTTTTTACTTAGCATTTCCAGGATGCTAACCAGGACGTAAAGATATTTAGACCTTAATTGTTTCTGAAAACTAGCAAAAGCAAAGGCTCTGTTAGGGAATTGTTGGACCGGTTTGCTTGTGCTCTGAGAAGGTTGCAAGTACCCGGTTCGATCCCCACAGCCTGCACTCTGGGTCCCTGAGCAAGGCCTTTAACCCCACACTGCTCCCCTGGCGCTGCACAATGGCAGCCCACTGCTCCCCAAGCAGATGGGTTAAATGCAGAGATCAATAAATTTAGATTATTACAATTATTAATCCATCCAGATTATCATCAGTTAGCTATGTAATGATAGTTTAACGGCAAGCATCCGATCTGGCACTACTAAAGTACTTCTACAGCATAAACTTAACACAATAAAGACCTTTTCAGGATCCAACGTGTCTACCATTCAGAGTAAAGAAGTGTTTTTAAGTTAACATCTTCTTTTTATTGTATATCGTTGATTTGTTCCAAAATCAGAAACTGCATAAAAGGAGAGGAACCTGGTGTTTAAAGGCCATAATTGTGTAAAGAGCTGTGGGGAAAGTCACAGAAAGTGTGCAACATTATCTTAGTCCAGGTATTTTTGCACCATAGTGGGACATAAACTTATGTAACTGCTAATGAGTAATGCATGAAGAAGACTTCCGCCAGCATCGATATAATTTTATATTTGGTAAATATTGTAGTAGATTGAAAATAAAATGAACTGATTTTTTTTTGTCATATGAGATTGTGTTTGGGTGTTTATTTAAAGCCAAGTCCATCATTTTTCATTCTCCTGGCAGATTGGTTTTAAAATCATTTTTCATTCCAACAAAACATTTGTCCCTGACAGGCATTCAGACACCTCTGAAGTTAATACAACCGTGTAAAAACTGTTTTATTTATAAATATTTAAATTGAGAAATATTAAACATTACTGCAGTAAATGCTGCTAGTTTACTATGTTTGTGTAACTTCTGTTTATAGTATTTCTTTTCCAGAGGGAAAAGATGGATGGAGCTCTGTCTAACTTGGCTGCACTCGTTCATAGAGTGTCTGTGTTCTAACAGCATATCAAATAATGTCTAAATATACAGAAAGTATTTCAACATGATACTACTGATTAGATACATATTAATTTTAAATATGGATATACTTATGAAAAGAAAAGCAGGTCTTTTTTTTCACTGTGAGGATTTATAGCAAAGAAAACTAGGTTGTAGTTTAGGACATTATAACAGCTGTAGATTAGTTAGAAAGCTGCTGGTTTGATTCCAGCTGTTAAAGTGCTTCTGCATGTGTAACTAAGCCCTGAGACGCCTACAGATGTGTTACACAGATGTGCCTTTTGTGGGAAGGTGCTTTGATTGGTCAATAGGAGCAGAAAACTGTTTTCCCACCTGAGTGCTTTCCACCTGTCCTTCTCCACCTGGTTCTCAGGACTTTCACTTTCATACGAGGCCAGGTAGAGTCCTGAGGAAGAGAAATAGAAGTATTCAAAGGATTATTTAGAAGAAAAATAAAACTAAGCAAAGCAAAGAAAATCAATTTGGAAGCTACAATAAAAAAAAAAATTTTTTAACTTCAAGTATCTTTGTTTGTTTTAATCCATGCGTTTAGCTCCACGTACATGTTAAAATTCTATGTAGGGTTTGTAGCAGGATAGTAGATGGTACAGACACTATTTAATTTAGTGGAATCACAAATTAAAGCCAATTTCTGCTTCTTTTATTTTTTTTATCAAACATTATCACTACTTTGGTTAAAAGTTTAAAGAAACTGCACTCTAAACTTTAACGTTTCCGCTGACAGTTGATTAAGAGTCCATTTAATAGAATAATACGCCCAAGATGTTAAAAAAAACATAAAAGTTAGAATGGAGAGAGTTGTCATCCGTTGCTCGGGAGCCTTTAACGTCCATTTTATTCCACAAAAACATAAAAATCAGCCTGTAAGGCTGTGTGAGTGAGCGACTCCTCACCATCCTCGCTGAAGATGGGAGCGGTATGGAGGTAGTGCAGGATGGCCCGGTCCTCCTCAAATGGACACTCCACCTGTTTCCACGTCATGAACTCTCCAACTTGTCGAGCTAATTCCACAAATTTCTAAACAGCAAAACAAGCAAAGAACATATTTAGAGGGAAGGAAGTGGATGAAGAAACGAGGCTTGTGAAAATGCTCACCTCAAAGTTGACATGGCCGTTTGGCAGGCGGTTAGCACAGCCTTCGTTCAGGAAATAAATGTCTTTAATCAGCAGGCTGAAGAAGGGGATCACAATCTGGGGAAGGATCAGTTATAAAATGATTAATAAATCAGGAACCAAACCAGGATGGCTTTCTGATTATCCGCAGTCCTGCTGAAGCCTCACCCTTTCTCTGTTACTGTTGGCAGTCCGGGAGCGATGGGCGGCGCCCCTCAGGGCAGTCCTGTAGTTGTAAAAGTTTCCTGTGGGATCCATCTGATGCTGCAAAACCAAACAACAACAAGGAGTCAGCTGGGAGGTCTTACCTGCATCTTTGAAAGAAGTCAGTGAAAGGTCAGGGCTCACCTCCAGAATGAAGAATTTGGCAGTTTTGGTTTTGCTCCAAGTCTTCTTCAGTCGTGATACAGGAGTCATGTTCATTCCAGCTGCAGAGAAAATAGATTTTAGTACTTAAAATCAATCCAACCATACCACAGAAAATGCTACACTGCAACAACGAAGTAAAGAAATAGAAATAAGTCAACATTTCTTAAATAAAGTGTATCTATCCTTAATTTGAGTAGCTTAATAAGATCATTTGCCAATTGAATAAGTATTTTTACTCTTAAAATAAGATAATTGCACTTGAACAAGGGACAATATAATTTCTTTTTCTTATTTTAAATATAAATTGTCTGGTTCCAGTGGCAAAGTGTCTCTCTTACCTCCTCAATTCAAAACAAAAGGCACTTATTTTAAGAAAAAAAGACTTATTTAGATTTCAATTTTTTTCAGTGTATAAAAGATTTAAAAAAATAAAGTTTGTCCATTTGAAACAGGTTAAAAAATCAAGTATTTATGGATACTCATGTACGATCTTCTAGCTAAAACAAACAGGCGCTAATGTTGACCAGTTTCACATCTAGGTGACAATTCACCCTGAAATAGACAGCTGGCTTAGAACAGGGGGAGAATGAGACCATGGAGGTTTTCAGGCGCACACTCAATGACGCCAGAAACCGGTTAGTTTCACTGAATCAGTTCAGTGTCTCACAGTCAATGTAGCGTTTCAAGATTTGCTGTTTAACTTGCAAAATGTCTGTCAGTGTCATAACCTGTAAAATCTGCACAAACCAGTAGGACAGGCAATTCCATCTGGAGAGGTCTGACGAGATTTTATTTTGATGAAACAGTTTCAGCCAAAAAGCACAAATTCTGACTCTGGTCATTTGAAATGACTGTCTGTAAGAGAGAGGAGCTCTAGAGAGCGCTACTGCCTGCAGAAAACGGTAAGGCGCGGTGGAGATTCACTGGAATCTGATCAGGATTAACCATTTTTTAATTCATGTAAAGCACAGCGAGAAAGTTCATCAATATGCATTTCCATTATCAAAACATGATGCTTGAACCCAAAGTCTGCAGCAACCACCCAATGTCAATAAAAGCTCCTTCAAATCCCTGCTTACAGCTTCACCAAATCTGCCTAGAATCACATGAAAGGCCAGTTGATCATATCCCATTGGTTCTAGCTCCTTTAAACACTGTACGTAAATTTATGCTTTTTTGGAGGTGAAGCTCCACCAAATTTGGATCTAATACTTTTATTTTTGATAGCTTTTTAGTCTCATCCTCCACACATCAAGAGAAAACCTTTATAAAGTACTGAATGTACTGTAAGACAGTAAACTCACAGATGATGGCCATCAGGGAGTTGAAGTTTCCAATGTTGAAACACTCTCTGGCCACGTCGATGAAGAACTCAATTATTGTGGCTCTCTGCTTCTTCTTTGCTGGCTGTAAGATATTGACAAATCACATTCGTTTCTCCATCAATTTTCCAGATTAAATTTAGAGTGTAGATTAACATTTTCCTGACATGCAGTAACAAAAAAGTCCACACGAGGGCAGCAATGTTCTGTAATACACCTCCTAAGGTGATTATATGTTAAAAATTTGGGAAGGTTTGAGAAATTTTGAACTTTTAACATAAATGTATTAATATACTGACATAAAAAATATATGATCACCATTATTTCTGAGAAAAGTGCATCTAATCAGAACCTTATGAAATGAAGGTTTCTTTTTCTTTCAAACTCCAGAAACAGAATGAGTGATCTCCCTCACCATGCAGATCTCTGTTGCTACCAGGTAACACAGCCTGTTGAACCACCTGACGTAGGCTTCAAGGTTGGAGGTTTTCTTCTTCTGCTCGCTGAAAGATGGCTGCTGGTGATAGAGCACACACATACAAGATGTGAGACACTAATTAGCTCTCTATGTACAGGCTGACCCCCTGTGAGAGTGTTAATGGCAAAGACAGGGAGCCAAGAGGAACGACAGGAATGGAGGGGATGGGAAGTGGCCAGCTCAAGATGAGCAAGGGGATGGGGAGTTCAAGAGATGGCAGAGGGAAGATAAATCTCCATGGTTACAACAAATGTCCAACATCAGATAGAAAAGCAGCTTTCT
This sequence comes from Cyprinodon tularosa, assembly GCF_016077235.1. Classification (NCBI taxonomy): domain Eukaryota; kingdom Metazoa; phylum Chordata; class Actinopteri; order Cyprinodontiformes; family Cyprinodontidae; genus Cyprinodon; species Cyprinodon tularosa. The sequence goes on along the minus strand of NW_024039141.1, from coordinate 333,322 downwards.
TTCTGTTTGTTTGCTGTTTCATACCTCATCCACTGAATGAAAGCAAACAAACATGATTCATATTTTTATGACTGGCATTAGAGAATATTTCTAATGTCTTTTACCAAACAGCGTGTTTGTCTCAAACTCTTCAAGAGGTTCATTTGAGGAGCTATTTAAGAAAAGAGCACTAATTCTAATCTACCAAGTCCAAAGCAACGCCCTAGGACTGATGATGATGTTCAGACAAATATATCTCTCATCACTGATAATGAAAGTTCAGACACAGATAGCTCTCATTTAAATCCAGATTAGTCATACTTTTAGTTTAGGAAACATTTTCACTGTCAGAACATCGACAGCTAACTTTGTCTGTTTAGATATCTTTAAAAAAAATCACATTCATCTAATTCATATATATATATATATATTCATATATATATATATATATATATATATATATATATATATATATATATATATATATATATATATATATATATATATATATATATTAGTGCTGTCAAAATTATCGCGTTATTATCGCGTTAACGCGAGGCCATTTTAACGGCGATAATTTTTTTAACGTGAGATTAACGCTATGTGGTTTTATGGTAAAATTTTCCAAGTACATCCCGCTGCAGCCTGCGAGAAGGCGGGGCTATTTCCCCCCAGTGTATGCATTTCTCATAGGCTTCTAGAGCGGAGCTCCTCAAGGAAAAAAGACGCTCATGCACTGGGTGATGCTAGTGCCTTTTCTTTAAGCCCCACCACCAACAAACAAGTTGAGTGTCTGGTAACTAGTAGCAACCTGAAATACGCTGAGAAAACAGATTACTGAGG